>NC_058524.1:240314666-241731166 GCF_904849725.1 Hordeum vulgare subsp. vulgare | reverse complement strand
TCATTGGAGTTAGTAATTGTCATTCTCTCTTCATTCTCTTCTTCCGTATGAGCTAGTTTCTATTCTCTTGTTCCGGAGGCATTGTGTTGTTGCTCTTTTGGGTCAATCTTGTTGTTCTATCAAGATCATGGTGTTCCCTTGCTCTATTTACTTGTTTGTTGTGAATATTGTCTAATTCTCTCTTCTTATCGAATTTTTTGTCCCATTTTCCTACCGAAGTGCTGCCGAAATTTTCCGTGAATTCTTGCTCGTCTCTCATATCAGTCCTCATCTCTTTGCAACCTTCAAGGATCGTTGGTTTCACTCGTTTGTCAAAGAAGCGACTAAATTTTACCTCTTGTTCTTTCTCATTCTCTTCCCCTTTCATTCCTGGATCTCGGGACGAGATCCTCTCGTAGTGTAGGAGTGTTGTGACAGCCCGAGACCGACGTTCCAGAAGCTTCCCCTTTTCTTTCCGTTTTCGTCGTGTGGGTATTCTCAGTTGCCGCATCATCATCGCATCATGCGCATCATCTGCATTGCATCGACATCTCCGTTGCCGCCCGTTTTCAAACTTGCATTCGTTAGTAGTTGCCGGTTCACGTCGTTGTTCGTTCTGAGCCCGACCGCACACGCACGCGCCCGCGGCACCGTCGAAACCCTGCTTTTAAAGTGCGTTTTAAAAACTTTCTCTGATCGGGTTGAGATTTAACGTGCGGTCGTGATTAGTTATAGCGAGGCCGCCCGTCGAATTTCGTCGCGATCGGAGACCGTCTGGTACCCGAACGGTCGCCCGTAGCGGCACCGTCTTCGGTTATTCGTCGGACGTCTGTCGGTGTTTTTAAATTCGTGCCGCGTCGCCCGCTCTCCCTCTCGTCTCCGGATGCCTACACAACACGGCCACGTAGCTCGTCCCGCGTTTGGAATCGTCCGAATCCGACCCCGCGGTTGGATCCGGATCGCGATTCCGGTTAACCGAGCCCCCCATTTGTCTATATATACCCCCCCTCCTCCTTAATTTTCGGGCAACCTCTCTCTCTCTTCCTCGTTTTCCGCGCAAACCCTAGCCGCCGCCCCACCTCTCTCTCCTGCCGCGCCGCCGGGCCCGCGAAGCCCATCCGGGGCCCGCCCGAGCCCGAGCCGCCGCCGCCGTGGCCCGAGCTCCTGCCCGAGCGCGACCGGGGCCTCCTGCGCTCGCGAGCCCGAGCCGCCTCGAGCCGCCGCCTTCGCCGACGACTGCCTGCTGGGCGCTCGCCGGAGCTAGCGCCGCCGCCCGCCAGCCGGAGTTCCCTCGCGTCGTTCCCCGCAATCCTCGCCGGCCGGTGCGCCCCCTCGCCGCTGCCGCCATGCACGTCGCCTCTCCTGCCGCCGCCTCTCCCGCCGTCGTCCGGGGTGGCATCGCCGCCGCTCCTTGCGCCGTCCCGCCGCCGCCTCGGACCCCCCCCGATCCGGCCGGCCCCGTCGTGGCCCTGTGCCCGCGCCGACGCCGGGCAGCGCTGCCTCTGCTGCTCCTCCCCGCGATCCCGATCTGGATCGGGGACGGGAGCGAGCCAGCGTCGCGCGCCTGGGCCGCCTTGCCGTCCGTGGGCCGCGCCAGCGCCCGAGGCCCAGTCGCCCAGCCTCCTTCGGGCCACCTCCACGCGAGGCCCAGCGCCTCCAGGCCCAAGGTGAGGAGCACCCCGAGCCCCTCTATTTTTCCTTGCAGGGCACAGTTTAGTTAAATCGTGCCACGCCTCCGTTTCGGGCCTGGTTGCAAATCGGCCCGTTAGAATGTAGGATTTTCCGAATTTAGTTATCTTTTCAGGATATAGACGTATTCGTATAAACCCCCGCATCTTTTTACCCGTGAGTCGGATCGAGGTGATTTTCATATCGTTTTGGGGTAGCTTCGCGAGTAGAACACGAATATCCGACTTGCATATTTATTTGAGCTAGTTTAACGCGCCAAATGCCTCGTTTTACGTGCTGTTTAACTAGGATCCATTCCGTAGTTAATTTTCGTGTGTATCCGGATAGCCCGTATGCCATCGATTTAATGTCCATGTTTTAGGGACCATATTTCTACGTATTTTTAGAGCGGTCACTCGTATTTTTCCGTGTAGAGTTTTGCCGGTAGTTTATTTTCCCGTTTAGAGGTATTCTCCCGCTTTATTGTGTAGCGTTATTTTGTGTTTCAAACCCCACATATTGTATATGTTTCCGGGGTAGAAAAATCCAGTGGATTTTTCTGTGCAATTAGTTTTAGCTTTTGAGGAAGTTAGTTCGCGAGATATTTTGTCGTGAAGCCCTTTTGTTTAACCCGTAGGTTTTATTCCGGGCCTCGTTTGAATTAGTTGTCAACTAGAGAGTTGATCTCGGATGTTTTGTTTAGCCCCTGGTATTTTTAGTTGCAATAGATATGCATGTGTAGGTGTTGTTTGCTTGCTCTCAAGTTGCTTGAATAGTGCTGTTTCAGAGGAGCTGAAATATTTCTAAGTCTGGAATCTGCTATTATTTTGTTACTGTCTTGTCTTGCTTGCATCTTGTGTTCTGTAGCTCTTTTGAGGTTGGTCCAATGGAGTTAGTTGTACCCCTTATGTTTCTCTAGCATGCTGTGAAGTTTCATGCCATTTGGACTCCTGTAGCTATAGGTTTTGCTGCTGTCAATATTGCTTCAGACCGAAAACTGCACTTTCAGGAGGTGTTATTTTCACTAAGTCTGAAATAGTGCGTGAGGTGCCATTTTGTGTCTTCTTTTCCTAGTGCTCCGTGCTGCCATGCTAGATGTTGTTAGTTGATTGTAGTTGTGCTTTTTGCCCTCTTCTGTGCCGTGCTTTGCTTGAGCTTATCGGAGTTGTGTAGCCGAAGTTGTGAGACGTAGAAGTTGATATGTGGCTGTTTTGGGCAGATTGTGATGTTTTCTTGTTTTGCTCGTAGTTTTCGAACCGTAGCTCCGATTTGATCGCGTCCTACATGAAACTTGCTTAGAATCTCGTGTAGTTTCATTTGCTCTTGCTGTTTGCATGTTTTGAAGTGCTCATAGCCGTCGTTGCACACATATCGCATTCATGCCATCTTATCTTGCGGTGCTTGCATCTTCTGATCCGTAGCTCCGTTGGAGATGTTCTTTACGTGTAGGTTGCTTGCCTTGACGCGTAGAATCACGTGAACCTATTTGTTTTGCTGTTTAAACAACCAACTAAATGCATTAGATCAGATCTGGACAGAATTGTAAATTAACATGTGAGGTCGTTTCGGAGGTGCTATATGTCATTTCCGACCTCATTTAAAATGCCTAGATAGGTAGTTTAATTTCCGCTTCACCTCTTGCATGTTTGACAACATTAATATTGCCGTGTAGATAACCGGGAGTGAATTAAATAATTGACGTGGAGTTTCGTCAATATGCAACTCGTGCATATTGAACTTCACTTAATGTGTAGTGTTTGATTGTGTGAATTGTCATGCCGTGACTTGCATGTATTAAGTAGCTCATGCATCATATGTGTTGTGCATCGTGTGATGTATATCGTGTGTTGATTGTGTTTCCGGTTTGCTTCGTCTCGATAGAGTTCCGCAGCGTGCCGGATTGTGAGGACCCGTTCGACTACGTCGGTTCGTCTGCTTCACGGAGGCATTCTTCTTCCAAGCGGGATCTCAGGCATGATGATCATTTCCCCAGATACCATTACTATCATTGCCATGCTAGTTTTACCGTTGCTATCGTTTACGTCTCGTTGCCTACCACCTGTTAAATATCAGCCTCTCAACAATGCCATGCTAACCCACAACCTGTTCAACCTAGCAAACCACTGATTGGCTATGTTACTGCTTGCTTAACCCTGTTGATAGCGTTGCTAGTTGCAGGTGCAGTTGCTTCCATGTGAAACATGGGTTCCTTGTTATATCACCATATTAAATGCTATTAATTTAATGCACCTATATACTTGGTAAAAGGTGGAAGGCTCGGCCTTTCTAGCCTGGTGTTTTGTTCCACCTTTGCCCCCTTTAGTTACCGGCTACCGGTGTTATGTTCCATAAATGAGCGCTCCTAACACGATCGGGGTTGTTATGGGGACCCCCTTGATAATTCGTTTTAGATTAAAGCTGGTCTGGCAAGGCCCAACTTTGGTACTACATTTGCCTAATCACCTAATAAAATTGCATAGGGACTTTCCGGACCCCGAGGATAATTTAATCAACCCCCGGGCCAGTGCTCCTCATGAGTGTTGGCCCCACCTGAGCGATGTCCGGCGCCCCTCTGGTCACCCGGAGGTTTAGCGATCCCGACGTCTAGCTCATCCGCCGTGTCCTGAGAACGAGGTACGCGACTCCTATCGGGATCGTCGACACGTCGGGCGGCCTTGCTGGAATAGTTTTACCTTTGACGAGATATCTTGTGCATCGGGATTCCGGTGATGCTTTGGGTAATCTCAGAGTTGAGGTTTTCCTCTAGGGAATCCGACGAGATCGCGAGCTTCGTGATTGAGGATTTCTATGCGGCTTGTGGTAATTTGTGATGGACTAGTTGGAGCACCCCTGCAGGGTTAAATCTTTCGGAAAGCCGTGCCCGCGGTTATGTGGCAACGTGGAAGCTTTGTTTAACACTGGTTCTAGATAACTTGAAGTAACTTAATTAAAATATGCCAACTGTGTGCGTAACCGTGACTGTCTCTTTCGTGAGTTCCTTCTCCGATCGAGGACACGGTGGGGTTATGTCTGACGTAGGTAGGTGTTCAGGATCATTCTTTTGTTCATCTGTAGTCACGTCCGTTATGCGTAGATCTTCCCCCCCTCTTATTTCTTGTACTCGTAAGTTAGCCACCAAACATATGCTTAGTCGCTGCTACAACCTCACCACTTAACCTTGCCTCACCTAACAAGCTTTGCTAGTCTTGATACCTTTGGAAATGAGATTGCTGAGTCCCCTGTGGCTCACAGATTACCACAAAAACAGTTGCAGGTACAGGTAGAGGTCACATGACGCGAGCGCGTTGATTGTTCATTTGGAGTTGCCTCTTCTTCTTCTTCTTCATCGATCTAGGATGGGTTCCAGGCCGGCAGCCTGGGATAGCAAGGATGGACGTCGTTCTTCTTTTGTCGTTTGTTTTCGTCCGTAGTCGGACCCTGCTCTTACTCTTGATGATTATGTAATGTACTGATGTGACTCTGATGTAGCTTGTGGCGAGTGTAAGCCAACTCTTTATATAACTCTCCTTTTTCAGTACATGTACTTGTAACGATATCCATTCTTGCGACACGACGAGATGCGCTTCTATCCCTGACGAGGCCTTCGTGCCAAATTGAGGATAGGGTCGCATCTTGGGCGTGACAAGGAGCTTCTCTCCTCCTTCTTCTCCTTCTTCTCCTTCTTCTTCCTCCTTCTCCTTCTCCTTATTCTTCTCTTCTTCTTCTTCTTCTTCCTTCTTTTCATTTTTCCTCTTTCTTCTCCTCTTGTCCTCTTCTTCAAGCTAAATTAGCTAATTATGCCTTTTTGGAGCTAATTATGTCATTTTGGAGGATAATTAGCTAAGTATAGGTCATTTTTTTATTAAATAGGCCATTTTGGAGCTAACAAAGCTAATTATGTCATTTAGTTGGAAGCCAAGCTAAGTATAGGCCATTCTAGAGCTAACTTGGGTAAAATATGTCATTGGAGCCAAGTATGATTATTAAGGCAGTTTGGAGCTAGCTAAGCTAACTTTAGGCTATTTAATAGCTGATTGTTAGCTAAGTATGTCTTTTTGGAGCTAAATTGGCTAATTATGTCATTTAGGTGGAAGCCAAGCTAACTATATGTCGTTTTGGAGCTAACTTGGGCTAAATATGTCATTTTGGAGCTAAGTATGCTTAATAAACCATATTGGACCATTATGTTGTTGTTAAGCAAAATGCTAGAAATGACATACCATTATCATCATCATGGCGGTGAAGCATGGTGGCTCTGGCTTGTTTCACCTGGAGAAGGCTCCACTGTAGAAGGGTCGTGCGATGCGTTTCGGGAGATATTCTGCACCAAACATCGTTTGCAATGTGTCGTTAGCATGTTGACACTCTTGCCATACACATTGAACCCATCCGTATTGTGCTGCCGTCATACCATACACATTGAACCCATACACATTGAACCAAATACAGGCCAACAACTGTATTTGATGCCGTCATACCATACACATTGAACCCATCCGTGCTGATGGCAACTCTAGGATGCCTTGGATCTTCCGATTTATCCTTATGTAATGCATCGAAGTGCCTCCACGCAAAACCATCTGAAGTGTGTACCAGCATCTTGTTCCCATCCGCATCTAGTTCGGTTCTTTTGCCCAATTTGTGCCATGTCATGTGTTTGGTCGTCTCTTCGACCATGAAAGGACATTGAAGTCTTGGTACGATTGGCAGATACCGAAGAACATTAATGGAGATTTTGGTATGATTCTTCTGACCCATACCATTGTCTACCACAATATACCTGGAAGAATTGCAAATGGGGCAATAGTTCAAGGCCACATACTCAAGCCTAAATAAGGCAGATCCATTCTCACATGCATGTATCTTCTCATAGGGCATCTTAAGTACACGGAGGATTTTCTTTGACTGGTACAGGTTTGCAGGCAGTACATGGCCTTTGGGTAGAAAGCATGCAAATATCGTCATCATCGCGTCGTAGCATTCTCTACCTAGGTTGAATTGAGCCTTCAAAGCCATTACTTGCGCGATGGCATCTAGCTGACAAAGCTCAGTCTTCTCGTGGAGAGGACATTTTGAAGACTCCAACATTTCATAGAAGGCCTTTGCAGATTCCTCCATCTCATCGTCTGAATCCCGAGCATCATCAAAGTCTTGCACCATGTCTTCGATCCCGGTACCATGCTTGTCGGTGCGACGACGAATCACCTATGCTTTGGCACGTTGGTCAGACTCACCATGAAAAGTCCACACCGTATAATTAGGCGTAAAACCCCACTTCTGCAGGTGTTTACCCATTTCAAACTCTGTCTGCTTTTTCCAGTTATCGCAGTTGGGACAGGGGCACCATGTTTTTGCTGGCCATTTGCAAATGCGGATCTCACAAACCCCTTGGTTTTTGTTAACCATTCATTGGTAATGTCTTTCTGACTAGGGTGACCAGTGTACATCCAAGCACGATCACTCATGTTGCCTAGCTACCTATGGGCGCACAAGAAATAAATATATAATTCATCATCTATATTCATCCACTAATCAAGTTTGTCAGTTTTATTACGTCCATGCAACCTACACGCTAATAGGTAAAGATAGGTCCTAATCCCACCCGAGTATGTGTAGATTGGGTTCGTTTTCCCATGCTCTGCTCCAGATGCGATGCAAAATTTCGGCAGCACCTCGCTGATGTTCTCCTGATACACGTCTCGGCAATAAGCAGAGAGGATGTGTACCCGGAGAACAACAGGGAGGCACTGACGAAATTCCGCATCGGATTCGGAGCACAGCATACGGGAAAATGAACACAATCTACACATACTCGGGCTGTCCATGGATAACGTTGGACAATTCTAAAGGATGGCGGTTATAAATATGCAAAGACATGCATATTTATAGATGTCGCCCTTTCGAACGGGAGACGCATACTGGTCACGCATACTCATGATTGAAGAAACCTAGAGCTAGCAAGTTCCATCAGCACGAAGACCAGAACAGAGCAAATTAAGGGGGTAGGAGGAGAAGTCATTTGTGATCACAAACAAACGCAGGGGCGGAGCTCGTCCAACGCACGTGGAGGTAGTCGAACAACTCACATTGAAATTCACCCGATCAACACAAATATGATGTTTTTATAATTAACATAATCGGAAAATATGTCGAGGGTCGGTGGTGTCGGGTGTCGGTGGCGTCGGGGGTCGGGGGTTAGTGGCGTCGGTGGTCGGGGGTCAGTGTCATCGGGGGTCAAGGCTCAGTGGCATCGGGGGGTCGGGGGTCAGAGGCATCGGGAGTCGAGAGTCAGTGGCGTCGGGGGTCAGGGGATTGTGGCGTCGGGGGTCGGGAGTCGGGGGTCGGGGGTCGGGGGGTCGGGGGTCAGTGGCGTCAGGCGTCGGGGGTCGGGTGTCTGTGGCGTCGTGGTCGGGGGTTTGAGGGTAAAATCCCTTCCTCCCTAGGCAATGTTTCATTCCTATGCATAATATATTTATCATATAATAACAATCTTACAGGCCAAATTCCGAGTTCTTTCAGAAACATTCGAGATAAGAGGTTCTTTCAGAAAAGTAGAGTAGTAAGCAACTTGAATTAATGATTTAGGGTTCTTTCAGAAACCTTCGGTATTAGGTTAGCTTAATCATATCCATGACATGAAAAAGTAGAGTACTAAGCAACTTGAATTAATGATTTGCTGACTCAATATTCTCTTGTCCCTCCTCAGCTAGTACACAACACATGCTTTCTCTTCCTAAATTTGAAGAACTTATGAACCTTCACTTGGTTGGCTTGTTCACTGGGCTGATTCCATCCTCCATTGGCAGCTTAGCTCAGCTGACCGAACTCTTCTTCTCTCGAAATAATTTTGAAGGTCCTATACCGCCCAGTTTGGGAAACCTTCCATTTCTGTTATAGCTGGATCTTAGTAATAACAGTCTACAGGGCCATATTACTAATGAGCACTTTAGTCGTCTCTCTGGAATGACCAATTGCATAATATCCTATAATAACTTAGATGGTCCAATACCTCCGGAGGTTAGCAATCTTAAACATCTCATGGAACTAGAGCTTTCATCGAACAAGCTCTCTGGCCAAATCCCTGTCACTTTGGGCGAGTGTCAGGGGTTGGAGATCCTCCTAGTGGACAACAATTTTCTCTGAGGAAACATTCCGAAGTCCATGAGTGGTCTAAAAAGTTCCCTGGAGTTGCTTACAATTTTTCTTTTTTTGGTAAGAAGTTCCCTAGAGTTGCTTACAATGATCTAGCTCGAGCTACAGGGAATTGGGAGAAAAGAATATGAGCTATTATTCAAATTATAAAACAGTGTACATTAGCATATTTACATTACAGGAGAGGAGGGCAGTGGGAGGAGGGGAGGGCGAGCTCCGGCCCTGGGCGGCGAGGAGGAGGGGCGTGGGGAGGAGGTGCGCGGGGAGGAGGGGAGGGCGAGCTCCGGTGGTGGTGGCGGCGGTGCTGGGGTGGGCAGGGCGCGGGAAGAGGGGCGTAGGGAGGAGGGGCGCGGGGAGCTGCGGCCGTGGGCGGCGGTGGTGGGCCGGAGCGGCTCAGGTGGTGGTGGCGGCGACACTGGAGTGGGCAGGGGAGCGCGCGAGAGAGGCAGGAGATCGAGGGGAGCGGGAGTGGAGGCTGCGCTGGAGTGTGCCGTTAGGGGAGCGGGGGTGGGGGCTGGGCGCCGTTAGGGGGAGCGCCCCTTTGTCGTCTGCAAAGGCTGGGAGGCAGACGGCAAAGGGGTGGGTGGGGTGGGGCGGGCTTCGGCCATTAGGGTGAGCGCCCCTTTGCCGTCTGCGTCCCCTTTTCCGTCCGCGTGTGGGGCCTTTGCTGTCGGCTGGCAGATGGCAAAGAGGTGGCCGACGGCAAATAGAACCTTTGCCATCAGCAACCTCTTTGCCGTTTGCTTTGTGCCAGCTGACGGCAAAGAGGATCTTTGCCATGCGTCAGCATACAACAAAGGCATGGCAGACGACAAATTTCTTAATTCCAGTAGTGTAAGATACTAACTCACTAGTAGGATAAGGTAATTGAGTCCGTTTGCCAAGTCTACAACCATCACAATGCAAATATACATCTCTGGATACAGACCCTAAGACACCGTGACGCACCAACAATGACAAGCGAGAACCACATAGGTGACTAAGTCGATGATGCCACTGCTGGAAGGTCGCAGAAGAGGAGGCAGCAAGATCATGAGAACTGGCAGAAGCGGTGGCAGCGGAAAGAACATGAAGCCAGTCAACCTCCCAAAGAACCTCCGACTCACGACGTCGAGGGCCAACACGAACCAGAGAGTTGGTGCGAAGATCCTGAATAGAGCAAGAGTAGGTATCAAGAATTACACGACAACCAGAATCAGTAAGTTGGGCATCGAAGAAGAGATTCATGGTAAGACAAGCAACGTGAGTATTAGGAATACACAAAGATGGAGTAGAAAGAGTGCCACGACTAGCAACAGGAAGAGGAGTGCCATCGGCAGTGATAACATTAACAGGCAAATCAAGCGGTTGAAGAGAAAACAACGCGGAAGAATCAGAGCACATATGAAAAGAAGCTCCAGAATCGAGAACCCACGAAGATGTACCTGGCTGTGAAGGTGCCCATCGATGAAGGTGCCCGTCGATGAAGAGCCAGAGGAAGTCAGGAGGCACTTGAGCCGTATAATGTCCTAATCAGTGAGTGACAGAGTTGAGGAAGATGCATGACTCCTTCTAGAAGAAGAGCGTCTCTAGTCCTACTATTTCTGGTGACAATCAAACTCTGGGCGACCTGCCCTAGAGAAGTAGCCACAGAATGTATCATGATGCGATCAGCCCTTCTCAGCATAAGGAGGGCGACCCTGTTGGGGAACGTTGCATGAGAAACAAAAAAAATTCCTACGTGCAAACACAATCTATCCATGGTGATGACCATCTACGAGAGGAGAGATTGAATCTACATACCTTTGTAGATCGCAAAGCGGAAGCATTCAAGAACGCAGTTGATGTAGTGGTACGTCTTCGCGATCCAATCACGAACAGTCCCGCGATCTCGCAATAAAGTGCTGAACGGATTGAACCTCCGCGTTTAACACACGTACATCTTGGTGAGTCCTTCACCTCCTCGATCCAGCGAGCGATGGTGAAGTAGCAGCCCGACTCCTCCGGCAGCATGACGACGTGGTCAGGTGTTGGTGGTGACAACTCTGCAGGGCTTCATCGTGGGGTATTTGGAGGAGAAAACTACGAGGGAGAGGAGGTGCAATGCCGCGGCAAGATTGTCGTGTGGCTGCCCTCTCTGTACCTCTCTATATATAGGGGGAAGGGAGAGGGGAGGGCGCCCTAGGGTTTGCCCCTACGGGCCGACGACTGACACATCTCCAACATATCTATAATTTTTTATGGTTTCATGCTATTATCTTGTCAAACTTTGGACGTTTTGTATGCCTTTTATATCTTTTTTGGGACTAACTTATTAACTCAGTGCCAAGTGCCATTTCCTATTTTTTCCGTGTTTTTGACCCTTTTCAAAGGAGGATTTTAAACGGAGTCCAAACGGAATAAAATCTGCAGAATGATTTTTTCCATAACAAAAGACATGCGGGAGACTTGAGAACCAAGGCAAGGGACCTCGGAGGAGGTCACAAGCCCACCAGGCCTGGCCTAGGGGGGGCCTAGCAGGCTTGTGAGCTCCCCGTGGCTCCCCTGCCCTAGGTATTTTGCCTACAGATTCCCTAAAATCCCAGAAAAAATCAGGAGATCATCAAAAATACTTTTCCGCCGCCGCAAGCTTCTGTCTCCGCAAGATCCCATCTGGGGCATGTTCTGGTGCTATGCCGGAGGGGGGATTCGGATATGGAGGGCTTCTTCGTCAACACCATGACCTCTCCGATGATGCGTGAGTAGTTCACCATAGACCTACGGGTCCATAGCTAGTGGCTAGATGGCTTCTTCTCTCTCTTGGATCTTCAATACAAAGTTCTCCATGATGTTCATGGAGATCTATCCGATGAATCTTCTTTTGCGGTGTGTTTGTCGGGATCCGATGAATTGTGGATTTATGATCAGATTATCTATGCATATTATTTGAGTTTCTTCTGATCTCTTATATGCATGATTTCATATCCTTGTAATTCTCTTCGAGTTGTGGGTTTTGTTTGGCCAGCTTGATCTATGATTCTTGCAATGGGAGAAGTGCTTTGTTTTGGGTTCATACCGTGCGGTGACCTCACCCAGTGATAGAAGGGGTAGCGAGGCACGCATCGTGTTGTTGCCATCAAGGGTAAAAAGATGGGGTTTTCATCATTGGTTTGAGATTATCCCTCTACATCATGTCTTCTTTCTTAAGGCGTTACTCTGTTCGTCATGAACTCAATACACTAGATGCATGCTGATAGCGGTCGATGTGTGGAGTAATAGTAGTAGATGTAGAAAGTATCGGTCTACTTGTCTCGGACGTGATGCCTATATGTATGATCATTGTCTTAGATATCGTCATGACTTTGCGCGGTTCTATCAATTGCTCGACAGTAATTCGTTCACCCACCATAAAATTTGCTATTTTGAGAGAAGCCTCTAGTGAACACTATGGCCCCCGGGTCCACTTCACACCATATTTTCAGCCTTACTCTTTTCTTCGTTGCACTTTCCGCCTTCAAATATCACTTTGCAATCAATCTTGAAGGGATTGACAACCCCTTTATAGCATTGGGTGCAAGATCTTTTGTGTTTGCGCAGGTACTCTGGACTTGACGAGATTCTCCTACTCGATTGATACCTTGGTTCTCAAACTGAGGGAAATACTTACTGCTCCTGTGATGCATCGCCCTTTCCTCTTCAAGGGAAAAACCAACGCAAGCTCAAGAGACGACAGAAGGTTTCTGTCGCCGTAGCAGAAGGATCTCTGGCGCCGTTGCCGGGGAGGATCAAGTCAAGAACTCATCCAAGTAAGTGTCGCAAACTCATCTCTTGCATTTACTTTTTTGCCTCTCGTTTTCCTCTCCACCACTTCTGAAAAACAAAAAATTATAAAAAGATTTCGTTTGCCTTTTTCGTTTTTTTTCGCTCGCCCTTTTCTCCCGCTTGCTTTCTGTTCGTTTGTGTGGGATTGTCTACCTGTCCTCATGGCTAGATCCACCACTTCGAACGATACTCCCGAGAACGAAGTTCTCAATTTCAAACAAATTGAGGGAGAAAACTTAAAGGACGCTTGGTATAGGATTTGCAATGCTGAGAGTAGATCTACTCATAAGCAATCTACTACCGTCCTCTTCACAGTTTTTATGTGGGTATTTCTCCTTGGAATAGGTTTATTCTTGACACCATCGTAGGTGGAAATTTCTTGGGTAGCCATACCGTTGATTCTTACGGAGCTGTAATAAATTTGGTAGGCTCACCCCCACTCATGGTTAATGGAACTACCTTAACTCTGGAACATGTGATGTGTAGGCTAGATGTCATTGAAAATAAAGTTGCTACGATCGAACTTATTGAGAATTTGGATAAAAAGATCCATAATCAAATCACCCAGTACGGATCCAAGGTGGGAACGGTTTTGAAAAATTTAAAGGAGAAGGAACCCACAGTTAACGAAAAACTAGGTCATGCGCTAGGATTGGCAAACTAGAGGATGTTATAACCAACTTGGGTTCCGCTTTTGCCGCTGTGCAGAATACTCCAAATTTTGCCCACAATAAGGTCACCAAGTCTATTTTTGTTCCTAAAAATAGTGGTGAATTATCTAGTAAGAAAGATGAAGACCTTAAGATGCTGAGTGATCACGCTACTTATGGTTTGAGCACCAAAGATGACGATACGTGATTCTATCGCTTTATGCCTAGTTAAGGGCGTTAAACAATAGCGCTTGTTGGGAGGCAACCCAATGAATTTATTTATTTTTCTTTCTGTTTTGTTGCGTCCACACCTTCATAATTCTATTATGATTGTGTATTTTGTGTGTCTTTTTGTGTTTGAGCCAAGCAAAACCTTTATGACTAGTCTTGGTGATGGTTGTTTGATCCTGCTGGAAAAAGGCAGAAACTTTTCGCTCACGAGATGATTTTTCATTTTTATTCAGAAAGAACTTTTGAGTTGATTCTTTTTCTGCTGGTTTATATGCCTTTTTCCCAGGCAGTCGTAATTTGTGAGAATTTATGAGATACCAGAAGTATACATATTGTTACAGACTGGTCTGTTTTTGACAGATTCTATTTTTGTCGAGTTGGTTGCTTGTTTTGATGAAACTATGGATAGTATCGGGGGGGGGGGGTACTAGCCATGGGAAAGTGTGAATACAGTAGCCTAACACCAATATAAATAGAAATCAAGATTGCTACAGTACCTAAAGAGGTGGTAGTTTGTTTTCTTGTGCTAATGTTATCACGAGTTTCTGTTTAAGTTTTGTGTTGTGAAGTTTTCAAGTTTTTGGTGATGTTCTCATGGACAAAGAGATAAGGAGTGGAAAGAGCTCAAGCTTGGGGATGCCGAAGGCATCCCAAGCCAAATTCAAGGACACCAAAAAGCCTAAGCTTGGGGATGCCCCGGGAAGGCATCCCCTCTTTCGTCTTCAATCCATCGGTAACATTACTTGGGGCTATATTTTTATTCACCACATGATATGTGTTTTGCTTGGAGCGTCTTGTATCTTAGGAGTATTTTCTTTTTGTTGTGTCACAATCATCCTTGCTGCACACCTTTTGAGATAGACATGCACTCATCGTGATTTTGCTAGATTGCTCATCGTGCTTCACTTATATCTTTTGAGCTAGATAATTTTGCTCTTTGTTCTTCACTTAGATCTTTTAGAGCACGGCGGTGCGTGACTTGGTAGTTCGTTTATTCTATGAAAGTAGTCCCAAAGGTGATAGGTACCCAAAGAGGATACAAAAACCTCCATCTTCATGTGCATTGAGTAGAAAGAGAAGTCTTGATTCCTCTCAATTAGTTTTTAGACATGGATTTGGTAATATTAAGAGTTATGTTAGTAGGGTGTTGTGAATCTAGAAATACTTGTGTTGAAGTTAGTGATTCTCGTAGCATGCACATATGGTGAACCACTATCTTAGGAAGTCGGAGCATAATTGATCTATTGATTGTCATCCTTTGTGTTGAGGTCCGGATCACGCGATGGTAAACACCTACCAACCCTTCCCCTAGGAGTATGCGTTTATCACTTTGTTTGGATTAGTAATAAAAACTTTCGCAACAAGTATGTGATTTCTTCATGACTAATGTGAGTCCATGGTATAGATGCAATTTCACATTCCACCATTGCTAGCCTCTCTAGTGCCACGCAACTTTCGCCGGTACACAAACGCACCATATGCCTTCCTCAAAACAGCCACCATACCTACCTACCATGGCATTTTCATAGCCATTCCGAGATATATTGCCATGCAAATCCCACCGTTCCGTCTCATGACTTGTGCCATCACTCTCATATCGCCATTGCATGATCTTAAGATAGCTAGCGAGATGTTTCAACATCATACGCCAAGCTAGATCGTTGCACATCCCAGTACACTGCCGGAGACATTTCCTATAGAGTCATCATCGTTCTAAGCTTTGAGCTGTGAGTAAATAAAAGTGTGATGATCATCATTATTGGAGCATTGTCCCATGTGAGAAAAAAGAGGCCAAAGTGCCCAAATAAAATAAGAGGCCAAGAGCCAAATAAAAAAAAGAGAAGAGAGAAAAAGAGAGTAGGGACAATGCTACTATCTTTTTCCACACTTGTGCTTCATAATAGCACCATGTTCTTCATGATTGAGAGCCTCTCGTTTCATAACCACCATATGCTAGTGGGAATATTCATTATATAACTTGGCTTGTATATTCCAATGATGGCTTCCTCAAAATTGCCCTAGGTCTTCGTGAGCAAGCAAGTTGGATGCACACCCACTAGTTCTCGTTTTTAGCTTTCACATACTTATAGCTCTAGTGCAGCCTTTGTATGGCAATCCCTACTCATTCACATTGATATCTATTAATGGGCATCTCCATAGCCCTTTGATACGCCGAGTCAATGTGACCATCTCCTCCTTTTTTTGTCTCACAACCACCACCACACTCTATTCTACCTATAGTGCTATATCCATGGCTCACGCTCATGTATTGCGTGATAGTTATAAAAAGTTTGAGAAAGTAAGAGTGCGAAAACAATTACTTGGGCAATACCGGGGTAGTGCATGATTTAAATTAGTTGTGTGAGGATGATGGAGCATAGCCAGACTATATGATTTTGTAGGGATAACTTTCTTTGGCCTTGTTATTTTGAAAGCTCCTGATTACTTTGCTAGTTTGTTTGAAGTATTATTGTTTTCATGTCAATAGCAAACTATTGTTTTGAATCTTACGGATCTGAACCTTCATGTCACATGAAAGAAGTTGCAAAGGACAACTATGCTAGGTAGCATTCCACATCAAAAATTCAGTTTTTATCACTTCCCTACCCGAGGACGAGCATGAGTTAAGCTTGGGGATGCTTGATACGTCTCCAACGTATCTATAATTTTTGATGGTTTCATGCTATTATATTGTCAAACTTTGGACGTTTTGTATGCCTTTTATATCTTTTTTGGGACTAACTTATTAACTTAGTGCCAAGTGCGAGTTTTGCTTTTTTCCGTGTTTTTGACCCTTTTCAGAGGAGGATTTTAAACGGAGTCCAAACGGAATAAAATATGCGGAATGATTTTTTCCATAACAGAAGACATGCGGGAGACTTGAGAACCAAGGCAGGGGACCTCGGAGGAGGTCACAAGCCCACCAGCCTAAGAGCATCTTTCGCCTATATATATTCCCTAAAATCCCAGAAAAAATCAGGAGATCATCGAAAATACTTTTCCGCCGCCGCAAGCTTCTGTCGCCGCAAGATCCCATCTAGGGCACGTTCTGGTGCCGTGCCAGAGGGGGATTCGGATACGGAGGTCTTCTTCATCAACACCATGACCTCTCCGATGATGCGTGAGTAGTTCACCATAGACCTACGGGTCCATAGCTAGTAGCTAGATGTCTTCTTCTCTCTCTTGGATCTTCAATACAAAGTTCTCCATGATCTTCATGGAGATCTACCCGATGTAATCTTGTTTTGCGGTGTGTTTGTCGAGATCCGATGGATTGTGGATTTATGATCAGATTATTTATGAATCTTATTTGAGTTTCTTCTGATCTCTTATATGCATGATTTCATATCCTTGTAATTCTCTTCGAGTTGTGGGTTTTGTTTGGCCAGCTTGATCTATGATTCTTGCAATGGGAGAAGTGCTTGGTTTTGGGTTCATACCGTGCGGTGACCTTACCCAGTGACAGAAGGGGTAGCGAGGCACGCATCGTGTTGTTGCCATCAAGAATAAAAAGATGGGGTTTTCATCATTGGTTTGAGATTATCCCTCTACATCATGTGATCTTGCTTAAGGCGTTACTCTGTTCATCATGAACTCAATACACTAGATGCATGCTAGATAGTGGTCGATGTGTGGAGTAATGGTAGTAGATGCAGAAAGTATTGGTCTACTTGTCTCGGACGTGATGCCTATATGTATGATCATTGCCTTAGATATCGTCATGACTTTGTGCGGTACTATCAATTGCTCGACAGTAATTCGTTCACCCACCGTAATATTTGCTATTTTGAGAGAAGCCTCTAGTGAACACTATGGCCCCCGGGTCTACTTCACACCATATTTTCAGCCTTACTCTTTTCTTTGTTGCACTTTCCGCCTTCAGATCTCACTTTGCAATCAATCTTGAAGGGATTAACAACCCCTTTACAGGGTGCAAGCTCTTTTGTGTTTGCGCAGGTACTCTGGACTTGACGAGATTCTCCTACTGGATTGATACCTTGGTTCTCAAACTGAGGGAAATACTTTCTGCTCCTGTGCTGCATCGCCCTTTCCTCTTCAAGGGAAAAACCAACGCAAGCTCAAGAGACGACAGAAGGTTTCTGTCGCCGTAGCAACGACCAAGGGAGAGGAGGAGCGCAGACTAGGGTTGGGTGACCCTCCCACTTGGGTGCCTTGTCACCCAAGTTGGGCTCGCAGCGCCCCAAGGAGGAGCCCACCCCCTTCGGCCGAAGTGGGTTTGGGAGAGGGGTTGCGCCCAGCCCCCGATGGGCTGCGGTGCCCCCTAGACTTGGCCCATGAGGCCCCCAATAATTGACGGGGCCTCCCGAAACCCCTTTCGGCACTCCGTGGATCCCTCCAAACACTTTGGGATTCCGATGACCTCCATCATGTATATCAATCTTCACCTCCGGACTATTCCAGAGTTCCTCGTCGCGTCCGGGATCTCATCCGGGACTCCGAACAACCTTCGGTCACCAACACAATGACTCAATTATGCTTATATCGTCACTGAACCTTAAGTGTGTAGACCCAACGGGTTCGAGAACTATACAGACATGACCGAGACACTCTCCGGTCAATAACCAAGAGCGGGACCTAGATGCCCATATTGGTTCCTACATATTCTATGAAGATCTTTCATCGGTCGAACCTCAGTGTCAAGGATTCAAACAATCCAGTATGCTATTCCCCTTGTCCATCGGTATGTTACTTGCCCATGATTCGATCGTTGGGGTATCTCTATACCTTGCTCAATCTCGTTACCGGCTAGTCTCTTTACTCATTCTGTAATGCAAAATCCCATGACCAACTCCTTAGTCACATTGCTTGCAAGGTCATTGTGATGTTGTATTACCGAGTGGGCCCAGAGATACCTCTCCGTCATATGGAGTGACAAATCCCAGTCTCGATTCACGCCAACCCAACAGACACCCTCGGAGATACCTGTAGAGGACCTTTATAGTCACCCAATTACGTTGTGACATTTGATACACACAAGGCATTCCTCTGGTGTCCGAGAGTTGCATGATCTCATGGTCATAGGAACAGATACTTGACATGCAGAGAACAGTAACAGTAAACTGACACAATCATATGCTACATTTATAGTTTGGGTCTTGTCCGGCACATCATTCTCCTAATGATGTGATCCCGTTATCAAATGACAACTCATGTCTATGGTCAAGAAACCGTGACCATATTTGATCAACGAGCTAGTCCATTAGAGGCTTACTAGGGACACTGTGTTGTCTATGTATCCACACATGTATTTGAGTTTGCAATCAATACACCCATACAGTTCTCGGGTTGATCTTGTTCCGCTCGTGGAAGAGGCTTAGTCAACGGGTTGCAACATTCAAATCCGTGTGCATTTTGCAAATATTTATGTCCTCCCCTTTGATGTAATCGCATATGGATTTGAAACATCGCTTTATGTGTCTGGTCCTCTTGTGAAACCTCGGTTCCTTGGCTAGAGCAATGGCACGAGTGCTGTCACAGAACCGAGTCATTGGATCCAGTGCACTAGGCACAATTCCAAGATCTTTCATGAACTCCTTCATCCAGACACCTTCTTTAGCCGCCTCCAAGGCAGCTACGTACTCCGCTTCACATGTAGAATCAGCTACTTTGCTTTGAACTGGACTAGCTTACTGCACTCCCATTAAGAATATATACGCATCTGGTTTGTGACTTAGAGTCATCCGGATTAGCGTCAAAGCTTGCATCGACGTAACCCTTTACGATGAGCTCTTGATCATGTGCATATACGAGAAACATTTCCTTAGTCCTTTTCAGGTACTTCAGAATAATTTTGACCGTTGTTTAGTGTTCCATTCCATGATCACTTTGAAACCTTCCCACCATACTTATGGTAAGGCGGAAATCAGGTCTTGTGTAGCATTGCATACATGATAGAGCCTATGGCTGAAGCATAGGGGACGACACTCATCTTTTCTCTATCTTCTGCAGTCAATGGGAATTGAGTCTTACTCAACTTCACATCTTGCAATACAGGCAAGAACCCTTTCTTGGACTGATCCATTTTGAACTTCTTCAAAACTTTGTCAAGGTATGTGCTCTCTGAAAATCCTATTAAGTGTCTCGATCTATCTCTATAGATCTTGATGCCTAATATGTAAGCAACTTCTCCTAGGTCCTTCATTGAAAAACTCTTGTTCAAATAATCCTTTACGCTTCCCAAAAATTCTATATTGTTTAATCAACAATATGTCATCCACATATAATATTATAAACACTATAGAGCTCCCGCTCACTTTCTTGTAAATACAAGCTTCTCCATAAACTTGTATAAACCCAAACGCCTTGATCACCTCATCAAAACGCTGATTCCAACTCCGAGATGCTTGCACCAGTCCATAAATGGATTGCTAGAGCTTGCACATTTTGTTAGCATTCTCCGGATCAACAAAATCTTCCGGTTGCATCATATACAACTCTTCCTTAAGGAAACTGTTAAGGAATGATGTTTTTACATCCATCTGTCAAATTTCATAATCGAAAAATGCAACTATTGCTAACATGATTCTGACAGACTTAAGCATCACTACGGTTGAGAAAGTCTCATCGTTAGTCAACTCCTTGAACTTGTGAAAAACCCTTTTCCACAAGTCAAGCTTTATACACGGTGATATTACCGTCGACGTCCATCTTCTTCTTAAAGATCCATTTATTCGGAATGGCCTTTCACCCTTCAGGTAATTCTTAGAAAGACCACACTTTGTTTTCATACATGGATCCTATCTCAGATTTCCTGGCCTCTAACCATTTCTTAGAATCTGGGCCCACCATCAATTCTCCATAGCTCCTAGGTTCTTCGTTGTCCAACAACAAGACTGTTAAGACAGGGTTACCATACCACTCAGGAGCGGTGCGTGCCCTTGTCGACCTCTGAGGTTCGATAGCAACTTGATTTTCATCATTAGCTTCCTCTTCAATTGATGTAGGCTCCACAGAAAAAACTTTCTGTGCTGTGCTACTCTCCGGTTGAAGTGAAGGTTCAACAACCTCATCAAGTTCTATCTTCCTCCCACTCAATTCTTTCGAGAGAAACTCTTTCTCAAGAAATGTTTTGTTTTTAGCGACAAACACTTTGCCTTCGGATCTGAGATAGAAGGTGTAACCAACTGTATCTTTTGGGTATCCTATGAAGACACATTTCTCCGCTTTGAGTTCCAGTTTTTCAGGGTGAAGCTTTTTGACATAAGCATCACATCCCCAAACTTTAAGAAACAACAACTTTGGTTTCTTACCAAACCATAGTTCATATGGTGTCGTCTTTACGGATTTTGATTGTGCCCTATTTAAAGTGAATGCAACTGTCTCTAATGACAACGACAAATTGGCAAGAGACATCATAGAACATACCATATGGAATAAAGTACGATTATGATGTTTGGACACACCATTACACTGTGGTGTTCCAGGCGGTGTCAACTGTGAAACAATTCCACATTGTCTCAAATGAGTGCCAAACTCATAACTCAAATATTCTCCTCCTTGATGAGATCGTAGGAATCTGATCTTGTTACGATGATTCTCCACTTCACTCTGAAATTGCTTGAACTTTTCACACGTTCCAGACTTGTGTTTCATCAAGTAAATATAACCATATCTACTCAAGTCATCGGTGAAGGTGAGAAAATATCGATATCCACCCGCGCCTCAATGCTCATCAGACCGCACACATCAGTATGTATGATTTCCAATAAGTCACTTGCTCGCTCCATTGTTCCGGAGAACAGAGTTTTGGTCATCTTGCCCATGATGCATGGTTCACATGTGTGAGGTGATTCAAAATCAAGTGACCCCAAAAGTCCATCAACATGGAGTTTCTTCATGTGCTTTACACCAATATGACCTAAGCGGCGGTGCCACAAGAAAGTGGTACTACCATTATCAACCCTACATCTTTTGGCATCAATTTTATGAACATGTGTGTCATTACTATCAAGATTCAATAGAAACAAACTCCTCACATTGAGTGCATGACCATAAAATATATTACTCATATAAATAGAACAACCATTATGCTCTTATTTAAATGAGTAACCGTCTCACAATAAACAAGATCCAGATATAATGTTCATGCTTAACGCATGCACTAAATAACAATTATTCAAGTTCATCACTAATCCCGATGGTAACGGAAGAGAGAGCGTGCCGACGGCGATCACTCCAACCTTGGAACCATTTCCACGCGCATTGTCACTTCATCCTTCGCCAACCTTCATCTATTCCATAGTTCCTATTTTGAATTGCAAATGTGAGCAACCGAACCAGTATCAAATACCCAGGCACTACATCGCACAACAGAAGGCCGCGCATGTGGATATGCATGAAGCCCACAAACTCGGCATAGTTGGTGCCATCAAAGATGACCGAGCACCGAGGAACAACGACATAGCTCGAAGAAGACATGCTGATCTCCCTGTCTTTTATTTATTTATTTTTCCTTTTTTTCAGAGGCAACCGATCCCAATCTAGATTGGAGCCCGAGCGGACCAGCTGCCGACGGCGGCCCACGGGGCAGGCACCGACGGGGTATGGGAGCTGGAACCTAGCCGGACGGCTACTTGGAGCAGCCGCGGGCCGGACTTCAGCTACACGAGCAGCAGCCGCGGCGTCGGTTGAGGAGGAGGAGCAACGACCGGAGGCAGCACCAGCGGCAGCGTAGCCGGGGCGAGGAGCAGGTGGTGGAGGCGGATCCTGGTGTGGCCGGACGAGGAGCATGCAGCGACGACGGATTTTGGGTGGGTCCATGCAAGGAATGGGCCGACAGTGTAGGAATCCTGGCGGGTCCGGTCTTGGAGCATGCAACGGCGATAGAACGTGGCGGAGCCGGGCAACGGCCGAGCCGGTGATGGGACCAGGGGCGGCGGACTAGGAGAGGGCGACCGGAGTAGCAACTAGCTCACAGCTAGCAGCAGTGGCGACGGAGGTAGAGGGCGTAGAGCTGCAGCGCGCGGGGTGGGAGAGAACCTAAGCATGTGATACCATGTTAGGAATGAGCAACTGACATTCACTGGGGGCCAATGGGCCAGTACATATACATGTGGTAAAAGGCAAGAAACCCCTTATGCAATGGGGATATACAGTAAAGGGACTATACACATCTAACATTTTTCAGTGGTAATTGTTTCACCTGATGGTTATGCATTTTCTTACAATAATATACTTTTGATGCCTTGATGGTATTGTTTCGTGTTCTACCGTTGATCTCGTTATGGGAGCTATGGATGAAGGTATTGGTTCTTCTTCTACCGTGATCTGGTTATGGGAGCTATTGATTTGGTACTCTTTGCATCCCTTTATTACCATTTATAGTTTTTCCATGTTTTATCTATTTTTTGGATCATTATCCATTGAGTTTAAACTCTAG
This sequence comes from Hordeum vulgare subsp. vulgare, assembly GCF_904849725.1. NCBI lineage: Eukaryota > Viridiplantae > Streptophyta > Magnoliopsida > Poales > Poaceae > Hordeum > Hordeum vulgare. Next base: position 241,708,306 of record NC_058524.1, on the reverse strand, counting down.
ATTTGTTGAGAAATGTTTTGTATGTATTAGAATGTGGGGTAATTTTTGGGAATTTTATGAGGTATTTTTGGATAGTAACAACTTCCCAAAATTTAACTATGTTGCCAGAAAAAATGGGCCCGAGGTTTGATTCAATCCTGGCCCCGCCACTGCTTGCCTCCTTGGTTGAACATCACATCATAGGAGTTCAACCGGACATACACGAGACTAGGTGATTTAGATGGTTCTTCTAATAGCCAAACACTTAATACATGAGTTAGACGGTTCTTCTAATAGCCAAACATTGACTCATAATCTTCAATTGATATCCGCCACATTTTTTCTAGCGAGCGAGGGGCCATTTTTAAGTTTCGCACAGGGCCCCGAATTTTACTGGTCCGACCTTGAGATGGAGTGACTAAATCTTTGTAAAAATACGGCTAACTGGCCTACATAAACACATTCATGCAGCCTAAGAGCATCTCAAGCAAACCCCGTATAAAATCAACCCGCAAAACTCGTTTACAGTTCGTGGAAAAATGGTTTTTGCGGGCCAGCGCGGGCGCGAACAGAGTGAGACCGTGCAAAACGAATCCGTAAAAAAGGATATTCGCAGAAGATGCTCTTTTATGGGTCGGCTATGCGGGGTGTGCTCGGGCGCCACCACATCGACCTGCAAACCGAAAATCCCGTAAATCATAATTACTAATGTGCAATATAATAGAATGTCAATATTAACAATACAATAATCATCCAAAGTACAATAATTATTCAAAAGCTGTAGCAAACTAAATGATTCAATAGAAAACTTGTCTCGTATACAAATCACACATGAATGAAAAAATGGAATGTATTAGTATCCATCGATCCCTTTGCCAATGGTGCTCAATGAGACCTTTCCGAAGTTAACAGTGGGTGTTTGCATTATTAATCTCATTGTAGGTTTGAAGAAAAGCTCTAATTCAGTTAGGGTCTCTAGCTGGTTTGACAAGGCTACTCACATTGTCATAGAAGAACGCCAAGTTCATGTCTCTCTCATCTTCAATAATCATATTGTGAATAATAACACAACATGTCATGATGTTTTTCAAGGACCGCTTGTCCCAAAACCGATCAGGACCACAAACAATGACAAACCTAGATTGCAAAACCCCAAATACTCTTTCATTGTGTTTTCAGGCTGCCTCTTTGCCATTGCGTATTCACACTCTTTCCTAGATTGGGGGTCTTTGATGCTCTTGACAAATGTGCACCAAGAAGGGTATATATGATGTGCATGATAGTACCCCTTTGTGTATTCATGCCCATTGATAATGTAGTTGCAAGCAGGAGCATCACCACTAGCAAGCCTAGCAAACAAATGAGACTGTTGCAACACAATGATATCATTGAGAGTACGTGACATACCAAGAAAGCAATGCCAAATTCATAAATCAAGGGATGCTACAACCTCTAGCACAATTGTTGCATCACGAGATTTGCCACAATACATTCCCTGCCATGCCTTTGGGCAATTTTTCCAAGTCCAATGCATAGAGTCTATGCTTCCTAGCATGCCAGGACAACCTCTTCTATCATTAGATGCCATCAATTTTTTGTGTCTTCCTCGTTCGGTGCCCGAAGATATTCAGGACCAAAGACATGGATAATCACTTTGGCAAAACTATGCACTGACTCAATTGTACTATCTTCACCAATGCGAAGGTACTCATCGGCATAGTCAGCCGGAATGCCGTAAGCAATTACCCGCATAGCTGTTGAGATTTTTTGATATGCCCTAAATCCCTTCAAGCCCGCGACATTTCTTCTTTGACTAAAATATCGACAATTGGCCTCGCAAGCTTCAACAATTTTCACAAAGAGGGATCAGCGCATACGATACCTTCTCCGGAAGTGGTGCGGCGGATATGTTGGATTGTCCACGAACTAGTCTTGCATCAACATCTCGTTCCTGAGATGGCGATTTCGAGGAATGCAAAGGCGGCCGACGATCGATCCTCGCCGCCTCTTTCAATTCTCGTCTTCGTGCTCCTTCATGGCAAGGGTCATCACCAAAATCTGCTGGTGAAAGGTGAGAAGCATCGTCTCAACATCTGAGTCATCTGAATCGGATGAATCGTCAAGCGAAAACTTCTCGCACGGGATCAATTCCATCTCCGGTAGTGGCTCTCCGGCCGCGGTGGATTGGCAGATCCGGGGTGTCGGTGCAGCAGCTCGACGGAAGAGGGCAGGGGCACCCCCGCGATGAGATTCTGCCCACAGACCAGAATCGCCGATGGCGGACGGGTAGAACCAATGGTGGGCGACGGCGGAAGGGGGTGGGGAAAGGGCGCGATCTGAAATGTCCCTCCCGCCAACCGCTTTCCTCGGATACGGGGCACCATAGGGGCGAGCTGGAAACGTGTGTTTTCACGGGTCGGGGAGGGGATTTTGTCGCGCCCCTCAATTATTTTACAGATCAGACGCGTTTGCGGGGTGTGATCGGGTAGCATTTTCCACGCCGACCCGTATTTTGATAGTTATTTTGCAGGTCGCGGCTTTATACGGGGTCTACTGCTACACATGTTCTAAAGGTCGTACATATAGTGGTCGCGACTGAAATCTCCTACAAAACACACTACAGCTCATACGTTCACCGCACTCCGGCAAGGTCTTCATGTGTACCGGCGAACCATAGTAGCAGATCGACAACAGGAACCAGGAACTAGCAAACCTTAATTTCTTCTACACATGGATATAAAGTGCAAGTTGTCCCCCGCAGAGTCTGACCTCACCTCGGACGACCACTACGAGCCCGACACCATCAGCGTCGCCATGGCTGCATGGTCGGAATCACGGGCAGCGACAGCTGGCACCATGGCGACTAAACAACGGGTTTGGAAGTGCTTCGTTGGCGTGCGGCAGTGGCCGTCGGGGCGGTGGGTGGCGGAGGTTGGCGTCGTTCGTTACCATCATCAAAAGCATGCCTTCTCGAAGCCGTGGAGGTCACTCACCCAGTTCATCGACTTATGCATGATGGGCACCTTCACCAGCTACTCTGTCGCACGCCATGTAGTTGTCAGGGTTAGAGGCTCACCTACTCAGTCGTCATGGAGAGGGAGCAAGAGTAGCGGCTGCTCGGTGCCATGCACGGTCTTCTACGACTTCGGGTTGCGGTAGTAGCACCCTCCTGACGGACAATGAGTGAGGGTGGTTGTGCTATGAGCCCAGCGGTATCAACCATCACAAAAGGACGCAACCGAGGCTCTCGGGCGGTGGACGTCGAGGGTGATTGCCACACAAGAGCTCGAACCCGGCCCAACCCGTCATCGTGCTCCTTGAGGGGGGCACTATCACTACAAGTAATATGCCAACTAGTGACCTTTTGGCAGTGACCCTGGCTGAAATGGTCGTAAATCAACGACCATTTGAGATCAATTGGTCGTAAGCTGTTTCGGAGGCTCCAACCCCAAACCATAATGACTAATTTGGTCAAAAAAGTTTGTAATTTCCTACAAGAAATGGTCGTAAAGCAGATAGTCCTGGTCCGCTACCTAATTTGTAGGTAATTACGACCAATACAGATAGTCATAGCTATGACTAGGCGCCACACCATTAGTTTTGCCTACGTGTCATGTCCATGTGTCAATTTTTTCCCTAGTTTGTGAAGCAACCTACTATTCTGTCATTCAAAAAATTCTACAAAAATTCTCATAAATCCTTTGGATCATATATTCCTCAAATATGTGAAAACCCTTCCTTCCATAGTTCGAAAATAATTCAGTAATATATCATTTTCCTATTCTGTTGAGGAAGTGCTATTTATATTTTATGAAGGAAGTGCTATTTATGTTGCCATTGCATTTGGTGCATCGGTTTGAGTTCTCCATGGTAATACGTGGAAGTGAGAAGTTGAGAAGCTTATTACCCTTGGGTACTTGGTACCCCCGGTGGTGCCTCGGAGCTCAATCATTGTGGTGTAAAGCTCCGGGCAAGCGTCGGGGTCTCCAATTAAGTTGAGTTTCGTGGTGTTGTTGGGAGCCTCCAATTAAGTTGTGGAGATTGCCCCAACCTTGTTTGTACGGGTTCGGTGACCACCCTCAAGGGTCCCTTAGTGGAATCACGACATCTTGCATTGTGCGAGGGCGTGAGGAGATTACGGTGACCATAGTCGCATCTTGCGGAGCATTGTGCCTCCACACTGCTCCAACGGAGATTAGCATCCGCAAGGGTGTGAACTTCGGGATACATCATCGTCTCCACGTGCCTCGGTTATCTCTTACCGGAACCCTTTACTTATGCACTTTACTTTGTGATAGCCATATTGTTTCTTGTCATATATCTTGCTATCACTTAGTTGTTTATCTTGCTTAGCAGAAGTTGTTGGTGCACATAGTTGAGCCTAGTTGTTTTAGGTTTTGTGCTTGACAATTTAAACGTTAGTTTTATTCCGCATTTGTTCAAGCCTAAACCATAATTATTTTAAAGCGCCTATTCACGCCCCCTTCTAGGCGCATGCCACGTCCTTTCAGTAATATTTTCACTTTGTGAAGCAACTACATTTTATATTGTTTTATATTTGATGAAAACTTACCATGGTATGAATTTGTCCATAGAACCTCCCTCCATCAAATTTTAACTCATTTAATTTAGCCAGTTCCCTCAATATTTTCCCAATGTTCTATTCAGTGGAGAGCATTGTGAAGGAAGTACAATTTGTATTTATGAAACTTTTATAAAAATTTATAGTGCCTTAATGTGCCCAAGTTATCATCCTCCTCGAAATTTCAGCTCAATCCAATCATCTATGTGAGCTCAATTTGAATTACCATTTTCTGTCCAGATTGGCATATTGTGAAGGAATTGTCACTTTGGCATGTCCAAATGGTATAATTTTTCTAGAGTGCCTTCATATCCCCAAATGAACAACGTCCACCAAATTTCAGCTCAATTCATTCATTCATTTGATCCCAGCTTCAACATCCATATTTCTGCACAGTGTGGTACTTTACAAAGAAAGTGACACCTAGGATCATCCATTTGAGCTAAAAATTTGCCAAGAGAGTATCCTTAGTAGGTGATCATCCTCAGCCAAAATTTAGGCCCATTGTCCATGTGCATTTCTCCACCGCTAATCAAACACTTGGGTGCTAATTCATGTTCGAGCTTGTTTCTTTCTACTCGTGACATTCTTCTATTGTATTCTTCTTCCTAACACCTACCGAGGAAGTGTCCAACACATCACACATGCCTAGTCCATGCAGAACACGTGGCAATGCCACGATCAGGCGGTGACCATGCGGCTAGCATGCCAATTTACGCGCTCTGGAGTTGGGGCCCTCGCCCACCATCCAAAGCTCGACATCTTGCCACCACACCATGTATTTATGATTAAATATATACTTATGTACCTATAAATGATTTTTGAAAAAAATAAATAGCAAAATATAATGCAGTTGCAGTTCAAATTTAACCCGCTTTGAACTGAATCGATGAAAATTTATCTTTTCCACGAGAGGTGGATAAAAGCTTTTAACACCCAACCAGTTGGTCAATTATATATTAAATATGACCTACTATTTTAGGAAAATGATTTGGTCCAATTTTGAAACAAATATATGATAGGTCCTTCACAAAAAAACTCGTTTTGGGCAATTGAAAATGGAAAATAAATTTTTCATCCAAGGAAAATGAAAAACAATATCCTTAATCAACATTGTTTTCCATTATAATATGCACCCCCTCACACAATATTAGATCATTCGAACAAACTATGTCATGAATGTGGCCATAAGATTGATCATTTGGCTTGAAAGCCGTGAACATCACACATGGTAGCTCATTTTTGAGAACACTTTTTAAAAGTAATTGTCGTATTACCAGTTTATTATTTTACCTCGTAACCTTGTCATATAATGACACAATGTGAAGGTTTTCCATTTTTTATTTGTTTTTATTTTTCACGCCCATTTCAAAATGCGGTCAAAAAGGCGGGTATGACTGTTCCTAACTACTGGTTGAATGTTGGAAAAAAAATCATGTTTCTCTGATAAAATAGATTCTTATGTACCTATAAATGATTTTTGGGAAAAATAAAGAGCAAAATATAATGTAGTTGCAGTTCAAATTTAACCCGCTTCCAAATGAATCGACAATAAATGTCTTTTTCACGAGAGGTGGATAAAAACTTTTAACACCCAATCATTTGATAAATTATACGTTAAATATGGTCTACTATTTTAGAAAAATGATTTGGCCCAATTTGGCAACAAATATATGATAGGTCCTTCATAAAAAAACTCAATTTGAGTACTAAAAAAATGGAAAATGAATTTTCCGGCCAAGGAAAATGAAAACTTACTTATTCAACATTGTTTGCCACTATAACATGCACCCTTGCGCACAATATTAGATCATTTGAACAAATTATGGCATGAATGTGCCAATAAGATTGATCATTTGGCTTGAAAGCCGTGAATCTTCACACATGGTAGCTCATTTCTAAGAACATTTTTTTAAAATAATTGCCATATTACAAGTTTATTATTTTACCTCGTAACTTATTCACATATAATGACACAACACAATGTTTTCCCATTCTTTTGAATTTGTTTTGCCCGTTTCAAAATGCGATCAAAACAGAGGGCTTGACCGTTCTTAGCTAGGGGTAGAAACTTGGAAAAGTTGTGTTGTTTCTCTAATTAAATAGATACTTTAGTACCTATAAATGATTTTTGGAAAAAATCATGAGCAAACTATGAAGTAGTCGTAGTTAAAATTTGACCCGCTTCAGCTGAATCGGTTGAAATTTGTGTTTTTCACGAGAGGTGGATCAAATCTTTTGACACCCAAATATTTTGTCAATTGTACATTAAATATGCATGGCATAATATTTTCAAAATTGATTGGGTCCAATTTTGCAACAAAAATTTGCTAGGTCCTTCACTAAAAACCCGTTTGGCACTCGAAAAATGAAAAATGCTTTTTTCGCGCAAAGAAAATGAAAACTCCCTTTAAAAACATTATTTTCATTCCAATATGCACAATTTTTTGCAATATGAGATCATTTTAAGAAAATATGCCATGAAAGTTACCGCATCACTAGTCAATTGGCTTGAATCCAATCGTTACACACAAAAATCATTGGGCCGCCACGGACCGATCCAAATTTAGGACGGTCGACCGACACCTATCAGCCGTATTTCAGAATATGGAGTGGTTTCAACATATATTTATGTGGATCGGTCGACCGTCCTAAATTTGGACCGGTCGCCTCACGGCCCTATGATTTTTTCGCTTCTAACGATTGGATTCAAGTCAACTCACTAGTGATGTGGTAACTTTCATGGCATATTTTCTTAAAATGATATCATATTGCGCAAAAGTGTTCATATTGGAATGAAAACAATGTTTTCTAAGGGAGTTTTCATTTTCTTTGTGCGAAAAAATCATTTTTGATTTTCCGAGTGCAAAAAACGGGTTTTTAGTGAAGTACCTACCAAATTTTTGTTGCAAAATTGTACCAAATAATTTTTCTCAAATATTAGTCCATATTGAATGTACAATTTACCAAATATTTGGGTGTAAAAAGATTTGATCCACCTCTCGTGAAAAATACAAATTTCAACCGATTCAGCTCGAAGCGGGTCAAATTTGAATTGCGGCTACTTCATAGTTTGCTCATGATTTTGTTCCAAAAATCATTTATGGGTACTAAAGTATCTATTTAATTAGAGAAACACCAAAAAAATTCCAAGTTTCTACACCTAGCTAGGAACGTTCAAGGCCGCCGTTTTGACCGCATTTTGAAACGGGCCTAACAAATTCAAAAAAAATTAAAAAAATGGGAAAACATTGCATTGCGTCATTATATGTGACTAAGTTACCATGTAAAATAATAAACTGGTAATATGAAATTATTTTAAAAAAATGTTCTTAAAAATGAGCTATCAATACTGAAAAAATAGCACGCTATAGTGCCACTAATAGCACACTATAGCGTGTAGATAATTGACTTGCTAAATTGATCCGTGTACAATGTCTCACTAATAGCATGCTATAGCACGCTATAACACGCTAATAGCATATTTTTAGGGGCCACAGTATTTTGTATATCGCACTATTTTTTTTCCTTGGCTATCACGCGTGAAGATTCATGGCTTTCAAGCCAAATGATCAATCTTATGGCCACATTCATGACATAGTTTGTTCAAATAATCTCATATTGTGCACAAGGGTGCATATAGGAGTGGCAAACAATGTTGTCTAAGGAAGTTTTCATTTTCTTTGGACAGGAAATTTATTATCCTTTTTTCGAGTATCCAAAATGAGTTTTTTGTGAAGGACCTACCATATATTTGTTGCAAAATTGGATCAAATCATTTTATCAAATACTAAGCCATATTTAATGTACAATTGACAAAATTATTGGGTGTCAAAAGCTTTTTATCCACCTCTCGTGAAAAAGACAAATTTTCGTCGATTCAGTTGGAAGTGGATCAAGTTTGAAATATAACTGCCTCACAGTTTGCTCTTTATTTTTTCCAAAAATCATTTATATGTACAAAATTATCTATTTTATCATAGAAACACCAAAAGTTTTTCAAGATTCAAGCACTAGCTAGGAACAGCCATACTTGCCTTTTTGACCATATTTTGAAATGGACATGAAAAATTCAAAAAAAATCAAAAAAATGGAAAACCTTCACATTGTGTCATTAGATGTGACAAGGTTACTAGGTAAAATAATAAACTTGTAATACAACAATTCATTTTAAAAAGCATTCTGAGAAATGAGCTACCATGTGTGAAGATTTATGGCTTTCAAGCCAAATGATCAATCTTATGGCCACATTCATGGCATAATTTGTTCAAATGATCTAATATTGTGCGCAAGGGTGCATATTACGATGGAAAAATGTTGATTGAGGAAGTTTTCATTTTTCATGGATGAAAAATTCATTTTCCATTTTTCAAGTGCCCAAAATGAGTGTTTTTGTGAAGGACCTACCATATATTTGTTGTAAAATTGGACCAAATCATTTTCTAAAATAGTTGGTCATATTTAATGCAAAATTTACCAAATTGTTGGGTGTTACAAGCTTTTATCCACCTCTCATGAAAAAGATAAATTTTCATCGATTCAGTTGGAAACGGGTTAAATTTGAACTGCAACTGCATTATATTTTGCTCTTTATTTTTTCCAAAAATCATTTATAGGTACATAAGTATATATTTAATCCTAAATACATGGTGTCGTGGCAAGACGTCGAGGTTTGGATGGTGGGCGAAGGCCCCAACTCCTGAGCGCGTAAACTAGCATGCTAGCCGCGTGGTCACCGCCTGATCGTGGCGTTGCCACGCGTTCTGCTTGGACTAGGCATGTGTGGTGTGTTGGAAACTCCCTCGTTAGGTGTTAGGAAGAAGAATACAATAGAAAAATCTCACGAGTAGAAAGAAATAAGCTCAAACATGAATTAGCACCCAAGTGTTTGATTAGTGGTGGGGGAATGCACATAGACAATGGGCCTAAATTTTGGCTGAGGATGATCACCTACTAAGGAGACTCTCTTGGAAAATCTTTAGCTCAAATGCATGATCCTAGGTGTCACTTGCTTTGTAAAGTACCACACTGTGCAGAAATAAAGATGTTGAAGCTGGGATCAAATGAATGAATGAATGAATTGAGTTGAAATTTGGTGGATGATGTTCATTTGGGGATATGAAGGCACTGTAGAAAAAATATATCATTTGGACGTGCCAAAGTGACACTTCCTTCACAATGTGCCAATCTCGACAGAAAATGGTAATTCAAACTGAGCTCACATAGATGATTGGATTGAGCTGAAATTTTGAGGATGATGATAACTTGGGCACATTAAGGCACTATAAAAATTTCATAAAATTTTGATAAATACAAATTGTACTTCCTTCACAATGCTCTCCACTGAACATAACTTTGAGAAAAATATTAAGGGAAACTGGCTAAATTAAATGAGCTAAAATTTGATGGAGGGAGGTTCTATGGATAGTTTCATGCCATGGTAAATTTTCATCAGATATAAAGCAATATAAAATGTAGTTTCTTCACAAATTGAAAATATTACCAGAAACAAAAATTGGATGATGAGCTGACATGGATTGTTAGACGGGTCTCAAATTTTCTCGAGATCTATGGTTTGGGTATATAGAAGATGTGGCAAAAATTCAACTCATTAGGATAATCCTAGATAATACTTCCTTCACAAAGCTGTTAGCTGAACACAAACTTTGGAAATTTGCTTAGAAATATTTACTAGGAAAATGGAGACGAAATTTTTCATGAGGCAATTATTTGGATAGGCAAGAGTGACCAAAATTTTTGAGGGCAATAAAAATAATAGAAATAACACTTCCTTCACAAAGTGCTATTCTCAACAAAAAAGGAAAATGATATATTGCTGAATTATTTTCGAACTATGGAAGGAATGGTATTCCCATATTTGAGGAATATATGATCCAAAGGATTTATGAGATTTTTTGGAGATTTTTTGGAATGACAGAATAGTAGGTTGCTTCACAAACTAGGGCAAAAATTTACACATGGACATGACACGTAGGCAAAACTGATGATGTGGCGCCTACTCATAGCTATGACCATCTATTTGGTCGTAATTACCTACAAATTAGGCAGCAGACCAGGGCTATCTGCTTTACGACCATTTCTTGTAAGGAGATTACGACCTTTTTTGACCAAATTGGTCATTATGGTTTGGGGTTGGAGCGTCCTGAATAGCTTACGACCAATTGATCTCAAAAGGTCATTAATTTGCGACCATTTCAGCCAGGTTCACTGCTAGAAGGTCACTAGTTGACGTATTTCTTGTAGTGTCGGTCGGCTTCGTATTGGCGGTGGAGATTGTCCCCTCCCTTCAACCGAGTTGTGGCCGCTCCCGTGGCGTCTGTATCCTTTCCTCCTCCATGCCTCGTGTTTACATCTCCACAGAGATGGCGAGGGTGGTCCTGTAATCGTGGTGGCACAGGCTGCTGGGCGGATGAGTGGGTGGTGCACTTCGAAGTGTGTGGGGTGATGTTGGTGTTGGTTGTGGATCGGGAGAAATCCCTCATGGCTTTCCCGGCATCGACGCAGTGATGCCTGCGGGCGCCGTCGGATCTTCGTGAAGGGCGTCGGGGATATCCCTCGCCCACTCCCCTCCGCGTACCGGGGAAACCCTAGGACTTGTTCGGGCAACAGTGGCGGCTTGCATCATCACATTCCTTCTTGAAGGTGTTGTCTGGTGCGCGACACTTCGGAATGCTGGGACGCGGTGGTACTTTTTCGACGGGTGCAACAATTGTCGATCTTCTTCTCCTTATCAATCTACCAGTGTCGGCATTTGTTTCTCTTTTCTTTTTTTAATTTGCCTTTTGGCCTTATTTGTGTTGTTGCCTCAGCGAGATGGATGTATCGGATGGTTGCTTTATAATATAAAGCGGGAAAAAACCCTTTATCGTCACAGGTGGGGACTTGCCATTGTCGGGGGGGGGGGGGCATGGGAGGGGCGGTCAGAGCTGGGAAGGAGGGCAGCCGAACACACAAAATTTTACTTCAGACCATTTCGCTCGAGTATATTTATGGAAAAAGTTGAGGCCGGAGTATAATTTTTACTCTCTTACGACGGATTGATGATCGATTAGGTGCTGTTGAAGGAGTAAAACCGATTTTCAACCCTCTAACACGGGATACAGAATCAATTAGAAATGCTCTAACCGAGAGAAGCTAAATACAACTTATGAAGATATTGTTTTATAAGTGAAAATATGTGTCTCATGTCTCACTTGACTATAGGTAAGGAACAAATAAGCTAAGCAAACTTTATGAAATAGATTTTAGCAAAAGACTTTTATAACTATCAAATTTCGGATTTAAGCAGTAGACAAGAATGGTTCTTATTTTACTATAATTATATACATGCATCATTAGAATGATTTTTTGTCACGTGCCCTCCTCTCTCTAATTATATGCATATATGTTATGGAGTAAGAAAAGTTGACGTCTCATCCTTGTTTCTTTTTTTTCAAACTTTAAAATATTTTGTAGCTTAAACCACCGCTCCGATTAGAAATTTGTCTTCATAAAAAAACCATCTCGTTGAAATCTTCAAAAGTAGATCCCATGTTGTTATTTTCTGATGATTTTTTTGATTATAAAGTTACCACATCTGGACTACGTAAGTTATCACGTGTGTCATACATAAGTCACCATGTCGTTTACACAAAAGTTATCGGGGTATATTTTCGACAAACTATCATCACACGGTCAAAAAAGGATTATGGTGTTTGCGCTGATTTATTAGCTTTGTTGTGTATATTACCATGTTGCACAAAATTTATCGAGGCAATTTTTTATTAATTTTCATTCCCTGAGTCAAACAATTGCCGGGATATGTGTATATGAATTATCAACTCTTATGTGCGTGTATATCATGTTGTTTACACATGAGTTACTCAGAGGTATTTTTTATTCCGTGGTCACAAAGTTACCACGGGTGGATTAAGTAAGTTATCAGCTCTACTGGATGTATACTACCATGTTATTTACACATAAGTTATCACGCTATGTTTTTCAACCATTTTTTATCCTGGGGGTCAAAAGTTACCGTGGGGTTCGTAGTGAGTTATTAGCTTTATTTGTGTATAATACCATGTTATTTGCACAGAAACTACCGGGAATATGTTTTTAACAACTCCCCTCCTCCCTACGGTTCACTTAAGTATCAGTTATGCAGTGCTTCTATTACAATGATATTTATGCAAACTTTATCGAGATTATATTTTTCAACAAATTTTCCCCGGGGTCCAAGTTATCATGGTGTTTGTACTTAAGTTATCATGTATATGATGCGTTATCACCATGATGTTTTATACAAAAAGGCATCTATTTTTCACAAATTTATTTCTTTAGGTCAAAGTTGTCGCGGTGTTTGTTCTACCAGGTTTGCCATGCAAAAACTACCGTGTTGTTTAGACATAAATTACCGGGGAGATGTCTTAATAATTTTTCACTCCCAATCGAAGTTATCATGACATTTATACGTAAGTTATCGGATCCTGATGCACAAATTACCATGCCATTTGCACAGAAGTTACCGGGGGTATTAAGCAAGATGTTCAACAGAACTCCGAAAAATCAATATATTCGCCGGATAACTCAAAGGGTGAATGGACGAGCGTTGTTGGTTCACTGATTCACTAGGTTCGGGTAAAAACATAGTTAAGTGCAAAAAATGGAAAACACAATTACTTGTTCTGTGCAAACGTAGTAGAATAAACGGTTAGATACCATATTTGCTTTCGTTACTTCAAGAGAAAAACGTAGGTGAGGTTGCTCACTAGCCGAGTACTCTGCTAAGAGGTACAAGGTTCAAATCCTGCTCGTCACAATAGTTTTGCACTTCAGTAAAATTACTCGAGGAAATAGAGAGAAAAAAGTCAAATTATATCAAAGCTAATCATAGAAAAAAGTTAGCTTGGGTGGTTAGCTTGAGGGGAACACACTCAACGGGTGCAAGGTTTGAATTCAACGACATCATCTTTTTTGAGAAAAAATAAAAGCGAACGGCGAAAGGTGAAGCCCTGAAGCATCGTTCGGATCTATTGCAAAGGTCCGAACATTTGGAAATTACAATTTCCCTTTAACAAATGCATCCTGAAAGTTAAGAAAACTATTACTCTTGAAATGCTTTATAAATAAAGCAAGCATCAAGTCCATACGACAAGTAGCAGGTCAGCGAGATAGAAAGTGTGTTCGGGAAACAACACAAGCACGCCGAAATAAATATAAGACAAAGATAGAAAAAAGACCATCAAGTGGCCAGATCTATCACGATCTGCATTGAAGAGAGGCGTCAGAGCAGTGACATGTAGGGAATCCGACATTTGTCCCAGTAAGGCGTGGTCTCCTACCTAGCCAGCAGGGTGTCACTGCTGCAACAACACAAGAAATTTGAATAAAGAGTCACAACCCCATTGAAGGAAGATCCGCTCAATCACCATCTTATACGCGTTGTCTAAAACTTTCAAGTCAACATCATGAAAACTAGCGTGAAGAGTAGTCAGTTCCTACCGATATGGACAACTCTAGTCTAAAGGAATCCGACCGCGTTGATCCATCAATTACCTGACACCCATAGGACATTAGATACACCATTACTTCTTGTAGCATCAATAGTGTAAAATAGACTTGGTCCGAGGGATCTTCGACCTCTCAATATGCAAGAATGCAAGTGTTGCCAAGGCCATCTTAAGTAATGATTGGATCTGACACATCAACATGCAGGGAGGCCTTTGTGTTGCCTACCTTCAACAATGTTTCCACCTATGGGGAAAACTTTAGGAGGTGCATCTGATGGAGGGCAACATCGATATCATTCGATGGAAATTTAAAGCCGTCGATCAATACTCTGCTGCCATGGCATACACGATGCAATTCGCCACAATGTTCAAGTCTGACATGCCAAGGGAAGTCTAAAAAGTTTAGGCGCCGCCAAAAATTAAATTCTTCTCTTGGCCCATTATTCAAGACAGAGTGTGTATGGCAGATAGATTCACTCGCAGGGGTTGGCCCAATTGCAGCCTCTGCCAGCTCTGCAAAAGGAAACCGGAATCTGCCGCACATTTAATGTTTAAATGTTGCTACACAGTGAGAATTCGGAACATGATCAACGATTGGTTGGGTCTACAACTACATCTGATTGATTGGGTGGATCTTCCATCTACGGAAAAGTGGTGGGACGAGCCAAGACACCTCAATGGCACAAGCACGAAGGCCTTCTGCTCTGTGAAGATGTTAACATGTTGGGTAATCTGGAACAAGAGAAAAGCAAGAATTTTCCAAAATAAAACCTCCATGCCCACTAATGTGTTTTCATCCATCAAGACGGAGGCGCACCTATAGGTGAAAGTAGGGGCTAAACATCTAGGGAGTCTTATTCCAGGAGAGTAAACATGGAATTTGCTTTTTGTCGTGTATGGCCATGTAACCGACAATTCATATAATATTTTTCTTAATAGTGAGATGAGGTAAATCGTTTGCCTCCGTCTAAATAAATGTAAAATATTAAACTAGACAACATTTTACATGACAAGAATGACCCAAATTCCATGTTATTGTTCTGTTGCTTGTAAATAGATAGTATGTTTGGGGAGATATATCTTTTCTTCCACTTATGAGAAATAAAGTCAGATAGTTACTTGTTTAACAAAAAATCAATTAATCATCATAAATGGTAAGATTTAGAAAGAGCTGTTTTACGGTGATTGGGTTAGTACTCGAAGTACTAACTAGTACTTACTCCTCTAATTTTTATTTGCCGTCTGATTTCGTGGGGAATTAAAAATGATTAAATTGAATATGTTAATTGTGAGAAGGGCATACTGGTCTAGGAGGAAATATGTTTTCTTGAACAGATCACGTCAGGACCAGATCCGCGTCTACTCGATCACGATCAAGGTCTTCGCCCGACCTACCCCACACCGTCGTGCTCCTGACCTTCACTGCCCCCAGCGTGCCCGGTGAGAGGAATATATCCATCATCCTCGTCCTCCACCATACCAACCCCAACCCTCACCCCACACCGTCATTGTCCTCGACGTTCCCGGCGACGAGAAGAGGAAGAAGGCTGCATCTGCGCCGACTGAATCGACGGCGACAACGGCGGGCGATCCCATCTCTTCCCGCCTACCATCCTTAAGGTATGAATTCGGCTTGGATCTGTAGGATTGTTCTGCTCATTCTCTTGGCCCTTGCGTCCATCCACCGTGCATGTAGTACCACCTCAACCCTACATGATTATGTAATTTAGCTGTATTTGCCAAGTGAGATTTGTATCGACAAGAACAAAGAATTGAAAGCTTCATTGTGGCATTGTTTCTCTTGAGCTAATCGCATCTTGTGTGTTTAACTAACATGCTAAGGCCATTGCGTACCCCCTTGTTGAGGCATAGTTTATGCCTAAGTAATTTTGGTGATTGATGACAGTACCGTACAGGACTAATCGTGTGTGTCAAGGTTTCAGGTAACACTCGTCAACGGCACAATACGACATGACTCCTCTCTTGTGGAACGGAAGCACGGCGCTCTCGAAGATTCTCTTTATTTGAGTCATAGGAAAGCCGTACTATTAAGAGGGGATCCGTAGTGGAAAGGTTAGGGTGGAATCTATCTTTTCACACGCACTCTTTGCATTCTCCCCTTCCTTATCTTTTGGAGCGGCCCTCGCCTATTCATCTTGAGCATCTCTGCAAAATGGTCCCCAGCGGTAGTACCGCTGGTGCCAACGGTAGTACCGCTGGACTGCCAGCGGTAGTACCGCTGCAGCCAGCGGTAGTACCACTGTCTAGCGGTAGTACCGCCACCTGGTCAGCGGTAGTATCGCTCCAGGTGCCTTGTTCCACCTGCCTAGCTGTAGTTCGTGGACGGACCCTTTTGCGAAGACTTTCCCGGTGGTAGTAGTGCTTATGCACTACCAAGGGGCCAGCGGTAGTACTGCTGGAAGCCCCAGCGGTAGTACCGCCAGGCAGCGGTAGTACCGCTGGATCTCGGGCAGAGAGTGGGAAAACGGTCTGAATTTTCCCCCACTATATAAAGGGTTCTTCTACCTGAGGAACCTTATCTCTTACCTCTCTAAGCTCCATTGTTGCTCCACAAGCTTAAAAGTGCCCGATCTCTCTCCCTAGCCAATCAAACTTGTTGATTCTTTAGGGATTGGTTGAGAAGGCCTAGATCCACACTTCCACGGCAGTTGCTCAGTTTTATGTCACAGTCCATTTCTCCCATGATGAACAACGCTCCATGATATGGATGACTGGGTCACAGAAGATGACCGGTTCCTGGGCAGAGTTCATGCAGTTCCTTCACATTGACTTTCAGGGTGCTGACACTCCTCTTGGGCTGAGTCCTCATGCTCCAGCCCCCACCGATAGGGCCCTCGCAAAGGACAGACTGCAGTCACTGTATCTGAGGAAGGGGGTGCTTCCCAAGCACCTGGACATCATGCATCGCATCTTTCGCAACACCCTCTTCCCTCGGAGTGGTAACTTCGATGAGGTCCATGGCTACTTGGCTGAGATGCTGTTACTTTGTGAGGAGGCTATGTCTCAGGAGTCTGCTCCACTGGATATTGCAGATGTGATGTTCACAGAGCTCTGGAACTGCATCATCAACCGTAAGGTTCCTATCTACGGGCCTTACCTGTTCGCCTACATCTGCCATAAGTGGCAACAGGCGTTTCCGGATGAGGTGCTCTACGCATAGTCTGATTACATTGTGCATGACCCAATCAGGCTGCGCGTCAAGGACAAGTGGGCCAACCCATCTTCATCTTCTCAGCACATGGACACTGATACAGAGACCGCTGCTGGCAGATGACCTGCCCCTCAGCCCCGCTCGTCTGCCATGCCATCTTGGGCTATCAAACTGCAGGACAAGATGAAGACACTTTTCTGTATGCAGGCCAAGGGACAGTACCAGACACATGTGGCTCAGAAGCAGAGCCGCCAGAGGCATAAGCGTGTTCTCAGGACCTTGGATGTGGACATCTCCAGCGGCTCCGAGGACGACATCACTCCGGAGGCCACTTGGATGCAGGCTCAGGGGTACCAGTGGTCTGGCGATGAGGCAGCAGAGGAGGAGCAGACCGACCAGGAGGGGACAGACGAGTCTGGTGATCCTGAAGACGAGGAGTAGTTACCTGTGGCATTAGGTGTGCCCCTTTTTGGTGTCTTGTGCCAAAGGGG
This sequence comes from Hordeum vulgare subsp. vulgare, assembly GCF_904849725.1. Classification (NCBI taxonomy): domain Eukaryota; kingdom Viridiplantae; phylum Streptophyta; class Magnoliopsida; order Poales; family Poaceae; genus Hordeum; species Hordeum vulgare. Next base: position 241,690,573 of record NC_058524.1, on the reverse strand, counting down.
GAGAGAGTCTAGGATTTGCTTTCATTTCGAACTTTGCATTGCTTTGCTTTATCTCGTATGGTTTGCTTTGAACTTGGTTTGATTCGTTTGCTATCTTATGTGAGATTAGATTTATTTCCATCATATGCTGTGAGTCATATGTCATATATCTCTATCTTTTTATTCTCATATTATTATTTGTGCAAATCCGGTATTGTCATCAATCCATCAAAAAGGGGGAGATTGTTGAGGCATAGTTTATGCCTAAGTAATTTTGGTGATTGATGACATTACCGTACAGGACTAATCGTGTGTGTCAAGGTTTCAGGTAACACTCGTCAACGGCACAATACGACACGACTCCTCTCTTCTGGAACGGAAGCACGACGCTCTCGAAGATTCTCTTTATTTGAGTCATAGGAAAGCCGTACTATTAAGAGGGGATCCGTAGTGGAAAGGTTAGGGTGGAATCTATCTTTTCACACGCACTCTTTGCATTCTCCCCTTCCTTATCTTTTGGAGCGGCCCTCGCCTATTCATCTTGAGCATCTCTGCAAAATGGTCCCCAACGGTAGTACCGCTGGTGCCAACGGTAGTACCGCTGGACTGCCAGCGGTAGTACCGCTGTCTGGCGGTAGTACCGCCCCATGTCAGCGGTAGTACCGCTAGCCAGCGGTAGTACCGCCACCTGGTCAGCGGTAGTACCGCTCCAGGTGCCTTCTTCCACCTGCCTAGCGGTAGTTCGTGGACGGACCCTTTTGCGAAGACTTTCCCGGCGGTAGTAGTGCTTATGCACTACCAAGGGGCCAGCGGTAGTACCGCTGGTGCCAGCGGTAGTACCGCTGGAAGCCCCAGCGGTAGTACCGCTGCATCCAGCGGTAGTACCGCCAGGCAGCGGTAGTACCGCTCCTTCCCAGCGGTAGTACCGCTGGATCTCGGGCAGAGAGTGGGAAAACGGTCTGAATTTTCCCCCCACTATATAAAGGGTTCTTCTAGGTGAGGAACCTTATCTCTTACCTCTCTAAGCTCCATTGTTGCTCCACAAGCTTAAAAGTGCCCGATCTCTCTCCCTAGCCAATCAAACTTGTTGATTCTTTAGGGATTGGTTGAGAAGGCCTAGATCCACACTTCCACCAAGAGAAAAGTTGATTCCCCCACCTATCCCTTGCGGATCTTGTTACTCTTGGGTGTTTGAGCATCCTAGACGGTTGAGGTCACCTCGAAGCCATATTCCATTGTGGTGAAGCTTCGTGGTCTTGTTGGGAGCCTCCAAGCTTTGTGTGGAGTTGCCCCAACCTTGTTTGTAAAGGTTCGGTTGCCGCCTTCAAGGGCACCTATAGTGGAATCACGGTACCTTGCATCGTGCGAGGGCGTGAGGAGAATACGGTGGCCTTAGTGGCTTTTTGGGGAGCATTGTGCCTCCACACCGCTCCAACGGAGACGTACTTCCTGTCAAAGGGAAGGAACTTCGGTAACACATCCTCGTCTCCATCGGTTCCACTTGTGGTTATCTCTAACCTTTACTTTGTATTTTCTTTTACTTGTGACTATATCTTACTTGTCTTAATAGGTCTTGTTGGTAGCTTCTATAGGGGTCACCTCTTTCTCATATTATTTGTGAACCCGTATAGTGTTTACCTTAACTTGTTAAGATTAATTAAAAAGTGGTCGTTGTCTATTCACCCCCCCTCTAGCCAACCATATCAATCCTTTCAATTGGTATCAGAGCCACGTCTCTTTATTAAGGGTTTAACCACCCGAAGAGTATGGAAGGCGGAGAGGAAGTTAACCTTGGGCAACCCGAGGACATGGACTTGACTTCGGTCACAAGGGACGACTTGAATACGGCTATGGCCGCCCTCAAGACGTCCTTGACGAGCGAAGTCAAAACCATGCTTAAAGAATTAATTGATGGTCTTAAAAGTTCACCCGAACCGGCTTTAGTGGTTAAACCCACCATTTCCGATTCGGAGGCCAACTCCTCTAAGGAAGCGGCTAAAGGTATGCAACCTGCTTCACCTCACGAAAAAGATGGAACTGGAACAAATGCTTCGGTTCCACCTCCCATGACATATGGAGGACCCGTTCTTGCACCTCGTCTTAATCTTGTTGGTCCTCCTCCTAAACTTGTAAAAGGTGACTTTGCTAACTGGGTATTTTCTATTAAGTCTCATTTGAATCACAGCTCAACAAACTTGTGGAGAATTATCGAGCAAGGATATTACCCCCATGACCCAAGCAACCTCACTCCAAGAGAAGATGCAGACAATCAATATAATCACTCTGCGCTGTTTATTCTCCAGTCTGCTGTGCCACCTGAAGATCTTCCCCACTTACGTCCCTTCACATTGGCCAAGGATTGTTGGGAGCATATTATGGTGTTGTATAAGGGAAGCTCAAGTATTCAACGATCCAACTATGAAGTGATACTTGATCAGGCCGATGAGTTTGTGATGAAGGAAGAAGAGGACCCTCGTGATCTCTATCGGAGGGTGACAGCTATTGCTGTGGCACTAAAGGACCATGGGAGTAAGGATGTGGATGACACTTGGGTCAAGCGCAAGTTTCTCAAAGCCATCATGCCTTTCAATAAAGCCATGTCATCTGTCATTCGTCAGCGGCCAGACTTCCACTCCCTGTCTTCCAGTGAAGTGTTGGATGAGTTCATTGCAATGTCAATCATGAACGAAACAACCGACAATGCACTTGCTCGTGTCCGATCAAAAACCACTTCACCCAAACTTGCGTTGAAAGCAAGAGCAATGCTTGAAGAAGAAGAAGATGAGGAAGAGGAGAGTTGCCCGGAAGACACAAAGTATGCCTATCATGAGCACATGGCTCTTGCATCAAGGCAATTCTGGGGAAATAAAAGGAACTCAAGACCAACCTTCAACAAGAACAACTCAAGTGGATTCAAACCCAAACAACGAGTAAGGACATGTTATAACTGTGGCAACGTGAGTCACTTCGTGGCAGAATGCCCCTATGAGAAGAGAGAAGACAACGGAGGCAAGCTCATTCGCAAAGACAAAACCAAATCATTTCCAATCAAGAACAACTTTGTGAAGAAACCTCACCCAAAAGGAATGGTGGCCCTGGAGGAGTATCCTTCTGATGATGATGATGATGATACAATGGCAACGACAACTGTTGCTATAGCCACTACCCCTTCCCAGAAGGTGTCTCTCTTCAACGCCCCCAACGAGAACCACATCACCAAGTGCCTTATGGCAAAAGGTACCAATCAGGTAACTCCTATCATTAAGACCAACATTGCTTCTGCTCCTTCATTGTTAAATTGTGTAGAAGATAGTGATGTTGGAGAACTTAATGAGCATGATCTTGATAAGTTTCTATGCACTATTAAGGGAGAAACCAAGAAGCATTTTGTTGCTCTCTTGGAACAAATGGGTGAGGCCACTGACCTCATTGAGTCTCATGAGGAGACCATCTCCGAGCTTCATGGACATAGCCGTGACTATGCCGATGAAATTGCCGAATTATCTAGTACTCTAGAAGAAGAGCGCACTCTTCGTTTGGCTCTTGAGGAGTCATATAACGATGACTGCACTAAAATGCAAAAGAAACTAGATCATGATGTTGTTCTTACTCGCATGCTTAAATATCAAAAGTATGCTCTTGAGGTTGGCCGTGACAGACTCAAAGAAGAGTTTGACATACTTGACAAGGCCCACAAAGCCTTGAAAGGTGTTCATTTCGCTCTGAAAGAGTCTCATGATCAACTCCAAGCAAAGCTTACCAAGGAGATCTCTACTTGTCCTCCCTTTGTGTTAATTGATAATACTTGTGCAACTAACCCCTGTTGTGAGCATGTTCATCTTGTGGAGGAAAATGCCAAGTTAAAGGAAAAACTTGAGAAGGGCCTTGTGTCATGCAGACAAGGTGAGAAGAGTCTGAACGATCTCTTGAGCACTCAAAAGGGTGTTGTAGGAAAGGAAGGACTTGGACTTACCTCCAAGTCAAAAGGTAAAAGGAAGAACAAGAACAAACGATCTCTCACCCTCATGGACATCTTTGTCAAGGAGGGTGAGGGGACTCAGAAGGTGAACAGGAACAAGGTGGACTATGGGAACCCCAAGAAGGGCAAAACCGCTCCTACTAACACAACCGGCAAACTCAATTCCTCTTATGTGTTACGTTGTGCTAGTGATGGGCATGTTTATGCCAGATTTGTTGGTTCCTACGATGAAGATATTGAATGGGCTATCTGGGTTCCTAAGATCCTTGTCTCTAACATGAAAGGACCCATTAAAAAATGGGTACCTAAAACCAAGCCTTGATCTGTTGCAGGAGTTTGCTTCCGGTGGGGTGTCATGGTTGCTCGATAGTGGAGCAACAAATCATATGACCAGAAGCAAGGACTTAGTGGTGGATGTGCATCCTTCTCCATCTATGCCCACCCATGTCCAATTCGCCGATGCATCCTCGTCAAAGGTATTGGGATTTGGTAAGGTGGTCGTCTCTCAAGATTTGTCTATTGAGAAGGTCATGCTTGTTGAGTCTCTTGCCTACAATTTACTTTCCGTTCGTCAACTTGCAATCATGGGTTTTTCCACATTCTTTAATATTGACACTGTGGTCCTCCTAAGGAGCAAGACTCTTAAAGTAGCCTATGTTGGACATGTCGAAAATGGTTGCAATCATGGGTTTTTCCACATTCTTTAATATTGACACTGTGGTCCTCCTAAGGAGCAAGACTCTTAAAGTAGCCTATGTTGGACATGTCGAAAATGGTCTCTATGTGGTAAACTTTTCAAAGCGACCCACTAAGACCGCGACATGTTTAATGGCTAAAGTTGACGTGGGCTGGCTTTGGCATCGCCGTTTAGCTCATGTCAATATGAGATCTTTGCAAAGTCTTCTGACAGTGGACCATGTTCGTGGACTAACAAATGTGAGCTTTGCTAAAGATCGTGTTTGCAGTGCTTGCATTGAAGGAAAGATTCATGAAACTGCTCATCGTCCAATGACTCTTATTTACACTAAGAGGCCATTGGAACTTCTCCACATGGATCTGTTTGGTCCTCCAACATTTGATAGTCTTGGAGGCAGAAAGTATTGCTTAGTCATTGTTGACGATTACTCAAGATATACCTGGGTATATTTCTTCAAAAGGAAGAGTGAAACTCAACAAACGGTCATCAACTTTGCTAATGAAGCGCAACGTCAACATGAAGCAAAGATCTTGATGATTAGGAGTGACAACGGCACCGAGTTCAAGAACTACACCCTAGATGAGTTTCTAGGTGATGAGGGAATAAAGCACCAATATTCTGCACCATATACCCCTCAGCAAAACGGCGTGGCAAAAAGGAAGAACCGGACCTTGATAGACGCTGCAAGAACAATGATGGCAGAATTCAAATCTCCATACAACTTCTGGGCAGAGGCCATCAACACAGCATGTCATGCGTCCAATCGGCTCTACATCCGCAAAGGCTTAAACAAGACTCCGTATTAGATTCTAACTGGAAACAAACCCAATCTCAAGTACTTCCGGGTATTCGGTTGTAAGTGTTTCATTCTTAAAAAGGGAGCTCGGTTAGCTAAATTTGATTCTAGAGCACATGAGGGTATCTTTGTTGGTTATGCTACAAACTCTCATGCTTACCGTGTCCTCAACAAGTCCACCGGACTAATTGAGGAGACATGTAACGTAGAGTTTGACGAAAATAATGGCTCCCAAGTGGAGCAAAGTGGTCTTTGTGATATAGGTGATTAAATTCCTCCCGAAGCCATAAGAAGAATGGGGATTGGTCAAATACTCCCCATTGAGGAACCCCTTGTGGCCGAAGGAGAAGGACAATGCTCTACTCAAGTGGAGCCATCACCCCCACAAGCCCCACACGCTTCCGATGAACAAAGAGAAGACTCTCAACAAGTTGATCAAGCTCTCGGTCAAGATCAATTGCCTAACAATGGTGATATGCCCACTCAAGCACTACCCCAAGACCTTGAACCAGCACGAGATCAAGACCAAGAGCAACCACTAATACAAGATCAAACCAGTGAACTTGCTCAAGTCGAAGGACAAGATGATCAGGAGACTGTCTCACAATTCCCGTCTAGAGCTCCAACAACCGGCTCAAGACGCAAGGGCAAACAAGCGAAACAAGGCGACGCTCCTCCGTTATCTAATGAAGAACTCTTGGAGCGTCGAGCAGCCAAGAATGCGAACAAGCTGAGAGTCAAATCACACCTTATGAAGAATGTTCTTGGCAGTTTAAAAAGGGGAGTATCTACTCGTCAACAGCTTTGGAATTATTGTGAGCAACACGCGTTTGTCTCGTATTGTGAACCTCAACAGGTACAGGAAGCGCTCGATGATGAGGATTGGCTTATGGCCATGCACGAAGAACTTAACAACTTCGAGCGCAACCAAGTATGGGATTTAGTGCCTCGACCAACGAAGGAACATAATGTCATTGGGACCAAATGGATATTTAAGAACAAGCAAGATGCAAATGGAATTGTGATTCGAAACAAGGCAAGATTGGTGGCTCAAGGCTACTCCCAAGTCGAGGGTATCGACTACGGTGAAACCTTTGCCCCTGTTGCTCGTCTAGAATCTATTCGCATGTTACTTGCATTTGCTTCTCATCATAACTTCAAATTACAGCAAATGGATGTGAAAAGTGCATTTCTTAATGGTCCTTTGAATGAGTTGGTATATGTCAAACAACCCCCGGGATTCGAACATCCCAAGCTCCCCAATCATGTGTACAAACTCAATAAGGCACTCTATGGCCTTAAACAAGCCCCACGCGCGTGGTATGAGTACCTTACTGAGCTGTTACAAGATCGTGGGTTTGAAATTGGGAAGATTGATCCCACTCTTTTTACTAAGAGGGTTAAAGGGTACTTGTTCATATGTCAACTATATGTTGATGATATTATCTTTGGCTCTCCTAACATTTCATTCAATGAAGAATTTGCTGCACTAGTGACTGAGAAGTTTGAGATGTCCATGATGGGAGAGTTGAAGTTTTTCCTCGGATTCGAGATTAGACAAGGTCTAGAAGGGACATTCATCAAACAAGCCAAATACACTCAAGACATGCTCAAGCGGTTCGAGCTCGAAGATGTCAAACCGGTCAAGTTTCCCATGCCAACCAGATGCAAGCTTGACAGTGATCCCAATGGTAAAGCAGTAGATCAAAAGGTATACCACTCCATGATTGGATCCCTCCTTTACCTCTGTGCATCTAGACCGGATATTATGTTGAGTGTAGGGATATGTGCACGGTTTCAATCCGCACCAAAGGAAAGTCATTACATGGCTGTCAAACGAATCTTTCGATATTTGGCTCATACCCGAAACTTTGGTCTCTGGTATCCCAAAGGAGCAAACTTCAATCTAGTTGGCTATTCTGACTCAGATTGGGCTGGAGATTGTGTGGAGAGGAAGTCAACGTCTGGAGGATGCCAATTCCTTGGTCGCTCTTTGGTAAGTTGGTCTTCAAAGAAGCAGAACTGCGTCTCCTTGTCATCCACCGAGGCTGAGTATGTGGCGGCTGCAAGTTGTTGTGCTCAATTGCTATGGATGAGGCAAACTTTAAGGGATTATGGTGTCACTTGTGACAAAGTTCCTCTTCTATGTGACAATCAAAGCGCCATCAAGATTTCCCTCAACCCAGTGCAACATAGCAAAACCAAACATATTGATATGCGTCATCACTTCATCCGTGAACATATCAAGCTAGGTGATATTGAGGTTCACTTCATCCACACTGAAGAGCAACTTGCAGATATTTTCACCAAGCCACTAGATGAAGCAAGGTTCCGGGATTTAGGGCATGAGCTAAATATCATTGATTCAAGTAATGTGGATTGAAACTAGGCATATTGCACCTCACTTCACATTCCATCGTGGTCTAGATGTAGGCATGGACATAGGGGGAGTGTTGTTCTCTCAATGAACTCTCCCTCCCCCTATTATGCGTAAATCAATCTAGTCTTTCACTTTAGCCATTGTCAAATGGTACGTGTGCTTCAAAGACGAGCATTGGTCATGAACTCAAGGATAATTCTTCGCGGTGTCATACCATTGTCGCAAACATAGGTGGCCACGGCCACCGCCCCTCCATCCTCTCTTGTGTATAAAGGAGAGGATATACAATGACAAGTGAGTACATTTTCTTGGAAGTCATCCCTTTTTACTCACTTGTCATGTGCCCAAGTTTCCCGTTTTCCTAGCCGTGTTGCAACATTTACAGCGGTACTACCACCAGGGTAGCGGTACTACCGCCAGGACCCCAGCGGTACTACCGCCAGGGGGAGCGGTACTACCGCCAGGACCCCAGCGGTACTACCGCCAGGGGTAGCGGTACTACCGCCAGTATTCAAAATCTAACACGACCGGCTGCGATATTTCTAGGGTTTCGAGGGGGAGCGGTACTACCGCCAGGGAAGCGGTACTACCGCCAGGATCCCAGCGGTACTACCGCTACACCCCAGCGGTACTACCGCCAGGTCAGCGGTACTACCGCTGCACCCCAGCGGTACTACCGCTGCCCGTACCCCTTGGGCTATATAAAGGGAGGGGGAGCCCGATTTTTCATCTGTTTCTTCTTCCTCGCGGCTGCTCCCTCCCCTAGCCCGAAAACCCCCCCGATTGGATCTCTCTTCGTGGAGCTCCTTCTCCCCGTTGGTGTGGAAGGGCTGCTTCACTTCTTCTTCCTCCTCCAAAGCCATGAATCCCGGTAAAAAAGGCTCCTCCCTTCTTCTTTTTGATTACTCGTGTTCTAGGGTTAGGAGCATTGGGGATTGGACTCATATTTTTTATCCTATGGCTAATTCTTGGATGGCATGAAGGAAATATTTGAGGGGGGTATAGGTCCGATGTTTTGTTGTTGTGTTTGCTGCCATGCCCTAGGATTCATTCGTCTTAGATCGATCACTTGAATTTTTGGATTAGATCTAAAACGTGCTCTCTCTTGCCTAGGCATGTGTGTATCTCTTAATGCTATGTGTTCCTCATGACAGTAGGGCTGGGTTGTACGTCTTAGTGTTCATATTCAGCCCATGCCCACGAAAGCGAGTATTATTTGTCAGATCTGAAAGTCAAACCCCCAGCAGTACTACCGCCAGGGGTAGCGGTACTACCGCTAGGACCCCAGCGGTACTACCGCTAGGACCCCAGCGGTACTACCGCCAGGGGTAGAGGTACTACCGCCAGGGGTAGAGGTACTACCGCCAGGGGTAGCGGTACTACCGCTATGACCCCCAGCGGTACTACCGCCAGGGGTGGCGGTACTACCGCCAGGGAATTCACAGTGTATTTTCTGCTTGTTTTTGCTTAGCAATGCGTGTTTACTTGTTTCGCGTTTTCAAGATTCATTGCCTTGACTCTTCTTGTCGCCTCTTTTTGCTTTGTGGTCTGTGTCACAGGTGGCTCTGCTCACCGTTCGAACCCCCCACGGGAAACGCAATCCAAACAGTTTCGCAACCCAGAGGCGCCTGAGGGGTCTGCCACGTCTGGCCTGCCTCCCAAGAAGAAGTCCTTCAAGAGGGTCGCTCAGAACGATAAGAGGGTGAATGTTCGTACAATGTCCCCCAAGGACTTTCTGCAATTTCGCACCAAGAACCACTATCTCCAGGAGAGGGAGGAGATTGATGGTGTTGACCATGTCTGGGTAAGGGACCATTGCATGATCTATCGGGATGTTATTGCCAACTTCAAGAAGAACTTTGTCTCTGTCCAGTGGATTGATCTGGCACATCTTCAGCGGAACACGGAGTACTTTGGTGATGCCCTCGCTTTGATTGACAAGCTGGGCATCAAAAACATCATCTCCTTCAAGACGGATTTTGATCCCACGGCAGTTTCTCAGTTTTATGTCACAGTCCATTTCTCCCATGATGAACAGCGCTCCATGATATGGATGACTGGGTCACAGAAGATGACCTGTTCCTGGGCAGAGTTCATGCAGTTCCTTCACATTGAATTTCAGGGTGCTGACACTCCTCTTGGGCTGCGTCCTCATGCTCCAGCCCCCACCGATAGGGCCCTCACAAAGGACAGACTGCAGTCACTGTATCTGAGGAAGGGGGTGCTTCCCAAGCACCTGGACATCATGCATCGCATCTTCCGCAACACCCTCTTCCCTCGGAGTGATAACTTTGATGAGGTCCATGGCTACTTGGCTGAGATGCTGTTACTTTGTGAGGAGGCTATGTCTCAGGAGTCTGCTCCACTGGATATTGCGGATGTGATGTTCACAGAGTTCTGGAACTGCATCATCAACCGTAAGGTTCCTATCTACGGGCCTTACCTGTTCGCCTACATCTGCCATAAGTGGCAACAGGCGTTTCCGGATGAGGTGCTCTACGCACTGTCTGATTACATTGTGCATGACCCAATCAGGCTGCGCGTCAAGGACAAGTGGGCCAACCCATCTTCATCTTCTCAGCACATGGACACTGATACAGAGACCGCTGCTGGCAGAGGACCTGCCCCTCAGCCCCGCTCGTCTGCCATGCCATCTTGGGCTATCAAACTGCAGGACAAGATGAAGACACTTTTCTGTATGCAGGCCAAGGGACAGTACCAGACACATGTGGCTCAGAAGCAGAGCCGCCAGAGGCATAAGCGTGTTCTCAGGACCTTGGATGTGGACATCTCCAGCGGCTCCGAGGACGACATCACTCCGGAGGCCACTTGGATGCAGGCTCAGGGGTACCAGTGGTCTGGCGATGAGGCAGCAGAGGAGGAGCAGACCGACCAGGAGGGGACAGACGAGTCTGGTGATCCTGAAGACGAGGAGTAGTTACCTGTGGCATTAGGTGTGCCCCTTTTTGGTGTCTTGTGCCAAAGGGGGAGAGAGTCTAGGATTTGCTTTCATTTCGAACTTTGCATTGCTTTGCTTTATCTCGTATGGTTTGCTTTGAACTTGGTTTGATTCGTTTGCTATCTTATGTGAGATTAGATTTATTTCCATCATATGCTGTGAGTCATATGTCATATATCTCTATCTTTTTATTCTCATATTATTATCTGTGCAAATCCGGTATTGTCATCAATCCACCAAAAAGGGGGAGATTGTTGAGGCATAGTTTATGCCTAAGTAATTTTGGTGATTGATGACAGTACCGTACAGGACTAATCGTGTGTGTCAAGGTTTCAGGTAACACTCGTCAACGGCACAATACGACACGACTCCTCTCTTCTAGAACGGAAGCACGACGCTCTCGAAGATTCTCTTTATTTGAGTCATAGGAAAGCCGTACTATTAAGAGGGGATCCGTAGTGGAAAGGTTAGGGTGGAATCTATCTTTTCACACGCACTCTTTGCATTCTCCCCTTCCTTATCTTTTGGAGCGGCCCTCGCCTATTCATCTTGAGCATCTCTGCAAAATGGTCCCCAGCGGTAGTACCGCTGGACTGCCAGCGGTAGTACCGCTGTCTGGCGGTAGTACCGCCCCTTGTCAGCGGTAGTACCGCTAGCCAGCGGTAGTACCGCCACCTGGTCAGCGGTAGTACCGCTCCAGGTGCCTTCTTCCACCTGCCTAGCGGTAGTTCGTGGACGGACCCTTTTGCGAAGACTTTCCCGGCGGTAGTAGTGCTTATGCACTACCAAGGGGCCAGCGGTAGTACCGCTGGTGCCAGCGGTAGTACCGCTGGAAGCCCCAGCGGTAGTACCGCTGCATCCAGCGGTAGTACCGCCAGGCAGCGGTAGTACCGCTCCTTCCCAGCGGTAGTACCGCTGGATCTCGGGCAGAGAGTGGGAAAACGGTCTGAATTTTCCCCCCACTATATAAAGGGTTCTTCTAGGTGAGGAACCTTATCTCTTACCTCTCTAAGCTCCATTGTTGCTCCACAAGCTTAAAAGTGCCCGATCTCTCTCCCTAGCCAATCAAACTTGTTGATTCTTTAGGGATTGGTTGAGAAGGCCTAGATCCACACTTCCACCAAGAGAAAAGTTGATTCCCCCACCTATCCCTTGCGGATCTTGTTACTCTTGGGTGTTTGAGCATCCTAGACGGTTGAGGTCACCTCGAAGCCATATTCCATTGTGGTGAAGCTTCGTGGTCTTGTTGGGAGCCTCCAAGCTTTGTGTGGAGTTGCCCCAACCTTGTTTGTAAAGGTTCGGTCGCCGCCTTCAAGGGCACCTATAGTGGAATCACGGTACCTTGCATCGTGCGAGGGCGTGAGGAGAATACGGTGGCCTTAGTGGCTTTTTGGGGAGCATTGTGCCTCCACACCGCTCCAACGGAGACGTACTTCCTGTCAAAGGGAAGGAACTTCGGTAACACATCCTCGTCTCCATCGGTTCCACTTGTGGTTATCTCTAACCTTTACTTTGTATTTGCTTTTACTTGTGACTATATCTTACTTGTCTTAATAGGTCTTGTTGGTAGCTTCTATAGGGGTCACCTCTTTCTCATATTATTTGTGAACCCGTATAGTGTTTACCTTAACTTGTTAAGATTAATTAAAAATTGGTCGTTGTCTATTCACCCCCCTCTAGCCAACCATATCGATCCTTTCACCCCTTTAGTATGAAAGAAAAAAAGTGACTTACTTGACGTTTGAGATGAAAGCTTCATCATGGCGTTGGAGGCTTGCTTGCATATGGAAAGATGAGATACTGATTCCTTCCAACTTAGTTTAGTTTATTCTAGTCATCATCACTTTAGGTTTCCATAGTGCATGCAATATAGTTTATTCCAGCCATCATCCATGCTAGGATAGTACTACTTGGACGTTGATGATCGGTTGCCCTCACACATCAGACGAGGAAAGTCTTTTGCATGCACTTGTCTTTCCTATGAGCTATTTTACACCTGCAACATTGATAAACACCAATTGTGAATTTTGTATATTATATGCAGGAAGACATGTCGGATGTAAGTGATGAGTGTATGTTTGAGTATCAATATGTTTTCAGCAGGATGTTTGATAGTGACGCTGAAGGCTATGAATTCTACAACTAATATGCTCTTGAAAAAGGTTTTAGGGTGAGGAAAATCTACGTTCAGTGGGATGGATCCAGCAATTACGTAAGTTTAAGGAAAATTGTGTGTAGTCGTCAAGGGTTTCGCGAAGAGAAGCACATGAAAATAAAGATGGAATATAGAAAGAGGAGGCCACAAAGTTAACTCATGTTGGGTGTAATGCTAAATTGGTCATTGCGAGACTGGAGGAAACGTGTGGGTGGTTTGTCAAGGATTTCATCGATGAGCACATACATCCTCTAGCCCCATGGGATCTTTCTTGTGTGCTGCGTTTGCACAGACGAACTCGCGATGAGAAGAAAGCGGACATTATGGACATGGAAAAATTTGGGATGCGCAAATACTGTATTATGGATATTTTTTGCAATCGGTACACTGGATTTGATAAGGTTGGAAGCATAAAGAGGGACATTTATAATTCATGCCATGCTAATAAGAAGGAGACAATCAGTGACGGTGATGTTAAAATGGTGATCATGTACATGATGGCGACGTGAGAGTGAGATCCAGATTTTTCTTCAGGTACTTGGTTGACGAACTTCACCCGAGGCCGTTCGGGTAGGAGGGAAGGGTCCGTATCGAAAGACGGTTTTTTCGACATGCCTCAAATGGACCCAATTTTTTTATGGCCTTGTACAAACGTGGGAAGCATCCATGCCAAGTTTCATTGTGTTTCGAATATGTATCGATTTTCTAGGGTTTTAGCAACGATAAAAGTCAAAAAAAAGCCTTGTACAAATGTGACCCGACGTGTGCACATTGTCGGAACTCGTTCAAATTTTGTGTGGACCACTAGGGTGGGCATGCCCACTTTCTGGAAAAATTTGGTGTCATTATGAAGATGACCAAAAGTTGACCTTCTCCATCCGAGGCCGTTCGGGTAGAGGAGAGGGTCCGACTCGAAGGACGTGTTTTTTTCGACTTGCCTCAAATGGACCCAATTTTTTTACAGTCTTGTACAAACATGAGAAGCATGCATGCCAGGTTTCATTATTTTTTGACGTTATATCGATCACGTTGTATTGATTTTCTAGGGGTTTAGCGATGATAAAAGCCTAAAATACTTCCCGAATGTGACACAGCGTGTGCACGTTGTCGGAACTTGTTCAAATTTTGCATGGACCACTAAGCTGTCCATGCCCACTTGGTGGAATTTTTTTGCGTCATTCTTAAGATGACCAAAAATTGACCTTCTTCATGGGAGGCCGTTCAGGTAGGAGGGAAGGGTCCGTCTCGAAGGACGTTTTTAACATGCTTCAGATGGACCTAAATTCTTTCTACACCCTTGTAATAACATGAGTAGTATCAATGACATGTTTCATTGATTTTCGACGTTGTATGGATTTTCTAGGGTTTTCACGACAATAAAACACTAAAATATTTGACTACCACCTCCCACTAACCCCCCCTTCCCTCTGGCTAGTGTTACTAACAAGTACTTAACTTAGCATCAAGGCCATCAAAACACACGAATCAGAACTATATTTGATTTTGATCCCACACTCAGGCTGCAGGTGGTCACGGTCGTCCACGGTGCCCACATAAAAGCCCACTTAAATTGTACTCGTGGACGCCCGCGTAACCTGCGATTTACAAAGTGGGTTAAGTGGGCTAACCCATGTTTTCCCCTAATAACCCAGTTATTTTATCTTTCCTTTCCTCCTCATTCCCCTCTTTGCATGATTCTAGGGTAGGTCCGCCGCTGCCGCTGCCCCCATGGATGGCTTGACGTTGTCTTCCACTTTCCCCATGGACGGCTTGGCGCTGCCGTCCACATCTGTCGTCTCCATGGACGACGCAACGCTGCCATCAACCTCCATCGTAGCCGCAACAGCGCCGCCATCCACCTCTCCAGCAGTTGCACCTGCACCGTCGTCCACCTCCCCCACGGCTGCACCTGCGCCATCATCTACCTCTCCCACGGCTGAACGAGCGCCACCTTCCAACACCCCCACGGCCTAACCGGAGAAGCCGTTCATCTCCTTCATGCCCTCCCCAGCGGCGCCGCCGTGTACCTCCACTATGGCCGTCAGCGGCGATGCCAGCAAGAAGAGACCTCGACATGAACTCCCAAGGTCCGGCTGCAAGAAGAAGAAGAAGGAGATTGTTGTTGTCCAAGAAGAACCTGCCAAGGTATTGGGATTCTGAATCCAAGCCCTCTGATTTTGTAGTTTCTGCTTGGAATCGAAAACTGGTTTGTAGATATGATGTTCAGGTCCAATTTCCTGTTTCTTCTTGGAACTGCTGCTGTGATATTTTCTTTCAGAGTTATACTAGATGATTGGAAAAAAAATTAACCACCCCTGGTAACAGGGCAGCTGGCATACATTACTTTTGCAGTCTTCATTATCGACTAACTTGGTTAATGTTTTTCAGTTTGGAAATCTTCCAGACCTTGTTTCTTAATCATATTGTCGCCAGTATCTTCTGAGTCCTGTAATACACTGAAATTATGGTGTTGTTGTGAGCAGGTGCCGTCTAGTTTAACCTTTTTCTGTTTGGAAAACTTCCATACCTTGTTTCTGAATCAGATTGTCGCGAGTGCATTGTGAATCTTATGGTGTGCAGTTGCACACACAAAACCGCCATCTATCCTTCGCATCTTCAGTTGCACACCATTTTTTTGCTTCCCTATGAATCTAGCATAGACGCGGCATGGACGAATAGAAAAATCTAGGATAGACTATTAATGCAAAGTTTCCTGAGATTCAGAAATGCTTCTTCTCTGAACACTAAATTCTTCCCTTTGTAAGCAGTTGCATCTAGAGAGCTTGGGTAGCTTTCCTAGCATTTCTGTTATTTGTCTGGGCGTCTTACGCCTTCTAATTCTTAAGTGAATTTTTATAGTCTGACCTATTATTGTTCACATTGTTCTAGAGAACTAGTCCACGAGTTTATTCTCCGAAGATTGTGGTCAGCTCCCCAGGGATCAATATGTTAGCAAGATCAGCAGCACTGAAGAGAGCTTCATCGGCGGTGAGGCATGCTTCCACAAAAAGGGCAAAGTTAACAAGACAACTAGAGACAACTTATTCACAGAGGACGCCACTACAGAACACCCCTTCACTTCAAAATCTGTCTCGTGCGATGGGAAAACTAGTTCCCTTGGTGAGATTTGCTTCTGGATATTCCTATGTAGAGTCCAAGCATAGACGAGATGCCTCTAAATATCCAACCTCTATGTTGAAGATGTTCTTTTCCCATGCATGTAGGGTCCAAGCGTAGACGTCGTAAGCTGGTATCTAACATTTGGGAGGAGGCCGAGCCAATCCATGATGGTCGAATGCTTGTGGAAGGCCGATGTAATCATTGTCAACAAGTTTTTCCAACCACACGAGACAGTGGGACCAGCCACCTATGTCGGCACTTGAAGGTATGCCCAATGAAAACTGCAATGAATGAAATGGTTGTTAAATTGGGTCCTCCTGGGGCGTTAGATCCTAATTGGAAATTCAATCCTATAGTCTCACAATTTAATTAGTCAAGTTGATTGTTGTCAATGAAATGCCGTTCTCTCTTGCGGAGTACAAACCATTTCGGGACTTTGCTGCTTCCTTAAATCCATTGTTCAAAATGCCCTCGAGAACAACCATCAAAGATGATTGCATGGAAAGTTTCAAGAGATGCAGTCTAAAGATTCACAAATATTTTGAGAAGTGTACTCGTAGAGTATCTTTGACCGCAGATATGTGGACTTCAAACCAAAAACTAGGTTATCTTTGTGTCACTTGCCACTTGCTTGATTGAGATTGTAAAATGAAGAAATTTGTCATAAGGTTCTTCATGATGGAGAACCCCCACAATGCTATGAACATGTATGGTGTGATACTAAAGACTATTCAATATTTTAATTTCGAGGATAAGCTCTTTGGTTTCACGTTAGACAACGCCCCGGTGAATACCGTGATGATTAAACACTTAAGAGATAATTTGGTTAAAAAAGGTTGTCTTCTCTTAAAAGGCGAGTGATACGTCCATTTTGCATCATGCTTTCATATTGATATTTATCGCTTTATGGGCTGTTATTACACTTCACGGTACAATACTTATGCCTTTTCTCTCTTATTTTGCAAGGTTTACATGAAGAGGGAGAATGCCGCAGCTGGAATTCTGGCCTGAAAAAGGAGCAAGTTTGAGATACCTATTCTTCGCAACTCGAAAAGCCGTGAAAATCAACGAGGATTTATTTTGGATTTCATAAAACATACTGCACCGAAGAAGTACCAGAGGGGAGCCAGCACGAGGCCACAAGCTTGCTAGGCGCGGCCTCCCCCTGGCCGCGCCTAGGGGGCTTGTGGGCTCCCTGCTAGCCCTCTGGCCCCCCTCTTTTGCTATAAGGAGGGTTTCGTTCCAGAAAAAAATCAAGAGGAGGCTTTCGGGAGGAATCACCGCCGCCACGAGGCGGAACTTGAGCAGAACCAATCTAGAGCTCCGACACGGTCGTCTTGTCGGGGAAACTTCCCTCCCGGAGGGGAAAATCGTCGCCATCGTCATCACCAACACTCCTCTCATTGGAGGGGACTCATCACCATCAACATCTTCATCAGCACCATCTCATCTCCAAACCCTAGTTCATCTCTTGTAACCAATCTCTATCTCGTGAATCCGATTGGTACTTGTAAGGTTGCTAGTAGTGTTAATTACTCTTTGTAGTTGATGCTAGTTGGATCACTTGGTGGAAGATTATATGTTCAGATCACTGATGCTACTCATTACCTCTCTGGTCATGAATATGATTATGCTTTGTGAGTAGTCACTTTTGTTCCTAAGGACATGGGATAAGTCATGCTATAAGTAGACATGTGAATTTGGTATTCGTTCGATATTATGATGTGTTGTATGTTGTTTTTCCTCTAGTGGTGTTATGTGAATGTCGACTACATAACACTTCACCATTATTTGGGCCTAGAGGAAGGCATTGGGAAGTAGTAAGTAGATGATGGGTTGCTAGAGTGACAGAAGCTTAAACCCTAGTTTATGCGTTGCTTCGTAAGGGGCTGATTTGGATCCACTAGTTTAATGCTATGGTTAGACTTTGTTTTAATTCTTCTTTCGTAGTTGCGGATGCTTGCGAGAGGGGTTAATCATAAGTGGGATGCTTGTCCAAGTAAGGGCAGTACCCAAGTGCCGCTCCACCCACATATCAAACTATCAAAGTAGCGAGCGCGAATCATATGAACATGATGAAAACTAGCTTGACAGAAATTCCCATGTGTCCTCGGGAGCGCTTTACCTCCAATAAGACTTTGTCCAGGCTTGTACCTTGATACAAAAGGGATTGGTACACTTTGCTGCACCGTTGTTACTTTTGTTACTTGCTACTTGCTGCAAATCATCTTGTCACACAACTACTTGTTAGTGATAATTTCAGTGCTTGCAGAGATTACCTTGCTGAAAACCACTTGTCAGATCCTTCTGCTCCTTGTTGGGTTCGACACTCTTACTTATCGAAAGGACTACGATAGATCCCCTATACTTGTGGGTCATCAAGACTCTTTTCTGGCGCCGTCGCCAGGGAGTGAAGCGCCTTTGGTAAGTGGAAATTAGTAAGGAAACATTTATATAGTGTGCTGAAATTTATTGTCACTTGTGACTATGAAACTAATCCTTTGAGGAGCTTGTTCGGGGTATCTTCACCTCTAACGGAAGCACAAGGAGTTTCTCCTCAACTTTCTGCACCTACTGAAAATATTTGCTATTAATTTCCTTCGGGTATGCTTGAGAAACTGCTGGCTAATCCTTTTACAGGAGATGGAACATCACATCCAGACTTGCATCTAATCTATGTAGATGAAGTTTGTGGTTTATTTAAGCTTGCAGGTTTGCCGGAGGATGAGGTCAAGAAGAAGGTCTTTCCCTTATCTTTGAGGGATAAAGCATTGACATGGTATAGGCTATGTGATGATACTGGATCATGGAACTATAACCGGTTGAAATTGGAATTTCATCAAAAGTTTTATCCTATGCATCTAGTACATCGTGATCGGAATTATATTTATAATTTTTTTGCCTCATGACAGAGAAAGCATCGCTCGAGCTTGGGGGAGGCTTAAATCAATGTTATATTCATGCCCCAACCATGAGCTCTCAAGAGAAATTATCATTCAGAACTTCTATACTCGGCTTTCTCATGATGATCGCACCATGCTTGACACTTCTTGTACCGGTTCTTTTATGAAGAGAGATATTGACTTCAAATGGAATTTATTGGAAAGAATTAAACGCAACTCTGAAGATTGGGAGCTTGATGAAGGTAAGGAGTCAGGTATGAATTTCAAGTTTGATTGCGTTAAATCCTTTGTCCAAACAAATACTTTTTGTGATTTTAGCGCTAAATATGGACTTGACTCTGAGATAGTAGCTTCATTGTGTGAATCATTTGCTGCTCATATCGGTCTCCCCAAAGAGAAGTGGTTTAAATATCATCCTCCCTTAGAAGTCAATGTAGTTAAACCCAATCCAGTTGAAGAGAAAGTCATTGCCTATAATGATCCTATTGTTCCTCGTGCTTATATTGAGAAATCACCTTTCCCTGTTAGGATAAAGGATCATTCAAAAGCTTCAACTGTGATACGTAAGGGCTACATTAGAACACCTACACCCCCTGAGAAAATTAGAGTTGAACCTAGCATTGCAATTATCAAAGATCTCCTGTCCGACAATGTTCACTTCTGTGAAGATGTTGCTAGAATTGCTAAACCTCATGCTAGAGACAAACATAGGCCAGTTGTTGGCATGCCGGTTGTTTCTGTTAAGATAGGAGATCATTGTTATCATGGTTTATGTGATGTGGGTGCTAGTGTGAGTGCAATACCTCTATCCTTATATGATGAAATCAAAGACGAGATTGCACCTGTCGAGATAGAACCCATTGATGTCACTATTCAGCTTGCCAATAGAGATACTATCTGCCCTTTGGGAATTGTTTGAGATGTTGAAGTCTTGTGTCGTAAAACGAAGTATCCTGCTGATTTTCTCGTTCTTGCTACCACCCAAGATAGCTTTTGTCCCATCATATTTGGCAGACCTTTCCTCAATACTGTCAATGCTCATATTGACTGTGAGAAGAAAACTGTCATTGTTGGCTTTGAAGGTGTGTCACATGAGTTTAATTTCTCCAAGTTTGGTAGACAACCTCATGAAAAAGAGTTTCCTAGTAAGGATGAAATTATTGCCCTAGCTTCTATTGATGTGCCTCCTACTGATCCTTTAGAGCAATACTTGCTTGAGCATGAAAATGATATGCATATGGATGAAAGGGATGAGATAGATAGAGTTATCCTTGAACAATATCCTATCCTTAAGAATAATTTGCCTGTTGAACTGCTTGGAGATCCACCCCCACCAAAGGGTGATCCTGTGTTCGAGCTTAAACAGTTGCCAGATACTCTTAAGTATGCTTATCTTGATGAAAAGGAGATATATCCTGTTATTATTAGTGCTAGCCTCTCAGAGCATGAAGAAAAGAAGTTACTAAAAACTCTGAGGAAACACCGTGCTGCTATTGGATATACTCATGATGATCTTAAGGGCATTAGTCCCACTCTATGCCAGCACAAGATTAAAACCGATCCTGATTCCAAACCAGTTGCCGGTCATCAACAGAGATTAAATCCTAAGATGAAAGAGGTAGTAAGAAAAGAAATACTAAAGCTCCTGGAAGCAGGTATTATCTATCATGTTGCTCATAGTGATTGGGTGAGTCCGGTGAATTGCGTCCCTAAGAAGGGAGGTATTACCGTTGTCCTTAATTATAAGGATGAATTGATCCCACAGAGGATTATTACTGGCTATAGGATTGTGATCGATTTTAGGAAATTGAATAAGGCCACTAGTAAAGATCATTACCCTTTGCCTTTTATCGACCAAATGCTAAAAAGACTGTCTAAACACACACACTTCTGCTTTCTTGATGGTTATTCTGGTTTCTCCCAAATACCTGTTGCACAATCTGATCAGGAGAAAACCACTTTCACCTGCCCTTTCGGTACCTTTGCCTACAGACGTATGCCTTTTGGCTTATGTAATGCACCTGCCAACTTTCAAAGATGTATGATGGCTATATTCTCTAACTTTTGTGAAAATATTGTTGAGGTTTTCATGGATGACTTCTCCGTTTATGGGTCTTCTTTTGATGATTGCCTCAACAACCTTGTTCGAGTCTTGCAGAGATGTAAAGACACCAACCTTGTCTTGAATTGGGAGAAGTGCCACTTTATGGTTAATGAAGGCATCGTCTTAGGACATAAAATTTCTGGAAGAGGTATTGAAGTCAATAAGGCTAAGGTTGATGCGATCGAGAAAATGCCATGCCCCACAGATATCAAAGGTATAAGAAGTTTCCTTGGTCATGCTGGTTTCTATAGAAGGTTCATTAAAGACTTCTCTAAGATTTCTAGGCATCTTACCAATCTCTTGCAAAAGGATATTACTTTTGTTTTTGACGATGATTGTGAGGAAGCCTTCGAAATACTTCAGAAGGCCTTGATAACTGCGCCTATTGTTCAACCACCTAATTGGAACTTACCTTTTGAAATCATGTGTGATGCTAGTGATTATGCCGTTGGCGCTGTCCTAGGACAAAGAGTTGATAAGAAGTTGAATATTATTCACTATACTAGTAAAACTCTAGACAGTGCCCAAAGAAACTATGCTACTACTGAAAAGGAATTTTTAGCAGTCGTGTTTGCATGTGAAAAGTTCAGATCTTACATTATTGATTCCAAAGTCACTATTCACACTGATCACACTGCTATTAAGTACCTCATGGAAAAAAAGACGCTAAACCTAGACTTATCAGATGTGTTATCTTGCTACAAGAATTAGATTTGCATGTTGTCGATAGGAAGGGTGCTGCGAACCCAGTAGCATATAACTTGTCTAGGTTGGAGAATGTTCTTGATGACCCACAACCTATTGATGATAGCTTTCCTGATGAGCAATTGAGTGTCATCAATACTTCACGTAGTGCACCGTGGTATACTGATTATGCAAATTATATCATTGCCAAATATATACCACCTAGTTTCACATACCAGCAAAAGAAGAAATTCTTCTTTGATTTGAGATATTACTTTTGGGATGATCCTCACCTTTATAAGGAAGGAGTAGATGGTGTTATTAGACGTTGTGTACCTGAACATGAACATGGACATATCCTACAGAAGTGTCACTCCGAGGTCTACGGAGGACACCATGCGGGAGATAGAACTGCACACAAGGTATTGCAATCTGGTTTCTATTGGCCCACTCTCTTCAAGGATGCCCGTAAGTTTGTCTTGTCTTGTGACAAATGTCAAAGAATAGGTAATATCGGTAAACATCAGGAAATGTCTATGAATTATTCACTTGTCATTGAACCATTTGATGTTTGGGGCTTTGATTATATGGGACCTTTTCCAAAATCCAATGGGTATACTCATATCCTAGTTGTTGTTGATTACGTTACTAAGTGGGTACAAGCTATCCCAACTAGTAGTGCTGATCACAACACCTCTATCAGGATGCTTAAAGAAGTTATTTTCCCTAGATTTGGAGTCCCTAGATATCTAATGACTGATGGTGGTTCACATTTCATTCATGGTGCTTTCCGTAAAATGCTTGCTAAGTACGATGTCAATCATATAATTGCATCTCCCTAGCATCCTCAGTCCAGTGGTCAAGTAGAGCTAAGCAATGGATAGATTAAACTAATTCTGCAAAAGACTGTCAATAGGTCTAGAAAGAATTGGTCTAAGAAGCTCGATGATGCACTGTGGGCTTATAGAACTACTTATAAGAATCCCATGGGCATGTCTCCGTACAAAATGGTTTACGGCAAAGCATGTCATTTACCTCTTGAGCTAGAGCATAAGGCTTATTGGGCAATCAAAGAGCTCAACTTTGATTTCAAACTTGCTGGTGAGAAGAGGTTATTTGATATTAGCTCGCTTGAGGAATGGAGAGCTCAGGCATATGAAAATGCCAAGTTGTTCAAAGAAAAGGTTAAGAGGTGGCATGATAAAAGGATACAAAAACGTGAGTTCAATGTAGGTGATTATGTCTTGCTATATGATTCTCGTTTAAGATTTTTTGTAGGCAAGCTTCTCTCTAAATGGGAAGGTCCTTACATTGTTGAGGAAGTATATCGTTCTGGTGCTATCAAGATCAACAACACGGAAGGTAATTTTCCGAGAGTGGTAAATGGGAAGAGAATCAAGCATTATATCTCAGGTACTCCCATAAATGTTGAAAGCAATATTATCAATACCATAACTCTCGAGGAGTACATAAGGGATATTTATCAGCCCGTTTCAGACTCCGAAAACAAAGAGGTATGTGATTCGGTAAGTAAACCGACTTCAAAACTTTTCCAGTAGGAATTTTCTCCGTTTTAGAATTTTTGAAAAATAGAAAATTTTAAAGTAGTCCGTAAAGCGCACGAGGAGGCGACAAGCCAGCCAGGCGCGGGCCACCCCCTGGTCGTGCCTGGGGGGCTTGTGACCACCTCGTGTGCATCTCGGACTCCGTTTTCTTGCGGAGTACTCCTTCTGGTCGGAAAAAAATCATTATATATTCTCCCGAAAGGTCGGACCCTCGTATCATGCAAATTTCCTCTGTTTTCGTTTCGAGCCTGTTTCTGCTGCAGATCTAGATCGCTATGGCGTCCCCAAAAGCTCCGAAGGACAAGATCTTCGAGAAGGTCATCAATCCCTACCTCGCGAAGTGCTGAAACACCCTTAACCTATCGAGATGCGTGAGGGGATGCTGCACATCCGTGATGTTGAGGGGGCCAAGAAGACCAGAAGCGTGGAGGCAAGGCTCGAAGCAATGGAGCAACAAGTCTTCAAGTGCCAAGGGATGGTGGAGCGTGGACTCAACGCCAACCACATGATGATCACGGAGTTCACCAACAAGCACAAGATCGATGCCAATGACATCGGGAAGCACCTCTCCAGGCTCTATGACAGAATTGATCACCTCCAAGCCCAGATCTATGACCTGCAGAACCAAAACTATGAGTATGAGAATAGATTTAAATCAATATGATTGGCTGCAGATTTGAGGATTCCGGAGACTCGGTCATCTTTCCATGATGGAGCACCTATGCCTTGGAAGACGGAGGATCAAACCCATGTTGCAACAACTCCACCACCATCACCTCCAAAGGAAGACAACTAAGCATGGGTATGGGCAATCCCCTTGGCTTGTGCCAAGCTTGGGGGAGTTGCCCCGGTATCGTATCACCATCACATCTTTTGCCTTTACCTTTTCTTAGTTCGTTCCTTTTTGGTTTTATCTTTCTCTAGTAGAATAAAGTCCTTAGTGTTTTAGGCTTGAGTTTTGCTTTGTGTCACCCCCGATGTATTCGAGTCCGCGAGTCATATAATAAAGAGTATCTTAGTTAAGGGCCTTGCTTCATGCCATGATCAAGAGAATGATAAAAGAACAAAAGCATGAAAGATCATGTAATGATCTTATGGGAAGTGATGGCTTCACATATAAAAAGAATGTTGATTGAAACTTGTTAAGGGTGGACAAACGTAGACCTTGGTCATTGTTGCAATTAATAGGAAGTGATAAAGAAGGAGAGGTTCACATATAAATATATCATCTTTGACACCAACTATGATTGTGAACACTCACTAAACTATTACATGCTTAGAAGTAGATGTTGGACAAGGAAGACAACATAATGAATTATGCTTGCGTGGTTCCGAACAATGATTATATGACTAAAGATCCCTTAGCATGTGACGATTGCTTCCACCCCATATCAGCCAAAACTCCTGCACCAAGTAGAGATACTACTTGTGCATCCATAAACCTTCAACCCAGTTTTGCCATGAGAGTCCACCATACCTACCTATGGATTGAATAAGATCCCTAAAGTAAGTTGTCATCGGTGCAAGCAATAAAAATTGCTCCCTTAATATGTATGATCTATTAGTGTGTGGAAAATAAGCTTTGTACGAACCTGTGATGAGGAAGACATAAAAGCGACGGACTGCATAATAAAGTTCTTTATCATAGGAGGCAATATAAAGTGACGTTCATTCACACTAAGAGGTCGCACACCCAAACCTCAAAAGCGCATGACAACCTCTGCTTCCCTCTGCGAAGGGCCTATCTTGTACCTTTACTTTTTGCCCTTGAAAGAGTAATGGTGATCTACACCAATTCCTTATTTCGCCTTTTTCATGGCTAACGTCATATGCTAGGGAAAGATCTATATTCATATGTCAACTTGGAGGTAAGTATTCATGAATTATTATTGTTGACATTACCCTTGAGGTAAATGGTTGGGAGGCGAAACTATAAGCCCCTATCTTTCTCTGTGTCCGACTGAAACTTTGATCTCATGAGTACCACGTGAGTTGTAGCAATTGTAGAAGACAAAAGGATGATTGAGTATGTGGATTTGCTTTACAAGCTCTTACTTGACTTTTTCTGATGTTATGATAAATTGCAATTGCTTCAATGACTATAGGCTATTGGTTGTTAATTCTCATTAAGGTTCTTGATCCTTACTTTACTTTGTGAAGGAATTATCACTTTAGCATGAGAGATCATATGATGATATTTCTGTTCTGAATATGATCATGATGCCTGCATGTTCGTATCTTGTTTTGTCGACACCTCTCTCTCTAAACATGTGGGCATATTTATTGATCTCGGCTTTCGCTTGAGGACAAGCGAGGTCTAAGCTTGGGGGAGTTGATAGGTCCATTTTGCATCATGCTTTCATGTTGATATTTATCGCTTTATGGGATGTTATTACACTTCACGATACAATACTTATGCCTTTTCTCTCTTATTTTGCAAGGTTTACATGAAGAGGGAGAATGCCGACAGTTGGAATTCTGGCCTGAAAAAGGAGCAAGTTTGAGATACCTATTCTGCGCAACTCCAAAAGACGTGAAAATCAACGAGGATTTATTTTGGATTTTATAAAAAAATACTGGGCCGAAGAAGTACCAGAGGGGAACCAGCAGGAAGCCACAAGCCTGCTAGGCGCAGCCTCCCCCCTCGCCGCGCCTAGGGGGCCTGTGGGCTCCCTGCTGGTCCTCTGCCCCCCTATTTTTCTATAAGGAGGGTTTCGTTCCAGAAAAAATCAAGAGGAGGCTTTCGGGAGGAATCGCCGCCGCCACGAGGCGAAACTTGAGCAGAACCAATCTAGAGCTCCGACAGGGTCGTCCTGCCGGGGAAACTTCCCTCCGGAGGGGGAAATCGTCGCCATCGTCATCACCAACACTCCTCTCATCGGAGAGGACTCACCACCATCAACATCTTCATCAGCACCATCTCATCTCCAAACCCTAGTTCATCTCTTGTAACCAATCTCCGTCTCGCGACTCCGATTGGTACTTGTAAGGTTGCTAGTAGTGTTAATTACTCTTTGTAGTTGATGCTAGTTGGATTACTTGGTGGAAGATTATATGTTCAGATCCTTGATGCTACTCATTACCTCTCTGGTCATGAATATGATTATTCTTTGTGAGTAGTCACTTTTGTTCCTGAGGACATGGGATAAGTCATGCTATAAGTAGTCATGTGAATTTGGTATTCGTTCGATATTATGATGTGTTGTATGTTGTTTTTCCTCTCGTGGTTTTATGTGAACGTCGACTACATAACACTTCATCATTATTTGGGCCTAGAGGAAGGCATTGGGAAGTAGTAAGTAGATGATGCGTTGCTAGAGTGACAGAAGCTTAAACCCTAGTTTATGTGTTGCTTCGTAAGGGGCTGATTTGGATCCACTAGTTTAATGCTATGGTTAGACTTTGTCTTAATTCTTCTTTCGTAGTTGTGGATGCTTGCGAGAGTGGTTAATCATAAGTGGGATGCTTGTCCAAGTAAGGGCAATACCCAAGCGCCGGTCCACCCACATATCAAATTATCAAAGTAGCGAACGCGAATCATATGAACGTGATGAAAACTAGCTTGACAGAAATTCCCATGTGTCCTCGAGAGCGCTTTTCCTCCTATAAGACTTTGTCCAGGCTTGTCCCTTGCTACAAAAGGGGTTGCGCCACTTTGCTGCACCGTTGTTACTTTCGTTACTTGCTACTTGCTGCGAATCATCTTGTCACACAACTACTTGTTACCGATAATTTCAGTGCTGTCAGAGATTACCTTGCTGAAAACCACTTGTCAGATCCTTCTGCTCCTCGTTGGGTTCGACACTCTTACTTATTGAAAGGACTAGATAGATCCCCTATACTTGTGTGTCATCAGCGAGTTGCTTCATTCTCGGTGTGCTCCTCACGTATTCAACTTAATGGTTCAAGATGCTCTTCTTTCAATGAAATATGTGGTCAAGAATATTCGAGAATCTGTCCAATATGTAAGGAGTTCACAATCAAGACGACAAAATTTTCAAGCGATAATCAATCAAATGGGGTGTTGTTTTAGTAAGCAGCCTTCAATAGATGTACAAACTCGTTGGAATTCCACACATTTGATGCTTGAATCAGCTATACCGTTTAGAAGTGCATTTGATGCCTTAGTGGAGCAACACAAGGACTACGAGTTTTGCCCAACACCTGTTGAATGGAAAATGGCTGAAGCTGCTTGCAAATTGCTAAAAGGATTTTACACAGCAACAAATCTTCTCTCTGGATCAAACTATCCAACTAGTCATCTCTACTTTCCTCAGTTATGTAAGATCAAGAAGATATTGAAGAGAGATTCATCAAGTAAGAACAACAACATTGTGCGTATGGTGCAGCAAATGGAAATAAAGTTACAGAAATACTGGAACGAGTCGTACATGTCAATTTGTGTTCCGGTCGTATTTGATTCAAGGTTTAAGTTTGATATCCTTGAATATATGTTAAAAGACTTTGGAAGTGAAGCTAAAGCCAATGAATGGAAGGTTAAATTAAAGAAAGCAATCCAAAAGCTTTTTGATGAGTACTCTTGAGAGATCCATGTTCATCAGCAACAAGAAGATTGTGGGAGTCCTCGTGCCAAGGAGGATGAGGAAGACGAGGATCCACTTGCAGAGTGGGATCATTATATCAGTTGCAAAAAAGGGCAAGCAAATAATGAGTTGGATCAATATTTGAAAGAGGAGTTGTATCCAAGGAAGAAAGATTGGACATATTAGAATGGTGGGAAATCAACTCTCCCAAGTATCCGGTTCTCTCTACCATTGCTCATGACATATTGGCTATTTCGGCGTCTACAGTGCCTTCTGAATCTGCCTTTAGTTCTGGAGGACGCATTGTGAGTGACTATAGGAGCAGTCTTTCTTGCTGCACCGTTGAAGCTTTGATTTTCCTACAACACCGGCTCAGAACACATGGTTAGTAAGTTTTTCTTTTATTCTTCACGAAAATTGATAAACATAGTTAATCTAATAATTTATGTGTTTTGTGTTTTGTGTTTTGTAGATCCAAAAAGATACGAAGGCGCATCATTTGAACCGGAGTAAGAAGATCAAGGTATATGCTATGCCCCCATGATAATTTACTTGTTTGGATTCTCTTTGGATGGTCTGCACTTTGTAGACATAGAAAGACACAGTGTAGTGCTAACTGTATTTCTGTGGGTGATTTAGAGTATAGTGCTAACTGTATTTATGTGGGTGATTTACAGTGTAGTGCTAACTGTATTTATGTGGGTGATTTACAGTGTAGTGCTAACCGTATTTATCAAGCTCATTGAACTTAACCAAAATTCCACACTCAAGAGTGGGTGATTTCTCCTTTTTAGATTAAAAGGACTCGTATAAATGCATTTTCATTTGAGACTTGGTAGTTAGTGTAAAATCATGGTTGCAACAACTCAACTCCATAAGTACAGTGTCTTGTAACTCCATAAGCCATCCATATTGTACAGTGTCTTGTAACTCCATAAGCCATCCATATTGTACAGTGTCTTGTAAAATCATGGCTGCTGAAATTGTAGAAAAATTGTTAACTGTAGTGTTAATAATGATCAGTGTCAAACTCTTTTCCTCGTTATCTATCTGTTAACAGTGTAGTGCTAAATGTATAGTTCTTGTTTGTAATTCTGTAAAATAATTTGTTATTAATTGACCTTATTTTGTAGAGAGAATCAAGATCACTTTATTTGTCAACCAACAACAGCAGTTACAACTTATTTAATGTTCTCCAGGCACACGATGGCATGAATTGGATTAGTTTTTTGTTGTTAGCTTATGCTCGTTTGAGCTGAAGAAGCAACCTTCAAGATGTGAACAAGGATGTCGTCGATTGATGTTTCAAATGTCTTAAGAAATGAGCTATTTGATATAAATGAATAGTTCATTACTCGTGTCGCTGTTACTACTGTATAAAGCAATTTATTATCTGATTTTGGACCTTGGATTGATATTTAGTCAAAATATGATTGGATTTTGGTTGTTATTTTCTTCTGTCTATTGTTTTCTTAGGAACCAGCTAGAGTTTTTGTCGAGTTTGAAGTACTCAGTAACTCTTGGATCAATGGCTTATTGTTGCATTAGTGCTTATAAGAATTTAACTTTAGTGGACATTCCACTAAACCCACTTATCCCGCATAAAAACATGTGGGTTTAGACGGACCTCCCACATAACCTATGTGGCAACTGTGGGGCGGATGTGGGAGTCTCGTTTACCGTCCCACTTGCACCCTGATCCCACACACACATGCACACACAGACAAGAATACACAAGAGAAAGCATAAATCATAGACTACACATACTGCAATTATCTGATTGAACTTCTAATACATAACAACTTTGGTCTTCACATACATCACATGAAATACTGACACAACTAGAAATGCAAAACAACTTCTCATCTTCAAATACATAACATGAAATACTAACACAACTAGAAATGCAAAACAACTTCTGATGTTGAGGTTGAGCAAGGGATTTTTATTGTGAGGCCCAACATCTTCAGCAATGTATCCATGCTCTCACCTTTAGCATATAAATAATTGAAAATTTCATATTGAATACATTTCGTATTGGAAAAAATGACAGTATGGTCATTTGAAGATGACAAGGCAATCTGTCACAACAACCCTAGGATACCAATTTGAATACCAAGTTCATATAAGTCAATGTTGGATTAACATGACTTTTACAAGATGCAAAATCATTGTTGGGATGAGAGTGAACAGAATGTAGTCCATAGCACATGCAAGAAGCAATTACAGAAAGTGAAGCAAAAGGCTATAGAACACTGCAACATGACTAAGCCAACATCCCTACCAAAAGAAGTCCTCCTAATATTTGGAGACGACATGACCTTTGTATTTGTTTTTTGATGCAGACTTATTGAAGCAAGTCACAACTTGACAGTAATTAAAAAGTGAAGACAGTGGGTGCAACATTAAACAAGTGAGTACAACTTGAGTGCAGCATGCCAAAATTTGTTATGAAATGAAAAAGAGTTGACATCCAACTACCCTAAAACTTGTATCTTAACACTCACACAATGATTGTACGCATGAAGGGAGAAAAATAATTAGATCGAGTGCGAAGCTTACTATTCCTCGGCCTCAGACCGCTGCCCCGCGAGACGAGAAGAACGGCGCGGGAACCGTGGAGAACGGCGGGGAAGCGACGTTGCGAGAAATGCTTTCCTCCTCTTGTGGTTGGTGGGCGAAGACTCCACTAGCTCTTGGATGAATGTTGCTTTCACAAACGGCACCATGATGCTTCTCTCTCGTCCGTCATCCTCCGGATGCTCAATCTTGGGACGATAGCGAGACCACCTCCGTCTCACGATTGCAATCAGTGAATCCGACTGTTCCATGGTCCAGAGGACCTCTATGGGTTGCCGCGCGACTCCCCCTGGGTGGATAGACTCTCTCTCGCTCGGATTCAAATGTGTGCACATCACGTGCACTGTCCCCCGCCATCCGCCGCTTGTTTTCAAATCAAAAACCGATCTCCCTCAGCCTGGCTAACTTTACCTTGTCGCCGCCATAGATGTTGACGTACTCGTGTTTCATAGTGGTTTCGGGGATCGCTGACATTGTGAAAATGGAAGAGGAGAAGGGGACCGTCGGCGGTGTGACAGTGAAAGAGGAGGGGATCACCGACAGTGTGACAATGGAAGAGGAGAAGGGGATCGCCGGCGGTGTGACAATGGAAGAGGATAAGAGGGGCAATGGAAGAGGAGAGGGCAAAGAGGGCAGCGGCGACGGTTCTGGATTGGGCAACACACTCGGAGAGGAATACGACGGGCGACGCGGTGGGAGAGGAAGTGAGGGCCGGTTTTGGGAAAAAATATGGACTAATTTACCCTTCAATTAAGAGAAGGGCCGCACAAATTTGAATACCGACCCCACCAAAATTTATAATTTCAAGTACTTACGAAGTAGTACTAACCAGTACTAACTATTTCATCACTGTTAGATGAACCTAAACGAACAGATGACAAAAATGACAACCACCGTAAAACATATAATTCAGAAAATATGAAATTGTCAAACTGTTTCTCTTCTCTTTCGGTTTAAGTGAACTTTTTTGCATATATCCACAATTGTACACGGTATCAAAATCGCTATCATGATGATTGACTAATCCTTAAAAGGTGGATGCCAACCGCAGGGAACTAGAGCTCAAGGTATCTACAAACTAAGAGCATTGAGAAGAGAAACTCTGTTCTGGATCAATCTCCTGTACAGAAGTTCCACTCCGCCCTCAAGATCTTCGATACTGCACTCCAATGCCCGCAATTGCTCCTCTTCGCACATGACTTTGCTCTTCTGCGATGTTCTGGAGACAAGAGACCACTTGGGCATCTCGATTTGCTTGGACAAGATTGAGGATGTGGATTCGAGCAGTGAGATGGTGATCTCTCTCGCTTCTGCCATTAGCATCACCACCCTGCAGCCGTTATTGTCGGAAGCGGTTTTCTTGCTGATCTTCTTGAACTGCTTTTGTGCTTTCTTGGCTAGCCTGACGTACGCCTTGACTTGACCTGACGCGTCGTCTCCTCTCTTGAGAACCAACAAGAGCTCTTGGACAGTCATCTTCAATTCCATGAAGGTCTCCTGCATGGCGTTGCAGAGGTCGAGCACGACGAGAGACCGTCCTAGCTCTGCCTCCACTGCCATCCTTTGCAGGGTCTGGCAGAGGCTGACTTGGCTGCTGGGTGTGCAAATCATCTTTTCGATGCAGCTGTAGATGTCTGCCAGCCTCCTCAAACTTTGGGACATCGAATCGATGGTCGTCGATGGCGAAGAGACGGTTGCGCTCAGGCTCTGGAGCTGCTGCTCAACTTGTGTGTTGTTGGAGCGAGGGCTGGAGGGCGTGCTTGCGGACCGTAGATGGCAAGCCATTGTTGAGGACTGAAGGTCTGGTGATGGTTTCTTGTGTATGAACTGTAAGAGAATGGTAGGCTGTTGGTGGTGAAGCCTTTGGGTTGTACCTGCATTTATATGGGAGAGGCTGAATCAATTGATTGATGAAGGGAGCAGTGGACACCAAGAATCTCATCCAGACAAGCTGTTGCTTATCTGTTTTGTTGTGCCGTTGGCGACAAGGCAGATTGCACGAGAGTGCATCCTGTTAACCTGTTTGTTGCTAACTGAAATCAGATGGGCTCTCCCTCATGGCCAGCCAGCAGAGGAAGATGCACGCTCAACAGTCTGTTGGGTTCAGATGAACTTGAACAGAAGAAACAATATAGCTCAAGTGGGTGGAAATTTCTCAGTGCCGAAGCATGTTCGGGCAATCCGAAGCAGGCAAGATCCACAATATTTGTATTCAATTGCTAAAACGGCGTGTTTTACCGTTGTGTGATCGAATGACTCAACTCATTGGACGACACATGGAAGGTCGCTTCCTGGTTGTTGCCATCGCTAGCTCTGACAAACCGAAACACAGAACTCATCTTGTAGGAATGTCGGGAAGTACGCCTTGAACGTGTCTGCACTGCACATGAAAGGGATTCGTCTTGCTGCTGGATGAAAGATAGTCCCGGCCTGTGGCGTCCAAGGGAAAGAAAGGAGATGGCGAGAAGCTGCACGTCCCAGTTTGCTGTAATATATAAATTCCAAGGTGTGCAGCAGCATTTTGTAGCAGCAAGGCAGACACTGGCAATTAGCCTGTGCCTCGAAATGAAACAGCGCTGATTAAGTAGAGTATAAGTACGAGCGCCCAGAGAGCGACACGTACCCCGCCGCTCCCTCCCCTGAGCCTGAGAGCCGAGGCTGAGGTAGGTGCTAGGAAGGAGAAGACAGCAAACAAAATCTCTCGCAATCTCAATCTCTGATGGTTAGCAGGCAGCCTCACTAAATCTATACATCGTCACACACGTCGTATGTATGTATCACTATCAGGCCAGCGACAAGCATAGTATGTAGGGTTTGTTTAGAACCCGACCGAGATGATCTCAAGGATCCCCGGCTCCATATTTAACAAACCCCCAATACTCGTACGTCACTACATGCATGTATGCGCCGACGCGATTCCGGGGTAAACTATGCATGCTCCATGGGTAAGGTGTGGTTAGTACGGACGAGAAATGGAGCTCAACAGGTTCATGTACCCTTATCTGATCGCGCATGCACGGCAGCTTCGCCTACTGGCGGCGAGGCTGGACGGACGTATGCGTCCCCATGTGTACAGCTACAGCTACAGCCAACGTCTGGCGGTTGGAACGCTCCGGGCGCCTGCGTACGTACGTACGTGCGTACGTCGTCGTCGCTGCACGGTTCTCCTCGTGCACATGGCGAGGCCACGGCAGGTTGTGCCGGTGCCCGGCGCCCGACACGACAGCGCACGCAGCACCGTGCACGGTACGCGCGGCGTGCATCAGGGTATATATGCTCTCGCACGCCGTCGCAGGTGGAGGATTGTTTTTAGAAAAGAGGTGGAGGATGGAGGCAGGTGCGAGTGCGACCAACCTTTGGCATCTCATCTGGACTCGGCGAGTAAGAGCATATCTAATCCATCATATACTGTCGAACCATAAAACGGATCGATATGGTCGATGACCGAAGAGACCCTATAAAGCGGACGAATATCCTTTTCCAACGGTTCGTTTTTCGAGATCTATTTGACTACCGTCCGCGCCGGTCGTTTTACATTTTAATTTTGGGCATAAAAAAACATTATTTGCTTCTTTATTTTCTTAAGGATATTGGATATATAACAATTTTTTTTTGTTAAAACAGAAAGATCGAAGAAAACATGAATCATAATTAAGCATTTTAAAAGATATCCAACTTTCATAACTGCTCTCACTAGTTGGACCAACATCTTCTCTATGCCTTCATTGTTGGTCTATGAATTCTCAATCTTGCATTCTTTATTCTTCTTCTTTGATTCTAAAGAAATAGACATTGCTTTCCCTCTAGTTTCTTCTTTAATTGCACATTCAGCCGCATCATTAGCCTCAATTTTATCAACGAAAGCACGAATATCTATTAAGTTTATTTCTATCAATAAATCGATGTATTCGTCCTCTCAGTACCAATATGAGCATCTGCCTTTGTACACACATGACCATCTCAATAAGCTTCCGAAATTGAACCGAATAGGTTGACAAAGCCGAGTGAAAATAAGAACATACCCCGTCGTTTTTGCATTTGAAGCATACCCATCCGGGGTGTTGCGTCATGCTAGATGTTAGCCGTGACACTATTTATGTGGAGTCATCGCACTATATGAACGACATCGGCGAGCCGGCGAGCCGCTGCTCAAGGACCGAGCCCGGGCGACGGCCGGTCGTGTCCTTGCCGGCAAACCAACAACGACAACTAGAGGACAAAGCGGCACCTGCATGCGGCGCTAGGGCTTTGTCGGGGCTGTGCGGGGTGCTCCTCGACCAATCCATGGGTGGGCGCAGCCGCCGGTGGTCGGAAACACCACATCCGATGGCCGCGACAAACAGCTGCCGATCTGCAACTTTTCGGTCGACCGAGGCAGGAGGAAGTGGTGGAGGTCAATCTCGGGCGTGTGGCGACGGCGGGCGGGGAAAAGCGCGGGCTAAAATCCCCCCCCCCCCCCCTTCCTCCCCAACCACTCCCGCTATATACGGGGCACCAACGGGGCGAAGGGGAAAACCTGTGTTTTTGCGGGTTAGGATGGAATTTTGCCGCGTCCCGCAAAAATATTTACCGGACCAACGCATTTACGAGTCTGATCGAACAATTGTTTTCGCATGAACCCCTATTTTAACAATTGTTTTACGGATTGAAGTATTATACAAAGTCTGCTTGAAATGCTAAAGACTGACCTGTAAATCGGCCGTATCCATCGTGGACTAGAAGACTAGACCCACACACGGACGAGAAATGTCCATTCAAAGATATGTACTATGTTTGTTACCGTGTGAGATCACACCAACGCTGATTGCCTCATCGATCGATAACAACCAAAATCAGATAAGTATGTTAAATTTTTACATGCCCGATCATAAAAACATAGCAGTTTGACAGTCTGTGCATTTTGCAGTGTCGGACTGTCAATTTGAGCCTCTGCACTTAATTTGTCATTGTCGTCGTGTAGGTCGCCTCCACCTTTACCTTGGCATTCGTCTCCTTCTCCGTCACTTCGATCTTCTCCATCTCCATCCTCTCCATTTCATCCTTGTATCACTGTAACATCTTAAAACAAACAGCTTGCACTATCATTTTTGCATCGTCATTCAGTTTTGTCACCTTCAAGGTGAGCATCTTCGCGTCCTTCGAAGCGACTGCGTTATCCACTTTTTCGCCTCGAGCTTGGTCTTCTTCTTTTCAATCATGGTTCTCTTCTCTTCGAGTTTGAGCTTCTTCTTCGCTTTGACAGAGTAATTTTGCCGCGTCGTCGAGTTGATCTGTTGGATGAGCGTGATGTTCGGATCCTCCATCACCTCGGAGTCCATGGATCGACGACAGAAGGGAAGAAAAGAGTGTGAAAAGGTAGGAATTTGGTGGAGAGCGGCTGGACGAAAGAAGAGTGTGGGAGATTTTGCCGCGAAAACAGTGCGACCACCTCCATCTCAGTTTTTGGTGGGTCGGAGTGTCGACGACCCACGTGGATCGTGTGTGGACTCCGACAAAGCCCCCGCAATTTGTTTCGATTTTGCGACAAAATTGTAGTCTGCACTGCTCTGGGTCGGTGTTGGATGGCTCGCGCGGTCCACGCAGTTTCGTCTGGACAAATACAAATGATTTGGGTTGGCATTGGAGATGCCCTAACTGAGCTCGGCCATAATAGTTGGACATGGTTATTATCCAAGATAAATGGAAGTTCCCCTCGTGTGCCTCCAAACCCTATAGAATATTGACAGTTCGTGAAGGACAAGAAATTCTTCTTTCATTTTGTATTTTCTCACTTAGCGATGATTCTCAGGTTCGATTCTGAAAAAATATTTGGCTAGGCATCAACCCATTTATGGTGAAGTACCCTAATTTGCACATGATTATCATGTATAAATTTGGGGCAATTAAGAAAGTTTTGGGACAAAAAAATCTGGATATTTCTTTTCGTAGGGACTGCTTTGCCCCTTATCTCGCAACATGGAATGAATTACTCTCTCAACTGAAAGACATTCATCTATCAAACGAACCGGACAAGTTTTAATGAAAGCTGCATCAGAACAACAATTCTCAGTCAAGTACTTGTACGATGCAATGGCTCATAGTGATGTTCACTCTAATAACAAAAAAATGAAATCTAAAAGTACCGGTGAAAGTAAAGATATTCCTCTAATTTTTAAGCACAGGGATCATCTTAACTAGCGATAAACTAACACATCATAACTAGCAAGATAGCAAGACATGTGTCTTTTGCCAACATAATGAGTCTATTAAAAACTTCTTTTTTGAGTGTAATTAAGTTCGCTCGTGTAGTGTGAGTCATAGTTCAAGTAGCTTTAGATATATATATCCCCACGTAGTAACATGTTTGGCAACAATTTTTTTAAAAGGAGGATGAGCCTCGGTCTATGCATCTGGACGATGCATGCAACCATTTTATTAATTATTCACAAAGACCTTACAAAGTAATACATCAGGCAGTCTGAAGCCATCATCTTGGCAACATCTGTCGCTACTCCCATATAGTTGATGAAGGCGTGCTGATACTCCAAGTCAAATACCAAACAAACATCGCACCAAAGCCTAACATCTAAAGCAGGAGGCTCCAACTAAGCCACAATGCTCGGGCTGGGCACACACGGGTCCGACACACTCTCACAAGACGTCGCCGTCGTCTTCCACCAGCCCATCTCCAGAGCAGGCACTGACGCATCGACCTCGACATGCCTGCCATCAACGCCACCACGACGCCATGCAACGCCACCATCCCGCACGTATCCATCCACACGCACCCGTCGTCCAAACTCCACAATGCCATGCCGCCGAGATCCACCGTTGGCCTTGTGGTAGATGTAACGCCGCTCCTCGTCTTGTCCTATCCAACCATCATTTGCTCCAAAACGATGCCCTCAGCAGGGAGAACAACACCGAAGGCGCCGTCATCGTCCGATCCAGTAGGCCCAGATCTACGGTTTCCCTCGGAACATCCCGACCGACTTGACGTGACCTGCAACGATGATGCCTCAAGAAGGGAACGACAGGACACAGTCAACGTTCGCCAAGACAACAGTACGACATAATTTTCATGAAAAGCCGCGGTGTCCCGATCTCGCGGCTGGTTGGAGCTATACACAAACTCGCCATGAAGACATATGCCGTCATCTCTACTCCAGTGGAGATTATCTATACCCACACCGGAGCCCTCATCGCACTACTGAACGTCCACGTGAAAAAAGACAACGGATCTAGGAAAGATCCAAATCCATGGCCGCCGCCATGCCCACCACCACCAGAGAACCCGCGGGTTCACGATAGCCATGGGTGCAAGCACCATCGCCTCACGACCAGGGGCACTGCCGTGGTCGTTGCACATGTGCTCCTCGTTGGACTCGCCCCAGCCGATCCATGAGGGTCGTTGCCGCATCCAGTACCCCGGTCCTTCGACGTCGGCCCGCCGCCACTCGCCCTGTTTGGCGGCAGCGCCTAAGGGGAGGCCGCATCGTGGTTGGCTGCTAGCGGCATGGAGATCGCCCCCTGGCTGCGCCCTGGGAAGGTGTCATGAGGGGGTCTGCGTGTTGGAAATATGCCCTAGAGGCAATAATAAATAGGTTATTATTATATTTCCTTGTTCATGATAATAGTTTATTATCCATGCTCGAATTGTATTGACTGGAAACTCAAATACATGTGTGGATACATAGACAACACACTTCCCCTAGTGAGCCTCTAAAGGACTAGCTCATTAATCAAAGATGGTCAAGGTTTCCTGGCCATAGACATGAGTTGTCAATTAATAACGGGATCACATCATTAGGATAATGATGTGACAGACAAGACCCAAACTATGAACGTAGCATATGATCGTGTCAGTTTATTGTTGTTGTTTTATGTGTGTCAAGTATCTATTCCTATGATCATGAGATCATGTAACTCAATGACACCGGAGGACTACGTTGTGTGTATCAAGCGTTGGAACGTAATTGGGTGACTATAAAGGTGCTCTACACGTATCTCCGAGGGTGTCTGTTGGGTTGAGGTGAATCAAGACTGGGATTTGTCACTCCGTATGACGGAGAGGTATCGGGGCCCACTTGGTAATACAACATCACAACAAGCTTGCAAGCAATGTGACTATAAAGAGTTAGCCACAGGATCTTGTATTACGGAACGAGTAAAGAGACTTGCCGATAACGAGATTGAACTAGGTATGCAGATACCAACAATCGAATCTCGAGCAAGTAACATACCGATGGACAAAGGGAACATCATACGGGATTAACTGAACCCTTGCATAGAGGTTCAACCGATAAAGATCTTCATAGAATATGTAGGAACCAATATGGGCATCTAGGCCCCGCTATTGGTTATTGACCAGAGAGTTTGTCGGTCATGTCTGCATAGTTCTCGGACCCGCAAGGTCTGCACACTTAAGATTCAGGGATGTTTCAGTATTATTGAGTTATGTGTGTTGGTGACCAAAGGTTGTTCGAAGTCCTGGATAAGATCCCAGACGTCACGAGGAGCTCCGTAATGGTCCGCACGTAAATATTTATATATAGGAAAGTGGTATTCGGGTTCCGAATAGTTTCATGGTTTTACGATATTGTACCGGTAGTGCCAAAAGGGTTCCATAGGTCCACCGGGAGGGGCCCACCCACCCTGGGGGGCACATGGGCCTAAGAGGTGGTGCACCAGCCCGTGGTGGGCTTGGGCAACCTACCCAAGAGGACCATGTGCTAAGGGTTGGTGGAGGAGGAGTCCTCCCTAGGGTGTCCACGGCCCTTGTGGGAGGAGGACTCCTCCCCACTTTGGTCGAACCCTCGCTCCTTGGAGGATGAGCCAAGGCTAACCCTATCCACCCCTTTCTCCTATATATAGTGGAGGTTTTGAGGGCAGCCATCACCTGAAAATCCGTGTGTTTCCCTCTCCTCTCTAGATCGCCTTCCTCTAGATTAGTTCGGTAGAGCTCGGGAAGCCTGATGACCCACAAGTGTCGGCGTTCTGGGAATGGGGGTACCCAGACCTGCCGTCCTGTGGCACAGGGCTGGCCCACTTTATCAAGCGAGCACAACCGAGCACGACACCACTCAAGGCAAGGCCCTCGCGAGCGGCCAAGCCTCGCGAGGAAGAACAACATCAAGACCCGCACACAACCTCCTCAAGACCCCTCCAGAGCGGCGGATATTATGAGGCGAGGCCCGGCCTCAGGAGTCAAGGATGACGTAGGGGAAGGACATGTGAGTAGCAGACAGCAGGGCGGAGCAGTTTCCACTTTAGTGCAAAGGGGGCAAGGACGTTCCGGGGTTCCCAAGGCATCTTCCAAAGGTTTCCATTCTAGTGCACCCAAGCCGCCGCCGCCCGCCAGCAGGACAGACGTCATCCCTGGGTCCGTCCCTGCAGCGTTGGCAACCACTTTGCAGGCGAAGAACACCTTTGGGCAGGGGAGCATGCTCCCCTGTTCCCCTTCAAAATTGCCCGTTGTGGGATCCCTTCCCACCGAAACGATAATGGAAGAGGACCAGGGCCGCCACTATATACAGAGGATAGGTTGCTCCGTAGAGGGGAGAGATCCATTCATTCACCCACCTACGCCACGCAAAGGCCATCCAGCCTCCGGAGGCCCTCAAACACTGTACTAGTTCATCCATCAACCTCCACGAGAGGCAATCCACCAAAGCAGGAGTAGGGTATTGCGCTTCCCAGCGGCCCAAACCTGGGTAAACTATCATGTTCTGTGTCTTCCTCACCATTGAGTGAGTTCTTTGCCATCCCTGACGAGTAACGATTTAGGTGAGGCAAGCCCACGAGAGATCTTCATACTCGCCCCTGAGTTCGAATCTTTAGGGTTTTGTGGAGCCCAAAATCTGACATTTGGCGCGCCAGGTAGGGGGCGTGTCAAGGTCTTCTCTGGGCTTCATCTTCCCTAAGCCCTGCTGCTCCGATGGCCGATGTCCAACAAGCTTCCTCGAGCCTCGTCGAGCTGGCTTCTAACCGTCATACCACGGCTGATGTAAGCACGTGTAGTGGCGTTATGGTACCATGCGGCTCGTACCAGATCGTCAACATCGTCTCCACCGCCACAACCACCAGCTCCGCCTAGGCACACGACGGCTGGGAGGCGCCCTCGGCATCCACGACGTGTCGCATCAACTTGAAGGACCTCAGCACGCACGACGCACTACAGATGGCAAGCGAGATGATCCGCCAGCGACCAATGCAAGGGGGCTTCGACGCCTAGACGGACCACATCATGGAGCTGATCGCCATCGCCCAGAAGGCCATCCGACCCCACTCTTCCCCAAGACCACATGAGATAGCCACCGGGGGCTCGCACCCCCTGCCGGCCCTCGGGCCTGCAAGCGGCGGGGCCCCACCGGCGCTGGACGGGACCAAGAGAGACGCGTCGCATGCCGCCGTCCTCCTCCAGATTCCGGCGGCTGGCCTCGAGGCGCAGCATGCCGG
Organism: Hordeum vulgare subsp. vulgare; assembly: GCF_904849725.1. NCBI lineage: Eukaryota > Viridiplantae > Streptophyta > Magnoliopsida > Poales > Poaceae > Hordeum > Hordeum vulgare. The sequence continues at coordinate 241,649,691 of NC_058524.1, read as the reverse complement.
CATCCGCCAGGGAAGCGAAGGGAACGATGTGACGTTCGATGCGCACACCGGTGCGCATCACCAAGACCAGGACGGCCCCCGACAACCCGGGGCGGCCAGACGATGGCGCTCCCTCAGGTGCATCCAGCAGAAGGCGGAGGCGTCGGCACGGGCGAACTACGACGATGGGGACATGTGAGGTACCAAGGGAGGAGTCTGCACCGAGCAATGGGAGGACCAACCAACGGTGGCAACAGGAACAAGCGACTTCGCGCGGAGGCCCATCACAGTAAGATCTTTGAGCAACACGGCCGGGGGGATCCCCCTCCTCCACTAAGAGGGACTGCCACCTCGCGCTGCTGAACGGCTTTGGGGGTCGATCGAACGCCTACATGGAGCATTACGTACCAGAGTATGCGATACCACCTGACCCTCTCGACGAGGAAGAGCCTCAACCGTCCACCCCGGACGCCTATCCTCCTTAGGAGTAAGGAACGCCCTGGAGGCCCCCAGCGCCCCCAGGCCGCAGGGCATAACGCCAACTGCCGCCCCCGCGGAGAAACTGCGAAGAACTGGACCCCAAGCCTCAAGGGGACAAGTCATATGGAGCAATGAGACACAAGTGGCGCGGGCCACCCGTGGCAACCACGGAGCTGGTGCAGGCGCTGAGGGTCGGGCCTCACGAGGCGCCCCCCATACGCGAAGAAGCTATGCGAGGTAATTTTTTGGGTTCACTGCTCTAAGGAGTGCCTGCTGACCCCAGGAACTTCCAGTGTTCACGGCATACCCCTGCCCATCATATCATTTACTCATGTCTCTATAACTTGTGTTGCATCTATTTTGGCGACCTAACATCTTGCCTTGCTTGCATCTTCGGACGATCTACCCCCCCCCCCTCGGGTGCTCCGGCCGGTGCACGACGCCCCGTCGCGGGACCTGGGGATGCCTCGCGGCTTCCTAGGGCCACAATTAGTAGGACGAGATGGGGCCGCTAGAGCGTCAAAAGGGGCTCCTCGGCATTGCGCCTCAGGGGTCTTACCGGTCATAAGGCCACCTGCCACCCTTGATATCGTCCACGGACATTCGGTCGTTATCTGGGCTGGCAGGGCTTGACCCCATAGCTGCATCCGTTCATTCGTTCGCATGCAACGGCGGTTGGGAAATGTGCGGGACTGGATCCTGGCGACGCAGAGCCGCTCGAACGTTAAAGGGGGCTCCTGAGCATCGCGCCTCAGGAGCCTTACCGGTCACAAAGCCACTTGGCCACCCTGGTACCGTCCGGGCACATTCCGTCGGTATCAGGGGAGCCAGGGCCTTGCCCCGTGAGGTGCCTCACAGTGGTAGGGAAATGTGCGGGACTAGGACCTGCCAACGTAGAGCAATAGAAAAGCCCTCGACCGGTCTCAGGGGAAGAAGCGCACAGGACCTGCATCAACCAGTCGCACCTCTGCATCGTCCTTCAATCCTTCCGGAACCTACTTCATCTCATGACACTCTCACGTAATAACGACCCGAGGCTGTATACGCCTAGGGCTCCCCGAGGACGTGGAAGGGGTCCACCCCACGCCTAGTGGAAGCCCTATGCTCCACGCTGGGGAGGAGATGGCGGCAATCAATAGAGTCCACCAATGACTTCCGGAATCAGGTGCCTATGCCTCGGGGGTAGGTACACTCGCGAGGCCAAAGCATCCTCACGACCTCCGAGATACACCCCAACCGTGACACTCTCACGTAATAATGAGCCGAGGCTGTATACACCCAGGGCCCCCCGAGGACGTGGAAGGGGTCCACGCCACGCCTAGTGGAAGCCCTATGCTCCACACCAGGGAGAAGACGGAGGTAATCAACTCAGTCCACCAATGACTATGCCCGCAGCTGGCAAGGAAACCCACATAATCCACCAATGACTATGCCAGCCTAGGTGCCGGACGCAGCGTTTGCTTGCTTTTTCCTGGATTTTGAATTATCTTCTACCGGACTTAAGTCTGTCAATTTCAAAAGTTGATGTTTCAAAAACAAAAAGGGGGTGGAATGTCTTGCACTTTCTCATTTCGCTGGTTTTGAAGCCTGTTTTTCTGGATGACATTCTCTGAGGAGCTGAACGCTTCACACCGCGCCTAGGGGCAAAGGAGCGAAAGCAAGGACTTGTCGTCCCGAAGGCAAACATTTTTGGTGATCAACCTCCGCTCGAGGGTCTGAATCGAAGCACGATATCACCACAAAGAGTCTCAGGAGGCCTTAGGGCGTCCTGGGGCGATGACCAAAGGAACGGGAAGAGGCATCGCTCAAGCGCCAAAGGGGGGCTCCTGAGTATCGAGCCTCAGGAGCCCCGCCGGTCATAAGGTGCGGGACCAGGGCCCGCAAACATAGAGTGCTGACAGGGTCTCCACCCCATCCCACCTACAAAGCAGGAGTTACTTAGGAGGAGCCACGGAAGGGACCGACGCAAACTCACGAGCTAAGTACCCTGCACGCCCAGATAGGGGTCATTTTGTTTCACGCCAAACTAACAATAATTTAAAAAACAAGCATACTAACGAAGGGATATGGGGCCTAAGAATTCAGCTGCGGCGAGGAACGAGGCCATCGACCAAGCGTGCAGCAAAACGAGCGGTGCCTCACGAGGACGACACCTCCTGAGGGCCCTGTGCGCTGTTACGTGTGAGCAATGGCTGGGGCGGCGACTAGCCCTAAGCTTCGAAGCCGAGCCGCAACGACCACCATCGAGCAAACCATCAATTCAAGAGCGAAAGGGAAAACCGCGGATGGCAAACGTAATAACACAAAAGCTTAACACCCGAGAGGGCAGAGTTCTTGATCCAACATCGCAGGAGCAGGTAAGAAGAAGCTAGGGGCGCCTAGGGGAGCGGCCGCCGACGTCGCCCTTGGCGCCTGTAGGCTCGGCGTTGGAGCCCTCCTCCTTGCTGGAGACGGGAACCCGTAAGTACCGCTCCACCAGGACGTCCATGTGCGGGTGGACTTCATCCCGAAGAAGACGAGGGACTCCGCGGGCGCCGGCTCGACGACGCACTGGAGGTCAACATGCGGGAGAAGGCAGCGTAGGTTGGAGAAGACGAGCGTCAAGGCAAGGCCCAGAAGCTCGCGTGTGATGGCCACGCTGCATCCTCCATGCGGGAGACGCCAGCCTCGAGCGTCTCGACCACCTTCTGGAAGAAGGCGAGGTAGCCCCCGTCGCTTCTCACATTCGGCAGCGCTGAGGCGTCTCCCACGAACCGGCGCTCGTGCTTGCCGCCCTGCCGGCGATGCCCTCGAACTATTTGGCGCGATGGGACGCCATCATCCGAGCGTACGCTGCCTCGTCCTGGGCGGCCTGAATGGCGTCGGTCGCCTCCTGGACCTGCTGCTGCAGCAACGCCAGCTTCGCCTTGGCCTCCGCCTCGCCCTAACGGGCGACCTCGAGGGTGGCCTCGGCGCTCTCAAGCTGGACCCGCGGCCCCTCCACCTCCTCCTGAAGCTCGCCAAGCTTGGGTTTCTTGGCGGTGCGCGCACTGGAGAAGAGGAGAGATCAACCACAATGCAGCGGACGGGATAACCAGGAAAAGAGGTGCAGGCGAGGGACTTACTCATCGGCCAGAGCCCAGCGGTGACGGATGCGTGGAGGTCCCGAGGGTCCTGCGACGCTGCTGCCGGGGGCGGACGGGGGCGCCGACGGAGCCGCGCGCTTCCCCTTGCCAGGTTCGCCTCCCGGGAACGCCATGGAAGACAGAGAAATGAAGAGGAGAGGAGTTCTTCTCGATGGAGCAAAAGGAAGTAGAGAGGAAGCTGAATATTGCAGTGCCTCCCCTTGACGGGGGCGGGGCAGATTTATGGGCGAACCATGGCCACCAACCGTCATGGGAGCGCTAGCATCGCGCACCCCACGCGGGTCACGAGGTGGGCCGACGGGAGCGTTGTCGTCCACGTCGCTTCACCTGTCCACCGAGCGGTCACGTCTGCGAGGGCCGTTGGCGGTGGTCAGGCTGCACCGATGCCATTCAATGAGAACAATGATGGCCTGCGCGGTTCTTGGAGAACATGCCATTGTGGCCTGGCGCACCCCGGACGCCTCGAGGAGCGAGAGCGTCACCACATAGCTGGTAGACAGGTGTGCCGCCTGGCCCGCGGGCAAATAGGGCATGTGACGCTTCAGGGCGCCCTCATGGCTTCACCGAGAAGCCAACCCAGACGCGCCTTAGGTCCGGGGGCTACTGTCAGCATTTTGGGAATGGGGGTACCCAGACCTGCGTGCCTGTGGCCCAGGGCTGGCCCACTTCATCAAGCGAACACAACCGAGCAGAACACCACTCAAGGCAAGGCCCTCGCAAGGGGCCAAGCCTCACGAGGAAGAACACTATCAAGACCCGCAAGCGACCTCCTCAAGACCCCCTCCGGAGCGGTGGATGTTCCGAGGTGAGGCCCGGCCTCAGGAGTCAAGGATGGCACAGGGGAAAGACATGCAAGCAACAGAGAGCAGGGCAGAGCAGTTTACCTTTTAGTGCAAAGGGGGCAAGGAAGTACCGGGATTCCCAAGGCATCTTCCAAAGGTTTCCATTCTAGTGCAACAAGGCGGTCGCCACCCGCCAGCAGGACATACGTCATCCCTAGGTCCCTCCCTGCAGCGTTGGCAGCCACTTTGCACGCGACGACCACCTTTGGGTAGGGGAGCATGTTCCCCTATTCCCCTTCAAAATTGGCCATTGTGGGATCCCTTCCCGCCGAAACGATAATGGAAGAGGACCACGGCCGCCACTATATATAGAGGATAGGTTGCTCCGTAGAGGGGAGAGATCCATTCATTCACCCACCTGCACCACGCAAAGGCCATCCAGCCTCTGGAGGCCCTCAAACACTATACTTGTTCATCCACCAACCTCCACGAGAGGCAATCCACCAAAGCAGGAGTAGGGTATTACGCTTCCCAGCGGCCCGAACCAGGGTAAACTGCTGTGTTCTGGGTCTTCCTCACCATCGAGTGAGTTCTTTGCCATCCGTGACGAGTAGCGAGCTAGGCGAGGTGAGCCCACGAGAGATCTTCGTACACGCCCCTGAGTTCGAATCTTTAGGGTTTTTCGGAGCCCGAAATCCGACGACAAGTATAGGGGATCTATCGTAGTCCTTTCGATAAGCAAAAGTGTCGAACAACTTGTTTTTAAGTAAGGTATTCTCCGCAAGCAGTGAAATTATCGGTAACAACTAGTTTTGTGATAAGGTAATTCGTAACGGGTAGCAAGTAACAAATGTAACAAAGGTGTAGCAAGGTGGACCAATCCTTTTTCTAGCAAAGGAAAAGCCTGGACAAACTCTTATATAAAGCAAAGTGCTCCCGAGGACACATGGGAATCTCTGTCAAGCTAGTTTTCATCATGCTCATATGATTCGCGTTCGTTACTTTGACAATTTGATATGTGGGTGGACCGGTGCTTGGGTGCTGCCCTTACTTGGACAAACCTCCCACTTATGATTAACCTATCTTGCAAGCATCCTCAACTACGAAAGAATAATTCAGATAAATCTAACCATAGCATGAAACATATGGATCCAAATTAGCCCCTTACGAAGCAACGTATAAACTAGGGTTTAAGCTTTTGTCACTCTAGCAATCCATCATCTACTTATTATTTCCCAATGCCTTCCCCTAGGCCCAAATAATGGTGAACTGTCATGTAGTCGACATTCACATGACACTACTAGAGGAGAGACAATATACATCTTATCAAAATATCGAATGAATACCAAATTCACATGATTACTTATAACAAGACTTATCCCATGTCCTCTGGAACAAACGTAAATACTCACGAAGCATATTCATGTTCATAATCAGATGAGTATTAATAATCATTAAGGATCTAAACATATGATCTTCCACCAAATAAACCAACTAGCATCAACTACAAGGAGTAATCAACACTACTAGCAACCCACATGTATCAATCTGAGGTTTTGAGACAATGGACGGATACAACAGATGAACTAGGGTTTGGAGAGGAGATGGTGCTGATGAAGATGTTGACGGAGATTGACCCCTCTCAATGAGATGATCGTTGCTGATGACGATGGCTTTGATTTCCCCCTCCGGGAGGGAAGCTTCCCCGGTGGAATAGCTCCGCCAGAGCCCTAGATTGGTTCTGCCGAAGTTCCGCCTCGAGACGGTGGCGCTTCAACCTGAAAGCTCTTACATTATTTTTTTCAAGGTCAAAACCCTTCATATAGTAGAAGATGGGAACCGGAGGCCTGCCAGGGGGGCACAAGCCATAGGGGCGCGACAAGGGGGGTAGGCCGCACCCCACAGGCTTGTGACCTCCTGGTGGGTCCCCTCTGGTATTTCTTTCACCCAATATTTTTTTATATTCCAAAACAATTCTCCATAACTTTTCAGGACTGAAAAGGACATGGCCTAGAGGGGGGGTGAATAGGCGCTTTAAAATAGTTAAGGTTTAGGCTTGAACAAATGCGGAATAAAACTAACGTTTAATATGTCAAGCACAAAACCTACAAACAACTAGGCTCACCTATGTGCACCAACAACTTATGCTAAGCAAGATAAACAACTAAGTGATAGCAAGATATATTACAATAAACAATATGTCTATCACAAAGTAAAGTTCATCAGTAAAGGGTTCGGGTAAGAGATAACCGAGGCACGGGGAGACGATGATGTATCCCGAAGTTCACACCCTTGCGGATGCTAATCTCCGTTAGAGCGGTGTGGAGGCACAATGCTCCCCAAGATGCCACTAAGGCCACCGTAATCTCCTCACGCCCTCGCACAATGCAAGATGCCGTGATTCCACTAAGGGACCCTTGATGGCGGTCACCGAACCCGTACAAATGGCAACCCTTGGGGGCGGTCACCGAACCCGTACACGTGGCAACCCTTGGGGGCGGTTACCGGTACCCGTACAAATTGCTCGGGGCAATCTCCACAACCTAATTGGAGACCCCGACGCTTCCCGGAGCTTCACACCACAATGATTGAGCTCCGAGACACCACCAACCTTCTAGGACGCCAAAGCATCCACGAAGAACAATATCAAGGGTACTAAGTACCAAAGGTAGTAAGCTTCTCAACTTCTCACTTCCACGTATCACCGTGGAGAACTCAAACCGATGCAACTAATGCAATGGCAAGAACACACGAAGTGGTCAAGTCCCTCACACTCAAATCCCTCCACAACAACAAAAGCTATGGAGAAATATGAGAGGAAGAACAAGGAGCTCACAAAGAACTCCAAGATCAAGATCCAAGGGGTTCCCCTCACATAGAGGAGAAAGTGATTGGTGGAGATGTGGATCTAGATCTCCTCTCTCTTTTCCCTCAAGAACAAGCAAGAATCATTGGAGGGATTGAGAGTAATCAAGCTCTAAGAATGTCAACAATGGAGGTAGAACAAGAGCTCAACGGATGGATAAGGCCAAGGGGGAAGAAGACCCCCTTTATATAGTGGGGGAAAGAATCAGACCGTTACCCCCACTCTCTGCCCGAGCTCCAGCGGTACTACCGCTGGCTGCAGCGGTACTACCGCCAGCTAGCGGTGCTATCGCTGGAACTCCAGCGGTACTACCGCTGGCCCCAGCGGTACTACCGCTGGGCCCCTGGTAGTGCAAAGGCACTACCACCGCCAAGAAAGTCTTCGCAAAAAGGTCCGTCCATGAACAACCGCTAGGCAGGCGGTACTAAGCTCCTGGAGCGGTACTACCGCTGACCAGGGGCGGTACTACCGTCCACGAACAACCGCTGTTGTTAGAGCATATATCTCCATATGTGGTTTTGGTAATTGATGACAATTCCTATGGACTAATGGTTTCCTTAAGTTACATTTATAGGATTTGTCCATAGGCACTTCTTGAAGTCCATCTGTTGGGTTCAAGGAGTTTATATGATGACCAAGATGGTATTCAAGGTATTATCCAAAGAATGGTCATAGAGACACATGGTTGATCAAGATCTCAGACAAAGAGTAAATCAAGATGATCAACACACAAAGCGTACAAGATGTACCGAGAGGGATCAAGTGATCCCATGGTATGGTAAGCATTGTCCATTACGTATTTGTGTACTAACCCATGGTCTTCGTGAGAGTTCTATGTGGGGGTTAGGTGTGTTTCCATGGGCTTGCGTCAAAGGGAAGATCTCATACAACCCATGAGCAAATCAAGATGATCAACACACAAAGCGTACAAGATGTACCGAGAGGGATCAAGTGATCCCATGGTATGGTGTGTTTCCATGGGCTTGCGTCAAAGGGAAGATCTCATACAACCCATGAAGTATGACGTCAAGTTGTGATCGTCATCAAGATTGCGATGTGCAAGTTCAACTGGATCAGCACGAAGATATCATGCTTGAAGCTTGCCGTCCATTGTGGTGGCAATGGACTTGTGAAGATATGCTGAAGAGTGGCTCACCCATAGTGAGTATGGGGGAGCAATCAACTAGTCTTCATCAAGCCAACACAATCAAGAAAGGTGGTCCATCTTGAGGAAGCCAAGATCATCATCATCTAGCTCAAGAGGACGAGGTGCAAGGTATAGGTTTGCCCTTGATAGGTTTTCTGTTTAGGATAGATTGCTGTACTATCAAGGGGGCTCTGAAGTGAGTAGCTTGATCGTATCGTTCGTTGAGAGCTCAAACCATTTGCATCCTTGCATCATACTTCTTGGTTCTTATTTGGTGTTTCTCTTTGTGAGTTTTAGAGCTTATGGTCATCTTCATGACAAGCTCGAGTTCATCGAAAACGGAGTCCATATGCAACTACTATGATGTTTTCGATGTTGGAGTTTTTGCCGGCTCTTCATTCTTAGAGGACTCACATCTTTATATCATTGGCATATTCATAACCGCTGTTTGGATAGCCCTTGTCGTTCTGAATCCAACAAGCTTGGGTTTGCTCGATTCGGAGCTCGTATGCGAAAGTTATGGTTGTTTCAGTGGCGAGCGGTAGTACCGCTGGACCTAGCGGTAGTACCGCTGGAGTTGGCGGTAGTACCGCTGGCCCTAGCGGTAGTACCGCCCCTGGTCAGCGGTAGTACCGCTCCAGGAGCTTAGTACCGCCTGCCTAGCGGTTGTTCGTGGACGGACCTTTTTGCGAAGACTTCCTTGGCGGTGGTAGTGCCGTTGCACTACCAGGGGCCCAGCGGTAGTACCGCTGGAGTGCCAGCGGTAGTACCGCTGGAGCTCGGGCAGAAAGTGGGGGTAACGGTCTGATTCCTTTCCCCACTATATAAAGGGGGTGTTCTTCCCCTTGGTCTTATCCATCTGTTGAGCTCTTGTTCTATCTCCATTGTTGACATTCTTAGAGCTTGATTACTCTCTATCCCTCCAATGATTCTTGCTTGTTCTTGAGGGAAAAGAGAGAGGGGACCTAGATCCACATCTCCACCAATCACTTTCTCCTCTATGTGAGGGGAACCCCTTGGATCTTGATCTTGGAGTTCTTTGTGAGCTCCTTGTTCTTCCTCTCATATTTCTCCATAGCTTTTGTTGTTGTGGAGGGATTTGAGTGTGAGGGACTTGACCACTTCGTGTGTTCTTGCCATTGCATTAGTTGCATCGGTTTGAGTTCTCCACGGTGATACGTGGAAGTGAGAAGTTGAGAAGCTTACTACCTTTGGTACTTAGTACCCTTGATATTGTTCTTCGTGGATGCTTTGGCATCCTAGAAGCTTGGTGGTGTCTCGGAGCTCAATCATTGTGGTGTGAAGCTCCGGGAAGCGTCGGGGTCTCCAATTAGGTTGTGGAGATTGCCCCGAGCAATTTGTATGGGTACCGGTAACCGCCCCCAAGGGTTGCCACGTGTACGGCTTCGGTGACCGCCCCCAAGGGTTGCCATTTGTACGGGTTCGGTGACCGCCCTCAAGGGTCCCTTAGTGGAATCACGGCATCTTGCATTGTGCGAGGGCGTGAGGAGATTACGGTGGCCTTAGTGGCATCTTGGGGAGCATTGTGCCTCCACACCGCTCTAACGGAGATTAGCATCCGCAAGGGTGTGAACTTCGGGATACATCATCGTCTCCCCGTGCCTCGGTTATCTCTTACCCGAACCCTTTACTTATGCACTTTACTTTGTGATAGACATATTGTTTATTGTAATATATCTTGCTATCACTTAGTTGTTTATCTTGCTTAGCATAAGTTGTTGGTGCACATAGGTGAGCCTAGTTGTTTGTAGGTTTTGTGCTTGACATATTAAACGTTAGTTTTATTCCACATTTGTTCAAGCCTAAACCTTAACTATTTTAAAGCGCCTATTCACCCCCCCTCTAGGCGACATCCACGTCCTTTTCACTTGTGTGACTTAAAGTGTCCCCAACGGCTGTTTTTCACTCCCCACTATATATACTCTTCTCCTACCTCGTGAAAGGTTGTTCAACACAGCTAGAATACTTCCAAGAACACCTTTCTTCTCACTCACTCTTGACTACACCAAATCCTAGATATCAAGAGCATTTGTGAGTCCCTTTGAGTGTTGTTCCAATCAAAAGATAGATCGTCTCCCTCTCCTCCTTCCCACCAAAGTGATTTGTGATTTGAGCAAGTTTTGAGCAATCCCCGTGATCTTGTTACTCTTGGATGTTGGAGACTCCTAGGCGGTAGGAGTCTTCGGAGAGGAATCAAACCATTGTGATTTCCCCCGGAAAGTTTGTGAAGGTTTGGAAGCCACCTCAAGGCTTACCACTAGTGGTTGAGAAACGCCTTCGTGGAGTTATCTCAAAGGGAGAATAGGGTGAGCCTTCGTGGCGTTGGTGTGCCTTCGTGGTAACATCCGCCCCTCTAATGGTGACGTAGCTTCCCTCCAAGGAAGTGAACATCGGGATACATCCTTGTCTCTCTTGGAGTTTAGGTTATTCCTAACCCTAACTCTCTACTTGTGTTAATCCTTATTACGTACTTGTATTTGATTATTGTTTACCGCTTGTCTTACTTCACTCTAAATAGCTTACTCCTTGTCGTAGCAATTATTAGGCCTACACTCATATTCCGCACTTTTGCCTAAAATTGCTAAGTAATTATTAAAATTTGGATTTGTACCTATTCACCCCCCCTCTAGGTCCATCTCGATCCTTTTCAATTGGTATCAGAGCCTCGTGCTCTATTCTCGTGGCTTAACCGCCCTAGAGCGAGATGGATGAGGTTCCAGCTACGGTAGCTCCAGTGCAGAGGGACGGGACTTCCACGGAAGTCAAGTCTTTCACCTCTGAGGACCTGGAACGGGCCCTTGCCAAGCAAAAAGAGGAGCATGATGCTTCTCTTGAGGCCATGGTCCAAATGAGACTGGCATCACTAACCACGGGGACAACCACGTCCCCGAGGGCCTCAGGGCCACATGTGCATGGTACTTCATTTGGCCAACAACCTCCGGAAAGGAACCAAACCAGTGTTCCATGGCTTTATGTTAGATCTCAAATTGAGAAACCTAAGTACAATCCTGGAGGAAAACCTACCTTGCTTGATGACAATTCCGATTTTGCTTTGTGGAGAGTTGGTATGCAGGATCATCTTAGGTACGCCAATGATGAGATGTTGGACATCCTCGAGCATGGGTACAATCCTGCAGATCCAAGGTGCCTCACTCCCAGAGAAACTTATGACAAGCATCTCAATGACACTGCGATCATGTGCATAAGAAAAGGAATGAATGACAAGCAACGGAGACCTTACATTCACATCACAAGTGCCAAGGAACTGTGGGATAGCATTATAAGGACCAAGACCGGTACCTCCACTCTTCGGCTTGCTCAATATGAAATTGCCAAGGGACAATTACATAATTTCTGTATGGAAAAGGGTGAATCTCCCAAGCAACTATTAGAAGGGCTCATGACTCTCGCCGCAGACATTGAGTCATGTGACTGTGACATGACGCAAGATGGTTTCAATCTGACCAAGAGATTTCTTGTGGACAAGTTACTTCATGCTCTTGCTCCGTATCACCATCAAATGGTATGGGACATGAGGCAGCACCATGGGTTCAAAGAAATGACTCCAGATGACATCATATCCACTTTCTAATTATTTGAAGAGTCAAAGGCAAATGCAACAAAGCACCTTGCCATGCATGGCACTTCAACATCAAAGATCAATCTTGCTTTGAAAGCCAAGCATGAATGTGACGAAGAAGAAAGTGAAGAAGAAGAAGGTGATGATGAATGCGAAGATGGTGATGATGTTGACTCTGATGAAAGCCCATCTTATGAGGACATTGCTCTCATTGTAAAGAAGTTCAGTGCAGGAAAGTTCAAGGGAAGATTCCCAAAGAAGAAGGTAAGAAAATGCTATAACTGTGAGGAAACCAACCACTTCTCCAATGACTGTCCTTATGAGAAGAGAGAAGACAAACCAAGGTTTCCAAAGACCTTTGTAAAGAAGAAGTTGCCAAACCCTATGAACTCCAAGCTCAAGAGGACAGATGGAAGAGCAATGGTTGCACAAGAAGAATCAGATCCAGAGGATGTTGGTGGAGTTGCCGGAGTAGCTTAGGATACACAAAACACCTTGAGGCTAGTCAACAAAAGTGGTGATGTTGTTCACTACAACTATATGAAGGACTACAAGGGCAACGCTCACAAGTGTTTGATGGCAAAGACTGCCATGGGAGATGAGGAAGACCAAAGCTCCCATGATAAGGTTAAGGTAACTACACGGTTAAACTCTTTCAGTCTAGCTTCTACTCCATCTGATGACTATCTTGATGCGGAAGATCACTATGAGGAGAATGACTTAGATCACCCCATGTTTGCTAAAATAAACAAATTTATGTGCTCTCCTAAAGGAAAGAAGCTCACTATGTTTCGCATACTTATGGAAATGGTGAGTAAGCACACCAATACCATCAAGGAATTCGAAACCCTCGTCACTTAGGAGAAGGAAAGAAATGAAATCCTTGATCAGAAAGTCCTGTATGAGGAAGCACAAAATGATGCGTTATGCTCAAAAGTAGGTGAAAATCTTGATAAACATGCTAATGATCTTGCCTCCTTGAAAAAGGCTGAATCTGTGTGCAAACAATTACTAAATGATAAAAACCGACTTGTGAACTCTCATGCTTCCCTTTCTAAGGACTGTGAGCGTCTATCCTTGTCTCTCAAAGACAAGGAAGAGAAACTCACTGTTCTTACAAAGAGCTTTGAGGCACTTAAGGTTACTTATCTTGACACTTTAGCTAAGGCCCACTCCTCATCTATCATTAATGTTGATACCTGCACTACTAACTCTAGTAGTGAACTGACATCTATCCTTGAGGAAAACTGTTCGCTAAAGGCACAGTTAGACAGAGATCTCATGACATGTGCACAAGGACAAAAGACTCTCAATGAGATCTTAAGTCGACACAATGGAGGCTTCGCCAAGGAAGGGCTTGGGTTCAACCCAAGCACTGCCAAGAAAAGTGCATCTCCTCTCAAGTGTACCACTCCGCTTAAAGAAATATTTGTACGAGAGGGACACAAGGATAAAGGTAAGGTTGTGAGTGGATCGGCCACTAGGGGTTCGCCTACTCACAACAAGACAACCAAATTCATGCCTCCATCCTATGTACTACGCAAATCAAAGGAAGGAGAGGTTTATGCTAAATTCGTTGGTCCCCGTAATGCATTTCGATTCTATGCTATTTGGGTCCCTAAGACTCTTGTAAGTAATGTGAAAGGCCCCATGACAAAATGGGTACCTCAAACCAAGTCTTAATTCGTTACAGGCTGTTTTCTCCGGAGGAGCCAAATGGGTGATCGACAGTCGATGCACCAATCATTTGACCGGAGATAGTAACTTGCTCTATGACTTCATGCAAGCCATTCGACCATACATGAGCATTGTATTTGGTGGAGGGTCGAAAGGGTAGGTAATTGGGTTGGGCAAGGTGGCAATCACTAATGACATGTCTATTGCAAATGTCATGCTTGTACAATCTCTTCAATATCATTTACTTTCAGTTTGCCAATTGGCTTCCGTCGGTTATGACACATTATTTGGACTAACGGATGTGAAAGTCTTTAAGAGAGACACTCTCAAAGTGGCCTTTGTTGGAGAGTTGGATGGCAACCTTTACACGGTTGATTTCTCGAAAGAGAGCACCTTCCATACAACTTGTCTAATGGCCAAGGCCGACATGGGATGGCTGTGGCATCGCCGGCTCGCCCATGTTGGCATGAAAAATCTTCAAAATCTCTTAAACGGCAATCACATCCTTGGACTAACAAATGTATATTTTAATAAAGATCGTGTGTGCAGTGCATGCATAGCTGGGAAACAACATCAATCAAAACATCCACCCAAGAACATTGTATCCACTTCGAGGCCGTTAGAGCTCCTTCATGTGGATCTGTTTGGGCCTCCTTCATGGGCAAGTCTTGGAGGGAAAAAGTATGGCCTAGTCATTGTTGATGATTACTCAAGATATACATGGGTGTTCTTTCTCAAGTCCAAGGACGAGACGAAGATCACCTTCATTGATTTTGCCAAACAAGCCCAGCGGAAGTTTGACAAGGACATCAAGGCAGTAAGAAGTGATAATGGCTCTGAGTTCAAGAACTACACCCTAGAAGAATTTCTTAGTGATGAGGGAATTGAACATCAGTACTCCGCACCTTACACCCCTCAGCAAAATGGTGTGGCAGAGAGGAAGAATCGGACACTTGTGGAAATGGCAAGGTCCATGTTAGACGAATACAAGTCACCGCATAGTTTTTGGGCTGAGGCCGTCAACACAGCATGAAATGCATCAAACCGGCTCTTCCTTCGATCAATATTGGAGAAGACTCCATATGAGCTCCTAACTGGGAACAAGCCAAATGTTAAGTACTTTCGTGTGTTTGGATGCAAGTGTTTCATCCTCAACAAACGGGAACGGTTAGGAAAATTTCAATCCAAAACAACTGAAGGGATTTTTGTTGGCTATGGGTCAAACTCTCACGCCTACAGAGTCTACAACAAATCCACTGGATGTGTTATAGAAACCTGTGACGTGACGTTTGATGAATTTAACTGCTCCCATGGGGAGCAAGTTGATCTAAATGATGCAGGTGAAGAAGACTCCCCACAAGATATCTTAAACATGGGTGTAGGTGCACTTCTTCCCATGGAACAAAGACCCCATGATGATGATGAAGATGATGAGAGTATTTCTCATCCTCAAGACAGTTCACTGCCCGTACCTCCACAAGATACTGGCACACACATCATGTCAGTTGTTGAGGATCAAGTGGGAGAACATGTCTCTCACCCTAATCACACTCAAGAACAAGTTGATCTTCAAGAGGTAGACCAAAGTATGGGTATGTTTGATGATGAACATCAACAAGTGCAACGCGAAGAGGAATTTCTTCCTCCGCACATAAATGATCCATATGTTGAGGACGTTGATGATGGAAACAAAGTCGAACCTCGTGAAACCTTGACCTCCATCATGCCACGTGTGGCCGGTCGTATTGATATTGATCAAATCCTCACCGGCGTGTCGGAAGGTAGAGTGACTCGTAAACAATTAACAAACTTTTGTGTTCACTTTTCGTTTGTCTCTAGTACTGTGCCACACAGGGTTCATGATGCATTGTGTGACAATGACTGGCTCCTTGCTATGCAAGAGGAGTTAAACAGTTTTACACGCAACGAAGTATGGTCATTGGTAGAACGACCAACTGAGGAACATAATGTCATTGGAACTAAATGGATTTTCAAGAACAAGGAAGATGAGAATGGGACTGTCCTACGCAACAAGGCAAGGTTAGTAGCACAGGGGTACTCCCAAGTTGAAGGTTTGGACTTTGGTGAAACTTTCGCCCCTGTTGCTCGTCTTGAGTCCATTCGCATTTTATTGGCCTATGCTGCTTTCAACGGTTTTACTTTGCATCAAATGGATGTGAAAAGTGCTTTTCTTAACGGTCCTCTACAAGAAGAGGTATATGTATCACAACCACCTGGATTTGTTGACCCTCACCACAAAGACCATGTATATAAACTTCACAAGGCTCTGTATGGCCTCAAACAAGCACCCCATGCTTGGTACGATCATCTTAAGAAGTTCCTACTCTATGATGGCTTTGTGGTGGGGGTGATCGATCCCACTCTTTTTACTAAGAGGGAAAATGGTGATCTGATATTATGCCAAATCTATGCAGATGACATCATTTTTGGTTCTCCTAACATCCATTTATGCAAGAAGTTTGTGGCTTCCATGACCAAGACCTTTGAGATGTCACTCAACACGGACTTGAAGTTCTTTCTTGGGTTTCAAATACAACAATTTCAAGAAGGGATTTTCTTGTCTCAAACTAAGTAGCTCAAGGACATTCTTGAAAAAATTGATATGACAAATGCTAAACCAATGAAGACACCCATGGCCACAGATGTGGTTCTAAATGAAGACACAAACGGTATTCCTTTTGACCCATCTACTTACCGCTCCATGATTGGTTCGCTACTTTATCTTTGCGCATCTAGACCGGACATCATGTTAAGTGTAGGCATATGTGCTAGATTTCAAGCTTCCCCTAGGGAAAGCCATCATACGGCGGTTAAGCATATTCTTAGATACCTTGTTCACACCCCAAAGTTAGGCTTATGGTACCCCAAGGATGCAAAGTTCGATCTTATTGGGTACTCCGATGCGGATTGGGCTGGTGACAAAGTGGGACGGAAATCCACTTCCGGTGCATGTCAGTTTCTTGGACGCTCCTTGGTAAGTTGGTCCTCGAAAAAGCAGAACTCTGTTTCTCTCTCCACGGCCGAGGCCGAATATATTGCAGCCGCAAGCTGTGCAACCCAACTGCTATGGATGAGGCAAACACTAAAGGATTATGGTATCACGTATCGACACGTTGCTCTTCTCTGTGATAATGAAAGTGCCATAAAGATCTCCGAGAACCCCATTGATCACCCTCGCACAAAACATATTGATATTAGCTATCATTTCTTGAGAGACCATGTGCAAAAGGGTGACATTGATATTACCCATGTGGGTACCGACATGCAGTTAGCCGACATTTTCACCAACCACTTAGCGTAGCTAGGTTCTGTCAACTTAGGCGTGAACTTGGTATCTTGGAGCTTGACAACATATCTTGAAACCTTGCCCACATACACACACTCACATTATGTTTGTGTCTTGATGTGGGCATGCATTTAGGGGGAGTGAGTCTTAATTTTCTGTTTTTAAGCTTACAAAGTACGCATAAATCAATTTCTGTCTCCAAGTAGTACATGTAATGCTTGTAGGCAACTATGTTCGTACTTTTTGTGAGAAACCATGCGAGTCATCATCTCATGATCAAAAAAAAATCCAGAATCAGCCTCTGCCTCCTCCTCCTTCTCGGACGTCCGACATGTCTTGGACGTCCGGCGGCAAATCCCCTTCCGGTCGTCCGACCAGTGTCGGTCGTCCGACGCCACAATCCCCTCCGGACGTCCGACGATTGTCGGACGTCCGACGCATCTGGCCTATAAATAGCTGGGCGCGGGGCTGGGCTTTGCCCTAGCCCTCACGCGCCCCTTTTCTCCCCTACAGCCGCCGCCGCCAGCTCTAGGAGCTCCCGCTAGTGCCGCCAGACTCGAGATCGGGTCGATCTCCTCCGCGGATCCTCCTTTTCCTTCGCGGGATCCGTCTACAGGTTGCTCCTCCGTTCCCTTCGCGTTTGTTTTGGTTCCCTCTCTCTCCCAAGTCTCCATGTTTGTTCCTTATTTGGGATTTTTTTCATCCGCGTAGGATATTGTACACCATGCCGAAGACCAAGCACGCCGCTCGGAAGAACGTGGCTGGCTCATCATCTCGCGCCCCTCCTAGCACGGGGTCGGACTCGGATGGGCCACACCGTCCCTTCAAACGGACTGCCCGGCGTTCTCCGTCTCCATAACTCTCCTCGTCGTCTGATGGTGATGACCCCGACTTCGAGGAGGAGCTTGCCGCCGAGGACTTTGCTGACCAGCACGCCGATCGGAGGTCCAAGCCAAAGCCCGGGACTCGCAGGGCATCCTACATGCCACCTCCTCCTCCTGCTCAGCCCACAGGTGAAGCTCGTCGCATCTCACTAGAACCCCCCTGCTACCTTAGGTCGTGCAATCACGAACATCACCACACTTGCCAAGTCGTCATACCTCACTTTCCGCCGCGACATTGATCAATACGCTGTCGTACGTGACTCTACGGACTCACGTTTCCGCACACACGTCCAGGCGGACATTTTTACTACAGTCATAGTTCCTAAGGGTCTGTCTGTTCATCTCTACATAGATCTTGAGCATATTCGCATGCACCCGGCGAAATACCCGGGTGCCATTGAGCTTATTGAGGCATCGGGGCTTGCCGCCCCATTTTCTTTTCATCGCGATTTTAATGCTGCTGCCATTCACCAGTTCTATGCCACATGCTACTTTGCTCCAAACCACACTGTGAGCTGGATCACCTCTGACGTTCGCTTCACAGCTACTTATGATACATTTGTTGCCGCACTTGGTTTCCCCAACTCCGGCTTCAAAATACATAGGGATGATCCTAACCATGCGCCTAAGTCCATTGAGGCGTGTGGGTATCTTCTCAAACCACTAAGTGAGCTTGATGTGGATGAACGCATGAAGGACCTTAACCAGGTATCCATCTGGCGCTCACCTTACTTCATCATTTTCAGTGTCTCATCCGCACCACCTATCCCAAGATGGGTGATAAGGGTTCTTGCAGTGGCTATTGTATTGACATCATGTCTCACTTGTACGAGCACCCCAAGAGAAAAATTAATGTGCCTCATTTTCTATGGCATGAGATTCGGCTTGCTAGCTTTCAGTACAAGCGAGCCTTTCCTCATGCCCCCTTCATCCAGGCTCTTATTAATCATGTTGCTGATTTCTCTGTGGCTGTCACTCACACACATCGCAAGTGGGTCATTCCCGCTCACATGGCGGATAACTATGTTCCCAAGAAAACCCCCTCATCCTCCACATCCACTCGCCGCACTGCTGCCCTGTCCGCCACCCCCTCATCTAGCTCTGCTCCTCTCGGTCGCATTGCCAAATTCCTTGGCAAGGCGCATTCTGCTTTGATGAAGGCCATCTCTTTCCAGTGTGGTCAAACCCGTGATGTGGTTTCTCGCTTAGTCTCCTCCAAGAATGCCCTCAAGGCTCGTCTGAGAGCCTCGGGCGCTCTTGATGTGAGTGATGATGAGGCCCCTCCTGCTGCTCCTCCTACTAACCTTGGCTTCCCATCTGGTCCTGAGTGGGCTGATTTCCTTGACGAGGCTGGTGGCAGTGGCTTGCCTGATGATGCTGATGATGATGCTGATGAGCTCTGAGCGTGGTTAGTGCTGTTGGTGATGTTGGTGCCTCCCTTTTTGGTACTTGGTGCCAAAGGGGTAGTAATATATCGTAGTTTTTTAGTCTTTGGAGATTTAATGTAATGGATAAACTCATGTATGGCTACTTATGAATGATTGTGATTTGCTATGGATTGTTATTATATCATCATAGACTATTATCTTTTGCTCCACTACTTCTATGATGATCTATTGTCTTTCTATGATGATCTATTATCTTTACATGTTGATCCATTATATGTTCGATAAACACATTAAAGGGGAGCTTCGATATTTTATCATGCATATACTAAGGGGGAGCTCCGTACTAAATATCTCCTAGGCTATAATGTATGTTAAATGTTTTTGAGACCTATGTATATGGTGTCATCAACTACCAAAAAGGGGGAGATTAAAAGTGCATGCTATGCCCCTAATCGACTTTTGGTGTTAATGACAACACATACATAGGAAACTAATCCTATTTGTTGAGTGTATCTCAGGATGGCAAGTACTTTAGTAGGTTGAGAATTATGTGCCAAAGGTGGTCTGAGAAGATCGGGATTTATACTTCGAGAAGGCTCGGGATTAAGAAAAGATGATGTAGACTATACTTTTGAGTTTACTGATATTGAGTATAGGGATCCCGCACTATTAAGAGGGGATCACAGGTTTTGCGATGAACTTGCTCATACCACATCTTCACTGTCATACCCAATACCACATATTCTCCACTCTGTTCTTATCTCAGAACAGGTCTATTGCCTCGGACGTCCGGCTCCCTCCGGACGTCCGAGGGCCGGACGACCGGCAGGCTTCGGAAATTCGGAGCCCTCCACGAGAAGTTCGTGAGTCTATAACTCGGATTTCCGGCTCCCTCCGGACATCCGAGGGCCGAACGTCCGGCCAGCCTCGGAAATCCGGAGTCCTGCACCAGAAGAACATGAGCTCTATAACTCGGATTTCCGGCTCTCTCCGGACGTCCGTTCCCCTTCGAAAATCCGGAACCTCCCACCAGAAGAAGTTGAGTCGAATAACTCGGATTTACGGTCCTCTCCGGACGTCCGGTCGCTATTCAATTCACAGTATTTTCAGTCATATCCATAGGCCTCGGACGACCGACCACTGTCGGACGTCCGACCCCTCGCGGACGCCCGAACTTCCGGCAACTGTCGGACGTCCGGACCCTGTGTGACTTAAAGTGTCCCCAACGGCTGTTTTTCACTCCCCACTATATATACTCTTCTCCTACCTCGTGAAAGGTTGTTCAACACATCTAGAATACATCCAAGAACACCTTTCTTCTCACTCACTCTTGACTACACCAAATCCTAGATATCAAGAGCATTTGTGAGTCCCTTTGAGTGTTGTTCCAATCAAAAGATAGATCGTCTCCCTCTCCTCCTTCCCACCAAAGTGATTTGTGATTTGAGCAAGTTTTGAGCAATCCCCGTGATCTTGTTACTCTTGGATGTTGGAGACTCCTAGGCGGTAGGAGTCTTCGGAGAGGAATCAAACCATTGTGATTTCCCCGGAAAGTTTGTGAAGGTTTGGAAGCCACCTCAAGGCTTACCACTAGTGGTTGAGAAATGCCTTCGTGGAGTTATCTCAAAGGGAGAATAGGGTGAGCCTTCGTGGCGTTGGTGTGCCTTCGTGGTAACATCCGCCCCTCTAACGGTGACGTAGCTTCCCTCCAAGGAAGTGAACATCGGGATACATCCTTGTCTCTCTTGGAGTTTCGGTTATTCCTAACCCTAACTCTCTACTTGTGTTAATCCTTATTACGTGCTTGTATTTGATTATTGTTTACCGCTTGTCTTACTTCACTCTAAATAGCTTACTCCTTGTCGTAGCAATTATTAGACCTACACTCATATTCCGCACTTTTGCCTAAAATTGCTAAGTAATTATTAAAATTTGGATTTGTACCTATTGAACCCCCCCCCTCTAGGTCCATCTCGATCCTTTTCAGCGGGGTGACCACAAGCTTGCAGGGCGCGCCTAGGGGGTAGGTCGCGCCCTCCTGGCTTGTCGCCTCCTCGTGCACTCTTCGGACTGCTTTAAATTTTCCTATTTTTTTAAATATTAGAAAACTGATAAAAATTTCCATTGGAAACGTTTTGGAGTCAGTTTGCTTACCGTAACACATATCTATTCCTTTTTGGAGTTTAGAACATTCTGATAGGTCTCCCTAGTGTACTCCTGCGGAGTTATGGTATTGATAATATTGGTTTCAACATTTATGGGAGTACCTGAGATATAATGTTTGATTCTTTGCCCATTTACCACCTTCAGATTTGTGCCTTAGGCGTTGTTAATCTTGATGGCACCGGAATGATACACTTCCTTGATAATGTAAGGCCCTTCTTATTTAGAGAGAAGTTTTCCTGCAAAAAATCTTAAACGAGAGTTGTATAGCAAGACATGATCACGTACATTGAATTCACACTTTGTATCCTTTTATCATGCCATCTCTTAACCTTTTGTTTAAACAACTTAGCATTCTGATAGGCCTGGGTTCTCCATTCATCAAGTGAGCTAATGTCAAATAACCTATTTTCACCAGCAAGTTTGAAATCATAGTTAAGCTCTTTAATTGCCCAATAAGCTTTATGTTCTAGCTCTAGAGGTAAGTGACATGCTTTACCATAAACCATTTTATACGGAGACATAACCATAGGGTTTTTGTAAGCGGTTCTATAAGCCCATAATGCATCGCCAAGTTTCTAGACCAATTCTTTCTAGATCCATTAACGGTCCTTTGAAAGATCAATTTAATTTCTCTATTTCTCAATTCTACTTGACCACTAGACTGAGGGTGATAAGGAGATGCAATTCTATGATTAACATCATACCTAGCAAGCAATTTACGGAAAGCACCATGAATAAAGTGTGAACCACCATCAGTCAATCAAATATCTAGGGACTCCAAATCTAGGGAAAATAACTTCTTTCGGCATTTTAATAGAAGTGTTATGATCGGCACTACTAATTGGAATAGCTTCCACCCACTTAGTAACATAATCAACAACAACTAGAATATGAGTATACCCGTTGGACTTTGGAAAAGGTCCCACTTAATGAAAACCCGAGACATCAAATGGTTCTATAACAAGAGAGTAATTCATAGGCATTTCCTGACGTCTACTAGTATTATCAATTCTTTGACATTCATCACAAGACAAAACAAACTTACGAGCATCTCTTAAGAGAGCAGGCCAATAAAAACTAGATTGTAATACCTTGTGTGCAGTTCTATCTCCAGCGTGGTGTCCTCCGTAGGCCTCGGAGTGACACTTGTGTAGGATCTGTCCATGCTCATGCTCAGGTACACAACGTCTAATAATATCATCTACTTCTTATTTATAAAGGTGTGGATCGTAGCAAAAGTAATGTCTTAAATCATAGAAGAACTTTTTCTTTTGTTGGTATGTGAAGCTAGGCGGTATAAATTTAGCAACGATGTATTTAGCATAATCAGTATACCAAGGAGCACCATGCGAGCAATTATGACAGCTAATTGTTCATCAGGGAAGCTATCATCAATAGGTAGTGGGTTATCAAGAACATTCTCTAGTCTAGACAAGTTATCTGCTACGAGGTTATCGGCGCCCTTTCTATAAATAATATGCAGATCAAATTCTTGTAGCAGAAGAACCCATCTAATAAGTCTAGGTTTAGCATCTTTCTTTTCCATAAGGTACCTAATAGCAGCGTGATCAGTGTGAATGGTTACTTTGGAATCAACAATATAAGGTATAATCTTACCGCAAGCAAACACAACTGCTAAATATTCCTTTTCAGTGGTAGTGTTGTTTCTTTGAACACTGTCTAGAGTTTTACTAGCGTAATGGATGGCATTTAATTTCTTATCAACTCTTTGCCATAGAACAGCACCAACAACATAATCGCTAGCATCAAACATAATTTCAAAGGGTAGGTTTCATTCAGGTGGTTGAAGAACAGGTGAAGTGATCAAGGCTCTCTTAAGAATTTCAAATGCTTCTACACAATCATCATAAAAAACGAATGGGACATCCTTTTTAAAAATATTAGTGAGAGGCTTAGAAATCTTAGAGAAGTCTTTGATAAATCTTCTATAGAAACCAGCATGACCAAGGAAACTTCTTATACCTTTGATATCTGTTGGACACGACATTTTTTCAATAACATCAAATTTAGCTTTATCAACTTCGATACCTCTTTCGAAGATTTTTTGTCCCAAGACAATGCCTTCATTAACCATAAAGTGGCACTTCTCCTAATTCAAGACAAGATTAGTTTCTTCACATCTCTGCAAAACTCGATCAAAGTTGCTCAAGCTATCATCAAAAGAATTTAAATAAATGGAAAAAACATGCATGAAAACCTCAACAATCTTTTCATAAAAGTCAGAGAATATAGCCATCATACATCTTTGAAATGTAGCAGGTGCATTGCATAAACCAAAAGGCATACTTCTATAGGCAAAGGTACCGAAAGGGCAAGTAAAAGTGGTCTTCTCTTGATCCTCTTTGGACAGAGGTATTTGAGAGAAACCAGAATAACCGTCTAGAAAGAAAAAATGTGTACGTTTGGATAGTCTATCTAGCATTTGATCAATAAAAGGAAGCGGATAATGATATTTCCTACTAGCCTTATTTAATTTCCTAAAGTAAATTACCATTCTATATCCTGTAAGAATTCTTTGTGGGATCAATTCATCTTTATCATTAGGAACAACGGTAATACCTCCCTTTTTAGGGACACAATGAACGATACTAACCCATCTACTATCAACAATAGGATAAATTATACATGCGTCCAGAAGCTTTAGTATTTCATTTCTTACCACATCCTTCATTTTAGGATTTAATCGTCGTTGGTGATCAACAACTCGTGTAGCATCAGGCTCCATATTGATTTTGTGCTGACATAGGGTGGGACTAATGCCCTTAAGATCATCAAGAGTATATCCAATAGCGGCATGGTGCTTCCTCAAAGTTTTCAATAATCCCTTTTCTTCATGCTCTGAAAGTTTAGCACTAATAATAATAGGATATATCTCCTTGTCGTCAATATAAGCATCCTTCAGAGTATCAGGTAATTATTTAAGCTCAAACACGGGATCACCCTTGGGTGGAGGAGGATCCCCAAGGATTTCAACAAACAGGTTGTGTTTCAAAATAGGCTACTAATCAAAGAAAATCTTATCTATTTCATTCCTTTCATTCATATGCATATCATTTTCATGGTGTATCGAACATTGTTCTAAGGGATCAATAGGAGGCACAATGATAGAAGCTAGACCAACAATTTCATCTTTACTAGGCGATTATTTGTCATGGGGTTGTCTACGAAATTTAGAGAAATTGAACTCATGAGACGCATCCCCAAAACTTGCAGTAACCTTTCTTTTTCACAATCAATCTTAGCATTAACAACATTCAAGAAGGGTCTACCGAATATAATGGGAAAAAATCATCTTGTGGGGAACCAATAACAAGAAAATCAGTAGGATACTTTATTTTCCCACACAAGACTTCAACATCTCTAACAATCCGAATTGGTGCAATAGTATATCTATTAGCAAGCTTTATGGTAACATCAGTATCCTCTAATTCGGCTAGTGCGATATCATTCATAATTTCTTGGTACAGGGTAAAAGGAATTGCACTCACACTAGCACCCACATCACATAGGCCATGGTAACAATAATCTCCTATTTGAACATAAACAACATGCATGCCAACAGTAGGTCTATGTTTACCTTTAGTATTAGGTCTAGCAATTCTAGCATCTTCAACAGATAAATGAATGGCATGCCCATCAATATTATCAACCAAGAGATCTTTTACCATAGCAATATTAGGTTCTACTTTAATTTGCTCATGAGGTATAGGTGTTCTAGCACAACTCATACGAACCAAACTTGAAGCTTTAGCATGCTCCTTTATTTTAACAGGAACGGGTGGTTTCTCAATATAAGCAGTAGGAATAACAGGATCGACATTATAAATAATAGTTTTTTCTTCAACTTTAGTAGGTTCAACTACTTTAGCTTCAATGGGAGGATGATATTTAAACCACTTATCCTTGGGGAGATCAACATGAGTAGCAAAAGTTTCACAGAATGAAGCTACTACCTCACAGTCAAGTCCATATCTAGTGCTAAAATCACGAAAAGCATCAGTGTCTATAAAGGATTTAACACAATCAAACTTAAGGCTTATACATGACTCATTACCTTCGTCGACTTCCCAATCTTCAGAGTTGCGTTTAATTCTTTCCAATATGTCCCATTTGAATTGAATATCTTTCTTCATAAAGGAACTAGCACAAGAAGTGTCGAGCATGGATTGATCATTACGAGAGAGCCGAGCATAAAAAATCAGAATAATAATTTCTCTCGGGAGCTCATGATTGGGGCATGAATATAAAATTTAATTAAGCCTCCTCAAGCTTGAGAGATTCTTTCTCCTTCACGAGGCCAAAAATTATAAATTTAATTCCGATCACGATGAACCATATGCATAGGATAAAATTTCTGGTGAAATTCCAATTTCAATCGGTTGTAGTTCCATGATCCAATATCATCACATAGCCTATACCATGTCAATGCCTTCTCATTCAAATATAAAGGAAAGACATTCTTCTTGACATCATCCTCGGGCAGACCTGCAAGCTTAAATAATCCACAAACCTCATCCACATAGATTAGATGCAAATCAGGATGTAGTGTTACATCTCCTGTATAAGGATTAGCTAGCAGTTTTTCTATCATACCCGAAGGAATTTCATAATAAATATTTTCAGTAGGTGCAGTAGGTTGAGGAGCATCTCATTTTGCTTCCGGTTGGGGTGAAGATACC
The DNA here is from genome assembly GCF_904849725.1 of Hordeum vulgare subsp. vulgare. Classification (NCBI taxonomy): domain Eukaryota; kingdom Viridiplantae; phylum Streptophyta; class Magnoliopsida; order Poales; family Poaceae; genus Hordeum; species Hordeum vulgare. The sequence continues at coordinate 241,623,589 of NC_058524.1, read as the reverse complement.
CTGAACAAGCCCCTCAAAGGACTATTTTCCATAGTGACAAGTGACACTAAATTTCAGCACAGTATATAAATTTTTCCTTACCAAGTTCCACTCACCAAAGGTGCTTCACTCCCCGACAACAACGCCAGAAAAGAGTCTTGATGACCCACAAATAGGGGATCTATTGTAGTCCTTTCGATAAGTAAAAGTGTCGAACCCAACGAGGAGCAGAAGGAAAAGACAAGCGGTTTTCAGTAAGGTATTCTCTGCAAGCACTGAAATTATTGGTAACACATAGTTTTGTGATAAGGTAATTCGTAACGGGTAGCAAGTAACAAATGTAACAAAGGTGCAGCAAGGTGGCCCAATCCTTTTTGTAGCAAAGGACAAACCTGGACAAACTCTTATATAAAGCAAAGTGCTCCCGAGGACACATGTGAATCTCTGTCAAGCTAGTTTTCATCATGCTCATATGATTCACGTTCGTTACTTTGATAACTTGATATGTGGGAGGACCGGTGCTTGGGAGCTGCCCTTACTGGGAAAAACCTCCCACTTATGATTAACTTCTCTTGCAAGCATCCGCAACTACGAAAGAAGAATTAAGATAAATCTAACCATAGCATGAAACATATGGATCCAAATCGGCCCCTTATGAAGCAACGCATAAACTAGGGTTTAAGCTTTTGTTACTCTAGAAACCCATCATCTTTTTATTACTTCCCAATGCCTTCCCCTATGCCTAAATAATGGTGAAGTGTCATGTACGTTCATAGGACACCACTAGAGGAGAGACAACATACATCTAATCAAAATATCGAACGAATACCAAATTCACATGATTACTTATAACAAGACTTATCCCATGTCCTCAAGAACAAACGTAAATACTCACAAAGCATATTCATGTTCATAATCAGAGGAGTATTAATAATCATTAAGGATCTAAACTATGATCTTCCACCAAATAAACCAACTATCATCAACTACAAGGAGTAATCAACACTACTAGCAACCCAGAGGTACCAATCTGAGGTTTTGAGACAAAGATCGGATACAAGAGATGAACTAGGGTTTGGAGAGGAGGTGGTGCTGATGAAGATGTTGATGGATATTGACCCCCTCTCGATGAGAGGATTGTGGGTGATGATGATGGCTTCAATTTCCCCCTCCGGGAGGGAAGTTTCCCCAGTGGAATAGCTCCACCGAAGCTCTAGATTGGTTCTGCCGAAGTTCTGCCACGAGATGGCGGCGCTTCGTCCCGAAAACTCTGAAGTGAATTTTTTTTGAGGTCAAAACCCTTCATATATCAGAAGATGGGCACCGGAGGCCTGCCACGGGCCCACAAGCCACATGGGTGTGGCTAGGGGGTAGGCCTTGCCCAGCAGGCTTGTGACCTCCTGGTGGGTCCCCTCTGGTATTACTTTCGCCCAATATTTTTTATATATTCCAAAACAATTCTCTGTAACTTTTCAGGACTTTTGGACCTGTGCAGAATAGGTCTCTCAAATTTGCTCCTTTTCCGGTCCAGAATTCAAACTGCCGGCATTCTCCCACTTCATGCAAACCTTGTAAAATAAGAGAGAAAAGGCATAAGTATTGTACCATAATGTGTATTAACAACCCATAATACAATAAATATCGATATAAAAGCATGATGCAAAATGCACGTATCAAAGCCTTGCCATATTAGTTCACCACCACTACCACCACGTCGTCGTGCTGCCGGAGAACTCATCTACCTCTCCGCCCTCGCTTGCTGGATCAAGGAGGTGGAGATTTTCATCGAGCTATACGTGTTCTGAACACGGATGTGCATCCGTTCGGCACTAAATCGTGATTGGATCGCGTGATGGCTTGCGATTTGGATCGCAAATACGTTCGACTATATCAACCGTGTTTCTTAACGTTTCTCGCTTAACAATCTACAAGGGTATGTGGATCTGGTCTCTCCTCTAATAGATGCTCATCACCATGGATAGATCTTGTATGTGCGTAGGAATTTTCTTGTTTCTCATGCAACGTTTCCCAACAATGGTATCAGAGCTAGGTCTATGCGTAGATGACATCTCGAGTAGAACACAAAGGAGTTTGTCAGCGATGATGTTCAGATTGCTTCCCTCCTTAGTCTTTTCTTGATTCAGCGATATTGCGGGATGAAGCGGCCCCGACGAACCTTACTCGTCCACGTACGAGAGACCGGTTCCATCGACTCACGTGCAACTTGTTGCATAAAGATGGCTGGCGGGTGTCTGTCTCTCCCACTTTAGTTGAATCGGATTTGACAGAGGCGGTCCTTGTAGAAGGTTAAATAGCAACTTGCATATCACCATTGTGGTTTGCGTAGGTAAGAAGCGTTCCTGCTAGATACCCATAGGAGCTACGTAAAACATGCAACAAACATTTAGAGGACGTCTAACTTGTTTTTGCAGGGTATGTTGTGATATGATATGGCCAAAGACATGATGATATATATTTGATAAATGAGATGATCATGTTGTAATAGTTAATATCGACTTTCTTGTCGATGCTACGGCAAACGCTAGGAGCCATAGGGTTGTCTTTAATTATTGTATGACCTGTGTGTCAATCATTAAGCGCTATGTAATGCTTTACTTTATCACTAAACAATACCAATAGTAGTACAAGCATGGTTGGTGCGACAAGCTTGATGTCAACACAATGATAGAGATCATGATGATGGAGATCATGGTGTTGTGCCGTTGACGATGGAGATCATGCCGGTGATTTGGAGATGGAGATCAAAAGCAAAAGATCATGGCCATATCATGTCACTTATGATTTGCATGTGATGTTAATCCTTTTTATGCACCTTGTTTTGCTTAGGACGACGGTAGCATTATAAGTGATCCCTCACTAAAATTTCAAGATAAAATTGTGTTCTCCCCGAGTGTGCACCATTGCGAAAGTTCGTCGTTTCGAGACACAACGTGATGATCGGGTGTGATAGACTCTACGTTCACATACAACTGGTGCAAGACAGTTTTGCACATGTGGGACACTCGGGTTAAACTCGAAGAGCCTAGCATGTACAAACATGGCCTAGGAACACAAGAGACCGAAAGGTCGAACATGAGTCATATAGTAGATATGATTGATACGTCCATTTTGCATCCTGCTTTTATGTTGTTATTTATCGCTTTATGGGCTGTTATTACACTTCACGGTACAATACTTATGCCTTTTCTGTCTTATTTTGCAAGGTTTACATGAAGAGGGAGAATGCCGGCAGTTGGAATTCTGGCCTGAAAAAGGAGCAAGCTTGAGATACCTATTCTGCGCAACTCCAAAAGCTGTGAAAATCAACGAGGAAATATTTCGGAATTTACAAAAAATACTGGGCGGAAGAAGTACCAGAGGGGAGCCACCAGGAGGCCACAAGCCTGCTAGGCGTGGCCTACCCCCCTGGCCGCGCCTAGGGGGCTTGTGGGCTCCCTGTTAGCCCTCTGGCTCCCCTCTTTTGCTATAACGAGGGTCTCATTCCAGAAAAAATCAAGAGGGGGCTTTCAGGAGGAATCGCCGCCGCCACGAGACGGAACTTGAGCAGAACCAATCTAGAGCTCCGGCAGGGTCGTCCTGCCGGGGAAACTTCCCTCCCGGAGGGGGAAATCGTCGCCATCGTCATCACCAACACTCCTCCCATCGATGGGGACTCGTCACCATCAACATCTTCATCAGCACCATCTCATCTCCAAACCCTAGTTCATCTCTTGTAACCAATCTCCGTCTCACGACTCCGATTGGTACTTGTAAGGTTGCTAGTGGTGTTAATTACTCTTTGTAGTTGATGCTAGTTGGATTACTTGGTGGAAGATTATATGTTCAGATCTTTGATGCTATTCAGTACCTCTCTGGTCATGAACATAATTATGCTTTGTGAGTAGTCACTTTTGTTCCTGAGGACATGGGATAAGTCTTGCTATAAGTAGTCATGTGAATTTGGTATTCGTTCGATATTTTGATGTGTTGTATGTTGATTTTCCTCTAGCGGTGTTATGTGAACATCGACTACATAACACTTCACCATTATTTGTGCCTAGAGGAAGGCATTGGGAAGTAGTAAGTATATGATGAGTTGCTAGAGTGACAGAAGCTTAAACCCTAGTTTATGCGTTGCTTCGTAAGGGGCTGATTTGGATCCACTAGTTTAATGCTATGGTTAGACTTTATCTTAATTCTTCTTTCGTAGTTGCGGATGCTTGTGAGAGGGGTTAATCATAAGTGGGATGTTTGTCCAAGTAAGGGCATCACCCAAGCACCGGTCCACCCACATATCAAACTATCAAAGTAGCGAACGCGAATCATATGAACATGATGAAAACTAGCTTGACAGAAATTCCCATGTGTCCTCGGGAGGGCTTTACCTCCTATAAGAGTTTGTCCAGGCTTGTCCCTTGCTACAAAAGGGATTGGGCCACTTTGCTGCACCTTTGTTACTATTGTTACTTGCTACTTGCTACGAATCATCTTATCACACAACTATCTGTTACCGATAATTTCAGTGCTTGCAGAGAATACCTTGCTGAAAACCACTTGTCAGTTCCTTCTGCTCCTCGTTGGGTTCGACACTCTTACTTATCGAAAGGACTACGATAGATCCCCTACACTTGTGGGTCATCAATTATCAACATGAAGATGTTCACCATTGAAACGAGGTCATCTTACGCGATGATCAGACTTGGGCTGGTGCATTTGGATCATGTATCACTCGAATGACTAGACGGATGTCAATTTGAGTGGGAGTTGTTTAGTAATATGATTAACTAAACTCATTATCTTGAACAATAGTCTAAGTAATCTTTGCAAATTTATGTTGTAGATCAATGGCTCGTGCAGTAGCACCCCTGAATTTTAATGCATTCCTAGGGAAAGCCAAGATGAAAGATTATGGAAGTAACTTTGTAGACTGGGCCCTTAATCTGAGGATTTTCCTCACGGTTTCCCGAAAGGCTTATGTCCTTGATGCACCGCTTGGTGATGCACCCCCTCCCGGCGGATGAAGATGTTATGAACGTCTGGCAGTCGCGTCTGGATGACTACTCAATAGTTCAGTGTGCAATTTTGTATGGCTTAGAACTGGGACTTCAAAGACATTTTGAACGTCATGGAGCATATGAGATTTTTGAGGAGTTGAAGTTCATTTTTGGAAATAATGCCCGGATCGAGAGGTATGAGACCTCCGATAAGTTCTATGCTTGCAAGATGGAGGAGAATGGGTCTGTCATTGAACACATACTCAGAATGTCTTGGCCGTCTGGCTGAGTTGGAAATTGTTCTCCCGCAAGAGGCAATCACTCATAGAGTTCTTCAATCACTACCACCTAGCTACAAAAGCTTTGTGATGAACTATAACATGCAAGGGATGAATAAATATGTCGACGAGCTATTTGCGATGCTGAAAGTCGCTGAGTCAAAAATTCAGAAGGAGCATCAAGTATTGATGGTCAATAAAAACACTAGTTTCAAGAAAATTGGCAAGGGTAAGAGGGGTAACTCTAAGAAGAGTGGCAAAGCAGTTGCCCCTCCCGTGAAGAAACCCAAGGCTGGACCCAAGCTAGAAACTGAGTGCTTCCATTGCAAGGGGACTCGTCACTGAAAGTGGAACTGCCCCAAGTATCTGCCCAACAAGAAGGCGACCAACACCAAACAAGGTATATATGATATAAATATTATTGGTGTGTTCCTCACCAACTCTCGTTGTAGTGCCTGGGTATTTGATACCGGTTCGGTTGCTCACATTTACAACTCAAAATAGGAACTATGGAATAGATGGAGGTTGGCGAAGGATGAAGTGATGATGCGTGTGGGAAATGGTTCCAAGGTTGAGATGATCGTTGTCAGCACACTCTCACTTAAATTACCATCAGCATTAGTGATGAACCTGAATAATTGTTATTTAGTGCCTGCGTTGAGCGTGAACATTATATCTGGATCTTTTTTACTGTGAGACGGTTACTCATTTAAATCAGAGAATAATGGTTGTGCTATTTATATGAGTAATATCTTTTATGGTAATGCACCCAATGTGAGGGGTTTATTCTTTTTGAATCCCAATAGTGATGACACACATGTTCATAACATTGATGCCAAAAGATGTAGAGTTGATAATGATAGTACCACTTTGTTGTGGCATTGCCGCTTATGTCATATTGGTGTAAACGCATGAAGAAACTCCAAGTTGATGGACTTTTGGAGTCACTTGATTTCGAATCACTTGACACATGTGAACCATGCATCATGGGCAAGATGACCAAAACTCCGTTCTCGGAATAATGGAGCGAGCAAGTGACTTATTGGAAATCATACATACTGATGTGTGCGGTCCAATGAGCATTGAGGCGCATGGTGGATATCGTTATTTTCTCACCTTCACTGATTACTTAAGTAGATATGGTTATATTTACTTAGTGAAACACAAGTCTGAAACGTTTGAAAAGTTCAAGCAATTTCAGAGTGAAGTGGAGAATAATCATAACAAGAAGATCAAATTCCTACGATGTGATAGAGGAGGAGAATATCTGTGTTATGAGCTTGGCACTCACCTAAGACAATGTGGAATTGTTTCACAGTTGACACCGCCTGGAACACCAGAACGTAATGTTGTGTCCGAACATCGTAATCGTACTTTCTTGGATATGGTGCATTCTATGATGTCTCTTTGCCGATTTGCCATTAACATTTTGGGGTTATGCATTAGAGACAGCTGCTTTCACTTTAAATAGGGTACCATCAAAATCTGTTGAGACGACGCCATATGAACTGTGGTTTGGCAAGAAACCAAACTTTTCATTTCTAAAAGTTCGGGGATGTGATGTTGTCAAAAAGCTTCAGCGAGAAAAGCTTGAACCCAAAGTGGAGAAATGCGTCTTCATAGGATACCCAAAAGAGACAATTGGGTACACCTTCTATATCAGATCTGAAGGCAAAATGTTTGTCGCTAAGAACGGAACATTTCTTGAGAAAGAGTTTCTCTTGAAAGAATTGAGTGGGAGGAAGATAGAACTTGATGAGGTTGTTGAACATTTACTTCAGCCAGAGAGTAGCGCAGTGTAGAAATATGTTTCTGTGGAGCCTACACTAGTTGAAGAGGAAGCGAATGATGATGATCATGAAGCTTAGGATCAAGTTGTTGTCGAACCTCGTAGGTCAACAAGGGCACGCACCGCTCCTGAGTGGTACGGTATCCCTGTCTTAACAATCATGTTGTTGGACAACGATGAACCTACGAGCTATGGAGAAGCGATGGTGGGCCCGGATTCCAAAAAATGGTTAGAGGCCATGAAATAAGACATATGATCCATGTATGAAAACAAAGTGTGCACTTTGGAAGTATTACCTGAAGAGAGAAAGGCCATTCAGAATAAATGGATGTTTAAGAAGAAGACGGACGCAGACAGTAATGTCACCGTCCATAAAGCTCGACTTGTGGCAAAGGTTTTTTCACAAGTTCAAGGAGTTGAATACGATGAGGCTTTCTCACCCGTAGTGATGCTTAAGTCCGTCAGAATCATGTTAGCAATGGCTGCATTTTTTGATTATGAAATTTCGTAGATGGATGTCAAAACAGCGTTCCTTAAGGAAGAGTTGTATATGATGCAACCGAAAGGTTTCGTCGATCCAAAGAATGTTGAAAAAGTATGCAAACTCCAGCGATCCATTTATGGACTGGTGCAAGCATCTCGGAGTTGGAACCAACGCTTTGATGAGGTGATCAAGGCATTTGGGTTTATACAAGTTTATGGAGAATCTTGTATTTACAAGAAAGTGAGTGGGAGATCTATAACGTTTCTAATATTATAAGTGGATGAGATATTGCTGAGTGGAAACAATATATAATTTTTGGGAAGCGTAAAGGATTATTTGAATAAGAGTTTTTCAATGAAGGACCTAGGAGAAGCTGATTACATATTAGGCATCAAGATCTATAGAGATAGATCAAGACGCTTAATAGGACTTTCAAAGAGCACATACCTTGACAAAGTTTTGAAGAAGTTCAAAATGGAACAGTCCAAGAAAGGGTTATTGCCTGTATTGCAAGGTGTGAAGTTGAGTAAGACCCAGTGCCTAGTGACTGCAGAAGATAGTGAAAAGATGAGTGTCGTTCCCTATGCTTCAACCATAAGCTCTATCATGTATGCAATGCTATGCACAAGACATGATGTCAGCCTTGCCATAAGTTTGGTGGGAAGGTTTCAAAGTGATCCAGGAATGGAACACTCGACGTTGGTCAAGAATATTTTGAAGTACCTAAAAAGGACTAAAGAAATGTTTCTCATGTATGTAGGTGATCAAGAGCTCGTCGTAAAGGGTTACGTCGATGCAAGCTTTGACACTGATCTGGATGACTTTAAGTCTCAAATCGGATATGTATTTATTCTCAATGGGAGAGAGGTAAGATGGTGCAGTTCCAAGCAAAGCGTGGTAGCTGATTCTACATGCGAAGCGGAGTACATAGCTTCCTCGGAGGCGGCTAAAGAAGGTGTCTAGATGAAGGAGTTCATGACAGATCTTGGAGTTGTGCCCAGTGCACTCGATCCAATGACTCTGTTTTGTGACAACACTGGTGCCATTGTTCTAGCCAAGGAACCAACGTTTCACAAGACGACCAGACACATAAATCGACACTTCAATTCCATCCACGATTACATCAAGGAGGAGGACATAAATATTTGCATAGTGCACATGGATCTGAATGTTGCAGGCCCGTTGACTAAGACTCTTCCACGAGCGAAACATGATCAACACCAGAACTGTATGGGTGTTAGATTCATTACAATGTAAATCACATAGTGATGTGAGATAGATTGTTGACTCTAGTGCTAGTGGAAGACTGTTGGAAATATGCCCTAGAGGAAATAATAAAATGGTTATTATTATATTTCCTTGTTCATGATAATCGTTTATTATCCATGCTAGAATTGTATTGATTGGAAACTCAAATACATGTGTGGATACATAGACAACACATTGTCCCTAGTGAGTCTCTAAAGGACTAGATCGTTGATCAAAGATGGTCAAGGTTTCCTGGCCATGGACATGAGTTTTCATTTGATAACAGGATCACATCATTAGGAGAACGATGTGATGGACAAGACCCAAACTATGAACGTAGCGTATGATCGTGTCACTTATTGCTATTGTTTTCGGCGTGTCAACTATGTGTTCCTTTGACCATGAGATCATGTATCTCACTGACACCAGAGGAGTAACTTATGTGTATCAAACGTCGCAAGGTGACTGGGTGACTATAAAGGTGCTCTACAGGTATCTCCGAGGGTGTCTGTTGAGTTAGCATGGATCAAGATTGGGATCTGTCATTCCGTGTGATGGAGAGATATCTCATGGCCCACTCGGTAATATAACATCACAACAAGCTTGCAAGCAATGTGACTAAACAGTTACCCACGAATCTTGTATTACAGAACAAGTAAAGAGACTTGCCAGTAACAAGATTGAACTAGGTATGCAGATACCGACGATCAAATCTCGGGAAAGTAACATACCGATGGACAAAGGGAACAACATACGGGATTAACTGAATCCTTGACATAGAGGTTCAACCGATAAATATCTTCGTAGAATATGTAGGAACCAATATGGGCATACAGGTCCCGCTATTGGTTATTGACCAGAGAGTGTCTCGGTCATGCCTGCATAGTTTTCGAACCCGCAGGGTCTGTACACTTAAGGTTCGGTGATGTTTCGTTATTATTGAGTTATCTGTGTTGGTGACAAAAGGTTTTTGGGAGTCCCGGATGAGATCCCGGACATCACGAGGAACTCTGGAATGGTCCAGAGGTAAATATTTATATATAGGAAAGTGGTATTCGGGTTCCGGAATTGTTTTGGGATTTTCTGGTATTGTACCGGAAGCGCCGAAATGGTTCCGGATGTCCGCCGGGAGGGGCCCACCCATCCGGGGGGAACATGGGCCTATGGGGTGGCGCAGTAGCCCCTGATGGGCTTGTCCAGCTGACCCCAAGAGGCCCATGCATCAAGGGTTGGTGGAGGAGGAGTCCTCCCTAGGGTACCCACCTCCCTTGTGGGAGGAGGACTCCTCCCCACTTCGGCCGAACCCTCCCTCCTTGGAGGAGGGGCCAAGGCTAGCCCTACCCACCCCTTCCTCCTATATATAGTGGAGGTTTTGAGGGCAGCGATCACCTGAAAAGCCATGTGCTGCCGTGTCCTCTCTAGATCGTCTTGCTCCTCTAGATTAGTTCGATAGAGCTCGGCAAAGCCCTACGAGATTAGTTCACCACCACCGCCACCATATCGTTGTGCTGCCGGGGAACTCATCTACCTCTCCGCCCTCGCTTGGTGGATCAAGGAGGTGGATATCGTCATTGAGCTGTACGTGTGCTGAATGCGGAGGTGTCGTTCGTTCCACACTAGATCGTGATTGGATCGCAAGACGGCTTGCGATTTGGATCGTAAAGACGTTCGACTACGTCGACCGCGTCTCTTAACGCTTCCCGCTTAGTGATCTACAAATATATGTGGATTCGATCTCTCGTCTCATATATGCTCATCACCATGGATAGATCTTGTATGTGCGTAGGAAACTTTTTGTTTCCCATGCAACATTCCCCAACACTGCGAGGGGGTTTGCAAGTGACAATGATGATTCTTGATCATTGATAAACAATTTTCTGCACATATTATTTTGAGGCCGTCTACCTTATACTGAGCATTGCCGCTTACCAAAAATGATGTGGTTTTCAATAATATATGTGTTTTTCTCTTGTGCAGGTTATTTATAGATGTACACGATTACTCCGTATTTGGTTTATCCTCTAGAGGCGAGAGGACAGAATTATTGCTTGATTACCATATAATTCACGTGTACATAAATACTTGTAGTTGAAAAGATGAGTAGTTTTCCCTAACTACGAGTATTTACAACGAGTCAACATGTGGTCGGATGGTTAGAGGGACTGTGATATCTCCAACCCACGATGATTCAATTCCTTGTGCTCGCGTTTATTTTTTTAATTTATTTTAAAATTTCCGATGATGCACAGAGGAGACGTTTCCATCGACGACGAGGTGTCTATGATGACTTCGTAAATTTCAAGATGATATGTCGGCTCAACATCTCGGAGGTGTTCATAAAGATAGGGTGTACGTGTATGCGTTTTTAGGGACGAGTCTATGCACGTGTATATAAACACATGCGTCTATACTGTATTTAAAATAAAAACTATAAGTATTTAGGTACACGTAAAGTATATATATATATATATATATATATATATAGACTTTATGACTAGTGGCCCCGCCTGCCAGTATGTTAGAAAATTTAATAAGAAAAATGCCATGGGAGGACACGAATCGATCAAGCGACCTCATGCCTGCTGGGTGCTTGCGCTAGACACTATACCAAACATGTTTCAATGATTGGATTATGGGAAACTTTTTTTACCAGCGCGTGGACCAAAACATTCGGTCGGTCACATGGTTGTCGTTCGATCTCCTAGATCTAGAGCTCACCGTGTCTTCCTCCCTCCCTCTTCCCCTTCCCCCCTCTCCTTCCTCGTCCTTCTTCTTCTTCTTCTTCCCTCCTCTCCCCCTTCCCCCCTACAACCTCAGGCGTTGTCGGCAAGCGCTGCGGCTTCTTCAGAGGCAGCCGTTGCGGCTGACGGCGGTGATCGTAAGTGACCACTCGAGATGCTGCAGCTGGTGCGACGGTTGAAACTTTTTTCATATACGGATGAAGCTTTTTCTGTCAACGTTTGCAACCTTTCCTTTGAAGTATTTGGTTGAAGCTTTTTTCTTAACGGTTGAAGCTTTTCTATACACGGTTGAAACTTTTTTGAGGAGTGACCACGTGAGATGCTGCAGCCTGGGCGACGTTTGAAACTCTTTCCATATACGGCTTAACCTTTTTCTGTCAACGTTTGCAACTTTTCCCTTGTTGAACTTTTTGGTTGAAGCTTTTTTTCTTAACGGTTCAAGCTTTTCTATACACGGTTAAAACTTTTTTTTCAGCGTTTGCAACACAGGGGGTGAGGTGCGACTGACGAGGTGAAGACCGACGGGCATGAGCAGCGGCGAGTGCGCCGGCGAGCGGCGGGGGCAGCGAACGGTCGGGGCAAGCTGAGTCCCGGAGCGCGGGGCGGCCAGGGCGGCGAGCGTTCTGGACGAGCTGAGTCGCGGAGCTGCATCCATGGTGCTTCGACGGGCGGCCGAGGCGGCGACCGGCAGCGACCGACGGTGAGGGCGACCAGCGGTGATGAGGCGAGGCAAGGCGGTCGGCGCGTGCTGGGCGTCGGCGCTCGAGAGGCGGGGCTCTCCCTTTTCCCGTGCGTGTGCTAGAGGTTGGGGACGACAGGATCTGACGGCTCGGGGGAGGGGGGAATCTGACGGCTGGAGCTCGACCGGCCCAACAGTTGGGTCGGCACGCCGGCGCAGAGTGTTGACCTTGAATTACCACCTCATGTTGGGAGTCAAGCGTTCCGCCGAGTATACTAGTGCGTTGTCGGGCTTCCACTACGTGTTTTTAGCCGCCGTCATGTATCGCATTTCACTTGCTTTATTTGAATTTTATTTTTTTATTGTTTTCATACGCGTTTTCGGTTTTGAGAATGGTTTTTTTTTATGTTTCGATTTTTCACCGGTATTTCTTAACTTTCTGACTAGCGAAAAAATAAATTTTTTCGCGAACGGTTTTGCCTTCGCGAGAGGCATGGCCGTGCCTCTTAGAATCAAAAAAAAACATATTTTTTCTTTTTTTTTGAGTGGTACGGTTTTGCTTCCACGAGAGGCATGGTTTAGGTACGGTCATGCCTCTTGAAAAGGAAAAAAAAGTGTTTTCTATTTTTTTGGGAGAGATACAGTTTTGTTTCTGTGAGAGGCACGGTTTTGTTTGTGTGAGAGACACGTTTGTGCTTTTCGGAAAGGGAAAAACGTATTTTTTTCACGAGAGGCACGATTTTCCTTACGTGAGAGCCACGATTTTGCTTTCGTGAGAGGCACAGCCGTGCCTCTCGGAAAGGAAAAACGCAAAAAAACGTGTTTTCTGTCCGGTTTGTTTTGGGTCAGGTTTTTTTCGTAAAAAAAAATCGTCAAAATTTATCAACATAGAATCTAGTTTTAAAGATATCGACGCGAGAAATACAACGGTAAAAATGGTCTGAGATTTGAACGCACGATTTACGAGATAAAACATTTTGAATATACGAATCTATGAAAAAGGAAAAACCTCCAAAGTTACGACAAGTGACACGCATACAATGAGCCATTTGTCACAACCTAAGTATGTGGGAATGATCTATGAAAGAAATATTCCCTAATTAGTAATTTCAGTCATGTTCAATATATTTCAACTAAAAGATTTGTGCCCATAAATGGGCCGCAGCCAGTCGCCCATTTGGCACATGTTTTTTATTTTTTAAATGTGAAAAGCATGTTAATAACAATGATCCTAATAAAAGTTAGGTCAAAATATTCATATTTTATTAATAGTTACCTCATGCTACATAAACAGCCGTGCGCACACAATATTAATATATAAAGGATTTTAATAAAATAAAAACTAAAAGTGGTCCTGTAGTTTTAAGAAATGTTATCTTATTATTGAGAAAATATTTTTGTAATATAATTTAAAAAATGCAAACATAAACATTTAACATATGCATATAACTATTCATATATTTGAGTAGTTAAACAAATATTTACAAATGGCAAACTAAAAGAAATGAATTATTTATAGTATACAAACATTTCTAAAATTACAGGAAGATTTAGTTAGTAAGTTATTTTATTTCATACTCTATATAGTTATTTTCTGTGCGCACGGATATTTGTGTAGCATGAGGTAATTATTAATAACACCGTAATATTTTAGTCTTACTTTTATTATTATGATTATTATTTACATAAATTTTACATTTAGAGAGGGATTATCATTGTTGGCTGGCGCATGTATTGACCAAGGCTGAGGTAGTTGGTTCGATTTCACGTCGACCTGATTTTTATGTTAATCTTCATAATTACTGACAGGCGGGCTCACTAGTCATAGAGTCATATTGTACTCAAATAATTTTGTTACATACCTACAAAATGGGCCCACGTTATGTCAGGGCCACATCAACCATACGATGCCACATCGAAACATTTTACGTCTATGGACACGATTAGCCCCGTATTAACATGTTCGTATTAAATTTTAAAACCAGTTTGATATATTTTTCAAGTTCAGACATTAAAGTGAGTATTCGTGGCAAGTTCAAGCACCACTAGCTTATTTACATGTTTTCCATAGCTTTTCTTTGTTAGTATTTGTATAAATAGCCATTCTTTTGGTTTCTCTTGGAACTTTATTTTTTAACATTCATTTAAAAATCTATAAAATTATGTGGCAAAGTCGTCATGTTCCCTAAACTAATTATGTATTTATATTAATTTTCAAATAAATGACACAACCAAATGTCTTAAAAGGTAAAATGAGGACTATAGGGGGGTAAAAAAGAATAAACAACAAGAAAAAAATGTAGTGTTCATGAGGTAGCTATCTAAAAGAGTTGATCCGCGTTTCAAAGTTTCGTTATTCCTTCCACTCCACCTTGTAACTGATCAATTTGAGTTTTCCCTGAATTTTTTGTCATGTGGGCATAAAAATTGGGTACCCTGTCTTTGAAAATCTAGTCAATTCAGGTGGTCCATATTCACTAGTGAATAAGTAGATAGACATAGTCTTAATTAATGGCGCCTCATTTTTAATCCATGTCATCATTATCTTTTTAAATAGTGGTGACGTTGGCACATTTCATATGCCACGAGTAATGGGTTACTCGTGACGTGCCGCCTAAAATCCACGTCATCAATATTTGTGATCCAACAGTATGGCCCGACGTAAGTTGGGTGGCGTGTAAAAATATGCCATGTCACTGATACTATAAGCAATGGTGACGTGAGTGAATAGGATACCTCACCAGTAATCAGACCGGTCTATTTAAATTTTGATTTTTTTTAACATGTTACTCGTGGCGTGGGTGAATGGTAGCATGCCGCTAATAATAAAATTTGTGCAATTTTTGTCCACACCACCAATAAAATTATAACATCGCATCCCTCTTTCCTCCCCTGCCCCATCGCAAGACGCACAATCCATCCACACCAAGCAGCTTACCCAGCCATCTCATTGCAAGCCTTCTCTATCTCTCCCGCAACCCGTCGCTGTAGCCACCAATGTCGCTCGTTTTCGACGAGCCTCAACGGCTATGGCCTGTGTGCAGCTTGCCATAGACCTCGCGTGCCTCGATGTGTCACTGCCTCCACCGCACACAACCTCCAGTGCTCGTGCCCAATCCCTCCCCGCGGCTAGAGTTTTGGGCACGACACCGCCTTCATCGACAGCATGGCTCGAGTGTCCCTCACGACTCCTCTCTGATGGCGGTTGTGCACGACTCAGCTATAAAATTGCCATGGTGAGATCCTCTCCTTTCTTTGTTCTCCGGCAGTGTGTGTACATCATGTAGTTCTGCTCATTGCCATCTTTATGTTCATGTAGGTGTAGATGTGTGTACACCACCTCAAAATAAAATCTTCCTTCCTTCATTCTTCGACAGTGTGTGTACATCATATGGATGAATGTATGAATTATATAACATATATATATATAACATATATATATACATATATATATATATATATATATATATATATATATACATATATATATATATATATATATATATATATATATATATATATATATATATATATATATACTACTACTACTACTACTAACAAATTTTATCTACCATCGTTGGTAGTTACCATCACTTGAATTTTATATGTTGTATGTAGTATCTATCAAATCGGAGAGTATGTACACATAGTATGTAGTATATAATAATGTTTAGGTACTATATACACTATTTTTTTATAGTATGTATCATATTTTGTGTATGTTTAATTTTACGTATGAATATATACTTATTTCACAAATATAATAAAAACTATGGGTTAACTTGTAATTTTTTCATGTAACTCTTTTTGAAAAAACTTATATATTGTTTATGAACATAATTAAAATAATAAATTAATATATGACAAATTTTATCTACCACCGGTGGTAGTTACCACCACTTACGTTTTGTATGTTGTATGTAGTATCTATCAAATCGGAGAGTATGTATGTATAGTATGTACTATATAATCATGTTTAGATAATATATATACTATTTTTTTGTAATATGTATCATATTTTGTGTATGCTCTTTTTTACATACAAATATATACGTATTTCACAAATATAATAAAAACTATAGGTCAATTTATAATTTTATCATATAACTCACTTTGAAAAATCTTATATATAGTATATGAACATAATAAAAACGATAAATTAGTATATATACTCCCGCGTGGTAGTATATGGAACATGTGGGGTAACTACCCCTAGGTGGTAGGATGTAATTTTTCTATATATATATATATATATATATATATATTGGTGAATGTATAAATACTTAGATTCATGAGTAAATTGTATAACTATTTTTCAAATCCATAAATACATAGTGATGCCGTTGGTTGGTTTTACTCACGTCACTACTAGTAGTTAATAGTACTCGCATGTATAAATGCCAACGCCGTTGCTATTGTAAATAGTAGTGGCGTGGTATTTTGATAACGATGGCACCATATTAATGGTGTCGGGTGTCCGCACCAGCAAGGTCATTTTTAGAATGCCCATACTAGGCTATTTTGCACTAGTGATTGCCCATCAGCTCATGAGATTAGGACAATGATTTCAAGAGCAAATGAAACTGCTAAAAGGTTTTCAATATGAGCAATTTCTCCTTTGAGTAGGAACCCGTAGCAATTGTAAGGTCAACACATTTGAGCAAAAGGGCAATGTAGGAATAGATAGTTCCTAGTTTCAAGTACCTTCATACCACACATGACACAAGTATAGTGAGCAATGAACAAGCTATTCCTTTTGGATAAGTGCCTAGTGTTCACTCTATTTTGAAACATTAACCAAAAGAAATTTTGTGCTTCAGTTGTAAATAACTTTTCAATAACCATATGAGAACGAGCAAGACATCATAATCAAGAATGAGGGGCTGCTAGGCCTTGGAAGCCAGAAATCTAGAGACACCAAAAGGAAATTGCCCATGACCATCTTCATTGGCAAGTTTCAGATCTTGAATTTGAGTATTAAGCTCCTCATACTGCACAAACGCTTCTTGTGATAAAGGAAAATTAAAGTGTTCTAAAAGATCCTATATGTTCCAAAGTGCATTAAAGGAGATTTGGGTATCATGTGAAAATGAATGCAAATGTGTCCATGCTTGTAGTTTTGTTGTATCTTGCTAGTTATCATTCCAAAAATCAATGGTGGATCCATTCCCAATGGAGCATACCGATTTACTTTGTAAATTGGCAGCATCTTGAGACAATCTTTCCACCAAAATGAGAATGATGGAATATGATTAGAATATATGTTATTCTCATAGTAAGCTTCCAAAACTAGGTGAACCAAACATGTTATTCTCATAGTAAGCTTCCAAAACTAGGTACTCAGCAAGACTTTAGGATGACTAACTACTCATGCAAGGTATCAAAAGGTATTGTGGGGTTTCATGCGGAAAGCCAGCATTTGACTCGTGGCTAGACAACTTGCATTTTTAAATAATTTTGACAACTTGATTTCTCGCACACGAGTCCACTAACACCACAACAATACACTATCGTGGAATCATTCCGTCTCCGTACGGAAATGCCGTCCACGACACTCACGCTTATCTTGGCAATTTTATGAGTAGCCATTGAAGTTATCTATGAACAACATATGTCTCCAAGTAGTCCATATCCGCGGACGCGGCTATTCGAATAGATCATAACCCTGCAGGGTGTACTTCGTCACACACGCTCTCGCCACTTATCGCCATGTGCACGTCATGCACCTCGGCAACCTTCAAGCAGAAGCCCAGCGAGGGAGTCGGCCACGACCGTTAACCACACTAGTACCTAGTCCAGGTTTATCGCCTATCTGAGAGTAACCCGTACGGAAGTCCGGCCGAGGTTTCCGCCACGGCCTCAAACGATGTGCGCAGGGTTCCCAAGCCCACCATCCGGGTGCCACTTGGTACACCGTGCCACTGCCTACCGCATCACGGCCCACCTCTCAGGTCAGCACCATGCACGGCCTCCAGCATTACTATAAACACCAGAAACTACTTGCAACTCCTGGACCGAGTACTACGCTATTAATAGGCCGAGCGGGGTCATATTTCAGGGCCCAGCATGTGGTAGTATCTAGTCTTGGATTACATACACGGAACTCAGTTCCTAAGGACGGTTCCAATGAAACAACCCGCCATGTACTCCTACACAGCCTTTCACCGGTACCTTTACCGAATCAAGTTCAACACACAACCTTTGCTCACCGAACACATTCCACAATTCTGTTCATCTCCCAGATGACAGACCATACACAACTCTAAGCATAGCATGCATAGCAGGATAAGGCACATCACAGCTCAAGCAACTACTAGGTATGCTAGGTTGCAAGGTTCGGCTATTTACTGTGACAAGGTTAGGTCATGCAAAGGAAGTGGGTTCAACTATCGTGGCAAAAGCAGTTGAAGCATTTGATCCTAATGCAATAAATAAGTGCAGGAGCAAGAACATGGGAATTATCGGGATGATCAAAAGGGTTGCTTGCCTTGTTGCTCAGAGGAGGAACGATATCCGTCAGACGGATATTCGGTGGAATCCAGGGGTGCGAAGCCTACCGAAATAAATGGCAACATCCAATAACAATCATATGCAATCAAAATGATGCATGAGCATGGCATGAGAATGCAAGGTGATAAGTTATTATAATCAACATGTATTAGGTTTAGAGTTGATTTGAATCACATTCGAATATCAATTCAAACGGGGTATTCTCGGATACCGTTTTAATTGATTCGACCTGATGCTCAGATCAACTTGATGTTAGCATGCATGAAATGTCATGTTATGGTACCGATTTGTAAGTAGGACAGTGTGTGATCATGGCATTCATATTGAAATTTGAATATTTTCCAAATTCCATTTAAAAAGTAATTATAAGAATTGATTTATTCC
Source organism: Hordeum vulgare subsp. vulgare (assembly GCF_904849725.1). Classification (NCBI taxonomy): domain Eukaryota; kingdom Viridiplantae; phylum Streptophyta; class Magnoliopsida; order Poales; family Poaceae; genus Hordeum; species Hordeum vulgare. The sequence goes on along the minus strand of NC_058524.1, from coordinate 241,604,503 downwards.
TTATTCCACATTTTAGGGTTCTGTAACTTTTTCAAACATAGTTGAAAACAGCATAATCAGAATCCTTGAATTTTTCTGATACTTTTTCATATATAAATTATTTTCATTGGAGTTACAGATTAATTTCTATGATTTTTAGATGTTTTAGCAATTTCCTGGAATTATTTCTATACTGGAAATTCTATTTATTGCATCAGGCTGACGTCAGCAGGTCAGCCGACCTGTTCAGGTCAAACCTGACAGGGGGGCCCCACTGGTCAGCCTCTTTGGGACTAATCCCGCGCTGACCAGCCCCTAATTGGGGTTTGACCAGGCGTGGGGCTCTCTGGCAGCGACTGAGGGGAGGGCAATTACGCCCTAATGGTCGGCCACGTCGACGCCCACCGGAGGGTGGTCGCCGGCGACCAAACCCGCGGCGGAGGGCTCGCCGGAGACGACCTAATTGGCGCTGCACAACACCAATTTGAACGCGGTTTGCAGCTACGGAACGCTGGTGAAGTGGCCGATCTGGCAGGGGCATCAGGGGAGGCTAGGGTCGCCGGGAGAGGCGCCGGCGACGAGCCGGAGCGGCGGCCGAAGCTCGGCCTTCTACGAGCGATGGCTCTAGGGCACGGGGAGGGCAGCTGGAGGGCTCATCGCACTCCTGGAGGCTCCAGGAGCTCGAATCCTAGCTCGAGCGCGTGGATCAGACACCACAGCGACGGCGACGACATGACCGACGGCGAGAAGCTCTCGGCCTTGGTGGGGAACGAGGCTACGATGCACGGGAGAGCGTGGGGCGAGAGGGGAAACGACGACAAGCTCACGGCGGTTCCGATGGTGCTGCTGAGGGGCTCGGGGATGCGCCGGAGGTAGCGAATCGACGGGAGAGGTCCGGCGATCGGAGGTGGAAGACGATGGCGTTGGGGGCGATGCAGAGCTCGGGGAAGCTTCGGCTTCTGCAAAGATGACCAGGGCGACGAGGCGGAGCTAACAGACTACTCGGAGGAGGGTTCCCATGGCTAGAGGTGCTGCGGCTCGAGCTCGAGCTCGGCTCCAATGGCGGCAGCAGGAAGAGGAAAAGATCCGAGAGGAGGGAGAGAGCTATCGCTAGGAATGGATAGAGGAGACCCCGGGGAGCTTATCCCCGGCCTTGCCAGCGCGAGGCGGCGGCCACGCAGGCGCACAGGTGCGTGGCCGCGCCGGGGGAGGCGGCGGCCACCTCCTTCTCCTACTGGCGCGAGGGAGGGGACGAGCCAGGGAGATGGGCCGGGCCAGGCTAGGCGACAGGTAAGAGTTTCCCATTTTTTTTTCTGTTTTTGTTTTTTTGTTTTGCTAACTATTGTTTTGCTATTTATTTCAGCTCCAAAACAAAAAGTAAAAACTATTTTAGACCTCCTGAAATATTGTTATAATATTCCCAATCATTTCCAAAGTTTTCAACATTTTTGAAAATTTATAGTTTCTGATTTCAAATTTAAAGTTTGAAACCAGTGGCTTTTTCATTAATTTAAAATGCTTAAAGTGTCAAGAAAATAGTTTTCCAATGCTCACTTACTTTCATGATTTATCAGAAAGTTTGAACATTTCTTGAGGCCATTTTGGGTTCATTGATTTTAACTAGTTTGAGAAATCCTTTATTTGAAATAGTGGCTAGGGTTTTGAGTTTTTCCTTTGCCACTTTGTTGTTCTTGTTGAATAATCTTAGATGCAAATGCAAAGAAGACATGAGCACAAGGCTAACTTGCTTAAGGGTTAGGGATGTGACAAGAGGCGAGTGGGGCAAGGTGGCTTCAGAATAAGAGTGGCATCTGCATATTTAAGAACTGGAAAATCTGGGCATGAATTATATCTCATAGGTGATTGTCCAATATGTCTTTGCATTGTATCATTCGAGATAGTCTGTGGGAAATCTACATCAAGAACAAACAACAATGGTGAAAGAGGATCACCCGTACTAACACCTCTATAGAATATCAAATGTGTTCAACGAATATTGTTAAGGAATTCGCAGAAGTAGCTGTTGATAAAATATGTCATACCCAGGTAAACCACTTTGTACCAAACCCCTTCTACCTCAAAATGGCTAAAACCATTCCATGATCAAGTTTATCATATGCCTTTCCAAAGTTTAGCATTATCACAATAGTCGGATTTTTTTTGACATTGTAATAGGTACTCATAGGCCCAAGCAATGTCGTCAAGTATGGTCCTGGATTTAATAAGGCTATATTGATTGATATGAACTAGATCCATGATAGTCCGCAACCTGTTGGCCAAAAGTTAGTGCAGCCCAAAAGAGAAATTGGTTTGTAGTCATTGATACTAGAATCCCTAAACCTTTTAGGAATTAAGGATATGATAGAGCTATTTATGCTTTGAAGACAAAGACCCGCTTAAAAAACCGATCACAAAGATCATACAAATCTTTTTGTGTGATTGGCCAACATTTCTTTATAAAGTCAGTGTTAAAGCCATCTAGTCTAGGAGATTTGTTTGAAGAGAGGTATTTAATGATGGCATCAATCTCATCATGTGAAAAAGGATCCTCAAGAGCCAGTTCTGCATGAGATTGCAAGAGATTAAGTCTGACCCAATATTTCTTTGAGAATCAAGCCATAATGTTTCTTTAGCCTCATGTGAAGATATAACAGAGCGAGGGAAGCAATATTTTTGTTTCTATGTTGGATTGTTCCAACCGAGAGGAAAAAATGTGAATTCTCGCTCCCTAAGGTGACCCATTTAAGTTCCCCCCATTGTTTCCATTATGCCTTGTACCAAAACATGATGGGCCTAGTGGGCTTGAAGTACAAGACAAGGCTACCAACATCCGAAGTGACTCCTCCTACCCCGACTTAGTACTTGTAACCATAGACCTCGGTACCTATATAAGTCAGGGTTAGGCTAGTCGCATAAAAATTAATCTTAACATAGAGATTTTCTCAATCTTGTACACCCCTATAGAACCAATACACTGTTGGGGAACGTCGCATGGGAAACAAAAAATTTCCTACGCGCACGAAGACCTATCATGGTGATGTCCATCTACGAGAGGGGATGAGTGATCTACATACCCTTGTAGATCGTACAGCAGAAGCGTTAGAGAACGCGGTTGATGTAGTTGAACGTCCTCATGTCCCTTGATCCGCCCCGCGAACAATCCCGTGATCAGTCCCACGATCTAGTACCGAACGGACGACACCTCCGCGTTCAGCACACGTACAGCTCGACGATGATCTCGGCCTTCTTGATCCAGCAAGAGAGACGGAGAGGTAGAAGAGTTCTCCGGCAGCGTGACGGCGCTCCGGAGGTTGGTGATGACCTTGTCTCAGCAGGGCTCCGCCCGAGCTCCGCAGAAACGCGATCTAGAGGAAAAACCGTGGAGGTATGTGGTCGGGCTGCCGTGGAAAAGTCGTCTCAAATCAGCCCTAAAACCTCCGTATATATAGGTGGGAGGGAGGGGGCCTTGCCTTGGGGTCCAAGGACCCTCAAGGGGGTCGGCCGAGCCAAGGGGGAGGACTCTCCCCCCCCCCCCCAAACCGAGTTGGACTAGGTTTGGTGGGAGGGAGTCCTCCTCCCTTCCCACCTCCTCCCTTTTTTTTTCTTTTCCTCTTGATTTTTCTTCTCTTGGCGCATAGACCACTTGTGGGCTGTCCCACCAGCCCACTAAGGGCTGGTGTGTCTCCCCAAGGCCTATGGGCTTCCTCGGGGTGGGTTGCCCCCCCGGTGAACTCCCGGAACCCATTCGTCATTCCCGGTACATTCCCGTAACTCCGAAAACCTTCCAGTAATCAAATGAGGTCATCCTATATATCAATCTTCCTTCCCGGACCATTCCGGAAACCCTCGTGACGTCCGTGATCTCATCCGGGACTCCGAACAACATTCGGTAACCAACCATATAACTCAAATACGCATAAAACAACGTCGAACCTTAAGTGTGCAGACCCTGCGGGTTCGAGAACTATGTAGACATGACCCGAGAGACTCCTCGGTCAATATCCAACAGCGGGACCTGGATGCCCATATTGGATCCTACATATTCTACGAAGATCTTATCGTTTGAACCTTAGTGCCAAGGATTCGTATAATCCCGTATGTCATTCCCTTTGTCCTTCGGTATGTTACTTGCCCGAGATTCGATCGTCAGTATCCGCATACCTATTTCAATCTCGTTTACCGGCAAGTCTCTTTACTTGTTCCGTAATACAAGATCCCGCAACTTACACTAAGTTACATTGCTTGCAAGGCTTGTGTGTGATGTTGTATTATCGAGTGGGTCCCGAGATACCTCTCCGTCACACGGAGTGACAAATCCCAGTCTTGATCCATACTAACTCAACTAACACCTTCGGAGATACCTGTAGAGCATCTTTATAGTCACCCAGTTACGTTGCGACGTTTGATACACACAAAGCATTCCTCCGGTGTCAGTGAGTTATATGATCTCATGGTCATAGGAATAAATACTTGACACGCAGAAAACAGTAGCAACAAAATGACACGATCAACATGCTACATCTATTAGTTTGGGTCTATTCCATCACGTGATTCTCCCAATGACGTGATCTAGTTATCAAGAAACAACACCTTGTTCATAATCAGAAGACACTGACTATCATTGATCAACTGGCTAGCCAACTAGAGGCATGCTAGGGACGGTGTTTTGTCTATGTATCCACACATGTAAATGAGTCTTCATTCAATACAATTATAGCATGGATAATAAACCATTACCTTGATACAGGAATTATAATAATAACTATATTTATTATTGCCTCTAGGGCATAATTCCAACAGTCTCCCACTTGCACTAGAGTCAATAATCTAGCCCTCACATCACTATGTGAATTACATTGTAATAAATCTAACACCCATACAGTTCTGGTGTCGATCATGTTTTGGCCGTGGAAGAGGTTTAGTCAGCGGGTCTGCTACATTCAGATCCGTGTGCACTTTGCATATATTTACGTCCTCTTCCTCGACGTAGTCGCGGATGAGGTTGAAGCGTCGTTTGATGTGTCTGGTCTTCTTGTGAAAACGTGGTTCCTTTGCTAAGGCAATGGCACCCGTGTTGTCACAGAACAAGGTTATTGGATCCAATGCACTTGGCACCACTCCAAGATCCGTCATGAACTGCTTCATCCAGACACCCTCCTTAGCCGCCTCCGAGGCAGCCATGTACTCCGCCTCACATGTAGAATCTGCTACGACGCTTTGCTTGGAAATGCACCAGCTTACTGCACCCCCATTAAGAATAAATACGTATCCGGTTTGCGACTTAGAGTCGTCCGGATCTGTGTCAAAGCTTGCATCGACGTAACCTTTTACGGCGAGCTCTTCGTCACCTCCATACACGAGAAACAACTCCTTAGTCCTTTTCAGGTACTTCAGGATATTCTTGACCGCTGTCTAGTGATCCACTCCCGGATTACTCTGGAACCTACCTGCCATACTTATGGCCAGGCTAACATCCGGTCTAGTGCACAACATCACATACATGATAGAACCTATGGCTGAAGCATAGGGGACGGAGCGCATATGCTCTCTATCTTCATCAGTTGCTGGGCACTGAGTCTTACTCAATCTCGTACCTTGTAAAACTGGCAAGAACCCTTTCTTGGACTGCTCCATTTTGAACCTCTTCAAAACTTTATCAAGGTATGTGCTTTGTGAAAGTCCTATCAGGCGTTTTGATCTATCCCTATAGATCTTAATGCCTAGAATGTAAGCAGCTTCTCCTAGGTCCTTCATAGAGAAAATTTTATTCAAGTAACCTTTTATGCTCTCCAAAAGCTCTACGTTGTTTCCAATCAGTAATATGTCATCCACATATAATATTAGAAATGCCACAGAGCTCCCACTCACTTCTTGTAAATACAAGATTCTCCAACCACTTGTATAAACCCAAATGCTTTGATCACCTCATCAAAGCGTTTGTTCCAACTCCGAGATGCTTGCACCAGTCCATAAATGGATCGCCGGAGCTTGCACACCTTGTCAGCATTTTTAGGATCGACAAAACCTTCGGGTTGCATCATATACAACTCTTCCTTAAGGAAACCGTTAAGGAACGCCGTTTTGACATCCATCTGCCAGATTTCATAATCGAAAAATGCAGCTATTGCTAACATGATTCTGACGGACTTATGCATCTCTACGGGTGAGAAAGTCTCATCATAGTCAACTCCTGGAACTTGTGAAAAACCCTTTGCCACAAGTCGAGCTTTATAAACGGTCACATTACCGTCAGCGTCCGTCTTCTTCTTAAAGATCCATTTGTTCTGAATAGCCTTGCGGCCCTCAGGTAGTATCTCCAAAGTCCACACTTTGTTCTCATACATGGATCCTATCTCGGATTTCATGGCTTCTAGCCATTTGTTGGAATCTGAGCCCACCATTGCTTCTTCATAATTTGCAGGTTCATTGTTGTCTAACAACATGATTGATAAGACGGGATTACCGTACCACTCTGGAGCAGCGCGTGATCTCGTCGACCTGCGTGGTTCAACAGAAACTTGAACTGGAGTTTCATGATCATCATCATTAATTTCCTCCTCAACCGGCGTCGCAACGACAGAGGTTTCCCCTTGCCCTGCGCCACCATCCAGAGGGATGAGAGGTTCGACAACCTCGTCATGTTCTATCTTCCTCCCACTCAATTCTCTCGAGAGAAACTCCTTCTCGAGAAAAGCTCCGTTTTTAGCAACAAACACTTTGCCCTCGGATTTGAGATAGAAGGTGTACCCAACTGTCTCTTTTGGGTAACCTATGAAGACGCACTTTTCCGCTTTGGGTTCCAGCTTTTCAGGCTGAAGCTTTTTGACATAAGCATCACATCCCCAAACTTTAAGAAACGACAAGTTTGGCCTTTTGCCATACCACAGTTCGTATGGTGTCGTCTCAACGGATTTTGATGGTGCCCTATTTAAAGTGAATGCAGCTGTTTCTAATGCATAACCCCAAAATGATAACGGCAAATCAGTAAGAGACATCATAGATCGCACCATCTCTAACAAAGTACGATTACGACGTTCGGACACACCATTACGCTGTGGTGTTCCAGGCGGTGTTAACTGCGAAACAATTCCACATTGTCTTAAGTGAGCACCAAACTCGAAACTCGGATATTCACCCCCACGATCAGACCGTAGGAACTTGATCTTCTTGTTACGATGATTTTCCACTTCACTCTGAAATTGCTTAAACTTTTCAAATGTTTCAGACTTGTGCTTCATCAAGTAGACATAACCATATCTACTTAAATCGTCAGTGAAGGCGAGAAAATAACGATATCCGCCGCGTGCCTCTACGCTCATTGGACCACACACATCGGTATGTATGATTTCCAACAAGTCACTTGCACGCTCCATTGTTCCGGAGAACGGAGTCTTAGTCATCTTGCCCATGAGGCATGGTTCGCACGTGTCAAGTGAATCAAAGTCAAGTGACTCCAAAAGTCCATCAGCATGGAGTTTCTTCATGCGCTTTACACCAATATGACCCAAGCGGCAGTGCCACAAAAATATGGCGCTATCATTGTTTACTCTAACTCTTTTGGTCTCAATGTTATGTATATGCGTATCGCTATCAAGATTCAATATGAACAATCCTCTCACATTCGGTGCATGACCATAAAAGATGTTACTCATAGAAATAGAACAACCATTATTCTCAGACTTAAAAGAGTAACCGTCTCGCAATAAACAAGATCCAGATATAATGTTCATGCTCAACGCAGGCACTAAATAACAATGATTTAAGTTCATCACTAATCCCGATGGTAGCTGAAGTGACACTGTGCCGACGGCGATTGCATCAACCTTGGAACCATTTCCTACGCGCATCGTCACTTCGTCTTTCGCCAGCCTTCGTCTATTCCGCAGTTCCTGTTTCGAGTTGCAAATGTGAGCAACAGAACCGGTATCGAATACCCAGGCACTACTACGAGAGCCGGTTAAGTACACATCAATAACATGTATATCAAATATACCTGATTTTTCTTTGCCCGCCTTCTTATCTGCCAGATACTTGGGGCAATTGCGCTTCCAGTGTCCCATACCCTTGCAATAGAAGCACTCTGTTTCAGGCTTAGGTCCAGCCTTGGGTTTCTTCGGCGGATTGGCAACAGGCTTGCCGCTCTTCTTCGAATTGCCCTTCTTGCCTTTGGCGTTTCTCTTGAAACTAGTGGTCTTGCTCACCATCAACACTTGATGCTCTTTACGGAGTTCAGACTCTGCGACTTTCAGCATCGCAAACAACTCGCCGGGAGACTTGTTCATCCCTTGCATGTTGTAGTTCAACACAAAGCCTTTATAGCTTGGTGGCAGTGATTGAAGGATTCTGTCAGTGATAGCTTCTTGCGGGAGTTCAATCCCCAGCTCAGCTAGACGGTTTGAGTACCCAGACATTTTGAGCACATGTTCACTGACAGACGAGTTTTCCTCCATCTTGCAAGCATAGAATTTATCGGAGGTCTCATACCTCTCGATCCGGGCATTCTTCTGAAAGATAAACTCCAACTCCTGGAACATCTCAGATGCTCCATGACGCTCAAAGCGTCGTTGAAGTCCCGGTTCTAAGCCATACAAGACTGCACATTGAACTATTGAGTAGTCCTCCTTACGTGCTAACCAAGCGTTCTTAACATCCTGATCAGCCGTAGCGGGTGGTTCATCTCCTAGCGCAGCATTAAGGACATAATCCTTCTTCCCAGCTTGTAAGATTAGCTTAAGATTACGAGCCCGTTCTACAAAGTTGCTTCCATCATCTTTCAACTTAGCTTTCTCTAGGAACGTATTAAAATTCAGGATGACTGTCGCGTGAGCCATGATCTACAACACAAATATATTCAAAGTGGACTTAGACCATGTTCAAGATAATTAGAGTTCAACTTAATCAAATTATATGCTAAACTCCCACTCAAAAAGTACATCTCTCTAGTCATTTGAGTGGTTCATGATCCACTTACACTATCCCAAGTCCGATCATCACGTGAGTTGAGTATAGTTTCAGTGGTAAGCATCCCTATGCTAATCATATCAACTATATGATTCATGATCGACCTTTCGGTCTCATGTGTTCCGAGGCCATGTCTGCACATGCTAGGCTCGTCAAGCTTAACCCGAGTGTTCCGCGTGCGCAACTGTTTTGCACCCGTTGTATGTGAACGTTGAGTCTATCACACCCGATCATCACGTGGTGTCTCGAAACGACGAACTGTAGCAACGGTGCACAGTCGGGGAGAACACAATTTCGTCTTGAAATTTTAGTGAGAGATCACCTCATAATGCTACCGTCGTTCTAAGCAAAATAAGGTGCAAAAAAGGATTAACATCACATTTAATTCATAAGTGACATGATATGGCCATCATCACGTGCTTCTTGATCTCCATCACCAAAGCACCGGCACGATCTTCTTGTCACCGGCGCCACACCATGATCATCCATCAACATGTTGCCATCGGGGTTGTCGTGCTACTTATGCTATTACTACTAAAGCTACATCCTAGCAAAATAGTAAACACATCTGCAAGCACAAACGTTAGTATAAAGACAACCCTATGGCTCCTGCCGGTTGCCGTACCATCGACGTGCAAGTCGATATTTCTATTACAACATGATCATCTCATACATCCAAAATATCACATCACATCGTTGGCCATATCACATCACAATCATACCCTGCAAAAACAAGTTAGACGTCCTCTAATTTTGTTGTTGCATGTTTTACGTGGTGACCAAGGGTATCTAGTAGGATCGCATCTTACTTACGCAAACACCACAACGGAGATATATGAGTTGCTATTTAACCTCATCCAAGGACCTCCTCGGTCAAATCCAATTCAACTAAAGTTGGAGAAACCGACACTTGCCAGTCATCTTTGAGCAAAGGGGGTTACTCGTAACGATGAAACCAGTCTCTCGTAAGCGTACGAGTAATGTCGGTCCAAGCCGCTTCAATCCAACAATACCGCAGAATCAAGAAAAGACTAAGGAGGGCAACAAAACGCACATCACCGCCCACAAAACTTTTGTGTTCTACTCGAGAAGACATCTACGCATGAACCTAGCTCATGATGCCACTGTTGGGGAACGTCGCATGGGAAACAAAAATTTTCCTACGCGCACGAAGACCTATCATGGTGATGTCCATCTACGAGAGGGGATGAGTGATCTACATACCCTTGTAGATTGTACAGCAGAAGCGTTAGAGAACGCGGTTGATGTAGTGGAATGTCCTCACGTCCCTCGATCCGCCCCGCGAACAATCCCGCGATCAGTCCCACGATCTAGTACCGAACGGACGGCACCTCCGCGTTCAGCACACGTACAGCTCGACGATGATCTCGGCCTTCTTGATCCAGCAAGAGAGACGGAGAGGTAGAAGAGTTCTCCGGCAGCGTGACGGCGCTCCGGAGGTTCGTGATGACCTTGTCTCAGCAGGGCTCCGCCCGAGCTCCGCAGAAACGCGATCTAGAGGAAAAACCGTGGAGGTATGTGGTCGGGCTGCCGTGGAAAAGTCGTCTCAAATCAGCCCTAAAACCTCCGTATATATAGGTGGGAGGGAGGGGGCCTTTCCTTGGGGTCCAAGGACCCTCAAGGGGGTCGGCTGAGCCAAGGAGGAGGACTCCCCCCCCAAACCGAGTTGGACTAGGTTTGGTGGGAGGGAGTCCTCCTCCCTTCCCACCTCCTCCCTTTTTTTTTCTTTTCCTCTTGATTTTTCTTCTCTTGGCGCATAGACCACCTATGGGCTGTCCCACCAGCCCACTAAGGGCTGGTGTGTCTCCCCAAGGCCTATGGGCTTCCCCGGGGTGGGTTGCCCCCCCCCCCGGTGAACTCCCGGAACCCATTCGTCATTCCCGGTACATTCCCGGTAACTCCGAAAACCTTCCGGTAATCAAATGAGGTCATCCTATATATCAATCTTCGTTTCCGGACCATTCCGGAAACCCTCGTGACGTCCGTGATCTCATCCGGGACTCCGAACAACATTCAGTAACCAACCATATAACTCAAATACGCATAAAACAACGTCGAACCTTAAGTGTGCAGACCCTGCGGGTTCGAGAACTATGTAGACATGACCCGAGAGACTCCTCGGTCAATATCCAACAGCGGGAACTGGATGCCCATATTGGATCCTACATATTCTACGAAGATCTTATCGTTTGAACCTTAGTGCCAAGGATTCGTATAATCCCGTATGTCATTCCCTTTGTCCTTCGGTATGTTACTTGCCCGAGATTCGATCGTGAGTATCCGCATACCTATTTCAATCTCGTTTACCGACAAGTCTCTTTACTCGTTCCGTAATACAAGATCCCGCAACTTACACTAAGTTACATTGCTTGCAAGGCTTGTGTGTGATGTTGTATTACCGAGTGGGCCTCGAGATACCTCTCCGTCACACGGAGTGACAAATCCCAGTCTTGATCCATACTAACTCAACTAACACCTTCGGAGATACGTGTAGAGCATCTTTATAGTCACCCAGTTACGTTGCGACGTTTGATACACACAAAGCATTCCTCCGGTGTCAGTGAGTTATATGATCTCATGGTCATAGGAATAAACACTTGACACGCAGAAAACAGTAGCAACAAAATGACACGATCAACATGCTACGTCTATTAGTTTGGGTCTATTCCATCACGTGATTCTCCCAATGACGTGATCCAGTTATCAAGCAACAACACCTTGTTCATAATCAGAAGACACTGACTATCATTGATCAACTGGCTAGCCAACTAGAGGCATGCTAGGGACGGTGTTTTGTCTATGTATCCACACATGTAAATGAGTCTTCATTCAATACAATTATAGCATGGATAATAAACCATTATCTTGATACAGGAATTATAATAATAACTATATTTATTATTGCCTCTAGGGCATAATTCCAACATACACACGAGCATGAGTAGGGTATTATCTCGTATACCGCATGCCCGAACCTGGGTAAACTCTACTCTTGTTGACATACGATCTACTCGTGTGGTTGGATACCCTATCTAGGGATCGGCTAAAAAATAACTCTGACAGGGGGATTTCAGGCGTCTGCACCAGTCTGGTCCAAAGTACGGGGGTCTGTGTTGTGGATAAAAGTGTTCGGAGCATCTGGTCTGGACATTTGAGAGCAGAGCATGGCTCTATTTTGGAGATGTTCATATCCAACGCTATCACCCATCCCCCAAAACGAGCGCCTTATTTGTGTGTGGACATATCCTACGTGTCCATGAATAGCCGGGAGGGTGTCAGCCATCCAACGGTAGGCCCCAAATATTCCCTACTTGTTTTACCCTCCTCACCTGCAAGTTAGTTCTCCAATAAAGGCGAGAGAGGAGGCCAATGGAGATACTTTCCATCATCAGTGAGAATGCCTTGACTGACAACGGTACAAATGCAACTCAAGAAAATCTTTAATAGGGAAGTGAAGGTTTGTTTCCCATATCAAAGAAATGATATAACTCGTAGGAGGTGGCATGGCCCGAATAGCGAATGGGAAAATCCTAGACGCCACGCTCTTGTATGCATGGACTCGAACAGGAGCGAAAATTAGTGTGGAGGCGACATGTTGCAGTTTCCCTTTTCCACTGGTTCATGTCTCTAAAGTAGGGACCAACAACCATGGGAAGCGGGAGCAAGTAGAACAGACAACGAAATTCTAGATATATTATATGTGGCATGCGGGGTTGTGATGTCTACTATGCAACTTTATTCTTGTAGACGTTGTTGGGCCTCCAAGTGCAGAGTTTTGTAGAAGAGCAACTAATTTCCCTCAAGTGAAAGATATAAAGTTTATCAATCTGTGGGGGTGCAGGATGAAAATGGACTCTCTCAAACAACCTTGCAATCAAATACAAGAAATCTCTTGTGTCCCCAACAAACCCAATACAATGGTAAATTGTATAGGTGCATTAGTTCGGTGAAGATATGTTGATACATGTGTAGTATGGATAGTAGATACAGGTTTTTGTAATCTAAAAATATAAAAACAACAAGCTAGCAAATGTAAATCATCGAGAAAAATGTTGTATAAATGCTTGGAAATAAGTCCTAGGGTTCATACTTTCACTAGTGCAATCTCTCAACAATGCTACTATAATAGAATCATGTGATGAAATTGTAGTAGGGAACATAAGATGAAATTGTTGTAGGCAGCGAACCACCTCAAAATTATTCTTTTTTATCAATCTTTTGGGCTATTCCTATAGGTGCCACAAACAGACCCAGAGTTCATACGAGAATAATACCTATGATAAATATCAATCAACCCTAATGTCACCTAGATACTCCAATGTCACTCCAAGTATTCATGGGTTAATTATTTGGCATTGCTACCTCTTGAGCTTGCATTGGATTTTTTCCCTTGAAGAGGAAATGGTGATGCAGCACAGTAGCAGTAAGTATTTCCCTCAGTTTTGAGAACCAAGGTATCAATCCAGTAGGAGTATCACGATGAAGCACAGATGTACCTGCGCAAAAACAGCAAACTTGCCCCAACGCTACAAAGGGGTTGTCAAACCCTTCACGATTGATTGCAAGGTGAGATCTGAAGACGGAAAGTGCAACAAAGTAAAAATATAGGGCTGAAAATATGATGTGAAGTAGACCCGGGGGCCACAGTGTTCACTAGAGGCTTCTCTCAAAATAGGAAATATTGCGGTGGGTGAACGAATTACTGTCGAGCAATTGATAGAACCACGCAAAGTCATGACGACATCTAAGGCAATGATCATACATATAGGAATCACGTCGGAGAGAAGTAGACCGATACTTTCTGCATCTACTACTATTACTCCACACACTAGTAGAAAACAGGGCAATTGTTTCGGCCCTCGCCAGCCCATTAGTCCCGGTTCTTCAAGAACCGGGACCAATGGGGGGTATTAGACCCAGTTCGTGAGTCCAGGGGGCCTGCGGGGGCCTCGTGGGCATTGGTCCCGGTTTGTGTGGAACCATTTGTCCCGGTTCGAGCCACGAACCGGGACCAATGGTCCTCGCTGCTAGCCCACAACCATTGGTCCCGGTTCGTGGCTTGAACCGGGACAAATAATTTGCCTACATATACCCACCGCCGCGGCAGGGCACTCCACAGTGCTCTGTTTTTGTCAAGCCGGCGAGGGGAGGGCATTTGGGTGCTCTAGTTCACCTCTTATGCACATGAGGTGTTCGATGAAATGCCCGACCCAGACTAGTTAAGCTTTCTCCTCTCGAAACTCGACCCCCGAGCTCCATTTTCAATGAGATTTGTCTAGATTTAGTGGTCCGTCACGCCCGGTCCCTGCCCCGTCTTCACCGCCATCGATCGCCCGCGCCGATCTCGTCGCCGGCACCACCGTGGTGAGCCACTTGTACTTATCTTCTTTTCGAAAGAAAAAAATTCTGACTTCAGATAGATACTTGTCTAATTTTCTTACTTTTATTATTCCTTGTTATTATATAGTGCGATGGTTTTTGTATCCGCCCCCGTCGGCCCTCGTCCTGTCTATGATTCATATGTGGTCGATGATCACAAGATCAAGATGGATGCAATGCGGTTGAAGATTAAAAAGATTAGAAAATATGCCATTCATACCGAGGCTTGGTATCATTATGCAGTTGGATCAGTTGTTACCTTGGTTGCGGTTATGATCGCATTTGTTTTTGCCTTGAAATGTTTTACATAATTTCAATGTATGGTTTAATTAGATGCTCTCGAGAGCTATGTTGTTCAATGAGAACTATGTATGTACTTGGTTTTAATGCTCTGGAGAACTATGTATGTACTTTGGTTTCAGAGTTCATTTCAAATGCTTTTCAACTTCATGGTCTTACAGCTTTGAATGGTGCATTTTGAACACAGAAAAACAAGGGAGTTCAAATAAGTTCAAAAAATTGAAATCCCTTTGTAACAGACGATTTTTCGTATGAAACCCTGATACTTCGAAGGAGATTGTCTGTTTTGTACATGAAGTGCATCCATTTTTTGCCGCAAGCCTCTCTACTTTCTTGCACATGCTATGTGGGTGAAATGATGATACCATGCCAACTTGGAACCTTTTCAAAGTTCATTTCAAATGCTTTACAATTTCATGGTCTTATAGCTCAAAATAATCAGTAAATGCATGAAAAATAACAAATGAAGTCAGAAAGGGTTCTAAACTGATGATGTGGCTTTGAATGGTGCATTTTGAACACAGAAAAACAAGGGGGTTCAAATAAGTTCAAAAAAATTGAAATCCCTTTGTAACACATGAGTTTCCGTAGGAAACCCCGATACTTCGAAACAGATTGTCCGTTTTGTACAGGAAGTGCATCCAGTTTTTGCCGTAAGCCTCTCTACTATCTTGCACATGCTATGTGGGTGAAATGATGATACCATGCCAACTTGGAACCTTTTCAGAGTTCATTTCAAATGCTTTTCAATTTCATGGTCTTATAGCTCAAAATAATCAGTCAATGCATGAAAAATAACAAATGAAGTCAGAAAGGGTCGTAAATTGATGATGTGGCTTTGTATGGTGCATTTTGAACACAGAAAAACAAGGGGGTTCAAATAAGTTCAAAAAAATTGAAATCCCTTTGTAACAGACGAGTTTCCGTATGAAACCGTGATACTTCGAAGGAGATTGTATGTTTTGTACACGGAGTGCATCCAGTTTTTGCCGTAAGCCTCTCTACTTTCTTGCACATGCTATGTGGGTGAAATGATGATACCATGCCAACTTGGAATCTTTTCAGAGTTCATTTCAAATGCTTTTCAATTTCATGGTCTTATAGCTCAAAATAATCAGTAAATGCATGAAAAATAACAAATGAAGTCAGAAAGGGTTGTAAATTGATGACGTGGTTTTGAATGGTAAATTTTGAACACAGAAAACAAGGGGGTTCAAATAAGTTCAACAAAATTGAAATCCCTTTGTAATAGACGAGTTTCCGTATGAAACCCTGATACTTCGAAGGAGATTGTCTGTTTTCTAGACGAAGTGCATCCAATTTTTACCGTAAGCCTCTCTACTTTCTTGCACATGCTATGTGGGTGAAATGATGATACCATGCCAACTTGGAACCTTTTCAGAGTTCATTTCAAATGCTTTTCAATTTCATGGTCTTATAGCCCAAAATAATCAGTAAATGCATCAAAAATAACAAATGAAGTTAGAAAGGGTTGTAAATTGATGATGTGGCTTTGAATGGTGCATTTTGAACACAGAAAAACAAGGGGGTTCAAATAAGTTCAACAATATTGAAATCGCTTTGTAAAAGATGAGTTTCTGTATGAAACCCTGATACTTCGAAGGAGATTGTCTGTTTTGTACACGAAGTGCATCCAGTTTTTGCTGTAAGCCTCTCTACTTTCTTGCACATGCTATGTGGGTAAAATGATGATACCATGCCAACTTGGAACCTTTTTAGAGTTCATTTCAAATGCTTTTCAATTTCATGGTCTTATAGCTCAATATAATCAGGAAATGCATGAAAAATAACAAATGAAGTCAGAAAGGGTTGTAAATTGATGATGTGGCTTTGAATGGTACATTTTGAACACAGAAAAACAAGGGGGTTCAAAGACGTTCAAAAAAATGAAATCCCTTTATAACACACGAGTTTCCGTATGAAACCGTGATACTTCGAAAGAGATTGTCCGTTTTGGACACGAAGTGCATCCAGTTTTTGCCGTAAGCCTCTCTACTTTCTTGCACATGCTATGTGGGTGAAATGATGATACCATGCCAACTTGGAACCTTTCAGAGTTCATTTCAAATGCTTTACAATTTCATGGTCTTATAGCTCAAAATAATAAGTAAATGCATGAAAAATAACAAATGAAGTCAGAAAGGGTTGTAAATTGATGATGTGGCTTTCAATGGTGCATTTTGAACAGAGAAAAACAAGGGGGTTCAAATAAGTTCAAAAAAATTGAAATCCCTTTGTAACACACGAATTTCCGTATGAAACCCTCATACTTCGAAGGAGATTGTTTGTTTTGTACACGAAGTGCATCCAGTTTTTTCCATAAGCCTCTATACTTTCTTGCACATGCTATGTGGGTGAAATGACGATACCATGCCAACTTGGAACCTTTTCAAAGTTCATTTCACATGCTTTACAATTTCATGGTCTTATAGCTCAAAATAATCACTAAATGCATGAAAAATAACAAATGAAGTCATAAAGGGTTGTAAATTGATGATGTGGCTTTGAATGGTGCATTTTGACACATAAAAACAAGGGGGTTGAAATAAGTCCAAAAAAATTGAAATCCCTTTGTAATAGATGAGTTTCCGTATGAAACCCTCTTACTTCGAAGGAGATTGCCTGTTTTGTACACGAAGTGCATCCAGTTTTTGCCGTAAGTCTCTCTACTTTCTTGCACATGCTATGTGGGTGAAATGATGATACCATGCCAACTTGGAACCTTTTCCGAGTTCATTTCAAATGCTTTTCAATTTCATGGTCTTATTGCTCACAATAATCACTAAATGCATGAAAAATAACAAATGGAGTTAGAAAGGGTTGTAAATTGATGATGTGGTTTTGAATGGTAAATTTTGAACACAGAAAAATAAGGGGGTTCAAATAAGTTCAACAAAATTGAAATCCCTTTGTAAGAGACGAGTTTCTGTATGAAACCTTGATACTTTGAAGGAGATTGTTTGTTTTGTACACGAAATGCATCCAGTTTTTGCCATAAGCCTCTCTACTTTCTTGCACATGCTATGTGGGTGAAATGATGATACCATGCCAACTTGGAACCTTTTCAAAGTTCATTTCAAATTCTTTTCAATTTCATGGTCTTATAGCTCAAAATAATCAGTAAATGCCTGAAAAATAACAAATGAAGTAAAAAAGGGTTGTAAATTGATGATGTGGCTTTGAATGGTGCATTTTGAACACAGAAAAATAAGGGGGTTCAAATAAGTTCAACAAAATTGAAATCCCTTTGTAACAGGCGAGTTTCCGTATGAAACCCTCGTACTTCGAAGGAGATTGTCTGTTTTGTACACGAAGTGCATCCAGTTTTTGCCGTAAGCCTCTCTACTTTCTTGCACATGCTATGTGGGTGAAATGATGATACCAAGACAAATTGGAACCTTTTCAGAGTTCATTTCAAATGCTTTCCAATTTCATTGTCTTATAGCTCAAAATAATCAGTAAATGCATGAAAAATAACAAATGAAGTCAGAAAGGGTTGTAAATTGATGATGTGGCTTTGAATGGTGCATTTTGAACACAGAAAAACAAGGGGGTTCAAATAAGTTCAAAAAATTGAAATCCCTTTGTAACAGACAAGTTTCCGTATGAAACCGTGATACTTCGAAGGAGATTGTCCATTTTTTACACGAAGTGCATCCAGGTTTTGCCGTAAGCCTCTCTACTTTCTTCCACATGCTTTGTGGGTTAAATGATGATACCATGCCAACTTGGAACCTTTTCAGAGTTCATTTCAAATGCTTTTCAATTTCATGGTCTTATAGCTCAAAATAATCAGTAAATGCATCAAAAATAACAAATGAAGTCAGAACGGGTTGTAAATTGATGATGTGGCTTTGAATGGTGCATTTTGAACACAGAAAAACAAGGGGGTTCAAATAAGTTCAAGAAAATTGAAATCCCTTTGTAAGAGACAAGTTTCCGTATGAAACCGTGATACTTCGAAGGAGATTGTCTGTTTTGTACACGAAGTGCATCCAGTTTTTGCCGTAAGCTTCTCTACTTTCTTGCACATGCTATGTGGGTGAAATGATGATACCATGCCAACTTGGAACCTTTTCAGAGTCCATTTCAAATGCTTTTCAATTTCATGGTCTTATAGCTCAAAATAATCAGTAAATGCATGAAAAATAACAAATGAAGTGACAAACAAAATAAAATAAATAAGTAATTTGAAATAAAATTATATAAACTTTAATAAAATAGATAAGTAGAAACAAAAAAAACTTTAATAACATAAATAATATTTGTGAAACTAAAATTATCAAAGTATTTTCTGTTCAAAACATTATAAGCAACTTCTAGTATTATTGAAACTAAAATTTTAAAAAATTCATGCAACTGAAATTATCAAAGTATTTTTTGTTCAAAATCATTAAAAGCAAAAAGAATTTTCATAAAGAATTTTTTTGTTAGAAACTTTAATAGCAAAAAGAATTATCATAAAATAAAATTAATAAGTAATTATAAACAAAATAAAATAAAATAAATAAGTATTTTGTTGTAAGTAGAAACAAAACAAAATAAATAAAGCAAAAAAGAAAAAAAAACTGGGAAAAATTAAAAAAATTACCACCAACTTGGCCACCACGGCGTGAATACGACTAGAAACCCATCCATGGGCCAGGATTCAGGCCCGCAGTAGGCCTAGAAGGCCCATCAGGCAAAGCAGTAGCAAGTAGGGCCGTAAGTCTGCAGTGGAGAGGAGCTCGAGAGGGGTGCGGCAGTGGGGCTTATAAACCACCCTCTCAACTAGCGAGGTGGGACTAAACTTTGGCCGCGACGCGGGCAACCTTTGGTCCCGGTTCGTGGCACCAACCGGGACTAAAGGGGGTGCATTGGTACCGGTTCGTGGCATCAACCGGGACTAAAGGCGCTTCTCGCCCTTTGGGCTGCTGAAAAGTGACCTTTGGTCCCGGTTGGTGGCACCAACCGGGACTAAAGGGGGCATTGGTACCGGTTGGTGGCACCAATCGGGACCAATGGCTTTGCTATATAAGCCAACACTTGTGAAAATTTCGTCATTTCTTCGATCCCTCCGACGACGCCGCCAGGCTGCCCGAGCTCCCCACGCCGCCGTTGCCCGGCCTGACCACGCCGTCGTCGCCCTCGCCGTGCCTGTACCACGCCCCTACCCGCCCAGTCGACGCCATCGCCGCCCTTTGCCCCGTCGATCGCCATCGCCCCTGTCCCGACCACGCCGCCGTCGCCGCCCTCTACACCGACGTCGGCGTCGTGCCTCTCCTTGGTCAGGCCGGCGCCGCCCACCCTGTCCTCTCCTTTGTTCATATAAATGATGATTCTTTTTTGCATTTTTATAAAAATGTATATATGTATGTATGTTCTGTGTGGATATAAAAGTTAGATTTTTAGTACATTTGGGTACATTTTAGGTTAGTTTTATCTATATATGTTCTCTGATTTAGTACATTTTAGGTTAGTTTCATTTTTAGAAAAGTTTTATATATTTAGGAAAATAAGGAAGAGAAGGAAGAAGGAAGAAGGAAGAAGAAAAAGTTTTATATATGCAAAAGTTACATTTTTAGAAAAGTATTATATATAGCTAGGAAGATAACGAAGAAGAAGAAAAAGAATGAGAGGAGAAAAAGGAAAATAAGAAGAGGAAGAAAGGAGAAGAAGAGGAGAGGAAGAAGAGGAGAAATAAATAAGAAGAGGAAAAAATAAGAAAAAGAAGAGGAGAACAAGAAAGGAATAGAGGAGAAAGAAGAAAAAAAACAGAAATTACTATTTTTTTCTTCTTTCTCCTCTGTTCCTTTCTTCTTCTCCTTTTTTTTCTTCTTTTTTTTCTTCGATTGCTTCTCTTCTATTCCTTTCTTCTTCTCCTCTTTTTATTTCTTCTTTTGTCTTCTTATTTTTTATCTGGTATGTCGTTGTCGATATACCCCCTCCCGATCGAACTTCAACACGAGGGGGGGTACCGATATACACCCTCCCCGATAACATTATTTTCCCATGTATATGTATGTCATGTCGTTGTTGATATAACCCCCTCCCGGATAACTTCGACATGAGGGGCGGTCGATATATATACCCACTCTCGACCGTGATAACTTATACCACGGGAGCACCCCCCCTCGGCCCTCTCGCTCGACAAAAACTCTCGAGGACACCCAAACCCTAGAGAAAAAACGATGTTGGTCTCCTACCCCCTCCCGCCGTGCCCCTACCCGACAAACTCTCTCGGGGCCACCCAAATTTACCAAGTTAAAAGATAGTTGTCGTCGAGGCGACCCCAAACCCTTGAAGCGTTGTGTCGAGGCCACCCCAAACCCTTGAAGCGTTGTCTAGGCCACCCCAAACCCTAGAGAAGCAGCGTCGAGGCCACTAACATGATTCCTTATTGTGATTAGCTAGCTAGTTCTACGTTTGCCACTAATATATATCCATCTGTACCATGTTTGAATAATAATTGACATGTTGTAAATATTTGCAGAAACTATGGATCACTCCCAAGACAAAGCAACAGAAGCGGTGTTGGGGGAGATAATCGCACAAGGAAGTGATGTCATTGCGTCATTTCTCTACGACACCGATGGTCAGGAAGGACCGGGTGAAGAAGAGGGCTATGTTCATGACGGCTCCGGTGACCCATTAATGCCGGTACAAGAAGAGGGCTATGTTCATGATGGCTCCGGTGACCCAATGGAGGTACAAGAAGGAGACCGTGATGACGGCTCCGGTGACCGAACCGAGTCCGGCCAGGTATATATATATTAGTTAAGCCCGTGTTGACTAGTTAATTGATGCATTCATTGTTTTCATATGTACACATATTAATTAACTCTCATCTTTCTTCTTTGAAATCTAGCCCTCCGAATCGAGCTCAACTTCGGTAAAGAAACGAGGCCCGAAGAAAAATTGCGCTCGGATGAAAGGTTTGAGATCACAACAATCGCGCGCGATGGCAAGCCGATTGAACCCATCCGGACAAGGGTTGCATTTCGTGCTCAGTGCGGGGTTCTTGTTAGGGACAAGATCCCGATCAGTATCCAGCAATGGTTAAAGGCAAAGAAGGAAGACCCTGAGGTGCCGACGTCTTATGTCTCCGATATGCAGAAAGAAGATCTTTGGACAACGCTGAAGGAAAATTTCACCCTACCGCCAGAGGAGGATCCAGAGAAGCCAGTTAAAGAGGAATTGATCAAGTCTCATGCTCTTAAGAAGATGGCAGAACTATTCAGGAGGTGGAAGAATGAGCTGAAAACGTTTGTCGACAACGAAGAGACACCAGAATTCACCGGCCGGTTTGAGAAGATCAGAGATCAATGGCCCGCATTTGTGGCCCACAAGACATCGGAAAAGAGTAAGAAGATGTCAGCGACTAATAAGAAAAATGCTGCAAAGAAGAAGCATCACCATCGCACGGGGTCAGGTGGTTACCTCAAAGCCCGACCTTTGTGGGACAAGGCTGAGAATGACCTGATTGCTAAAGGGGTCGAACCAGAGACATTGAGATGGCCAGACCGTTGCCGGACTTGGTTCTTCGGGGTTGGCGGAACCTTGGACCCTGTATCAGGGAAGTGCAATTGGACGGAAGAGCAACTGCGAATACCCGTCACGAAGCATCGGCATATATCGCCGCAGCACAGGAAGGGACGTTCGTTCCAGACAGAGAGAAGGACGAGCTCACAATGGCCCTCGGGAATCCTAAGCACCCTGGACGGACATGAGGCACGCCAGGCTCCCTTCCGTGGAATGCTGGGTTTCCGGACGCAGGGGGTTACAAAACCCAGGAGAGGAGGAAGAAAGTGGAGCATAGCCAACTGCAGGCGCTGCACGAAAGGGTACAAGGGCTAAAGGAACGAGAAGCAGATTGCAGGAAACGACCTGCCGAAGCTTCCCCTGAAGCTACCCCGCCATCTCAGCGGAGAAGCAGCATGGATTCCACCGAGCAGACTCAGCAGCTGGAGCCTGTCTTCACGGGCTACCCCGTGGATGCTATCACAGAGTCTCAACATTGCCACCTTATGACGCGATGCATGACATTTAAAGTCAAGGCGGCTGTTGGCTCTGTTTTACCTAATGAACCTGGCTCAACCTACCATGGCCAGCCAATTCCAGAAGGATATGCTAAGGTGATGGTGGATAAAATAACGGACGGATTTGAGGACCTTGAGCTTGACCACCCTACGGGTGAAGGGGAGATTCGGCTGGGTTCTTCTCTGAAGACTACATGCCTATGGCGGAAGGAGCTCATCAACCTTCCAAACTGGACGCCTCCTCCTCCTCCTCCTCCGGCGAGTCAGGGTACTCCGCCTCCTCCAGCGAGTGATCAGGGCACTCAGCCTCCTTCTCCGGCACGTGGCGGCACTCCGCCTGCGCCGGTGCGCCCGAGCAGCCAGCTGCCTCCTCCTTCTCCGCCTCCTCAACAAGGGCGGAAGAGACCCGTCGCCGCTCCGGCTCCTCCGGCGCGTCGTCCTTCTCCTTCGCCTCGTAAGAAAGGAAAGACAACCGTAGCCGCTCCGTCTACTCCGGCGTCTAGCACTATAGCCAGAGGCAGGCAATACAGATATGGTCCTTCTCTGAAGACTCCAGAGAAGTTACCATACGAGAGGAGCCAGGAGGAAATCACGAAGATCGTGGAAGCCGAAGTGAAGAACTTCTTTGAAGGGGTGAAAGCAAAAAACATCCACCTCCGGAGGAGAAGATGGATCCGGTAAAAGCAAAGCGTACTCTGGCTGCCCTGAAGAAACCACCAAAGTCTCCGGCGAAAGGCAACTATGAGCGCATTATTACAAAGTCATTTATCGAAGCGCAGCGGTCGGGAAGTACTGTCAGTGATCAAAGGTTAGCAGAACGACGAGCTGGGAAAAAAGTTGCCCTGCTCGGCGAACAAGCGAACCAATCGCCCCCCCCCCCCCGCTCAAGGTGTCTAGCGATATCGTCGCTAATCATCCGGGGATCTTGTTGCCCGGTACCAATCCTGCAGATTACCTGCCCGATGATGCACATTTTGATTTATTGGAGGTGGACGAACACAAATACGTGTACGGGAAGCCTCTCGTCAAAGATGAAAGATCTCTAACAACGATGATGCGAAGATTCGATGATTGGTACATGAAAACTTGCAAAGAGTCTGGGGGAGTAATATTTTGACGCTGAGAGTTAGAAAGGAGCACAACCTCGTTGGACTTGAACTGTTGATGGTTCCATTTGAGGAGTTCTTCCCGTTTTTCAATCTCATGGCCCTCGATAAATTAATGATCACTTGCTACTGTCTGTAAGTAGTACTACTTCTGTCATTAAGTCTCTATATATAGGTCAGCTCTTTCATTGCATGTATTTTTAATTATCCTCACTATATTATATGCAGATTGAAGATCGTCGAATTGAAGAAAAGAAAAATCGGTGATATTGGGTTCATTAACACAAATCTCGTAGATGCATTTATGATTAAATCTCAGGCCAAAGATACCGAGGCAAACCTGCTACAATCGTTTGTACTAAATCAAAACAAAGCTATAATACTCTTCCCTTACGAATTCTAGTGAGTGTTACTGTCTTGTGCATATTCGGTTTCCCTTATTAGTCAAGGTTATAGTAATGTAATTGATGAGTTATACATGCGTGCGCAACTTCCACTATATTCTCCTAGAGATTAAGCTTGAGCAGGGACTAGTAACCGTCTTAGACTCGAGACGAAAAGATCCCAACAATTATGCGGACATGACTGAAAATTTAGAGAAGTAAGTTAAATCGATCATTATCGCACCATATCGGCTACTTTGTTCATTTCCTGATATCAAGTAATTGTTTTCTTTGTCTGACAGGGTTTGGAAAAAATTCACCGCAAAAACTCCGGGACTGCCGAAGAAGCTGCAATTTAGACACCCGAAAGTAAGTACTATAGTAGCATGTTCCACGCATCTCCTAGTGATTCAAGCGCTAGTTTCATCAACACCATTTAGCATGCTTGCTAACTATCAGTTTGATTGACCTCTATTTCTTGTAAAGTGGTTGTGGCAGGAACCAGGGAATGATTACTGTGGATACTACATTTGCGAGTCCATCCGCCACACGACCTGTGAGCGGGGCTACTCTCACAAACAATATGACGTGCGTAAATAATAATATTCACAATTTTATTTTATTACCATCATTTGTGTTCAGTTTCATTTATTCACATATATGTATTGAACCCCTTCTTCAAATTAGATATATCGGATGCGGAATGAACTCCTACCAGCAGATCGTATGCGAGGAATTCAAGAGGAATTGGCGGCATTCTTTCTTGACCACGTGATCGCTAAAGACGGAGAATACCATGTGAACCCTAATGAGTTGAATTTTAATTAGGAGATTATATTGTAAGAGATAATTATATTGTATATATGTAGCCAGTAGCGTCAGATAGATATACGAGAACTTGTTGTTCGACCAATCTCTCAGAGAAGGAGAGGTGGTCGATATCACTTCTCTTTGTATGCATATGTTCATGACGATCTTCTGTTTCCTTCATTTGCTTACTAGCTAGCATGTCTAGTCCTCTCTATACGTATAGTATGCAGCGTCGACCAAGCACGGAGATAAGAGAGGACACTTCTCTCTATTCATTAGCTAGCTAACACAATATATGAAACACCTAAATTAACCCCCCCAAAACCCCCTAACCCCCCCTTGAAAAAAAACCCATCACCTGAAATGCTGACGCGTGGATGCCTTTTGGTCCCGGTTGGTGTCACCAACTGGGACTAAAGGCCCCCTGCTTGGGCTCGCCGCACCAGCCACATGGAGGCCCATCTGTCTCGGTTCGTGTAAGAACCGGGACTAAAGGACAAGGGCATTAGTAACGACCTTTTAGTCCCGGTTCCGAAACCGGCACAGAAGGCCCTTACGAACCTGGACAAAAGGCCCTTTTTCTACTAGTGACACATCGACCGCTATCCAGCATGCATCTAGTGTATTGAGTTCATGACGAACAGAGTAACACTTAAGCAAGATGACATGATGTAGAGGGATAAATTCATGCAATAGATATAAACCCCATCTTTTTACCCTTGATGGCAACAACACGATGCGTGCCTCGCTACCCCTTCTGTCACTGGGTGAGGTCACGCACGGTATGAACCCAAAACCAAGCACTTCTCCCATAGCAAGAATCATAGATCAAGTTGGCCAAACAAAACCCACAACTCGAAGATAATTACAAGGATATGAAATCATGCATATAAGATATCAGAAGAAACTCAAATAAGATTCATAGATAATCTGATCATAAATCCACAATTCATCAGATCTCGACAAACACACCGCAAAAGAAGATTACATCGGATAGATCTCCATGAAGATCATGGAGAACTTTGTATTGAAGATCCAAGAGAGAGAAGAAGCCATCTAGCTACTAGCTATGGACCCGAAGGTCTATGGTGAACTACCCACGCATCATCGGAGAGGCCATGGTGTTGATGAAGAAGCCCTCCGTATCTGAATCCCCCCTCCGGCAGGGCACCAGAACGTGCCCCAGATGGGATCTTGCAAGGACAGAAGCTAGCGGCGGAGGAAAAGTATTTTCATGGATCTCTCCCGTGGTTTTGGATTTTTCAGGGATTTATAGGCAGAATAAGTAGGGCAGACGAGCCACAGGGGGCCCAGAAGCCTACCAGGTGCGGGCCCCCATGGACGCGCCTAGGGGGCTTGTGGCCTCCCCTGGTGGCCTCTGCCCTGGTTCTCACGCTCCCTGCGTATCTTCTGTTCCGGAAATAAACTTTTCAGAGGTTTTATTCCGTTTGGACTCCGTTTAATATTCTCCTCTCAAAAGGGTCAAAAACGCGGAAAAAAACAGGAACTCGCACTTGGCACTGAGTTAATAAGTTAGTCTCAAAAAAGATATAAAAGGCATACAAAACATCCAAAGTTTGACAAGATAATAGCACGGAACCATCAAAAACTATAGATACGTTGGAGACGTATCAAGACTCCCCAAGTTTAACTCCTGCTCGTCCTCGAGTAGGGAAGTGATAAAGACTGAATTTTTGATGTCGAATGCTACCTAGCATATTTGTCCTTTGTAACTTCTTTCATGTGACATGAATGTTCAGATCCGTAAGATTCAAAACAATAGTTTTCTATTGACATGAAAACAATAATACTTCAAGAAAACTAGCAAGTTAATCATGAACTTTTGAAATAACAAGGCCAAAGAAAATTATCCCTACAAAATCATATAGTCTGCTATGCTCCATCATCCCCACACAACTAATTTAAATCATGCACAACCCCGGTATTGGCCATGTAATTGTTTTCGCACTCTTACTTTCTCAAACCTTTTTCAACTCTTACGCAATACATGAGCGTGAGCCATGGATATAGCACTATAGGTGGAATAGAGTGTGGTGGAGGTTGTGAGACAAAAAGGAGGAGATGGTCACATCGACTCGGTGTATCAAAGGGCTATGGAGATGCCCATTAATAGATATCAATGTGAAAGAGTAGGGATTACCATGCAATGGATGCACTTAGAGCTAAAAGTATGTGAAAGCTCAAAAGGAGAACTAGTGGGTGTGCATCCAACTTGCTTGCTCATAAAGACCTAGGGCAATTTTGAGGAAGCCCATCAATGGAATATACAAGCCAAGTTATATAATGAAGATTCCCACTAGCATATGATGGTGAAAAAACAAGAGACTCTCAATCATGAAGAACATGGTGCTATTATGAAGCACAAGTGTGGAAAAGATAGTAGCATTGTCCCTTCTCTCTTTTCCTCTTTTTTTTGTTTGGGCTCTTTGGCCTCTTTCCATATCTCTTTTTTTGTGTGGGCAACTTTTGGCCTCTCTTTTTTTCCTCACATGGGACAATGCTCTAATAATGATGATCATCACACTTTAATTTACTCACAGCTCAAAGCTTAGAACAATGACGACTCTATAGGAAATGCCTCCGGCAATGTACCGGGATGTGCAACGATCTATCTTAGCGTATGACTTGCTAGCTATCTTACGATCATGCAACGGCAATATGAAAGTGACGGCACATGTCATGAGACGAAACGGTGGGAGTTGCATGGCAATATATCTCAGAATGGCTATGAAAATACCATAGTAGGTAGGTATGGTGGCTGTTTTGAGGAAGGCATATGGTGGGTTTGTGCACCGGCGAAAGTTGCGCGGCACTAGAGAGGCTAGCAATGGTGGAAGGTGAAAGTGCATCTATACCATGGACTCACATTAGTCATGAAGAACTCACATACTTATTGCGAAAGTTTTTATTAGTAATCGAAACAAAGTGCTAAACGCATACTCCTAGGGGAAGGGTTGATAGGTGTTAACCATCGCGCGATCCTGACTGCAACACAAAGGATGACAATCAATAAATCAATTATGCTCCGACTTCCTAACATAGCGGTTCACCATACGTGCATGCTACGGGAATCACTAACTTCAACACAAGTATTTATAGATTCACAACACCCTACTAACATAATTATAATATTACCATATCCATATCTCAAAACTATTTGAGAGGAATCAAACTTCTCTTTCTAATCAATGCACATGAAGATGGAAGTTTTATTGTATCCTCTTTGGGTGCGTATCACCTTTGGGACTACTTTCAGAGCACAAGCCAACTACCAAGTTACTCAGAGAGATCACTCTCAAAAAGATATAAGTGAAGATCGAGAGTTCTTATTTCTCCAAAATATGACACTGCCGTGCTCTAAAATATCTAAGTGAAGCACTTAGACAAAGTTATCTAGCTCAAAAAATATAAGTGAAGCACATGTGAGCTAAATTGCCTAACTCAAAAGATATAAGCGAAGCTCAAAGAGTATTCTAGGAAATTCACGATGAGTGCATTTCTCTCTCAAAAGGTTTGCAGCAAGTATGATTGTGAACAAAAACAAAAGACTCCTACGATACAAGACGCTCCAAGCAAAACACATATCATGTGGTGAATAAAAATATAGCTCCAAGTAATGTTACCGATGTATTGAAGACGAAAGAGGGGATGCCTTCCCGGAGCATCCCCAAGCTTAGGCTTTTTGGTGTCCTTGAATTTGGCTTGGGATGCCTTGGGCATCCCCAATCTTGAGCTCTTTCCACTCTTTATCCCTTTGTCCATGAGAACATCACCCAAAACTTGAAAACTTCACAACACAAAACTTAAACAAAAACTCGTGATATCATTAGCACAAGAAAACAAACTACCACCTCTTTAGGTACTGTAGAAAACTTGATTTCTATTTATATTGGTGTTAGATTACTGTATTCTCACTTTTCCATGACTAATACCCCCCGATACTATCCATAGTTTCATCAAAATAAGCAACCAACACAACAAAAACAGAATCTGTCATAAACAGACAAGTCTGTAGCAATATGTATACTTCGTATACTTCTGGTATCGCAAAAATTCTGAATAATTACTACAGTTTGGGAAATTGGCATATCAACCAGTAGCAAATAGAATCAACTCAAAATCTCTTTGTGGATAAAAATGAAAAATAATAGCGTGAGCGAAAAGTTTTTGTCTTTTTCCAGCAGGATCAAACAACCATCACCAAACTATTTATAAAGGTTTTACTTGGCTCGAACACAAAAAGAAACACAAAAGACACAATCATAACAAAATTATGATGGTGTGGATGCAACAAAACAGAAAGCAAAAAGCAAAGATAAATTCATTGGGTTGCCTCCCAACAAGCGCTATTTTTTAACGCCCTTAGCTAGGCATAAGGTGATAAAATCACGTATCGTCGTCTTTGGTGCTCAAACCATAAGTAGCCCTCATCATGGATTCATAAAGCAATCTTATTTTCTTCCTAGGAAAATGTTCGATGCCCTTCTTTAAAGGAAAATTGAAATCTAATATTCCCTTCCTTCATACCGATGACAACACCAATAGTCCTTAGGAAAGGTCTACCAAGAATGATATGACATGTAGGATTGCAATCAATATCAAGCACAATGAAATCCACGGGTACATAGTTCCTATTTGCAATAATAAGAACATCATTGAGCCTTCCCATGGGTTTCTTAACAGTAGAATCCGCAAGATGCAAATTAAGAGAGCACTCATCAATCTCATTAAAGCCTAGAACATCACATAAAGACTTTGGAATCGCAGAAACACTAGCACCCAAATCACACAAAGAATTGCATTCATAGTTTTTGATCTTGATTTTTATAGTAGGTTCCCACTCATCATGAAGTTTTCTAGGAATAGAAACTTCCAATTCAAGTTTCTCTTCAAGAGATTTTATGATAGCATCGACGATATGATCGGTAAAGGCCTTGTTTTGGCTATAAGCGTGTGGAGAGTTTAGCACGGATTGCATCAAGGACATACATTCAATCAAAGAGCAACTATCATAATTGAATTCCTTGAAATCCAAAGTAGTAGTTTCATTACTACTCAAAGTTTTGATATCCTCTACTCCACTTTCAATGCTTTTAGCATCAAGATAGATAGACTCCGAATCATTGGGGCGTTTTTCAACCAAGGTGGATTCATATCCAGCCCCATCATCATTAGGTTTGACACTAGAAAACAAGGATTCAATGGGAGTCACACCAAGCACTTTAATATCTTCGTGATTCTCATCACGAGAACACGCCTTTTTAAGCCATTCATGTCTAGCACGAATTTGGGCGGTTCTTTCTTTACTCTCATTCATGGAAACACGCATATCTTTCAAAGTTTCATCCATATTGATCTTGGGAGGAGCACATCTAACTTTCAAAGCATCAATATAAATAGAGATTCTATCAACGCTCCTAGCCAAATCATCAATTTTGAGTAGTTTTTCTTCTATGGACGCATTGAAAATCTTTTGCGAGTTGATAAACTCTTTGATATTACTCTCTAGATCATAGGGTAATTTATTGTAATTTCCATGAGCATTGTTGTAGGAGTTGCCAAACTTATTAGAGGGATTACTAGGAAAAGGCCTAGGAATATAGTTTCCTCTAAAAGCATTGTTGTTGCCAAAATTATTCCTACCAACAAAATTAACGTCCAAGCTCTCATTGCTACTCTCAATCAAGGAAGACAAGGGCATATCATTTGGATCTAAAGGAGCACCTTTACTAGCAAACAATTTCATTAACACATCCATCTTAGCATTCAACGAGTTAATTTCTTCCATAGCGTGTACCTTTTTACTAGTAGGTGACCTTTCAGTGTGCCACTGAGAATAGTTTGTCATGATATTGTCTAGGAGTTTTGTGGCTTCTCCTAATGTGATTTCCATGAAGGTTCCACCGGAGGCGGAGTCCAAGATATTTCTAGAAGCAAAATTCCAACCGGCGTAGAAGATTTGTATAATCATCCAAAGACTCAAGCCATGAGCGGGACAATTTCTAATCATCAGTTTCATTCTCTCCCAAGATTGTGCAACATGTTCATGATCAAGTTGCTTAAAATTCATGATATCATTACGGAGAGAGATAATCTTAGCCGGCGGAATATACTTGGATATATAAGAATCTTTGCACTTGTTCCAAGAATCAATACTATTTTTGGGCAAAGATGAAAACCAAGTTTTTGCTCGATCTCGCAATGAGAATGGAAATAGCTCAATTTAATCACATCATTATCCACATATTTCTTCTTTTTCATATCGCAAAGCTCAATGAAGGTGTTAAGATGGGATGCGGCATCTTCATTAGGAAGGCCGGAGAATTGCTCTTTCATAACAAGATTCAGCAAAGCAGCATTGATTTCATATGATTCCGCATTAGTGGCGGGAGCAATCGGAGTACTAATAAAATCATTATTATTAGTATTCGAGAAGTCAAAATTTTTGGTGTTTTCAGTCATGGTGACTTCAGCAAGCAGACAAGCACACAAGCGAACAGAAAGCAAGTGAAAGAAAAGGGCGAACGAAAAAGGCAAATATTTTTGTAATTTTTTGTTTTTCAGAAGTGGGGGAGGGAAAATGAGAGGCAAAAAAGAAAATGCAAGAGATGAGTTTGCGACACTTACTTGGATAAGCTTCACTTGATGCTCCCCGGCAACAGCGCCAGAAATTGGCACGTTGATGGGAGACTATTCTTGACTTGATCCTCCCCCCCCCCCCCCCCGGCAACGGCGCCAGAAATTCTTCTTGCTACCTCTTGAGATTGCGTTGTATTTTTTCCCTTGAAAAGGAAAGGGTGATGCAGCACAGTAGCAGTAAGTATTTCCCTAAGTTTTGAGAACCAAGGTATCAATCCAGTAGGAGTATCACGATGAAGCACCGATGTACCTGCGCAAAAACAACAAACTTGCACCCAATGCTACAAAGGGGTTGTCAAACCCTTCACGATTGATTGCAAGGTGAGATATGAAGGCGGAAAGTGCAACAAAGTAAAAGTGTAGGGCTGAAAATATGATGTGAAGTAGACCCGGGGGCCACAGTGTTCACTAGAGGCTTCTCTCAAAATAGCAAATATTACGGTGGGTGAACGAATTACTGTTGAGCCATTGATAGAACCATGCAAAGTCATGATGATATCTAAGGCAATGATCATACATATAGGCATCACGTCCGAGACAAGTAGACCGATACTTTGTGCATCTACTACTATTTCTCCACACATCGAGCGCTATCCAGCATGCATCTAGTGTATTGAGTTCATGACGAACAGAGTAACGCCTTAAGCAAGATGACATGATGTAGAGGGATAAATTCATGCAATAAATATAAACCCCCATCTTTTTACCCTTGATGGCAACAACACGATGCGTGCCTCGCTACCCCTTCTGTCACTGGGTGAGGTCACCGCACGGTATGAACCCAAAACCAAGCACTTCTCCCATAGGAAGAATCAAAGATCAAGTTGGCCAAACAAAACCCACAACTCAAAGAGAATTACAAGGATATGAAATCATGCATATAAGAGATCAGAAGAAACTCGAATAAGATTCATACATAATCTGATCATAAATCCACAATTCATCGGATCTCAACAAACACACCGCAAAAGAAGATTACATCGGATAGATCTCCATGAAGATCATGGAGAACTTTGTATTCAAGATCCAAGAGAGAGAAGAAGCCATCTAGCTACTAGCTATGGACCTGAAGGTCTATGGTGAACTAATCACACATCATCGGAGAGGCCATGGTGTTGATGAAGAAGCCCTCCGTATCCGAATCCCCCCTTCGGCAGGGCACCAGAACCTGCCCCAGATGGGATCTTCCGTAGACAGAAGCTTGCGGTGGCGGAAAAGTATTTTCGTGGATCTCTCCCGTGGTTTTGGATTTTTTGGAGATTTATAGGCGGAAGAAGTAGGGCAGACGAGCCACAGGGGCCCACAAGCCTGCTAGGCGCGGGCCCCCAGGCCGCGCCTAGGGGGCTTGTGGCCTCCCGTGGTGGCCTCTGCCTTGGTTCTCACGTTCCCTGCGTATCTTATGTTTCGAAAAAAATCTTTTCGGAGATTTTATTCCGTTTGGACTCCGTTTAATATTCTCCTCTGAAAAGGGTAAAAAACATGGAAAAAACAGGAACTGGCACTTGGCACTGAGTTAATAAGTTAGTCTCAAAAAAGATATAAAAGGCATACAAAACATCCAAAGTTTGACAAGATAATAGCATGGAACCATCAAAAAATATATATACGTTGGAGACGTATCAGGCATGCATTAAATAATTTCAGATTCATCATATTCAATCGAACACAAAGAACTTCAAAGAGTACCCCAAGATTTCTATTGGAGAACATGGGATGAAAATGTGCAGTCGACCCCTATGCATAGTTCCCTAAGGTCACCGGAATCCGCACGTTGATGCCATTACATATATCAAGTGAATCGATAGAATACCCCATTGTCACCATGTGTATCCACATGCAAGACATACATCAAGGTTTCTCAAACCCAAAATATTCAATCCAACATAACGAGATCTCGAAGGCAAGGATTCAGTTCATCACAACAAGATAGCAAGGGAAGAACACCATATGATCCAACTATACTAACAAAGCCCGTGATACATCAAGATCATTGCATCTCAAGAACATGAGAGAGATATCAAACGCATATCTACTTGTACATATCCTCAACCCCGAGGGTGAACTACCCCTTCTAATCATGGTCTCCACCGACATGATGAAGATGGCCACCGTAGATGATTTCCCTCTCCGGTAGGGTACTCAAAAGGCTCCATACGGGTTTTTGTTCGACACACAGAGTTGCGATGGCGGAGCAGAAGTTCTCTCCTAATTTCTGAGGGTTTTGGTATATATAGGATTTTTTACCCTTGGAAACATGCCAAACGGAGCCACGTTGGGACCACCACACAACAGGGCACGCCCGGGGGGGTGTGGGCATGCCCTATTGCCTCGTGGCCCACAGGTGGCTCTCATCTGGTGGATCTTAGCTCCAATATTGCTCATATGTTCTAAAAAAAACATCGGAAAGTTTCGGGCGATTTTGAGAACTTACATTTTCTGCACAAAAAACAACACCACGGTAATTCTCCTAAAAATAGCTTCACTCCGGGTTAGTTCTAACAAAATCATATAAAGTTCATCAAAAACGATATAAAATATTGTAAACATAGTTAAATATGGCATGATTACTACATAAGTTATTGATACGTTAGATACGTATCAGCATCCCCAAGATTAATTCCTACTCGTTCTCGAGTAGGTAAATAATAAAAGAAGTAATTTATGAAGTGTAAATGGTAGCATAGTGAGTAGTTTTGATCATTGATAATTTCATTCACTTTTCTAGCATCATAACGAGCAACATTTTGTCATAAAAATCATCATGATAGAGTAGCAATCAATTCACATGCCATGGTTCAAACAATGCACTCCCTTTAAACATAACAACTTATGTTCTTAGTCATCAAACAATTTCAATGCATCATAAAGTCTAAGTAAGAGCTCCACATACTTAATTATCATATAGTCTTCTGTGATAGCTAAAACTCAAAGCATATTTTAGAACAAACATCATCCATCAAACACAAAGAAATATAGGGGATTAATGTTTTTCCTGCCAACGTACTTATCATGAAGATAATTGTCAATAATAATGAATCATGGTCAAATATATCCGACTGGATATGTGTGTTTGGGTCTTTCCCCACCACATGGCGCTTGTCTACTAATAGATTCTGGCTGAAGTAAGAAGTTGACTCAACATGAAAAGTAAATAACATGAAAGTAATTAGATTGTCCCTTTGCAGAGGGAAGCATAGATTTGCATAAGTGCCACAACTCATACTTTAAAAGAGAGATCAATATATTTTGGGTGGTGTGCCTCTCCTGTCAATGTTGCAACAAGGGATTTCAATATCTTCCATGGTCATCACATTATTGGTGGTTCCCAAATAGAATTAAAATTTTACTCCCCCTCAACCATTCAAACACATTCCATGGCTAACCGTATCCACGGGTGGCCTCCAAACAATCAACTTTCTAGGGGTAGTTTCTTGTTTACTTATTTTTGTATTATGTAGGACTGGGAATCCTTTTTACCAGCCTCTCTCGTGCAATGACAAATGAATAAATAGTCATCATGAGAATAACACGCTTTAGCATGGAATATATTGACCGCCCTCATCGCTCCATGAGCAGTACACGCACACAAAACGAATGTTTATATGTAGGTTTTAGAGGTGGCACATGCAAATTTACTTGAAATGGCAGTGAAATACCATATATAGGAGGTATGGTGGACTCTCATGGAATAAACTTGGCTCAAGAATTTGGATGCACAAGTAGTATCTCTACATAGTACGAAGTTTTGGCTAGCAAAAGGTTCTAAACAAGCACCACACGTTGGAGGATCTGTAACAATATAACTTCTATGCAAATATACCCAATCATAACAATTATGTTGTCTTCCGTGTCCAAATTAAACTATGTGATCAAGTTTGAAAATAATTAATGTGTATTCTCAATCATAAAAGATGTCCAATATAATATATTTATATGTGAAAGTTCTCTTTCGTAGACTAATCATTCATTAATTGCTTGTATGACCAATATTATGATTGTCAAACTTCAATAGGTTTTACATTATAAACCAAATGTGAAACTACTACTAAGAATAAAACACTTGGATAATTTCAGATTTATGATGTCCAATTCATTCACAATTTACTCTTAGGATATAAGTGTAGCACAAGAGTAAAAATCAAACTACTCTCAACAGATATAAGTGAAGATCAATGAGTAGTCAAACAATCAAGTAGCTATGTGAGGACTCTCTCTCTCTCTCTCTCAATAAATATTTTCATATTTGATATTTCAAAACAAAAAACAAAACAAAATACATTCCAAGAATAGCACATATTATGTGGACAACTAATGACTTAGGCTCAACATAGGAAAATCTATATTTGTTGACGAAGAGATGTGTGATGCGTATCATCCCCAAGCTTAGGTGCTTGCATGAGGGTCGGCGAGAGGAAGCGACAGTCTCTTGCTGGTCCAACCTGGTACGTCTCCAACGTATCGATAATTTATGAAGTATGCATGCCATATTTACCTATATTTACAATACTTCTATATGTTCTTGATTCACTTTATATGATTTAACTAGAACTAACCCACACTGAAGCTATTTTTAGCAGAGTTACGGTGGTGCTGTTTTTTGTGCAGAAAGTGAAAGTTCGTGGAATGGCCCATAACTTTTCGATGATTTTTTCTCGAACATATGAGAAATATTGGAGCAAAGATCCAGCTGAGGAGATCCACTTGTGAGACGTGAGGCAACAGGGCACGCCCACCCCCTAGGCACGCCCTGTTGTGTGGTGGACCCCATGTGGCTTCGTTTGGCGTGCTTCCAACGCTGGAAAATCATATATATACCAAAACCCTCATAAATTAGGATAGAACTTCCGCTCCGCCTCTGCAACTCTCTGTATCAAAGAAAAGCCCATTTGGAGCCTTTCCAGTACCTTGCCGGAGAGGGAAATCATCTCTAGTGGCCATCTTCACCATCCCGATGGAGGCCATGACGAGGAGTGAGTAGTTCACCCTCAAGGTTGAGGGTATGTACAAGTAATTATGTGTTCGATCTCTCTCTCTATCTCTATTTCTATCTCTCGTATTCTTGAGATGTCACAATCTTGATGTATCATAAACTTTGTTAATATAGCTGGATCATATCCAATAGTTCTTACCTTACCATCTTGTTGTGATGAATTGAATCTTTGTGTTTGGAATCTCGTTATGTTGGATTGAATATTTTGGGTTTGAAAACATTTTATGTATGTCTTGCGTGTGGATACCCGTGGTGACAATGGGGTATTCTATTGATTCACTTGATATATGTTATGGCGTCAACTTGCGGATTTCGGTGACTTGGGGATCTATGCATAGGGGTTGGTTGCACGTTTTCATCGTACGTTCTCCAATAAAATATTGGGGTACTCTTTGAAGTTGTTTGTGTTGGATTGAATATGATGAATGTGAAATTGTTTGATGCAGGTAGAATAATTAACTCTCGGATACTTGAGGTGACATCAGAGTATCTAGGTGACATTAGGGTTGATTGATATGTATGCTAGGTGTTATTCTGTTACAAACTCTAGGGTTGTTTGTGGCCCTATAGGAATAGACCAAAAGATTGATCAGAAAGAATAACTTTGAGGTGGTTCGCTGCCTACAATAATTTCATCTTACGTTCACCGCTACTTCAGAACTTTGGGGTGATTCTTTGTTGCACGTTGAGGACTCATCATATGATTGTGTTATATTATCATTGTTGAGAAATTGTACTAGTGAGAGTTTGAACCCTAGGCCTTATTTCCAAGCATTTATACAACGTTTTGCCCGTTTGTTTTCATTTTCTACCTTGCTTTTTTTATATTTTCATATTACAAAAACATATATCAACTATCCATACTTCACTTGTATCACCATCTCTTCGCCGAACTAGTGCACCTATACAATTTGCCATTTTATTGGGTGTGTTGTGGACACAAGAGATTTCTTGTATTTGATTGCACTGTTGTTTGAGGGAGACCATCTTCATCCTACACCTCCCACGGATTGATAAACCTTAGGTCATCCACTTGAGGGAAATTTACTGTTGTCCTACAAAACTCTACACTTGGAGGCCCAACAATATCTACAAGAATAAAGTTGTGTAGTAGACATCATGCTCTTTTCTGGTGTTGTTGCCGGGGAGGTGAGTGCTTGAAGGTATATCTTTAGATCTTGCAATCAAATCTTTTAGTTTCTTTATTTTCACTAGTTTGGTTTTATAAAACATAATTACAAAAAAATGGAATTTAGGTTACCTCATTTGCTTCGTCTTTATAATACTTTCGTGAAAATGATGGTTTGGGATATTATTCTCAATTGTTAGAGGAAGAATTTATAAACATGCTTAATGTGAATTCCGCAAATGATGAGCATGATAGTAATATTGTTAGTATGAATTCTCCGAATATCCATGATGCTAATGATATGCAAAGCCACGAGCTTGGGGATGCTATGTTTGATGAAGCTAATATTTTTAGTCCCCCAAGTTTTGATGAGAAATATATTATGATGAAAGCATGTCTCATATTTATGATGATTATATTGAGGACAGTGGGTTTGGAAGAGTGTCAACTCTAGGTACTAATGATCCTACTATTTTGGAGGGTGTTGAATCTTTTCATAATGATAAAAGTGGATTTGGAGAGGTCATGACTTTCTTTAGTGATGAGTCCACTATTTTGGAAGAGATTTATATATATGATGATTATTATGATGGCATGTAAGCTAAAAATAATATTGATTACCATGAAACTTGTCATTATGATTTTAATTTTCATTTGGATGATGCCACTCAAGTATCACATGATAGTTATTTTGTTGAGCTTGCCCCCACTATTATGTATGAGAAGTTTGCTCGTGGGGAGAGTAATAATTTTTCTATGCTTGTGCATCATGAAATAATGCTTTATGTGATAGTTATATTGTGGAATTTCTTCTTGACGCTAGTGAAAATTATTATGGGGGAGGAACAAATGCCTCTAAGTATTGCAATAATATCAAGTTTCCTTTCTATGTGTCCAAAGTTTTGAAATTGCACTTGTTTTGCCTTCCTATGCAAGTTGATTCTTGCTACAATAAATTGTTTTGTTGCAAAAAACCTATGCATAGGAAGTGGGTTAGACTTAAATGTGCTTGCCATGCGATTTATGATGCTCTCTTGCATGTTTCAATTACTACTTTTTATGTGAGCATCATTGAAATCATCATGCCTAGCTCAAAGGCATTAAATAAAAGCACTTGTTGGGAGACAATCCAACATTTTTACTTTTTATTTTTGTGTGCTCACATGATTAAGTTACTTTAGTATTCATGTTTTATTTTTTGTTTTAATAAAGTTCCAAGTAAAACCTTTGGGATAGTATGGATAATTGTTGATTTGATTCTGTGCAAAAACATAAACTTTTGCATACAATATATGAATTACGTTATTTTACTAGAATTTCAAAGAATTCTTAAATTTTACAAAGTGTTTCTATACAATTTCTCTCAGATTCCTAATTTGTCAGTATTTTTAGAGTGAGGGAAGTATGGTTTTCATTCACATCTTCACAAACTCTTCTGTTTTTGATAGATTCTGTTTCCCACGCATAGTTTGCATGCTTTTGTGTTTCCATAGCTTATATTGGGTGATATAAATTATGGAAATGATAGAATACCGTAGGAATTATTTTAGAATAATTATGAATATTTTCTTGACGGTACCTGAGTAAATGATCTATCTTTATTACACGAACCCATCTCACAAATTTCCGTTAAGTTTTGTGTGATTAAAGTTTTCAAGTTTGGGTGAGATATCAATATGAGAAGAATGAGGAGGATCAAGAACCTAAGATTTTTTATGCCCAAGGCACCACCAAGGTAATATCCAAGGAAGACTCAAGCGTCTAAGTTTGGGGATACCCCGGAAGGCATCCCCTCTTTCGTCTTGAACACTATTGGTATATCTGACTTGGAGCTATATTTTTTATTCGACACATGATATGTGTTTTGCTTGGAGCGTAATTTTTTTTTGTTCTTTGCTAGATATTATTTATAATCTTGTTTTTCAATAAAAAGTTCCAATAATTGCCTTTAGGATGCTTGAATTGCATGCATGTGTGATGTATGCCGTACAAAAACAAAAACTTTTGATGTAGTATTTAAATTATCCGATTTTACTGGAATGTGGAAAGTTTATGAAATTTTTCCAAAGTTCCATCATACAAATTATTTATCATGCCTAAATTTTCAGATTTTTTTTAAGTTACATAAGTACACTATTTAAATAAATTTCTACACACTATTCTGTTTGGACACGTTGATGTCATAGTTTTGTTATCAACTTAATCTAGAGTTTTTATGGCTTATATTAGTAGATATAGATTATGTAAATGATAGTATACAATACCTATTTTTCAAAATTATTATGCAACTTGTCTTGACAGTACATGAAGTGTTGATTTATTCTTATGTGTACTAACCTATCTCACGAGTTCTTTTCAAGTTTTGTGTGGATGAAGTTTTTGAGACTTAACTGAAACCGGGATATGAAAGGATAGAACGAGATGTAAAAGCTCAAGCTTGGGGATACCCAAGAAACAGCAAGTAATATCCCACCCTTCCACTTAGCAGCGGGGCCTCGCCTGGCAAATGCCACCGAGAGTGCTCCCAATCCTCTATTTGCAGGGAGCATGGAGTTTTTAAGGATTTTATAGTGTTGTTTTGTTAATATGTGTTGTATGCTTTCAAATTATATAATTTTGCTATTGAATTTGGTATCTCCTATGGACTATTAGGCCTCGAGAGATTGGTGTGACGATGTTTGAGGATGTAAAATATTTGACCTTTTTTTGCTCAAAATTGTGACTGTTACGTTAAAGAAAGAAAAGTTAAATATATACTCCCTCCGTTCCTAAATGTAAGTTTTTTTAAGAGATTTCACTAAGTGACTACATATGGAGCAAAATGTGTTAATCTATACTGTAAAGTATGTCTATATACATGTAACGACTAAGATGCGGTCCTTTCCAATTTGGGGAACGAGGCCCCGAATTGGAAAGAAGCGCATCTAAGCGTTTCGCAAGCACGGTAACATAGCACATACATAATAATAGAATAATGACAATAAGGTATTCAACTGCCATCTCATAAATATATCAGAGTTACATCACACATTCAAACAAGGTAGTTCCGCTACGGACTACAAAACATGAGAAATGACTATGCTACCCTGCATGCTTGCCCATGATCACGACCACGCCTCAGTCTTCTGGATAGTTCACGTACAGGCGGTCGTTCTCCTCATCGTACTGCCATGCCAGCTGCATGCCGTCGGGATCACCTGTCTCGGGGGTACCTGAACCTATTGGTGTTGTGAAGGAATCTGTGAGCCACGGGGACTCAGCAATCTATGACCTCGGTGCCAGAACTAGTCAAGTTATTAGGTTGGAAAGGTGGAGTATTTAGGTTGCAGCATCCTAAGCTTTATATGGTCGCTAACCTACGTAGAACATGTATTGAAGGTGGTCTATACTAGCGATCGATGAATAACTGATCACTAAGTGATCCTGAACACCTACTTACGTCAATCATAACCCCACCGTTTTCCCGATCGAAGAGAGGTCTTCGAAGGGGACAGTCACGGTTACGCACACAGTTGGCAATTTTATTAGAGTTATCTATAACCGGATGTTAACAAATATTCCAAGTTGCCACATAACCGCGGGCATGACTTTCTGAAAGATTAAACCCTGCAGGGGTGCTCCAACTAGTCCATCACAAACGTACACGGGCCGCAAAGTAATCCTCTATCACGAATCTCGTGATCTCGTTGGATTCCTTAGAGGAAAACCTCAACTCTGGGGAGAACCAAAGCTTCACTGGGATTCCTATACGCAAGATATATCGCTAAGGTAAGACAAGACTAGCAAGACCTCCCGTCGTGTCGACGACCCTGATAAGAGCCGCGTATCTCAGTCTCAGGACATGACGGATGAGCTAGACGTCGGTATGGCTAAACCTATGGGTGACCAGTGGGGCCCCGGACATCGCTCAGGTGGGACCAACACTCATGAGGAGCACTGGCCTGGGTTGTTGATTAAATTTCTCGGGGTAGCTATTCTCTATGCAAATTATTATTAAGTGATTAGCAGATTAAAACCAATGCTGGGTCCTGCCGGACAAGTCTTAACACTACACGATTTATCAAGGGGGTCCCCATAACAACCCCGAAAGTGTTAGGAGCGATCAGTTATGGAATCAAACACCGGTAGCCGGTAACTATGGCGGCAATAACGGAACAAAGCACCCGGCAAAAGGCTAGGCCTTCCGTTATTTACCAAGTATATAGGTGCATTAATTAAATAACATATTTAACATAATGATATCAATCTCATGTTATCACATGAGATAAAGCACCTGCAACTAGCAACGCTAACATTAGAAGCTCAGCAAAGCCTACTTAGCCATTCAAGTTTTGCTAGGAAGGGATAAGTGTTTGGTTTCATGGCAATAATAGGAGGCAGTTATTTCATTGGTAGGCAGCGAGCATATGATGGAAGAAACATAATCTAGCATAACAAGTCTAGAGATGGAATCAAGGTCATATCATCTTGCATGTAATATCCTCAGCTTGGAACTGCTCTTGTTCGTCCTGCGCGTACTCTCCCGGATCCATGTACTCGTTCTCCGATCCCGGTGCTACCCAACATAAAAATAACATCCAATGAACAACAACACCTCAATATGCAACAAGCACATGATGCATGAGATGAATATGAGCATGCATCTCTATTCTACTCACTAGCACAAGCATGAGGAGAGAATATAAGTTCCTGGACAGAACTGCACTCTAAGCTATCTTTACATGCATGAGGACGACATGAACAGACGCGTCACGTGAAAACGATGCAAAACCATATAAAGAACGTTACAAATGGAGCTACGGATCAACGGGAAAGAACGAAACAAGAAATGAAGTCCTACGTGTCAAATACATCACAACACACTCCAGTGGCATACTTCTGATATTTCCAGGTTGCCAAGAAATAAAACAAACCAACATGGATGGGGTGGTGCAAAGAATAACACCACACCATCATCTAAGCACTCACAATCATCAAAACTCCAAAACTACACAATCTTCCATAAACATCATCATAGCACTTTGAGAGCTACATGCAAAGCACCTATAGCCACCCAAATATGCCAAATAACATATGTGGTAGAAGCTATCCAAGAGTACTACAAGCACAAGCAAAAAATATAATGCAAAGGAGTTTCACGCAGAAAGTTACACAGCTCCTAACTTGGCCAAACATATCAGTTTTCAGGGACTTAGTGAAAATTTCAGATTGTCACTAGCTGTGTATGCTCTGAAGCATTTTGACAGCACCCAAAACAATATCTACAGGACTCCAAATGGAATGAAAATTTACAGAGAGCTAGACAAACACAAAAGCTACAACTTCCCATTTGAAAGCTAAGGCTGAATCACAACACATGGACCTGCACACGCTCATCATCAGGAGAAGAAAATATAAGCAGATTCTCAGACTTAGTGAAAATCACAGATTTTCACTAATCTGGAATTTCCGCCACGTGCCTACTTTGATTGGGCACAACTTGCACATATGAGTTCCTAAACATGAAACAAAACCAACATGCCATAGAGGGGGTCACCCTCTAATGCCACAACAAGGATTCAACCCCTTGGGCTCACCACATCTCATGGAACCAAGCTCTAAACGTAGAACAAATCTGAATTATGTCATCTCCATAAAGTGTTCCAAAGGCAAAACTGACTTCACCAATGGATTCCTGGGATGTTTCTACCCCAAAAACATATATAATATCTATGCACTTGTATAGAACAAAAGGGCACAAACTAGAAAAGAAAACCTACATAGAATCACATATAGTGAATAGTGCATCATCACATGTGCTATTCACTAGAACAACACCCACATAAACATATG
The DNA here is from genome assembly GCF_904849725.1 of Hordeum vulgare subsp. vulgare. Classification (NCBI taxonomy): domain Eukaryota; kingdom Viridiplantae; phylum Streptophyta; class Magnoliopsida; order Poales; family Poaceae; genus Hordeum; species Hordeum vulgare. The sequence goes on along the minus strand of NC_058524.1, from coordinate 241,560,914 downwards.
CACACTCTCACAAGGCCAATGGTGACATGAGGGTTTAGACCTCATGCATGTGTGCCATGGCACATCACCATTCCCACACAAATACCACAATCACAAGCATCACAACACCTACACATGCTAAATAGAATAATACTCCACTAACTACACACACATCATCTAGCCTCTATGACCTACACATACAAGCACATGTGCTTATCATGGCACACCTTGCCATGACATGTGTGAGATATACATACATAAGCACACACACACACTCACATACATGATCAACTATCTACACACACACACAAGGTATGTGGGGAGGGGGAAAACCCATCCACACACTTGCACAAGATTACCACCATGAGGATGATCAGCAACCCCACATAAATCACTAGCCTAAGAAAATCACACATGTTGCACACTCACACATGCATGTCATCAAGCTCACATACACACACTACACACCCTACACATGCAAAGAACAACTACCAAGCTAGCCAAAACTTGCAACACATGCTAGTTGAGGGCATAAACAAATGCCACATATGTCATCCAAGTAGCTACAGCAAAAAATACAACATACATATGCAACCAGGACAGTATTACAAAAAGAAAAGAACAAAAAAATAAAAGAAATGGGGTGAGGGTTCGAACCCTAGACCCCTGGATCCACAACACTGCAACTACACCACTGGGCTACTGCCTATTGCTCGACAGAGATGGGGAGCTAAGCAGGTTAACTGCTCTCCTTCTATCGTATCTGCCACTGTGCCGAAATAATAGCAAAAAGGGGGTCGAGGGGGAATCGAACCCACGACCTGTCAACAACACAAGCACTGCTCTACCACTAGGCTATGCACAGGATCTCGACAGAGAAGGGGTAGACTACAAGGTAACCTACCCAGGCACACGATGCTCTGCTCTGCACACAGAGACGCCGACGACACGGAACATCACCAGAGCGCTCGCCTCTACTGCCGCTGCTACGATGAGGGGGGATCCACTACGGCTACGGCGCTCCTACTACGAGGGAACACCTCTGCTCTGCTCTGCATCTATCGAGCAAGCCACAACACAAGCACTGCACCACAAGCCGGACTACTCTCGGGACAGAGACCACGGCGACGATCTACGCGGATCCCATCGAGGAGGAAGGAAGGAGGAGGCTAGCTCACCTCGGGGAAGGAAGAATAGGGACCGATCGGGAAGAAGGGGCGCCCTGGAGTCGATCTGAAGGGGAAGAGGAGATGTTGTGCAAAACCGAAGAACAGGACGAAGAACACCGAGTGCCCGTCGATGACAAGCTCCTGCCCATCGGTGAGGTCGCTCCTCGACCTCAGCGACGGCGGGAATGGAGCGCGGGGTGCTTCCCCGATGTTGGGTAACGTAGCATAAATTCGAAATTTTCCTACGCATATTCAGATCTTCCTATGGAGAGACCAGCAACGAGAGAGGGGTAAGAGCATCTTCATACCTTTGAAGATCGCTAAGCGGAAGCGTTGCTAGAACGCGGTTGATGGAGTCGTACTCGCAGCGATTCCGATCTAGTGCCGAACTACGGCACCTCCGCGTTCAACACACGTGCAGCCCGGTGACGTCTCCCGCACCTTGATCCAGCAAGGAGGAGGGAGAGGTTGGGGAAGAAATCCAGCAGCACGACGGTGTGGTGTCGATGGAGAGACGAGGTCTCCCGGCAGGGCTTCACCAAGCATCGGCACAGAGGAGGAGGAAGAAGGGCAGGGCTGCGCCGAGGGACAGGGAGAAGTCTATCTCCCAAGGGCCAAAACCCCTCTCTATTTATAGGAGGAGGGGGAGGGGGTGCGCCACCCCTAGGGTTCCCCCCTAGGTGGTGCAGCAGCCATCACATGGGAAAGGGGACGGCGGCTAGGGTGGGAGGGGGTGGCGCACCACCTGGTGGGCCTAAGGCCCACCTGTGCCTAGGGTTTGCCCCCCTTCCCTCTCCCGTGCGCATTGGGCTGAGTGGGGCGGCGCACCAGCCCACCTAGGGGCTGGTTCCCTCCCCACTTGGCCCACCTTACCTCCCGGGGTCGTTGCCCCCCTTCGGTGGACCCCCGGGGCCACCTCCGGTGGTCCCGGTGGTCCCGGTACGTTACAGGTGATGCCAGAAACACGTCCGGTGTCCGAAACCATCCGTCCTACATATCAATCTTTACCTCCGGACCATTCCGGAGCTCCTCGTGACGTCCGGGATCTCATCCGGGACTCCGATCAACTTACGGTAACCTCGTATAATAATTCCCTATAACCCTAGCATCACCGAACCTTAAGTGTGTAGACCCTACGGGTTCGGGAGACACGCAGACATGACCGAGACACCTCTCTGGCCAATAACCATCAGCGGGGTCTGGATACCCATGGTGGCTCCCACTTGCTCCACGATGATCTCATCGGATGAACCACGATGTCAAGGATTCAATCAATCCCGTATACAATTCCCTTTGTCTGTCGGTATAGAACTTGCCCGAGATTCGATCGTCGGTATACCAATACCTTGTTCAATCTCGTTACCGGTAAGTCTCTTTACTCGTTCCGTAGCACGTCATCGTGTGACTAACTCCTTAGTCACATTGAGCTCATGATGATGTTCTACCGAGTGGGCCTAGAGATACCTCTCCGTCACACGGAGTGACAAATCCCGATCTCGATTCGTACCAACCCAACAGACACTTTCAGAGATACCCGTAGTGCACCTTTATAGTCACCCAGTTACGTTGTGACGTTTGATACATCCAAAGCACTCCTACGGTATCCGGGAGTTGCACAATCTCACGGTCGAAGGAAAAGACACTTGACATTAGAAAAGCATTAGCATACGAACAACACGATCTAGTGATATGGTTAGGATTGGGTCTTGTCCATCACATCATTCTCCAATGATGTGATCCCGTCATGAATGACATCTAATGCCCATGATCAGGAAACCATGATCATCTATTGACTAACGAGCTAGCTAACTAGAGGCTTTCTAGGGACACATTGTGATCTATTTATTCACACATGTATTACTGTTTCCTGTTAATACAATTATAGCATGAACAATAGACGATTATCATGAACAAGGAAATATGATAATAAGCATTTTATTATTGCCTCTAGGGCATATTTCCAACAGTCTCCCACTTGCACTAGAGTCAATAATCTAGTTACATTGTGATGTATCGAACACCCATAGCAGTATGGTGTTGATCGTGTTTTGCTCGTGGAAGAGGTTTAGTCAACGGGTCTGCAATATTCAGATCCGTGTGTACTTTACAAATATTTATTACTCCACTCTCGACATGGTCCTGGATGGAGTTGTAGCGGCGTTTGATGTGCTTCGTCTTCCGGTGAAACCTGGGATCCTTGGCTATGGCAATGGCCCAGTGCTATCACAGAAGAGTGTCATTGGACCCGACGCGCTTGGAACCATTCCAAGGTCGGTGATGAGCTCCTTCATCCAAATTCCTTCATGAGCCGCTTCTGAAGCAGCTATGTACTCCGCTTCACATGTAGATGCTGCCACAACTTCTTGCTTGCTGCTGCACCAGCTCACTGCCCCACCATTCAACACATATATGTATCCGGTCTGTGACTTAGAGTCATCCGGAACTGTGTCGAAGCTAGCGTCGACGTAACCCTTTACGACGAGCTCGTTGTCACCTCCATAAACGAGAAACATTTCCTTAGTCCTTTTCAGGTACTTAAGGATATTCTTGACCGCTGTCCAGTGTTCCATACCGGGATCACTTTGGTACCTCCCTACCAAACTTATGGCAAGGTTTATATCAGGTCTGGTACACAGCATTACATACATTAGAGAGCCCACGGCTGAAGCGTAGGGGACATAACTCATCTTCTCTGTTTCTGCTGCCGTGGTCGGCGACTGAGTCTTACTCAATCTCATACCTTGCAAAACTGGCAAGAACCCTTTCTTTGAGTTTTCCATATTGAACTTCTTCAATATCTTGTCAAGGTATGTACCTTGCGAAAGACGTATGAGGCGTCTTGATCTATCTCCATAGATCTTGATGCCTAATATGTATGCAGCTTCTCCAAGGTCCTTCATTGAAAAACTTTTGTTCAAATAGGCCTTTATGCTCTCCAACATCTCTATATTATTCCCCATCAATAATATGTCATCCACATACAGTATGCGGAAAGCTACAGAGCTCCCACTCACTTTCTTGTACAGACAGGCTTCTCCGTAAACCTGTATGAACCCAAACGCTTTAATCACCTCATTAAAGCGAATATTCCAACTCCGAGATGCTTGCACCAGCCCATAGATGGAGCGCTGGAGCTTGCACACTTTGTTAGCACCCTTAGGGTCGACAAAACCTTCTCGTTGCATCATATACAACTCTTCCTTAAGGTTCCCGTTAAGGAACGCTGTTTTGACGTCCATTTGCCAAATTTCATAATCATAAAAGGCGGCAATTGCTAACATGATTCAGACTGATTTCAGCTTTGCTACGGGAGAGAAAGTCTCTTCGTAGTCAACTCCTTGAATTTGTCGAAAACCCTTTGCGACAAGTCGAGCTTTGTAAACGGTTACATTACCGTTTGCATCAGTCTTCTTCTTGAAGATCCATTTATTTTCTATGGCTCGCCGGTCATCGGGCAAGTCCACCAAAGTCCATACTTTGTTCTCATACATGGATCCTATCTCGGATTTCATAGCCTCAAGCCATTTGTTGGAATCCGGGCCCGCCATCGCTTCTTCATAGTTCAAAGGTTCACCATTGTCTAACAACATGATTTCCATCACAGGGTTGCCGTACCACTCTGCTGCGGAGCGTGCCCTTGTGGACCTTCGCGGTTCAGTAGTAACTTGATCCGAAGCTTCGTGATCATCATCATTAACTTCCTCTTCAGTTGGTGTAGGTGCCACAGGAACAACTTCCCGCGCTGCGCTACTATCATGTTCGAGAGGGGGTGTAATTACCTCATCAAGTTCTACCTTCCTCCCACTTACTTCTTTCGAGAGAAACTCTTTCTCTAGAAAGGATCCGTTCTTGGCAACAAAGGTTTTACCTTCGGATCTAAGATAGAAGGTATACCCAATAGTTTCCCTAGGGTATCCTATGAATACGCATTTCTCCGCTTTGGGTTCGAGCTTTTCTGGTTGAAGTTTCTTCACATAAGCATCGCAGCCCCAAACTTTAAGAAACGACAACTTAGGTTTCTTGCCAAACCATAGTTCATACGGTGTCGTCTCAACGGATTTAGACGGTGCCCGATTTAAAGTGAATGCTGCAGTTTCTAATGCGTGTCCCCAAAATGATAGCGGTAAGTCGGTAAGAGACATCATAGATCGTACCATATCTAATAAAGTGCGATTACGACGTTCTGACACTTCGTTACGTTGCGGTGTGCTAGGCGGCGTCAGTTGTGAAACGATTCCACACTTCCTTAGGTGTGTGCCAAACTCGTGACTCAAATATTCTCCTCCACGATCAGATCATAGACACTTAATTTTTCTGTCACGTTGATTCTCGACCTCACTCTGAAATTCCTTGAACCTTTCAAATGTCTCAGATTTGTGCTTCATCAAGTAGATATACCCATACCTACTCAAATCATCGGTGAGAGTGAGAACATAACGATAGCCACCGCGAGCTTCAACGTTCATTGGACCACACACATCAGTATGTATTATTTCCAATAAGTCAGTTGCTCTCTCCATTATTCCTGAGAATGGAGTCTTAGTCATCTTGCCCATCAGGCACGGTTCGCATGTGTCAAATGATTCAAAGTCAAGAGACTCTAATAGTCCATCAGTATGGAGCTTCTTCATGCGCTTAACGCCGATATGACCAAGGCGGCAGTGCCACAAGTATGTGGGACTATCATTATCAACTTTACATCTTTTGGTACTCACACTATGTATATGTGTAACATCACGATCGAGATTCATCAAGAATAAACCATTCACCAGCGGAGCATGACCATAAAACATATCACTCATATAAATAGAACAACCATTATTCTCTGACTTAAATGAGTAGCTGTCTCGCATTAAGCAAGACCCTGATACAATATTGATGCTTAAAGGTGGTACTAAATAACAATTGTTAAGGTTTAAAACTAATCCCGACGGTAGATGTAGAGGTAGCGTGACGACGGCGATCACATCGACCTTTGAACCATTCCCGACGCGCATCGTCACCTCGTCCTTGGCTAGTCTCCGCTTATTCCGCAGTTCCTGGTTTGAGTTGCAAATGTGAGCAACAGCACCGGTATCAAATACCCATGAGCTACTACGAGCGCTGGTAAGGTACACATCAATAACATGTATATCACATATACCTTTAACGTTGCCGGCCTTCTTGTCCGCTTCCAGTGACCTTTTCCCTTGCAATAGAAGCACTCAGTCTCAGGCTTGGGTCCATTCTTTTTCTTCTTCCCGGCATCTGGCTTACCGGGCGCGGCAACAGCTTTGCCATCTTTCTTGAAGTTCTTCTTACCCTTGACTTTCTTGAAACTAGTGGTCTTGTTGACCATCAACACTTGATGCTCTTTCTTGATTTCTACTTCTGCAGACTTGAGCATCGAGTACAACTCGGGAATGGTCTTCTCCATCCCTTGCATGTTGTAGTTAAGCACAAAGCATTTGTAGCTTGGTGGGAGAGACTGGAGGATTCTGTCAATTATAGCATCATCCGGAAGTTCGACTCCAAGTGAAGTCAGACGACCGTGTAACCCAGATATTTTGAGTATGTGCTCACTGATAGAACTGTTCTCCTCCATCTTACAGCTAAAGAACTTGTCGGAGACTTCATATCTCTCGACACGGGCATGAGCTTGAAAAACTAGCTTCAGCTCCTGGAACATCTCATATGCTCTGTGTTGCTCAAAACGCCTTTGGAGACCCATTTCTAAACTGTATAACATGCCACACCTAACCAGAGAGTAGTCATCACTCCGTGTTTGCCAGACGTTCAAAATGTCCTGGGCTGCTGCGGGAGCGGGAGGGTCACCTAGCGGCGCATCAAGGACATAAGCCTTTTGAGCTGCTTCAAGGATGAGCTTCAAGTTGCAAACCCAGTCCGCATAGTTGCTACCATCATCTTTCAGCTTGTTTTTCTCTAGGAATGCGTTGAAATTGAGGTTGACGTTGGCCATCTACAATATTTATAAAGACAACTTTTAGACTAAGTTCATGACAATTAAGTTCATTTAATCAAATTAAGTATGAACTCCCACTCAAATCGACATCCCTCTAGTCATCTAAGTGATACATGATCCATGTTGACTAACCCGTGTCTGATCATCACGTGAGACGGACTAGTCACCATGGTGAGCAACTTCATGCTGATCGTATTCAACCATGCGACTCATGTTCTACCTTTCGGTCTCTTGTATTGAGGTCATGTCTGTACATGCTAAGCTCGTCGAGTCAACCTAGGTGTTTCGCGTGTGTAAATCTGGCTTACACCCGTTGTATGCGAACGCCAGAATCTATCACACCCGATCATCACGTGGTGCTTCGAGACAACGAACCTTCGCAACGGTGCACACTTAGGGGAATACGTTCTTGAAATTTTAAGAGGGATCATATTATTATGCTACCGTCGTTCTAAGCAATAAGATGAAAAACATGATAAACATCACAATGCAATCATATAGTGACATGATATGGCCATTATCATCTTTGCCCTTTCGATCTCCATCTTCAGGCATCGCATGATCATCATCGTCACCGGCGTGACACCATGATCTCCATCATCATGATGTCCATCATCGTGTCTCCGTGAAGTCGTCACGCCAACTACTACTATCACTACTACTATAGCTAACCGTTAGCAATGAAGTAAAAGTAGTAAGCACATGGTGTTGCATCTCATACAATAAATTAAGACAACTCCTATGGCTCCTCCCGGTTGTCATACTCATCGCCATGCAAGTCGTGAAACCTATTACAATAACACGATCATCTCATACATCATACATGCAACATCACAACTTTGGCCATATCACATCACATGTCAAACCCTGCAAAAACAAGTTAGACGTCCTCTAATTGTTGTTGCAAGTTTTACGTGGCTGATTTGGGTTTCTAGCAAGAACGCCTTCTTACCTACGTGACAGCCACAACGATGATATGCCAAAGCTATTTACCCTTCATAAGGACCCTTTTCATCAAATCCAATCCGACTAGAGTAGGAGAGACACACACCCGCTAGCCACCTTTATGCACGGTGTGCATGTCTGTCGGTGGAACCAGTCTCACGTAAGCGTACGTGTAAAGTCGGTCCGGGCCGCTTCATCCCACAATACCGCCGGAAAAGAATAAGACTAGCAGCAGCAAGCATATTGAAAAATCATCGCCCACACCTTTTGTGTTCTACTCGTGCATAGAATCTACGCATAGAAAACCTGGCTCGGATGCCACTGTTGGGCAACGTAGCATAAATTCAAAATTTTCCTACGCATATTCAGATCTTCCTATGGGGAGACCAGCAACGAGAGAGGGGTAAGAGCATCTTCATACCTTTGAAGATCGCTAAGCGGAAGCGTTGCTAGAACGCGGTTGATGGAGTCGTACTCGCAGCGATTCCGATCTAATGCCGAACTACGGCACCTCCGCGTTCAACACACGTGCATCCCGGTGACGTCTCAAGCACCTTGATCCAGCAAGGAGAAGGGAGAGGTTGGGGAAGAACTCCAGCAGCACGACGGCGTGGTGTCGATGGAGAGACGAGGTCTCCCGGCAGGGTTTCGCCAAGCACCGGCAGAGAGGAGGAGGAAGAAGGGCAGGGCTGCGCCGAGGGAGAGGGAGAAGTCTATCTCCCAAGGGCCAAAACCCCTCTCTATTATAGGAGGAGGGGGAGGGGGGTGCGCCACCCCTAGGGTTCCCCCCTAGGTGGTGCAGCAGCCACCAGATGGGAAAGGGGGGCGGCGGCTAGGGTGGGAGGGGGTGGCGCACCACCTGGTGGGCTTAAGGCCCACCTGTGCCTAGGGTTTTCCCCCCTTCCCTCTCCCCTGCGCATTGGGCTGAGTGGGGAGGCGCACCAGCCCACCTAGGGGCTGGTTCCCTCCCCACTTGGCCCACCTTACCTCCCAGGGTCGTTGCCCCCCTTCGGTGGACCCCCGAGGCCACCTCCGGTGGTCCCAGTGGTCACGGTACGTTACCGGTGATGCCCGAAACACTTCTGGTGTCCGAAACCATCCGTCCTATATATCAATCTTTACCTCCGGACCATTCCGGAGCTCATCGTGATGTCCGGGATCTCATCCGGTACTCCGAACAACTTTCGGTAACCTCGTATAACAATTCCCTATAACCCTAGCGTCACCGAACCTTAAGTGTGTGGACCCTACGGGTTCGGGAGACAGGTAGACATGACCGAGACACCTCTCTGGCCAATAACCATCAGCGGGGTCTGGATACCCATGGTGGCTCCCACTTGCTCCACTATGATCTCATCGGATGAACCACGATGTCAAGGATTCAATCAATCCCGTATACAATTCCCTTTCTCTGTCGGTATAGAACTTGCCCGAGATTCGATCGTCGGTATACCAATACCTTGTTCAATCTCGTTACCGGTAAGTCTCTTTACTCGTTCCATAGCACATCATCGTGTGACTAACTCCTTAGTCACATTGAGCTCATGATGATGTTCTACCGAGTGGGCCCAGAGATACCTCTCCGTCACACGGAGTGACAAATCCCGATCTCGATTCGTACCAACCCAACAGACACTTTCAGAGATACCCGTAGTGCATCTTTATAGTCACCCAGTTACGTTGTGACGTTTGATACACCCAAAGCAGTCCTACGGTATCCGGGAGTTGCACAATCTCACGGTCGAAGGAAAAGACACTTGACATTAGAAAAGCTTTAGCATACGAACAACACGATCTAGTGCTATGCTTAGGATTGGGTCTTGTCCATCACATCATTCTCCAATGATGTGATCCTGTCATCAATGACATCTAATGCCCATGATCAGGAAACCATGATCATCTATTGACTAACAATTATGATCTATTGTGATCTATTTATTCACACATGTATTACCGTTTCCTGTTAATACAATTATAGCATGAACAATAGACGATTATCATGAACAAGGAAATATGATAATAACCATTTTATTATTGCCTCTTGGGCATATTTCCAACACCCGAGCCCGTGGACATGGCGGCGACGCCGGACGACGACGGGAGCAGGGGTAGATGCCGGCGACCACTTCTCTCCTCTCTCTGCTTTCGATCTGTAGAGCTTACCTGAAGGGGAAGGAGAGAAGGATGGAGATGGTGGCGGCGCTAGATGGGGAAAGGAGGAACCCTAAGGGATGGGCACGCACGCCGAGGTTATATGGGGGGCCTCAACGTCCGTGAGCCCTCACGGCGAGTCGCGCACTCTCTGTTGCCTGACGGAAAGTGTGCACCGGGGAGAAACTGCGTCAGGAAGGAGAAGAGGGACGTGCTGCTGGGCTACCGCATGAGGAGAGAGGGAATGGGCCACGCAGGAGGGAGGGAGCCCACCTGTGGCGCAAGATAGAAGCAAATAAATCCCTGGGGCTTTTCCAATTACAGAAAAAGACCAGAGAAGAAAGAAAAGACGGACAAATCTATAAATGCTAAAAATAAAACTAGCACACCCGTGGTCATGATAAATTATGACCTATTTGAATAAATTATAAAAAGAATATTTGGAGCAACTAAATATTTACAAAACATGAATTGTTTGAACTGTTTTGTGAATATTTCACCTTTAAGACTTGGATCAAAACAACAACTTCACATCTACAAATCCACCAGAAAATATGCTAAACCTTGGGCATTCTTAAAACAGAAAAGGATCAAGTGAAACTTGACCTTGAGATGAATTAGAGAGGGGGGAAGTTTTCCAAACCCTAGTGCAAACCAACATGTTTTCCTACTATCACATGCATACTCCACACAAGCTAACACATCACATCACCAACCATCATGGATCACTCCAACACATAGGACCACAAGGCATCAAACACAAGACAAGGACATGAAATGATATAGCATGCATGCATGCAAAGGAAGAGTAAGCAAAGTGACATCACATGAAATCATATGCATAGGATAGCTCTTATATCAATGACAAGTTGGACCCACATGAAAAAGGTTCCAAAAAAGGGTAAGGTACACACTTGGGGCATTACAATACATCCCTACGTAGTTCCTAGTGAAAACTCTAGAAACATTTATATTTAGGAACGGAGGGAGTAAGAGCGTACGAGGCCTAACAGGTTCATGCCTAGCATGCAAGTCATAGAGGCATCTTCGAGATGCAATTGGTTGAGCGTACGAGACACAACATTGAGGCGTCGCCATCATGGCCCCCATTGCCCTCACACAAGCACTTAGTTTTAGCAGGATCGTGCATGGCACGTCAGCCATACAGCACCCGTTGTTTACAAGGCCGGAACGCCACCAGCACTAGTTGCACGAGGAGCTACCGCTCTACCAGAATGGCGAAGGCCCAAGCAAAACCTTTGAGGGCCGGCTCCTCTGCAACCTAGGAAGAGACGACCGTGCCCTGGGACAAGGAGAGGCTCACTCTGTGTCAGACATGGTGACGGTACGAAGGGCTGGGGTGGAGAGGGAGGCGTTGAGGGACGAAGCTAGAGAAAAAAATCAATGGGACTATGTCTATGAGAGTGGGGTCTTCTTCTATAAATAAACAGTGATTAGTACTTAGTTTGTGAAGGATTTACTAATTTTATTGGGGCCAATTGACCCTAGTCCTTACAAGGCAGCTCCATCCCTGGAGGCGTTGGAAAATTGACGGGGCGGATAGGGTTTCCCCTTATCCTATTTCGATGGCTGCATTTAGTGTGATCCTTGCTTTAATAATAACTAGCAAATATGTCTATGCGTTGCAACGAAAGATAAAAATATTACGTCCTAATCAAATAAGTATGGCTCAATACCCCGACATATAAGCGTCTTTTATTCTTCTATTTTAACACGGTGGCCCATCATATTGCCACATTATCTTTTCCACCCTTGCTAATGATGGCTGCAGTGTCCATGTGATCAAATTTTGTCGATTGATGTTCACTTACCTTTTTTGTGAAATCCGTGGACAATTTTTTTAGTTTTTGTGAGCATTTTAAAATTCTAATAGACATTTTCTTCGAATTCACGAATATGTTTTGAATAAATGGTCATTTACAAAATCATGAAAGGTTTATATTTTCCGAATATATTTTGAAAATATTATAATATGAAAACATTTTTTAAAATCATGAATATATTTTTAATCCATGAACATTTTATAATTTACTAAACCTTTTTATAATTTCCAAATATTTTATGATTTCAAACAATTTTTTCAAATCCCACAACTTTTTTAATTTGGAAAATATCAAATTAGTTTAATAAAGAAAAGAAAATCAAAATAATAAAGTATCAACACATTGGCCGGGCCATGAACGTGATGGCGTAGGAGAAGGCGCATGCTTGCTTGCGGCTATAAAAGAAAAAAGAGGAAAGAAAAAGATGAGAGCAAAATAATAAAATATTAGCACATGGGCCGGCCCATAAATATGATGTGCATGAGTGCATGCTTGCTGCTACATAGAGAGAAAAGGTGGAAAAAGGACAAAAAGGGGAAAGAAAAAGACGAGAGTGCCTGAGATCAAACTTTGCGGATAAAATCACTGTTCTGACCTTATTAGTAAACGTGAGCACAAAATAAACTCCGTCTGAAAGTATTTCACGATCTGACCTTTTTAAAAATGCCACACCCGTGACGTTGTTGCTGCATTTAGAAACGCTAGTCTACCGTAACGTTTTAGCTCCACATTCAGACACCGTATTAGCTAGTGTTGCAGTCCAGACCGAAACGCCACACTTTCTGGCGTTAGTGCCCAGGCTGAAACGCCACCATAGCTAGCGTTTTTGCCCAGGTCACACTGTGCGAGGTAGAAGATAATGGAGGATAGCTAGTCCAGCTTGTCAGTGGGCTTGGACCTTGGAGGGAGGAAAGAGGGGCAACCAAAATTGTGAATCAAAAGATACGCGCCTCGCGGGCATGCATGGTGGAAACATAGGAAGCGGAAATATTCCCACCACCTCGGTAGAGTCGAGCGCTCCTCTCCTGCGCTCCACCGTCGGCCATCCCGGCCCCGGCGTCCACCGCCCTCGCGCCGGTGACCACTCCGGTCCCGGCGCCCACCTCCCCTGCGTCGGTGGCCCACCTCTCCCGCCCGCGCTCATGGCGGCCAGATCTAGGAGCCCGGAGTCCGTCTCGTCCGCGTTCCCCCGTCCTCGCCCGGTGGTCTCTGGCCTTGGTCTGTCGGGTTCTCCGAGCGCCCGCTCCTCCTCGAACGGCCCCGCATCGGCCAAGTCGCCGGCGGCGGGACCGACGGTCCCCGGGGCGTCGGCCGGCTGGAACCGGGCCAAAGCCTCCCGCAAAGCTCTCTGGCGGCGGCGCAAGGCGCAGCGGCGCGTCTAGGCTCAGCCCCGTCCACCTTCTTCCTCTTCCTCGAAGTGCAGTCAGACCACGTGCCATCACTGCTTTAGGGCTGGCCACCGCAAACAAGACTGCACCTTTCCGCCGCTTTGCATCCGCTGCAACCTGGAGGGCCATTCTTCTGGCCAGTGCAAGAGGCCCCGCAGTCCCGCCTCGGTCGAGGAGCTGCGTCGCGCCGCTGCGGCTAAAGTGGCGCGGATGGAGACCGGATCCCCGCCGACGTTTGGTGTTGGGCGTGTTCCGCTGGATCCTTGGAAGAAAGCGTTGCCGGCGCCGCCGGCACGGTTCTCGCCAAGTGTCCCTGTGGCGCGCCCCGCGCCTCACTTGCTGCCGGTGGGGGTGCCGGGGGAGAACTTCTGCGTCCTCAGGCGCTCTCAGGTCATGGATGACATGGAGACAAGACTCAGGCTGGCCGCTGTGGCATACGTTGGTGGCGCAAGGCCGCCGGTGTCCTGCGTGGAGGCAGCAGAGGCCATCGCGGCGCAGCTCAATATTCCCAGGCACGCGTTTTCGGTGCATCGTTTCCATCCAGAGGACTTTCTGATCGTTTTTGCCACCCCGGAGTTCCGCAACTCCGCCACGGGCGCCGGCTCGGTGGTGCACCAGGGGTTCGAGCTCTTCTTCCGGCCTTGGATCAGGCAAGCCCAAGCCACTGCCAGAGTGATGAGGGTGTTGGTTGACATCATGATCGAGGGCATTCCGTCCCATGCTTGGGAATGGGAGACGGCGGACAAGATCCTGGGATGATCGTGCGACATCATCAGTCTTGCGCCAGAGACAGCCAGTTGGGAGGACTTGTCCCTGTTCAAGCTGTGGGCTTGGTGCCGTGATCCGAACCTTGTTCCAGTTGAGAAGCACCTGTAGATCCTGGAGCCGGTCGAGGAGGCTGGGCTACCGGCGGCTCACCAGCAGGCTTGCTGCCAGTTGTTGGAGTACCCCACCCTGGTGCACATTGGGCGCATGAGAGATTTTACGCCGCCGGAGAATTGGCGCCGGTCGATGAGCTCGGATGGCAGTGGGCAGAGTGGTCTGCCGGACGACTCCGACGACTCATTTGTCGGCGGCGAGCTGCAGGTCCTGCCCTGGTCGAGAGGCGTGCGCGACTCCCGCGGGCCCGCGCGGGTGGTCGGCGACACCGCCGGCGCTGGAGCGGGCTGGTCCTATGCGCAGGCTTTGGTGGGCAGAGTGGGACCGTCCAGCTGGCGTCTGCCGCCCATGAACCCCTCCTTGGGGGCGGGTCCCGCTTGTCGTGCCACCCCTGCGGAGACGCCCGTTGTGAGGCTGCCAGCCAGTTCACCATCCGTCCCTGTCTTGGAGATTGTGGTCAGATCACCACCTGTCCCTGTCGTGGAGACTGTGGTTGGCCTGGCGCGCATCCCCTCGAGGGAGTTGGTAGTGGCTACCTCCTTGGTGCAGGAACAGGGCATGGGCCCGGTCATGGGATCTGGTGTCGCGCCAATCATTGTGGAGGCGGAGGCATGCGCTGTCGAATCTGCGACAGCCCCTGCGGTAGATCAGGTGGACCAGGCTGCTTTGGGGTAGGTGCCACCTATGGTGAGAGAGGAGGATCAAGTGGACCAGGAGTCTCTTTTGACTGACTCGCAGACAATCGCGAAGGATCCCGAGGCGGCCCTGCCTGTTCAGGTAACAGGGGAAGTGGAAGAAGTTGCCCCAAGTGCAGGATCCGAGCCGCAACTGGATTTGAGCGCCCTGCTTGTGGCCATGGAGGTTGGTGTTCCTTCGGATGCAGAGAATCCCGCGCCAGTTCAGATTCCTTCTCTGGGTCCCGACCAAGATATTCCCTCGGCTCGCACGGAATCTGGGGCTGGCGCGTGTCGCTCGGTGGATGAGGTGCATGGGGGTGTGGATGCTGGCCTACCAGAGTGTGGGGTGTCGACCCCGGTGCAGCATGGCCCAATCATTGAGGTTGTTCCTCCTATAGCCATGCACAACAACGACGTGTTGCCTCCCACGCAGGCCCTTGGTGAGGTTTCGGACAGGCAGATCGCTCACCCCCTTTGTCTCGATGGCATGTCCGCCCAGGAATCAGCTGCCTATGCTAAATTAAAATGGTTCTGCTCAAGTCTTATGAAGAAATTGGCCCCACCCCTTCTCAAGGAAGTCCAAGCTTCCAACCTTCGGGCGGAGGCTGAACCTTTCACCCCTTGTCGATGCACCCGTGGCAGCAAGAAGCTTTTGGAGCATAAGAGTAACAAGGTCAGCCAGGCGGAGAATGTTCTCATGAGAGCGTTGGGGCTCGTCCCGGATGACTTGGACGTGGACGACACGGTGGTTACCGAGATGCAGAACATCTTCGACTCGCCTCTTCGGGATCAGCATGTCCGGGTCATCGCGACACTCTTTGGGAAAGAGGTGCCGCCCATGGATGTACTAGAGAAGGGCTCGGCCTCGGAGGTGCTTGCGCTTTGAGCGCTTGGCGGGTTCCGAAGTCTGAAGCTTCTTTCTTTATGGATATAAACCCGCAAGTACTATGTTGGAACGTGCGCGGGCTGAATTGTCCTGCGAAGAGGGCGGCGGTTAGGGAGTTTGTGCAGACAACTAAGGTGAATTTGGTGTGTCTCCAGGAAACTAAATTAGATGTAGTGGATCAATTTGTGGTTCTACGATGTTTAGGTCCTTCCTTCGACGGTTTCGATTACTTACCTGCGTCTGAGACTCGTGGCGGGATTTGACTTGCTTGGGATAGATCGGTGATAGATATGGATGCACTAGTGCACGACACCAACTCCCTTAGTGGCATGGTTCATAGCAAGGATGGTACCAATTGGTGGATCACTGCGGTTTATGGGCCGCAAGGAGATGAGCTTAAAACTGTGTTTCTTGAGGAGCTTCGGGCCAGGAGGCTAGCTTGCCAGGGGCCATGGATGGTACTTGGCGACTTTAACATGATTCTCCGTGCTTCCGAGAAAAGTAATGCCAATCTCAATAGGAGGATGATGCAGCGGTTCAGAGGTTTTGTTGATGCTCACGAGCTCAAAGAGCTTTACATGCACGGTAGGAATTTTACTTGGTCTAACGAGCGAGATTCACCGACCATGACGAAGATCGATAGAGTGCTGGTTTCTGTTGATTGGGAACTTAGTTTCCCGGACTGCCTGCTCGAGGCCCTTTCTACCAACATCTCGGATCACGCGCCCCTTCACCTTTCCACGAGTGTGCCTTTCTGTTCCAAGAAGCGTTTCCATTTTGAGCTTTATTGGACAAAGCTGGATGGATTTGAGGAGGCCGTCAGGGAGGCCTGGATCTGTGACGAGGGGATTGTGGACCCATTTAAGCGGTTAGATGCCCTCCTCAGGAACACTGCTACGACTCTTCAGGCCTGGGGCCAGCACAAAACACGAAACATAAAGATTCAGATGGCGGTGGCTAACTGGGTAATCGCGAGGCTAGATAGAGTTCAGGAAACCAGGTTGCTTTCCCCTGGAGAGTTATGGCTCAGACGCACCCTCAAGCATGCGCTGCTAGGCCTCGCATCTCTAGAGCGAACTATAGACAGACAGAGATCCAGGATCCGATGGATCAAGGAGGGGGATGCGAACACCAAGCTCTTCCAAGCTGTGGCAAACGGACGGAGATCGAAGAATTTCATCGCTCATGTCAGGCACAATGGCGTCATATACACTGACCAGGATCGGAAGGAGGAGATCTTCACTGAAGCTTACGAAGGGCTTCTTGGACGTGCCCAAGCGAGGGAATCTGGCCTGAACCTTGATTTCCTTGGGATTCCTGCCGCTGATCTTCAAGAGCTTGAGCAGATGTTCACGGAGGAAGAAGTCTGGAGCACCATAAAAGAGCTACCCGCGGATCGTGCGCCGGGACCGGATGGATTTATTGGGGCCTTCTACCACCATGCTTGGCCAATCATCAAGCAGGATACCATGGCCGTGTTGCTCAAGCTGTTCGTTGGGGATAGCAGAGGATTCAGCAAGCTCAATCGTGCCCACATCATTCTCATCCCGAAGAAACCGGACGCTCAAGAGGTTGGAGACTTCCGCCCCATCAGTCTGCCCCATAGCATTGCCAAATTATTCGCCAAGATGCTCGCGATCAGAGCCAGGAAGAGGATGAAGGATATTGTTGCGGCCAATCAGTCCGCCTTCATTCTTGGTAGGAGCTTGCACGATAACTTCCTACTAGTGCGCCAAGTTGCTAGGAAAATTCATGCCCGTCGTGATCCCGGAGTATTCCTCAAACTGGATATTTCGCGCGCCTTCGATTCATTGGCGTGGCCGTTCCTCTTTGACGTCCTTCGCGCAAAAGGATTCGACAACAAGTGGATTGGTTGGGTGGCTGCGCTACTCAACTCGGCGAGCACCAAGGTTGTGGTGAACGGAGTCCCCGGAAGGAGTTTTGTGCATGCCAAGGGCTTAAGGCAGGGAGATCCCATCTCGTCCCTGTTATTCGTGATCGCGATGGACGTGTTAACCAGCATCATGAACAAAGTAGAATCGAATGGCATTATCAGTGCGCTCACGGGAGTCACGGCTATGCAACGTCTGTCGATTTATGCCAATGACGTTGCCCTGTTCATCAGGCCGTCGGCGCAGGACATGAGTTTCGTTCGAAACGCTCTACACATCTTCGGCGAGGCGTCCGGCCTCAAGGTCAACTACGCCAAATCCTCCGCCATTCTCATCAGAGGGGATGAGCAAGATCAACTAAGGGTGGCGGACGTGCTGCAATGCCAGGCGGGTGAGTTCCCCTGTAGATATCTTGGACTGCAGTTGGCGATCCGGCAACTCACCAGGGCGCAATGGCAACCCCTTCTGGACCAAGCCAAGCGCTTCGTGCCCACGTGGCAGAGAGGACTAATTCAGCGGGCCGGCAGGCTAGTGCTGGTGAAGTCTGTTGCGGCAGCTAGGCCCGTCCACCACTTAATGGTGATGGAAGCGCCGATCTGGGTTCTTGAAGAGATCAATAGCTGGTTGAGAGCTTTCTTCTGGAAAGGAAAAGAAAAGGTTAGCAGAGGGCACTGTCAGGTCGCTTGGAACTCCATCTGTCGACCAACCCAGTTCGGTGGTCTGGGCGTGAAGAACTTGCAATTGCATGCTTTGGCGCTGCGAGTTCGCGGGGAATGGCTCCTTAGAACAGACCCAGGTAGACCGTGGCAAGGTATTACCATGTCCGATGATCAATCGGCAAGGCAGGTGTTCGACAGCCTGGTGCTGATCAAGGTGGGCGTTGGAAGCCGTGTGCTGTTCTGGAGGGATAGATGGATTCATGGGTTTGCGATCTTTGACATCGCACCGCTGATTCATAGCAGCGTAGATACTCGCACGCACAATCGGAGGACGGTTCTCGAGGCTCTGACTAATAATAGATGGCTCCAGGACATACATGGCAACGTCTCCTTCACGGCCCAACTCCAACTTATGCATCTGGTGCATGCGATTGGATCTGTGCAGAGAGACGTGCAGACGCCGGACGCCTTCTCGTGGCCCTGCGACAAATCAGGAGTGTACACGGCGAGATCTACCTACCAAAAGTTGTGCACTGGCTTGGAAAGGGTCCCCTTTGCGAAGTGTATTTGGAGGAGCTGGGCACCCCTTAGGTGCAAAATCTTTGCTTGGTTGGCCGCGCAGCGACGTTTATGGACCTCGGATCGCCGAGCCAGACATGGATTGCAAGATCACCCCTCTCCTTGTTTTATTTGCCTCCAGGACCAAGACAATATGGAGCACATTCTGATCCAATGTGTATACGCAAGAGAGGTGTGGTACTTAGGTCTCCAAGAGCTCAACATCCAAATCAGGACTCCGGAGCCTCCAGATACATTGACGGAATGGTGGCTTTGGGCGAGGGGCCACTTCAGGCGCGCCGAGCGGCGTGGTTTTGATACACTGGTAATTATCACGACCTGGGCATTGTGGAAGCAGAGAAATGCCCGGGTGTTTAACAGGCCGTGGCAAATCATGAACCCTACGCAACTGTTGGGCCAAATCGGGAAGGAGGTGCAGGATCTTAGGACTGCGGGGATAGGAGTAGGAGGTCTTCAACGTTTTGTGAGACAGTAGCCTTAGTCTGTTTGTATGGAGTTGGCTGGCTCGAATGTTCGCATTCTACGCTAGCGTCTTGTAAATATTCTTTCTGCCTTTTATAAAAATATGGTACGTCATTGGCGTACTCTCGAAAAAAAAATATTCCCACCCCGCGCAAGCCAAAGCTAAGTCTCCCTAGGGTATCAATTAATATCATAGGGAACCGTGCTTACCTAGCGTTTTGCAATGGACCCTAGGGAGACTAACAATCTCTCATGTGTCCCCTGCCATGGCTGCAGCGCATGTAGTGAGCAGGCAGCAACGCCAAGCTTCATGGTGTTTGTAGCCTGCACAGTAACGCCAACACCCATGATGTTTCACCCGTGGTCTGCAACGTCAATGTGGGATGGCGTTTGAATGTGGAGCTGAAACATCAATGTGGGATGGCGTTTGAATGTGGAGCTGAAACGTCATTGTAGACTGGCGTTTCTAAGTGCAGCAGCAACGTCACGGGCTCTGACGTTTTTAAAAGGGTCAGATTGTAAAATACTTTCAGACGGGGTTCATTTTGTGCTTATGCTTACATATAAGGTGAGAACAGTGATTTTGTTCGAACTTTGTTGTGCCCCCTATTATTTAGGGTCTCGGTTTTAGAAGAATAGAACCGGGCGATGATTTTGACAAAAAAAATTGAATCGTTTTTCCTACTTATGAACCGTAAGGTGGGTAATTCATAGCAATTTTGGGGGTATTTTTTTGGACGACAACCGGGAGTATTATTTATTTTATTGTGACACAAAATGTGGGTAATTTAAGCTAACTTAGGGGTATATTTTTAGACAGACGACGAGGAGCACTATTTAGTTTAGTTACTTTATATATATATTATATATATATATATATATATTATTATTAGGTAGTAGAAATAACCAAGACAAGGGAAGTTAAAACAAAAGCATCGGCCATATATCAGAACTTTGAGCAATTTCATTTCTTTTTGCTGTTACGATCGTATGGACATATCGGCAAACAGCTACAAACAGAAATTCAAGAAAAATCACGAACAGCTAAAGGAAAGACCCTAATTCTAACGCTCAAAATTTGAAGAGGCACCAGCTTCTACTACTGTGCATGCGCAGCTGATGTGTCGAAGCTCGGATGAAAGCCTATGAGCTGCACATGTCCAGCAGGAATGCCCTGCATTGCACCAGGCGCCTGAAGAGCAGCTCCAGCCCGTCCTCCAGCTGCTGGATCGTGTCTCCCAGCGCTCTGAGGTCCCTCTGCGCCCGCGACGCCGTCGAATCTTTGCGCAGAGCGAGCGACGGCAGGACGGTTGTGGTGGTGGTGTTCTCCGCGTCCTCACACGCCACTCGTGTCCTCTTCCTGAACGCCCTCGCGGCGATGCACGTGGACCACCTGCTCCGCCCGGCGGACACGGCCACCCGTCGCGACAAGGCTGTCACGACGCCCTCCAGCACCGCCACGGTGACCCGCCGCGCCTCCTCCAGCGAGCGCCCGCCGCTTTCTCCCGCTTGACACGGGCTGATGTGCCGGTGCCGGTGCTGCTGCTGCTGTCTTTTCACGTCGGTGCGCGCTTTCCTGGCAAGGAGCGTGTACGCGCGCGCGGCGATCTCGGCGGCGGCAGCGTCCCCGCGCCGAAGGGCAACCTCGAGGTCGAACGCGCACGCGCGCATGGAGCGCAGCCCATCCCGCGTCGCGGCGCAGGCGTCGAGCAGCGCGACGGACGCCTCCAGCTCCTCCTCCACCTGCTCGGCGCGCGCGAACCGCAGGAGCGGCTCCACGTGCTCGTACAAGCGCGCCACGCCTTCGAGGTCCCCCGTCATCGCTGCCGGCGACGAGGAAGCCACGCATCCCTCCATGTCCGGATAGGATGGACTTCACTTGTACAATAAGCTGTGCTCAGGTAGCGTCCAGACGAGAGGAGACGAGATGCTAGTTAAGTTGATCGCAGTCGCAGCAAACTCGTAGCCGTAGGTGCCTGGAGCTCCATCCGTGGTGCCGCGCGAGCGCATATATACCCTGTGCTGTTCGCGCACCGTGCGCTGTCATGTTGGCGCCGGCCGGCCACCGGCACGGCAGGCTGGCATGCACCCCCATGGGCGGGCGCGGAGACGATGCGCTATATGTACGTATGTACGTACTAGGACTAGGACTTGTTGGGAGCGTTCCAACCGCGAGCAGTTGGCTGGAGGCGGACACATGGACGCCTCCGGGGGCGCCAGGAGGTAGGCGAAGCTGCCGTGCATGCGCTGATCCGCAGATAAGGACAGGACATGGCAATGATCCGCCTCACGTCCGTACCGACCAATCATGGAGCTGAGCCCCTAGTTTATTCCTGGAATGTCTCAAGAGATCCTTTAATTAAAGAGCATCATATCTCCCGATCATGAGAGATTATCTCTGCTGTGTCCCTTTGTGTCCATCTTCTTCCTAGCTCCTACCTCACCAGAGATACGTGTCACACCTTGCCAACCCAAGTGCGGCGCGCACTTGGCCCCTGTCGTTGTTTATCTAAACTATTTGTCACTACATAGCATAAGTAGACAAATCTAGTCTATTTGTTGTCAGTTCGCTTCTTCGGTACAACCCAGAATACAATGACGGCTAAGATCGTCCGTCCCCTTCATAGAAAAGCAGGATCGACCTTTAATTTATAACTAGCAAATATGTCGTATGTTGCAATGGGACATAAAAATATTACCTTATCGTCAAATAAGTATATAATATGGTTCAATACCTCAACATATGAGCATCTTCTATTTTTATATTTAACACGATGTCCCATCATGTTGTCACTTATATTCTTTTCCATCCTCGTTAATGATGATCATGGTGTTCCTGTGATCAAATTTTGTTGATTGATGTCCACTTATCTTTTTTCTGAAATACATGGATAGTTTTTTTGCTCAGTCTATGCACTTTTTTGAAAATGGGGAATAAATTTTGAAATTCATGATTTTTTTTTAGTTTTTCTCCATGTTGTTTTTATTTCATAGTCATTTTCTTCGAATTCATGAATATGTTTTGAATAAATTATCATTTTAAAAATTATGAACATTCTATATTTTTATATTCTTCAAAATTGTGAATCATTTTATAATATGTGAACAGTTTTTAAAAATCATCATTTTTTAAAAAACCATGAAAGTTTTATTATTTCATGAACCTATGTTTCAGTTCCCAAATATTCTAAGGTTTTATGAACAAATTTTTTCAAAACTAAAAAATTCCAATTTTAAGAAATCATGAATTAATATAAAGAAAAAAAAATAGAATTAATAAAACATGGGCTGGCCCATGAACTTGTGTTGGCTGCTATCAAAAGAGAAAAGCAGTGTTCATGTAATCAAGTTCTGTCGATTGATGTAAACTTATCTTTTTTCTGAAATGCATGGACAGTTTTTTTTACTCAGTGAACATTTTTTGAATCAATGAACCTTTTTGTAAATGGGGAAGAAATTTGGAAATTCGTAATTTTTTAGCTTTTCTCAACATTTTTGAAAATTTCATAGACATTTTGTAAATTCTTTAATAATGTGCAAACAGTTTTTTTAAAACCATCAACTCTTTTTGAATCCGAGAACATTTTCTGATTTTTTGAGCCTTTGTTTTAATTTCCAAACATTCTTTGATTTCATGAACATTTTTTCAATACTAAAAAAATGGAAATTTGGAAAATTACGAACTAATTTAAAGAAGATTTTTTTTTGAAATAATAAAACATGGGCTGGTCCATGAACCCGTGTTGCTATAAAAAGAGAAATAACAGGGGATAATAAAAGGTGTGCAACCAAGGATCGAACCTAGGTCTTCTGTGTGAAAGAGAGGCGCTCTAGCCACCGAACCACACGTGCTTCTAATTCTTCAAGTTCTCATAGCTTAATAACCCCACGTGACTGCGACTTTGATAGAAAAAATTCAAATTGTTTATTTTCACTTATGGGTGGCATACTGGATAATTTAAGCCAACTTTGGGAGCGATTTTAACGACGTACGACCAGAAACACTATTTGCTTTATTATTAGATAGAGATTTTACCCCCGGCCAAGAGCGACGCGACGTCCGTGTACAAGCGCCACCCGTGGGACGCACAGGGTTACGTCCGACGTGTATACAACGTGTACAACGGTTAACATGCGTCAGACGTTGGCCGAAATCACTGTTTTGACCTTGGGGAAGACTAAACTTTATAGGAAAAAAAATTCATGATCTGACCCTTTTGACAACGTCAAAGATCGCGGCGTTTCCAATGTGCATAGAAACGCTGAACCCATATATGTTGCTGACCTGGCCCACTGTCAGGCAGAGCACGCGTTGCGTGGTGACGTGGCAGGCGAGAAACGCCGAACCCGTATGCGTTTCCAACAACACAAGTGCCTTTGGTGTTCCTCACGTGGATTAAATAAACCGTGCGGGGCCGCCGGTGGGACACAACCCACTCGCAGCCCCTTCTTCTTCCTCACGCGGCAGAAGAACGGGCCCTCGCCCCTCTCTCCTTCTTCACCAAATTCAACCCTAATCTTTCATTTTTACCATCAAAAGAAGTAGATCGAACCGTCCCCAAGTTGCTTGAGGTATTCTCCTTCTATTCCTACAATTTTTTTCAATCAGGATTGATTATTGTAGATGCATTTTTTCAGTCAAGATTAGTGTAGATCCATTTCTTTGAGTTAAGATTTATGTTGAAGAATATACTACTTGTGTTAAAAGGAGTTGTTTGTGATTTGTTTGTAATGTAGTATAGGATATAGATATAGAAAAATATATATTATGTTGAATCCTAATATTATTTGTTGGTAATTTTATTATGTAGGATGTTGAGCCGGATAAATATCACAGCCTTGATGATTTTTATGAGCAGGAGCATCGTGCTGTGCTAGTGGAAAGAGGGGAGGTAATTATGTATCTATGTTGTTTGATTTTAATATCGTGACAAGTTGAGAGAAGTTTCAAAATCGTGCGTTTTTTAGGTTCCACCAGTTCTTTAGTTGAGGGGGCAAAACCCGCGTGAATCTCTTTTATATGACCATCGCTACGAGACTTATTATAGAAGAATGAGTCTTCTTCAGTTTGTTCTCAACTTTAAAGGCACACCACCATGGCTGAACTCGACGGCCATTACCGCCCTTGCGGACCGTTGGAGGCCGGAGACACACTCTTTTCACCTT
Source organism: Hordeum vulgare subsp. vulgare (assembly GCF_904849725.1). NCBI lineage: Eukaryota > Viridiplantae > Streptophyta > Magnoliopsida > Poales > Poaceae > Hordeum > Hordeum vulgare. Next base: position 241,536,276 of record NC_058524.1, on the reverse strand, counting down.
GCTCTTGATGAGATGACCATCACTTTGGAGGATATTGCAATGGTCTCTGGGCTACCGATCGAGAGCAGGGATCTTACCGGGAAGGTGAAGTCTAAGGGATGGCGACAACGTGTTGCAGGTTTGGTTGGTGTTGAACCACCGCCGTGGATTCATGAAAGCAAGAAAGATCCTAGGCCATTCGGGGCATTATTTTCATGGTTGCAACAACATTTTTATAAGTGCCCACATAATTCTAGTCCGACTGTTCTGGAAATGCACGCCAGGGCTTACTTATGGAATCTTTTGACCCAAGTGGTGTTTCCGGATGTCATGGGGGACACATCGTCATGGATGTTTTTGGACCCTCTCCGTGACTGGGATGTTAAGTTGAGTTGGGGGTCGGCGGCACTAGCTTTCTTGTATCGTCAGGTAATGCTTAGTAAGATGCATTTCATTAGTTAAAATAGATGTTTGCATGTGATCGCTTATCGCTTGAACAAATGTGCAGTTGGACGGAGCATGTATGAGGAGTAAGCCGACATCGAGTCTTGGTGGTTTCATTTGGGCCCTACAAATTTGGATGTGGGAGTGTATACCTGTAGGCCATAACGTCACCATTACTCCGGAAGAACCTTAGGAGTGGCCACCAAAAGCATCACCACTGGAACCTTGGCCACCAAAAGCATCACCACCGAAACCTCGGCCACAAAAAGCATCACCACCGGAACCTCGGCCACCGGCATCACTAGTAGAAGAATTGTGCCCTTTTGAAGTTTTGTTTGTTTTGCAAGTCCTCTTGTTGTGTGACGGTTCGTTGCAACCACCGCATTGGTTGCTGTCACGTGGCTCCATGAAATGTCCACTACCAAACTCTCTGGTGCTCATGAGTTCATCCATATCATTCCTGTATCGCTTTGTTCTCCTTGTACCCTTGGGTTGTACCATCATCTCCGGATCCGGCCTAATGTTAGGGCCATGATACTTTGGCCACTGTGATGCGTCCAGAAAAGGTAGAATCTAGACGCCCATGTTAACTTATGAGTTTGCAAATTGAATTCATGCAACCTCACAACTACTCCATCAGAGACGGGCAAATTCCCGTGGTGGGACGCCGTCATCATGTGCGAGGATGACCAATGGTACTTGCTAGGACACTCACAAGTACAATGTCACGTCCGAAGAGCCACCTCAAATGAGCCACCACCATATGATTGTCCATCTCTCGTTGTCCACCTGGCTCATCAACTTGGTATTTCATTTCAACATTATCGAAACAAGTGGCTCGCTGTATGGCTAACTTGTCTTTTTGAAACTCTAGCCACTCGACAACGTTCTTCGGATAAACCTCATTGGGAGGCTTCTCACTATTCAACTTGTCAATTTCATCGGAGTGCTTCAGAAAATACTCATTTAGCTTGTAGAAAGTATATTCCGCTATTGCCGTCACCGGCAACTGACGGGCACCCTTCAAAACAAAGTTGAAGCACTCAACAATATTGCTTGTCATGCCACCATATCTTATGCCTCCTTCGTCACATGCCCGGGACCACTTGTGTCTCTCATCAAAACTCCTTTGTAGGAACTCTTTCCCACCTTCATTCCCTTCTCATAGATTTTGTCCAAGCGCTCATTGAATGACTTAACGGAGAAGGCCACACATGCGTAGTTAAGATCCTTGCAAAGATCCTTGTTCTTACAAGCCCTGTAAAAGTTTGCAATGAAGTGCCTCATGCACCATCAATGGTGAACCCACACACTCGTATGTGAATATCCACGGCCTTCAATATGCCTTGGTGCCGATCGGATATGATGCATACCTCCCTATTCGGAGGAATGACCGTCGTCCTCACAAGTCTCATGAACCATTCGCAGTTGTCTTGGTTCTCCACGGAGACCAAAGCAAATGCCACAGGCAAGACTTGATCATTAGCATCATGCGCCATTGCTACCATGAGTCTTCCCTTGTATTTGTCGGTCAAGAATGTTCCATCTACAAACAAAACCGGACGACAATGCTCAAAAGCTGCAATGCATGGGCCAAACGTCCAAAGAACGATGAAACACTCCTTCAATATCTTGGACATAGTGGTACATTCCTTGGTTTCTATAGGACATCGCTCCCAACAACCTCGGTAGCATTTTGTACGCCTCTTCCCATCCACCGTTCAACATTCTAAGAGCGACTTGCTTGGCCTTCCATGTCTTCCCATACTTGACCTTATATCCAAACTTATGTTCAACCCAACTCATCAACAACTTCACTTTAATGGTTGGATCCTCGGCTATATGTTTCTGGTATTTATAACCAATGAATTCCGAGGTTAGTTGACGGTGTGTCTTTCATGCTTCTACGATCGCCGGTGTGCATTGGTGAGTGGCTTTGCAACTTGTTATCTTCCACCAACCATCTTTCGTGATTCTTCCATTGGCTTTCCATTTGCATCTTTCTGACTCACATTTCATGGTGTATCGCTTATTGCAGTCCGACTGAACAACTATGGAAGGCATGTGGTGTTTGACAACATACTCACACAACCACATATTCAATTCTAGCATGTGCTCGAACATCAAACCTTTCCTTAGGTAAGACATCGAAATCTCGTCGGGTGTACTACTTGGGAACTGTCTAGCCTCAATTGTCTTGCTCATGCCACCGTCGACAATAGACTTATCTGCAAGGCTAACATCACAAGACAAAGGAACTTTGTGACCCCTACCATTTATTTTCGTGTACCACTCTGCTTCTTTCTGAGTGAGGCCATCCTCGTCCAACTCATTTATCGGGCCTTCATCATCCGAGTCATCCACACAAGCACGCTGATAGATAATGTCAGGATCCATGTCCTGATGCCTTACTTGAGCCTCTACGTCACCAATGTGTTGCTTCTCATACTCTTCCTTGAAGTCATGATCATCATCATTGATGGGTGCACTACCTCCGAACTCATATTTGGGATACTCATTGGCTTCCACTTCAACTTTATGCTGCACATCTTCTACCAAGGTTTGGTTCAAGTAAACTTCAAAGAGTGGAGCCTTAACAACCTTACTTGCAAACACTTCGAGTGACTTGATTGTCGATGATGCAACAACCTCCTTATATGCAACCCAATGCAAATTGGACCTGATAGGCATTATCTTCATTCGACACTTGTATGTTGGTCTAACATCATATCTTTCTACTAATTCAACTTGGTCACTTGCATCCACCCACTTAATCTTGTGTGTATTTCTTCCACAACCTCTTCATAACTAGGACTCTCAAGAAATATCAACACTTCCTCATACTTGTCAACAATATCAACATTCATGAATGCCTCTTTGTCAACATAATGAATATTCACAATATTTTCCATCTAAAAAGACAAACATCAATAAAAAATGCACCACATTGCTAAAAAAATCACTAAAATCATATACCAGCCACAATGTTCAAAACTAGGGCTAGGAACCACATAAACAAAACAATCCAAATAGACAAATACAACCAATAAAATTTTGTGAGATGAAGGAGGTTACCTCCAAGCCGAGCACACTTAACCTCGGAGTTCTGTTCGAATGGGCTCCCGAAAAAGAAGGAATTCCTTATTGATATGATTAGTCTATCATCCCTAATAAGCGAAGCTATCACAATAGTGAGGGGAAAAAGGGAGAAAAGGGAGGAAGCTCGGGATAGGCCAATGGGGGAGAAGAGAGTGAGTGGTGAGAGGTAGATGAGAGCCCCAGGCGGACCTAAAATATCTGGATGACAAACGCCAAAGGCACTGGTGTTGCTGGAAACGCATATGGGTTTGGCGTTTCTGGCCTGCCACGTCACCATGCAACGCATGCTCCGCCTAGCAGTGGGCCAGGTCAGCAAAGCACACAGGTTCGTCATTTCTATGCATATTGGCAACGCCACGGACTGAGGCGTTGCCAAAAGGGTCAGATCATGATATTTTTTCCTGTCGAGTTCAGTCTATGATGAATGTCGTCCTCAATGTCAAAACAGTGATTTCGGCCTTAGGTGGTCCGCTTGACGTCGGTGTCGTGCCGTCGGTCAAATCCGCGGCTCCCAAAGAAGTGGTTCGCTATGCAACGGTTCCCGAGGCCATCATTATTGTCGGTGTTAGTCCAACGCCGCCCGCCCACCTACTGCCACCCTCCTGCAACTATATAAACTCGTGCCGGTTGGCCCTTCTCTCATCGACGCCCTTCTTTCCCCCGATGCCCTCTCTTCCTCTCGCCCCCGTCGCCTTTCCTCCTCTTGTCGACGACATGTCGTCCAGCGGCGCCAGCAGGAGCTTAGGGAGCGACGACCCTCCTCCCGACAGCACCTGGCCGATGATCGTGGGCACGTTGAAGACGAAGGAGCTTCTCCGGTTCGGCCTCACGTTGCCGCCACACTACCGTCTTCCAATGAGTTCAAGATCTCCGCCAATGTGTACCCGACGAGAACCCCGACGTGACTGTGAAGGAGTATCGCCGCCAGTGGAACGCCGTCGGCCGCCACACATTCTGGGAGGACAAGTCTTATTGGGTCATCATCGGCGAGCTCCGACGGGCAGGGACAGGCTCGTCATTAGCCCCGCGCCAACTGGCTCGGCGCGTCGCACACCGCGCTCGTGCACTCCTGGCCGTCCCCCACCCCCTTGCCCGTGACGCCATCAAGCTCTCGTCGTAGCAAGTCGTCCTTCGTGAAGACGGCGACCCGGGTGACAACTCGGGACTCGTCGTCGGGCAACCGGGTGACAACTCGGGACTCCTCGTCGCGCTTTGGGCATTGGAGGTGACGGTGGCTATCGCGGCGAGGGATGCCACAGAAGTGGGGGTGGTAGTGCAGGCGGCGGCGGCGTAGGAGTAGGCACCGACACAGGCACTGGCGCAGGTGGACAATGATGACATCATCGATTGGGCCGCCGACGGCTTGAGCAGCGACGACAACAACGATGACGGTGTAGGCGACGACGGTGCAACTGAGATCATCAACCTCGCCATTTCGGACGATGAGTAATAGTTTAGGTTTCTTTTCCCAAAAAATAGATCGCCGAATTCGAGTAGTAAGTTAGTTTTAATTTCCGCAAAAACTATGTAAAATATTTATGTCTGATTTAAGTAGGTAAAGTTCGAATGCAATTTCGATGTGTTTGCACTTTATTAATTAAAAAAAAGTACAAAAGTTTTGAACGATCGAAAACTCGTGACAAATTCAGAACGATCGAAAACTCGCTACAAATTCAAAAAATTGAAAACTAACGGAAGAGCCGACTGATCGGAAAACCAAACAATCTAAAACTTACGACAAATCAGAATGATGGAATCTTGCAACATATTTCAAAATTGAAAATCCGGGGAAGAGCCGACTGATCGAAAACCCGAACAATTTAAAACTCGCGATAGATTCAAAAGTTGGAAAAGTCACAAAACATTCGAAAGATCAAAAACTCCCGACTGAGCTGACATGTCGAAAAGTCACCATAAACTCGAACGATCTAAAACTCACAATAGATGGGAACGATCGAAAACACACAACAATCCCAGAAATCAAAAACGTAAGAAAGAGCTGAACGCACATTGCATCACGTCCGCGAAGTTATTAGGGAATTTTATTCTGAAAATTCATAGAAAATGCATATAATCTCAGAAATCATTGAAAATTGATATTGATGTTTCTTATGATAATATTAGCCTGTAAAAAATATGGGTCTATTTTAAAGGATATCGAAAAAACAACCTTCGAGCTGGACCCTTTCCTCCTACCCGAATGGCATCAGTTCAAGATGGTAATTTTTGGTCATCTTTAGGTTGACATCAATTTTTTCCATCATGTGTGCATGACCAACATAAACCCACACAAAAGATTAGAATGAATTCGGGCACCGAGCGCACATTATGTCATGTTGGGCGCTGATTTAGGGTATTTTCTTCTCGAAAATCATACAAAATGCATATAATGTTGCAAATCATTTGAGATTGAGATGAATGATTCTCATTGTAATATTAGACTGTAGAAGAAATATGGGTCCATTTAAAGGATGTCGAAAGCAAAACATTCTTTGAGATGGACCCTTTCCTCCTACCCAAACGGCCTTTGGTGAATATGGTATCTTTAGATTGACATCAAATTTTGCCATCATGTGTGCATGCCCCATATAGACCCACACGAAAGATTCGAACCAATTCGGACCTTTACCGCACGTTGCATCATGTCTGGACGCTGATTTTGGGTATTTTCTTCTTGAAAATCGTACAATATTCATATAATCTTGGAAATCATTGAAAATTAGCATGAATGCTTCTCATGATGATATTAGACTATAGAAAAGATATGGGTCCATTTTCAGGATGTCGAAAAGAACATCTTTCGAGACACACCCTATCATGTACCCGAACGGGCTTGGGTAAAGATGGTAATTTTTTGGTCCTCTTTAAACAGCCACCAAATTTTCCCATCATGTGTGCATGCCCAATGTAGACCCACACGCAAGATTCGAACGAATTCGGACACCGAATCGATGTTGCGTCACATCCGACCACTATTTTAGGGTATCAACTTCTAGAAAATCATATAAAATGTATATAATATCAGAATCATGGAAATCATATAAAACGTTGCATCATGTCCGAAACCCCTCCATTCTACAGCAAGTACGCGTGTACACTCATAAAATCTGCCTAACTTTTTCCAATTAGTGGGCATGCCCTTTGGACCACTCCATGCAAGATTCAAAGGAATTGTGATACTGAACTCATGTTGCGTCACGCCCCGCCATTATTTTAGGATATTTTCTTCTAGAAAATTATAGAAAATACATATAATGTTGGAAATTATTGAAAATTGACAGGGATGCTTGTGACGGTGATCCTAGTGTGTGGAAAACAAGTGAGTGCATTTGATCGATGTGACACAACAGTTTTTGAGGAGAAGCCTTCCGTTCTACAACAAGTACCGGTGTGCATTCATTAAATCTACCGAATTTTTGCCAGCTAGTGAGCATGCCCTTTGGACCACTCGACGCAAGATTCAAACAAATTCGGACACTGAACACACGTTAGGTCACGCTCCCGCCACTATTTTAGGGTATTTTCTTCTGGAAAATCATAGAAAATACATACAATGTCAGAAATAATTGAAAATTGACCGGGATTGCTAGTGTAGAAAAGCCTACCTATTGTGTGAGGGAAATGTCCTTGCTCGCGTGGACACCCGACGCCACCTCTATGTTGTCAGAGTTAAAAAATAGTGGTGGCGTTGGAGACAATGCCCACAATATTTCATATACTTATGGCGTCGGATATATCTGCACGACGACAATATCATACATATCTATGGCGTGCGATCTGTCCCAACGTCTGAAATTAGAGAGATCATTACTAGCGTCGTTCCGCACGCCAGTACTAACTGACAAAACGCAGCAGAAAAAGCTTCGAGGGAAGCGCAATTTTGTATCAATATATATATAACGACATTTTTTCCCACATTCGTACTAATAAGGTATGATAACACGTACAACATAATTAATATTGTGGTACACATTATTTATATATATGCATACATTAACCATCGTAACTACTAATACGATACTCCTCTCCTTGAGAAACAATCTTGAAGAATAGAAAAACCCCTGCATCTCTCCTTGGTTGAGCAGAGAGATCCACCGATCACCAATCTTCATGTTGCAGTCACTCAGTAGTTGCCTCCATTCATTTATTTTGAGATGTCCATCTGGTGCAATCAGGTATGTACCTATGAAACAGATCTTGTTGACGGAAATAATTGTCATATCACCTTGGTTGTCATCCATCACCAGAGGCACAACACATCTTGGAAGCTTCTCTCCTTGAAAAATAGTAACATAGCAAGCAATGTAGTAGCCCACACTTGATTTATGTAAAAAGATTTAATGTATATATGTGAAAGACATGCTATAGTCAAAAATCTTATCATGCATTTTCTACACATGTTGACTTTGTTAAAGGTATGGACTAGTGGCAGGTATTGTGCTTCATTTGGACCAGCTCCATAAATGCCCTTAAGGGACTCAATGTTAGCAACAAAGAACAAGATGTAACATTCTTCCATTCTCTATTGCATTCATAGAATAAAAATCAATGGGAAAAATCGACATGAATGTTGGTAAAAAACGGGCATATTGAGTGCTAGAAATTTGATGAAACGGAAATGAATCCACGTTTTGCCAAAATATTAGCAACTCTCTCGACATCCCCTATAAAAAGAAACATAGCGCGAGAAAATTTGCGATGGGGTCGGGTGCGGGGCGGACGGGGCGGCCCGTCCGAATCATGAGGGGGTTGATGTCAGCTGTGCTTCCCCGGCAACGGCGCCAGAAATACTTCTGCTACTGCAACAAAAGACCTTCCAATGGCGCCAGAAATAGGCACGTTGTCGGGAAATTATCTTGACGTGCTCCTCCTGGCAACGGCGCCAGAAATAGGAGTGTTGCTTGATACTCCTCAGCAATGGCACCAGGAATCCTTCAACTGCGGCTATGCCTTAAGGGACTTCCTAGGAAAGTATGCAAAGGATTTCCCCCGTGGCCTTGGAGCCTTGCGTTGGTGTTCCCTCGAAGTAGAAAGGATGATGTAGCACAGCGGTGGTAAGTATTTCCCTCAGTTTGAGAACCAAGGTATCAATCCAGTGGAGGAGTATCTCAAGATCCTGCACAAACACTAAAGCTTGCTCCCAACGCTATGAAGGGGTTGTCAATCCCTTATAGATTGTTCGCCAAGTGAGAACTGAAAGCAACAAAGTAACAAAGCAAAGTAAAAGCGAAGGTGTACATGATGGATGTGAATAGACCCGGGGGCCGTAGTGTTTACTAGTGGCTTCTCTCATAAAAGCAAGTAGACGGTGGGTGAACAAATTACTGTCGAGCAATTGATAGAATTGCGCAAAGTCGTGACGATATCCATGGCAATGATTATATCTATAGGCATCACGTCCAAAGCAAGTAGACCGATACTTTCTGCATCTACTAATATTACTCCACACGTCGACCGCTATCCAGCATGCATCTAGTGTATTAAGGCCATAAGAACAGAGTAATGCCTTAAGCAAGATGACATGATGTAGAGGGACAATCTCAAACGAATGATGAAAACCCCATCTTTTTACCCTTGATGGCAACTACTTAATGTGTGCCTTGCTGCCCCTACTGTCACTGGGAAAGGTCAGCACATGGTAGAACCCAAAACCAAGCACTTCTCCCATTGCAAGAATCATAGATCTAGTTACAAGGATATCAAATCACGCATATAAGAAATCAGCAAAGACTCAAATATATACCATAAATAATCTGATCACAAATCCACAATTCATCGGATCTCGACAAACACACCGCCAAAGAAGATTACATCGGATAGATCTCCATGAAGATCATGGAGAAGTTTGTATTGAAGATCCAAGAGAGAGAAGAAGTCATCTAGCTACTAACTACGGACCCGTAGGTCTGAAGTGAACTACTCACGAGTCATTGGAGGGGCGATGGTGATGATGAAGAAGCCCTCCAACTCCAAAGTCCCCTCCGGCAGGGCGCCGGGAAGGGTCTCCAGATGAGATCTCGCGGAAACGGAAGCTTGCGGCGGCGGAAAAGTATTTTTGAGGCTCCCCTGATTTTTTGCTGAATTTTTGGGAATATATAGGCCAAGGATCTAGGTCAGGGGGCGGCCAGGGAGGCCACAAGCCGTGACACTGCCGCCTCCCCCTGGTGGCGGAGTGGGAGCTTGTGGGCTCCCTGGAGCCCACCTGGCTTGGCCCAGAGGCCCCCTGATCTTCTTCCGTTCGGGAAAAAATCGTTTCAGGGTTTTTATTCCGTTTGGACTCCGTTCCAAAATCAGATCTGAAAAGAGTCAAAAACACAGAAAAACAGGAAGTGACACTTGGCACTGAATTAATAAGTTAGTCCCAAGAAAGATATAAAAGGTACATAAAACATCCAAAGATGACAAAATAACAACATGAAACCATAAAAAATTATAGATACGTTTGAGACGTATCAAGCATCCCCAAGCTTAACTCCTGCTCGTCCTCGAGTAGGGAAGTGTAAAGAATGATTTTTTGATGCTTTCATGCTACCTAGCATAGGTGTCCTTTGTAATTCCTCTTATGTGACGTGAATGTTCAGATCCATTAGATTCGAAACAATAGTTTGCTATTGACGTGGAAACAATAATAATTCAAGAAAACTAGCAAGGTAATCATGAACTTTCAAAATAACAAGGCCAAAAGAAAGCTATCCCTACAAAAGCATATAGTCTGGCTATGCTCTATCATCATTGCACAACGAATTTAAATCATGCACAACCCCGGTATTGGCCAAGTAATTGTTTCACACCTTTACTTTCTCAAACTTCAACTCTCACGCAATACATGAGTGTGAGCCATGGTTATAGCACTATAGATGGTGTGGAATGTGGTGGAGGTTGCAAGACAAAAAAGAAGAAGATAGTCACATTAACTAGGCATATCAATGAGTTGTGGAGATGCTTATCAATAGATATCAATGTGAATGAGTAGGGATTGCCATACAAATGATGCACTAGAGCTACGAGTATGTGAAAGCTCTTAAAAAAACTAGTGGGTGTGCATCCAACTTTCTTGCTCACGAAGACCTAAGGCAAATTTGAGGTAGCCTATCATTGGAATATACAAGCCAAGTTATATAATGAAAATTTCCCACTAGCTATATGGTGGTGACAAAACGATAGACTCTCAATCATGGTGCTTAATATGCACAAGTGTGGAAAAAGTGGTAGCATTGTCCCTTCTCTCTTTTTCTCTCATTTTTTTGGTGGGCTTCTTTGGACTATTTTATTTCCTCACATGGGACAATGCTCCATTAATGATGATCATCACACTTTCAACTCAATACTTAGAGCAACTATGACTCTATATGGGCCTTCGGTAGTGTACCGTGGCAATGATCTAGCATGGCATAGACATCAATGGAAACATCATGCTAGCTATCTTACGATCATGCAATGGCAATGTAGACGTGGTGGCACATGTCATGGTGGTAGTTGCATGGCAATATATCTCGGAATGACTTTGAAAAAGCCATAGTAGGTAGGTATGGTGGCTGTTTTGAGGGAGGCTAATGGTGGGTTTTGTGCACCGGCGAAAGTTGCACGACACTAAGAAGATAGTGATGGTGGTAGGTGAAAGTGCATCTAAACTATGGACTCAACATTAGTCATGAAGAACTCATATACTTGTTGTAAAAGTTCTATTAGTAATCGAAACAAAGTATTCAACGCATACTCCTAGGGGAAGGGTTGGTAGGTATAAACCATCGCGCGATCAAGACCGCCACGCAAAGGATGACAATCAATATACTAATCATGCTCAGATTTCATCACATAGCGGTTCACCATACGTACATGCTACGGGAATCACTAACTTCAACACAAGTATTTCTAGATCCACAACACCTTACTAGCATGACTTCAATATTACCACAACCACAACTCAAAACTAATTGAGATGAATCAAACTTCTCTAACAAGTCAATGCACATGAAGGTGGAAGTTTTCGTATCCCTTTGGATAACTACCCCTTTTGAGACTACTTTCAAAGCATAGATCAACTACCAAGCCACGCACCGTTGCGCTCTAAAAGATATAAGTGAAGCACATGTGAGCTGAATTGTCTACCAAAAGATATAAGTGAAGCTCGACAAAATCACGGTGTGTGCATGTCTCTCTCTCTAGGTGTGCAGCAAGGATGATTGTGTCACAACAAAAATAAAAGACTCCTACGATACAAGACGCTCCAAGCAAAAACACATAACATGTGGTGAATAAAAATATAGCCCCAAGTAACGTTACCGATGGATTGAAGACGAGAGAGGGGATGCCTTCCCGGGGCATCCCCAAGCTTAGGCTTTTACGACATCCTTGAATCTCTTGGAGGGCCTTGGGCATCCCCAAGCTTGAGATCTTGCCACTCTTTATCTCTTTGTCCATAAGAACTTCACCCAAAACTTGAAAACTTCACAATACGAAACTTAAACAGAAACTCGTGATAACATTAGTACAAGAAAGCAAACCACCACTTCCTTAGGTACTGTAGCAAACTTAAATTCTACTTGTGCTGATGTTGGGTTACTGTACTTTCAATCTTCCATGGCTAATACCCCCCGATACTATCCATAGTTTCATCAAAATAAGCAACCAACACAACAAAAACAGAATCTGTTAACAGCAGACTAGTCTGTAGCAATCTGTATATTTCATATACCTCTGGTACTTCAAAAATTCTGATAAATTATGATAGTCTGAAGAATTTTCATAGCAATAAACAGCAAAAAGAATCAACTCAAAATCTCTTACAGAAAAAAATGAAAATTCTTTTCGTGAGCAGAAAGTTTCTGTCTTTTCCTGCATGACCAAACGATCATCCCCAAGACTAATGATAACGGTTTTGCTTGGCACAAACGCAAAAAGAAACACAAAAAACACAATCATAACAGAATTATGAAAGTGTGGAAAACACAAAATAGAAAGAAAAAGGATAGATTCGTTGGGTTGCCTCCCAACAAGCGCTTTTGTTTAACGTCCATAGCTAGGCAAAAAGTGATGGAATCACGTATAGTCATCTTTGGTGCTCAAACCATAGGTAGTGTGATCATTTATCATCTTAAGATTTCCATCTTTATTGGATGACTCACCACTAAATTTAGGAACAAAAATAGGCTTGACCGTATTTTTGAGAGTAAGATTTGGAGTATTTTGCATAGCGGCAAAAGCGGAACCCAAGTTGGTTATGACATCTTCTAATTTGCCAATTCTAGAAGAATCATTAACTATAAGTTCCTTCTCCTTTAAATTTTTCAAAAAGTTTCCCACATTGGATCCGTACTGAGTAATTTGATTGTGGATCTTTCTATGCAAACCCTCAATAAGATCAATTATGGCAATTTTGTTTTCAATAGCATCAAGCCTTTGCATCACGTGTTCCAAGGTCAAGATAGTTACATTAGCCATGAGCGGGGGTGAGCCTACCAAATTCATGATAGCTCTATAGGAGTCAACAGTATGGCTCCCCAAAAAGTTCCCGCCTACAATGGTATCAAGGATATACCTATTCCAAGGAGAAATTCCAACATAGAAACTGCGAAGGAGGACGGTAGTGGATTGCTTACGAGTAGATCTACTTTGAGCACTGCAAATACTGTACCAAGCGTCCTTCAAATTTTCTTCCTCATTTTGCCTGAAATTGAGAACTTCATTTTCAGGGGTGTCGTTTGGAGTGGTGGGTCTAGCCATTGGTGGACTATCTCACACACAAACGAGCAGGAAGAGAGAGTGAAACGGGGAAAAGAGAAAGGCAAACGAAAACGGCAAATGTGAAGTGGGGGAGAGGAAAACGAGAGGCAACTGGCAACAAAAGTAAATGCAAGAGATGAGTTTGTGAGACCTACTTGGATAGATCTTGATTTCTCCTCCCCGGCAACGACGCCATAAATACGTCTGATGTCAGCTGTGCTTCCCCGGCAATGGCGCGAGAAATTTTTCTGCTACTGCAACAAAAGACCTTCCAATGGCGCCAGAAATAGGCACGTTGTCAGGAAATTATCTTGACATGCTCCTCCTGGAAACGGCGCCAGAAAAAGGATTGTTGCTTGATACTCCTCAGCAACGGCACCAGGAATCCTTCAGCTGCGGCTACGCCTTAAGGGACTTCCTAGGCAAGTATGCAAAGGATTTCCCCCGTGGCCTTGGAGCCTTGCATTGGTGTTCCCTCGAAGCGGCAAGGGTGATGTAGCACAGCGGTGGTAAGTATTTCCCTCAGTTTGAGAACCAAGGTATCAATCCAGTGGAGGAGTATCTCAAGATCCTGCACAAACACAAAAGCTTGCTCCCAACGCTATGAAGGGGTTGTCAATCCCTTATAGATTGTTAGCCAAGTGAGAACTGAAAGCAACAAAGTAACAAAGCAAAGTAAAAGAGGATGTGTAAACGATGGATGTGAATAGACCCGGGGGCCGTAGTGTTTACTAGTGGCTTCTCTCATAAAAGCAAGTAGGCGGTGGGTGAACAAATTACTGTCGAGCAATTGATAGAACCGCGTAAAGTTGTGACGATATCCATGGCAATGATTATATCTATAGGCATCACGTCCAAAACAAGTAGACCGATACTTTCTGCATCTACTACTATTACTCCACACGTTGACCGCTATCCAACATGCATCTAATGTATTATGTCGGTAAGAACAGAGTAACACCTTAAGCAAGATGACATGATGTAGAGGGATAATCTCAAACCAATGATGAAAACCCCATCTTTTTACCCTTGATGGCAACTACTTAATGTGTGCCTTGCTGCCCCTACTGTCACTGAGAAAGGTCACCACATGGTAGAACCCAAAACCAAGCACTTCTCCCATTGCAAGAATCATAGATCTAGTTGGCCAAACAAAACCCAAGACTCGAAGAGACTTATAAGGATATCAAATCATGCATATAAGAAATCAGCAAAGACTCAAATATATATCATAGATAATCTGATCACAAATGCACAATTCATCGGATCTCGACAAACACACCGCCAAAGAAGATTACATCGGATAGATCTCCATGAAGATCATGGAGAACTTTGTATTGAAGATCCAAGAGAGAGAAGAATCCATCTAGCTACTAACTACGGACCCGTAGGTCTGAAGTGAACTACTCACGAGTCATTGGAGGGGCGATGATGATGATGAAGAAGCCCTCCAACTCCAAAGTCCCCTCCGGCAGGGCGTCGGGAAGGGTCTCCAGATGAGATCTCACGAAAACGGAAGCTTGTGGCGGCGGAAAAGTATTTTCGAGGCTCCCCTGATTTTTTGCTGAATTTTTGGGAATATATAGGCCAAGGATCTAGGTCAGGGGGCGGCCAGGGAGGCCACAAGCCCTGACACCGCCGCCTCCCCCTGGTGGCGTAGTGGGAACTTGTGGGCTCCCTGGAGCCCACCTGGCTTGGCCCAGAGGCCCCCTGATCTTCTTCCGTTCGGAAAAAAAATCATTTTGGGGTTTTTATTCCGTTTGGACTCCGTTCCAAAATAAGATCTGAAAAGAGTCAAAAACACAAAAAACAGGAACTGGCACTTGGCACTGAATTAATAAGTTAGTCCCAAAAAAGATATAAAAGGTACATAAAACATCCAAAGATGACAAGATAACAGCATGAAACCATCAAAAATTATAGATACGTTTGAGACGTATCAGGGGTCGGCTGTTAGGAGGGCTTGAGGGGGGGCGTCCGTGAAGACTAAGCGATGGGGTCGGGTGGGGGGCGGACGGGGTGGCCGGATAGGACGACGGAGGGAGAGAGTGGCCGCACATGACGATGCAGGAAGATGCTCTTCGATGAGTGGGTGGGCCGGGGGAACGGCTGGGCAGCGCGGCGGCACGGCTGGCGCCGGGTGGGGGCACGACTGGGTGGGGAACGACGGAGAACTGTGTCCGACGGAGGGGGGGATGAGTGGTTCTCACAACATTATAGCTAAAGTATTGGTTAGTTGTTACTTGTTAGTGTCGGCGCCAATGATGTGTCCAACGCCGGTAGTAATTTGTGTTGTGTTAGGGCTACTCTAATTAATAGATGGCGTGTGGAAATGCAATTTACATAGGAAGTATGATCAAAGTATATAATAAAGCTATTTAGGAGGTAGAGTATATAGCAAAAAACTACCACATTACACGCGTTGACCACAAGAAACTACCACTTTTCTTTTTTTTTTCAAAAAACTACCACCAAAGTGGTACTCTGTTCCAAAAAACCGAAGTGGTCGAACGGTTACATTTTAAGAGCGCTTATGACGTGTAGGGCCCACCTATCGGGGTTTTGTCTGCTAGGGGCTCACGACACGCATGCTAGCGGTCTTTAGGTCGACCTGTTCTGACCGGGATCAGAGTGACCGACCGGGCTCATTCTGTTTCCCCTCCCCTCTCTTCTATCACTTTGTCTCCCTCTCCTACAATGGTGGACACGATGGAGAAACCAGGCGATAGTGGCCACTCTATTGGGGGAGGCCCCCCGGGGGATGGCGACGGTAGAGAATATTCGGAAGTGGATAACCAGCTAGGTAGCGATAGCTATGCAACACAACTACCAGCGCTGTAGCGGACAGTTCGGGTGACACCAAAGGCCGCACCACCGTCGCAGGATAATCAACAATTCTCGCTTGAGTACAAATCATCCAGGGCTGTTGCTAGAGCTGTCGACGTGGATCCGTCCAACTCCCACTGCTGGGCACCTATATTTGGAGGGGTTGAGTAAGTTTTTTGTCTTCTCTAGAACAAACCATAGTTTAATTTATTAGTGCTATTTTAGTTCAGCAGTAATTCATCTTAGAACATGTACTTACGTGGATGCAGTAGTAACTGTAACGCCCAAGATGCGATCCTATCCTTATTTTGGCTTGAGGGCCTCGACAGGGATAGAAACACATCTCGTTGTTTTGCAAGAATGGATATCGTTACAAGTACATGTACATAAGAGATGAGTATATGGAATTGGCTTACACTCGCCACAAGCTACAAGATGAACATATCAATACAACAATACATTCAATCATCATGTAGAAGAGCAGGGTCTGACTACGGACGAAATCAAACCAAAAAAGAAACGGCGTCCATCCTTGCTATCCCAGACATCCGGCCTGAAACCCACCCTAGATCTATGAAGAAGAAAAAGAAACTCCAAATAGAACAATCATCGCGTTCACGTCAAACTTTGTTTCACATGTACCTCCAACTATTGTTGTAGTAATCTGTGAGCCATAGGGACTCAAAAATCTCATTTCCAAAGGTATCAAGACTAGCAAACCTTAATGTTGAGGTATGGTTCAGTGGTGATGTTGCAGCAAGCAACTAAGAATTTATTTGAGTGGCTAACTTACGAGTACAAGAATAAGAGGGGTGATCTACGCATAAACGGACATGAGCTAATAATGATCGAGAAATGATCCTGAACACCTACTTATGTCAGACATAACCCCACAGTATCCTCTCTCGGATACTAAGCTCACGAGAAGAGACAGTCATGGTTACACACAGTTGGAAAGTTTTAATTAAGTTTACTTCAAGTTTTCTATGACCTGGTGTTAAACATAGTTTCCAAGTTGCCACATAACCACAGACATGACTTCTTGAAAGATTTAACCCCACAGGGGTGCTCCACCTAGTCCATCACAAAGTACCACAAGCTACGTCGCCAACCTCGACCACAGAAAACCCATGATCTCCTTGGATTACTAATGGAAAACCTCAACCTCGAGATAGCCCAAAGTATCCTCGGAATTCCTCGCACAATACGTTCGAGAAGGGTAAAACAAACCAGCAAGGCCCCCCGGCCTGTCGATGATCCCAATAGGAGCCGCATATCTCGTTCTCAGGACACGACAGATAAGGTACACGTATGGAGGCCTCATAGAAATCACCCAAGTTGCCGTGGGCTGGCCCCGCACAGGGCTTTGTTTAGGACCATCACCATCAGCACTAGCCCTCCCTGTATTATTTTGAATTACTCCTCGGGTTCAAGATTCCCTATGTTTTAATAACGATGTTCAGTATTATTATGTTGGGAAAATATAGTACCAATTTTGGGCCTTGTTAGACGAGTTTTATCCGAAAACGAAAACCAAGGGGGTCCCATAACAACCCCAAGCATGTTAGGAGTGCTCAAAGATGGATCATAACACCGGTACACAAGTAACTAAGGTGGCAAAGATGAAAAAAAAACACCGAGAAAGAAAGCCAAGCCTTCCACCTTTTACCAAGCATATAGGTGGATTAAGTTAAATAGCAATAATATGGTGATATATCAAGGAATCCATGTTTTCACATGGAAGCAATTGCATCTGCAACTAGGAATGCAATAAGAAGGTTGAGCAAGCGGTAACATAGCCAAACAGTTGTTTCCTGGGATGTGGAGGGGTCAGAGGCTTTTCATGACAATGTTGGGAGGTTGACATCAATAGGTGCTAGGTAGCGAGAAATAGCGATATAAACGAGATAACTAGCATATCAATGACAGTAGTGGTATGTAGGTAAATGGTCATCTTCCCTATGATCTCGCTTGGAACAAGAACAAATCTGTGAAGGAGACGAACCAACGTAGTCGAATGAATCCTCGCACACTCACGCTTGCGGAACTCTATCGAGAAGAAGCAATACGGAAACAAGAATCAACACACAATATTCACCACAACATATGCATGACATGAAGCACAAACACATACGATGCATGTCCGGTTTAATATGCAAGGCATGGCAATCACAAAAATAAATACTACACACTAAATGAAGTTCAATATGCAACAAGTTGCATATTGGCGAAACTCCACATTTGAATCATTTGGTTCACTCCCATTAAGGTACACGACAATATTAAATTTTATTAAACATGGCAAGAGGTGAAGCATAAATAAACTACACTATCTAGACATTTTAAATGAGGTCGGAAATAACTTATAGTATTTCCAAAACGACCCCATATGTTAATTTTAAAATTGGTCTAGATCTTAACTAAACACATTTTATATTTATTAAAAAGGAAAATAAAGTGGACCATGTGATTATACACGTCATTCTAGTCGATTTATATATATATATATATATATATATATCATTTAAAATGGAGCTACGGTTTAAAAGATATGAGGAACACAAGATGATATGCCATGAATGTAAAATGTATGTAAATGACACAAGCATGTTAAAACATGGATGAACAAGATATTATGGAACTACACTAAATTCTATGCAAGTTTAAATGAGGTCGCAATAATGAATAACAATTCTGGAAGGTCACCATATGCAAATTTAGATTTCGGTATTGTTCCGCCTATAACATAATTTTAGAGTTGTTAGACAGAAAAATAAATGCCATCATGTTATTCTACACATTTTTCCAGTCAAGTTACATATGTGGATCATTTTAATCAAAGCTACGGTTATTTAATTACAAGACAAACCATTGTAATATGGCATTATGCAAATTAAATGAAAACATCAAGTTACATTTTTTTAAACATGGTGGAAAGTAGGATATAATTAATCTACACAAAATTCTAGACATTTTACATACGGCTAATTATTTACAAGCATTTTAAAGACAAACATTATTATATAATTATGCATAAATAGGCAAATTCGCAGAGCTAAATAAATACACATTGGGCTGAAACTGATGGGTCACGGATACTAAAACGTGCTCATTGCAAAGGTTATCACACATTGCAAAAAAAGGAGGGGGTCCTCATCAGATGGGCCAAGGCCCGTTCGGTTGGGAGGAGGTCGGCTGGCGCAGAGACGCTCGGCCGACTCGGGTTGGCTGGGCGAGGCCGATGCGGCAGGGCCAGTCGCGTTGCTGGCCACGATGCTGGGCCGGTGCGAGGAGATGTGGCTAGGCCGGGGAGTTTGGGCTGGGCAACCGCGGCAGCTGGCGATGCGGCCGATGCGGGCGAGCGGCGCTTCGTTCTCCCGAACGCAGCAAGGCAGGGTGCCGGCACTTAGAAGCTGTACACCGATGGCGATTGCGAGCAATGGCGGGGTGGGGGAGGCTGGATTCGGTCCGGCGCGGTCGAATTTGACGAAGGTCGTGTTAGAATTATAATTGAGTTTAAGTTAGAGATAAGGAGATAAGGAGATAAGGAGATAGAGATAGAACTAGTTTAAACCACATGTAACTTATCTTGTACTCCAAGCCTCTACCCCTCATGTACTCCTATATATACCCCGATAAGGGTTAGATCAATACAACACAACAATACATAATATTTGTCATCCTATAATTTCCACATGGTATCAGAGCGGTTAGTCTCACGATGCCGATCATAGGTTCCTCTACCACTTCCGCAGCGCGCTGCCTCCGGGGAGATTAATCTTCTCTCCCCGGAGGCGCGGCACCCGGTCTCGATCAAAGATCGGATCGGTTCTTTAGACTAGATTAGATCCAATTTTCGAAATCCTATTAGATTAAGTTTTCTTTAGCCACCAAATAAATCTTAGGACCTTCTAATCCCGGTGAAAAGATCTGTATGATGGCGACGACGAGCGATCTCCACCAGGTAGACGCTTCGAGTCAGGAGGCGACGCAGAGTTGACGACGCCATGCATGGCTCTATACGAGCCGATCTACGTCAACAACACAAGCGGAGCTGCGCCAGTCGGATCCAACCCGATTGCACCGAATCAGCCGCAGCTCATGAGCTCCGTGAAGGAAATCGGCATCTCGGGTTGCTTGGCAATACGTGTACGATTCCACAGCTTCAGCAGAACCTACATCATCCCAGACGGTAAGAACGTGCGCGGGTGCAAACTTCATCGACCTGTCGACCCGCATGATCGTCAGCAGCAGCTTTGTACACATGTGCCGTACGTCAAGCATACGGGTGCAAGGTATGGACATGCATGCGCTATAGACATGTACTCCGATACGTACCCATATGGTTCCAGCCAATGCATACAAGCTTCAGCAACGACACACGCTGTATGAATCGTGAGCCACGCACTGATGGCACATGACAGGAAGGGCAACGACGTATTGGCGACCCGTGCACGTTATCCGTTTCGGGCTAACGCATCTACGTCAACAACATGTATCCACACCGACACCTCCTGAGCCGAGCTTCATCGACACCTAGCCAGGAGACGACTTCTCCACCGAGCAGGCTCGCGGCGCAGAACATCGGGAGGGCCTGCATATCTTCGCCTATGAGGCACGAACGGATTTTCACCAAGCCGACTCCATGCCGCCTCCTGTGCGTTGGGACGCCGTCTATCATCGAGCCACCATTCTGCATCTTCACCGACGGATTTGTCCTGACCCCATGCCACGACATCAAGCTGTACGCCTACACCACACCCAAGAAACAAAAAAAAATGTTGAGCACATCTACGAGAAGCAACAATGACATGCACTATCCACACGCCAGGCCGGTGTGGAAAGTGATGCAATTCTTCATCGACTTCTTCGACGCGACACGGCATCAACACTTGGTCGCCGCAACGGACGCCTTCAAGCGACACATTATCGTCGACACGCTGCTGCGATGCCATCGCCGAATCTTCATCGCCAAGGTCTTCATCAACATGGTCTTCACCAACATCTTCGTCAACATGCCGCCACCCCTCGTCCACAAGATGGACAACTAGCGTCCTCTGACAGATTTTTCTGCAAGGCGCGACCCCGACGACGCAACAACCGCGTCATCCACGACGGCACGACTGCATCGACATGGCGTCACAATAGTGACGACCCCTACACGGCCTCACGGTTCTGGCAAAACCGATGTGTGCTCGATGGGTTTCCTCCGGTCCTGGCAAAACCGGCGGACTCATCGCCGACGGCACCCTCTGACATCCGCAAGGTGCATCGTCCACGTCCGCAGCTCCGTCATAGCGCATTTTTTTGTGCCTCCGGCTTCATGCGGCTTCATCATCCACGACGATCAGACATCGACCACATCTACCTCGACCACGTCTACCTCGACCACGGCTACATCACCATGATCGGCTACCTCGACATCAACATTAATGACTTGGTCTACAACAACTCATCAGCAACAACTCCAGTCAACAGCGTCCGCGTCGTCACTAGCGTCCACGCCACTCCCGCTGTGACTGCGGGAGGGAATAGAGGAGAGACAAGGAAGGCACCAGAAGGGGACACAGTCACCGCCCTAAGTACCGACCCATCAGAGACGCAATTGATGATGATGCGGTGGAGAAGATGACAAAGGCGCAAGACTTGAAATTCAGTCGCAAGCGTCCGCTTCACTCCCGCTACGACTGAGGGGGAATGTTAGAATTATAATTGAGTTTAAGTTAGAGATAAGGAGATAAAGAGATAAGGAGATAGAGATAGAACTAGTTTAAACCACATGTAACTTGTCTTGTACTCCAAGCCTCTACCCCTCATGTACTCCTATATATACCCCCATAAGGGTTAGATCAATACAACACAACAATACACAATATTAGTCATCCTATAATTTCCACAGGTCGTGGCCGGCAGCGAGCACGAAGGTCGTGACGCTGCAGATCTGGACGAGGGAAAGCTCAAAGGCGGCGGGGGTGAGCTCCGGTCGGGGCGCGAGGCAACAAGGAGGCATGGCGGCAAGGGGCACCGGTGGGCCCGGGCGCGGCGGCGCTTTCCTGGGTCTAGCGGACCTCCAGTGGCTCGCTGGCATGGGAGGCAAGGCGTCACATTGCTCAGGCGGCTCCTCCCCTCGATCCAGATCGGGGGTTGGATGCGAGGAGCGGCATGTTGCAGGCGGCGGCATGGCCCGGTCGGGCCCGGGGGCGGGCCGACTTCGGCCCCGGTGGGCCTGTGGTGGTCAGAGGAGGTGCTCACAGTCACAGGTGGGAGGTTGGCGGCGGCGCGGAAATTGAGGAGAATGTCTAAGTTTTCAGTTTTGGAGGGCTAGGTCGTCTATAAATAGGCAGGGTTAGGTTTAGGGGGGATTAAGTCCGTTTGCGGACCCTCCAATCGCAATTGGACGTCTTGGATTACGGGGTTAGGCTAGGTGCGATAGATGGGTTGTGTAGGGTGTTTGGGCAAATATCAGAGGGAGGTGGTGCATCCCGGTATAGAGTTTTAAACACTGAAAACATCTGACGTTTGATCGGCTATAGCGTCGCTATATATTTAACGGTTCAGGTATCAAATGAATTCTGATTACAATGAAATTTGGGAGGCGGCCTAGCTATAATAAAATAAGACGACACACCAATTTTTAACCTAATCCAAGAAAGTATTATACACAATTTTTTTAAATAACAGTGTCGTGGGCGCGTGCGTGTGTGCTTTGTCTCGAAACGGTCAACGACAAAAGGGGAGCGAACCGGCAACTAACAACGGATGGAAGTTTTCAAAAATGATCCAATAGAGTGTCGATGCAATGCGGATGATGCACATGATGCAATAATGAATGTGACAACCAAATAAATCACATAGTGATAATGAAATAAAAGGGAATCTTCTGGAGCGTCGGTTCCGGGCTGTTAAAGTGATGC
This sequence comes from Hordeum vulgare subsp. vulgare, assembly GCF_904849725.1. Taxonomy (NCBI): domain Eukaryota; kingdom Viridiplantae; phylum Streptophyta; class Magnoliopsida; order Poales; family Poaceae; genus Hordeum; species Hordeum vulgare. The sequence continues at coordinate 241,513,291 of NC_058524.1, read as the reverse complement.
AATATTTAGGAAGAAGTGTAGATATATAGAAGCATTTATACACTAGGTTAGGTTAATTCAGTAGTGATTTAGTTGGATGCCAAGTGTATTTTGTAGTTAGTGATCCATAACTAAATTTGGTAGCAAAAGACACTTATTCAATAATGTTTATAATATAGGATGAATGATGACATTTGTGATTTGAGGCTGCATTTTCAGGGTAGAGATAACATGGAAAGAAAGTTCTGTCAACATCACATTTCTCAACTTGATAGCATTGACTGAAACTAAAGGCTATGGATCAGCTGACTACATGTACTGGGTAAAAGAAGTAGGAATTGGTCAGGATGGATTTTTTTTCTGGACTGTCAAGATGCAGTTGATAACCCACAAGAGTAGGGGATCGCAACAGTTTTCGAGGGTAGAGTATTCAACCCAAATTTATTGATTCGACACAAGGGGAAGCGAAAGAATATTCTCAAGTATTAGCAGTTGAGTTTGTCAGATTCAACCACACCTGAAAGATTAGTGTCTGCAAGCAAATTATCAGTAGCAAAGTGGTATGATAGCAACGGTGTCAGAAAAATATCTGTTGACGGCAGACTATTCCTAACTGTTGTATCAATGGCGCCAGTAAATAGCACGTTGACGGGGGACTATTCTTCCCCAGCAACTGCTCCAGAAAATTCTTGCAAGAAGTAACAAAAAAGTAGCAAGTAACAGCAGTAGTGACAGCAGTAGCAAGGAACAACAGTAGTGACAGCAGCACCAGAGTAACAACAGTAGCAACAGTAGCAGCGACAAAGTAACGTAACAAGGACCAGTAGTAAAGGACTCATAGGCAGTGGATCGGTGATGGATGAGTATGACGGATGTGATTCATCATGTAATAGCTATAACACGTAGAGATAAGTAACTAGCTCCCGTTCGTCAATCTAATGTAGGCATGTATTCCGTATGTAGTCATACATGCTTAGGGAAAAGAACTTGCATGACATCTATTGTCCATCCCTCCCGTGACAGCGAGGTCCTAATGGAAACTACAGGATATTAAGGTTCTCCTTTTAATAAAGAACCGGACCAACGCATTAACACTTGGTGAATAAATGAACTCCTCATACTATGGTCATCTCCGGGAGTGGTTCCGGCTATTGTCACTCCGGGGTTGCCGGGTCATAACACAGAGTATGTGACTACAACTTGCAAGATAGGATCTAAAACACACATATATTGGCGACAACATAATAGGTTTAGATATGAAATCATGGCACTCGGGACCTAGTGACAAGCATTAAGCATGGCAAAGTAGTAGCAACATCAATCTCAGAACATAGTGGATACTAGGGATCAATCCCCGTCAAAACTAACTCGATTACATGACAGATCTCATCCAACTGATCACCGTCCAGCAAGCTTACGATGAGATTACTCACGAACGATGAAGAGCATCATGGAATTGGCGATGGAGGAAGGTTGATGATGACGATGGCGACGATCTCCCCTCTTTGGAACCCAGAACGGACTCTAGATCTGCTCTCCAGATGAAGAACAGGGGGTGGCGGCGTCTCCGTATCGTAAAACGCGATGAATCCTTCTCTCTGATTTTTTTCCAGGCGAAACGGAATATATAGAGCTGAGTTTGGAGGCGGTGGTGCCACGTGGGCCCCACAAGCCCTCACGGCGCGGCCAGGGGGGTGGCCGCGGCCTGTGGGCTTGTGGCCCACTGGCACACCTCCTCCGGTGGATCTTTGCGCAGGTATTTTTCATTTATTCCAGAAAAATTCTTCGTAAATTTTCAGGACATTCTGTGAACTTTTATTCCTGCACAAAAACAACACCATGGCAATTCTGCTAAAAATAGCGTCAGTCCATGTTAGTTCCATTCAAATCATGCAAATTAGAGTCCAAAACAAGGGCAAAAGAGTTCGGAGAAGTAGATACGACGGACACGTATCAACTCCCCCATGCTTAAAACCTTTCTTGTCCTCAAGCAATTCAGTTGACAAACTGAAAGAGACAAAAGAAAAACTTTGACGAACTCTGTTTGATCTTTTTGTTGCAAGTATGTCTAACTCATAACCAGAATTTCAGCAAGATCACAAGCAAACCACATAAGCAAATGACATCTAGGTCTCATGGTAAACTCATATCAATGGCATAATCAACTAGCGAGCAAATAATAATAAGCCTCAAATGTCAACACTTCAATCAAAACAACATGAAGCAGTACGAATAGATGGTATCTCGCTAGCTCTTTCTGAGACCGCAAAACATAAATGCAGAGCACCTTCAAAGACCAAGGGCTGACAAAACATTGTAATTCAAGGCAATGAAGATCCAGTCACGGTCATACTCAACACAGTTAAAAGCAAAGCATAAAAATGACAGAGGTGCTCTCTAATTGGTGCTTTTGTAAGAGGAGGATGACTGAACAGGAACATAAATAGACATGCCCTTCGCAGAGGGAAGCATTGATTTGTAGAGGTGCGAGAGCTCAAGCTTTGAAAAGAGAGATAATAATTTTGAGTGGCATGCTTTCATTGTCAACGCAATGACTAAGAGTTCTCAACATCTTCCACGCTACACATGCTATAGGCGGTTCCCAAACAGAAAAGTAAAGTCAAAGTTGTCAGAATCGCGATTCTGAACCGGATCGGAGCTCCGTTTCTAGGATCGTGAATCGTAGAATCTTAACTATCAGGATCGTAGAAACTTAGATTCTATGAGCAAAATCGTAGAATCAGAGCGTCTATTTTGGATCGTAAGATCGTAAGATTCTAAGACTTGAGTCACGATTCTGACAACTTTGGTTTTGACTCCCCCACCACCAATCAATAACATTCCACGGCTAGCCAAATCCTCGGGTACCGTCCATACCAACATCAATCCTGGGGGAGTTTTGTTTGCAATTATCTTTTTGATTTGAGCATGGAACTGGGAATTCCAATTACCGGCCCCTTTCTCGTGAATGATAGTGAATAAACACATATCGAGGATAACATGCCTAGCATGTAAGATACCAATAGCCCCCTGTCACCACATGAGCGGTTCGGGCATGCAAAACAGATTATTTCTTGAAGATTTAGAGAGTGGCACATGAAAATTTACTTGGAATGGCAGGTAGATACCGCACATAGGTAGGTATGGTGGACTCATCTGGAACAACTTTGGGTTTATGGAAGTGGATGCACAAGCAGTATTCCCGCTTAGTACAAGTGAAGGCTAGCAAAAGACTGGGAAGCGACCAACTAGAGAGCGACAACAGTCATCAAAATGCATTGAGATTAACTAACATTGAGTGCAAGCATGAGTTGGACATAAATCACCATGAACATGAACATCATAGAGGCTATGTTGATTTTGTTTCAACTAGATGCGTGAACATGCGCCAAGTCAAGCCACTTGAATCATTCAAAGAAGGATACCATCCTATCATACTACATCATAGTCATCTCAACATTCATGTGGGCAACCAAGACAAACCATTATAAGCTCCTAGCTAAGTAAGCATGGCATAAACAACTAGGATCTCTATGTTGTCATCGCAAACATGTTTCTCTCACAACAAAGCTGAACTAGGAACAGTGAGCTAGTCATATTTACAAAAACAAAATAGATCGAGTTCATACCAGCTTTTCTAGGCTCAGTCACTTCATCATATATCGTCATTATTGCCTTTCACTTGCACGACCAAATAATGTGAACAATAATAAGAGTGCTCGTGCATTGGATTACGCTGGAATCTGCAGGCAAACACAAAGGAGAAGACAAAGTAATATGGCTCTTTGAAAGCTAAACAGGTATGCATGCAAGAGCCACTAAACATTGTAACCAATATATTCTACCTTGACCCAAAGAAAAAGAAAACTATTTATACAGGAAAGCTCCCAACAAGCAAAAGAAGAAAATAAGATCTTTTTGATTTTTCTCAAACTAGACAGACACACGAAAAGGAAACGAGAAAAAGAAAATAAACAAGCATGGATGATACAGTGGCAAAGTGTGAACACCGATGAACAAAGTGAAAGTATAAGCAAGAATGTAAAGTCGGTGAGAACACGTACTCCCCCAAGCTTAGGCTTTTGGTCCTGGCGAAACCCAAAATCATAATGGGGGCTATAAGGGAGCGCTGCATCCACTGCCTGAATAGCTGCCTCACGGAGACGAGCAGCCTTTGACTCCCTATCATACTCCTCTGCCTCTCCTCTGGTTATGTAATATCTCCGTTTTACCTGAAAGTCAAAGAAGGCAGGAGCAGGAAGGGTAATATGGAAAACATGCTAACGGTTAAATATCAGATGGTATAGGAGGGATTCGTCATCCCTCTCAAGGAACTGGTAGCGTGTTAAAGCGACGCGATCAAGGAAAGATGTATGGAGCGAGGGATCTCCTTCACGGATGGGTACTCCAAGAAAATTTGCTATGCGAGTGGCATAGATCCCACTAAAGAAATCCCCTTCATTAGCATTCTTATTCAGCCTCCTTGCTATTATAGCTCCCATGTTGAAGCTTTTGTCACCCGTCACTGCGCTCTTAAGGATACTAAGGTCGGATGCGAAGAGGTGACAATGCTCAATCTTGCCATTAATGCATCTGCCTATGAAGAGGGCAAAATAATGCAAGGCAGGAAAATGAATGCTCCCCATGGTAGCTTGTGTAATGTCTCTAGTTCCTCCAACTGTAATACCAGAGCAAAAATCTCTAACCGAAGATTTAGGAGGATCATTGAGGCTACCCCAAGTAGGTATTTTGCAAATTCTATTGAAATCCTCTAAATCCATGGCATATGATTTATCATAGAGATCAAACAGTACCGATGTATCACGGCCAGCTAAAAATTTGAATCTACGAACGAAAGAGGCAGTGAGAGCAACATACTAATCACATTTATCGGAGATGAATTCTTCAAGTCCGACGTTATGAACAAGTGCATCAAACTCATCTCTGAAACCTACCTCAATCATAAATTCATGAGAAGTCCATTCACATGGTTGTACCTGCATGTCCCTAGGTTGGTAAGGATCAGGCTCCCGAATCGCAAGACGGGGACATCTCTTGCTTGAGGAACCACCATGAAAGTTTCTCCTGAACATCTTCCTTTTCTGAAATTTTTAGTTACCCAAACGAAAAGTGAACAAGGCTCAACTAAACTAGTAGCAACTACTCCCACAAGTGCCTAGAGGCCATATTACGCATCAAAACTACTTGGGACCAGCTAAAATTAGCATGCAAAGCTCAAGAACATGGTCACCAAGGCAGCAAGAATACACGGAGTATGAAGCACTAGAGCAAAATCTAATTGGACCAATGGAGGAGTCACTTACCAAGGAGTAATTTCCCCAAAACAGTTCGGAGAATGGTGATTTGAGCAAAGAGATCAAAAATCCCAGCAAGAGGAGCAAGAACACGGGTTTGAGCTGCGAAACGATTTTTTCTGGAGGTAGGAGAACCAGATGAGAGCAAGAATGAGTGGAGGGGGTGCCTATGGGCCCCACAAGCCTGGGTGACGCGGCCAGGGGGGGTGCTCGCGCTGTCAGGGCTTGTGGCCCGCTGGTACAACCCCTAGACAAGCTCTTCATCTTAGAATTTTTCAAAACAATCCAGAAAAAAATCATATTTCATTTTCACGGCATTCGGAGAACTTTTATTTTCGGGGTACTTTTCTACCAGACGCTAAAACACAAAACAGGGAAAACTAAACTAAATCTATCATTTTTCTTCTAAGCAACCTAAAGTGAAAGCTTGGAACAGAGGTTTGTGACTCCTTGATTCATCCATCTCATGGTCATCGAAAGAAATCCGTCAATGGGTTGATCAAATCCCCTCGACAAAACTTTTTGAATCGCAAAAGAGAACATAAAATTTTCGAATAGTCACTAGGTCACCTCAATGGGGATGTGAATCGCCCCAACAAGCAAATCATACTTCATCTTAACATGAGGAATAGGGCATTCAAAGCTCCCAATAAGAATCGATGAAGTCTTTTTGATAGCATTGATGCAATGTACTCGATATTGTTTCTTCGGAAAGTGCACCGTATGCTCATTACCGTTGACATGGAAAGTGACATTGCCTTTGTTGCAATCTATAACAGCCCCTGCAGTGTTTAAAAAGGGTCTTCCGAGGACGACAGCCATGGCATCGTCCTCGGGAATATCCAAGATAACAAAGTCTGTTAAGATAGTGGTGTTAGCAACCACAACAGGCACATCCTCACAAATGCCGATAGGGAAAGCAATTGATTTATCGGCCATTTGTAGAGAGATTTCAGCGGGTGTCAACTTATCCAGTTCAAGTCTACGATAAAGAGAGAGAGAGGCATAACACTAACATCGGCTCCAAGGTTGCATAAAGCAGTTCTAACGTAGTTGCCTTTAATGGAGCAAGGTATAGTGGGCACACCGGGATCACCTAGTTTATTGGGAGTTCCACCCTTGAAGGAATAATTAGCGAGCATGGTGGAAATCTCAACCTCAGGTATCCTCCTCTTATTAGTGACAATAACTTTCATGTACTTAGCATACAGGGACATTTTGAGCATATCCATCAAACGCATTTGCAGAAAGACAGGTCTCATCATCTCAACGAATCGTTCAAAATCCTCACCATCCTTTTTCTTGGATGGTTTGGGAGGAAAGGGCATGGGTTTCTGAACCCATGGTTCCCTTTCTTTACTGTGCTTCCTAGCAGCGAAGTCATTCTTATCGTATCTCTTAGTCTTAGGCTGTGGGTTATCAAGATCAGGTTGAATCTCCACATCCTTATCGTTGCTAGGTTGAGCATTTTCATGAACATCACCATTGATATCATCATTAGGCTCATGTTCATCACCAGATTGTGTTTCAGCATCAAAAACAGAGGCATCGTTTGGACTCTCAAGTGTAGCAGCAACAGGGTTGCTAGCGTGCAGGTTCCTATCATCTTTCTTATTCTTTCTAGGATGACTACGTGCATCAGTGCTAACTCCTTGAGAATCTTGTTCAATTCTCTTGAGGTTCCTGGGTCATTCTACCGCCTCTAGTGACGACTCTGAGGGAATTGTCATTCAACTCATTGAGCAAGTCATTTTGAGCTTTAAGTACTTGTTCTACCTCAGTAGTAACCATAGAGGCATGTTTACTCAGAAGTTTAAGATCATTGACGTTTCTGTCCACACAAGAACTTAAATGACTAAGCATACGAGCATTCTGTTCCAATTGTCTGCAAACATAATCATTGAAACTCTGTTGTTTGGCAACGAAGTTATCAAATTCATCCATGCATAAGCTAGCAGGTTTATCAAAAGGAATATCACTCTCATCAAACCTACGCAGAGAATTTACTTCTACTACCTGTATCCGGTTATCGAGACCATGGATCTCTTCGATAGGTGGTAGATTTTTGACATCTTCAGATTTATTGCCTTTCTCTCGCATAGATTTCTTGGCTTCTTGCATATATTCGGGACCGAGGAATAGAATACCTCTTTTCTTCGGAGTTGGCTTAGGAGGTGGTTCGGGAATAGTCCAAGCATTCTCATTGCACAAGATGTTATTCAACAGAATCTCAGCTTGTTCTACGGTTCGTTCCCTAAAAACACTACCGGCACAACTATCTAGGTGGTCTTTAGAAGCATCGGTAAGTCCATTATAGAAGATATCAAGTATTTCGTTCTTCTCAAGAGGGTGATCAGGCAAAGCATTCAGTAGCTGGAGGAGCCTCCCCCAAGCTTGTGGGAGACTCTCTTCGTCAGCTTGAGCAAAGTTGTATATTTCTTGCAAGGCAGCTTGCTTCTTATGGGTAGGGAAATATTTTTCAGAGAAGTAGTAGACCATATCCTGGGGATTACGCACACAACCAGGAGCAAGAGAAGTGAACCAGGTCTTAGCATCATCCTTTAGCGAGAAAGGAAACAGCTTGAGGATATAGTAGTGGTGGATCTTTTCCTCACTAGTGAATAGGGTGGCTATATCGTGCAGTTTGGTAAGATGGGCTACAACCGTTTTAGACTCATAACCATGAAAAGGATCAGATTCGACCAGAGTGATTAACTCAGGGTCGACAGAGAATTCATAATCCTTATCGGTCACAAAGATAGGCAAAGTGGCAAACTCCGGGTCGTATTTCATCCTAGCGTTCAGAGATTTTTCTTTCCACTTGCACGGTAATTTCTCAACATCATAGCTATCCTTACATGCAAGAAAATCCTCAGCTATCTCTCCCTCCATAACATAACGCGTATCAGGCATAGGAGAGCTAGTTCTAGCAGGCAAAATAGCAGGTTCTACTTCAATAGTATTAGCAGTTTCAGAAGTATCATCGCATCTAGCAGCAACTCTAGCAATATGTGCATCAAGGAATGCACCTAGTGGCAAAGCAGTATCAGGCATAGCATCATCAGGCATAGTATCAAGCATAGCATCATCAGACATAGTATCAAGCATAGCATCATCATGAGCATCATGGGCAGCAGAAGTAGCATCATCAAGCACAGGCGACATATCAAGATTTCTAGCAGGAGGCGATGTCGCAAACTTACTCGTAACTGAAGGTGAATCAAGTGCAGAGCCAGATGACAGTTCCTTACCTGTCCTCGTAGTGGAAGGCAAGATTTCAGTTCTTGGATCTTTCGGATTCTTCATAGTGATCAACAGACGTAAATCCCAAGTGACTCAGAGAATATAGTTGTGCTTCCCCGGCAACGGCGCCAGAAAAAGGTCTTGATAACCCACAAGTGTAGGGGATCGCAACAGTTTTCGAGGGTAGAGTATTCAACCCAAATTTATTGATTCGACACAAGGGGAAGCGAAAGAATATTCTCAAGTATTAGCAGCTGAGTTTGTCAGATTCAACCACACCTGAAAGATTAGTGTGTGCGAGCAAAGTATCAGTAGCAAAGTGGTATGATATCAACGATGTCAGAAAAAGATCTATTGACGGCAGACTATTCCTAACAGTTGTATCAATGGCGCCAGTAAATAGCACGTTGACGGGGGACTATTCTTCCCCATCAACTGCTCCAGAAAAGTCTTGCAACAAGTAACAGCAAAGTAGCAAGTAACAGCAGTAGTGACAGCAGTAGCAAGGAACATCAGCAGTGACAGCAGCAACAGAGTAACAGCAGTAGCAACAGTAGCAGCGACAAAGTAACGTAACAAGGACCAGTAGTAAAAGACTCGTAGGAAGTGGTTCGGTGATGGATGAGTATGACGGATGTGATTCATCATGTAACAGGTATAACACGGAGAGATAAGTAACTAGCTCCCGTTCGTCAATCTAATGTAGGCATGTATTCCGTATGTAGTCATACGTGCTTAGGGAAAAGAACTTGCATGACATCTATTGTCCATCCCTCCCGTGGCAGCGGGGTCCTAATGGAAACTACGGGATATTAAGGTTCTCGTTTTAATAAAGAACCGGACCAACGCATTAACACTTGGTGAATACATGAACTCCTCATACTCTGGTCATCTCCGGGAGTGGTTCCTGCTATTGGCACTTCAGGGTTGCCGGGTCATAATACATAGTAGGTGACTACAACTTGCAAGATAGGATCTAAAACACACATATATTGGCGACAACATAATAGGTTCAGATCTGAAATCATGGCACTCGGGCCCTAGTGACAAGCATTAAGCATGGCAAAGTAGTAGCAACATCAATCTCAGAACATAGTGGTACTAGGGATGAATCCCCGTCAAAACTAACTCGATTACATGATAGATCTCATCCAACTCGTCACCGTCCAGCAAGCCTACGATGAGATTACTCACGAACGATGAAGAGCATCATGGAATTGGCGATGGAGGAAGGTTGATGACGACGATGGCGACGATTTCCCCTCTCCGGAGCCCAAAACGGACTCCAGATCTGCTCTCCAGATGAAGAACAGGGGGTGGCGGCGCCTCCGTATCGTAAAACGCGATGAATCCTTCTCTCTGATTTTTTTTCTGGGAAAAACGGCATATATAGAGCTGAGTTTGAAGGTGGTGGTGCCACGTGGGCCCCACAAGCCCTCACGGCGTGGCCAGGGGGATGGCCGCGGCCTGTGGGCTTGTGGCCCACTGGCACACCTCCTCCGGTGGATCTTTGCGCAGGTATTTTTCATTTATTCCAGAAAAATTCTCCGTAAATTTTCAGGACATTCCGAGAACTTTTATTTCTACACAAAAACAACACCATGGCAATTCTGCTGAAAATAGCGTCAGTCCGGGTTAGTTCCATTCAAATCATGCAAATTGGAGTCCAAAACAAGGGCAAAAGAGTTCGGAGATGTAGATACGACGGAGACGTATCAGTAGTTGAAGAAATGATAGGCAATTATGATTTCACAGTTCTGAATATCATAGTTTCCAAGGAAAATGAAGATAGAGATGTTAAATTTAATATGGCTCACAATGCTTATGAAGAACAAGTTCCAATGGGAAGTTCATTGGGGGCCGCTAGTTTTGTGTTAAGTCTTTCACAAGATGGATTAGTTCACCCTCTTGAATTTAATCTAAACACACAACATAGCTGCAACTTGAACAAGGCACAAGCTCCTTGTGGTGATGATGGGGATGTTGTTGGTGAGGCTGTAGGTGCTGGTGGTGAGGATGATGATATTGACAAATTTTCCTCAGACTTTGAGATTGATATGCATGATTACAAAGGGGTGAAGATGTGTTATAAGGCTTGGAAGAGAGGTGAAGAAAATGATCTCAGTGAAGAAGAAACATATGATGCATAAGAGAGACTAGAGTTTGAAGGGGATAGTGATGTTCCAAAGTTTTGGCAGTCGGAGAAAGAGGCTGATAGTGGAGAAGATACTGTGGTGGCAAATGGCACGCCTCAGAAACTTAAGCTTGTTAGAAGAGCAGTAGTAAATTCAACGCCTACTTCCAAAGCTCATAGTCAGCCAATGATCCTCAAGTTTCTAGGTTTTGTACCTGAACCTAATGAATATTGCTTCCCTAGTGATGTTGGCATTTCTAATTCAGATGGAGATGTTCCTATGCAACTTTCTGGAAGGAAGAGAAGATTGAAGAAGAAGGAGAGGAAATGGTATGACCCACTATTACCTGATGCACATGAGGAGTTGTGCAAACACCTTTGGTTTACCAATGTCTATGAGTTCACAAAGGCATTGAGAAAGTTTCATTTTAGGACTTTGAGAAACTTTCAGTACCATAGGAATGAACCAACGAGGAATATTTTTTGGTACCCAAACAGAAAGAATGGTTGTGATTTTTTTATGAATGCCTCCAAAGTAGCTCATGAATATACTTTCACAATCAAGAAGTGCCACCTTGAACACACTTGTGGAGCTAGGGGAGTGAGTACCAAGGTTACTACATAGTGGGTTGCAGAAGCTGTGGAGGACACAATTAGATCAAATGTAAAGGCTCATGTAGAGACAATTCTGAAACATACTAAGAAGAAGTTTGGGGTGCATGTTCCTAGGAGTGTGGCCTATAGGGCAAGAGTCATGGCTGTTGATGTTGTGCAAGGTGATCACAGAAAGCAGTATGTCAGGTTGAGGGAGTACCTACAATGTGTGCTTGACACAAATCCTAGAAGTAGATGCATTGTTACCACTTTTGAGGATCCTTTGAACCCAGCACCCACACCAAGGTTCAAGTACATGTTCTACTGCCTCCAAGCATCAAAGGATGGATTCCTCAATGGTTGTAGGCCTTTCATAGGTATGTTTCGGTGATGTGCTACCTTTTCAAGTTCAACTATTGGACATAGTTAATTCATTTGACCCTAGATTTCACTATTTATGCATGACTTGATGGTTGTTTTGTCAACTTATCAACATGAAAACATATATTGGGAGCTACAGGGAGAGATGGGAACAACAATATATTCCCAATTTATTTTGGTGTGGTTGACAAAGAGGATAATGATAGCTGGACCTAGTTTCTTAACCAGCTTAGAGTGTGCATTGGAACGAGTAACAAATTGGGGAACTAAACCATCATTTCAGATAGACAGAAGGTATTTTCTTATTTCTATGAACTGAACTAGTGCATTAATTCACATTGTCATGCTTCTATAGTTTTCTTAGTTTTAGCTCATGAAATCAAACAACATGGTCTTCTTAAGGCAATTAATGAAGTATTCCCTCAATCACCACAAATATATTCCCATAGACACATATATGCCAACTTCTGGACAGCTAGCTTTAGACAAGAAGAGCTTAAAAATGGGTTCACAAAGCTAGCTATTCCTTAATTGTACATGGTCACAATGTGGGAATGGATGGTTTGGAAGCATCATGTGAACCATCTTAGATGTGGTTGAATGACATCCCTAAGGAGTGCTAGGATAGTTATGCGATCGATCATGTGTGCAAGACTGACTTGGTTTTGAACATCCTTAGTGTAACGCCCAAGATGCGACCCTATCCTCAATTTGGCACGAGGGCCTCGTCAGGGATAGAAGCGCATCTCGTCGTTTCGCAAGAATGGATATCGTTACAAGTACATGTACTGAAAAGAAGAGATATAAAGAATTGGCTTACACTCGCCACAAGCTACATCAGAGTCACATCAGTACAATACATAATCATCATGAAGAGCAGGATCCGGCTACGGACGAAAACAAATGAGAAAAGAAGAACGACGTCCATCCTTGCTATCCCAGGCTGCCAGCCTGGAACCCATCCTAGATCGATGATGAAGAAGAAGAAGAAGCAACTCCAAATGAACAATCAACGCGCTCGCGTCAAATAACCTTTACCTGTACCTGCAATCTGGTGTTGTAGTAATCTGTGAGCCACAGGGGACTCAGAAATCTCATTTCCAAAGGTATCAAAACAAGCAAAGCTTAATGGGTGAGATATGGTTTAAGTGGTGAGGCTGCAGCACGCGACTAAGCATTTATTTAGTGGCTAACTTACGAGCACAAGAAATAAAGAGGGGGATGATCTACGCACAACGGACGTGAGCTACTCATGATCAAAAGAATGATCCTGAACACCTACCTACGTCTGACATAGCCCCACCGTGTCCCCGATCGGAGAAGGAACTCACGAAAGAGACAGTCACAGTTACGCACTCTGTTGGCATGTTTTAATTAAGTTAACTTCAAGTTTTCTAGAACCAGTGTTAAACAAAGTTTCCATGTTCCCACATAACCACGGGCATGGCTTTCCGAAAGATTTAACCCTCCACGGGTGCTCCAACTAATCCATCACAAATTACCACAAGCCGCATAGAAATCCTCGATCACGAAGCTCGCGATCTCATTGAACTCCTTAGTGGAAAACCTCAACTCTAAGATTACCCAAAGCATCACCGGAATCCCAATGCACAAGATATCTCATCAAAGGTAAAACTAATCCAGCAAGGCCACCCGACGTGTCGACGATCCCGATAGGAGCCGTGTATCTCGTTCTCAGGACACGACGGATAAGCACATCGTACAGTGGCCTGATACAAATCTCCCTAGTTGCCCTGGGTTAGCCTCGCAAACGTCTCTAGTTTTCGACCAGCACCATCGGCACTGGCCCCCCTGTATTATGTAAAATTACTCCTTGGGTTCATGACGCCCTATGCTTTCAGTATTAGCAAAATTATTATGTTGGACAAATTTAGTACCAATGTTGGGCCTTGCCAGACCAACTGTAATCTAAAACGAATTATCAAGGGGGTCCACATAACAACCCCGATCATGTTAGGAGCGCTCAATTATGGAACATAACACCGGTAGCCAAAACTAAGGGCCAAAGGTGGAACAAAACACCAGGCTAGAAAGGCCAAGCCTTCCACCTTTTACCAAGTATATAGGTGCATTAAAATAAATATCAATTAATAGGGTGATATATCAAGGAACCCATGTAATCACATGGAAGCAACTGCACCTGCAACTAGCAACGCTAACACATGGTTAAGCAAGCGGTAACATAGCCAATCAGTGGTTTGCTAGGTTGTGAACATGTTGAAGGTTTTCATGGCAGTAGTTGAGAGGCTGATATTTAACAGGTGGAAGGCAACGAGACAAAATTGATAGAAGCGATAAAACTAGCATGGCAATGATAGTAATGGTATCTGGGGAAATGGTCATCTTGCCTGAGATCCCGCTTGGAAGAAGAATGTCTGTGTGAAGCAGACAAATCGATGTAGTCGGACAGGTCCTCACTTTCCGACACGCTTGCGGAACTCTATCGAGACGAAGGAAACCGAAAACAAGAATCAACAAACGATATTCACCACATGATGCACAACATATGTGATGCATGAACAAAAGAGTATATACAAGACACGACATCGCAATTCACAACAATCAGACACTACACATTAAGTGAAGTTCAATATGCAACGAGTTGCATATTGACAAAACTCCACATACAAGTTATTTAGTTCTATCCCGATTAGGTATACGGCAATATTAAATGTGGTTACTCATGGCAAGAGGGGAAGCGTAATTAAGCTACTTATCTAGGCATTTTAAATGAGGTCGGAAATGACATATAGCACCTCCGAGACGACCTCACATGTTAATTTACAATTCTGTACAGATCTGAACTAACACATTTAATTAGTTGTTAAGCAGCAAAGCAAATAGGTACACGTGATTCTACGCGTCGTTACAAACAATTTACACATAGAGAACATCCCCAACGGAGGTACGGTTCGAAAGATACGAGCATCGCAAGATATGATGGCATGAATGCAAAATGTGTGCAATGACGGTCACTAACACTTCAAAACATACAACCAGCAAGATAATATGAAATTACACGAGATTCTAAGCAAGTTTCATATAGGACACGAACAAAACGGAGCAACGGTTCAACAACTACGAGCTAAACAAGAAATCACCTCAAGTTGTCCAAAACAGCCACATAGCATTTTCTACACCCCACAACTACGAGCTACACAAATCCAATATGCTCAACCAAGGCATGAGACGATAGAGGGCAAGAATCACTACAACATACAACTAATAACACCTAGCATGGAAGCATGGATCACTAGGAAAAGAAGTCACAAAATGGCTTCTCACACACAGTTTCAGACTTAATGAAAATAACAGTTTATGAAACTGCACTTCTCGATCTGAAGGCATATTGACAGCAGAAAAACCATAGGCTACATGACTCCAAATGGCATGAAAATTCACATCATGCTAGAGAATCCCAAAGTCTACAACTAACTCCATTGCACCAACCTCAAAAGAGCTACAGATCACGAGATAAACTTATGCAAAGACAGCAACAAAATATAACAGATTCAGACTTAGAAATATTTTAGCATCTCTAAAACAACACTATTTCCTAGCAAGTAAATAACAAACAAACCACACCAAAACATGGATTTCTATTTGCAACCAACATTACCACGGGCTAGACTAAACATCCAAGAGCAACTCTCTAGTTGACAACTTAATCATAGCACACACGGAATAAATCCCACAAAATAGACAAGAGGGCAACACGGCAAAGTATCACGCGAACTAACTTGCTCGAAAGCTAAAACTAAATACACAGTTAAATCCTATGTATTTTTCTACCCCGAGAACATATATAACATGTGGGGTTGCAAAATAAAAACAACTCCACACGTATATGCGGGAATATGTCCTAAACACGGAATAATAACTAGCTATGGATCCTACATGCAAAAATACCAATGACTACTCTAAAATACATGGAAAAAGGGTTCCTAAAACATGAGCATTTTATCTACGGTGTTCGAGCAATCCGGACACGCACGAAAAAATAACTATGGGACGAATCTTATTGGGACAGCACGCAAAACTAGGCATTTGGCGGTTCAAACTACTTAAAACATTTATGCAAGTTGGAAAAGCATAATCTACGCAAAATTATACACGAGTAACATATCTAAATCATCGCGATCCAACATATAGATTAAAAACTACGGACGAAAGAAAATAACTAATATCCCTGAAATTAACTAAATCGCAGGGAAAAAATACCAAAACTACTACGGGCCGAATCTAGGCATAATGGGCCTAACAGAGGCGCGTAAAATAACTACCATGCAACTGGGCGAAGGATAGAGGTGGGGGCTCACCTTGGGCCGCCCTGGAGGGAGGAGGCCCATGGGCCGACTCGGATCTGGAGAAGAGTAGCTGCCGGGCTGGGCTTTGGGGACGGCTCCCTCGTGGGCCTCGACAGGAGCATGGGCCGGCCTGGAGGGAGGTCAACGCCCAAGCAATCACCTCGGCTCCCTCGCATCTCCTCCCGAGTGAAGCCAGCAGCGGCAGCGGCGGCGCATAAGGAGCGGGGCGGCGAGGAACGGCGAGCAGGCGGGGCGGCGCGGGTTCCAGGGCGGCGGGGCCGATGGGAGGCGGCCAGCGGGGCTGCGGCTGCACGCCGGCGCGACGGGAGGCCGAGATCTGGCACGGGCGGCGGTCGGGGCGACCAACAGTTGGCCTGAGGCGAGCTGGCGGTCGGCTCGCTGGATCCGGCTAGTACCGAGGCATCGCGGGGCTCCGGTGGGCCGTAGCCGGAGGCCGGCGCGACGGGAGACGGCGGGGAGAGGCCAGCTGTGGGCCGGCTGTTGCCATGGGCGGAGCTGCTGCTGCGGGGAGCTCGGGCTCAGATGGGCTCGGGCGGGCCCAACGCGGGTCCGCGGGCCGGCGGCTGCTGGTGGGAGACAGGGGAGAGAGGAGCTGCGGCTGGGGTCGGTGGGGCGCGGAAAACGTGGTAGATGGCTAGGGTTTGGTGTCGAAATGCGTGGGAAGGTCTATTTATAGACAAAGGGGGCTAGGTTTAGTGAAATTTTGTGCCGGATCCAACCGCGCGGTCAGAATCGGACAATCCCGAAGCGGGACGGACTAAGTGGAGGTGTAGAGTAGGTTAGCTGGAGAAGAGAGCGAAACGGCACCCGACAACGTATTTTTTAAAACACCAATAAACGTTCGACGGTAGACCGAATACGGTGCCGCTACGGTCGACCGTTCGGGTACTAGACAGACTCCGATTGCGACGAAATTTGGCAGGCGACCTACCTATATTATATTAAGACCGCACACCACGTTCCAATCCAAACGGAGAAAGTTTTATTCACACTTTTAAAAACAAGGTTTCGGCGATACCGCGGTTGCGTGCATATGTGGTCAGGCTTAGAACAGACAACGACGAGAACCGCCAACTAACAACGGATGCAAGTTTGAAAACTAGCGGCAACGGAGATGCCGATGCAATCCAGATGATGCGACAAATAAAATAATCACACGACGGAAACAGAATAGAAGGGGAATCTTCTGGAACGTCGGCATCGGGCTGTCACAACTCTCCTACACTACAAGAGGATCTCGCCCCGAGATCCAAGAATGAAAGGGGGATAGAATGAGAAAGAACAAGAGGTAAAAACTTAGTCGCTTCTTTGAAAAACGAGTGAAACCAACGATCCTTGAAGGTTGCAAAGAGATGAAGAATGATATGAGAAACAAGGAAGAATTCAGGAAAATTTCGGCAGCACTTCAGTAGGAAAAGGGGACAAAAATTCGTCAAGATGGGAGAATTAGACAATATTCACAACCAACAACTAAATAGAACAAGGAAACACCATTATCTTGATAGAACAACATGATTGACCCAAAAGACTAACATCACAATGCCTCCAGACAAGAAGAATTGACGTAGTTGTTGGAACAACAACAAAAAGAACAAGCTTGTAGTGGACTTGTGAAAATAATCTCAACACTTATGAGGTGACAACCAACAACTAAAAGAAACAAGGATAATTGAAAGCAAAGATACCAAAACTTCTTACACCAAGAGGGTGCATTGAGGGAGTTGGGTTAATGACAAGCACCATAATTGTGACAATCCTTAGGAAAGGCTTTAGGTGAAAACCAAACCAAGATACCCAACCCAGAAATCATGAGTTGAAAAAATATCTCATGATCATAGATGTGGTGGATTTAATTATCTCATTCTTGAAAGGAAAACTCTTCGAGGCTCCTACACTAACAAGAATGCTATAATACCACCTCAAAGGATAAAGGAAGAACAAATGCACTTGAAATGCAAGTGAAAGAATACTTGAGGTACTCCAACAGGAATCTTGAAGAACACTAGAGAATGAATAGATATCATGAGTCGCTCCGGAAGAAGAATTGAAATCATTTGGAAGATGGAAGAACAAGAATTATGTTATGCTCATCCTTCATCAAATTAAATTGATGACAAGCAACGGATTTAGCATTGTTGTGGGTATAAGTCTAACAGTAGATGTGTAGGGTACGAAAGGATGGGCAGAGCCTTAGCTACGGCGAGGTTGTATGAGTTCAGGCCCCTCTACGGTGGAGGTAAAATCCCTACATCTCAGTGCTCTTGGGAGTCTTGATGTCGAGTGGAATACGGGTTACAGTGAAAAGCCAACCCCTGCACCAGTGGGAAAGGGTGGCTTATATAGAGTGCGCTGCCCTTCACAACGGTTCGGTGCACAGGGGTGGTGTAGTGGCGAATAAATGCCTACGTTACAGGTAACGTATGCCTTAAATGCTAATAATGGTACATGAAAACGTATGACCGTTGCCCTCTAGGGGGGTTACGATGTACAGAGTGGAATCCAGTCGGTAAGTTTGATACGTTCCGAATGCTCACCTCCGACTGGATGATGGAGGAATCGTCACCGACTGGATGATGGGAAGTCCTTAATTCAGTCGAAACTGACTAAGGGCCTTGTCCCTTATGAAGGGTAGTCCTTGGGTAGGACCTATAGGGCAGGCCTATGACCCTACCCTGGGACTATAACCCCATCAAGCATACAACTTTTTATTCTTGAAAGAAACTTGAAGAGAGATATAGGTAAGCGCCACCTGGAGCATAATTGAAGGAAGCACCGGTAAGAATTCACACTTCAATGGGAAAACCAAGAATTAATGGAGATACATGAGAATGAAGAGATCATGAGCCACCTTAAAAAAACTTGAATGAGGCACCGGAATAACCGAGAGACGAACAAAGAGGCAACAATGGAGAAGAATTTGTAAATGAAAGCTGCAAGCTGAGAACGAAAAAAATCTTCTAGATGATGGCCTTCGGAGGATCGAGAAAGAAAACAACTCAGAAATGCACCAGATAGCAAGAAAGAGATTACTCATGATTGGAACAATTAAGATGATGGCACAAAGATGAAATGATGAGCTCCTAGAGAATAGACCGAGATTTGAGAGAGGCACTCCTTCGGTCTACAAAGTTGAAAAAGATGTCGAGAAACAACACCAAGGACAATGAGACACTCCGGAATAAAGAAGAATGAACGGTTGAGCCAAAGATGAGAAACAATTCAAATTGATCTAGGAGAAGGGATATGACTGATGGAAATCATTCTTATGTCATATTTGAAAAGATTTAGAGATCTCCGGAAAAATTAGAAGAGACATATAAGATCCTGGGAAAAACCTGTGGGTTATGGGCCCACTAAAAAGAAACCACCGTTGAAACAATTACTAACAAACAAAGATACTGCACCGGTACAAATGAAAACTTGATGAGGATGAGCACCTCAAAATAATTACAGAATTGAAAACAAGAAACTTTGAGACATCTTCAGCACTCCGGATAGAAAGAGAGAGGAATGAATAAACACGATGGCTGATAAGAATTTCCAACATAGGAAAGAATTACAAGGATGAATATGATATAATGAACACGGATAGCTTGAACTGAATTCACCGGAAAAGATGACAAGAATGAATAAAGATGAACATGAAGCTCCTGAGAATCTTCACAATGAATCACCGGCTACAAAAGGAAGAAGAGATAGCGACAGCAACACTTAAAAGAAGACACTTGGATGAAAATTGAATCACTCAAAAAAGGGTGGGAGGGCGGGAAAAAAAACATCTTGTGACAGATGAGACAAACTCTGGTTAGAATTGGGAGAATGATCTGCAAATATTGGAGAGGATTGAATTCACTTTAAGAGAAGCACACCGGTTGGAAAAGAATTAACATGACAACTCCGGTTGACAAAATTGATAAGACAATTGATTAAGCAAAAGATTAGCACTCTCATAAAAATATGAGAACACCACTTAGGAAAGATCTGAAATCACCACTGACATCGAAGCGACTCGAATTACCATAGTCAAAAAAAACAAAGGAAGAGACTTGCAAATTAGCCAGAACAAACTCATGAGAAAGATTTCGTCCGATATTTTCGTGAACAGGATCGCACGGGCTCGATCCTTACAGTAGCCATCCAGTGCAAGGCAGTGCACACGACATACGAAGCGTCCCCGAGTCGTAGCATGCTACAAGGACTCTTTAAGACACAACGAGAACCGCTGTAAGTCGACCGTGAACAAACGAATCCACTAGATGTCGAACCCCAACCTAACATCATGCATCTGTTGGAAGGTTGTCCTATAAGTAAATACTTGAATTCCCACCTTAGAACTCCCGAAATTTCTGGTCATGCAATCTGGTCCACGGATACAAGGAGTAATATATCACTCAACTCCTATACTAACCCGTCCAGTGTATCACATCCGTCAACACATAACCAGAATCTCGGACCTTCATCTACTACAGATCCTCGTGATCACAACGATACAAAGTATGGCAGTACCCCCGAACAATCTGCACCGGTACTAGGGACATCGGGGTTATCTCGCCACTACTACTATTGAAGCAATTATGAACATCCTTCGTCCTGAGATACTAAGAAATCTGAATGATAACGATGTGCTCAAGAATCCCCTGGAGCTCAACTCCCCGGAAGAAATCAAGTCAGACAGGAGGCACCAAGACAGAACTCCGTCACATCGACATCATATAGATTCCAAAAATATCCGCGTGATCCTAATTTTTTTTGAGTGAGAAGAGGAGCAGAATTGAAATTATTACGTCAAGATTCCTCACCAGAGCATAGAAGAGGAGAAAAAAGAATCCTACTATCCACTATATAACTAGACTTAAAGCAGTTTTTCACTAGACTCGACTCGGCCAAGTTCGATCAATCAAGGGGGCTCCTAGGTCGGTACTGCTCTGATACCAACTTGTAACGCCCAAGATGCGATCCTATCCTCAATTTGGCACGAGGGCCTCGTCAGGGATAGACGCACATCTCGTCGTTTCGCAATAATGGATATCGTTACAAGTACATGTACTGAAAAGAAGAGATATAAAGAATTGGCTTACACTCGCCACAAGCTACATCAGAGTCACATCAGTACAATACATAATCATCATGAAGAAGAGCAGGGTCCGGCTACGGACGAAAAAAAACGAGAAAAGAAGAACGACGTCCATCCTTGCTATCCCAGGCTGCCGGCCTGGAACCCATCCTAGATCGATGAAGAAGTAGAAGAAGAAGCAACTCCAAATGAACAATCAACATGCTCGCGTCAAATAACCTTTACCTGTACCTGCAATCTGGTGTTGTAGTAATCTGTGAGCCACAGGGGACTCGGCAATCTCATTTCCGAAGGTATCAAGACTAGCAAAGCTTAATGAGTGAGATATGGTTTAAGTGGTGAGGCTGTAGCACGCGACTAAGCATTTATTTAGTGGCTAACTTACAAGTACAAGAAATAAAGAGGAGGATGATCTACACACAACGGACGTGAGCTACTGATGATCAAAATAATGGTCCTGAACACCTACCTACGTCAGAAATAACCTCACTGTGTCCTCGATCGGAGAAGGAACTCACGAAAGAGACAGTCACAGTTACGCACTCAGTTGGCATGTTTTAATTAAGTTAACTTCAAGTTATCTCGAACCAGTGTTAAACAAAGTTTCCACGTTGCCACATAACCGCGGGCACGGCTTTCCGAAAGATTTAACCCTGGAGGGGTGCTCCAACTAATCCATCACAAATTACGACAACTCGCATAGAAATCCTTGATCACGAAGCTCGCGATCTCGTCGGACTCCTTAGTGGAAAACCTCAACTCTGAGATTACCCAAAGCATCACCGGAATCCCGATGCACAAGATATCTCGTCAAAGGTAAACCTATTCCAGCAAGGCCACCCGACGTGTTGACGATCCCGATAGGAGCTGCATATCTTGTTCTCAGGACACGACGGATAAGCACAGCGTACAGTGGCCTGATAGAAATCTCCCGAGTTGCCCCGGGTTAGCCCCACAAACGGCTCTAGTTTTGGACCAGCACCATCAGCACTGCCCTCCTGTATTATGTAAAATTACTCCTCGGGTTCATGATGCTCTATGCTTTCAGTATTAACAAAATTATTATGTTGGACAAATGTAGTACCAATGTTGGGCCTTGCCACACCAGCTTTAATCTAAAACGAATTATTAAGGGGTCCCCATAACAACCCCGATCGTGTTAGGAGTGCTCAATTATGGAACATAACACCGGTAGCCAAAACTAAGGGGGAAAAGGTGGAACAAAAGACCATGCTAGAAAGGCCAAGCCTTCCACCTTTTACCAAGTATATAGGTGCATTAAAATAAATAGCATTTAATTGGGTGATATATCAAGGAACCCATGTAATCACATGGAAGCAACTGCACTTGCAACTAGCAACGCTAACACATGGTTAAGCAAGCGGTAACATAGCCAATCAGTGGTTTGCTAGGTTGTGAACATGTTGAAGATTTTCATGGCAATAGTTGAGAGGCTGATATTTAACAGGTGGTAGGCAACGAGACATAATCGATAGAAGCGATAAAACTATCATGGCAATGATAGTAATGGTATCTGGGGAAATGGTCATCTTGCCTGACATCCCGCTTGGAAGAAGAATGTCTCTATGAAGCAGACGAATCGATGTAGTCGGACGGGTCCTCACTTTCCGACACGCTTGCGGAACTCTATCGAGACTAAGGAAACCGAAAACAAGAATCAACACACGATATTCACCACACGATGCACAACACATATGATGCATGAACAAAAGAGTATATGCAAGACACGGCATGGCAATTCACAACAATCAGACACTACACATTAAGTGAAGTTCAATATGCAACGAGTTGCATATTGACGAAACTCCACATACGAGTTATTTAGTTCTATCCCGATTAGGTACACGACAATATTAAATGTGGTTGCTCATGGCAAGAGGTGAAGCGTAATTAAGCTACTTATGTAGGCATTTTAAATGAGGTCGGAAATGACATATAGCACCTCCGAGACGACCTCACATGTTAATTTACAATTCTGTCCAGATCTGAACTTACACATTTAATTAGTTGTCAAACAGAAAAACAAATAGGTTCACATGATTCTACGCGTTGTTACAAGCAATTTACACATAGAGAACATCCCCAACGGAGCTACGGTTCAAAAGATATGAGCATGGCAAGATATGATGGCATGAATGCAAAATGTGTGCAACGACGATCAAGTACACTTCAAAACATACAACCAGCAAGATAATATGAAAGTACACGAGATTCTAAGCAAGTTTCATATAGGACATGAACAAAACGGAGCAACGGTTCAACAACTACGAGCTAAACAAGAAATCACCTCAAGCTGTCCAAAACAGCCACATAGCATTTTCTACACCCACAACTACGAGCTACACAAATCCAATATGCTCAACCAAGGAATGAGACGATAGAGAGCAAAAAGCACTACAACATACAACTAATAACACCTAGCATGGAAGCATGGATCACTAGGAAAAGAAGTCACAAAATGGCTTCTCACACACTGTTTCAGACTTTGTGAAAATAACAGTTTATGAAACTGCAGTTTTCGATCTGAAGGCATATTGACAGTAGCAAAACCATAAGCTACGAGACTCCAAATGGCATGAAAATTCAAAGTATGCTAGAGAATCACAAAGTCTACAACTAACTCCATTGCACCAACCTCAAAAGAGCTACAGATCACCAGATAAACTCATGCAAAGACAGCAACAAAATATTTCAGCATCTCTAAAACAACACTATTTCCTAGCAAGTAAATAACAAACAAACCACACCTAAACATGGATTTATATTGCAACCAACATTACCAGGGGCTAGACTAAACATCCAAGAGCAACTCTCTAGTTGACAACTTAATCATAGCACACACGAAATAAATCCCACAAAATAGACAAGAGGGCAACACGGCAAAATATCATGCGAACTAACTTGCTGAAAAGCTCAAACTAAATACACAGTTAAATCCTATGTATTTTTATACCCTGAGAACATATATAACATGCAGGGTTGCAAAATAAAAACAACTCCACACGTATATGCGGGAATATGTCCTAAACATGGAATAATAACTAGCTACGGAATCCTACATGCAAAAATACCAACGACTAATCTAAAATACATGGCAAAAGGGTTCCTAAAACATGAGCATTTTATCTACGGTGTTCAAGCAATCCGGACACGCGCGAAAAAATAACTACGGGACGAATCTTATTGGGACAACACGCAAAATTAGGCATTTGGCGGTTCAAACTACTTCAAACATTTATGCAAGTTGCAAAATCATAACCTACGCGAAATTCTACACGAGGTACATATCTAAATCATCGCGATCCGACATACAGATTAAAAACTACGGACGAAAGAAAATAACTAATATGCCTAAAATTAACTAAATCGCAGGAAAAAAAACCTAAACTACTACGGGCCGAATCTAGGCATAATGGGCCTAACAGAGGCGCGCAAAATAACTACCATGCAACTGGGCGAAGGATAAAGGTGCGGGCTCACCTTGGGCCGGCCTAGAGGGAGGAGGCCGATGGGCTGACTCGGATCTGGAGGAGAGGAGCTGCCGGTCTGGGCCTTGGGGACGGCTCCCTCGTGGGCCTCGGCAGGAGCATGGGCCGGCTTGGAGGGAGGTCAACGCCCAAGCGAGCACCTCGGCTCCCTCGCGTCTCCTCCCGAGCGAAGCCAGCATCGGCGGCGGCGGCGCACCAGGAGCGGGGGGGGTGAGGAACAGTGAGCAGGCGGGGCGGCGGGGGTTCCAGGGCGGCGGGGCCGACGGGAGGTAGCCAGCGGGGCTGCGGCCGCAGGCCGGCGTGCCGGGAGGCCGAGATCTGGAGCGGGCGGCGGTCGGAGCGACCAGCTGTTGGCCGGGGGCGAGTTGGCGGTCGGCTCGTCGGATCCGGCTAGTACCGAGGCGTCACGGGGCTCCGGTGGGCCGTAGCCGGAGGCCGGCGCGACGGGAGACGACGGGGAGAGGCCAGGTGCAGGCCAGCGGCTGCCAGGGCGGAGCCGCTTCTGCGGGGAGCTCGGGTCCAGATGGGCTCGGGTGGGCCCAACGCGGGCTCCGCGGGCCGGCAACTCCTGGTGAGATACAGTGGAGAGGGGAGCTGCGGCTGGGGTTGGTGGGGCACGGAAAACGAGATAGATGGCTAGGGTTTGTCGTCTAAATGCGCGGGAAGGTCTATTTATAGACAAAGGGGGGCTAGGTTTAGCGAAATTTCGTCCCGGATCCAACCGCGCGGTCGGAATCAGACAATCCCGAACGCAGGACGGACTAAGTGGCGGTGTAGAGTAGGTTAGCCGGAGAAGAGAGGGAAACGGCACCCGACAACGTATTTTTTAAAACACCGATAAACGTCCGACGGTAGACCGAATACGGTGCCACTACGATCGAACGTTCGGGTACGAGACGGACTCCGATTGTGACGAAATTTGGTAGGCGGTCTACCTATATTATATTAAGACCACAGGCCACGTTCCAACCCAATCGGAGAAAGTTTGATACACACTTTTAAAAACAGGGTTTCGATGATACCGCGAGCGCGCGCATGTTTGGTCAGGCTTAGAACGGACATCAACGAGAACCGGCAACTAACAATGGATGCAAGTTTGAAAACTGGCGGCAACGGAGATGCCGATACAATGTAGGTGATGCGAATGATGCGATGATGATGCGACAAATAAAATAATCACACGACGGAAACGGAATAGAAGGGGAATCTTCTGGAACGTCGGCATCGGGCTGTCATACTTAGTGAGGTTTTCAATAAGATGATTCTAGATGTTAGGTCCAAGCCAATTAGGACCATGTTTGAAGGGTTGAGGACCAAACTAATGGTTAAGTACGAGGGCATCAGAGAAAAAAATTATAGGTGGGAAATAACCCCACATTACATGGAGAGGCTTGAAGAGAGCAAGAAACAAGCTAATATTTTGATGCATACTTAGCTGGTCCCAACATGTGACAAGTTACTAGTGGAGAGAACACTTACCATGTGAAGCCGAAGGAATGGAGTTGTTCTTGTAGGAGGTGGGACATGACTAGATTACCTTGCTACCATGCAATAGTTGCTATGCAGAAGATCATACTTCACCCTGAAGATTATGTGCATCCATTCTTTAAGAAAGAAATGTACCAAGCTGCATACCAACACATCATCTACCCTATTCTTGGGCCAGAATTCTGGCCAAACACAAACACACCATACATAGAGCCACAAGTAATTAGAGAGAAGAATGGGAGGAAGCAGACAACTAGGAGAAAGGGTTAGTTTGAAGTGCCAGCTCCTAAGGATACATCTAGGATGGGCATAATAACTGGTAGTAACTGCAACAAGCAAGGTCACAAGTGGAAAATATGTGGAGAAACACTTAAGACTAAGTTGCACACAAGGAAAACATGCACCAGGTAACTAGGTACTCGTGAATATAGTTTGAAGTGCATCTACTATATCATCTTGTGTTTCTAGCATGAAGTGCATCTACTATATCATCTTGTGTTTCATGTGTAGGAAAACAAGGAATCATACCCATCAAGTTTTCCACCAACAATGCCACCTAGTGCTACTCCGGGATCATTCACAGCCCCTGTTGCTTCAGGTCTTACCAGAATTGCTACTGCAGCACCCAAATCTGGTGCGAAAACAACAACTAGGGCCACCCAAACTACACCAAGAGCATCATCTGTTGCCCAACCTCCAAGGGCACAGACTAAGGCAACCCAAACAACACCAAGAGCACCAGCTTCTGCCCAACCTCCAAGGGCACAGACTAGGGAAACACAAATTGCATCAAGAGCATCATCTAGTGCTACTACAGTATCTACATCAGCATCAAGAAAAAGGAAGAGCACATCTTCACCACCAGCCAAGAACACCAGGTCCAGTGCATCATCCCTAGCCAAAAACACCAGGTTAGTAGTTAGACTAGGAAGAGGTTTCAATGCTCCAAGGGCTGCATCAACATTATCTCAACTTGTGGAAGTCTCATAGGGAAGAGAAGGCCCCAAGAAAGTGGGATGATTATTTTACAGCCAATGGAAACCACCACTGACTAACCTGTAATATGCTTACGATATTTTATGTTGAGCATGCCATGAACTATGCTTATTTGGCATGCTCAACTATTCTTTGTTTCATATTTGGCTACCTTCAATTATGTGTGGATTTGGCTACCATTAGTTTATGATGGTTGTTGTTGTGAGACTATGGTGATGATGGTTGTTGTTGTGACATGATGATGCTGATGATTAAATCTGACAAAATAGATCACATTTGACAAAATCAAATCATCTATACAATATATACATTGATACATAGATGGATCATTGAACAAATTTCTTACACCAGATTCATACATTGCATCATACATAGATTGATAAACATCAGATTAACATGGATAGAAAGATAGATCTAAAACCACATAAACATAGTAGCACCTTCATGGGTACAAAATCCTAGTCCACCTCAGCCTAGTAACCTGAAATGGATGGAAATTTGCCCTCCTCCTGGCATAGTAGATGATATCATCATCA
This sequence comes from Hordeum vulgare subsp. vulgare, assembly GCF_904849725.1. Taxonomy (NCBI): domain Eukaryota; kingdom Viridiplantae; phylum Streptophyta; class Magnoliopsida; order Poales; family Poaceae; genus Hordeum; species Hordeum vulgare. The sequence goes on along the minus strand of NC_058524.1, from coordinate 241,485,693 downwards.
TGAGGGTTTGAGCCAATGGGGAATGCCTCCAAGAACTGCTCCATGTCCTTGAAGTTGCATGTTGCAAGGATCCTCTATACCAATAGCCTTCCTCCCCTCCTTTCAGCTATGGCTCTTCTTCCCTCTCTTCGCTTGCCTCCCATGGATATCTCTTCTTCTTCATCTATGACTTCTCCAGGATAGATGGCTCCCTGGTATTCTATGGTTTTCTTTCACGGCTTGGGGGAGGAAAATGCAGGGTTTGGATTTGACTACGGTTGCTGCTAAAGGGTGGGTTTTATAGAGTAGTAATGGTTGCTGGTAGGTGGGCTGCAGAGTAAGAGAACAATCTAGTAGTAGTCACACTTTGCATACAAAAGGGTTTTTGTCCTAGAGTAATTTAATATAGCACATCATAACTACATACAAGAAACCAATCTGAAGAAATAAAACAATTCTTCAATGCATTACTGAAGATAGGTTCTGAATAGTTGCATCTAGTGCAACATTTAACATAAGCAACACTTAGCATAGGTTCTGAACACACTACCATCACTCAAGTTGCCATCTCCATTACCATAACTTAAATAGTTCATATAGGACTGCACAAAATATACCCCTACCATCATCGTGCAAGGCCTGTTATATATGTAGGCCAACTTAGTTACTTAACCACCAATGTGCAAATCTTCAAGCCTCTAGTATGGACTTGATTTTCTCAAGCTTTTCCTTGCTCCCATGGCCGTCATTCAACAGATAAGCAACAACTTTCTCTAGCTCTTTAATCTAATCTGCAAGAAGATCCCTGTCCACCTTCATTTCTTTCATAGTCTTCCTGGTGTTGTGGATTATGTTTGTCCGGGCCTTAAAGATAAACTTCTACTCCTTCGCTAACCTAAACTTCTACATCTTCATCTCCATCTCTAGGTCTTCCTTCTTAATCTCATATTTCTCAGCATCCATTGCTTTCTGGTAGTCCACCTTGCTAACACCATCCCGCGACTCAAACATCTTGCTAACATCATGAACCATTTTACAATACTCAGTGCAAAGATGATCATGCTCCTTATTCAACTTGCAACCTCATCATCATATGCATGCTTGTCTTGAATCCTGCCAAGGTTTTGCTCATGGAACATTTACCATAGTTTGATGAGGAAGTTCTTAAGTACACCAGTCCACACATGATCAATCCACTAAACTACCCCACAATTCACACCTCCCTGTTCAACCAAACAACATTTATAAATTCAGAATTGTATTCACTTCAGTCAGACAACACTTGTAAGTATAAACTCAGAGTCTGTAGATATAAGGACATGTGTACAGTCAGAATTTAATTCAGTTCAAACAGATAACATTTCCCAACAAATGTACACATTTGCACACTAATTTCATATAAGCTATCCAATTATCCAAGCAATAACTTGATCTAGCAATGAGCTACTTATTGGAAGCAAAACAACTGCTGCTTCTTACTCACACCCACCTAAACGGGGCATCCATAAAACCTCCTTGCAGTGTTAGCTCCTTCAAAACAAATGCACTTCCTAGACATCATCTGGTGTATTATGCATTTGGGAACTTCCTTCATGGGAGAACCACAAAACAGTGGCTCAGGGATGGTGTCAAGTGTGTCCTACACATAGTAGAAGCTAAATCAGTCAAAGCATCCATACAATGTCTGTAGATCCATCAACCACCGCCTAAACCAAAGAATCAATCCCTAGTTCTAGACCCACAACCCTATATCCAAAATTGAATGAAACCTATCCCTAGCCCTAATCCTAAGTAATGGCAGAGGGAGATGATGTAGCTTACAACCTAATCCACGTCCATCAGATTGCCACCCATGTTGTCGCCGTCTAAGCTCTCATTCCCATCATTCCAAGAAGGCATCCTTGCCGGTGATGAGGAAGAGAGGTAGTCAGCGATAATGTCGAGTTGGGGGGAGAATAGAGTGAGGGAGAGAGAGTGAGAGTGAGTGCGAGCGAGAGATAGTGAGCCCGGTCAGTGACTTTGACCCGCTCTGAACGGGTCGACCTAACGGTCGTTAGCATGCACGCTGTCAGCCCCTAGCAGAGAAAAACCCTGACGGGCGGGCCCTACATATCCTAAGAGCACTTAAAATGTAACCGTTCGGCCACTTGAGTTTTTTGGAATAGTGTACCACTTTTGTGGTAGTTTTTTGAAAAATTTAAAAAGTGGTAATTTCTTACGGCAAAGCATGTAATGTGGTAGATTTTTGCTATATACTCCAGGAGGTACACACAAATGAAGTACACAAATGTGTGAAGTGTATTACACAAGAAAAAGTACATGAAAAGTGGTACACGAATAATAAACTACACAAATCAAGTAGTATGACGATGTTTAACAATCCTCTCAATGACGGTTTGGGTCTTTTTAATCTTGCTTGAATACTTTCATCCCACGTAATTACTCTTTTGTAAGAAGGGACATCCTATCTCAGGCAAGGTAGTTCTTCTCCTTCTAGTGGTGTAGTTTTCATAATAATCATAGTTCTCCTCTTCTTTTGGGTCCATGCCAAACTGATCATAGTCAACCTCATTGGCCAATCCGTCCTTCCCAACGATGCATCTCTTGGATCTCCTAACGACAACAGGACTCGGCTTTACAGGGTCAGTTATGTAGAAGCATCATGATATGTCCTTAGTAAATACCCAAGGCTCATATTTGTTGGGAATTACTTTGACACCCTTTGAACCAGCAGGTTGTCCTTCGGACAATACACGGTAATGACACCACGTTCTTCCTTCTTTACATTCTTCACCCATCTAACCCAGAATAGTGGCACCGTGTGATCTTCGGTGTACTCAAGTTCCCATATCTCTTGGATTCCGTTCTATCTGTTATTTTCATTCTCGGTGAAGGCAGTTATTGTGACGCTTGAGTTCTGGTAATCAAAGTTTTTGTCTTTTGCCTCAGTATAGGATGTGTATCCATTGATATCATATGATTGGTAGGCGACGACAGTGCATGCGGGGCCTACTGCTAATGCATATATTACATTTGCATTGGTAATACTAGTTAGCAGTGGCTTCTCCCGAATTCTCTCTTTTAACAAAGTTGCAAATTTGGAGTTGTCCTGTCTAATGATTCGGCTTCGATCCTCTACCTCCCTACATTGAATGCTCTCTCTTTAAGGTGTCCTTGTGAGCCTGTTGCAAATGAGTGATTATATCCTCTTGTTGTAACACCACTTTGTGTGCTCTATCAAATTCGTCTCGAAGGTTTTGTATATCCACATTTAAATGATGCTTCAACTATGAGTGACCTACTCCTTCGAGCCTATCGTCATGCTTCCTCATGGGAAAATCAAGAGATTGATCATCATCTATATAATTATTGCAGAATGATATGCACTCTTCGGTCAGATAGGCCTGGATGATGCTTCCATCCGAATGGCCCCTGTTACGAATGTAACCCTTCACAGTTCCATTCATCCGTTCAAATGGGAACATGGTATGCAAGAATACTGGTCCAAGGTCTTTAACTTCAGAAACAATATGAACTAAGAGATGCACCATCACATAAAAGAATAACAGTGGGAAATATATTTCAAGCTCACATAGTATTGTGATGATCTCCTCTTGTAGATGTCGCATACTGATCGAATTTCGAGAGAGAACGTCAAAAATGTTGTAGAAGTCAAGAAGTGTGTTGCGGATGTGAACATACATTATCCCTGTGAGAGCTATCCGAAGTAATTGTGTCATCGTCACATGACAATCATGGAACTTCGTGTTGTTAAGCCTTTTTTTGTGTCAAGATATCTACGTATGAGCCCCGAGTAACCAGAAGGAACTTTGATGCCGTCAAGCCACTTGAAAACTTGATAAATCTCATCCCCTTCGAGCGTGAACCAAGCCGGGGGCAATAATCTTCTTTCATTTTTGTCACATTTTTTGCCCTTCTTTGTCTCGTTGGCTATGGCGATGTTTGTGCCCTTGGCCATCTCCTTGGTTCTTTTCAGGGATGCTAGTTGGAGCTCTTCCCTAAGCCCAATATCTTTCAAGTCTTGTCTTGCCCTTCTACTATCTTCACTTTTTTCTGGCATGTCAAATAGTGTGCCAAGCAAACTGCCACGCACATTTTTTGTGATATGCATCAAATCAAGACAATGCAACGAACTGATTATTTCCCAATACTTCAAGCCTAGACAGACTTTCTTTTCCATAATTTTAGCAACATTTTCTCAGAGGCCTTCTTTTTCTTCCTTCTTGTCTCTAGGTAATCTTTCAAATTATTTAACATCTCACGGATTTCTTCTCCGCTCGTCTTACATGGTGGCCCTCGGGCCTCATCGATGTTGTTGAACATATCTCCATGATTTGCCCATGCATCATCTTTCTAAAGCCCCCTTCGATGGTCCATGAACATCGTTTTGCAAATGCCCTTTTTGACAGCTCGCGAAAAGATGTGTCATCCATACAATTTAACACATCCTCAATGTCCATGACACGCTTGTCCGGAAATATATCTATAACCTAGATACTCATGAACGGTCGTGAGAAATGCTGCTCTCATTAAGAAATAGTTTACAATGCTAGAGTCCCACATTTTGACCCCTTCATCATTCCAAAATATGTCTAACTCCTCTTTATTAGCTCAAGATATGTGTTGATACCATTGCGTGGTTGGAGCGGCCTTTGAGTGAGCATTACCATGTGTATGTACTTTTGTTACATTACTAGTGCAGCCGCATCCTATACAAATGCTTTTTACCCACTTTCTACGACTTAGCACTAAACCAACAACTTGAATGTGTGGGCGATTTGGGGGGGGGGCTATCCCACATGACATGGATAAATCATCGGTGATACCTCCATCCGGTCACACACGCTAGGCAAAAATAGAGCGTGTGCGATTGGGAGGACCATCACAAACATACATATTGAAGAAGTCGTGTGAGATGTGCTTCGCATCCCAAACAGGAAATCCCAAAGATACCTCTCCGTTCATACTGCACATCACCACACAATTTTCTGCATCACATCGTTTGTGATAGGGTTGGCCATCACACATGATAGTCATAATTCTGTCGATTGTGTTATTTAATACATCACTCATGGTGCCTAGAAGAAACTGTTGGGCATTGTGTTGTCCATCACACACACTTGTTGTCTGAAAACGTTTGTGATAGGCTGTATAAACACACACAGTTGTCGATCGGAAGTCGTGTGTGAGTGTTCACTAATCCAACACTATAACTTTCTAGAAACCCTGTGGGTTTGTTGAGGTCATCGCCCACGGTGTTGTCTTGGAAATCATCTCCAATAGGATCCACAATCATCAGCCTAATTGCTCTATTATATATAATCCATTTAGTAATCAAATTAACATTTCATATCAAGATCAAAAAATATTTCTTATTTGTATTATGGGAACTGGGATTTCATAATTGAATTACATCAAGGTACAACATCTTATAGGCATATACTACCTAGCTACCCAATTGCACAACATGACAAAGTTTCAAATACGACATGTAAAACCTTTGGAAATTAATTATCATCATGGACGGTAAATATTCAGATGAGTCTCGTCTAGAAAACTGTTGAAGTGGAAGGAGAATATTGAGCCTTCAGTGATATTGAAGGTCCTCGCAACTTTAGGCCAATGCATGTGGATGATTGCAGCCCATCCTTCGTCCTCTTGAGGAATACTTGAAGATTATACAGTGGGTGCTGTATGAATACCTTCCTTTTCTCTTGACCATACAGGTGGTTTGAGACGTAATCATCGATGAACTGCCTTGAAAAGGACCAAAAAGAAAATATTCATAAATATCTTTTCCGAAATTTGAAATGGCATAAAGGGAAAAGGACAAGGTGAAAGAGATGGTAGCATACTATAGTTGACTCATGTCTTCTTTATTGTGCAGACAAACATCTTGTTATTTTTTGTAGCTAGTTTCTGTATCTTAACAATCTTTCTATGTTTCTTGATTTGACCGATATTCAAGGACACCTCATTTCCCCACATGCAAAAAGGTCGAAAAGTGGGTCTGAAACTCTTATAGTAGGACCTACTTGTGCAAGAACAATTTATTAAAAACTTAATATTATAATGGTTCCTCCAATTGCACAATAATGTCCTACTAGCCAAAGGACCATGGATGCGCAAACCTCGATGGTAAACTTTAATGTCTCCCATTGTTTCCCCCCTACAACATATTTAAGATAGATATTGATCAGGTTACAAGTGATATTTCGCATATTGTTAGTGAAATATGTTAATGCAAAATAAACACATTCCGGATCCAACAAATTAATCTGAGCCACATGGAAAAGTTAGTTACCTAAACCAAGCGTGCTAAGAACTAGGAAATATAACAATTGTATACGTTTCACGTGTATTTAGTACATGTAAATTCGATTTATTTCTCACATGCATAACAATACAAAATTGTACCAACAACAATCAAACATCGCATTACAGAACTAAATTAAATAGTTAAATGATCATCACAAAAAATGAAAAAAATAGTTAACTAAGAACCACATCGCAAAATAGAACATATACTAGAAGGTCAGATTGCAAGTAGCATTACATTGGGCGTTGTTGGGGAACGTCGCATGGGAAACAAAAATTTTCCTACGCGCACGAAGACCTATCATGGTGATGTCCATCTACAAGAGGGGATGAGTGATCTACGTACCCTTGTAGATCATACAGCAGAAGCGTTAGTGAACGCGGTTGATGTAGTGGAACGTCCTCACGTCCCTCGATCCGCCCCGCAAACAATCCCGCGATCAGTCCCATGATCTAGTACCGAACGGACGGCACCTCCGCGTTCAACACACGTACAGCTCGACGATGATCTCGACCTTCTTGATCCAGCAAGAGAGAAGGAGAGGTAGAAGAGTTCCCCGGCAGCGTGACGGCGCTTCGGAGGTTGGTGATGACCTTGTCTCAGCAGGGCTCCGCCCGAGCTCCGCAGAAACGCGATCTAGAGGAAAAACCGTGGAGGTATGTGGTCGGGCTGCCGTGGAAAAGTCGTCTCAAATCAGCCCCAATACCTCCGTATATATAGGTGGGAGGGAGGGGACCTTGCCTTGGGGCTCAAGGAGCCCCAAGGGGGTCGGCCGAGTCCAAGGGGGGAAGGCACCCCCCCAAACCGAGTTGGACTTGGTTTGGTAGGTGGGAGTCCTTCCCTTCCTTCCCACCTCCTTTTTTTTTCTTTCTCTTTGATTTTCCTTTGTATGGTGCATAGGGCCCTTTTGGGCTGTCCCACCAGCCCACCAAGGTCTGGTGTGCCACCCTTATGGCCTATGGGCTTCCCCGGGGTGGGTTGCCCCCCCGGTGAACTCCCGGAACCCATTCGTCATTCCCGGTAACTCCGAAAACCTTCCGGTAATCAAATGAGGTCATCCTATATATCAATCTTCGTTTCCGGACTATTCCGGAAACCCTCGTGACGTCCGTGATCTCATCCGGGACTCCGAACAACATTCGGTAACCAACCATATAACTCAAATACGCATAAAACAACGTCGAATCTTAAGTGTGCAGACCCTGCGGGTTCGAGAACTATGTAGACATGACCCGAGACACTCCTCGGTCAATATTCTACGGAGATCTTATCGTTCGAACCTCAGTGCCAAGGATTCATATAATCCCGTATATCATTTCCTTTGTCCTTCGGTATGTTACTTGTCCGAATTCGATCGTCAGTATCCGCATACCTATTTCAATCTCGTTTATCGGCAAGTCTCTTTACTTGTTCCGTAATACAAGATCCCGCAACTTACACTAAGTCACATTGCTTGCAAGGCTTGTGTGTGATGTTGTATTACCGAGTGGGCCCCGAGATACCTCTCCGTCACACGGAGTGACAAATCCCAGTCTTGATCCATACTAACTCAACTAACACCTTCGGAGATACCTGTAGAGCATCTTTATAGTCACCCAGTTACGTTGCGACGTTTGATACACACAAAGTATTCCTCCGGTGTCAGTGAGTTATATGATCTCATGGTCATAGGAATAAATACTTGACACGCAGAAAACCGTAGCAATGAAATGACACGATCAACATGCTACGTCTATTAGTTTGGGTCTATTCCATCACGTGATTCTCCTAATGACGTGATCCAGTTATCAAGCAACAACACTTTGTTCATAATCAGAAGACACTGACTATCTTTGATCAACTGGCTGGCCAACTAGAGGCTTGCTAGGGACGGTGTTTTGTCTATGTATCCACACATGTAAATGAGTCTTCATTCAATACAATTATAGCATGGATAATAAACGATTATCTTGATACAGGAATTATAATAATAACTATATTTATCATTGCCTCTAGGGCATAATTCCAACAGTCTCCCACTTGCACTAGAGTCAATAATCCAGCCCTCACATCATCATGTGAATTACATTGTAATAAATCTAACACCCATACAGTTCTGGTGTTGATCATGTTTGGGCCATGGAAGAGGTTTAGTCAGCGGGTTTGCTACATTCAGATCCATGTGCACTTTGCATATATTTACGTCCTCTCCCTCGACGTAGTCGCGGATGAGGTTGAAGCGTCGTTTGATGTGTCTGGTCTTCTTGTGAAACCGCGGTTCCTTTGCTAAGGCAATGGCACCCGTGTTGTCACAGAACAAGGTTATTGGATTCAGTGCGCTTGGCACCACTCCAAGATCCGTCATGAATTGCTTCATCCAGACACCCTCCTTAGCCGCCTCCGAGGCAGCCATGTACTCCGCTTCACATGTAGAATCTGCTACGACGCTTTGCTTGGAACTGCACCAGCTTACCGCACCCCCATTAAGAATAAATACGTATCCGGTTTGTGACTTAGAGTCGTCCGGATCTGTGTCAAAGCTTTTACGGCGAGCTCTTCGTCACCTCCATACACGAGAAACGTCTCCTTAGTCCTTTTCAGGTACTTCAGGATATTCTTGACTGCTGTCCAGTGATCCACTCCTGGATTACTCTGGAACCTACCTGCCATACTTATGGCCAGGCTAACATCCGGTCTAGTGCACAACATTGCATACATGATAGAACCTATGGCTGAAGCATAGGGGACGGAGCGCATATGCTCTCTATCTTCATCAGTTGCTGGGCACTGAGTCTTACTCAATCTCGTACCTTGTAAAACTGGCAAGAACCCTTTCCTGGACTGTTCCATTTTGAACCTCTTCAAAACTTTATCAAGGTATGTGCTTTGTGAAAGTCCTATCAGGCGTTTTGATCTATCCCTATAGATCTTAATGCGTAGAATGTAAGCAGCTTCTCCTAGGTCCTTCATAGAGAAACTTTTATTCAAGTAACCCTTTATGCTCTCCAAAAACTCTACGTTGTTTCCAATCAGTAATATGTCATCCACATATAATATTAGAAACGCCACAGAGCTCCCACTCACTTTCTTGTAAATACAAGATTCTCCAACCACTTGTATAAACCCAAATGCTTTGATCACCTCATCAAAGCGTTTGTTCCAACTCCGAGATGCTTGCACCAGTCCATAAATGGATCGCTGGAGCTTGCACACCTTGTTAACATTCTTAGGATCGACAAAACCTTCGGGTTGTATCATATACAACTCTTCCATAAGGAAACCGTTAAGGAACGCCGTTTTGACATCCATTTGCCAGATTTCATAATCGAAAAATGCAGCTATTGCTAACATGATTCTGACGGACTTAAGCATCGCTACGGGTGAGAATGTCTCATCGTAGTCAACTCCTTGAACTTGTGAAAAACCCTTTGCCACAAGTCGAGCTTTATAAACGGTCACATTGCCGTCAGCATCCGTCTTCGTCTTAAAGATCCATTTGTTCTGAATAGCCTTGCGGCCCTCAGGTAGTACCTCCAAAGTCCACACTTTGTTCTCATACATGGATCCTATCTCGGACTTCATGGCTTCTAGCCATTTGTTGGAATTTGGGCCCACCATTGCTTCTTCATAATTTGCAGGTTCATTGTTGTCTAACAACATGATCGATAAGACGGGATTACCGTACCACTCTGGAGCAGCACGTGGTCTCGTCGACCTGCGTGGTTCGACAGAAACTTGAACTGGAGTTTCATGATCATCATCATTAACTTCCTCCTCAACCGGCGTTGCAACGACAGAGGTTTCCCCTTGCCCTGCGCCACCATCCAGAGGGATGAGAGGTTCGACAACCTCGTCAAGTTCTATCTTCCTCCCACTCAATTCTCTCGAGAGAAACTCCTTCTCGAGAAAAGCTCCATTTTTAGCAACAAACACTTTGCCCTCGGATTTGAGATAGAAGGTGTACCCAACTGTCTCTTTTGGGTAACCTATGAAGACGCACTTTTCCGCTTTGGTTCCAGCTTTTCAGGCTGAAGCTTTTTGACATAAGCATCACATCCCCAAACTTTAAGAAACGACAACTTTGGCCTTTTGCCATACCACAGTTCGTATGGTGTCGTCTCAACGGATTTTGATGGTGCCCTATTTAAAGTGAATGCAGCTGTTTCTAATGCATAATCCCAAAACGATAACGGCAAATCAGTAAGAGACATCATAGATCGCACCATCTCTAATAGAGTACGATTACGACGTTCGGACACACCATTACGCTGTGGTGTTCCAGGCGGTGTTAACTGCGAAACAATTCCACATTGTCTTAAGTGAGTACCAAACTCGAAACTCAGATATTCACCCCCATGATCAGACCGTACGAACTTGATCTTCTTGTTACGATGATTTTCCACTTCACTCTGAAATTGCTTGAACTTTTCAAATGTTTCAGACTTGTGCTTCATCAAGTAGACATAACCATATCTACTCAAATCGTCAGTGAATGTGAGAAAATAACGATATCCACCGCGTGCCTCCACGCTCATCGGACCACATACATCGGTATGTATGATTTCCAACAAGTCACTTGCACGCTCCATTGTTCCGGAGAACGGAGTTTTAGTCATCTTGCCCATGAGGCATGGTTCGCACGTGTCAAGTGAATCAAAGTCAAGTGACTCCAAAAGTCCATCAGCATGGTGTTTCTTCATGCGCTTTACACCAATATGACCTAAGCGGCAGTGCCACGAAAATATGGCGCTATCATTGTTAACTCTAACTGTTTTGGTCTCAATGTTATGTATATGCGTATCGCTATCAAGATTCAATATGAACAATCCTCTCACATTAGGTGCATGACCATAAAAGATGTTACTCATAGAAATAGAACAACCATTATTCTCTGACTTAAAAGAGTAACCGTCTCGCAATAAACAAGATCCAGATATAATGTTCATGCTCAACGCAGACACTAAATAACAATGATTTAAGTTCATCACTAATCCTGATGGTAACTGAAGTGAAACTGTGCCGACGGCGATTGCATCAACCTTGGAACCATTTCCTACGCGCATCATCACTTCATCTTTTGCCAGCCTACGTCTATTCCGCAGTTCCTGTTTCGAGTTGCAAATATGAGCAACAGAACCGGTATCGAATACCCAGGCACTACTACGAGAGCCGGTTAAGTACACATCAATAACATGTATATCAAATATACCTGATTTTTCTTTGGCCGCCTTCTTATCTGCCAGATACTTGGGGCAATTGCGCTTCCAGTGACCCATACCCTTGCAATAGTAACACTCCATTTCAGGCTTAGGTCCAGCTTTGGGTTTCTTCGTCGGATTGGCAACAGGCTTGCCGCTCTTCTTCGAATTACCCTTCTTGCCTTTGCCGTTTCTCTTGAAACTAGTGGTCTTATTTACCATCAACACTTGATGCTCTTTACGGAGTTTAGACTTTGCGACTTTCAGCATCGCAAACAACTCGTCGGGAGACTTGTTCATCCCTTGCATGTTGTAGTTCAACACAAAGCCTTTATAGCTTGGCGGCAGTGATTGAAGGATTCTGTCAGTGATAGCCTCTTGCGGGAGTTCAATCCCCAGCTCAGCTAGACGGTTTGAGTACCCAGACATTTTGAGCACATGTTCACTGAGAGACGAGTTTTCCTCCATCTTGCAAGCATAGAATTTATCGAAGGTCTCATACCTGTCGATCCGGGCGTTCTTCTGAAAGATAAACTTCAACTCCTGGAACATCTCAAATGCTCCATGACGCTCAAAGCAACGTTGAAGTCCCGGTTCTAAGCCATACAAGACTGCACATTGAACTATTGAGTAGTCCTCCTTACGTGCTAACCAAGCGTTCTTAACATCCTGATCAGCCGTAGCGGGTGGTTCATCTCCTAGCGCGGCATTAAGGACATAATCCTTCTTCCCAGCTTGTAAGATTAGCTTAAGATTACGAGCCCAGTCTACAAAGTTGCTTCCATCATCTTTCAACTTAGCTTTCTCTAGGAACGTATTAAAATTCAGGATGACTGTCGCGTGAGCCATGATCTACAACACAAATATATTCAAAGTGGACTTAGACTATGTCCAAGATAATTAGAGTTTAACTTAATCAAATTATTTGCTAAACTCCCACTCAAAAAGTACATCTCTCTAGTCATTTGAGTGGTTCATGATCCACTTACACTAGCTCAAGTCCGATCATCACGTGAGTTGAGTGTAGTTTCAGTGGTAAGCATCCCTATGCTAATCATATCATCTATATGATTCATGATCGACCTTTCGGTCTCATGTGTTCCGAGGACATGTCTGCACATGCTAGGCTCGTCAAGCTTAACCCGAGTGTTCCGCGTGCGCAACTGTTTTGCACCCGTTGTATGTGAACGTTGAGTCTATCACACCCGATCATCACGTGGTGTCTCGAAACGGCGAACTGTAGCAACGGTGCACAGTCGGGGAGAACACAATTTCGTCTTGAAATTTTAGTGAGAGCTCACCTCATAATGCTACCGTCATTCTAAGCAAAATAAGGTGCATAAAAGGATTAACATCACATGCAATTCATAAGTGACATGATATTGCCATCATCACATGCTTCTTGATCTCCATCACCAAAGCACTGGCACGATCTTCTTGTCACCGGCGCCACGCCATGATCTCCATCAACGTGTTGCCATCGGGGTTGTCGTGCTACTCATGCTATTACTACTAAAGCTACATCCTAGCAAAATAGTAAATGCATCTGCAAGCACAAATGTTAGTATAAAGACAACCCTATGGCTCCTACCGGTTGCCGTACCATCGACGTGCAAGTCGATATTTTCTATTACAACATGATCATCTCATGCATCCAATATATCACATCACATCGTAGGCCATATCACATCACAAGCATACCCAGCAAAAACAAGTTAGACGTTCTCTAATTTTGTTGTTGCATGTTTTACGTGGTGACCATGGGTATCTAGTAGGATCGCATCTTACTTACGCAAACACCACAACAGAGATATATGAGTTGCTATTTAACCTCATCCAAGGACCTCCTCGGTCAAATCCGATTCAACTAAAGTTGGAGAAACCGACACTTGCCAGTCATCTTTGAGCAACGGGGTTACTCGTAACGATGAAACCAGTCTCTCGTAAGCGTACGAGTAATGTCGGTCCAAGCCGCTTCAATCCAACAATACTGCGGAATCAAGAAAAGACTAAGGAGGGCAGCAAAACGCACATCACCGCCCACAAAATTTTTTGTGTTCTACTCGAGAAGACATCTACACATGAACCTAGCTCATGATGCCACTGTTGGGGAACGTCGCATGGGAAACAAAAATTTTCCTACGCGCACGAAGACCTATCATGGTGATGTCCATCTACGAGAGGGGATGAGTGATCTACGTACCCTTGTAGATCGTATAGCAGAAGCGTTAGTGAACGCGGTTGATGTAGTGGAACGTCCTCACGTCCCTCGATCCGCCCCGCGAACAATCCCGCGATCAGTCCCACGATCTAGTACCGAACGGACGGCACCTCCGCGTTCAGCACACGTACAGCTCGACGATGATCTCGACCTTCTTGATCCAGCAAGAGAGACGGATAGGTAGAAGAGTTCCCCGGCAGCGTGACGGCGCTCCGGAGGTTGGTGATGACCTTGTCTCAGCAGGGCTCCGCCCGAGCTCCGCAGAAACGCGATCTAGAGGAAAAACCGTGGAGGTATGTGGTCGGGCTGCCGTGGAAAAGTCGTCTCAAATCAGCCCCAATACCTCCGTATATATAGGTGGGAGGGAGGGGACCTTGCCTTGGGGCTCAAGGAGCCCCAAGGGGGTCAGCCGAGTCCAAGGGGGGAAGGCTCCCCCCCAAACCGAGTTGTACTTGGTTTGGTGGGTGGGAGTCCTTCCCTTCCTTCCCACCTCCCTTTTTTTTCTCTTTGATTTTCCTTTGTATGGCGCATAGGGCCCATTTGGGCTGTCCCACCAGCCCACCAAGGGCTGGTGCACCACCCTTATGGCCTATGGGCTTCCCCGGGGTGGGTTGCCCCCCCGGTGAACTCCCGGAACCCATTCGTCATTCCCGGTACATTCCCGGTAACTCCGAAAACCTTCCGGTAATCAAATGAGGTCATCCTATATATCAATCTTCGTTTCCGGACTATTACAGAAACCCTCGTGACGTCCATGATCTCATCCGGGACTCCGAACAACATTCGGTAACCAACCATATAACTCAAATACGCATAAAAGAACGTCGAACCTTAAGTGTGCAGACCCTGCGGGTTCGAGAACTATGTAGACATGACCCGAGAAACTCCTCGGTCAATATCCAATAGCGGGACCTGGATGCTCATATTGGATCCTACATATTCTACGAAGATCTTATCGTTTGAACCTCAGTGCCAAGGATTCATATAATCCCGTATATCATTCCCTTTGTCCTTCGGTATGTTACTTGCCCGAGATTCGATCGTCAGTATCCGCATACCTATTTCAATCTCGTTTACCGGCAAGTCTCTTTACTCGTTCCGTAATACAAGATCCCGCAACTTACACTAAGTCACATTGCTTGCAAGGCTTGTGTGTGATGTTGTATTACCGAGTGGGCCCCGAGATACCTCTCTGTCACACGGAGTGACAAATCCCAGTCTTGATCCATACTAACTCAACTAACACCTTCGGAGATACCTGTAGAGCATCTTTATAGTCACCCAGTTACGTTGCGACGTTTGATACAGACAAAGTATTCCTCCGGTGTCAGTGAGTTATATGATCTCATGGTCATAGGAATAAATACTTGACACGCAGAAAACAGTAGCAATGAAATGACACGATCAACATGCTACGTCTATTAGTTTGGGTCTAGTCCATCAAGTGATTCTCCTAATGACGTGATCCAGTTATCAAGCAACAACACTTTGTTCATAATCAGAAGACACTGACTATCTTTGATCAACTGGCTAGCCAACTAGAGGCTTGCTAGGGACGGTGTTTTGTCTATGTATCCACACATGTAAATGAGTCTTCATTCAATACAAATATAGCATGGATAATAAAAGATTATCTTGATACAGGAATTATAGTAATAACTATATTTATCATTGCCTGTAGGGCATAATTCCAACATGCGTATCATTGAAATTTCTAAATGAAAGGCAGGAGCAGCACATTCAAAAGGTAAACCAAACATGCTTAACCAGTGTAGCTAGCTGAACATAGGTCCTTAATGATAAAGCTAAGAAAAAACTATTCCTCATCATCGGAAATATTGATGACGATGGGCTCCTTCAACTTGGAAGCCGATGGGGCCTCCACATCATGGATGCACCCCTCGTAGTGGCGAGTGGCCTGATCCTTCCCCGGCACCAGCATTGTTGGGGATATTACCTGCGATATAACCTGCCCTAATTGGGCCGGGTCACTGAAGGGGCGACACATCCTTTGTTAATACAAGCCTTAGCCGAGGGGCCCATGAGCCGGATGGCGGTTCAGTAGTGATGCAGAGGATAGGCCGCCAAGGAGGTTTCCGGTCTTGGAAAGCACGGCGACTTGGAGATATGGATGACCACGATCTGTAGAGTGGTTAGGACTCTTGTAAACCCTAGGGCATCGACCTGTATATAAAGGCGAGTCCCTGGGGAAGATAGGGAAGGTTAGAAATCATCGAGAGCCAGGTCAGGTTAGTTACGCCCTCCTTGTAATTGAAACCATCATCAATCAACACAAAACAGGATGTAGGCTTTTACCTCCACACGAGGGGTCGAACCTGGGTAAATCTGAGTCTCGCTTTCGCTCACCCCCTTTGAGTCGCCACCAAGGTGCGATGGCTCCTTCATTAAGTCCTTTCACGAGGACATCTGCCGTGACAAAACCACGATAGTTGGCGCCCACTATGGGGCTAGAGCACGGTGGAGTTGAGTTCTCAAAGGGAGCCCTATCATGATGAAGAGCCGCCGCGAAAAATACTACATCGATAACTCGTAGTGGGGCCATGATGAAGCCGATTCAATCGAATCTGGTTACAGGGTCCCCTTTGGCAAGGTCAATATCTTCATCGGCATGTTTGGAGCACCCGTGCCTGAGCCGGACACCTCCACCGACATCATCAAGCCGACCAGGTACACCATCCCCAACACACGTCAGGACAGGAGACACCACTTTTTCGTCGGTTTTACGCAGGGAGCAAGCATATAGGACGAACCGGCAGTCCAGGAGATCACCCCCATCAACTCTGATGACGAATCATCCATGGATGACACAGATTCAACTCACCATCTTTACGAAGGACAACTCAGAGGGTTGCCACTAGCGATGGACTCCGAGGTCTTCGAAAGATCCCGTCAACAAGTCGCCATCTACATGATGGGGGCAGCACAACCTTAGCCAAACCCGGCCGACAACAATGAGATGTCACATCCCTGACACCTTAAGAAAGTTAGTCTTGTGCTCATGTCTTCTTTGCATCTGCATCTAAGAAATTGTCAACAAGAACAAAGAAAGAGGTGAAGGAAAAACTCAAACCCTAGCCACTTCTTTAAACAAAGGAAGTCTCAAACTAGTTAAAATCAATGAACCCAAAATGGCCTCAAGAAATGTTCAAACTTTCTGATAAATCATGAAAGTAAATGAGCATTGGAGAAAACTATTTTCTTGACACTTTAAGCATTTTAAATACATGCAAAAGCTACTGGTTTCAAGTATTAAATTTGAAAACAGAAACTTTAAATTTTCAAAAATGTTGAAAACTTTGGAAATGGTTGGAAATATTCCAACAAATATTCAGGTGTGTTTAAAATAGTTTTTACAAACCATTTTGGAGCTGAAATAAATAGCAAAACAATACTTAGCAAAACAGAAACAAAATAGAAAAGAAAGAAGAGAAAGAAATGACTTACCTCTATTTGTCGCCGGCCCAGCCCACTAGGGGCTCCCCGGTCATCTTCCTCCTCCTGCCAGAAGGCAGGGGAGAAGATGAGCACGGCGGCCGAGTCGGCCACCTCCTGCCTGCCTGCTCGCTGCTGGAGGCCTCCAAGAGCGCCAGCGCGACACCCGCGTCTTCTTATCCCCCTCCCCGCGGCTCTATCCTCTCCCAAGGCCTCTCGATCCCCTTCCCCTCTCGGATCTCTCTCTCTCCCCGAAGCTCCGGCCGCCGTCGATCTGTCGTCTCCCGGTCCTCCCCGACCCTACCGGCAGCCTCACAAGATCCGCCGTGAGTTCCTCTTTCTGTTCCCCCTCTTCCCGAGGTCTTCCCCCTCCTCTAACCATGTTAGCCGCCGGAGCCCGAAGGACCTCGTCGCCGGCCATGTCATTGCCGTCGCTGTGGTACTCGGCTCGCGAGGGCGAGCTCAGGAATGAGCTCCTCGAGCTCTGTAGAAGGCGTAGGCCCTCTCTCCCAGCTCGCTAGCCCCCTGCATCGACACTCTCGTCGACGCCCGAGCCGCAGCCGCCGCTGGCCTCGTCGCCGGCAAGGATTCCGGTGACCACCGGGTCCAGCCCCACCCCAGATATATGCGGCGTTTCCCTAGCTGCCTGTAGCTCTCTTCTGCACCCAAAACCGACGGCCGTAGTGCTGTCTGGCTATCTCCGGCGAGCCCTCCGCCGCGCCCGTGGTCGCCGCCGGCCATACTCTGCTGGGGGCCGACGTGGCCAAGTTAATCCAGTAGTTTAGGGTCTTAAACTCTCGCTGACAGTGGGCCCAAGGCCAAGTCAACTTAGTTAAGGGGCCGGTCAGTGCGGGATTAACCCCAGAGAGGCTGACCAGTGGGTCCCCCCGTCAGGTTTGACCTAAACAGGTCGGCTGACCTACTGATGTCAGGCTCACGCAATAAAGAGATTTTTCAGTACAAGAATAATTCCAGAAATGTTTAAAACTTCAAAAATTCATAGAAATTAATCTGTAACTCCAATGAAAATAATTTATATATGAAAAAGTATCAGAAAAATTCAAGGAATTTGAATATGCTATTTTTAATCATGTTTGAAAAAGTTACAGAAGCCTAACATGTAGAATAATGAATAAGTCAATTCTTATAATTACTTTATAAATGGAATTTGGAAAATATTCAAATTTCATTATAAATGACATGATCACACACTGTCCTAATTACTAAACAGTACTTTAACATGACATTTCATGCATGTTAACATCAAGTTGATCTGAGCATCAGGTCGAATCAATTAAATCGGTATCCAGGAATACCTCGTTTGAATTGATATCCGAATATGATTCAAATCAATTTCAAGCCAAATACATGTTGATTACAATAGTTAATCACCTTGCATTCTCATGCTCATGCATCATCTTGTTTGCATATGATTGTTATTGATTGTTGCCATTCATTTCGGTAGGCTCCGCACCCCCGGATTCCACCGAATATCCGTCTGACGGATATTGTCCCTCCTCAGAGCAACAAGGCAAGCAACCCTTTTGATCATCCCGATAATTCCCATGTTCTTGATCCTGAACTTATTTATTGCATTAGGATCAAATGCTTCTACTTCTTTTGCCACGTTAGTTGAACCCACTTCCTTTGCATGACCTAACCTTGTCACAGTAAATAGCCGAACCTTGCAACCTAGCATACCTGGTAGTTGCTTGAGCCATGTTGTGCCTTATCCTGCTATGCATGCTATGCTTAGAGTTGTGTATGGTCTGTCATCTGGGAGATGAACAGAATTGTGAGAATGTGTTCGGTAAGCAAAGGTTGTGTGTTGAACCTGACTTGGTAAAGGTACCGGTGAAAGGCTGTGTAGGAGTACATGGCGGGTTGTTTCATTGGAACCGTCCATAGGAACTGAGTTCCGTGTATGTAATCCAAGACTAGATACTACCACATGCTGGGCCCTGAAATATGACCCCGCTCGGCCTATTAATCGCTTAGTACTCGGTCCAGGAGTTGCAAGTAGTTTCTGGTGTTTATAGTAATGCTGGAGGCCGTCCATGGTGCTGACCTGAGAGGTGGGCCGTGATGCGGTACGCAGTGGCACGGTGTACCAAGTGGCACCCGGATGGTGGGCTTGGGAACCCTGCGCACATCGTTTGAGGCCGTGGCGGAAACCTCGGCTGGACTTCCGTACGGGTTACTCTCAGATAGGCGATAAACCTGGACTAGGTACTAAGTGTGGTTAACGGTCGTGGCCGACTCCCTCGCTGGGCTTCCGCTTGAAGGTTGCCGAGGTGCATGACGTGCACATGGCGATAAGTGGCGAGAGCGTGTGTGACGAAGTACACCCCTACAGGGTTATGATCTATTCGAATAGCCGCGTCCGCGGATATGGACTACTTGGAGACATATGTTGTTCATAGATAACTTCAACGACTACTCATAAAATTGCCAAGATAAGCGTGAGTGTCGTGGACGGCATTTTCGTATGGAGACGGAATGATTCCACGATAGTGTATTGTTGTGGTGTTAGCGGACTCGTGTGCGAGAAATCAAGTTGTCAAAGTTATTTAAAAATGCAAGTTGTCTAGCCACGAGTCAAATGCTGGCTTTCCGCATGAAACCCCACAATACCTTTTGATACCTTGCATGAGTAGTTAGTTATCTTAAAGTCTTGCTGAGTACCTTCGTACTCATGTTTGCTTAATAAATGTTGCAGAGGTTGCTAATGACCCTAATGGAGGGTTCTTCGTAGACATCGACGACGACGAGTAGCTGGTGTCCCAGCTACGATCTGGCCCTACTTGGGTCTGTCGTATAGTCAGGCCATGTGCCTTCTAGTTGCCCTGTGTGTACTCAGACAGTTTAAACTCTTCCGCTGGCTTGTACTGAATGACTACTATTATGGGTCGTGGGACCCTTAATGTGTAATATTATGTGTGAGGCTCCTCCAAGCCTCTTAAATAAGGGTTGTATGTTTATGGTTATGTTGTGATGCCATCGATGTATCTATACATATCGGTATGCCATGCGTACGTGTGTCGTACTTGATATGTATGGGGTTCGATCACTTAGTCATGAACTTTAGTAGCACTCCTTACGAGGAAATGCCCCTTTGTGATCCAATGAGCCTTGGTAGTACGCTACTGCTCCGGACCCATTGGTTGACCAGCATGTGTCCTTCTTAGATCATGTGTCTGTCCCCTTTGGGGAAATGTCACGCGATGTAATGGAGTCCTTGTAGCTTTCTACGACTCGTCTACATTCGTTGATGACCGACACCTGCTTTGTTGGGTCATGTATGCCTGTCCTTGTGCGGTACTACCACTTTGGGTTATGACTAAACATGTCGATCCGGATTCTTTGACATTGGAATGCTAGCGACACTATTGCATACGTGAGTCAAAAGACGCAAACGGTCCCGGCTAAGGTAAGGCTGCAGCCGTGGAGTTAACCGTGCGTGAGATCGCAAAGGGATGCGATGTGTTACAGGCTGGATTACTATGGCTTAGGATCGGGGTCCCGACAGCGTTGGTATTAGAGCCTGACTGACTGTAGGATTACTAAGCCAAACTGGTCGAAGTTTAATCTAGAATTGCTTTAGTTATATATAAGGGAATTGTTTGTGGAAGGGAACGTAAGACTCTTGTTCTCTTCTCAAGTTATTCTATTTTGGTCATCCTCGTCTTTTCTGCGGGAATTAAGGACTAGGTTACTCATCTTCTTCTAGGCTCGTGTTTCTGATCGGTAGATTATAGGATTACGGTTCACGAGATATTGGGTTTCTGTCATTCCTAGGAAAAAGGAAGTAAGTTCGATGATCAGAGAGTTGAACTTGATAGTTGAGTGGTTACGCTATTCCATTTTGGGTTGTCTCAAAATTTGTTTTTGAGCATTTACAGCCGTTATGCTGCCCAATTCCTCATTCGGAGCTCTAATGCTTTTGCATTACTCTCTATTTACAGATGCCTGGCCGTCCTTCTCGTCAGGTGGTACGTCTGACCAGGTGCATTGATGTGCCGGTTCATACGCGCATGCTGGTCAGGGTGATGTCGGTGTGCGGTTACCGCTGGTACCCCGAGTACACAGTGGAGGAACAGTACCGAGACTTCAACCAGAGCCAGTACATCTGCACTGTTAGGGTATTTCCAGACTACCCTGGAGCTGAGAAGCCAATCCATTGGTCCTATGGGTTGGGGGTCACCGTTGACATGGCAGTACAGGATGCTGCCTATTCAATGCTGACCATTATGAGAGCGAGACATGCACTGCTGCAGAATTCAGAGTTCTGCTATGTTCCGGCCTCTCAGCCTGGTGAAGAGGGATACCTCAGTGGAGTCTATTTTGATTCTTCTATGGAGGATCCACTACTGCAGTCCACTGTTGAGATGCTAGAGAACAGAGACAGGGATGCTCGTGCTCTCCGCATGGAGCTTTATGCTACCCGTGCCCGTCTGTGGACGGCTTTGACGCAGCTGGCACCGGTAATCCAGACAGGGTATGGAGAGATGGAGATGCTGAACCCTGTTAGGACCCATCTTCCGGCCCACGTTGACTGGCCAGCTATAGGAGGAGTCACACCTCTTCGGGGACCCCTCTTACCACCAGTCAGGGGACCAAGGTGACATCCGTGTCCTTATGGATCCCAGGGATCTCAGGCTAGAGTGTTTCCTGATCCGCAGGTTGAGCTTCCAGATTATGGAGGTAATCTCCATGAGATGTTCTATGCGGATGCCTGAGCTGTGAGCGGAAGGATAGTATGGTAGTAGCCGTACGTTCACAGTCCTGCGTGACTTGTGAAGTATGCCTGTGATGTGAAATGAATTCCGGAGGCCTAGATAAATAATGTATAGGAAGCTTGTAAGCCTCTGATGAGTAGTTTCATAATTTCAGTAGTTTGCTCTTCGGTTAAGGTTGTACTGAACTATGTAAGGGTGTGTATGAACCATGGTGTATATATAGCAGTTGCTTGTTACCATGCTGTTCGGATATTCATTTCCGCATTTCGTGTGTTCAGTACATTCTTAATCCATAGCTAGTATTGATATGATATTGGTCTAAGCTATGAGTTTGTTTGTTAGGATGGTGTTCACCAGGTTGAACCGTGCCCCTTCTCATGAGCAAGGCGAGGGTAGTCAAGCGTCGCAGGAAGACCTGCCTCATCCGCCTTCTGTGGTGGAAGTGATGCTTGAGTCAGAAAGAAACAAAAGGGAGACCAACCGACTGCTAGAGCGTATTGAGCAGAATACGGCTCGACAGCCTAGGAATGCTGCAGTGTCCCTCAATGACTTCGTGAAGCTGAATCCTCCAAAGTTTCATCATTCCGTCGATCCCCTCGACGCTGATGACTGGCTGTGCAGCATCTCACGCAAGATTCGCTCTGCGAATGTGTCTGAGGCCGACAAGGTGACCTTTGCGGCGTATTTCCTGGAAGGACCCGCCAATCTGTGGTGGGAGAACTTTGAAGCTATGCGTCCCGCTGAACCAGTGGCCACATGGGCAGACTTCAGTGCAGCTTTTCGTCTGCACCATATTCCAGAGGGCCTGATGGACAGAAAGAGAGAGGAGTTCTGTGCCTTCACTCAGGGCAAGTTGACTGTGGATGCCTATAGCCGCGAGTTCGGTAGTCTCGCCCGCTATGCAACAGAGGAGGTGTCTACCGACGCCAAGAAGCAAGCAAGATTCCGTAAGGGTTTGAGCCCTGAGCTTCGTCGTGATCTGCGCCTCCATGAGTGTGCAAGCTTTCAAGTCCTGGTCAACAAAGCGATCAGTGCCGAGACTGGTCATACTGACTTCGAAGCCACAAGGAAGCACTCCCGTGACTTTGGCTCGTCTTCTGGTTCCGCGTTTCCAAAATGCAGGCTGTGGGTTCCAAACAGTTCTCTGCCACCAAGATACACTCTGAGGCCATCCTATGTGGCGCCTCAGACGAATCAGGCCAACTCTCCAGCAAAAGCTTATGGTGGTCCAGCTAGCAATGATGCACCACGTGCCACTCAAGTGATATGCTACAAGTGTGGAGAACCAGGGCACTATTCCCGTGAATGTCCTCAGAATGTGGGTGCCAAGCAACCCGGAAAGTCCGTCGGGCAAGCCAAGTCGGGCAAAGCTTACTATGTGAAGCCAACTCCTGCACGTGGCCGTGTGAACTATGTGTCAGCAGAAGAAGCTGCAGAGGATCCCGACGTCATGCTGGGTACGCTTCTTGTTAATCATCACCCAGCGTCCGTTCTCTTTGACACTGGGTCTTCTCATTCCTTCATTTCAGAAAGTTATGCACAGTTGCATAACATGTCTTTTTGTGATATGCCAATTCCATTGGTTGTCCAAACCCCTGGTAGTAAATGGCAAACCTCTAGGATGACCTATGACAATGAAATTCTAGTAGACATGCTAGTTTTTCTAGCCTCATTGATAGCCTTGAAATCTTCGGATATTAATATCATCTTGGGCATGGACTGGATGTCAGCTCACTATGCCAAGATTGATACTCATTCTAGAAATGTCCAGCTTACCCATCCCTCGGGTGAGATAGTAAATGTCTCTACTCGAGTTGCCAAATGCCAACTCTATTCCTTAAATGCCAACCCTCTTCCAGAACTTGAAGACATTCCGGTAGTCCGTGACTTCCCGGATGTTTTTCCAGAGGAACTGCCAGGAATTCCACCTGACAGAGATGTAGAGTTTGTGATAGATCTTGTTCCGGGAACTGTCCCAATAGCCAGAAGACCATATAAGATGGCACCCCTGGAGCTAGCCGAACTTAAGAAGCAATTAGATGAGGCCTTGAACAAAGGTTTCATTTGTCCTAGCTCTTCTCCTTGGGCTTGCCCCATCCTCTTCGTCAAGAAGAAAGACGGAACGGATCGGATGGTTGTAGATTACCGACCAGTTAATTTGGTCACCATAAAGAACAAGTATCCGCTCCCCAGGATCAACGACCTGTACGATCAGCTTGCTGGATCCTCAGTCTTCTCCAAAATGGATTTGAGGTTGGGATACCATCAAATCAAGATTAAGAACAGGGACATTCCAAAAACGGCTTTTGTTACTCGTTATGGCCAATACGAGTACACCGTCATGTCCTTCGGTTTAACCAATGCCCCAGCCACCTTCTCTCGTCTGATGAATTCAATCTTCATGGAGTATTTGGATAAATTCATCGTGGTATACCTCGATGATATTCTCATCTACTCGAAGAACGAACAAGAACATGCCGAGCACCTAAGGCTGGTATTGATGAAACTTCGAGAGCATCACCTTTATGCCAAATTTTCAAATGTGAATTTTGGTTACCAGGAGTGACCTATCTGGGTCACGTAATCTCTGGTAAGGGTATTGCTGTCAATCCCGAGAGAGTTCAAGCTGTCCTTGATTGGACTCAACCTGAATCGGTTAAGCAAGTTAGGAGTTTTCTTGGTCTAGCGAGCTATTGTCGCCGCTTCGTCGTGAATTTCTCCAAGGTTACAAAGCCTCTAACTGAACTCCTCAAGAAAGATAAAAAGTTCGAGTGGACACCACAGTGTGAGCATAGTTTTCAGGAACTGAAAAGACGCCTGACTTCCGCACCTGTGTTGCTACCACCAAATTTTTCTAAGGACTTTGTTATCTACCGCGACGCCTCGCGACAAGGATTAGGTTGCATTCTCATGCAAGATCGTCATGTGATCGCATACGCATCTCGACAGTTGCGTCCACATGAGGATAATTATCCCACACATGACCTTGAGCTTGCAGCTGTGGTCCATGCACTAAAAACCTGGCAACATTACCTTATGGGTAATCGTTGCGAAATATTCAGTGATCACCAAAGTCTGAAATATATCTTCACCCAGCCTGATTTGAATCTCAGGCAAAGACGGTGAGTTGAGTTGATCTCGGATTACGACTTAGGGATAACTTACACCCCGGGGAAGGCCAATGTTATGGCCGATGCACTAAGTCGTAAATCTTATTGTAACAATTTGATGCTACAACAAGGTCAACCACATCTCCATGAGGACTTTCGGAAGTTGAATCTTCATATTGTTCCTCAAGGATTCCTTTCTACACTGGTGGCGAAGCCTACTCTTAAGGATCAAATTATAGCTGGCCAAAAGCGTGACAAGGGTATATCACGGATCAAGGAGAATATTTTTAGCGGAAACGCTAAAGAATTCTCCATGAACGATCAAGGTGTTGTGTTCTTCCAGAATCGTCTAGTGGTTCCTAAGAACCCACATCTAAGGCAGTTAATCCTTAAGGAGGCTCACGATTCTCCTCTCACCATTCATCCCGGTAGTACTAAGATGTATCAGGACCTACGCCAGAGGTTCTGGTGGACTAGGATGAAGAGAGAAATTGCTGAGTTCGTTGCTAACTGCGACGTTTGTCGTCGAGTTAAGGTAGAACATCAAAGGCCTGCTGGCACCCTTCAACCTCTAGCTATTCCTGAATGGAAATGGGATACAGTTAGCATGGATTTCATTACCGGATTTCCCAAGACCAAGAAAGGGAATAATGCTATCTTTGTGGTCATTGACCGTCTTTCCAAAGTGGCTCATTTTCTTCTTGTTCGTGAGAGTATAACAGCTAGCCAGCTAGCAGAGTTATATATCTCCCGAATAGTGTCTCTTCATGGTGTTCCCCTGGAGATTAACTCGGACCGTGGAAGTATCTTTACTTCTTGCTTCTGGGAAAGCTTTCAGAATGCCATGGGGACTCACTTATCTTTTAGCACTGCTTTCCATCCCCAATCAAGTGGTCAAGTAGAAAGAGTGAATCAAATCCTAGAAGATATGCTCCGAGCTTGTGTTATATCGTTCGGTATGAATTGGGAGAAGTGCCTTCCATTCGCCGAATTCGCTTATAACAATAGTTATCAATCAAGCTTGGGCAAAGCCCCTTTTGAAGTTCTCTATGGACGAAGATCTCGGACACCTCTTAATTGGTCAGAAACCGGAGAGAGGAAACTCTTTGGCCCGGATATGATCCAGGATGCAAAAGAGCAGGTTCGCATTATTCGTGAAAAGTTGAAAACAGCCCAGTCTCGTCAAAAGAGCCAATATGATCGTCATCATAAGGCTGTGACTTTTGAAGTTGACGAGAAGGCTTACCTTCGGGTTACACCTTTGAAGGGTACCCATCGTTTCGGTATCAAGGGCAAGTTGGCTCCTCGTTACATTGGTCCTTTTCACATTCTTGCCAAACGAGGAGAAGTTGCCTACCAGTTCGAACTTCCTCCGCATCTTTCCAAGGTTCATGATGTCTTCCACGTCTCGCAACTCACGCATTGCTTTTCGGATCCTATCCGTGAAGTGGACCACGAAACGCTTGATCTCCAAGATAACCTTTCATACTGAGAATACCCCGTGCGTATTCTTGATCAAGCTGAGCGTACCACTCGACGTCGAAACCTCAAGTTTCTTAAAGTTCAATGGTCAAATCATTCTGAAAAGGAGGCAACTTGGGAAAGAGAGGATCGTCTCCGACTTGAATATCCTGCGTTATTCCCGATGACTTCTAAATCTCGGGACGAGATTCTTTTGAGTGGGGGTGAGTTGTCACATCCCTGACACCTGAAGCAAGTTAGTCTTGTGATCATGTCTTCTTTGCATTTGCATCTAAGAAATTGTCAACAAGAACAAAGAAAGAGGTGAAGGAAAAACTCAAACCCTAGCCACTTCTTTAAACAAAGGAAATCTCAAACTAGTTAAAATCAATGAACCCAAAATGGCCTCAAGAAATGTTCAAACTTTCTGATAAATCATGAAAGTAAATGAGCATTGGAGAAAACTATTTTCTTGACACTTTAAGCATTTTAAATAAATGCAAAAGCTACTGGTTTCAAGTATTAAATTTGAAAACAGAAACTTTAAATTTTCAAAAATGTTGAAAACTTTGGAAATGGTTGGAAATATTCCAACAAATATTCAGGTGTGTTTAAAATAGTTTTTACAAACCATTTTGGAGCTGAAATAAATAGCAAAACAATAGTTAGCAAAACGGAAACAAAATAGAAAAGAAAGAAGAGAAAGAAATGACTTACCTCTATTTGTCGCCGGCCCAGCCCACCAGGGGCTCCCCGGTCATCTTCCTCCTCCTGCCAGAAGGCAGGGGAGAAGATGAGCACGGCGGCCGAGCCGGCCACCTCCTGCCTGCCTGCTCGCTGCTGGAGGCCTCTAGGAGCGCCAGCGCGACGCCCGCGTCTTCTTATCCCCCTCCCCGCGGCTCTATCCATTCCCTAGGCCTCTCGATCCCCTTCCCCTCTCGGATCTCTCTCTCTCCCCGAAGCTCCGGCCGTCGTCGATCTGTCGTCTCCCGGTCCTCCCCGACCCTACCGGCAGCCTCACAAGATCCGCCGTGAGCTCCTCTTTCTGTTCCCCCTCTTCCCGAGGTCTTCCCCCTCCTCTAACCACGTTAGCCGCCGGAGCCCGAAGGACCTCGTCGCCGGCCATGTCATTGCCGTCGCTGTGGTACTCGGCTCGCGAGGGCGAGCTCAGGAATGAGCTCCTCGAGCTCTGTAGAAGGCGTAGGCCCTCTCTCCCAGCTCGCTAGCCCCCTGCATCGACACTCTCATCGACGCCCGAGCCGCAGCTGGCCTCGTCGCCGGCAAGGATTCCGGTGACCACTGGGTCCAGCCCCACCCCAGATATATGCGGCGTTTCCCCAGCTGCCTGTAGCTCTCTTCTGCACCCAAAACCGACGGCCGTAGTGCTGTCTGGCTCTCTCCGGCGAGCCCTCCGCCGCGCCCATGGTCGCCGCCGGCCATACTCTGCTGGGGGCCGACGTGGCCAAGTTAATCCAGTAGTTTAGGGGCTTAAACTCTCGCTGACAGTGGGCCCAAGGCCAAGTCAACTTAGTTAAGGGGCCGGTCAGTGCGGGATTAACCCCAGAGAGGCTGACCAGTGGGTCCCCCCTGTCAGGTTTGACTTGAACAGGTCGGCTGACCTACTGATGTCAGGCTGACGCAATAAAGAGATTTTTCAGTACAAGAATAATTCCAGAAATGTTTAAAACTTCAAAAATTCATAGAAATTAATCTGTAACTCCAATGAAAATAATTTATATATGAAAAAGTATCAGAAAAATTCAAGGAATCTGAATATGCTATTTTCAATCATGTTTGAAAAAGTTACAAAACCCTAACATGTAGAATAATGAATAAGTCAATTCTTATAATTACTTTATAAATGGAATTTGGAAAATATTCAAATTTCATTATAAATGACATGATCACACACTGTCCTAATTACTAAACAGTACTTTAACATGACATTTCATGCATGTTAACATCAAGTTGATCTGAGCATCAGGTCGAATCAATTAAATCGGTATCCAGGAATACCTCGTTTGAATTGATATCCGAATATGATTCAAATCAATTTCAAATCTAATACATGTTGATTAAAATAGTTAATCACCTTGCATTCTCATGCTCATGCATCATCTTGTTTGCATATGATTGTTATTGATTGTTGCCATTCATTTCGGTAGGCTCCGCACCCCCGGATTCCACCGAATATCCGTCTGACGGATATTGTCCCTCCTCAGAGCAACAAGGCAAGAAACCCTTTTGATCATCCCGATAATTCCCATGTTCTTGCTCCCGCACTTATTTATTGCATTAGGATCAAATGCTTCAACTGCTTTTGCCACGTTAGTTGAACCCACTTCCTTTGCATGACCTAACCTTGTCACAGTAAATAGCCAAACCTTGCAACCTAGCATACCTGGTAGTTGCTTGAGCCATGTTGTGCCTTATCCTGCTATGCATGCTATGCTTAGAGTTGTGTATGGTCTGTCATCTGGGAGATGAACAGAATTGTGAGAATGTGTTCGGTAAGCAAAGGTTGTGTGTTGAACCTGACTTGGTAAAGGTACCGGTGAAAGGTTGTGTAGGAGTACATGGCGGGTTGTTTCATTGGAACCGTCCATAGGAACTGAGTTCCGTGTATGTAATCCAAGACTAGATACTACCACATGCTGGGCCCTGAAATATGACCCCGCTCGGCCTATTAATCGCTTAGTACTCGGTCCAGGAGTTGCAAGTAGTTTCTGGTGTTTATAGTAATGCTGGAGGCCGTCCATGGTGCTGACCTGAGAGGTGGGCCGTGATGCGGTAGGCAGTGGCACGGTGTACCAAGTGGCACCCGGATGGTGGGCTTGGGAACCCTGCGCACATCGTTTGAGGCCGTGGTGGAAACCTCGGCCGGACTTCCGTACGGGTTACTCTCAGATAGGCGATAAACCTGGACTAGGTACTAGTGTGGTTAACGGTCGTGGCCGACTCCCTCGCTGGGCTTCCGCTTGAAGGTTGCCGAGGTGCATGACGTGCACAAGGCGATAAGTGGCGAGAGCGTGTGTGACGAAGTACACCCCTGCAGGGTTATGGTCTATTCGAATAGCCGCGTCCGCGGATATGGACTACTTGGAGACATATGTTGTTCATAGATAACTTCAACGACTACTCATAAAATTGCCAAGATAAGCGTGAGTGTCGTGGACGGCATTTCCGTATGGAGACGGAATGATTCCACGATAGTGTATTGTTGTGGTGTTAGCGGACTCGTGTGCGAGAAATCAAGTTGTCAAAATTATTTAAAAATGCAAGTTGTCTAGCCACGAGTCAAATGCTGGCTTTCCGCATGAAACCCCACAATACCTTTTGATACCTTGCATGAGTAGTTAGTTATCTTAAAGTATTGCTGAGTACCTTCGTACTCATGTTTGCTTAATAAATGTTGCAGAGGTTGCTAATGACCCTAATGGAGGGTTCTTCGTAGACATCGACGACGACGAGTAGCTGGTGTCCCAGCTACGATCTGGCCCTACGTTGGGTCTGTAGTATAGTCACGCCATGTGCCTTCTAGTTGCCCTGTCTGTACTCAGACAGTTTAAACTCTTCCGTTGGCTTGTACTGAATGACTGCTATTATGGGTCGTGGGACCCTTAATGTGTAATATTATGTGTGAGGCTCCTCCAAGCCTCTTAAATAAGGGTTGTATGTTTATGCTTATGTTGTGATGCCATCGATGTATCTATACATATCGGTATGCCATCCGTACGTGTGTCGTACTTGATATGTATGGGGTTCGATCACTTAGTCATGAACTTTAGTAGCACTCCTTACAAGGAAATGCCCCTTTGTGATCCAATGAGCCTTGGTAGTACGCTACTGCTCCGGACCCATTGGTTGACCAGCATGTGTCCTTCTTAGCTCCTGTGTCTATCCCCTTTGGGGAAATGTCACGCGATGTAATGGAGTCCTTGTAGCTTGCTATGACTCGTCTACATTCGTTGATGACCGACACCTGCTTTGTTGGGTCATGTATGCCTGTCCTTGTGCGGTACTCCCACTTTGGGTTATGACTAAAGATCTCGATCCGGGTTCTTTGACATTGGAATGCTAGCGACACTATTGCATACGTGAGTCAAAAGACGCAAACGGTCCCGGCTAAGGTAAGGCTGCAGCCGTGGAGTTAACCGTGTGTGAGACCGCAAAGGGATGCGATGTGTTACAGGCTGGATTCCTATGGCTTAGGATCGGGGTCCCGACATGAGACTAGCGAGTCGTCGAAAACTCTAGCTCAAGCCATGGCGTACTTGACGGCGGAGATCACCAGACTCATGACAACTATTGTGACGATAGAGAATCAGGAAGCGATCAATGCCGAACTGGCGAAGCTGCGGCAGGACATGGCCAAGACCCAGCGGGACGTGGAAGCGGAAGCCGCGAGGATGGCGGCACAGCAGGCCTAGATCACCGCGGAGACGGAACGGCTGAACACCGAAGGCTGGCGGCTAGAGAGACAACAACGCGCGTCCGATGCTATTCATCACAGGAGGCATCACGGGCGCCTCCCCACCGATCTACATCCAACTCGCCTCTTCGACACCCCACACACTCCTAGGATGGGACCCGATCGGCCTTTGCAGGCCGCTCTAGGGGAAGGTCCGGTTCAACCGCCTAACCCGCCACCAGCTCAACCAACGGATGCCCATGCACCCGCCCACGAGGCCACTTCTCAAATCTCGTCGATAACATGCTGGCGGCAACCCGCCACTTGGAGTCCCTCCCGATCTATGAAAACTCCTCGGCCTAGGTGGAGACGAGAAACGCCATCGAGATGCTGAAAACATCAGTGGTCCAACACGCACAATACTTACACAGCCTTGACCGGTTAGACTCCACACCCCAGGCGAGTAACACCAGGAGTCGCCATGAGGACCAACCCACGGTGACCAGTGGGCGATGACGTTTTCCTCAGACCAATCCGCCTGAGGTGCATTATACTCGAGCCCAAGACATTGTAGATGCAACGCAAGCCGCACGCCTGATGGAGACGGCGGCCGCGGTGGGTTAGGGCTATCCGACTTATACCCAGACACCTCCCGCACCGCTCGATGCCGGCGGCACGCACGTTGGGGTGCCCTGTCTCATGCCCACTCTGCGCAATGAGCGGATGCCGAAGGATTTCAAAGGACCGAGGCAGGTACCCAATTACACACCAGATCTCGAGCCAGGGTCATGGATCGAGAGTTACGAACTTGCGATGGACATGCTCGACATGAACGAGGCGGTTTGCGCCAAGTATTTTACTATGATGCTTGAAGGAACGATACGTACGTGGTTAACAACCTGCCGCCTAACTCCATCAACACTTGGGCAGAGTTAAAGAAGCACTTCATCAAAAATTTCTGAGGGACTTGCAAACGCCCGATGACCATCGTCGACTTACAACACTGCGTTCAGCGACCGGATGAGTCGGCCCATCATTGGACACAGCGATTTGCAGAGGTCATTCATTCGTCGGACGGCATCTCGGCGGCTCAGGCAGTGCTGATTCTGGAGAAAAATTGCCATTACGAGCCTTTGGTACTGAAGTTGGGGCGACTTAAGCGTAAGGTGCAGGACATGGGCGAGTTGATGGACACCCTCACTAGATATGCCCAGTCAGACGACACCAAGGATCCCCGGGAGGATGATGACAAGGTTAGCACCGCTAGGAAGTGCGAGTCTTGAAAAGGTCACTCCGAGTTTCAAGGGCGGGGTAACCACAACCACGGCGGGCAAGGTAAGATGAGACAACAGGAAGGTCCCATAGACTTCGTCGCCAATACAAATGCCGGCAACGGGAACCAACGCCAGAAGAAGCGAGGCTTCAGTGGGAATAATCCGCGGAACTATCATGAGATGCTCAAAGGCCCCTGCCCACAACACGCTACGGCTGAGGGACCGGCTACCCACTCCTGGGAGGATTGCTATGTGATGTAGGAGTTCCGAGCTGAGGCGCTCAAGAAAGTTCAAGGAGGTGATCAGGGCCAGCGACAGGAACAGTTTGGCGCGCCCGGGTCACGCCAAAGCCCGTTCGTTGGGTTTCCTAACCCCGGTCCACAGAGCGGCTCACAACCTAATAGTGGATAGTACCAAGTTCACAACCAACAACAGTATAACCTGCAGGGAGTGTTTTAGCAACCACCTCCGCAAGAAGATCCCCAGCGACATGATGATAATAGCGGTTTTCAGAATAACCCTAAGCAGCTCAATGATGGCCCACAAGTGTAGGGGATCTATCTAAGTCCTTTCGATAAGTAAGGGTGTCGAACCCAACGAGGAGCAAGGTATTCTCTTCAAGTGGTTTTCAGCAAGGTATTCTCTTCAAGCACTGAAATTACCGGTAACCGATAGTGGTGTGAAAAGATGATTCATAGCAAGTAGCAAGTAAAAACGGTAAAAAGGTGCAGCAAAGTGGCCCAATCCCTGTTGTAGCAAGGGACAAGCCTGGACAAACTCTTATAGGAGGTAAAGCGCTCCTGAGGACACATGGGAATTTCTGTCAAGCTAGTTTTCATCATGTTCATATGATTCGCGTTCGCTACTTTGATAGTTTGATATGTGGGTGGACCGGTGCTTGGGTACTGCCCTTACTTGGACAAACATCCCACTTACGATTAACCCCTCTCGCAAGCATCCGCAACTATGAAAGAAGAATTAAGACAAAGTCTAAACATAGCATTAAACTAGTGGTTCCAAATCAGCCCCTTACGAAGCAATGCATAAACTAGGGTTTAAGCTTCTGTCACTCTAGCAACCCATCATCTACTTACTACTTCCCAATGCCTTCCTCTAGGCCCAAATAATGGTGAAGTGTTATGTAGTCGACGTTCACATAACATCACTAGAGGAAAAACAACATACAACGCATCAAAATATCGAACGAATACCAAATTCACATGACTACTTATAGCATGACTTATCCCATGTCCTCAGGAACAAAAGTGACTACTCACAAAGCATAATAATATTCATGACTAGAGAGGTATTGAATAGCATCAAGGATCTGAACATATAATCTTCCACCGAGTAATCCAACTAGCATCAACTACAAAGAGTAATTAACACTACTAGCAACCTTACAAGTACCAATCGGAGTTGCGAGACGGAGATTGGTTACAAGAGATGAACTAGGGGTTGGAGATGAGATGGTGCTGATGAAGATGTTGATGGTGATGAGTCCCCTCCGATGAGAGGAGTGTTGGTGATGACGATGGCGACGATTTCCCCCTTCGGGAGGGAAGTTTCCCCGACAGGACGACCCTGCCGGAGCTCTAGATTTGTTCTGCTCAAGTTCTGCCTCGTGGCGGCTGCGATTCCTCCCGAAAGCCTCCTCTTAATTTTTTCTGGAACGAATCCCTCCTTATAGCAAAAGAGGGGGGCCAGAGGGCCAACAGGGAGCCCACAAGCCACCTATGCGCGGCTAGGGGGGTAGGTCGTGCCTAGCAGGCTTGTGGCCTCCTGCTGGCTCCCCTCTGGTACTTCTTCTGTCCAGTATTTTTTATAAATTCCAAAATAAATCCTTGTTGTTTTTCATGGCTTTTGGAGTTGCCCAGAATAGGTATCTCAAAATTGCTCCTTTTGCATGCCAGAATTCCAGCTGCCGACATTCTCCCTCTTCATGTAAACCTTGCAAAATAAGAGAGAAAAGACATAAGTATTGTACCGTGAAGTGTAATAACAGCCCATAAAGCGATAAATATCAACATAAAAGCATGATGCAAAATGTACGTATCAACTCCCCCAATCTTAGACCTCGCTTGTCCTCCAGCAAAAGCCGAGATCAATAAATATGGCCACATGTTTAGAGAGAGAGGTGTCGACAAAACAAGATACGGACATGCATGCATCATGATCATAGTTAGAGCAGCAATAACATGATATAATCTCTTATGCTAAAGTGACAATTCCTTCACAAAGTAAAGTATGGATCAAGAGCCTTACTGAGAATTAACAACCAATAGACTTTAGTCATTGAAGCAATTTCAATTTATCATAACCTCGGAAAGAGTCAAGTAAGAGCTTGTAAAGCAAATCCACATACTCAATCATCCTTTCGTCTTCTACAATTGCTACAACTCACGTGGTACTCATGATATCAAAGTTTCAGTCGAACACAGAGACAGATAGGGGCTTATAGTTTCGCCTCCCAACTATTTACCTCAAGGGTAATGTCAACAATAATAATTCATGAATACTTACTTCCAAGTTGACATAAGAATATAGATCTTTCCCTAGCATATGACGTTAGCCAAGAAAAAGGCGAAATAAGGAATTGGTGTAGATCACCATGAATCTTTCAAGGGAAAAAGTAAAGGTGCAAGATAGGCCCTTTGCAGAGGGAAGCAGAGGTTGTCATGTGCTTTTGAGGTTTGGATGTGTGTCCTCTTAGTGTGAAGGAACATCACTTTATATTGCCTCCTGTGATAAAGAACTTTATTATGTAGTCTGTCGCTTTTATGTATTACTCATGACAGGTTCGTACAAAGCTTATTTTCCAGACACTAATAGATCATACATATTTAGGGAGAAATTTTTATCGCTTGCACCAATGACAACTTACTTGAGGGATCTTATTCAACCCATAGGTAGATATGGTGGACTCTCATGGCAAAACTGGGTTGAAGGTTTATGGATGCACAAGTAGTATCTCTACTTGGTGCGGGAGTTTTGGCTGATATGGGGTGGAAGCAATCGTCACATGCTAAGGGATCCCTAGTCATATAATCATTGTTTGGAACCAAGCAAGCATAATTCATTATGTTATCTTCATTGTCCAACATCTACTTGTAAGCATGTAATAGTTTAGTGAGTGTTAACAATCATAGATGGTGTCAAAGATGATATATTTATATGTGAACCTCTCCTTCTTTATCACTTCCTATTAATTGCAACAATGACCAAGGTCTATGTTTGTCCACCCTCAACAAGTTTCAATCATCATTCTTTTTATATGTGAAGCCATCACTTCCCATAAGATCATTACATGATCTTTCATGCTTTTGTTCTATTATCATTCTCTTCTTTCAGATCATGGCATGAAGCAAGGCCCTTAACTAAGACACTCTTTATTATATGGCTCGCGAGCTCGAATACATCAGGGGTGACACAAAGCAAAACTCAAGCCTAAAACACTAAGAACTTTATTCTACTAGAGAAAGATAAAACCAAAAAGGACCGAACTAAGAAAAGGTAAAGGAAAAAGATGTGATGGTGATACGATACCGGGGCAACTCCCCCAAGATTTGCACAAGCCAA
Organism: Hordeum vulgare subsp. vulgare; assembly: GCF_904849725.1. Classification (NCBI taxonomy): domain Eukaryota; kingdom Viridiplantae; phylum Streptophyta; class Magnoliopsida; order Poales; family Poaceae; genus Hordeum; species Hordeum vulgare. Next base: position 241,449,949 of record NC_058524.1, on the reverse strand, counting down.
GGGGAGTGCTCATACCCATGCTTAGTTGTCTTCCTTTGGAGGTGATGGTGGTGGAGTTGTTGCAGAGTTATTGAATTTGTTTAATTTCCTCTTGAGCACAAAGTTCTGCTCCTTCAGATCGTTAATTTCCTCTTCAAGTCTCAACACCCTTTCGCATAATTCTTGCTTCCTCTCCTGCAAAAGACGAGAAGGGATAAACAAAATCTTAGGCTTGTTCCTTGAGTCAGGGAGGCTCGACTTCTTGAACTACACATGTGTGTCTCCAGGTGGGGGTAGAGGAGCCTCCTCTTCATCAGAACTTTTTTCCTTCCTTCCCCTTGGGATCATAATCTTCTTCCTCATTAGTGGTCCAACCATAACGATCCAAGTCCCCATAGACCATGGGCTTAGCAAGGTAATCGGCCACATAGCTCTCCCCCTGTGAATCTTGAGAAGACATCTTGCCCTAAAGCTGCGGCAGAAACGGGCTCGTAACTAAAATAGAGGATAATTGCGTGATATGAGGGTCAGACCTTTCGGGAGAATATATAATGATTTTTTTCCGACCAGAAGGAGTACTCCGCAAGTAAATGGAGTCCGGGAGGCACATGAGGTGGTCACAAGCCCCCCAGGCGCGGCCAGGGGGTGGCCCGCACCTGGCAGGCTTGTCGCCTCCTCGTGCGCTTTCCGGACTACTTTAAATTTTTCTATTTTTCTAAAAAATCCAAAACGGAGAAAATTCCTACTGGAAAAGTTTTGGAGTCGGTTTACTTACCGAATCACATACCTCTTCGTTTTCGGAGTCTGAAATAGGCTGATAGATATCCCTTATGTACTCCTCCGGAGTTATCTATTGATAATATTGCTTTCAACATTTATGGGAGTACGTGAGATATAATGCTTGATTTGTTGCCCATTTACCACTCTCGGAAAATTACCTTCCGTGTTGTTGATCTTGATAGCACCGGAACGATATACTTCCTCAACAATGTAATGACCTTCCCATTTAGAGAGAAGCTTGCCTGCAAAAAATCTTAAACGAGAATTATATAGCAAGACATAATCAACTACACTGAACTCACATTTTTGTATCCTTTAATCATGCCACCTCTTAACCTTTTCTTTGAACAACTTGGCATTTTCATATGCCTGAGCTCTCCATTCATCAAGCGAGCTAATATCAAATAACATCTTCTCACCAGCAAGTTTGAAATCAAAGTTGAGCTCTTTGATTGCCCAATAAGCCTTATGCTCTAGCTCAAGAGGTAAATGACATGCTTTACCGTAAACCATTTTGTACGGACACATGCCCATGGGATTTTTATAAGCAGTTCTATAAGCCCACAGTGCATCATCAAGCTTCTTAGACCAATTCTTTCTAGACATATTGATAGTCTTTTGCAGAATTAGTTTAATCTCTCTATTCCTTAGCTCTACTTGACCACTGGACTGGGGGTGACAGGGAGATGCAATTCTATGATTGACATCATACTTAGCAAGCGTTTTACGAAAAGCACCATGAATGAAATGTGAACCACCATCAGTCATCAGATATCTAGGGACTCCAAATCTAGGGAAAATAACTTCTTTAAGCATTCTGATAGAAGTGTTGTGATCAACACTACTAGTTGGGATAGCTTCTACCCACTTAGTAACGTAATCAACAGCAACTAGGATATGAGTATACCCGTTGGATTTTGTAAAAGTTCCCATATAATCAAAGCACTAAACATCAAATGATTCAATGACAAGTGAATAATTCATAGGCATTTCCTAACGTTTACCGATATTACCTATTCTTTGGCATTCGTCACAAGACAAGAAAAACTTACGGGTATCCTTGAAGAGAGTGGGCCAATAGAAACCTGATTGCAATACCTTGTGTGCAGTTCTATCTCCCGCATCGTGTCCTTCGTAGGCCTCGGAGTGACACTTCTGTAGGATCTGTCCCTGTTCATATTCAGGGACACAACGTCTAATAACACCATCTACTCCTTCCTTATAAAGGTGAGGATCATCCCAAAAGTAATGTCTCAAATCAAAGAAGAATTTCTTCTTTTGCTGGTATGTGAAACTAGGTGGTATATATTTGGCAACGATATGATTTGCATAATCAGCATACCACGATGCGCTACGGGAAGTATTGATGACACTCAATTTCTCATCAAGAAAGCTATCTTCAATAGGTTGTGGGTCATCAAGAACATTCTCCAACCTAGACAAGTTATCTGCTACGGGGTTCTTAACACCCTTCCTATCGACAACATGCAAATCAAATTCTTGTAGCAAGAGAACCCATCTGATAAGTCTAGGTTTAGCGTCTTTCTTTTTGATGAGGTACTTAATAGCAGCGTGATCAGTGTGAATAGTGACTTTGGAATCAACTATGTAAGACCTGAACTTTTCACATGCAAACACGACTGCTAAAAATTCCTTTTCTGTAGTAGCATAGTTCCTTTGGGCACTGTCTAGTGTTTTACTAGCATAGTGAATAACATTCAACTTCTTATCAACTCTTTGTCCTAGAACAGCGCCAACAACATAATCACTAGCATCACACATGATTTGAAAAGGTAAGTTCCAATCAGGTGGTTGAACAATAGGCGCAGTTATCAAGGCCTTCTTAAGTATTTCGAAGGCTTCCTCAAAATAATCATCAAAAACAAAAGGAATATCCTTTTGCAAGAGATTGGTAAGAGGCCTAGAAATCTTAGAGAAGTCTTTAATGAACCTTCTATAGAAACCAGCATGACCAAGGAAACTTCTTATACCTTTGATATCTGTGGGGCATGGCATTTTCTCGATTGCATCAACCTTAGCCTTATCGACTTCAATACCTCTTTCCGAAATTTTATGTCCTAAGACGATGCCTTCATTAACCATAAAGTGGCACTTCTCCCAATTCAAGACAAGATTAGTATCTTTACATCTCTGTAAGACTCGATCAAGGTTGCTGAAGCAATCATCAAAAGAAGACCCGTAAACGGAGAAGTCATCCATGAAAACCTCAACAATCTTTTCACAAAAGTCAGAGAATATAGCCATCATACATCTTTGAAAGGTAGCGGGTGCATTACATAAGCCAAAAGGCATACGTCTATAAGCAAAGGTACCGAAAGGGCAGGTGAAAGTGGTTTTGTCCTGATCAGATTGTGCAACTGCTATTTGGGAGAAACCAGAATAACCATCTAGAAAGCAGAAGTGTGTGTGTTTACACAGTCTTTCTAGCATTTGGTCGATAAAAGGCAAAGGGTAATGATCTTTCCTAGTGGCTTTATTCAATTTCCTAAAATCAATCACCATCCTATAGCCAGTAATAAACCTCTGAGGGATCAATTCGTCCTTATCATTAGGGACAACGGTAATACCTCCCTTCTTAGGGACGCAATGCACCGGACTCACCCAATCATTATGAGCAACATGATAGATAATACATGCTTCCAGGAGCTTTAGTATTTCTTTTCTTACTACCTCTTTCATCTTAGGATTTAATCTCCGTTGATGATCGGCAACTGGTTTGGAATCAGGATCGGTTTTAATCTTGTGCTGTCATAGAGTTGGACTAATGCCCTTAAGATCATCAAGAGTATATCCAATAGCAGCACGGTGCTTCCTCAGAGTTTTTAGTAACTTATTTTCTTCATGCTCTTAGAGGCCAGCACTAATAATAACAGGATATATCTCTTTTTCATAAAGATAAGCATACTTAAGAGTATCAGGCAACTGTTTGAGCTCGAACACAGGATCACCCTTTGGTGGGGGTGGTTCTCCAAGCAGTTCAACAGGAAAATTATTCTTAAGGATAGGATATTGTTCAAAGATAACTCTATCTATCTCATCCCTTTCATCCATATGCATATCATTTTCATGCTCAAGCAAGTATTTCTCTAAGGGATCAGTAGGAGGCACGGCAATAGCAGCTAGGGCAATAATTTCATCCTTACTAGGCAACTCTTTTTCATGAGCTTGTCTACCAAACTTGGAGAAATTGAACTCATGTGACACACCTTCAAAGCCAACACTGACAATTTGCTTCTCACACTCAATATGAGCATTGACAGTATTGAGGAAAGGTCTGCCAAATATGATGGGACAAAAGCTATCTTGTGTGGTGGCAAGAACGAGAAAATCAGCAGGATACTTCGTTTTACCACACAAGACTTCATCATCTCTACCAATTCCCAAAGGGCAGATAGTATGTCTATTGGCAATCTGAATAGTGACATCAATAGGTTCCATCTCAACAGGTGCAATCTCGTCTATAATTTCATCATATAAGGATTGAGGTATTGCACTAACACTAGCACCCACGTCACATAGACCATGATAACAATGATCTCCTATCTTAACAGAAACAACAGGCGTGCCAACAACAGGCCTATGTTTGTCTCTAGCATGAGGTTTAGCAATTCTAGCAGCATCTTCACAGAATTGAATATCATGGCCATCAACATTGTCGGACAGGAGATCTTTGATAATAGCAATGCTAGGTTCAACTCTAATTTTCTCAGGGGGTGTAGGTGTTCTAATGTAGACCCTACGTATCACAGTTGAAACTTTAGAATGATCCTTTATCCTAACAGGGAAAGGTGGTTTGTCAATGTAAGCACTGGGAACAATAGGATCATTATAAGAAATGACTTTCTCTTCAACTAGATTGGGTTTAACTACATTGACTTCTAAGGGAGGATGATATTTAAACCACTTCTCTTTAGGGAGATCAATATGAGCAGCAAATGATTCACACAATGAAGCTACTATCTCAGAGTCAACTCCATATTTAGCGCTAAAAACTCAAAAGGTATTTGTTTCAACAAAGGATTTAACGCAACCAAACTTGAGATTCATACCTGACTCCGTACCTTCATCAAACTCCCGATCTTCACAATTGCGTTTAATTCTTTCCAATAAATTCCATTTGAAGTGAATGTCTCTCTTCATAAAAGAACCGGTACAAGAAGTATCAATCATGGTGCGATTATCATGAGAAAGCCGAGCATAGAAGTTCTGAATGATAATTTCTCTCGAGAGCTCATGGTTGGGATATGAATATAACATTGATTTAAGCCTCCCCCAAGCTTGAGCGATGCTTTCACTGTCACGAGGCCAAAAAATATAAATATAGTTCCGATCACGATGTACCAAATGCATAGGATAAAACCTTTGATGAAATTCCAATTTCAATCAGTTGTAGTTCCATGATCTAGTATCATCACATAGCCTATACCATGTCAATGCTCTATCCCTCAAAGATAAGGGAAAGACCTTCATCTTGACCTCATCCTCGGGCAAACCTGCAAGCTTAAATAAACCACAAACTTCATCTACATAGATTAGATGCAAGTCGGGATGTGATGTTCCATCTCGTGTAAAAGGATTAGCGAGCAGTTTCTCAAGCATACCCGAAGGAAATTCATAGAAAATATTTTCAGTAGGTGCAGCAGGTTGATGAGCAACTCCTTGTGCTTCCGTTCAAGGTGAAGATACCCCGAACAAGCTCCTCAAAGGATTAGTTTCCATAGTGACAAGTGAGAATAAATTTCAGCACACTACATAAATGTTTCCTTACCAAATTCCACTTACCAAAGGCGCTTCACTCCCCGGCAACGGCACCAGAAAAGAGTCTTGATGACCCACAAGTGTAGGGGATCTATCGCAGTCCTTTCAATAAGTATGAGCGTTGAACCCAACGAGGAGCAGAAGGATCTCACAAGTGGTTTTCACCAAGGTATTCTCTTAAATCACTGAAATTATCGGTAACAGATAGTTGTGTGATAAGGTGATTCGTAGCAAGTAGCAAGTAAAAATAGTAACAAAGGTGCAGAAGATGGCCCAATCCCTTTTGTAGCAAGGGTCAAGCCTGGACAAACTCTTACAGGAGGTAAAGCGCCCCCGAGGACACATGGGAATTTCTGTCAAGCTAGTTTTCATCACGTTCATATGATTCGCGTTCGCTACTTTGATAGTTTGATATGTGGGTGGACCGGTGCTTGGGTACTGCCTTACTTGGACAAACATCCCACTTATGATTAACCCCTCTTGCAAGCATCCGCAACTACGAAATAAGAATTAAGACAAAGTCTAACCATAGGATTAAATTAGTGGGTCCAAATCAGCCCCTTACGAAGCAACGCATAAACTAGGGTTTAAGCTTCTATCACTCTAGCAACCCATCATCTACTTACTACTTCCCAATGCCTTCCTCTAGGCCCAAATAATGGTGAAGTGTTATGTAGTCGACGTTCACATAACACCACTAGAGGAAAAACAACATACAACGCATCAAAATATCGAACGAATACCAAATTCACATGACTACTTATAGCATGACCTATCCCATGTCCTCAGTAACAAAAGTGACTACTCACAAAGCATAATAATATTCATGACCAGAGAGGTATTGAATAGCATCAAGGATCTGAACATATAATATTCCACCGAGTAATCCAACTAGCATCAACTACAAAAGGTTATTAACACTACTATCAACCTTACAAGTACCAATCGGAGTCGCGAGACGGAGATTGGTTACAAGAGATGAACTAGGGCTTGGAGATGAGATGGTGCTGATGATGATGTTGATGGTGATGAGTCCCCTCCGATGAGAGGAGTGTTGGTGATGACGATGGCGATGATTTCCCCTCCGAGAGGGAAGTTTCCCGGCAGGACGATCGTGTCGGAGCTCTAGATTGGTTCTGCTCAAGTTCTGCCTCGTGGCGGCGGCGATTCCTCATGAAAGCCTGCTCTTAATTTTTTATGGAACAAAACCCTCCTTATAGCAAAACAGGGGGGCCAGAGGGCCAATAGGGAGCCCACAAGCCCCCTAGGCGTGGTCAGGGGGGTAGGCCGCGCCTAGCAGGCTTGTGGCCTCCTGCTCGCTCCCCTCTGGTAATTCTTCCGCCCGGTATTTTTTATAAATTCCAAAATAAATCCTCGTTGTTTTTCACGGCTTTTGGAGTTGCGCAGTATAGGTATCTCAAACTTGCTCCTTTTTCAGGCCAGAATTCCAGCTGTTGGCATTCTCCCTCTTCATGTAAACCTTGCAAAATAAGAGAGAAAAGGCATAAGTATTGTACCGTGAAGTGTCATAACAACCCATAAAGCGATAAATACAAACATAAAAGCAGGATGAAAAATGGACGTATCACTGAACAGTGGGCAATATCACGTGTTCACCACCAGCACCTGCAAACGGGACCAGAAGGTGAAACATAGAACTTTTCAGCGTGGCTGAGCCGGCGCTCCCTAGGTACCTCAATTGGTGTGAACATGACATAACCTGGAGCAGGGAGGATCAGCCGCCCCGAGTTGATAACCCTGGCGACTTGGCTTTGGTCGTGACTCCCCAAGTCGGATGATGCACCCTTTCCAAAGTCCTTACGGATGGTGGCAACAAGATAAACATCTTATAGTTTGATACCTTTCGAAGGATGAACTTCTCGGAGAAAGACTTGATGCTGTCGTCCACGGTTTTCCATGACATTGTTCTGGTTAAGTCGGCCTACCCAATTGGGCGGATCAAGCTTAACGTGGCTTTTGGCACAGAGTCTAACTACAGGAGCGTGTCACTCATGTTCGAGCTGGTCAAAATCAAGAGCCCTTACCACACATTGTTGGAAGGCCGGCTTATGCTCGATTCATGGCTCGCCCCTATTATGTTTATCTCAAGCTCAAGATGCCTGGTCCTAAGGGGCCTATTACGATCAACGGAGACAGGAAGATATCCCAAGAGTGCAAAGAAGGAGACGCAGCCTATGCCGAGACGGCTTGTGCGGCCGAGGAGCTCAAATTTCACCAAGCCAATGTTGATCCGGCAGATATTACGCTGCTCAAGGGACCAATGATTGACTCAGAACCGCGCCTCAAATTCAAACCAACATACGACACGAAGGTGATAGAGTTCACGCCGGGCGACTCAACCAAGCAATTCACCATTGGGACGGGCCTGGATCCCAAATAGGAAAGCGCGCTCATCAAATTCATCCGTGAGAATCGGGACATCTTCGCATGGAAACCTTCAGACATGCCGGGTGTCCCGAGAGAATTCGCTAAGCACCACCTTAATACTGACCCCAAGGTAAAGCCGATTCGGTAGTATCTTCGCAGGTTTAACGAAGAACGACATAAGGCAATTGGAGAGGAAGTCGCCCGGCTCATGGCCGCCGGATTCATCATCAAGGTTTTTCATCCTGAATGGTTATCTAACCTGGTCCTGGTGCTAAAAAAGAATGGAAATTTCCGCATGTGCATCGACTACACCGATCTCAACAGAGCCTGTCCAAAGGATCCTTTCGCCCTTCCACGCATTGATCAAATCACTGACTCGACGGCGGATTGCGAGCATTTGTGTTTTTTGGATGCTTACTCAGGATACCACCAGATCAAGATGGCCATGGCGGACCAGGAGAAAACGTCCTTCATAACCCCCTTCAGAGCCTTCTGTTACGTGTCTATGCCGTTCGGGCTCAAGAGTGCGGGGGCGGCTTATCAACGTTCCTTCCAGAATTGCTTGCATAACCAAATCAGACGTAATGTCCACGCCTATGTTGACAACATCATGGTCAGGTCTCAAAAGAAAGAGTCACTCTTGGAGGATCTCAAGAAGACCTTTGACAATTTGCATGTATATCAGATGAGGCTTAACCCTACAAAGTGTGTGTTTGGTGTTCCCGCAGGAAAGTTGCTGGGGTTTTTGGTGTCAGAGCGCGTCATTGAAGCTAACCCAGATAAATTTAAAGCGATCACTTCGTTAGGCAAGCCGGCCAAAATCAATCAAGTTCAACGCATGGCGGGTCGTATCGCGGCTCTAAGTCGCTTTATAAGTCGCCTTGGGGAGAAAGCCATCCCTCTTTATGAGGTACTCAAGAAAACTGATCGTTTCGTGTGGACGGATGAAGCCAACGAAGCCTTTGAAGCCTTGAAGCAACAACTGGCTAAGCCGCCAGTATAGGCTGCTCCAACGGACAAGGAGCCTATGCTCTTGTACATCACGGCTAATTCTAAGGCAGTGAGCGTGGGAGTGGTCGTCGAGCGGAAGGAAGAAGGGAAGGATTATCCGGTTCAGCGACCAGTATATTTTATCAGCGAAGTCCTGACCCTCTCCAAACAACTCTACCCGCATTGGCAGAAGCTGGTCTTTGGGGGTGTTTATGGCGAGTCGGAAACTGAAGCACTACTTCCAAGAGCACCCCATCACGGTGGTCAGTTCTGCCCCCTTGGTGACATTATGCAAAATCGAGAAGCGACTGGACGGATTGCTAAGTGGGCCATCGAGTTAGGACCTCATCACGTGCGATATACTCCCCGTACGGCCATTAAGTCTCAAGCACTAGTGGATTTCATCAACGACTCGACCGAGTTGCAGATTCCAGAAGATAGGCCCGATCACACATATTGGACCATCCATTTCAATGGATCTAGGCAGTTGGAAGGCTCGGGGGCTGGTGTTGTGTTAACTTCGCCTTAGGGTGACAAATTCTGCTTTGTCCTCCGACTCATGTTTCCATGTACCAACAATGCAGCAGAGTATGAAGCTCTGCTCCATGGGCTGTGACTTGCCAAAGAGATGAACCTCACCCGAGTCATATGTTTGGGCGACTTAGATCTAGTGGCACAACAGGTTTCCGGCACGTGTGATTCCAGAGATCCCTTGATGGCGGCTTACAAGCGAGCTGTGTCGGACGTGGTGGGTCATTTTCATGGTTATCAATTGGATCACATCGATCGGTGACTCAATGAAGCAGCATATGCTCTTTCACGACTCGGTTCACAGCGTAAACCAGTTCCCCCCAATGTCTTTTTGGATGTGCTACATAACCTCTCGGTGAGGCTACCTTCAGAGGAAGATGTGGCGGTGCCGGACCCTGAGTCTCAACTTGTGGCGGCTCTTCGTGCTACCCCGGATTGGGTGATTCCCTACATGGCGTATCTCACGCGAGGCAAGTTACCCACGGATGAGTTATTGGCTCGCCAAATCGTCTGTCGATGCAAATGTATGGTCATACGTAACGGCGAGTTGCATAAGCGAAGCACTTCAGGGGTATTTCAAAGGTGTGTCTCTTTCGAGGAAGGATGTATGATTCTCAATGAAATTCATGCAGGAGACTGTGGTCATCATGCGGGGTCATGCTCCCTGGTTTCTAAAGCCTTTAGGCATGGGTTTTATTGGTTGATGGCTCATGCAGATGCTGAAGATATAGTTCGCCGATGTGATGGTTGCCAGAAATTTGGACGCCAGATGCACGTGCCGGCTCAGGAATTACGGATGATTCCAATTACTTGGCTGTTTGCGGTCTGGGGGCTGGACATGGTTGGTCCTTTAAAAATGTCGTCCAATAAAAAGACACCTATTGGTGGCGGTTGACAAGTTCACTAAGTGGGTTAAAGCAGAACCCGTTAGTAGCTGTGATGCAGACACGGCTGTCAAATTCTTGAAAAAGTTGATCTTCCCGTTCAGATACCCTCATAGTATCATTACTAACAATGGTACTAATCTATCAAAAGGCGCAATGCAAGAGTTTTGCGGATGAGAGCATATCTGGCTTGACGTTTCTGCAGTCGCACACCCCCAGTCTAATGGATAGGCAGAAAGGGCGAATCAGGAAATATTGCGAGGAATCAAGCCCCGGCTTCTGGTACCTCTGGAGCGTACTCCAGGATGTTGCGTTGAAGAATTGCCCCCAGGACCACCCCAAATCACTCCACGGGTTTTACTCCCTTCTTTCTGGTCTGCGGGGTAGAGACTGTATTGTTAAGTGACATCAGACACGATTCACCGCAAGTCACCGCCTATGTGGAACAGGGCAACGAGTTGGCACGACAAGATTCGTTGGATGCTTTGGAGGAAGAGCGAGACTTGGCTGCATCGCTATCGGCGATCTATCAACAGGACTTGCGACGCTATCATAGTCGTCGCGTCAAGAGCCGGAATTTTCAAGAGGAACCACACTGGTATGCATAAGTTATCACCTCTATGGGAAGGACCGTTTGTCATCATCAAGAATCTTTGGAACGGTTCATAGTACTTGGTGGATCTTCGCCTTGATCGGCCAACTACAGAGGTTGATACAACTCGCCCCTCGAATATTGCCGACTTGCGGCCTTACTACACCTAGAGCCATGGGCCCTTTCTTTTTTGCAAATTTTAGAACTTGTAATCTTTTATTTATAAAGCAATAATACCGGCACCCACGAACTTCGGGGTCCTTTGCCGTTTTAGCTTCTGGAAAGCATGAGTTTTTATTGTTCTACAAGTCGTCCAAGCATGGACGCTATCAGTACCAAAGAGCATAAGTCGCCATGTTGCGCTTCTTTCAAAACTGGGTACTGATAAGCCAAAGAGGACCAAAGTTGCCACATTGCACGGTTCAAACATGGGCGCCTTATATGGTTTTGAGAATTAAGCCGGCTTACTTGGGGGCTACTAGTTCCCAAGTCGTTTTGTAGTAAGAGCGTAAAACGCTTCTGCAATCCTATATCCGACTTTTCCCTAATCAGAGGTCACTTGGGGGCTTCCACTCACTGAGTTCAGCCTGAATACCCTCTTGGCTACCGAAAAGTACCGCATTACAAATGGTTATACTGGACTATGTGTTGGACGAGTCACCCTATGGACCCATGTACACTTGGCGAGTCAATCCGTTTTTTGGACCCTGAACTCGCCTTGGTTAAAACATGAAAGGTACCGGCCAGAGCCATACATGGAAAATAGAGAAACCATTGGTTCACTGAACCTGCTTCACTTAAGCTTGACTCGCGCCTGATCAGCTGGTCTAAAAAACTTGGGCTACTTCATAAGCCTTCTAGGGTAGCCCTAGAGTTTTGCAAACTCGTCCTATCCTGTCGTAGATCACCGAGCCGAAATTTTTTTACGACTTTCTTCGTGGCACTGCCACAAGGTTTCGTAAACCCTTTTATGACTCGCCGTGACTCAGTGAGCCGGCTCGTTGCTTATAACTCGCCATGACTCACTAGGCTGGTTTATTTCTTGCCACAATTCATTAAGTCGGCCTATGGTGTTTTTTCCCTGACAAACAGGTTGAAGAAGTTTTTTCTTTTCAAAATATGACACTTCCTAAGCTATCAAGCATCAAGATTGGTAAAGGCGACTCATGATTCGCAAAAAGGATAACAGTTCAAAACTGTCAAGCAAAAGGCATGGATGGAAGATTGTTTCCCTAAAAGCTGACGACTATTACATACTGGGTAGTAATCTCCCGATCAAGAAGAGATCAAATTGGCTTTGAAGAAATGATTACATACTAGGTAGACTTAAGCCGCCCCCGGGTCACCTTGCCTTGAGCTCTCTCCATCTTCAATTTGTAAGTCGCCCAGCTTCCAGTTGCACTTGGACAAGGCGACGAATTCATCTTCATCGTTCAGAAAGACATATAGATCTGCTTCAATGTCAAAGGGATTCTTGCGACGGCGAGGACTCGGGCTGGTAATTTCAAACGAAGGAGGAGTCACGTTTTTATTGTTGTCATCATACCCAGTCTGGTATTTGTTCAAGTCCAAACTGGCCGCTAGCTGAGTTGCCGCAGCACGAGACTCTTTCACAACCCGGTGGTAATCGTCTTCGGTGAACTCCGACTCGTCATCTGATGACCCACAAGTGTAAGGGATCTATCGTAGTCCTTTCGATAAGTAAGAGTGTCGAACCCAATGAGGAGCAGAAGGAACTGACAAGTGGTTTTCAGCAAGGTATTCTCTGCAAGCACTGAAATTATCGGTAACAGATAGTTGTGTGATAAGGTGATTCGTAGCAAGTAGCAAGTAAAAATAGTAACAAAGGTGCAGAAGATGGCCCAATCCCTTTTGTAGAAAGGGTCAAGCCTGGACAAACTCTTACAGGAGGTAAAGCGCCCCCGAGGACACATGGGAATTTCTGTCAAGCTAGTTTTCATCATGTTCATATGATTCGCGTTCGCTACTTTGATAGTTTGATATGTGGGTGGACCGGTGCTTGGGTGCTGCCCTTACTTGGACAAACCTCCCACTTATGATTAACCTCTCTCACAAGTGTAGGGGATCTATCATAGTCCTTTCGATAAGTAAGAGTGTCGAACCCAACGAGGAGCAGAAGGATCTGACAAGTGGTTTTCAGCAAGGAAATATCTGCAAGCACTGAAATTGTCGGCAACAAGTGATTATGTGGTGAGATGATTCGTAGAGAGCAACAAGTAACAAAAGTAGCAACGGTGCAGCAAAGTGGCCCAATCCCTTTTGTAGCAAGAGACAAGCCTGTACAAAGTCTTATAGGACGAAAATCGCTCCCGAGGACACACGGGAATTTTTGTCATGCTAGTTTCATCATGTTCATATGATTCGCGTTTGTTACTTTGATAGTTTAATATGTGGGTGGACCGGCGCTTGGGTACTACCCTTACTTGGACAAGCATCCCACTTATGATTAACCCCTCTCGCAAGCATCCGCAACTACGAACGAAGAATTAAGACAAAGTCTAACCATAGCATTAAACTAGTGGATCCAAATCAGCCACTTACGAAGCAACGCATAAACTAGGGTTTAAGCTTTTGTCACTCTAGCAACCCATCATCTACTTATTACTTCCAAATGCCTTCCTCTTGGCCCAAATAATGGTGAAGTGTTATGTAGTCGACGTTCACATAACACCACTAGAGGAAAAACAACATACAACACATCAAAATATCGAATGAATACCAAATTCACATGACTACTTATAGCATGACTTATCCCATGTCCTCAGGAACAAAAGTAACTACTCACAAAGCATAATTATGTTCATGGCCAGAGAGGTATTTAATAGCATCAAGGATCTGAACATATAATCTTCCACTGAGTAATCCAACTAGCATCAACTACAAAGAGTAATTAACACTACTAGCAACCTTACAAGTACCAATCGGAGTCGTGAGATGGAGATTGGTTACAAGAGATGAACTAGGGTTTGGAGATGAGATGGTGCTGATGAAGATATTGATGGTGATGAGTCCCCTCCGACGAGAGGAGTGTTGGTGATGACGATGGCGAAAATTTCCCCCTTCGGGAGGGAAGTTTCCCCGGCAGGACGACCCTGGTGGAGCTCTAGATTGGTTCTACTCAAGTTCCGCCTCGTGGTGGCGGCGAATCCTCCCGAAGACCTCCTCTTGGTTTTTTCTAGAACAAAGCCCTCCATATAGCAAAAGTGGGGAGCCAGAGGGCCAATAGGGAGCCCACAAGCCCCCTAGGCGCGGCCAGGGGGGTAGGCCGCGCCTAGCAGGCTTGTGGCGTCCTCGTGGCTCCCCTCTGGTACTTCTTCTGCCCACTATTTTTTATAAATTCCAAAATAATTCCTCGTTGATTTACACAGCTTTTGGAGTTGTGCAGAATAGGTATCTCAAACTTGCTCCTTTTTCAGGCCAGAATTCCAGCTGCCGGCATTCTCCCTCTTCATGTAAACGTTGCAAAATAAGAGAGAAAAGGCATAAGTATTGTACCGTGAAGTGTAATAACAGCCCATAAAGTTATAAATATCAGCATAAAAGCATGATGCAAAATGGACGTATCATCGTCTTTCAGCTCAGGGTAATTGATACATCCATTTTGCATCATGTTTTCATGTTGATATTTATCGCTTCTTTGTCTGTTATTTCACTTCACGGTACTACTCTTATGCCTTTTCTCTCTTATTTTGCAAAGTTTACATGAAGAGGGAGAATACCGGCAACTGGAATTCTGGCCTGAAAGTGGAGCAAAGTTGAGATACCTATTCTGCGCAACTCGAAACGCCGTGAAAAATCAATGGGGATTTTTTTTCCCAATTTATCAAAAATACTGGGCCGAAGAAGTGCCACAGGCGCACCAGGGGGTGCCCACAAGCCTGCACGGCGCGGCCACCCCCAGGCCGCACCATGGGGGCTTGTGGGAAGCCCACTGGCCCACTGGCCCCCCTATTTGCTATATGGAGGGTTTCGTCAAGGAAAAATCAAAAAGGATATTTTTCGTGGTTTCACCGCCGCCACGAGGCGGAACTTGAGCAGATCCAATCTAGAGCTCCGGCAGGACGATCCTGTCGGGGAAACTTCCCTCCTGGAGGGGGAAATCGTCACCATCGTCATCACCAACAGTCCTCTCATCGGAGGGGACTCGTCATCATCAACATCTTTATCAGCACCATCTCATCTCCAAACCCTAGTTCATCACTTGTAACCAATCTCCGTCTCGCGACTCCGATTGGTACTTGTAAGGTTGCAAGTAGTGCTGATTACTCTTTGTAGTTGATGCTAGTTGGATTATTTTGTGGAAGAGTTTTTGTTCAGATCCTTGATGCTACTCATTACCTCTCTGATCATGATTATGGTTATGCTTTGTGAGTAGTTACTTTGTTCCTGAGGACATGGGATAAGTCATGCTAATAGTAGTCATGTGAATTTGGTATTCGTTCGGTATTTTGATATGTTGTATGTTGTTTTTCCTCTAGTGGTATTATATGAACGTCGACTACATTACACTTCACCATTATTTGGGCCTAGAGGAAGGCATTGGGAAGTAGTAAGTAGATGATGGGTTGCTAGAGTGACAGAAGCTTAAACCCTAGTTTACGTGTTGCTGCCTAAGGGGCTGATTTGGATCCACTAGTTTAATGCTATGGTTAGACTTTGTCTTAATTCTTCTTTCGTAGTTGCGGATGCTTGTGAGAGGGGTTAATCATAAGTGGGCTGCTTGTCTAAGTAAGGGCAGTACCCAAGCGCCGGTCCACCCACAAATCAAACTATCAAAGTAACGAACACGAATCATATGAACATGATGAAACTAGCGTGACAGAAATTCCCGTGTGTCCTCGGGAACGTTTTTCCACATATAAGACTTTGTCCAGGCTTGTCCCTTGCTACAAAAGGGATTGGGCCACTTTTCTGCACCGTTGCTACTTTTGTTACTTGCTTCTCGCTACGAATCTTCTCACCACACAATCACTTGTTACCGACAATTTCAGTGCTTGCAGATATTTCCTTGCTGAAAACCACTTGTCAGATCCTTCTGCTCCTCGTTGGGTTCAACACTCTTACTTACCGAAAGGACTACGATTGATACCCTATACTTGTGGGTCATCAAGACTCTTTTCTGGCGCCGTTGCCGGGGAGTGAAGCGCCTTTGGTAAGTGGAACTTGGTAAGGAAACATTCATATAGTGTGCTGAAATTTATTGTCACTTGTCACTATGGATACTAATCCTTTGAGGGGCTTGTTCGGGGTATCTTCACCTCGAACGAAAGAACAAATAGTTGCTCCTCAACCTACTGCACCTACTAAAAATATTTGCTTTGAATTCCTTCGGGTATGCTTGAGAAACTGCTGGCTAATCCTTTTACAGGAGATGGAACATCACATCCAGACTTGCATCTAATCTATGTAGATGAAGTTTGTGGTTTATTTAAGCTTGTAGGTGTGCCCGAAGATGAGGTCAAGAAGAAGGTCTTTCCTTTATCTTTGAAGGATAAGGCGTTGACATGGTATAGGCTATGTGATGATACTGGATCATGGGACTACAATCGGTTGAAATTGGAATTTCATCAAAAGTTTTATCCTATGCATTTAGTACATTGTGATCAGAATTATATTTATAATTTTTGGCGTCGTGATACAGAAAGCATCGCTCAAGCTTGGGGGAGGCTTAAATCAATGCTATATTCATGCCCCAATCATGAGCTCTCGAGAGAAATTATCATTCAGAACTTCAATGCTCGGCTTTCTCATGATGATCGCACCATCCTTGACACTTCTTGTACCGGTTCTTTTATGAAGAGAGATATTGACTTCAAATGGAATTTATTGGAGAGGATTAAACGCAAATCTGGAGATTGGGAGCTTGAAGAAGGTCAGGAGTCACGTATGAATTTCATGTTTGATTGCGTTAAATCCTTTGTTGAGACAAATACTTTTTGCGACTTTAGCGCTAAGTATAGACTTGACTTTGAGATAGTAGCTTCATTGTGTGAATCCTTTGCTGCTCATATTGATCTCCCCAAAGAGAAGTGGTTCAAATACCATCCTCCTTTAGAAGTCAATGTAGTTAAACCCAGTCCAGTTGAAGAGAAAGTCATTGCCTATAATGATCCTGTGGTACCCGGTGCTTACATTGAGAAACCACCTTTCCCTGTTAGGATAAAGGATCATTCTAAAGCTTCAACTGTGATACGTAGAGGCTATATTAGAACATTTACACCCCCTGAGAAAATTAGAGTTGAACCTAGCATTGCTATTATCAAAGATCTTTTGTCTCAAGAAGTTGAGGGACATAATATTCACTTTTGTAAAGATGATGCTAGAATTGCTAAACCACACGCTAGAAACAAACATAGACCTGTTGTTGGCATGCCTGTGGTTTCTGTTAAGATAGGAGATCATTGTTATCATGGTTTATGTGACGTGGGTGCTAGTGTTAGTGCAATACCTCAATAGAGCCTATTGAGGTATTCAGCTTGCCAATACCTCAAAGATGAGATTGCACCTGTTGAGATAGAGCTTATTGATGTCACTATTCAGCTTGCCAATAGAGATACTATCTGCCCTGTGGGAATTGTTAGGGATGTTGAAGTCTTGTGTGGTAAAACGATGTATCCTGCTGATTTCCTCGTTCTTGCTACCGCACAAGATAGCTTTTGTCCCATCATATTTGGTAGACCTTTTCTCAATACTGTCAATGCTCATATTGATTGTGAGAAGCAAACTGTCACTGTTGGCTTTGAAGGTGTGTCACATGAGTTCAATTTCTCCAAGTTTGGTAGACAACCTCATGAAAAGGAGTTGCCTAGTAGGGATGAAACTATTGCCTTAGCTTCTATTGTCGTGCCTCCTACTGATCCCTTAGAGCAATACTTGCTTGAGCATGAAAATGATATGCATATGGATGAAAGGGATGAGATAGATAGAGTTGTCTGAGAACAATATCCTATCCTTAAGAATAACTTGCCCGTTGAACTGCTTGGGGATCCACCCCCACCAAAGGGTGATCCTATGTTCGAGCTTAAACAGTTGCCTAATACTCTTAAGTATGCCTATCTTGATGAAAAGGAGATATATCCTATTCATCCTTGTCATTTTGCCCATGTGGGAAATTCTCATCAGTCTTCTTATTGTCATTTCTCTCTATTCCATCCGGAGTGCTGAAGTTTTCTCAGAGGTTCTTATTTCCAATCCTTTTAATTATTTTGAGGTGCTATCCTCATCTAGTTTTCTTTATACCGGTGCAATCTGTCTTTCTAATCTATTGTTTTAACGGTGGTTTCTTTGAGTGGGCCCATAACCCACAGGTTTTCCCAGGATCTTTCCTGGCTCTTTTAATCTTTTTCCGGAGATCATTAATCTTTTCAACTATGACGTGTATGATTTTCATCAGTCATATCCCTTCTTCAAGTTCTATTTCAATTAATTCATTCTTTGGCTCAACCTTTCATTCTTCAATGTTTCGGGGTGTCTCAGTATTCTTGGTTATGTTCTTCTCGTCATTCTCTCCATTGAAGATTCGAAGGAGTGTTTCTCTCAAATCTTGGTCCATTTTCTAGAAGATTCATCATTTCAGCCTTGTGCCGTCATTTTAATTGTTTTCAATCATGAGTATCCATTTCTTGCTATCGGGTGCATTTCTGAATTGTTTTCATTCTCGATCCTCCGAAGGCCATCATTTCAGAAGATTCTTCGTTCTCAGCTTTCAGCTTTCATCCTCAATTCTTCTCCATTGTTCTCTCTTCGTTCGTCTCTCGTTTATCCGGTGTCTTGTTTAAGTTTTATCTCAGGTGGATCATGATCTCTTCATTCTCATATATCTCCATTCATTCATGGTTGCCTCATTATTTCAATTCTCACTGGTATCTCCTTCAAGACATCTTCTAGTTTGTGCTCATATCTCTCCTCAATCTTTTCAAGAAGAATAAGTTGTATGCTAGATCCGTTGCTTGTCATCAATTAAACTTGATGAAGGACAAGCATAACATAATTCTTATTCTTGTTCATAGTGAAAGGATCGATATGGTTGGCTAGAGGGGGGTGAATAGACAACGACCACTTTTTAATTAATCTTAGCACGTTAAGGTAAACACCCTGCGGGTTCACAAATAATACGACAATGAGGTGAACCCTATAGAAGCTAACAACGAGAGCTATTAAGACAAGTAAGATATAGTCACAAGCATAAGCAAATACAAAGTAAAGGATAGAGATAACCACAAGTGGAACCGATGGAGACGAGGATGTGTTACCGAAGTTCCTTCCCTTTGACAGGAAGTACGTCCCCGTTGGAGCGGTGTGGAGGCACAATGCTCCCGAAAAAGCCACTAGGGCCACCGTATTCTCCTCACGCCCTCGCACGATGCAAGGTACCGTGATTCCACTATAGGTGCCCTTGAAGGCGGCGACCGAACCTTTACAAACAAGGTTGGGGCAACTCCACACAAAGCTTGGAGGCTCCCAACTAAACCACGAAGCTTCACCACAATGGAATATGGCTTCGAGGTGACCTCAACCGTCTAGGATGCTCAAACACCCAAGAGTAACAAGATCCGCAAGGGATTGGTGGGGGGAATCAACTTTTCTCTTGGTGGAAGTGTGGATCTAGGCCTTCTCAACCAATCCCTAAAGAATCAACAAGTTTGATTTGCTAGGGAGAGAGATCGGGCACTTTTGAGCTTGGGGCGCAACAATGGAGCTTAGAGAGGTAAGAGATAGGGTTCCTCAGCTAGAAGAACCCTTTATATAGTGGGGGGGGGAAATCAGACCGTTTTCCCACTCTCTGCCCGAGCTCCAGCGGTACTACCGCTGGCACTCCAGCGGTACTACCGCTTAGCGGGGGCGGTACTACCGCCGCCTAGCGGTACTACCACTGGATGCAGCGGTACTACCGCTGGGACTCCAGCGGTACTACCGTTGACACCAGCGGTACTACCGCTGGCCCCTTGGTAGTGAAAAAGCACTACTACCGCCAAGAAAGTCTTCGCAAAAAGGTCCGTCCACGAACTACCGCTAGGTAGGTGGAACAAAACACTTGGAGCGGTACTACCGCTGGCCAGGGGCGGTACTACCGCCAGCTAGCGGTACTACCGCTGGCTGCAGCGGTACTACCTCTAGCAGTCTAGCGCTACTACCGCTAGAACCAGCGGTACTACCGCCGGGGACCATTTTGCAAAGATGCGAGAAACAAAGTGGCGAGGGCCGCTCCAAAGATAAAGGAAAGGGAGAATGAAGTGTGCGTGTGCAAAGATAGATTCCACCCAAACCTTTCCACTGTGGATCCCCTCTTAATAGTACGGCTTTCCTATGACTCAAATAAAGAGAATCGTAGAGAGGTCGTGCTTCCGTTCCATGAGAGAGGAGACGTGTCGTCTTGTGCGGTTGACGTGTGTTATCTGAAACCTTAACACACACGGTGAGTCCTCTACGGTACTGTCATCAATCACCAAAATTACTTAGGCATAAACTATGCCCCAACAATCTCCCCCTTTTTGGTGGATTGATGACAATACCGGATTTGCACAGAGAATAATATGAGAACAAAAAGATAGAGATATATGACAATACGGGGCATATGACTCACATCATATGATGGAAATAAATCTCACATAAGTTCATGTCTCACAAAAGATAGCAAACTAGAAGCAAACCAAGTTCGAAGCAAAACACACGAAATAAAGCAAAGCAACGCAAAGTTCGAATATGAGAGCAAATCCTAGACTCTCTCCCCCTTTGGCACAAGACACCAAAAAGGGGCACACCTAATGCCACAGGTAGCTACTCCTCATCTTCAGCATCACCAGACTCATCTGTCCCCTCCTGATCAGTCTGCTCCTCCTCTTCCGCCTCATCGCCAGACCACTGGTATCCTTGAGCGTGCATCCAAGTAGCCTCAGGAGTGATGTCGTCCTCTAAGCCGCTGGAGATGTCCACATCCAGGGTCCTGAGAACACGCTTATGCCTCTGGCGGCTCTCCTTCTGAGCCATGTGCGTCTGGTACTCACCCTTGGCCTACATACAGAAAAGGGTCTTCATCTTGTCCTGCAGTTTGATAGCCCAAGATGGCATGGCAGACGAGCGGGACTGAGAGGCGGTTCCTCTGTTAGCAGCAGTCTCTGTATCAGTATCCATGTGCTGAGAGGAAGTGGATGGGTTGGCCCATTTGTCCTTGACGCGAAGCTTGATCGGGTCGTGCACAATGTAGTCTGACTGAGCGTAGAGCACCTCCTCCGGAAAAGCCTCTTGCCACTTATGGCGAATATAGGCGAACAGATAGGGCCCGTAGATGGGAACCTTACGCATGATGATGCAGTTCCATAGCTCCGTGAACATCACATCAGAAATATCCAGAGGGGCAGACTCTTGAGACATAGCCTCCTCACAAAGCAGCAGCATCTCAACCAAGGAACCATGAACCTCGTCGAAGTCACCAATGCGAGGAAAGAGGGTGTTGCGAAGGATCCGGTGCATGATGTCCAGATGCTTGGGGAGCACACCCTTCCTCACATAGAGCTTCTGCAGTCTGTCCTTTGCGGGGGCCCTATCGGTGGGGGCTGCAGCATGAGGACGTAGTCCAAGTGGAGTGTCAGCTCCCTCGAAGTCAATGTTGAGGAATTGCATGAACTCACGCCAGGTACCGGTCATCTTCTGAGTCCCAGTCATCCACACCATAGAGCGCTCTACATCAGGAGAGAAGTGGACCGTGACATAGAACTGAGCAACAGCAGTGGGATCAAAATCTGTCTTGTATGTGATGATGACCTTGATGCCCAGTTTGTCAATCAGAGAGAGGGCATCACCAAAATAGTCCAAGTTCCGCTGAAGATGGGCTAGGTCAATCCACTGAACGGAGACATAGTTTTTCTTGAAATGTGCAACAACATCCCGGTAGATCCGGCACTGATCCCTTGCCCAGACATGGTCAACATCCTTGATTACATCCCTCTCGTTGAGATAGTGGTTGTGAGTGCGAAACTGCAGAAAGTCCTTGGGGGACATTGTACGGACATTGACCCTCTTCTCCTTGTGTGCGACCTTCCTGAAGGACTGCCTTTTGGGTTGCAGACCTGAGGTGGCAGACCCCTCGGGAGCCTCTTGGTTGCGATACTGCTTTGATTGCATGTCACGAGGGGGGTTCGAATGGCGAGAGCCACCTGTGACACAAAACACACAGCGAAAAGAGGCGACAAAAAGAGTCAAGGCAACGAATCTTTGAAAACGCAGAAGAAATAAACACGCGTTGCTAAGCACATAAAAGGAATACACAGTGAATGCTCCTGGCATAGTACCGCTACCCCTGGCGGTAGTACCGCTGGGGGTCATAGCGGTAGTACCGCTACCCCTGGCGGTAGTACCGCTGGGGGTCATAGCGGTAGTACCGCTACCCCTGGCGGTAGTACCGCTGGGGTTTGACTTTTCAGATCTGACATATAAAAACCGTTACGAGGGCATGGGCTGTATATGAACATGAAGAACTCCACCCCAGCCCTACTTTACATGAGGAACACTAGTAACACGAAATAAGTACATGCCTAGGCAAGAGAGAGCAGGTTTTAGATCTAATCCAAACAAGGTTCAAGTGCTAGATCTAAAACAAGTAAATCCTAGGGCATGGCAACATAATCAACAACAATCTATTGGACCTATACTCCCCTCAAATATCTCCTTCATGCCACCCAAGAACTAGCCATAAGATCAAAGATATGGATTCAATCCCCAATGCTCCTATCTCTAGAACGAGAACATCAACCAAATAGAAGAAGGGAGGAGCTTTACCGGGATTCATGGCTCTTGGAGGAGGAAGGAGAGGTGGAGCAACCCTTCCAATCCAACGGGGAGAAGGAGCTCCACGAAACGAGATCCAAATAGGGAGTTTTCGGGCTAGGGGAGGGAGGAGCCGCGAGGAAGAAGAAACAGGAGAAAAACGGGCTCCCCCTCCTTTATATAGCCCAAGGGGTACGGGCCAGTGGTAGTACCGCTGAGGTCCCAGCGGTAGTACCGCTTCCTGGCGATAGTACCGCCAGATGCAGCGGTAGTACTGCTGGGGTCCTGGCGGTAGTACCGCTCCCCCTGGCGGTAGTACCGCTCCCCCTTGAGGCAGCCCTAAAGATTTCTTAGCCGGTCGTGTTAGATGGGAATCCTGGCGGTAGTACCGCTACCCCTGGCGGTAGTACCGCTGGCGTCCTGGCGGTAGTACCGCTGGCGTCCTGGCGGTAGTACCGCTACCCCTGGCAGTAGTACCGCTGGGGTCCTGGCGGTAGTACCGCTACCCTAGCGGTAGTACCGCTGTGAATGTCGCAACGCGGCTAAGGAAAAGATATGAACTTGGGCACATGACAAGTGAGTAAAAAGGATAGCGTCTAGGAAAAAGTACTGACTTGTCATTGTATATCCTTTCTTCGATACGCAAGAAAGGGTGGAGGGGAGGTGGCCGAGGCCACCTTTGTTTGAGACAATGGTATGACACCGCGAAGAATTATCCTTGGGTTCATGACCAATGCTCGTCTTTGAAGCACAAGTGCCATTTGACAATGGCTAAAGTGAAAGAGTAGATTGATTTATGCATAATGGGGGGAGGGAAAGTTCATTGAGAGAACAACACTCCCCCTATGTCCATGCCTACATCTAGGCCAAGATGGAATGCAAAGTGAGGTACAATATGCCTAGTTTCAATCCACATTACTTGAATCAATGATATTTAGCTCATACCTTAACTCCCAGAAGCTTGCTTCATCTAGAGGCTTAGTGAAAATATCTGCAAGTTGCTCTTCAGTGTTGATGAAGTGAACCTCAATATCACCTAGCTTGATATGTTCACGAATGAAGTGATGAAGAATATCAATATGTTTGGTTTTGCTATGTTGCACTGGGTTGAGGGAAATCTTGATGGCGCTTTGATTGTCACATAGAAGAGGCACTTTGTCACAAGTGACACCATAATCCTTTAAAGTCTGCCTCATCCATAGCAATTGTGCACAACAACTTGCAGCTGCCACATACTCAGCTTCGGTGGATGATAAGGAGACGCAATTCTGCTTCTTTGAAGACCAACTTACCAAAGGGCGACCAAGGAATTGGCATCCTCCAGACGTGGACTTCCTCTCCACACAATCTCCTGCCCAATCTGAGTCAGAATAGCCAACTAGATTGAAGTTTGCTCCTTTGGGATACCAGAGGCCAAAGTTTGGGGTATGAGCCAAATATCGAAAGATTCGCTTAACAGCCATGTAATGACTTTCTTTTGGTGCGGATTGAAACCGTGCACATATCCCTACACTCAACATAATATCCGGTCTAGATGCACAAAGGTAAAGGAGGGATCCAATCATGGAGCGGTATACCTTTTGATCCACTGCTTTACCATTGGGATCACTGTCAAGCTTGCATCTTGTTGGCATGGGGAACTTGACCGGCTTGACATCTTCGAGCTCGAACCGTTTGAGCATGTCTTGTGTGTACTTGGCTTGTTTGATGAATGTCCCTTCTAGACATTGTCTAATCTCGAACCCGAGGAAGAACTTCAACTCTCCCATCATGGACATCTCAAACTTCTCAGTCATTAGTGCAGCAAATTCTTCATTGAATGAAATGTTAGGAGAGCCAAAGATAATATCATCAACATATAGTTGGCATATGAACAAATCCCCTTTAACCCTCTTAGTAAAAAGAGTGGGATCTATCTTCCCAATTTCAAACCCACGATCTTGAAACAACTCAGTAAGATACTCATACCATGCGCATGGGGCTTGTTTAAGGCCATAGAGTGCCTTATTCAGTTTGTACACGTGATTGGGGAGCTTGGGATGTTCGAATCCCGGGGGTTGTTTGACATAGACCAACTCATTCAAAGGACCATTAAGAAAATCACTTTTCACATCCATTTGCTGTAATTTGAAGTTATGATGAGAAGCAAATGCAAGTAACATGCGAATAGATTCTAGACGAGCAACAGGGGCAAAGGTTTCATCGTAGTCGATACCCTCGACTTGGGAGTAGCCTTGAGCCACCAATCTTGCCTTGTTTCGAATCACAATTCCATTGGCATATTGCTTGTTCTTGAATATCCATTTGGTCCCGATGACATTATGTTCCTCCGTTGGCTGAGGCACTAAATCCCAGACTTGGTTGCGCTCGAAGTTGTTAAATTCTTTGTGCATGGCCATAAGCCAATCCTCATCATTGAGCGCTTCCTGTACCTGTTGAGGTTCACAATACGAGACAAACGCGTGATGCTCACAATAATTCCAAAGCTGTTGACGAGTGGATACTCCCCTTTTTAAACTGCCAAGTACATTCTTCATAAGATGTGACTTGACTCTCAGCTTGTTCGCATTTTTGGCTGCTCGACGCTCCAAGAGTTCTTCATTAGATAATGGGGGAGCATTGACTTGTTTCTTTTGCTTGCCCTTGCGTCTTGAGCCGGTTGTTGGAGCTCTAGACGGGAATTGTGAGACAGTCTCCTGATCATCTTGTCCTTCGACTTGAGCAGGTTCACTAGTTTGTTCTTGTATTAGTGGTTGCTCTTGATCTTGATCTTGTGCTTCTACTTGGTCTGAATCTCGGGGTTGCACTTGATCTTGATCATGAACCGGTTCGGAGTCTTGGGGTAGTGCTTGAATATCATGGGACACATCACCATTGTTGGGCAATTGATGTTGACCTTGAGCTTGTTCAATTTGTTGAGAGTCTTCTCTTTGTTCATCGTAAGCGTGTGGGGCTTGTGGGGGTGATGGCTCCACTTGAGTAGAGCATTGTCCTTCTCCTTCGGCCACAAGGGGTTCCTCAATGGGGAGTATTTGACCAATCCCCATTCTTCTTATGGCTTCGGGAGGAATTTCATCACCTACATCACAAAGACCACTTTGCTCCACTTGGGAGCCATTATTTTCATCAAACTCTATATTACACGTCTCCTCAATTAGTCCGGTGGACTTGTTGATGACACGGTAAGCATGAGAGTTTGTAGCATAACGAACAAAGATACCCTTATGTGCTCTAGAATCAAATTTAGCTAATCGTGCTCCTTTCTTGAGAATGAAACACTTACAACCGAATACCTGGAAGTACTTGAGATTGGGTTTGTTTCCAGTTAGAATCTCATAAGGAGTCTTGTTCAAGCCTTTGCGGATGTAGAGCCGATTGGATGCATGACATGCTGTGTTGATGGCCTCTGCCCAGAAGTTATATGGAGATTTGAATTCTGCCATCATTGTTCTTGCACCGTCTATCAAGGTCCGGTTCTTCCTTTCTGCCACACCGTTTTGCTGAGGGGTATATGGTGCAGAATATTGGTGCTCTATTCCCTCATCACCTAGAAACTCATCTAAGGTGTAGTTCTTGAACTCGGTGCCGTTGTCACTCCTAATCATCAAGATCTTTGCTTCATGTTGATGTTGCGCTTCATTAGCAAAGTTGATGACCGTTTGTTGAGTTTCACTCTTCCTTTTAAAGAAATATACCCAGGTATATCTTGAGTAGTCGTCAACAATCACTAAGCAATATTTTCTGCCTCCAAAACTATCAAATGTTGGAGGACCAAAGTGATCCATATGGATAAGTTCCAATGGCCTCTTGGTGTAGATAAGAGTCGTTGGACGATGAGCAGTTTCATGAATCTTTCCTTCAATGCAAGCACTGCAGACACGATCTTTAGCAAAGCTCACATTTGTTAGTCCACGAACATGGTCCCCTGTCAGAAGACTTTGCAAAGATCTCATATTGACATGAGCTAAACGGCGATGCCAAAGCCAGCCCACATCAACTTTAGCCATTAAACATGTCGCAGTCTTAGTGGGTCGCTTTGAGAAGTTCACCACATAAAGACCATTTTCGACATGTCCAACATAGGATACTTTAAGAGTCTTGCTCCTCAGGAGGACCACAGTGTCAATATTAAAGAATGTGGAAAAACCCATAACTGCAAGTTGACGAACCGAAAGTAAATTGTAGGCAAGTGGCTCAACAAGCATGACCTTCTCAATAGATAAATCTTGAGAGACGACCACCTTACCAAATCCCAATACCTTTGAAGAGGATGCATCGGAGAATTGGACATGGGTGGGCATAGATGGAGAAGGATGCACATCCACCACTAAGTCCTTGCTTCCGGTCATATGATTTGTTGCTCCACTATCGAGCAACCATGACACCCCACCGGAAGCAAACTCCTGCAATAGATCAAGGCTTGGTTTTAGGTACCCATTTTTTAATGGGTCCTTTCATGTTAGAGACAAGGGTCTTAGGAACCCAGATAGCCCATTCAATATCTTCATCGTAGGAACCAACAAATCTGGCATAAACATGCCCATCACTAGCACAACATAAAACATAAGAAGAATTGAGTTTGCCGGCTGTGTTAGTAGGAACGGTTTTGCCCTTCTTGGGGTTCCCATAGTCCACCTTGTTCCTGTTCACCTTCTGAGTCCCCTCACCCTTTTTGACGAAGATGTCCATGAGGGTGAGAGATCGTTTGTTCTTGTTCTTCCTTTTACCTTTTGACTTGGAGGTAAGTCCAAGTCCTTCCTTTCCTACAGCACCCTTTTGAGTGCTCAAGAGATCGTTCAGACTCTTCTCACCTTGTATGCATGCCACAAGGCCCTTCTCAAGTTTCTCCTTTAACGTGGCATTTTCCTCCACAAGATGAACATGCTCACAACAGGGGTTAGTTGCACAAGTATTATCAATTAACACAAAGGGAGGACAAGTAGAGATCTCCTTGGTAAGCTTTGCTTGGAGTTGGTCATGAGACTCTTTCAGAGAGAAATGAGCACCTTTCAAGGCTTTGTGGGCCTTTTCAAGTATATCAAACTCCTCTTTGAGTCTGTCATGGCCAACCTCAAGAGCATACTTTTCAGATTTAAGCATGCGAGTAAGAACAACATCATGATCTAGTTGCTTTTGCATTTTAGCGCAGTCATTGTTACATGACTCCTCAAGAGCCAAACGAAGAGTGCGCTCTTCCTCTAGAGCACTAGATAATTCGGCAATTTCATCGGCATAGTCACGACTATGCCCCTGAAGCTCGGAGATGGTCTCCTCATGATACTCAATGAGGTCAGTGGCCTCACCCAGTTGTTCCAAGAGAGCAACAAAGTGCTTCTTGGGTTCTCCCTTAATAGTGCACAGAAACTTATCAAGATCATGCTCATTAAGTTCCCCAACATCACTATCTTCAACACAATTTAACAATGAAGGAGCAGAAGCAATGTTGGTCTTAATGATGGGAGTTACCTGATTGATACCTTTTGCCATGAGGCACTTGGTGATGTGGTTCTCGTTGGGGGCGTTGAAGAGAGACACCTTCTGGGAAGAGGTAGTGGCAATCGCAACAGTTGCCGTTGCCACTGTATCATCATCACCATCATCATCGGAAGGATACTCTTCCAGGGCCACCATCCCTTTTGGGTGAGGTTTCTTCACAAAGTTGTTCTTGATTGGAAATGATTTGGTTTTGTCTTTGCGAATGAGCTTGCCTCCGTTGTCTTCCCTTTTCTCATAGGGACATTCTGCCACGAAGTGACTCACGTTGCCACAGTTATAACATGTCCTTACTCGTTGCTTGGGTTTGAATCCACTCGAGTTGTTCTTGGTGAAGTTGGGCCTTGAGTTCCTTTTATTGCCCCATAATTGCCTTGATGCAGGAGCCATGTGCTCATGATAGGCATACTTTGTGTCTTCAGGGCAGCTCTCCTCTTCCTCATCTTCTTCTTCTTCTTCAAGCATTGCTCTTGCTTTCAACGCAAGGTTGGGTGAAGTTGTCTTTGATCGAACACGAGCAAGAGCATTGTCGGCTGTTTCGTTCATGATTGACATTGCTATGAACTCATCGAACACTTCACTGGAAGACAAGGAGTGGAAGTCTGGCCGCTGACGAATGACAGATGACATGGCTTTGTTGAAAGGCATGATGGCTTTGAGAAACTTGCGCTTGACCATGTATCGTCCACATCCTTACTCCCATGATCCTTTAGTGCCACAACAATAGCAGTCACCCTTCGATAGAGATCACGAGGGTCCTCGTCTTCCTTCATCACAAACTCATTGGCCTTATCAACTATCACTTCATAGTTGGATCGTTGAATGCTTGAGCTTCCCTTGTACAACACCATAATATGCTCCCAACAATCCTTGGCCTCCGAATCGGAAACGGTGGGTTTAACCACTATAGCCGGTTTGGGTGAACTTTTAAATCCCTCAATTAACTCTTTAAGCATGGTCTTGACCTCGTTCGTCAAGGACGTCTTGAGAGCGGCCATAGCCGTATTCAAGTCGTCCCTTGTGACCTAAGTCAAGTCCATGGCCTCGGGTTGCCCATGATTAATTCCCTCTTCGCCTTCCATACTCTTCGGGTGGTTAAACCCTTAATAAAGAGACGTGGCTCTGATACCAATTGAAAGGATAGATATGGTTGGCTAGAGGGGGGGTGAATAGACAACGACCACTTTTTAATTAATCTTAGCACGTTAAGGTAAACACCTACGGGTTCACAAATAATACGACAATGAGGTGAACCCTATAGAAGCTAACAACGAGAGCTATTAAGACAAGTAAGATATAGTCACAAGCATAAGCAAATACAAAGTAAAGGATAGAGATAACCACAAGTGGAACCGATGGAGACGAGGATGTGTTACCGAAGTTCCTTCCCTTTGACAAGAAGTACGTCTCCGTTGGAGCGGTGTGGAGGCACAATGCTCCCCAAAAAGCCACTAGGGCCACCGTATTCTCCTCACGCCCTCGCACGGTGCAAGGTACCGTGATTCCACTATAGGTGCCCTTGAAGGCAGCGACCGAACCTTTACAAACAAGGTTGGGGAAACTCCACACAAAGCTTGGAGGCTCCCAACTAAACCACAAAGCTTCACCACAATGGAATATGGCTTCGAGGTGACCTCAACCGTCTAGGATGCTCAAACACCCAAGAGTAACAAGATTCGCAAGGGATTGGTGGGGGAATCAACTTTTCTCTTGGTGGAAGTGTGGATCTAGGCCTTCTCAACCAATCCCTAAAGAATCAACAAGTTTGATTGGCTAGGGAGAGAGATCGGGCACTTTTGAGCTTGGGGCGCAACAATGGAGCTTAGAGAGGTAAGAGATAGGGTTCCTCAGCTAGAAGAACCCTTTATATAGTGGGGGGAAAATCAGACCGTTTTCCCACTCTCTGCCCGAGCTCCAGCGGTACTACCGCTGGCACTCCAGCGGTACTACCGCTGAGCGGGGGCGGTACTACCGCCGCCTGGCGGTACTACCGCTGGATGCAGCGGTAATACTGCTGGGACTCCAGTGGTACTACCGCTGACACCAGCGGTACTACCGCTGGCCCCTTGGTAGTGAAAAAGCACTACTACCGCCAAGAAAGTCTTCGCAAAAAGGTCTGTCCACGAACTACCGCTAGGTAGGTGGAACAAAGCACCTGGAGCGGTACTACCGCTAGCCAGGGGCGGTACTACTGCCAGCTAGCGGTACTACCGGTGGCTGCAGCGGTACTACCGCTAGCAGTCCAGCGGTACTACCGCTAGAACCAGCGGTACTACCGCTGGGGACCATTTTGCAAAGATGCGAGAAACAAAGTGGCGAGGGCCGCTCCAAAGATAAAGGAAAGGGAGAATGAAGTGTACGTGTGCAAAGATAGATTCCACCCAAACCTTTCCACTACGGATCCCCTCTTAATAGTACGACTTTCCTATGACTCAAATAAAGAGAATCGTAGAGAGCGTCGTGCTTCCGTTCCATGAGAGAGGAGATGTGTCGTCTTGTGCCATTGACGTGTGTTATCTAAAACCTTAACACACACGGTTAGTCCTGTACGGTACTGTCATCAATCACCAAAATTACTTAGGCATAAACTATGCCCCAACACATAGTAATCTAAATTCTTCTTCTGGAGCGGCTCATTATGTCAATTCCTTTTTCTCAAGTGTTCTTATCTTTTCTTTTCCGGAGTTCTAAGTTTTCTCAAGTATATCTTTGTGAGGCTTCATCTAAATCTTGTCAAGGTCATAATCTTATTCTTTTCTACCTTCATATTTGTGGCATCATTCTTTTGTATACGGAGGTCCTTCATGGTGATTCATCAAGATTTCAATTCATTCTGAAGTGTTCTTCAAGATTCTTGTTGGAGAACCTCAAGTATCCTTTCTCTCGCATTTATATGTGCAATTGTTCTTCCTTTATCATTTGAGGTGGTATTATAGCATTCTTGTTAGTGTAGGAGCCTCGAAGGGTTTTCCTTTCAAGAATGAGATAATTAAACGCACCAATTCTTTGATCATGAGATTATTCTTAACTCATGGTTTCTTCATTGAGCTATCTTGGTTTGGATTTCACCTAAAGCTTTTCCTTTGGATTGTGCTATCATGGTGCTTGTCATTAACCCAAGTTCTCGATGCATCCTCTTGGTGTAAGAAGTTTTGATATCTTCGCTTTCAACCATACTTGTTTCTTTTAGTGGTTGGTTGTCACCTCATAGATGTTGAGATGATTTTCATAAGCCCACTACTATCTTGTTCTGTTCGTTGTTGGTTTTTCCAACTAATACGTCAATTCTCTGTCCGAAGGTTCTTCAATTCTATTGTGATGGTAGTTGTCATTCTTTTCTTCATTCTCTTCTTCCGCTTGAGCTAGTTCCTATTCTATTGTTCCGGAGGCATTGTAATGTTGCTCTTTTGGGTCAATCTTGTTGTTCTACCAAGATCATGGTGTTCCCTTGCTCTACTTAGTTGTTTGTTATAAATATTGTCTATTTCTCCTACCTTTTCGAATTTTTTGTCCCATTTTCCTACCGAAGTGCTGCCGAAATTTTCCGTGAATTCTTGCTTCCTTCTCATATCAGTCCTCATCTCTTTGCAACCTTCAAGGATCGTTGGTTTCACTCGTTTGTCAAAGAAGCGACTAAGTTTTACCTCTTGTTCTTTCTCATCCTCTCCCCCTTTCATTATTGGATCTCGGGGCGAGATCCTCTTGTAGTGTAGGAGAGTTGTGACAGCCCGATGCCGACGTTCCAGAAGATTCCCCTTTTCCTTTCCGTTTCCGTCGTGTGGGTATTTTTACTTGTTTCATCATCATGTAGTTGCATCATCGCATCATGCATGGCATCTTGCATCGTCTGTCACGTGTGGTGTTTTGAGTGTTGTGCTTCGAGTGATCACCGAGTCGTAGTGCGATAGTAGCTCCCCCTCTCCCCTCTTATTTCGTTTTTGCGGTTTGCTAAAGATTCCCGTTTTAAACCCCTATTTAAAAGGGATTCGTCCTCTTCTTTTCAAAAAGAAAATCCTTTTATTAAATGTGGGTGCAACCCCTTGGGTTTTCTTTTTTTTCTCCTTTTGTTTTATTGTTAAAAAAACCGTCTCATTTTATTTTCTCTTTTAAAGCGCTTTTATTTTAATCTTTTGTAAAAAGGGTTTAATTTTATTCTTTTGTAAAAAAGGGTTTAATTTTATTCTTCAAAAGATTTTAGTTTTATTTGTTAAAAAAACCCAATCTATTTTTAGAGTTGGGGGTTTATTTTTAAAGGAGCAAAGGCATTTTCTTATTTTCTTATTTATTATTATGTTTTTCCTTTTCTTTGTTAAAAACCTTTTCTTTAGTTAAAACTTTCTGTTTTAAAAGTTAAAAAAACCGATAGGGAGAGGGAGAGGCCTAGCCGGCCAAGGCCCACGCCTCCTCCCCCTGCCCTAGCGACCACCCCAGCCTTGTGGCTCCTCCCCTCATGTCGTCCTCCCGATTCTCTCCCTCTCGTTCTCCCATGCCGCTGCCTCCTCCCTGTTCTCCCACCAGCCTGGAGCTGCTCCGCCTAGCCGTGGCCGCCGTGCTTCCCCCGCCTTCGACCCTACCGCGCAGCCTCGCCGCGTCCCTCGCCGCCATTCCGCCTCACTCCTCACCGCGCGAGCTCGCCTCCATGACTGAGGTGCCGCGAGCCCCATGCCCGTGCCAGCTTGCTGGTCCCCGCCGCCTGTGCCCTCTCGCCGGCCTCGCCCCTCGCGAGCTCGCCATGCCAGAGCCGGCGGCGTTCCCGGCGCCGCCTCCCCGAGATGCGCCGCCACGCTGGTTGCTCGCCTCGTGCCTGCCGGTGCCCGACCTCGCCCCATGCCGATCTCCCGGGTGCTCGCCGATGCTCCGCTGGCCGCCGCTTGCCGCCATTTTATTGCTGCGTGCTGTCTCTGCCTGGTGCTGCCAGCTGAAGCCTGAGCCGATGGTGTTGCTATTTGTTTGTGCTTGCGTTGCCTTGCTATAGCTGCTCCTCCTGCTGGTTGCCGTTGCCGAGTTGCTGCTGTGTTTGCATGCTGCGAGCAGTGCTGTAGGTGTCGACGTGTTGCTGCTGGCTGCCTCTTGCTGCCGTTGCGTGCTGGTGCTGCCACTGCTAGATGCTGTAGATGCTGCTTGCCTGCTTGCATTATGTTGCTGTCGGTTTAACTTGCTAGGCTGCTTGGAGATGCTCTGTGTTGCCTGTTGCTGTGCCGAGCTGCTGCTAGGCTGCCTGTCGCTGCGCCTGTTGCTGTCGCTGAAGAGCCAAAGCCTGCAGCCGTTTTCTGTTGCTGTTACTGCTAGCTGCTTGCCTGCTAGGTGCTGTAGGTTGTAGTTGTTAGCGATGCTGATAGTTGCTTGCTGCTGCTAGGTAGATGCTAGCTGCTGATGATTTCCCTGCTAGTTGTTGTTTGCCGCTGATGCTGAGGCTGCTGTCGCTTGCGCCGTTGATGCTAACTGTAGTTTGCTGCCGGCTGCAGCGTGCTGCTGCTGCAGATGGTCGATTATTGTTGCTTGCTTGCCTGCTAGGTTGTCTGCTTGCGTGCTTGCCATTGCTAGCTACCGTGCATGCTTGTTGTAGCCAGATGTGCTAGTTGTTGTTGCTAGCATTTCTAGTTGTAGCTGCTGCTTGCCTGGCTAGCTAGCTAGTTGCTGTAGATGCTATTACTTGCTTGCGTGTAGCTGTTGCTCTTAGTTGATGCCACTTGTAGCCGTGGCCTCCGTCGCTAGCTTGTGCTGCTGTTTACCGCCGCCGCGTGTGCCATTCCCTCCTTTATGGTTCCGACGAGACCCGAGTACCACGACGACAACTACGTCCTCGACGTCCTCGACGACCCCGGAAACGAGTTCGACTTCCTCGATGTCACCGAAGACCCGTGATCGACTACCGACGCCGAAGACCCGAGAACCACGACGCCGAGCGAACGACTACCGTCGATGAGACCGTGTACGACTACTTCCATGACGACCACGACCTCCACGACGTCCACTTCGACCGAACCGCTCCGATGTGCACGCTCCGAAGGTATACCGATGGGATGTGTTGTGTACCGAACACATGTGATGTATGAGTTGAATGTATGTTGGCGTCGTATGTTGCCCGTTGCACGTGCACCTCTTTTGTAGTGCCTCGACACATGGGAACCCGGTAACCGGGATCACCCCATCTTATTTACAGTTCTCGCATGCGTTCCCAGTACGTTGGCACGATTGCTCGCCGAGTTATCGGGATAGGAACGTTGCCGTGGCTTCGTTTCCGTTTTGCCGCCATGGCTCCCTCTCGCTCGCCGTGGCGACATATGATTCTTTCCCTTCTTGCTGTGATGTTGTAACTCGCATGCATGTCGCATTCATGGCATTTTATCGTGTGTTGCATGCCTCTTGTGCCGTAGCTCCGTTCTATGCTCCGCGTGTTAACCGACTAGGATGCCATGTAGGAACGTCGCTTCTCCCTTGACATGTTAACTACAATTTAGTATTGCCGTGTAAATAATCGGGGGTGAACTAAATAATCAATCGTGGAGTTTCGTCGATATGTAACCCGTTGAATATCGAGCTTCACTTAATGTGTAGTGTTTGTGTGAGGTGAATTTCCATGCCATCCCTTGCATTATGAACTGATCATGCATCATAGTAGGTTGTGCATCATGTTGTGCATCGTGTGATGAATATTTGTGTTGATGTTTGTTTCCGGTTTGCTCCGTTCCGATAGAGTTCCGCAAGCGTGTCGGAATGTGAGGACCTGTTCGACTACGATGGTTTGCCGACTCCACCGAGTTGTTCTTCTTCCAAGCGAGATCTCAGGCAAGATGATCATTTCCCCAGATACCATTACTATCATTGCCATGCTAGTTTATCGCTTCTATCGTTTATGTCTCGTTGCCTACCACCTGTTAAATATCAGCCTCTCAACAATGCCATGATTACCATCAACCTGTTCGACCTAGCAAACCACTGATTGGCTATGTTACGGCTTGCTTAATCCTGTTGTTAGCGTTGTTAGTTGCAGGTGCAGATGCTTCCATGCGAAAGCATGGGTTCCTTGTTATATCACCATATTTTAAATGCTATTTATTTTAATGCACCTATATACTTGGTAAAAGGTGGAAGGCTCGGCCTTTCTAGCCTGGTGTTTTGTTCCACCTTTGCCCCCTTAGTTTCCGGCTACCGGTGTTATGTTCCATAAATGAGCGCTCCTAACACGATCGGGGTTGTTATAGGGACCCCCTTGATAATTCGTTTTAGATTAAGACTGGTCTAGCAAGGCCCAACTTTGGTACTACATTTGCCTAATAACCTAATAATAATGCATAGGGACCCGCCGGCACCCGCGGACTATTTTAATCAACCCCCGGGCCAGTGCTCCTCATGAGTGTTGGTCCAAAACAGAGCACCGTGCGGGGCCACCGTGAGGAAACTCGAGGTTTGGCACCCGTACGCTTCGCTTATCTGTCGTGTCCTGAGAACGAGCTACGCGACTCCTATCGGGATCGTCGACACGTCGGGCGGCCTTGCTGGATTAGTTTTACCTTTGACGGAATATCTTGTGCATCGGGATTCCGGTGATGCTTTGGGTAATCTCAGAGTTGAGGTTTTCCACTAGGGAATCCGACGAGATCGCAAGCTTCGTGATTGAGGATTTCAATGCGGCTTGTGGTAATTTGTGATGGACTAGTTGGAGCACCCCTGCAGGGTTAAATCTTTTCGGAAAGCCGTGCCCGCGGTTATGTGGCAACGTGGAAACTTTGTTTAAGACCGGTTCTAGATAACTCGAAGTTAACTTAATTAAAAACATGCCGACTGTGTGCGTAACCGTGAATGTCTCTTTCGTGAGTTCCTTCTCCGATCGAGGACATGATGGGGTTATGTCTGACGTAGGTAGGTGTTCAGGATCATTCTTTTGATCAACAGTAGTTCACGTCCGCTATGCGTAGATCTTCCCCCTCTTACTTCTTGTACTCGTAAGTTTAGCCACCAAACATATGCTTAGCCGCTGCTGCAACCTGACCACTTAAACATGCCTCACCCATTAAGCTTTGCTAGTCTTGATACCTTTGGAAATGAGATTGTTGAGTCCCCTGTGGCTCACAGATTACTACAACACCAGTTGCAGGCACAGGTAAAGGTTACTTGACGCGAGCGCGTTGATTGTTCAATTGGAGTTGCTTCTTCTTCTTCTTCTTCTTCGATCTAGGATGGGTTCCAGGCCGGCAGCCTGGGATAGCAAGGATGGACGTCGTTCTTCTTTTGTCGTTTGTTTTCGTCCGTAGTCGGACCCTGCTCTTACCCTTGATGTTTATGTAATGTACTGATGTGACTCTGATGTAGCTTGTGGCGAGTGTAAGCCAATTCTTTATATCTCTTCATTTCAGTACATGTACTTGTAACGATATCCATTCTTGCGACACGACAAGATGCGCTTCTATCCCTGACGAGGCCCTCGTGCCAGATTGAGGATAGGGTCGCATCTTGGGCATGACAAGAAGCTATCCCCACTAGTAGTGCTGATCACAACACCTCTATCAAGATGCTGAAAGAAGGTATCTTCCCTAGATTTGGAGTCCCTAGATATCTAATGACCGACGGTGGTTCACACTTCGTTCATGGTGCTTTCCGTAAAACGCTTGCTAAGTACAATGTCAACCATAGAATTGCGTCTCCCTATCACCCTCAGTCCAGTGGTCAAGTAGAGCTAAGTAATAGAGAGATTAAACTGATTCTGCAAAAGACTATCAACATGTCTAGAAAGAATTGGTCTAAGAAGCTCGATGATGTACTGTGGGCTTATAGAACTGCCTATAAGAATCCCATGGGCATGTCTCCATACAAAATGGTGTATGGGAAAGCATGTCACTTACCTCTTGACCTAGAGCATAAAGCTTATTGGGCAATCAAAGAGCTCAACTTTGATTTCAAACTTGCCGGTGAGAAGAGGTTATTTGATATTAGCTCGCTTGATGAGAGGAGAACTCAGGCATATGAGAATGCCACGCTCTTCAAAGAGAAGGTTAAGAGGTGGCATGATAAGAGGATACAAAAGCGTGAGTTTAATGTAGGTGATTATGTCTTGCTATATAACTCTCGTTTAAGATTCTTTGCAGGCAAACTTCTCTCTAAATGTGAAGGTCCCTATGTTGTTGAGGAAGTATATCGTTCCGGTGCTATCAAGATCAACAACACGGAAGGTAATTGTCCGAGAGTGGTAAATGGGCAGAGAATCAATCATTATATCTAAGGTACTCTCATAAATGTTGAAAGCAATATCATCAATACCATAACTCCGGAAGAATACCTAAGGGACATTTATCATCCTGTTTCACACTATGAAAATGAAGAGGTATGTGATTCGGTAAGAATACAGAGTCCAAAACTTTTCCAGTAGGAAATTTTCTCCATTTTGGAATATTTGAAAAATAAAAAAATTGGAAGTAGTCCGGAAAGTGTGCGAGGAGGCGACAAGCCTGCACGGCGCGAGCCCACCCCCTGGCTGCGCCGTGAGGGCTTGTGGCCACCTCGTGCCCCTCCCGGACTTCGTTTTCGTGCAGGGGACTACTTCTGGTCTCGAAAAAAATCATTATATATACTTCCGTTTGGTTTGACCCCTGCATCAAGCAGATTTCCTCTGTTTTTCGTTTCGAGCCTCTTTTCTGCCGCAGATCTAGGTCAAGATGTCTTCTCAGGATTCAGAGGGGGAGAGCTATGTGGCTGATTACCTTGGTAACCCAAGGTCTATGGAGATTTTGATCCTTATGGCTGGACCTCTGATGAGGAAGAAGATTATGATCTGAAAGGGAAGGAACAAACAAGTTCCGATGAAGAGGAGGCTCCTCTACCTCAACGTGGACGCACGCATGTGGAGTTCAAGAAGTAGAGCCTCCCTGACTCAAGGAAGAAGCCTAAGACCTTGTTTATCCCTTCTTGGTTCTTGAAGGAGAGTAAGCAGGAATTATGCCAAAGAGTGTTGAAGCTGGAGGAGGAAAATGATGTTCTGAGGGAGCAGAACTTTATGCTCAAGTGGAAATTAGACAAGCTCAAGACCGCTTCAACAACTCCACCACCATCACCACCAAAGGAAAACAATTGAGCATTGGTATGGGAAATCCCCTTGGCTTTTGCCAAGCTTGGGGGAGTTGCCCCGGTATCGTATCACCATCACATCTTTTGCCTTTACCTTTGTTTTAAGTTTTCCTTTTCAGTTTTCTTTTTCTCTAGTAGTTTAAAAGTCTTAGTGTTTTAGTCTTGAGTTTTGCTTTGTGTCACCCCCGATGTATTCTTGCTCGTGAGCCATATAATAAAGAGTGTCTTAGTTGAAGGGCTTTGCCTCTTGCCATGATCAAAAGAGTGAGAATAGAAGAAAAGATCATGTAATGATCTTATGGGAAGTGATGGCTTCACATATAAAAAGAATGAGGATTGAAACTTGTTGAGGGTAGGCAAACGTAGACCTTGGTCATTGTTGCAATTAATAGTAAGTGATAAAGAAGGAGAGGTTCACATATAAATATATCATCTCTGACACCACCTATGATTGTGAACACTCACCAAACTATTGCATGCCTAAAAGTAGATGTTGGACAAGGAAGACAGCGTAATGGATTGTGTTTGCTTGGCTCTAAACAATGTTATATGATTAGAGATCCCTTAGCATGTGACGATTGCTTCCACCTCACATTAGCCAAACCTCCCGCGCCAAGGAGAGATACTACTTGTGCATCCATAAACTTTCAAACCAGTTTTGCCATGAGTGTCCACCATACCTACCTATGGATTGAATAAGATCCCTCAAGTAAGTTGTCATCGGTGTAAGCAATAAAAATTGCTCTCTAATATGTATGATCTATTAGTGTGTGGAAAATAAGCTTTATACAAACCCTTTGATGAGGAAGACATAAAAGCGACAAACTGCATAATAAAGTTCTTAATCACAGGGGCAATATAAAGTGACGTTCCTCCGCACTAAGAGGACACGCATCCAAACCTCAAAAGCGCATGACAACCTCTGCTTCCCTCTGCGAAGGGCCTATCTTGTACCTTTATTTTTTCCCTTGAAAGAGTCATGGTGATCTTCACCAATTCCTTATTGTGCCATTGTCTTGGCTACCGTCACATGCTTGGGAAAGATTTATATTCATATATCAACTTGGGGGTAAGTATTCATGAATTATTATTGTTGACATTACCCTTGAGGTAAGCAGTTGGGAGGCAAAACTATAAGCCCCTATCTTTCTGTGTGTCCAGCTGAAACTTTGATCTCATGAGTACCACATGAGTTGTAGCAATTGTAGAGAACGAAAGAATGATTGAGTATGTGGATTTGCTTTACAAGCTCTTATTTGACTCTTTCTGATGTTGTGATAAATTGCAATTGCTTCAATGACTAAAGGCTATCTGTTGTTACTTCTCGGAAAGGTTCTTGACCCATGCTTTACTTTGTGAAGGAATTATCACTTTAGCATGAGAGATTATATGTGGTATTGCTGTTCTGTTCTTGATCATGATGCATGCATGTTCGTATCTTGTTTTGTCGACACCTCTCTCCCTAAACGTGTGGACATATTTATTGAGCTCGGCTTTCGCTTGAGGACAAGCGAGATCTAAGCTTGGGGGAGTTGATACGTCCATTTTGCATCATGTTTTCATGTTGATATTTATTGCCTCTTTGGCTGTTATTTCACTTCATGGTACTATTCTTATGCCTTTTCTCTCTTATTTTGCAAGGTTTATATGAAGAGGGAGAATATCGACAACTGGAATTCTGGCCTGAAAGTGGAGCAAAGTTGAGATACCTATTCTACGCAACTCCAAATGCCGTGAAAATCAACGGGGATTTTTTTCCCAATTTATCAAAATTATTGGGTCGAAGAGGTGCCAGAGGGGCACCAGGGGGTGCCACAAGCCTGCACAGCGCGGCCACCCCCCAGGCCGCGCCATGGGGGCTTGTGGGCAGCCCACTAGCCCACTGCCCCCCCTCTTTCGCTATATGGAGGGTTTCGTCGAGGAAAAAATCACAAAGGAGCTTTTTCGTGGTTTCACCGCCGCCACGAGGCGGAACTTGAGCAGAACCAATCAAGAGCTCCGGCAGGACGATCCTGCCGGGGAAACTTGCCTCCCGGAGGGGGAAATCGTCGCCATCGTCATCACCAACACTCCTCTCATCGGAGGGGACTCTTCACCATCAACATCTTCATCAGCACCATCTCATCTCCAAACCCTAGTTCATCACTTGTAACCAATCTCCGTCTCGCGACTCCGATTGGTACTTGTAAGGTTGCTAGTAGTGTTGATTACTCTTTGTAGTTGATGCTAGTTGGGTTATTTGGTGGAATAGTTTATGTTCACATCCTTGATTCTACTCATTACCTCTCTGATCATGATAATGATTATGCTTTGTGAGTAGTTACTTTTGTTCCTGAGGACATGGGATAAGCCATGCTAATAGTAGTCATGTGAATTTGGTATTAGTTCGGTATTTTGATATGTTGTATTTTGTTTTTCCTCTAGTGGTGTTATGTGAATGTCGACTACATAACACTTCACGATTATTTGGGCCTAGAGGAAGGCATTGGGAAGTAGTAAGTAGATGATGGGTTGCTAGAGTGACAGAAGCTTAAACCCTAGTCTATGCGTTGCTTCGTAAGGGGCTGATTTGGATCCACTAGTTTAATGCTATGGTTAGACTTTGTCTTAATTCTTCTTTCGTAGTTGCGGATGCTTGCGAGAGGGGTTAATCATAAGTGGGATGCTTGTCCAAGTAAGGGCAGTACCCAAGCGCCGGTCCACCCACATATCAAACTATCAAAGTAACAAACGCGAATCATATGAACATGATGAAACTAGCATGACAGAAATTCCCGTGTGTCCTCGGGAGCATTTTTCCTCCTATAAGACTTTGTACAGGCTTGTCTCTTGCTACAAAAGGGATTGGGCCACTTTGCTGCACCGTTGCTACTTTTGTTACTTGTTGCTCTCTACGAATCATCTCACCACACAATCACTTGTTACCGACAATTTCAGTGCTTTCAGATATTTCCTTGCTGAAAACCACTTGTCAGATCCTTCTGCTCCTCGTTGGGTTCGACACTCTTACTTATCGAAAGGACTATGATTGATCCCCTATACTTGTGGGTCATCAGTAACTTAGGGTGGTCAGAGCTCCCTTGCGGGCGGCTAACCTCTTTAGTTCATCTACTTGTGGTGGCAACGTTGACAAGCAACCTAGCATATTATTTATGGACTTAATTGGCTCCTTGTTGCCCATCACCGCCTTCATCGTCATCATGCTCCCCGTATACAGCTCCTCCATAAAGCCGTGTTCGGTTCCTCCAAAATTGAAGGGGTTTGGAGGGGATTGGGAAGGATTAAATCCCCTACAAGTCAAATTCCACCTCAATCCCCTCCAATCCTCTTCAATCCCCTCCTCGGTGGGATTAACCGAACAAGCCCTCAAGGTGTAAATCGCCTTCAGCTTCAGGATGCAGTCGTTTTCGAGATTGGCGGCTCGCGAACCTACAAAGGATAAACTGTGACAATTAGTATTTGCAAACTAAATTGTGGCTTTTCTTTTCGAACAAGGGAATTGCTTCTTACCAAAGATGGCTTGGGTCATGTTGGAGACATGATTTTTTAACCCGGAGAGTTCCTGTAGGGCGGCTTCTAGATTTGCCTCGGCTTGTTCCGCCCGCTTGAGGATGGCGGCTTGATCAACATTGGATTTCTTCTCAATTTTTTGGTGGTCGGCTTTCATTTTCTCTATATCATCCAGGGCCAACCGATATTTTTCTTCAGATGCATTCCGAGCATTCTGCGGTTCGGCTAAGTTTTTCTTCAAGTCAGTAAGGGATGACTCGGCCCGGGTCACAGATTCCTGCACACAAATTTTGGGGAGACAAGTTTCAGAACTGTGGCAAGCAACATCCCTGACACTTGGGGGCTAATGTATGATTCTTTTCGAAGTCATACAAAATTCAAGACTCGGCTCATCTTTCAGAAGATGACCCGACCCTTGGGGGCTACAGGTTCAAGTTTTTATCTAATTCAAGACCCGGCTCATCTTTCAAAAGATGACCCGGCCCTTGGGGGCTACAGGTTCAAGTTTTCATCTAATTCAAGACCCGACTCACCTTTCAAAAGATGACCCGGCCCTTGGGGGCTACAGGTTCAAGTTTTTGTCTAATTCAAGACCCGGCTCATCTTTCAAAAGATGACCCGGCCCTTGGGGGGCTAAAGGTTCAAGTTTTTATCTAATTCAAG
This sequence comes from Hordeum vulgare subsp. vulgare, assembly GCF_904849725.1. Classification (NCBI taxonomy): domain Eukaryota; kingdom Viridiplantae; phylum Streptophyta; class Magnoliopsida; order Poales; family Poaceae; genus Hordeum; species Hordeum vulgare. Next base: position 241,407,514 of record NC_058524.1, on the reverse strand, counting down.
ACCCGGCTCATCTTTCAAAAGATGACCCGACCCTTGGGGGCTACAGGTTGAAGTTTTTCTCTAAATTCAAGACCCGGCTCATCTTTCAAAAGATGACCCGACCCTTGGGGCCTATGGACAGATATGGGTCTACTAGATATTGCAACAAACATAATTCATCAAGCAAGACTAGTCTCCTGGAACGCTAATGGGTGAAAGAACACATAATAAAGGATGTACCTCATGTTTGACTCTCATCATGTTGATAAAGCTCTTCTCCATTTCATAACTCGTCTCCATGCGACTTACAAAGCCAGAGCAGAGTTGCTCAAATTCAAGCTTCTCGTAATCCGGAAGCTTCATCTTAGTGATATCTTGTTCCACGGAAGGATGGGACTATTTTGATGCATGTTTGGATAACACCGCTGTTGCAGGTTTGGAGTAGCCAGTACCAGTAACAATTACAGTATCTGGATCTTCAGTCGCCTTGGAAGAGCTCGGCGGGTTAACATTTTCAGTGGTTTCCTTTAGAGGGCCTGGAGAGTCGATCCGGACGTCAGGAATGTCATCCACAGTATCATCACGAGCCGTCGCTTGGTCTTCATCAAACTCTGGGGCAGAGGTGCGCATGCCTAACACCTCAGTCATCTTAGGAGTAGAAGACAAGTTGCCAGTTTTTCTCTTCTTTGCTTGTGCTCTGAGATGAAGACATCAAAGTTAGAACAAATATCATTATTGGGAAGGAAAAAGGTTAATAAAAGAACTTACCCCTGTACACGAATCATTGGCGGAAGAGCTGACATTACTGAGTCGCCAAATGAAGGAGGAGAGACCTGAAAGAATAAAATTTCGAGGAGTGAACGAGTTGTGAATAACATTTTCTACAACAAGGAGAATGTGCTAACAGCAGTATACCTCACTTGGGTGTTTCCGACCGGTTGTCTTTTCAGGTATCCCGGAAACTAAGTCGCCATAATGGCTTCGAGTTTTACGTTTGGGAGCATACCTCGCCTTCTTCAAAAGGAAATCAGGGTCCAAACAAGCATTTGGGGTGAGACATGGGAACTTTTCCACAAATCCGCCTGGCCGGCCTAGGTGAAGAGGAAGTTGAGTCGAAAGAAATAGAAATTTCCTCGACCACGTCATCTTGGCTCTCATAACCATCGTCCTACGCACAAAGGTATCAGGGCATAAGCATAAGTCGGAACATAATGATGACAAACAAAAGGGTAATTTTTTACCTCTGACTGTTCTTCGCCGGCTCGGGACTCGCCGACGACGGATGACTCCTTGACGGCGGGTTTTCCCTTGCTCTTCTTCTTCTTCTTCTTCGGTGGTGTCTTAGTTGTTTTCTGGACAGCCACCTTTGGCCTTCGAGACCAAAATGCTGATCCTTTCTGGTGGATAGAATCAAATTTCAAACCTGGAACATTGGCACATATGTTGAAAAGGTAAAAGGAGGCGACTTAGAATGTTACCGGTGGAGCCGGGTTGGAGAGGAAGAAAGGCTTGAGCCCGACCTTGGCACAGTTTTCCAAGGACTCGCAGGTTAACTTCTTGATTATGTCGACAATGTCTTGCTCGGTGTCTTGTATGAAAAAAGCATCGGGGATGGTTCTCGCTTCCATCGTACTCGCACATGACACCATCCCGACGACTCAGAGGAAGAATTCTCCACTCCACCCAACAACGGAATAGGTCAACTCCGGTGAGCCCATTATTGGTCAAAGACCTTAGATGGGAGAAGATCGGTTGAATTCCGATTCTTCTTCTTTGGTAAGTTTCTCCGGCAGCTTGAAGTCCATGGGTAAGCGATCTTCTCTATAACCCGGAAGTGGGTTCTCACCGGGAGGAGAAGTGTCACGACAATAAAACCATGACTCGGCCCACCCTTTGGGATGGCTAGGCACGAGGACAGACGGAAACCCATATTCACGGTGCCGCTGGATGTTGACCCCCCCCCCCTCCCGAGTTCCAAGTTGGGCCCGCTGGTAAATTCGGTCTGACGGTTGAGATGGAAGAAGTTCCAAAATAATAGAACTGTGGGCTCTGTCTGCAGATAGGCCTCGCAAAATACTTGGAATTGACAGAGGTTACTGATATAGTTGGGCCCCAGATCCTGAGGGTGAACATTGAGGAAGTGTAGAGCGTCTCTAAAAAACTTTGACCCGGGACGCTTGAAGCCTCGTTCAAGATGATCAACAAAAACAACTACTTCCCCCTCGGCAGGATTGAGAGTCACCTCGCCTGGGGCAGTCCGCCAACCAACAACTTCCTTATGATCAAGATAACCCGCCAAAACATATTTCTCGACAAAGGCGTCAGTAATCTTGGTTGGTAGCCAATTGCATTTCGAGATGCTGACCATGACTACAAGAATAAGGAACAAGGCGACTCATTAAAGACCATAAAACGTGGTAACTCGCCAGTTGGAGATCTACAATATGTCTGTAGGGACATTATGACTCGCCGTTAGGTGACCAAAGGTCTGGATATAAGGTTATTCTAACTTGCCAGTTGAGCGATTTACGGTATGTCTACAAAGGCGTTATGACTCGCCATCGGCAATCAAAGGCGTAGCTATGGTAATGTTCTAACTCGCTGTGGTGGAAGAAGGTGAGTGGTGACTCAGAAAGTATTTTTTTCCTTAGGGATATTCCCGGGAGTAGGATAAACAAGTTTCTAAAAGCAAGCAATTAAAGAGATAATGCTTGACGAAACTGCAAAGACTGCGAACACGAGAATGCGACAGGGATGCCGTATTAATCTATGAAGTACAAGCATCAAAATGGCTGGGAGATGCGGCGATACTACCGTCCTCTACTACTATGGAGGATCTACCGAAAGTATGATTGATGGATCTAAAATAGAAGGGAGATCTTCATTGCATTCCGAAGGTAACCTAGATGAACATGGCGGCGAGGTCTAACCCTAATGAAGGAAAGGTGCTTACCCGAAAGGGAAGGACGATTCCCGGAGGTGGATGCGGAAGATTTGCGGCGGATACTCCGCCTTCGTTCAGCCTGGAGATGTCTGGACCACGATGGCTAGCGACGAAGCTTCGGGAACGGTGAAGAGACAGAGGCGCAGGCACGAGGAAGACGAAGTTGATGGGGAAGACGAAGTGGGGGTAGGTGATGGCGCCCCCACTCCCCCTGCGGTTATTTAAAGGTCGGGCGCTGGAAACGAAACGGCGGGCGCGGGAATCGAGGCGACAGATTGAAGATTCGCAATGATGGAGCGTGAATTTTCGGGATAAGTAAATGACGGTGAGAAAGATACGTTGGGAGGTTACATCATTAAGTCCCGAAATTGGAGGGAAACGGTGATGTCATCAAAAATTGCTTGGCGGCTCAAACAATCCATGATGGAGGGCGGCTTGTTGTTCGTCAAAAGGTGGAGTTAATACGAGTCGCCCCAAAATGAGTGAAAGTTCATTGGCGTGAATAAATTCAAGTCAATCTGGGGCCTAATGTTGGGGATATTACCTATGGTATAACCCGCCCTAATTGGGCATGGTCACTGACGGGGCGACTCATCCTTTGTTAATACAAGCCTTAGCCCAGGGGCCCATGAGTCGGATGGCGGTTCAGGAGTGATGCAGAGGATAGGCCGCCAAGGAGGTTTCCGGTCTTGGAAACCACGGTGACTTGGAGATATGGAAGACCACGACCTGTAGCGTGGTTAGGACTCTTGTAAACCCTAGGGCCTCGACCTGTATATAAAGGTGAATCCCTGGGGAAGATAGGGCAGGTTAGAAATCATTGAGAGCCAGGTCAAGCGAGTTACGACCTCCTTGTAATTGAAACCATCATCAATCTACACAAAGCAAGACGTAGGCTTTTACCTCCACACGAGGGGTCGAACCTGGGTAAATCCGAGTCTCGCTTTCGCTCACCCCTTTGAGTCGCGACCAAGGTGCGATGGCTCCTTCATTAAGTCCTTTCACGAGGACATCTGTCGTGACAAAACCACGACAAGCATGATAGCTCTAGAGCTAAGGTAAGCACGAGCACGCCGAGAAAACACATTGTAGTTTTCGTCGAACGCAGTGGCAGTGCCTTGGAAAAAAGACAACGAGCTTTCGTTTATAGCAGCCAACTGACGCCAGCTGTGCTTCTCTGGCAATGGCTCCAGAAAAGTGTTGATCCTGCCATCTCTAGTGTTATCTAGACGAATGCTTATAACAACTAACCTTCTCCTACAACGGCACCAGAAGAATGCTGATAGCACTCCCCGGCAATGAAACTGGAAGAATGTTGTTGATGGCCCGCCAGCGCGTGGGTTCGCAGCAGGTTTCGAGGGTAGAGTATTCGACCCAAATTTGTTGGTATGCCAGACAGGAGGTGAGAGTATACTCTCAAGTATTAGCAGCTGAATTTGTCAGATTCAACCACACCTGAAAGATTAGTATCAGCAAGCACAATAGTAACAACGAAGTAGTAACAGTGAAGTAACGGGTATCGGCAGTGTAACGAGGAATAGCAGTGGCAAGGAACAACAGTAGTGACAGCAGTAGCAAGTAGCAACAGTAGCAAGCGACAGTAGTAGCAACAATAGCAGCAGAGAAAAACAAGTAACATCAGTAGCAACAGTAGTAGCACCAGAGCAAGACAAGTAACGACAGTAGCAACAGTAGTACAAACTCCTAGGCATTGGGTCGGTGATTTGTTTGGATGATATTCATCATGCAACAGCTATAACACGGAGAGATATGGGGCTAGCTCCCGTTCGTCAATGTGATGTAGGCATGTATTCCGTGTGTCGTCATACGTGCTTAGGGAAAAGAACTTGCATGACATCTATTGTCCATCCCTCCCGTGGCAGCGGGGTCCAAAAGGAAACTACGGGATATTAAGGTTCTCCTTTTAATAAAGAACCGGACCAACCCATTAGCACTTGGTGAACACATGAACTCCTCAAACTATGGTCATCACCGGGAGTGGTTCCGGTTATTGTCACTCCGGGGTTGCCGGATCATAACACATAGTAGGTAACTACAACTTGCAAGATCGGATCAAAAACACACATATATTGGTGACAACATAATAATTTCAGATCTGAAATCATTGCAATCGGGCCCTAGTGAGAAGCATTAAGCATGGCCAAGTAGTAGCAACATCAAATCTCATAACATAGTGGATATTAGGGGTCAATCCCCATCAAAACTAACTCGATTACATGATCTCAGCCTACTCATCACCGCCCAGCGAGCCTACGAGTATATTACTCACGAACGACGAAGAGCTTCATGGAATTGGAGAGGGAAGAAGGTTGATGATCACGATGGCGATGATTTCCCCTCTCCGGAACCCAAGACGGACTCCAGATCTGCCCTCCAGATGAAGAACAGGTGGTGGCGGCGTCTCCGTATCGAAAACGCGATGAAAACTTCTCTTTTTATTTTTTTTCTGGGACGAAAGACAACTTATAAAGCTGGAGTTGGGGGTGGCAGAGGCCTGCGGGCCCCACAAGCCTACCCACCGCCACCAGGGGTGGTGGCGGAGCAGGGGCTTGTGGCCCACTCGCCCACCCCCTCAGGTGGATTCTGGCGTAGGTATTTTTGATATTTTCCAAAACTACTCCCTGTGAATTTTCAGGACGTTTGGAGAACTTTGATTTCTGCACAAAAATAACACCAAGGCAATTCTGCTGAAAACTGCGTCAGTCCAGGTTAGTTCCATTCAAATCATGCAAATTATAGTCCAAAACAAGGGCAAACGAGTTTGGAAAAGTAGATACGTTGGAGACGTATCAACTCCCCCAAGCTTAAAACCTTGCTTGTCCTCAAGCAACTTAGTTGACAAACTGAGAAAGAAAGAAAAACCTTGATAAACTCTGTTTGATCTTGTTGTTGCAACTATGTCTAACTCATAACTAGAATTTCAGCAAGATCACAAGTTAACCACATAAGCAAATGACACAAAGGTCTCACGGTAAACTAATATCAATTGCATAATGAGCTAACGAGCAAATAATAATGAGTTTCAAATACCAACACTTCAATCAAAACAAGCATGAAGCAATATGAATAGGTGGTATCTCGCTAGCTCTTTCTGAGACCGCAAAACATAAATGCAGAGCACTTTCAAAGATCAAGGGCTGACTAAACATTGTAATTCATAGAACCGAAGATCTAATCGTAGTCATACTAAATATCAATCAAAAGCAAAACATAAAAATGACAGAGGTGCTCTCTAATTGGTGCTCATATAAGAGGAGGATGACTCGACAGGAAAATAAATAGACATGCCCTTCGCAGAGGGAAGCATTGATTTGCAGAGGTGCCAGAGCTCAAGCTTTGAAAACAGAGATAATAATTTTGGGTAGCATGCTTTCATTGTCAACACAATGACCAAGAGTTCTCAATATCTTCCATGCTACTCATGCTATAGGCGGTTCCCAAACAGAAAAGTAAAGTTTTAACTCCCCCAACCACCAATCAATCACACTCCTGGCTAGCCGAATCCTCGGGTACCGTCCATACTAACATCAATCCAGGGGGAGTCTTGTTTTACAGTTATGTTTTCAATTTAAGCGTCGAACTGGGCATCCCAAATACCGACCCCTTTCTCGTGAATGACTGTAAATAAACACATGTCGAGGATAACACTCCTAGCATGGAAGATAGCAATAGCCCTCTGTCACCACATGAGTGGTTCGGGCAAGCAAAACAAATTATTTCTTGAAGGTTTAGAGAATGGCACATGCAAATTTACTTGGAACGGCAGGTAGATACCGCAAATAGGTAGATATGGTGGACTCTCATGGAAATTTTTTTGGGTTTATGGAGGTGGATGCACAAGCATTATTCCCGCTTAGTACAAGTGAAGGCTAGCAAAAGACTGGGAAGCGACCAACTAGAGAGCGACAAAAGTCATCAAGACGCGATGAGTTTGACTAATATTGAATGCAAGCATGAACAGGATATATATCACCATGAACACGAACATCATAGAGGCTATGTTGATTTTGTTTCAACTACATGCATGAACTTGCGCCAAGTCAAGCCACTTGAAACATTCAAAGGAGAATACAATCCTATCATACTACATCATAGTCATCTCAAAATCTATGATGGCAATCAAGACAAACCATTATAAGCTCTCAGCTAAATAAGCATGGCATCAGAAACTATGATATCTAAGTTGTCATTGCAAACATGGTTCTCTCACAACAAAGCTAAATCTGGACCGACAAGCTAGTCATATTTACAAAAACAAAATAGATATAGTTCATACCAGCTTTTCAGTCTCAGTCACTTCATCATATATCATCATTGTTTCCTTTCATTTGCACGATCGAACAATGAAAACGATAATAAGCACATTGGACTAAGCTGAATCTGCAGGCAAACACAAAGGAGAAGACAAAATAGTATGGCTCTTTGAAAGCTGAACAAGTAACCATGTAAGAACCACTAAGCATTGTAACCAATATCTTCTACCTTGACCCAAAGAAAAATAAAACTATTTACACGGGAAAGCTCCCAACATGCAAAAAGAAGAAGAAAAAACTTTTTTGGTTTTCTCAAAAGGACACAAAACAAGAAAACAATAAAATGAAAAGAAACTAGCATGGATAATACTGTGGCAAAGTGTAAACACCGGCTAACAAAGTGAAAGCATAAGCATGAATGTAAAGTCGGTGAGAACACGTACTCCCCCAAGCTTAGGCTTTTGGCCTGGCTTGGTCTACTCCCATGGATGATCCTGGCGAAACCCAAAGTCATAATGAGTGTTATACGGGAGTGCTGCAGCCACTGCCTGAATAGCTGCCTCATGAAGTCGAGCAGCAGTCGCCTCCCTCTCATACTCCTCTGCCTCTCCTATTGTTATGTAGTATCTTCGTTTAACCTGAAAGTCAAAGAAAGTAGGAGCAAGAAGGGTAATATGGAAAACACGCTGCCAGTTAAATATCAAGCGGTATAGGAGAGATCCATGATCTCTCTCAAGGAACTGGTAGCGTGTTAGAGCGACACGATCAAGGTAGGCTGTATGGAGAGGAGTGTCTTCTGGACGGATGGTTACTCCAAGAAAATGCTAAGCGTGTAGCATAGACTCCACCAAAGAAATCCCCCTCACTGGCATTTTTATTCAGCCTCCTTGCTATAATGGTTCCCATATTGAAGCTCCTGTCACCTGTTACTGCGCTCTTAAGGGTACTAAGGTCGGAAGCGCATAGGTGACAATGTGCACCCTTGCCGTTAATGCACCTACCTATGAAGAGGGCAAGGTAGTGCAACGTAGGAAAATGGATGCTTCCTATGGTGGCTTGTGTGATATCTCTGGTTTCTCCAACAGTTATACTAGAGACAAAGTCTCTGACAGAAGACTTAGGAGGATCAATAACACTACCTCCATCGGGTATCTTGCAAATCCTATTGAAATCCTCCAGACCCACGGTATAGGATTTATCGTACAAATCAAACAATATGGATGATTCATGCCCAGCTAAAAATTTAAATCTAAGCACGAAAGAGGGAGTGAGCATAGCATACTGTTCACATTAGGGGTCAATCCCCATCAAAACTAACTCGATTACATGATAGATCTCATCCTACTCATCACCGCCCAGCGAACCTACGAGTAGATTACTCACGAACGACGAAGAGCTTCATGGAATTGGAGAGGGAATTAGGTTGATGATGACGATGGCGACAATTTCCCCTCTCCGGAACCCAAGACGGACTCCAGATCTGCCCTCCAGATGAATAACAGGTGGTGGCGGCGGCTCCGTATCGAAAACGCGACGAAAACTTCTCTTTTTATTTTTTTCTGGGACGAAAGACAACTTATAGAGTTGGAGTTGGGGGCGGCAGAGGCCTGTGGGCCCCACAAGCCTGCCCACTGCCACCAGGGGGTGGTGGCGGAGCAGGTGCTTGTGGCCCACTGGCCCACCCCCCTCAGGTGGATTCTGGAGCATGTATTTTTGATATTTTGCAAAACTGCTCCGCGTAAATTTTCAGGACGTTTGGAGAACTTTGATTTCTGCACAAATATAACACCAAGGCAATTCTGCTGAAAACAGTGTCAGTCCAGGTTAGTTCCATTCAAATCATGCAAATTATAATCCAAAACAAGGGCAAAAGAGTTTGGAAAAGTAGATACGTTGGAGACGTATCACCAACCGTGTGGCGGCATCCGTGCACAAGGCATCGATAGTCGCCTCCACGGTGAGGTCCTCCTCCAAGATCTCGGGGTCGGCATGCGTGGCAGTCATCGCTGCCTCATCCACGCGTGCAACCGTGATTTGCTTCTCCGATGCCAAATGCTCCATGAGATCATGGCTATAATGTGTGCACCATAGCTTTCAGCGGCGATTATTTGGAGGATGAGGTGGTGATTTGGATGGAAATTGGCGCGCCGACAATCGGGGCATGTGGGATGGAGAATGTCGGAGAGGGAGAGATCGGGTATTTAGGAGGTGTCGATTACCTGACTAGATGGACGAGGCCGAGCAGCAGGAAGGAGCATCGCCGGCGAGGAGGCGGAGCTGGAAGCAAGCAGTGAAGGTTTGAACTAGGAAAGGAACGAGGAAAAGGGGGGAAATGTGGCTTTTGATTGGTACCGGGGGGTGAAGGAGGTAGATATTTCCTCCGTAGCCCACCTTTTTGTTCGGTGCAATGAAAAATGTCGCTGGAAGTATCACCGGACATAGTTCCTTATTTAGAATAGTGTGAAATATCTGAACATTGCAAAAAAAACATGTACTTTACCCCGTATGTGATGCGCTTGAACGTGCAAATTATTCAAAATAGTTTGTGGTATCTATATATAAAAAACGAAGCATGTGCTATACCCCGTGCCTGATGAGCTTGAACGTGCAAATTTTTGTCTCCAAGCTTCCGACGTAAGATTCGATACTGCATTGCACATAGTTCGTGCCAACAAATTGTGTGCGATGAACTTGAATTTCATTTTTTCAATTGGAAGATGTATGGCGGCAAATTTTGGTCCTAATTTCTTTGGTTACAATGGTCATCCATGTCGTCGCATAATGTAACATCAATTGCTAATTTGGTTACTACAAAAAAGAGCCTACACCACAGCCTACACATACTCTAACATCCTTCACGACGCTCGTTCATTAAGCTGGTTGACCTTAACATTACTCTAACAAAAGAACATCGCTCTAAAAAAAGACTAATTTTCCGCGCGACGCTCGTCGATCTCCGTCGCATCCTTCATGACTAGCTCACGCTCGACGACCACGGGGGAAGGAGCTCCATGGCATCCATCGCCACATACTCCACAAGCATCTCGAAGTACGTTCCTTCCATCTCTTTGGAAAAGACCGCCACGAGCTGGCTGTCGGAGGCCTTGGTCCGGGCATTGACGGCCTTTGTCTTGGCTAGGGAGGCTGCTGATGAATGGGTGGCTACCTAAGCACTCTCGACGATTGCAAACTCTTCGGACTTAGGTTGTCGACCGGTGTCGAAGAAGGCCACTGCTATTTGTGTGGTGCTCGACATGAGATGGGCGTTTGCGGACTCAACATAGGCATGGGAAGCCGCCATCAAGGCTATGGCGGCCGCCGATAAACGGAAATATATTGTGTCGTTCTCGCCATTTGCTATCCCGACCGTGGATGTTGATGCCGCCATCTCAACAGCAGCCGCTCTGTGGGAGATTGCAGCCGAGCTCGGGGATATTGTGAGGGCGTTCATGGCTGATGCGGCCGTGCTTGAGCCGGAGTGGGTCACCGAAGTTGCCTTCATGACGCGGATCCACGTCCCTAGCTTCTGTCGGTTCTGTTTATAGTGGTCTTGGGGAGCAAGTGTGAGTGTCTGGTTGACGCACCGACGGTGGAGTGTAGCCGATGAAGATTTCGGCATAAAACATATATAAGAGGATTGGCCCAAGATATTTTATACCACATCACACACGTTTCATGATCAAGAACTGTTTGCGATATACTTGATTTTCATATTGTTTTTTAATCAAAAAATGAGGTTACATAAGCAATTGAAGGTGTTTGGATTGGAATATTATTTATCTGCAGTGAACGTGCAACTATATGAGTGTCTGTTAAATATGGATTATTCTAGGTTGTATAGGCCTTTTAAAACATTTGAGAGTTTTTAGACATTTCATGTGGATAGTTCAAATATGAACTATAGTTAAGCCCGTGCTAGAGGCACGTGGGTTGGTTGAAAATCATATATGTGTCACTAGATACATGTTTTGGTCCCATGCAAGAAATGGAAATGAATTTCAAACCTCTCAATTTTTGGCTTGGCCGTAGACATTGGGAATCCATGTGTTTGAAATTCCAGTAAATCCAAAATATCATCAGAAAATAATGAAACTTTGCATGGTGTCATGTCATGGATCACGTATGTTGTGGTAAGAAATTCCCAAATTGGCAAAAGTTTTGGCTCAAACCTCTTACAAATCAAAGATTCTCAGTAGAATCCATATGGTTCCGATAGGGAACGTTCACCTATTATGTCTGAAACAACATCCTTTCTCTCTCTTCTTGCCTTGAAGTTATTTCTAGAGTCACCATAGAGAAATATGACTGTCATGCTAAACTATGAATTTTCCAGGGTTTGTTTGGCCTTATTAATGCATTAGTTGAGCTTTCTATACATTTAGTGCATAATACAGATTTGAACTACAATCACAAGGTCCAGCACATGCAAATAGGATGAAAATTCATATACGTTTCCATGGATGCATATTTAGGTTCCACGCAAGAAATAGGAATGAATTTTAAATATCTCAACGTCTTGGCTCGGCCGCAAACATTGGGAAACTTGGTTTTCAAATTCATGCAAATCCAAACCTTGTCGGAAATTCATGAAACTTGGGCATGGTGTCATGACCTTGCCCTATTGTGTGTTGTGGTAAAAAAATTCCAATTTTGGTCAAGTTTTGGCACAAGCCTCATATGAATGAGGATTCTCAGAAGAAGCCATGTGGTTCCTATAGGGAACGTGCACCTTCTATGTGTGTAACAACATCCACGATCTCTTTTCGCCTTGAATTTATTTCTAGAGTAACCATAGAGCAACATGACCGTCATTCTAAACTATGGAATTTCCAGGGTTCGTTTCGCCTTTTTAATACATTAATTGAGTTTTCAGGGCATTTAATGTGCATAATTCAAATTTGAACTACAATCACAAGGTCCGGCGCATGAAAATAGGTTGAAAAATCATATATGTTTCCGTGGATGCATATTTAGGACCCACGCAAGAAATGGGAATGAATGTCAAACATCTCAGTGTCTTGCCTCGCCCACAAGCATTGAGAAATTTCGTTTTTAAATTCGTGTAAATCTAGAACTTGTCAGAAATTCATGAACTTGGGCGTGGTGCTATGACCTTGCCCGGTTGTGTGTTGTGGTAAAAAAATGCTTAATTTTGGACAAGTTTTGGCACAAGCCTCTTACAAACCGTAAATTCTCACAATAAAGCCATTTGGTTCTGATACGGAACGTTCACCTTTTAAGTGTGAAACAACATCCGTTGTCTCTTCTCGCCTTGAATCTATTTGTAGTCTCACCATAGAGCAACATGACTGTCGTGCTAAACAATGGAATTTTCCAGGATTTATTTGGCCTATTTAATACATTAATTGATATTTCTAGCCATTTAATGTGCATAATTCAAATTTGAATTGTAATCACAAGGTCCAATGCATGAAAATTGGTTGAAAAATCATATATGAGTCCCTGGATGCATGTTTAGGTCCGATGCAAGAAATGGGGATGAATTTCAAACAAATCAGTGTATTGGCTCGGCGGGAAACATTGAGAAACTTGGTTTTCCAATTCATGTAAATGCAAGACTCGTCAGAAATTTATGAAAGTTGGTCTGGTGTCATGACAAGGGAACATATATGTCGTGGGAAGAAATTGTCCAACTTGAACATGTTCTGCCACAAAGCCTCTAACAAACTAGAGCTTGTCACAAGAAGCTTTGTGATTTTGATAGGGAACATTATGAATGTCACATTTACGGTTGAAACAACATCCAATGCCTCTTCTCTCCTTTATTTTTTATAGAAACAACATAGAAAAATAGGTGCGAAGTACAAAAATATAAATAAATGAAGGGATCGTCTCACTTTTTAATACACTAATTTAGTTTTCCTTGCATTTAATGCGCATAATTCAAATTTGATCTACAATCACAAGGTCCAATGCATGAAAATGGGTTCAAAAATCATATATGTGTCCTTGGATGGATGTGTTATTTACCACGCTAGAAATAGGAATGAATTTCAAACATCTCACCATCTTGGCTCGGCGGCAAACATAGAGAAAATCAGGTTTTTGAATTTTGATAAATCAAAAACTCGTCATAAATTCATGAAATTTGGCATGGTGTCATGACAAGGCACAACTATGTCGTGGTAAAAAATACCAACCTGGATATGTTCTCGCAGGAGCCTCTTACAAACTGGAGCTTCTCACAATATGCTACGTGGTTTCGATAGGGAACATGCATGTCTCATCTAGTGAAACGGCATCCGGCGCATCTTCTCTCCTTGATTTGTTTTCTGAAAACAACATAAACGAATAGGTGTGTACTGCAAAAATATGAAATTATTAATGGTTCGTCTAGCTTTTTATACACTAATTGTGTTTTATGTGCGTTTAGTGTACATAATTCATGTATTGACCTAGAGTCACAAGGTCTATGTTGGGCAGGGCCTCGTCATATAGCACAAGTATGTTGTGGTATTTTTTGTGTCCACTTTGAGAGAAGGTACAAAATTATTAATAGCCAACAAAGGCATTTTGGAACAAAAAATTGTCACGTTACCATCGCAAACAAGCATATTATTTATAAATCATGGACGTTCTAGTGATCCGTGTTACCATACGTCGCACTCTGTATTGGTTATGAGGTAGCGTGCAAACAGGTGTTTGAGTCCACGGTAGGTGTGCGAGAATTTGTGACATCCTCAACTATTGCTAGAGTAAACCTATGCAAAGGATTCCACATCATCGTGATTGCTATCGTTGATCTCACGTTAGTTCCAACGGTTCGAATTTAAATTTAAAATAAAGTCAAGCGATAAAAGTTTTCAAATGTCAAAATAAAAATGTTTGGGTTTGTCGGATATTACCTAGGAGAACTGTTCTTTAGAAATTATTAATTTGAAGGGGATTTAATTTCACTGAACTAAAATAAATCTAAAACCGTAATAAAGAAAAGAAACCAAAACAGAAAAAAAGAACAAAACCCCCATCCCAAATTGGCCAGCCGGCCCGCCTAATCTACCGAGCAGCCCACCAACCTCACCAGGGGGTATAAGACCCCCCATGAAACCCGAAGCGGTCACCCACTCCCCATTCTCTCCCACCCACGCCGCCACTTCCTCCCCTGGTGCGCTCACGAGAGCCCCACCACCCCTCGCTCTCGTTCCCACCTCCCCATCCCGCGCGAGACCAGCCCCCCTCGCGAGCGCATTCTCTCCCTCCCTCGTTCCTTCCCCCGTCGCCTCCTCCCTCAGCGACCGCGCCGGCCCACCCCACCCTATCGCCCTGGCCCTCCTCGGCCGAACCCTTTCCTCGCGAACCCTTCCCACGGCCGGCCCTTCGGCCGAGGCACCATTGCCGGTCGGCCCTGCTTTCCCTCCAACCCTGCCCCGTTTCCCTCTCAATCCCGATCGAGCCCCTCCACTCCGCTCGATCCTGCGCCGCCCTGTCGGCGCCACTTCACTGCTGCACCGCCTCCCCTCCTCACGCCGCGGCCTCCCCGCCTCCCCGCTCCTTTGCTCGGCTAGAGCCCATGGCTGGGCCGCCCACACTTCCTCGTGGCAGAGCCGCTGCTCCTCCATCGCCGCTGCCGTCCACCACCGACCGACTCCTCCTTCCTCATCACTGCCGGCCGACCTCGCCATGCCACCAGCCCGATCCCCTCGCTCCATCGCGGGATCCACCATCGGACGAGCCCCTCCGGTGGCCCACCTACGGCCTCGTCCGCTCCGGCCTCCTTCGGCCGCCTCGCACGGGCCAGCCCCGCCATCGCCAGGAGCTTCCCCATTGCCCACCTGGCCCTAGCTACCGGCGCCAGACGCCTATCACCTCGCCTTGGCCTCCTCGAGCCTCTGCTACCCCTACAGACGCAAGTGAGCCTTGGGGATTAGCCCCGTAATTTGTTATAAAAAAGCATATGTATGTGAATGTATATAGAGATTTATGTATGTATGTATGTATGTATGTAAGAACGAATGGATGTATGAAAATAAGTGTGAATATATATGTGTGTACAATTGTGTGTGCACGTAGTGTAAGTTTGTGTTCTGCTTTCCAAATGACGTATGTGCCCCCACAACTCCCACCAAATGAAACGTGGGGCCCCTTGTAAAAACTTGCAGAAATAAAATTAAAAATAGTTATATATATATTATTAATAAATTAATTATTGGATTAATTAATTAGTTAAATAGTAATTACTGTTTTGGATATTTAATAATAATAAGTAATAAGTTTTTAGTTAATTGCAATGTTTAAGATTAGGTAAATAAATTACTTAAAATTGTTAACTAAATATGTTGCTAAGATAAATTAAATAGCCTAAACTCACAGCGGGTCCCACTCCTCAATAATTAATTTGATTAAATAATCTATTAACACTAATTAAAAAATTGTCTACGACACACGGGACCCACTAGTTAGTTGACCAGTCAACTCCTGATGTTAGCATGACATCATGCTCATGTCAGAATTCCATTTAATTGAATTAATTAAATCTATTTGTTAATTCCTAATATTAATAAAACTTTGAAAATTAATATAAAATAAACCGTAAGTCAGATCGAAATATTTTCAACATGAAAGTTGATCAGCACAGCGAGACGAACCTGGATACGCTATCTGTTCGCTTGTCACGCGTTCCTAGCATAGCAAATGTGAAACTTTTCCATTGTTTTTATCTGACCGTTAGTAGCCATAGACCCGGGAAATATCATCTGATATTTTCCCTACCCGTCTATGACGGATGTTACTGCGTTAGCTCATGCCTAGACCTGCATATTTCCATGTCATGCTTGGTGTTGCACCTGTTGCTATTATTTATTGTTTCTCCCCCCTCTTTTTATCGGTAGACCCCGACACTGACGTTGCTACCGGGTACATCTACCCTCCCGATGACCAGCCCTTTGCCATGGAGCAACAAGGCAAGCAAACCCCTTTGATCATTCCTATATCGCTTATACTTTCTCCCTCATGCTTGCATTAGAATTTTTCTACTCTTGTAGTTAGCTCCTATATGTGATGCGTAGACTAATTTTGATGAACTACTACTTTCAGTACTGTACTTTTAAACTGTTTAGTATAGGTGGAGCAGTCATCCCCTTTGACCCCTTTGTCCAGTTGCCCCGCTTAATTGTCGAGCCTCGATCCCAGATCGACGAGCCAAATACCGACATAACACTTACACCCCCTTAGTTGTGCGGCATTACAGAGCTACTATCGGGTACCGAGGGTGACACCTCGCGAAGTACTCAGGATGATATCTCTGTAGTACAGCTAGTCGATCGTGGTTATCGAGGGTGATTCCTCCTTCACCACTCCCGACGATGCCTCTGTCATGCAACCCCTCAAGTGTGGGACCCTCGCGGGTGATTCCTCTAGGTCCACCTTGACGGTTAAATCATTCGGAATCCAATGAGGGTGATACCTCGGATTCCCCCCGATGTGACAACCACACAGTTACCCGACCATGTTTGTGGGATGTTTGATGAATAGATGTTAGGCGGGTGGATTCCCACGTGGATGTGTCGATGACTTAATTAAAATGATAATGGATTTGGGTATTTGATCTGGGTTGGTCGGAAGGCCTTATTATGCACTAACCGTCAGCATGGGAAGAATTATGGGTACTCGACATAGTGGTATCAGCCGAAGCTCTTCAGACATCAGCATTGGAGCGGCGCGCGCCCGAGTGGTCCCGAGATGCATCACGCTTGTAATAAGGGGTGCTAGGACTGATATCGGCCGCCCTTGCATCGTGCAGGAGCGCAGAGGGAAAGTGGGCCCATGAACGCTTTGTGCTTAGGAGTTAGACCGGCGGGTTGGCCTCTCTGTTGAGATTAGGTGGGGCTGCGACGTGTCGATATTCCGAGGCCAGGCGTGACCCTGAAAAGTGTGTTTGGCCAGAGTGTTATCGAGCATGACGAGGATTATGTTGTGCACCCCTGCAGGGAAGAAATGAACTATTCGGATAGCCGTGGCCACGGTTACAGGACGACTTGGAGTTGTCCCCTGATCTTATACAACTACAACTGTTACTTAAGTGGAATTGTTGCCCTGGGATTGCTTCCTCGCAGGGAGTCGAGGAAGGATCTCTAGGCGTGACCTCATATTAATACTACTGCAACAATATGACTATTAATTGTGCTACCCCCTGTTCTACTCTCGTCTATTGCTGCAAGACCCCTGGAGGTGCTAGTCTTCGATAGGACTAGACCTTCTCTCTCTATTCTTGCCTTGCTGCAGTCAGTCCACCTATAAAACCCCTTCTTTTATACTGATGCATACTTAGCATAGTTCTGATATAAGTCTTGCGAGTACTTTGGATGAGTACTCACCGTTGCTTTGCTCCCCCTTTGTCCCCTTGATCCGTTGCTCTGACCAGATGGAGCCCAGGAGATGGAGTATCCCGCCAACGACGACTGCTACCCCCAACGGTGCCTACTGCTACATGGAGGCCGCTGAAGACCAGGAGTAGTTAGGAGGCTCCCAGGGAGGAGGCCTCGCCTCATTCGATCGTTGTATCTTTTGTGCTAGCCTTCTCTAAGGCACCCCATGTTTAATGTCTGTACTCAGATATTGTTGCTTCCGCTGACTCGTTTCTTTATCGAGCTTCCGTATTCTAGCCCTCGAGGCCCTTGTCTAGAGTTGTGTCGTGATATCTTCCCGTGAGTCCTTGAGTTTGATCGTACGCATTCGTGTGTATGATTAGCGTATGATTAAATCGAGGGCGTCATAAGTTGGTATCAAAGCCAACTTCCTGTAGGTAGCCCCCTTTCCAACTCCTTGGCCGAAGTTGAGTCTAGTGTTTGAAAAACTTTACTAAAACTAATGATGTGGCTTACTGGCCCACATCTCAATTGGGTGGTATTAGTATCTTTTACTCCTTTTCTATACTCTGGGTTCTACTCTCTCTTATCTTTCGGGTTAAAGATTTTACTAACTCTAACTCTAGGTTCTCGTAAAATACTTCCTCCCGGAGAGCCCCGTATTCCAGACGATGGCTTGATCCGTCAGAAGACTCCGATGATACTCTCCGATGTTTCTCTCAAGAACTTGTGCCCACCGCTCTTGCGATTTCCCTTCCTCCGTCAACCACTATGGATGTCTACATACAAATGTCGTTCATAATTTTTTCTCCAATTGCTCTTGTTTTACGAGATGCAACGAATTATTTTATCAAGGATTCGTCCATCATCAGTTGTCATGGGTTTCAAAAGTTATTCGAATTGCTATTCGGTCATTCAGAATCCTGAGTAGCGTATTGCTCTTGACTTTTCTCACATGCTTGCACTATGGTTAAAATCCATATGTCTAGCCTCATTCCTTAAAATCCTTTGTGATTTTCCTATGATCTTATTGATTTTACATGTGTGTGAATGCACACAATCATCTGTTGTTACTCATAAAGTGTCTTTCTGGCTCAGACGTCCTTCCAGACAGAGCTGGTTCTCGACAAATCAACTTTGGTTGGTTGTCCATCCAAGTCCATTCAACTTACTTGTATTTGATCGGAGCATCTACATCTAATACACCATCCTCGAAATCATCAAATTCCTTTGGTACTTAAGTATCAATATTATTCAGATGTTCTATAATCCGATGCCTTGCATTCTGTCTCCCTCTGATTGAGTACCGATACTCATATCGGTTCCTTTGTGCACCGCCAGACCCATGGTCGGATTATTATCCAATATCACCCTGCACATTCAAAAATTCTTTTGGTATTCTTCCCCTAATACATGATGCCATTGGTAAATTGTGTCTTCTCCCTCTGATAAGTTGTATCCTATACGTGCCTTGGTTAGCCATGCTCTTCAAGCATGTGTTAATTACTCTTAGATTTTGTGGTATATGTTCCTAAGATGCCCTAATGGGTTGAACCTATGCCTTCCTAAACAATATGGTGTGAAGAGTTTTTCATGAGTCTTACTCTACTGGTGTTTTGCCGGATATTCTATCAAAGCTACAACCTGATCAAAGGCGCGGAGTATATGGCAGGTGATGCATTGATCAAGTCAGAGTCGACCTTGAACTTTGTGTTCATGCCCATGGAAACGACATTGATCTTACCATAGAAGCTTCTCGTATCAATAACCATTCATTCTGTGGTTTAATCTGGTATGTGTGATCTTGTCCTTTATGACCGTGGTTCCGACCATGTTGTCCTACCTTGATTTCATTCTCACACAAGTTAAAGTACTTGTCTTCTTCAGATCAACACATCAACCCAAGCCTTAATGTTGATCTACCTTCGAGTATTATCCCACGTATCCCGAGAATATCACAGAGCTACATAACTTCTTGTGAGCTCCTCATCAACTATGATATTTCCATTAATTCCATATTTCCTCGTGTTTTGAGTTACTAGACACTCAAGGATACCGATAGCTGAGTCGAGTATCCATTGCAATCCAACAACTCTTAGTAATATTCTTTGTTTATGAGTTTGTACTCGATCATGTCATTCCAAGCTGTTAAGCTACATCATCATCGTCATGTTGGAGCTTGACCATGCTATCTATGTCCTCCATCCCTAGAGCACATTTCCGACTATGCCTTAAGCTTACATCGGGCTTTCAATATCATGTTGGTTGTCTTGAAAGGCAATCATGATTCGGAGCTAGCGGTCTTATTATGATTCTGACAACCTTTAGCTTCACCATTCCTTTGCTTGATGTCGTCGCTGATCGATTAAATCTTCGGGAAGCTCCTCGACAAATGTGTCGTGATCACCATAAGCATTCTGAGCTTTTGCAGGGTATCGATCGAATGCATGATGAGAAATACCATCCTTGCCCCTCGATGATTTGCGAAATCATCGTCAACCTTATTTCCTTCCCTCCAACACAAACTTGTTCATGTTTTTGTGTTGTCCTTTGAGTTCCTTGCTGATTCAGCTTATGTCACCTTCTACTTTAGAGTATTACCATCTTTTATGTCAAGAATGTCGTGGGGATTGATGCACCTCTTAATAATTCTTGTTATAGTGATACTTCTCACCGTCACCACTCATTTCTTGGTCACCGTATTGTTGTTTTAACCGGAATACCGACAAGTGAACGCTGATGTTTGATTCCAATGCTTCTAACAACCCTATCGCTCTGAAGTTAATGACTGATAGTTTCATCCTTTGTGTGTTGGCGGTTGACTCACCATTCTAGCATTGGTTGTGCTACTCAGTCTGTATTTCCGAGTGCACCCTTCGACCAATGATTTATTGTTGTTGTTTCCTCGAGCATACGTCATTATATTATTTGAGTTGACAAGTGCTATCTCCTTATTCTTATAATTTTGGACATTCATCCCTATCGAAATCTTGGGGGATGGTTACTGAGCCCTTCGGCCACACCCTCAACTTCTCCATGTTTCATAATGAATCTTTTGAAAGCACTATCTTTGTGCCCATGCTCATGAATAATATGTTTGATAGAAGAAGTGTTTTTCCCAAAGTTCATGTGCATTCCTATCAGCATGAATACGAGAAAGTTTTGTTTCACTTCCTCTCTGGTCATCCCAATTCATTCATGCATGTGCGAAGTGCTATATGTTTTGCAGATTTTCTATCTTCACTTCATATAACTTCACTTAGCACCCCAAGCCACTGATTGATTTGATCAAGGAAAAGAAGTTCCTTCATAAGAGCTAATCGAGGCTTACTCAAGGACCTCGATATCCTCGATGAGGGTTCTCAAATCAGAACTCGGTTGCATTGTGTTGTAAGAATTCCACGTGGGCACGAATTTCTTGACGTTGTGTTCATGTGTTTTACAATCCAACTCATGATCCAATACTTGCTTCCGTAGTTCATATCCCGGGAATCTTGCATTATCATCTCGTCTGTTTTTGGTGGTCCCACTTATCTCCTCAAGCATCATGAGACTGAGGTATCCTAACACAAACCAGATCTGAATCTCGGGAAGATATGGTGGTTGGAACATTTTCCAATAATTATAATTTTGGTCTTATGTAACCCGGTATGGTGATGTCTTGCCTAGCACACCGGGTCGAAGGACCTATTTTTATAAATTCTTCCATATGTAAGATTCGCCATTCTTCCATGCGGAAACTATATGACTTGTTTCATAAGTTGTTCCTCATGGATCCTCTTTGTATGCCCATAAGTCCAACCTTTATCTGATGACCATGTCGATGTTACCCCGAAGCACGGATGTGGTACTTCAAATTTCAACAGGAACATTGGAAGCGTCATGCTAAAGTGTTCCCGATCAATTATCCAAACTGTGTGGTATGGGTAAACATCATGGTTCCTCTTGCCTCTTTATCCAAATGGTTATGTACATGATGACCTATCGCGTATACCATACCCTATGTTTTCCTCGGGAATGGTATACTTTAAATTCTTGTGTGTGTGAACACGTTTTCCTTCCCATTGGTCTGTTTGACCTTTCTTGTGGCATAACTTATCTAAACATTTTTAATTCCCTGCTTGGGTAGAAATCCTGGTATACAACTCTGTCAGTAAAACCCTGTTAATATTGTGGATAACATTCCGGTAGCCGCCGGTTGACGAGAGCCTTACCTATTGGTCCGCCTCGTTTCAACGAGTAGGAAAAATGGTTCTATTCGTCCCACGCCCTTGGTACCAACGTTGTTCCCAACGTAACCGACATGCCATCCTCTGACATGTCTTCCTACCAATGTCGTACAATTGTCGCCCCTGTGCCTACTCTGGGCCCACATGGTGGACCCTGATGACTCACAAGTGTAGGGGATATATCATAGTCCTTTCGATAAGTAAGTGTGTCGAACCCAACGAGGAGCAGAAGTATCTGACAAGTGGTTTTCAGCAAGGTAATCTCTGCAAGCACTGAAATTTTCGGTAACAGATAGTTGTGTGATAAGGTGATTCGTAGAAAGTAGCAAGTAACAATAGTAAAAAAGGTGCAGCAAGATGGCCCAATCCCTTTTGTAGCAAGGGACAAGCCTGGACAAACTCTTATAGGAGGTAAAGCGCCCCCGAGGACACATGGGAATTTCTGTCAAGCTAGTTTTCATCATGTTCATATGATTCGCGTTCGCTACTTTGATAGTTTGATATGTGGGTGGACCGGTGCTTGGGTGCTGCCCTTACTTGGACAAACCTACCACTTATGATTAACCCCTGTCGCAAGCATCCGCAACTACGAAAGAAGAATTAAGACAAAGTCTAACCATAGCATTAAACTAGTGGATCCAAATCAGCCCCTTACGAAGCAACACATAAACTAGGGTTTAAGCTTCTGTCACTCTAGCAACCTATCATCTACTTATTACTTCCCAATGCATTCCTCTAGGCCCAAATAATGGTGAAGTGTTATGTAGTCGACGTTCACATAACACGACTAGAGGAAAAACAACATACAACGCATCAAAATATCGAACGAATACCAAATTCACATGACTACTTATAGCATGACTTATCCCATGTCCTTAGGAACAAAAGTAACTACTCACAAAGCATAATTATGTTCATGACCAGAGAGGTATTGAATAGCATCAAGGATCTGAACATATAATCTTACACCGAGTAATCCAACTAGCATCAACTACAAAGTTTAATTAACACTAGTAGCAACCTTACAAGTACCAATCGGAGTCGTGAGACGAGATTGGTTACAAGAGACGAACAAGGGTTTGGAGATGAGATGGTGCTAATGAAGATGTTCATGGTGATGAGTCCCCTCCGATGATAGTAGTGGTGGTGATGACGATGGCGATGATTTCCCCCTCTGAGAGGGAAGTTTCTCCGGCAGGACGACCCTACCGGAGCTCTGGATTGGTTCTGCTCAAGTTCCGCCTCGTGGCGGCGGCGATTCCTCCCGAAAGCCTCCTCTTGATTTTTTCTGGAATGAAACCCTCCTTGTAGCAAAAGAGGGGAGCCAGAGGGCCAACAGGGAGCCCACAAGCCCCGTAGGCGCGGCAAGGGGGTAGGCCGCGCCTAGCAGGCTTGTGGCCTCCTGGTGGCTCCCCTATGGTACTTCTTCCGCCTAGTATTTTTTATAAATTCCAAAATAATTCCTCATTGATTTTCACGGCTTTTGGAGTTCCGCAGAATAGGTATCTCAAACTTGCTCCTTTTTCAGGCCAGAATTCCAGCTGTCGGCATTCTCCCTCTTCATGTAAACCTTGCAAAATAAGAGAGAAAAGGCATAAGTATTGTACCGTGAAGTGTAATAACATCCCATAAAGCGATAAATATCAACATAAAAGCATGATGCAAAATGGACGTATCATACCCAAAACCCAAAGTTCCACAGGATTGAAACCTGACTATCATGTACATCTTTGACTCCAAAGTATCCTTACATTAGGCTTCGTATGAAATTCCAGAGCCACCGTTCAATGGACCGATCACTCTTCAGTTCGGATGTTATCCAACATGCTAAAGATCAAGTCCGCTTTATTCATGAGAATCTGAAGGCTGCTCATTCTCGTCAGAAAAGTCAGTATGACCGTCATCATCAAGATATGGTCTATCAACCTGGCGACGAGACTTATCTTTGTGTCACACCAATGAGAGGTGCACATCGTTTTGGGATCAAGGGAAAGTTATCTCCTCGCTATATTGGTCCTTTCATTGTTCTCGAAAGGCGTGGAAAAGTAGCTTATCAATTGGAACTACCAGCAAACATTTCTCAGGTTCACGATGTATTCCATGTGTCTCAGCTCCGCCGCTGCTTCAAGGATCCTTACTTACTTCGAAGTTGACATATGAATACAGATCTTTCCCTAGCATATGACGTTGGCCAAGATAAAGGCGAAATAAGGGATTGGTGTAGATCATCATGACTCTTTCAAGGGAAAAAACTAAAGGTACAAGATAGGACCTTCGCAGAGGGAAGCATAGGTTGTCATGCGCTTTTGAGGTTTGGATGTGTGTCCTCTTAGTGTGAATGAACGTCACTTTATATTGCCTCCTGTGATAAAGAACTTTATTATGCAGTTTGTCGCTTTTATGTCTTCCTCATCACAGGTTGGTACAAAGCTTATTTTCCACACACTAATAGATCATACATATTTAGGGAGCAATTTTTATTGGTTGCACCGATGACAACTTACTTGAGGGATCTTATTCAATCCATAGGTAGCTATGGTGGACTCTCATGGCAAAACTGGGTTGAAGGTTTATGGATGCACAAGTAGTATCTCTACTTAGTGTGGGAGTTTTGGGTGATATGAGGTGGAATCAATCGTCACATGCTAAGGGATCTCTAGTCATATAACATTGTTCGGAACCAAGCAAACATAATTCATTATGTTGTCTTCCTTGTCCAACATCTACTTCTAAGCATGTAATATTTTAGTGAGTGTTCACAATCATAGATGGTGCCCAAGATGATATATTTATATGTGAACCTCTCTTTCTTTATTACTTCCTATTAATTGCAGCAATGACCAAGGTCTACGTTTGTCCACCCACAATAAGTTTCAATCAACATTATTTTTTTATGTGAAGTCATCACTTCCCATAAGATCATTACATGATCTTTCATGCTTTTGCTCTTTTATCATTCTTTTCTTTTGATCATGGCAGGAAGCAAGGCCCTTAACTAAAACACTCTTTATTATATGTCTCACGAACTCGAATACATTGGGGGTGACACAAAGCAAAACTCAAACCTAAAACCCTAAGAACTTAATTCTACTATAGAAAGATAAAACCAAAAAGATCGAACTAAGAAAAGGTAAAGGCAAAAGATGTGATGATGCTACAATACCGGGGCAACTCCCCCAAGCTTGGCACAAGCCAAGGGGATTGCCCATACCCGTGCTTAGTTGTCTTCCTGGGTTTGATCCTCCGTCTTCCAAGGCATAGGTGCTCCATCATGGAAAGATAATCGAGTCTCCGAAATCCTCAAATCTACAGCCAACTGTATAGATTTAAATCTATATTCATACTCACAGTTTTGGTTCTGCAGGTCATAGATCTAGGCTTGGAGGTGATCAATTCTTTCATAGAGCTTGGAGAGGTGTTTCCCAATGTCATTGGCATCGATCTTGTTCTTGTTGGTGAACTCCGTGATCATCATGTGGTTGGCGTTGAGTCCGAGTTCCACCATCCCTTGGCACTTGAAGACTTGTTGCTCCATAGCTTCGAGCCTCGCCTCCACGCTTCCGGTCTTCTTGGGCCCCTCAACATCACGGATGTGCAACACCCCCTCACGATCTCGATAGATTGAGGGTGTTACAGTACTCCCGCGAGGTAGGGATTGATGACCTCCTCGAAGAACTAGTTCTTCGGAGCTTTTGGGGATGCCATAGCGATCTAGATTTGTCTGCACAACAACTCGAAATGAAAACAGAGGAATTTGTATGATACGAGGGTCAGACCTTTCGGGAGAATATATAATGATTTTTTTCCGACCAGAAGGAGTACTCCACAAGAAAACGGAGTCCGGGAGACACACGAGGTGATCATAAGCCCCCCAGGCACGGCCAGGGGGGTGGCCCGCGCCTGACAGGCTTGTCGCCTCCTCGGGCGCTTTCGAGACTACTTTAAATTTTCCTAATTTTCTTAAAATTCAAAACAGAGAAAAATTCCTACTGGAAAAGTTTTGGAGTTGGTTTACTTACCGAATCACATACCTCTTCGTTTTCGAAGTCTAAAACAGACTGATAAATATCCCTTATGTACTCCTCCGGAGTTATGGTATTGATAATATTGCTTTCAACATTTATGGGAGTACCTGAGATATAATGCTTGATTCTTTGCCCATTTACCACTCTCGGAAAATTATCTTCCGGGTTGTTGATCTTGATGGCACCGGAATGATATACTTCCTCAACAATGTAAGGACCTTCCCATATAGAGAGAAGCTTGCCTGCAAAAAATCTTAAATGAGAATTATATAGCAAGACATGATCACCTACATTGAACTCACGTTTTTGTATCCTTTTATCATGCCGCCTCTTAACCTTTTCTTTAAACAACTTGGAATTTTCATATGCCTGAGCTCTCCATTCATCAAGCAAGCTAATATCAAATAACCTCTTCTCACCAGCAAGTTTGGAATCAAAGTTGAGCTCTTTGATTGCCCAATAAACCTTATGCTCTAGCTCAAGAGGTAAATGACATGCTTTACCGTAAACCATTTTGTACGAAGACATGCCCATGGGATTCTTATAAGCAGTTCTATAAGGCCACAGTGCATCATCGAGCTTCTTAGGCCAATTCTTTCTAGACCTATTGATAGTATTTTGTAGAATTAGTTTAATCTCTCTATTACTTAGCTCTACTTGACCACTGGACGGAGGATGATAGGGAGATGCAATTCTATGATTGACATCGTACTTAGCGAGCGTTTTACGGAAAGCACCATGAATGAAATGTGAACCACCATCAGTCATTAGATATCTAGGGACTCCAAATCTAGGGAAAGTAACTTCCTTAAGCATCCTGATAGAGGTGTTGTGATCAGCACTACTAGTTGGGATAGCTTCTACCCACTTAGTAACGTAATCAACATCAACTAGGATATGAGTATACCCGTTGGATTTTGGAAAAGGTCCCATATAATCAAAACCCCAAACATCAAATGGTTCAATGACAAGTGAATAATTCATAGGCATTTCCTGACGTTTACTGATATTACCTATTCTTTGACATTCGTCACAAGACAAGACAAACTTACAGGCATCCTTGAAGTGAGTGGGCCAATAGAAACATGATTGCAATACCTTGTGTGCAGTTCTATCTCCCGCATGGTGTCCTCCGTAAGCCTCGGAGTGAAACTTCTGTAGGATCTGTCCCTGTTCCTGTTCAGGTACACAACGTCTAATAACACCATCTACTCCTTCCTTATAAAGGTGAGGATCATCCAAAAAGTAATGTCTCAAATCAAATAAGAATTTCTTCTTTTGCTGGTATGTGAAACTAGGTGGTATATATTTGGCAACCATATAATTTGCATAATCAGCATACCACGGTGTACTACATAAAGTATTGATGACATTCAATTGCTCATCAGGAAAGCTATCATCAATAGGTTGTGGGTCATCAAGAACATTCTCCAACCTAGACAAGTTATCTACTACGGGGTTCTCAACACCCTTCCTATCGACAACATGCAAATCAAATTCTCGTAGCAAGAGAACCCATCTGAAAAGTCTAGGTTTAGCGTCTTTCTTTTCCATGAGGTACTTAATAGCAGCGTGATCAGTGTGAATAGTGACTTTGGAATCAACTATGTAAGATCTGAACTTTTCACATGCAAACACGACTGCTAAAAATTCCTTTTCAGTAGTAGCATAGTTTCTTTGGGCACTGTCTAGAGTTTTACTAGCATAGTGAATAACATTCAACTTCTTATCAACGTTTTGTCCTAGAACAGCGCCAACAACATAATCACTAGCATCACACATGATTTCAAAAGGTAAGTTCCAATCAGGTGGTTGAACAATAGGCGTAGTTATGAAGGCCTTTTTAAGTATTTCGAAGGCTTCCTCACAATCATTGTCAAAAAAAAGGAATATCCTTTTGCGAGAGATTGGTAAGAGGCCTAGAAATCTTAGAAAAGTCCTTAATGAACCTTCTATAGAAACCAGCATGACCAAGGAAACTCCTTATACCTTTGATATCTGTAGGGCATGGCATTTTATCGATCGCATCAACCTTAGCCTTATCGACTTCAATACCTCTTTCAGAAATTTTATGTCCTAACACGATGCCTTCATTAACCATAAAGTGGCACTTCTTCCAATTCAAGACAAGATTGGTATCTTTACATCTCTGTAAGACTCGATCAAGGTTGCTGAGGCAATCATCAAAAGAAGACCCGTAAACGGAGAAGTCATCCATGAAAACCTCAACAATCTTTTCACAAAAGTCAGAGAATATAGCCATCATACATCTTTGAAAGGTATCAGGTGCATTACATAAGCCAAAAGGCATACGTCTGTAAGCAAAGGTACCGAAAGGGCAGGTGAAAGTGGTTTTCTCCTGATTAGATTGTGCAACATGTATTTGGGAGAAACCAGAATAACCATTTAGAAAGCAGAAGTGTGTGTGTTTAGACAGTCTTTCTAGCATTTGGTCGATAAAAGGCAAAGGATAATGATCCTTCCTAGTGTCCTTATTCAATTTCCTAAAATCAATCACCATCCTATAGCCAGTAATAATCCTCTGAGGGATCAATTCATCCTTATCATTAGGGACAACGGTAATACTTCCCTTCTTAGGGACGCAATGCACCGGACTTACCCAATCACTATGAGAAACATGATAGATAATACCTGCTTCCAGGAGCTTTAGTATTTCTTTTCTTACTACCTCTTTCATCTTAGGATTTAATCTCCTTTGATGATCGGCAACTGGTTTGGAATCAGGATCGGTTTTAATCTTGTGCCGGCATAGAGTGAGACTAATGCCCTTAAGATCATCAAGAGGATATCCAATAGCAGCACGATGCTTCCTCAGAGTTTTTAGTAGCTTCTTTTATTCATGCTCTGAGAGGCTAGCACTAATAATAACAGGATATATCTCTTTTTCATTAATACAAGCATACTTAAGAGTATCAGGCAACTGTTTAAAATCGAACACAGGATCACCCTTTGGTGGGGGTGGATCTCCAAGCAGTTCAACAGGCAAATTATTCTTAAGGATAGGATGTTGTTCAAACATAACTCTATTTATCTCATTCCTTTCATCCATATGAATATTATTTTCATGCTCAAGCAAGGATTTCTCTAAAGGATCAGTAGGAGGCACATCAATAGAAGCTAGGGCAATAATTTCAACCTTACTAGGCAACTCTTTTTCATGAGGTTGTCTACCAAACTTGGAGAAATTGAACTCATGTGACACACCTCCAAACCAACAGTGACAGTTTGCTTCTCGCAGTCAATATGAGCATTGACAGTATTGAGGAAAGGTCTGCCAAATATGATGGGACAAAAGCTATCTTGTGTGGTAGCAAGAACGAGAAAATCAGCAGGATATTTCGTTTTACCACACAAGACTTCAACATCTCTAACAATTCCCAAAGGGCAGATAGTACCTCTATTGGCAAGCTGAATAGTGACATCAATAGGTTCCATCTCAACAGGTGCAATCTCGTCTTTAATTTCATCATATAAGGATTGAGGTGTTGCACTAACACTAGCACCCACGTCACATAAACCATGATAACAATGACCTCCTATCTTAACAGAAACAACAGGCGTGCCAACAACATGCCTATATTTGTCTCTAGCATGTGGTTTAGCAATTGTAGTAGCATCTTCACAGAAGTGAATATCATGGCCATCAACATTGTTGGACAGGAGATCTTTGATAATAGCAATGCTAGGTTCAACTCTAATTTTCTCAGGGGGTGTAGGTGTTCTAATATATCCCCTACGTATCACAGCTGAAACTTTAGAATGATCCTTTATCCTAACAGGGAAAGGTGGTTTCTCAATGTAAGCACTAGGAACAACAAGATCATTATAAGCGATGACTTTCTCTTCAACTGGATTGGGTTTAACTACATTGACTTCTAAGGGAGGATAATATTTAAACCACTTCTATTTAGGGAGATCAATATGAGCAGCAAGTGATTCACACAATGAAGCTACTATCTTAGAGTCAAGTCCATATTTAGCGCTAAAATCACAAAAAGTATTTGTTTCCAGAAAGGATTTAACGCAATCAAACTTGAAATTCATACGTGACTCCTTACCTTCATCAAACTCCCAATCTTCAGAGTTGCATTAAATTCTTTCCAATAAATTCCATTTGAAGTCAATATCTCTCTTCATAAAAGAACCGCTACAAGAAGTGTCAAGCATGGTGCGATTATCATGAGAAAGCCGAGCATATAAGTTCTGAATGATAATTTCTCTCGAGAGCTCATGGTCGGGGCATGAATCTAACATTGATTTAAGCCTCCCCCAAGCTCGAGCTATACTTTCTCTGTCACAAGGCAAAAAATTATAAATATAATTCCGATCACGATGTACCAAATGCATTGGATAAAACCTTTGATGAAATTCCAATTTTAATCGGTTGTAGTTCCATGATCCAGTATCATCACATAGCCTATACCATGTCAATGCTTTATCCCTCAAATATAAGGGAAATACCTTCTTCTTGACCTCATCTTCGGGCAAACCTGCAAGCTTAAATAAACCACAAACTTCATCTACATAGAGTAGATGCAAGTCGGGATGTGATGTTCCATCTCCTGTAAAAGGATTAGCCAGCAGTTTCTCAAGCATACCTGAAGGAAATTCGTAGAAAATATTTTCAGTAGGTGCAGTAGGTTGAGGAGCAACTCCTTGTGCTTCCGTTCGAGGTGAAGATACCCCGAACAAGCTCCTCAAAGGATTAGTTTCCATAGTAACAAGTGACATTAAATTTCAGCACACTATATAAATGTTTCCTTACCAAATTCCACTTACCAAAGGCACTTCACTCCCCGGCAATGGCGCCATAAAAGAGTCTTGATGACCCACAAGTGTAGGGGATCTATCGTAGTCCCTTCGATAAGTAAGAGTGTCAAACCCAACGAGGAGCAGAAGGATCTGACAAGTGGTTTTCAGCAAGGTAATCTCTGCAAGCACTCAAATTGTCAGTAATAGATAGTTGTGTGATAAGGTGATTCATAGCAAGTAGCAAGTAATAGTAGTAACAAAGGTGCAGAAAGATGGCCCAATCCCTTTTGTAGCAAGGGACAGGCCTGGACAAACTCTTATAGGAGGTAAAGCTCCCCCGAGGACACATGGGAATTTCGGTCAAGCTAGTTTTCATGATGTTCATATGAGTCGCGTTCGCTACTTTGATAGTTTGATATTTGGGTGGACCGGTGCTTGGGTGCTGCCCTTACTTGAAAAAACCTCCCACTTACGATTAACCCCTCTCGCAAGCATCCGCAACTACAAAAGAAGAATTAACACAAAGTCTAACCATAGCATTAAACTAGTGGATCCAAATAAGCCCCTTACAAAGCAACGCATAAACTAGGGTTTAAGCTTGTGTCACTCTAGCAACCCATCATCTACTTATTACTTCCCAATGCCTTCCTCTAGGCCCAAATTATGGTGAAGTGTTATGTAGTCGACGTTGATACGTCTCCATCGTATCTACTTTTCCAAACTCTTTTGCCCTTGTTTTGGACTCTAATTTGCATGATTTGAATGGAACTAACCCGGACTGACGCTGTTTTCAGCAGAATTGCCATGGTGTTGTTTTTGTGCAGAAATGAATGTTCTCGGAACGTCCTGAAAATTTACGGAGAATATTTCTGGAAAATATGAAAAATACCTGCGCAAAGATCCACCGGAGGGGATGGGCCAGTAGGCCACAAGCCCTGTTGCCGTGGCCTCCCCCCTGGCCGCGGCAACCAAGCTTGTGGGGCCCACGTGGCTCTGCCGCCCCCAAACTCAGCTCTATAAATTCACTTTCGCCCAGAAAAAAATCAGAAGAGAAGATTTCGTCACGTTTGCGATACGGAGGCGCCACCACATCCTGTTCTTCATCTGGAGGACAGATCTGGAGTCCGTTTTGGGCTGCGGAGATGGGAAACTGTCGCCATTGTCATCATTAACCTTCTTCCCTCTCCAATTGCATGAAGCTCTTCATCATTCGTGAGTAATATATTAGTAGGCTCGCTGGGCGGTGATGAGTAGGATGAGATCTATCATGTAATCGAGTTAGTTTTGACGAGGATTGATCCCTAGTATCCACTATGTTCTGAGATTGATGTTGCTACTACTTTGCCATGCTTAATGCTTGTCAGTAGGGCCCGAGTGCCATGATTTCAGATCTGAAATTATTATGTTGTCACCAATATATGTGTGTTTTAGATCCGATCTTGCAAGTTGTAGTTACCTACTATGTGTTATGACCCGGCAACCCCGGAGTGACAATAACCGGAACCACTCCCGGTGATGACCATAGTTTGAGGAGTTCATGTGTTCACCAAGTGCTAATGCGTTGTTCTGGTTCTTTATCAAAAGGAGAACCTTAATATCCCGTAGTATCCTTTTGGACCCCGCTGCCACAGGGAGGGATGGACAATAGATGTCATGCAAGTTCTTTTCCTTAAGCACGTATGACTATACACGGAATGCATGCCTACATCACATTGACGAACGGGAGCTAGCCACATATCTGTCCGTGTAATAACTGTTGCGTGATGAATGTCATCCAAACGAATCACCGACCCACTGCCTACGAGTTTGTCCCACTGCTGCTGTTACTACTGTTGCTACTTGCTGCTGTTGTTACTACTGTTGCTACTTGCTGCTGCTGTTACTACTGTTGCTACTTGTTGCTGCTGTTACTACTATTGCTACTTGCTACTCCTGTCACTACTGTTGTTCCTTGCCACTGCTGTTACTCGTTACACTGCTGCTACCTCCTACAATACTTTTCTGGCGCCATTGATACAACCGTTAGAAATAGTCTATCGTGTCAACAGATCGTTTCTCGCACCGTTGCTATCATACTACTTTGCTTGCAGATACTAATCTTTCAGGTGCGGTTGAATCTGACGTATTCAGCTGCTAGTACTTGGGAGTATCCTTTCACTTCCCGTCTGGCGAACCAACAAATTTGGGTTGAATACTCTACCCTCGAAAACTGCCGCGAACCCACACACTGGTGGGACATTGCAAGACAATTACTAATTGTTGAGCAACTGGGAGCAGTTCTGGCTCTGTTGCCGCGGAGGCATCAAGTCAGGCACACGTCAACAACATTCTTATAGTGTCGTTGATGTGGACTGATAGCAAGCATACGTTCACATAACACCACTAGAGGAAAAACAACATACAACGCATCAAAATATTGAACGAATACCAAATTCACATGACTACTTATAGCATGACTTATCCCAGGTCCTCAGGAACAAAAGTAACTACTCACAAAGCATAATTATGTTCATGACCAGAGAGGTATTTATAGCATCAAGAATCTGAACATATAATCTTCCACCGAGTAATCCAACTAGCATCAACTACAAAGAGTAATTAACACTACTAGCAACCTTACAAGTAACAATCGGAGTCGTGAGACGAAGATTGGTTACAAGAGATGAACTAGGGTTTGGAGATGAGATGGTGCTGATGAAGATGTTGATGGTGATGAGTCCCCTCCGATGAGAGGAGTGTTGGTGATGACGATGGCGACGATTTCCCCCTCCGGGAGGGAAGTTTCTCCGGCAGGACGACCCTACCGGAGCTCTAGATTGGTTCTGCTCAAGTTCCGCCTCGTGGCGGCGGCGATTCCTCCCGAAAGCCTCGTCTTGATTTTTTTCTGGAAAGAAACCCACCTTATAGCAAAAGAGGGGAGCCAGAGGGCCAAAAGGGAGGCCACAAGCCCCCTAGGCGCGGCCAGGGGGGTAGGCCGCCCCTAGCAGGCTTGTGGCCTCCTGGTGGCTTCCCTGTGGTACTTCTTCCGCGCAGTATTTTTTACAAATTCCAAAATAATTCCTCGTTGATTTTAACGGCTTTTGGAGTTGCGCAGAATATGTATCTCAAACTTGCTCCTTTTTCAGGCCAGAATTCCAGCTGCCGGCATTCTCCCTCTTCATGTAAACCTTGCAAAATAAGAGAGAAAAGGCATAAGTACTGTACCATGAAGTGTAATAACAGCCCATAAAGAGATAAATATCAACATAAAAGCATGATGCAAAATGGACATATCAGACCCAAAACCCAAAGTTCCACAGGATTGAAACCTGACTATCCTATACATCTTGGGCTCCAAAGTATCCTTTACATTAGGCTTCGTATGAAATTCTAGAGACACCGTTCAATGGACCGATCACTCTTCGGTCTGGATGTTATCCAACATGCTAAAGATCAAGTCCGCTTTATTCATGAGAATTTGAAGGCTGCTCATTCTCGTCAGAAAAGTCAGTATGACCGTCATCATCAAGATATGGTCTATCAACCTGGCGAAGAGACTTATCTTCGTGTCACACCAATGAGAGGTGCACACCGTTTTGTGATCAAGGGCAAGTTAGCTCCTCGCTATATTGGTCCTTTCATTGTTCTTGAAAGGCGTGGAAAAGTAGCTTTTCAATTGGAACTACCGGCGAACCTTTCTCAGGTTCACGATGTATTCCAAGTGTCTCGGCTACGCTGCTGCTTCAAGGATCCTTACTTACTTCCAAGTTGACATATGAATATAGAGGTTTCCCTAGCATATGACGTTAGCCAAGATAAAGGCGAAATAAGGGATTGGTGTAGATCACCATGACTCTTTCAAGGGCAAAAAGTAAAGGTACAAATAGGCCCTTCACAGAGGGAAGCAGAGGTTGTCATGCGCTTTTGAGGTTTGGATGTGTGTCCTCTTAGTGTGAAGGAACGTCACTTTATATTGCCTCCTGTGATAACGAACTTTATTATGGAGTATGTTTTTTATGTCTTCCTCATCACAGGTCCGTACAAAGCTTATTTTCCACACACTAATAGATCATACATATTTAGGAAGCAATTTTTATTGCTTGCACCGATGACAACTTACTTGAGGGATCTTATTCAATCCATAGGTAGGTATGGTGGACTCTCATGGCAAAACTGGGTTGAAGGTTTATGGATGCACAAGTAGTATCTCTACTTAGTGCGAGAGTTTTGGCTGATATGAGGTGGAAGCAATCGTCACATGCTAAGGGATATCTAGTCATATAACATTGTTCAGAACCAAGCAAACATAATTCATTATGTTATCTTCCTTGTCCAACATCTACTTCTAAGCATGTAATAGTTTAGTGAGTGTTCACCATCATAGATGGTGCCCAAGATGATATATTTATATGTGAACCTCTCTTTCTTTATTACTTCCTATTAATTGCAGCAATGACCAAGGTCTACGTTTGTCCACCCACAACAAGTTTCAATCAACATTCTTTTTATATGTGAAGTCATCACTTCCCATAAGATCATTACATGATCTTTCATACTTTTGTTCTTTTATCATTCTTTTCTTTTGATCATGGCACGAAACAAGGCCCTTAACTAGGACACTCTTTATTATATGACTCACGAACTCGAATACATTGGGGGTGACACAAAGCAAAACTCGAACCTAAAACACTAAGAACTTAATTCTACTACAGAAAGATAAAACCAAAAAGGATCGAACTAAGAAAAGGTAAAGGCAAAAGATGTGATGATGATACGATACCGGGGCAACTCCCCCAAGCTTGGAACAAGCCAAGGGGATTGCCCATACCCGTGCTTAGTTGTCTTTTGACTAACGCATTTAAGTCTAACCCACTTCCTATGCATAGGGATTTTGTGAACAAACAACTTATTGGAGAAAGAATCATCTAGCATAGGAAGGCAAAATGAGCAATGCTTCAAAAATTTCAACACATGGAGAGGAAGCTGGATATTATTGCAATATGTAGAAGCATATGATCCTCTCTCATAATAATTTTCAGTAGCATCATGAATGAATTCAACAATATAACCAACACCTAAAGCATTCTTTTCATGATCTACGAGCATACAAATTTTACTACTCTCCACATAAGGAAATTTATTCTCATCAATAGCAGTGGGAGTATCGTAAAAGACTTGAACACTACGAATTGTTTCCACATTAAAAGAGTAATGTTCAGTAAGAGGGTACTCAAGAGTATGACAAGTTTTATCATCCCTCTTGTTTATAGCATAAGTATCATCACAATAATCATCATAGATGGGGGCATGCTTTCATCATAATAATTTTGATCATTCAAAGTGGGGGAACTAAAAAGATCATCTTCATCAAACATAGCATCACCAAGCTTGTGGCTTTGCATATCATTAGCATCATGGGTATTCAAAGAATTCATACTAACAACATTGCAATCATGCTCATCATTCACATATTTTATGCCAAGAATTCTATGTTATTTTTCTTCTAGCACTTGAGCACAATTTTCCTTCCCATCATTTTCACGAAAGACATTCAAAAGATGAAGCATATGAGGCAACCTTAATTCCATTCTTTTTGTAGTTTTCTTTTATAGACTAAACTAGTGATAAAACAAGAAACTAAAAGATTCGATTGCAAGATCTAAAGATATACCTTCAAGCGCTAACCTCCCCGGCAACGGCGCCAGAAAAGAGCTTGATGTCTACTACGCAACGTTCTCCTTGTAGATGTTGTTGGGCCTCCAAGTGCAGAGGTTTGTAGGACAGTAGCAATTTTCCCTCAAGTGGGTGACCTAGGGTTTATCAATCCGTGTGAGGCGTAGGATGAAGATGGTCTCTCTCAAGCAACCCTGCAACCAAATAACAAAGAGTCTCTTGTGTCCCCAACACACCCAATACAATGGTAAATTGTATAGGTGCACTAGTTCGGAAAAGAGATGGTGATACAAGTGAAATATGGATAGTAGATATAGGTTTTTGTAATCTGAAACTACAAAAACAGCAAGGTAACTAATAGTAAAAGTGAGCACGAACGGTATTGCAAAGCGTGGAAACAAGGCCTAGGGTTCATACTTTCAGTAGTGAAGTTCTCTCAACAATGATAACATAATTGGATCATATAACTAGCCCTCCACATGCAACAAAGAGCCACTCCAAAGTCACTAATAGCGGAGAACAAACGAAGAGATTATTGTCGGGTACGAAACCATCACAAAGTTATTCTTTCTGATCGATCTATTGAAGAGTCCATAGTAAAATAACACGAAGCTATTCTTTCCGTTCAATCTATCCTAGAGTTCGTACTAGAATAACACCTTAAGACACATATCAACCAAGAACCTAATGTCACCTAGATACTCCATTGTCACCTCAAGTATCCGTGGGCATGATTATACGAGTGCCCCGAAGTTTCTACCAGAGAGTCAAAACGTGTGCCAACCCATATGCATAGGTGTCAATGTCACGAAACCCGCAAGTTGATCACCAAACCATACATCAAGTACTCACATGAATATCCCATTGTCACCACAGATAGACACGTGCAAGACATACATCAAGTGTTTTTAAAGACTCAATCTGATAAGATAACTCCAAAGGGAAAACTCAATTCATTACAAGAAGGGAGAGGGGGAAGAACATCATAAGATCCAACTATAGTAGCAAAGCCCGCGGTACATCGAGATCAAGACATCTCAAGAACATGAGAGAGATCAAACACATAGCTAGTGGTACATACCCTCAGCCCCGAGGGTGAACTACTCCCTCATTGTCATGGAGATCGCCGGGATGATGAAGATGGCCACCAGAGATGGATTCCCCCTCCGGGAGGGTGCCGGAACGGGCTCCAGATTGGTTTTTGGTGGCCACAGAGGCTTGCGGAGGTGGAACTCCCGATCTAGGTTTCTTTTTGGGGTTTCTGAATTTATAGAAATTTATGGCGGTGGAATTACGTCGGTTGGGCCCACGAGGAGGTCACAAGCCTGCTAGGTGCGGCCTAGGGGGCGTGCCTCCTGGACTTGTGACTCCCTCGTGGCTCTTCTGGCCTTCTTCCAAAGCTTGGTGGGTCTCTTTTTGTCCAAAAAATCCTCGCGAAAGTTTTATTCCATTTCGACTCCGTTCTGAAAAAGGTCAAAAACTCGGAAAAAACAGAAACTGGCACTAGGCACTGAGTTAATTGGTTAGTCCTAAAAAAGATATAAAATAGCATATTCATGCGTATAAAACATCCAAAGTTGACAAGATAATAGCATGGAACCATAAAAAATTATAGATACGTTGGAGACGTATCACCCCCACCCCAAATGGGCCAGCTGATACGTCTCCAACGTATCTATAATTTTTTATGGCTCCATGCTATTATCTTGTCAACTTTGGATGTTTTGTATGCATGAATATGCTATTTTATATATTTTTTGGGACTAACCTATTAACTCAGAGCCAAGTGCCAGTTTCTGTTTTTTCCGTGATTTCGACCTTTTCCAGAGAAGAATATTAAATGGAGTCCAAACGGAATAAAACCTGTGGGATGATTTTTTTTCCATTACAGAAGATACGCAGGGGACTTGAGAACCAAGGCAGAAGACCTCGGCGGAGATCACAGGCCACCTAGCCGCGGCCTGGGGGCGTGCCTGGCGGGCTTGTGGGCCCCACGTGGCTCCTTTGCCCTACCTCTTTCACCTATAAATTCTCTAAAAATCCAAAACCACCAAATATCCACCGACGCAAGCTTTTGTCTCCGCAAGATCCCATCTGGGGACCGTTCTGGTGCCCTACCGGAGGGGGATTCGGACACGGAGGGCTTCTTCATCAAAACCAGTGCCTCTCCGATGATGCGTGAGTAGTTCACCACAGAGCTTCGGGTCCATAGCTAGTAGCTAGATGGCTTCTTCTCTCTCTTGGATCTTCAATACAAAGTTCTCCATGATCTTCATGGAGATCTATCCGATGTAACTTCCTTTTGTGGTGTGTTTGTCGAGATCCGATTAATTGTGGATTTATGATCAAATTATCTATGAATATTATTTGAGTCTCCTCTGATCTCTTATATGCATGATTTCGTATCCTTGTAATTCTCTTCGAGTTGTGGGTTTCATTTGGCCAACTTGATCTATAATTCTTGCAATGGGAGAAGTGCTTGATTTTGGGTTCATATCGTGCGGTGTCCTCAGCTAGTGACAGAAGGGGTAGCGAGGCACGCATCATGTTGTTCCATCAAGGGTAAAAAGATGGGGTTTATATCATATTGCATGAATTTATCCCTCTACATCATGTCATCTTGCTTAAGGCATTACTCTGTTTGTTATGAACTCAATACACTAGATGCATGCTGGATAGCGGTCAATGTGTGGAGTAATAGTAGTAGACGCAGAAAGTATCGGTCTACTTGTCTCGGACGTGATGCCTATATGTATGATCATTGCCTTAGATATCATCATGCCTTTGCGCAATTCTATCAATTGCTCGACAGTAATTCGTTCACCCACCGTAATACTTGCTATCATGAGAGATGCCTCTAGTGAACACTATGGCCCCCGGGTCTACTTCACATCATATTTTAATATCCACAAAATTACTTTGTTTCACTTTTCACCTTTCAGGTCTCATCTTGCAAATAATCGTGAAGGTATTGACTCTCAAACTGAGGGAAATACTTATTGCTACTGTGCTGCATCACCCTTTCCTCTTCAAGGGAAAAACCAACACAAGCTCAATAGGTAGCAAGAAGAATTTCTAGCGCCGTTGCTGGGGAGTATTCAAAGTGAAGCTTATCCAGGTAACTATCGCAAACTCATCTCTTGCATTTACATTATTTTCCTTTTGCCTCTCGTTTTACTCTCCCTCACTTATGAAAAAAAATTACAAACATATTTTCCTTTTCCGTTCGCCCTTTATTTTGCTTGCTTTCCGTTTTCTTGTGCGCTTGTCTGCCTGCTAAGACCTGTATGGCCCAACCAAATGATGATGATGCTTACTATAGAAGGTTGGAAGAGATTGAAACTAGTGTTAAAGGCTTCATGTCTACACAGTTTGATCATAATAGCTACTTTCGTAGAGAACTAAGGGAGCAAAATTATTTTATGGCTTATATGAATAAAGAGGTTGATGATATGGCCAAAGAATTCCTTGCGTTAAATTCTCAATTTGCTCGTCTTGAAAAATTGGTAGGCCAGATTTCTGATAAACAAGCTACCTTATTCAATAAAATGCCTGCTAAACCTGAAATTTGTGATGAGAATCACGAAGATCTTAAAGTGCTTGGTGTGACTCCTATTTAATCCTTGTTTTCTAATCCTAATGATGATGGGTCTGGATATGAATCCACTTTGGTTGAGAAACGCTACAATGATTCAAAGTCTATTTATCTTGATGCTAAAGGCACTGAAAGTGGAGTAGAGGATATCAAAACTTTGAGTAGTGATGAAATTACTACTTTGGATTTCAAGGAATTTAATTATGATAGTTGCTCCTTGATTGAATGTATTTCCTTGATGCAATCCATGCTAAACTCTCCACATGCTTATAGCCAAAATAAGGCCTTTACCGATCATATCGTTGATGCTATGATGAAATCTCTTGAAGAGAAACTTTAGTTGGAGATATCTATTCCTAGAAAACTTCATGATGAGTGGGAACCTACTATCAAAATCAAGATTATAAACTATGAATGCAATGCTTTGTGTGATTTGGGTGCTAGTGGTTCCGCTATTCTAAAGTCTTTATGTGATGTTCTAGGCTTCAATGAGATTGATGAGTGCTCTCTTAATTTGCATCTTGCGGATTCTACTATTAAGAAACCTATGGGAAGGATCAATGATGTTCTTATTATTGCAAATAGGAACTATGTGCCCGTAGATTTCATTGTGCTTGATATTGATTGCAATCCGACATGTCCCATCATTCTTGGTAGACCTTTCCCTAGGACTATTGGTGTTGTTATCGATATGAAGGAAGGGAATATTAGATTTCAATTTCCATTAAAGAAGGGCATGGAACACTTTCCTAGAAAGAAAATAAGTTTGCCTTATGAATCCATGACGAGGGTTCTTATGGTTTGAGCACAAAAGACGACGATACTTGATTCTATCGCCTTATGCCTAGCTAAGGGCGTTAAACAATAGTGCTTGTTGGGAGGCAACCCAATGTATTTATATTTGCTTTTTGCTTTTTGTTTTGTTGTGTCCACACCATCATAATTCTGTTATTATTGTGTTTTTATGTTTCTTTTAGTGTTTGTGCCAAGTAGAACCTTTATGATCAGTTTCGGTGATGGTTGTTTGATCATGCTGAAAAAGACAGAAACTTGGTGCTCCCGAAATTATTTTTATTTCCTATCCAGAAAGAGATTATGAGTTGATTCTTTTTGCTGATGGTTTATATTCAAATTTCCCTAATTTTCATAATCGTTCAGAATTTTTGGGATAAAAGAGGTATAAGAAGTATACAGATTGCTACCGACTGGTCTGTTTTTGACAGATTCTGTTTTTGTTGTGTTGATTGCTTATTTTGATGAAACTATGGATAGTATCGGGGGGGGGGGGGGTACTAGCCATGGAAAAGTGAGAATATAGTAATATAACATAATCTAAATAGAAATCAAGTTTACTATAGTACCTAAAGAGTGCTGGTTTGTTTTCTTATGCTAATGATATCACGAGTTTCTATTTAAGTTTTCTGTTGTGAAGTTTTCAAGTTTTGGGTGATGTTCTCATGGACAATGGGATAAAGAGTGGAAAGAGATTAAGCTTGGGTATGCCCAAGGCATCCCAAGACAAATTCAAGGACACCAAAAAGCCTAAGCTTGGGGATGCCCCGGTAAGGCATCCCCTCTTTCGTCTTCAATCCATCGGTAACGTTACTTGGAGCTATATTTTTATTCACCACATGATATGTGTTTTGCTTGGAGCGTCGTGTATTATAGGAGTCTTTTATTTTTGTTTTGTCACAATCATCCTTGCTGCACACCTTTTTGAGAGGGACATGCACTCATCGTGAATTTTCTAGAATACTCATTGTTCTTCACTTATATCTTTTGAGTTAGGCAATTTAGCTCGCATGTGCTTCACTTATATCTTTTGAGCTAGATAACTCTGCTCTAGTGCTTCACTTAGATATTTTTAGAGCACGGCGGTGTCATATTTTGAAGAAATAAGAACTCTCGATCTTCACTTATATCATTTTGAGAGTGCTCTCTCTAAGTA
Source organism: Hordeum vulgare subsp. vulgare (assembly GCF_904849725.1). Classification (NCBI taxonomy): domain Eukaryota; kingdom Viridiplantae; phylum Streptophyta; class Magnoliopsida; order Poales; family Poaceae; genus Hordeum; species Hordeum vulgare. The sequence continues at coordinate 241,365,770 of NC_058524.1, read as the reverse complement.
ACTTGGTAATTGGCGTGTGCTATGAAAGTAGTCCTAAAGATGATAGGCATCCAAAGAGGATATATTAAAAACTTCCATATTCAAGTGCATTGATTAGTAAAGAGAAGTTTGATTCCCCACAATTAGTTTTCAGATATGGATATGGTAATATTAGAGTTATGTTAGTAGGGTGTTGTGAATCTAGAAGCACTTGTGTTGAAGTTAGTGATTCCCGTAGCATGCACGTATGGTGAACCGCTATGTTAGGAAGTCGGAGCATAATTGATTTATTGATTGTCATCCTTTGTGTGGCGGTCGGCATCGCGCGATAGTTAAACACTTACCAACCCTTCCCCTAGGAGTATGCGTTTAGCACTTTCTTTCGATTACTAATAAAACTTTCACAATAAGTATATGAGTTCTTCATGACTAATGTGAGTCCATGGTATAGATGCACTTTCCCCTTCCATCATTGCTAGCCTCTCTAGTGTCGTGCAACTTTTGCTGGTGCACAAACCCACCATATACCTTCCTCAAACAGCCACCATACCTACTTATTATGACATTTTCATAGCCATTCTGAGATATATTGCCATGCAACTCCCACTGTTCCGTCTCATGACATGTGCCGTCACTTTCATATTGCCATTGCATGATCGTAAGATAGCCAGCGAGATGTTTCGACGTCATACGCTAAGCTAAATTGTTGCACATCCCGGTACACTGCCGGAGGCATTTCATATACAGTCATCATTGTTCTAAGTATTGAGTTGTAAGTAAATAAAAGTGTGATGATCATAATTATTAGAGCATTGTCCCATGTGAGGAAATAAAAAATAAATAAATAAAGAGGCCAAAGATGCCCACCAAAAAAATGAAAAAAGAGGCCAGAGAGCCCAAACAAAAAAATGAGAGAAAAAGAGAGAAGGGACAATGCAACTATCTTTTTCCAAACTTGTGCTTCAAAATAGCACCATGTTCTTCATGATAGAGAGTCTCTTGTTTTGTCACTCCATATACTAGTGGGAATTTTCATTATATAACTTGGCTTGTATATTCGAATGATGGGCTTCCTAAAATTGCCCTAGGTCTTTGTGAGCAAGCAAGTTGGGTGCACACCCATGATACGTCTCCAACATATCTATAATTTTGGATGGTTTCATGCTATTATCTTGTCAAACTTTGGATGTTTTGTATGCCTTTTATATATTTTTTAGGACTAACTTATTAACTCAGTGCCAAGTGCCAGTTCCTGTTTTTTCGTGTTTTTGACCCTTTTCAGAGGAGAATTTTAAACGGAGTCCAAACGGAATAAAATCCCTGAAAAGATTTTTTCCGAAACAAAAGAAGATCGGGAGACGTGAGAACCAAGGCAGGGGGTCCCCAGGGAGCCCACAAGCCCCCCAGCCCCGGCTAGGGGGGAGGCCGGGCCTCACGGTCTTGTGGCCCCCCTGGACCTCCTCTGCCCTAGGTTTTGCGCCTATATATTCCCTAAAATCCCAGAAAAAATCAGGAGATCATCGAAAATACTTTTCCGCCACCGCAAGCATCTGTCTCCGCAAGATCCCATCTGGGGCACGTTGTGGTGCCCTGCCGGAAGGGGGGATTCGAATACGGAGGGCTTCTTCATCAACACCATGACCTCTCCGATGATGCGTGAGTAGGTCACCATAGACCTACGGGTCCATAGTTAGTAGCTAGATAGCTTCTTCTCTCTCTTGGATCTTGAATACAAAGTTCTCCATGATCTTCATGGCGATCTATCCGATGTAATCTTCTTTTGCGGTGTGTTTGTCGAGATCCGATGAATTGTGGATTTATGATCAGATTATCTATGCATCTTATTTGAGTTTCTTCTGATCTCTCTTATGCAGGATTTCATATCCTTGTTATTCTCTTCGAGTTGTGGGTTTTGCTTGGCCAACTAGATCTATGATTCTTGCAATGGGAGAAGTGCTTGGTTTTGGGTTCATACCGTGCAGTGACCTCACCCAGTGACAGAAGGGGTAGCGAGACACGTATCGTGTTGTTGCCATCAAGGGTAAAAACATGGGGTTTTCATCATTGGTTTGAGATTATCCCTCTACATCATGTCATCTTGCTTAAGGCGTTACTCTGTTCGTCATGAACTCAATACACTAGATGCATGCTGGATAGCGGTCGATGTGTGGAGTAATAGTAGTAGATGCAGAAAGTATCAGTCTACTTGTCTCGGACGTGATGACTATATGTATGATCATTGCCTTAGATATCGTCATGACTTTGCGCAGTTCTATCAATTGCTCAACAGTAATTTGTTCACCCACCGTAATACTTGCTATTTTGAGAGAAGCCTCTACTGAACACTATGGCCCCCGGGTCTACTCCACACTATATTTTCAGCCTTACACTTTTACTTCGTTGCACTTTCCGCCTTCAGATCTCACTTTGCAATCAATCTTGAAGGGATTGACAACCCCTTTAAAGCGTTGGGTGCAAGCTCTTTGTGTTTGTGCACGTACTCCAGACTTGACGAGATTCTCCTACTGGATTGATACCTTGGTTCTCAAACTGAGGGAAATACTTACTGCTCCTGTGCTGCATCGCCCTTTCCTCTTCAAGGGAAAAACCAACGCAAGCCCAAGAGACGACAGAAGGATCTCTCGCACCACTGCCGGGGAAGAACTTTTGTTGCCATAGCAGAAGAATTTCTGGGCCGTTGCCGGGGAGGATCAAGTCAAGAACTCATACAACTAAGTGTAGCAAACTCCTCTCTTGCATTTACTTTTTTGCCTATCGTTTTCCTCTCCCCCACTTCTGAAAAACAAAAATTTACAAAAAAAATCTTCGCCTTTTTCATTTGCCTTTTCGTTCGCCCTTTTCTCTCGCTTGCTTTCTCTTCGCTTGTGTGCTTGCTTGCTTGCCGAAGTCACCATGAATGAAAACACCAAACTTTGTGACTTCTCGAATACTAATAATAATGATTTTATAAATACTCCGATTGCTCCCACCACTAGTGCAGAGTCATACGAAATCAATGCCGCTTTGCTGAATCTTGTTATGAAAGAGTAATTTTCCGGCCTTCCTAGTGAAGATGCCGCATGCCATCTCAATACCTTCATTGAGCTTTGCGATATGAAAAGAAGAAATATGTGTATAATGATGTGATTAAATTGAAGTTTTTTCCTTTCTCGTTGCAAGATCGCGCAAAAACTTGGTTTTCGTCTTTGCCCAAAAATAGTATCGATTCTTGGGATAAGTGCAAAGATGCTTATATATCCAAGTATTTTCTGTTGGCTAAGATTATCTCTCTCCGTAATGATATCATGAATTTTAATCAACTCGGTCATGAACATGTTGCACAATCTTGGTAGAGAATGAAATTGATGATTAGAAATTGTCCCGCTCATGGCTTGAGTCTTTGGATGATTATACAAATCTTTTACGTTGGCTTGAATTTCGCTTCTAGAAATATCTTGGACTCCGCCTCCAGTGGAACGTTCATGGAAATCACATTAGGAGAAGCCACAAAACTCCTACACAATATCATGACGAACTACTCTCAGTGGCACACCGAAAGGTCTCCTACTAGTAAGAAAGTACACGCTATAGAAGAAATTAACTCGTTGAGTGCTAAGATGGATGAGTTAATGAATTTGGTTGCTAGTAGAAGTGCTCCTTTAGATCCTAATGATATGCCCTTGTCTTCCTTGATTGAGAGTAGCAACGCTAGCTTGGATGTTAATTTTGTTGGTAGGAATAATTTTGGCAACAACAATGCTTTTAGAGGAAACTATGTTCCTAGGACTTTTCCTAGTAACTCCTCTAATAACTTTGGCAACTCCTACAACAACACTCATGGAAATTACAATAGATTACCCTCTGATCTAGAGAGTAATATCAAAGAGTTTATCAACTTGCAAAAAAATTCAATGCGTGCATAGAGGAAAAACTACTCAAAATTGACGATTTGGCTAAGAGCGTTGATAGAATGTCTAGTGATATTGATGCTTTGAAAGTTAGATGTGCTCCTCCCAAGATCAATATGGATGAAACTTTGAAAGCTATGCGTGCTTCCATGATTGAGAGCAAAGAAAGGACCGCCCAAATTCGTACTAGACATGAATGGCTTAAAAAGGCGTGTTCTCATGATAAGAATCACAAAGATCTTAAAGTGCTTCGTGTGGCTCCCATTGAATCTTTGTTTTCTTGTGTCAAACTTAATGATGATGGGGCTGGATATGAATCCACTTTGGTTGAAAAGAGCCCCAATGATTCAGAGTCCATCTCTCTTGATACTAAAAGCATTGAAAGTGGAGTAGAAGATATTAAAACTTTAAGTAGTAATGAAATTACTACTTTGGATTTCAAGGAATTGAATTTTGATAATTGCTCCTTGATTGAATGCATTTCCTTGATGCAATCCGTGCTAAACTCTCCACGCGCTTATAGCCAAAACAAGACCTTTACCGATTATATCGTCGAAGCTATGATAAAATCTCTTGAAGAGAAACTTGAATTGGAAATTTCTATCCCTAGAAAGCTTCATGATGAGTGGGAACCTATTATCAAAATCAAAATCAAAAACTATGAATGCAATGCTTTGTGTGATTTTGGTGCTAGTGTTTCCGCGATTCCAAAGTCTTTATGTGATGTTCTGGGTTTTAATGAGCTTGAAGAGTGTTCTCTTAATTTTCTTCTTCGGATTCTACTATCAAGAAACCCATGGGAAGGATCAATGATGTTCTTATTATTGCAAATAGGAACTATGTACCCGCGGATTTCATTGTGCTTGACATTGATTGCAATCCTACTTGCCCTACTATTCTTGGTAGACCTTTCCTAAGGACTATCGGTGCTATCAACGATATGAAGGAAGGGAATATTAGATTTCAATTTCGTTTAAAGAAGGGCATGGAACACTTTCCTAGAAAGAAAATAAGATTGCCCTATGAATCCATGATGAGGGCCACTTATGCTTGAGCACCAAAGACGACGATGTGTGATTCTATCACTTTTATGCCTAGCTAAGGGCGTTAAACAATAGCGCTTGTTGGGAGGCAACCCAATGAATTTATCTTTTTCTTTCTGTTTTGTTGCGTCCACACCATCATAATTCTGTTATGGTTGTGTTTTTTGTGTTTCCTTTTGTGTTTGAGCCAAGCAAAACCTTTATGACTAGTCTTTGTGAGGGTTGTTTGATCCTGCTGGAAAAAGACAGAAACTTTTCGCTCACGAGATGATTTTTCATTTTTATTCAGAAAGAGCTTTTGAGTTGATTCTTTTTGCTGCTGGTTGATATGCCTTTTTCCCAGGCAGTCGTAATTGTTCAGAATTTTGAAGGTACCAGAAGTATACGAAGTATACAGATTGCTACAGACTAGTCTGTTTTTGTTGAGTTGGTTGCTTGTTTTGATGAAACTATGGATAGTATCAGGGGGGTACTAGCCATGGAAAAGTGAGAATACAGTAGCCCAACACCAATATAAATAGAATTCAAGTTTGCTACAGTACCTAAAGAAGTGGTAGTTTGTTTTCTTGTACTAATGTTATCACGAGTTTCTGTTTATGTTTTGTGTTGTGAAGTTTTCAAGTTTTGGGTGATGTTCTCATGGACAAAGAGATAAGGAGTGGAAAGAGCTCAAGCTTGGGGATTCCCAAGGCATCCCCAGCCAAATTCAAGGACACCAAAAAGCCTAAGCTTGGGGATACCCCGGGAAGGCATCCTCTCTTTCGTCTTCAATCCATCGATAACATTACTTGGAGCTATATTTTTATTCACCACATGATATGTGTTTTTCTTGGAGCGCCTTGTATCTTAGGAGTCTTTTCTTTTTGCTGTGTCACAATCATACTTTCTGCACACCTTTTGAGAGAGACATGCACTCATCGTGATTTTGCTAGAATGCTCATCGTGCTTCATTTATATATTTTTGAGCTAGATAATTTTGCTCTATGTGCTTCACTGAGATCTTTTAGAGCATGGGGTGCGTGACTTGGTAGTTGGCTTATGCTATGAAAGTAGTCCCAAAGGTGATAGGTACCCAAAGAGGATACAAAAACCTCCATATTCATGTGCATTGAGTAGAAAGAGAAGTTTTGATTCCTCTCAATTAGTTTTGAGACGTGGATTTGGTAATATTAAGAGTTATGTTTGTAGGGTGTTGTGAATCTAGAAATACTTGTGTTGAAGTTAGTGATTCCGGAGCATGCACGTATGGTGAACCGGTATGTTAGAAAGTTAGAGCATAATTGATCTATTGATTGTTATCCTTTGTGTTGAGGTCGGGATCGCGCGATGGTTAACACCTATCAACCCTTCCCCTAGGAGTATGTGTTTAGCACTTTGTTTCGATTACTAATAAAAACTTTCGCAACAAGTATGTGAGTTCTTCATGACTAATGTGAGTCCATGGTATAGATGCACTTTCAGCTTCCACCATTACTAGCCTCTCTAGTACCGCGCAATTCTCGCTGATGCACAAACCCACCATATGCCTTCCTCAAAACAGCCACCATACCTACCTACTATGGCATTTTCATAGCCATTCTGAGATATATTGCCATGCAACTCCCACCGTTCTGTCTCATGACTTGTGCCGTCACTCTCATATTGCCATTGCATGATCGTAAGATAGCTAGCGAGATGTTTCAACGCCATACGCCAAGCTAGATCGTTGCACATCCCGCTACACTGTTGGAGGCATTTCCTATAGAGTCATCATCGTTCTAAGCTTTGAGCTGTGAGTAAATAAAAGTGAGGAAAAAAAAGATGCCAAAGAGCCCAAATAAAAAAACAGAAAAAAAGAGGCCTAAGAGCCCAAAAAAAGAGAAAAAGAGAGAAGGGACAATGCTACTATCTTTTTCCACACTTGTGCTTCATAATAGCACCATGTTCTTCATGATTGAGAGCTTCTTGCTTTGTCACTACCATATGCTAGTGGGAATCTTTATTATATAACTTGGCTTGTATATTCCTATGATGGGCTTCCTCAAAATTGCCCTAGGTCTTCGTGAGCAAGCAAGTTGGATGCACACCCACTAGTTTTCCTTAAGAGCTTTCACACACTTATAGCTCTAGTGCATCCCTTGCATGGCAATCCCTACTCATTCACATTGATATCTATTAATGGGCATCTCCATAGCCCTTTGATACGCCGAGTCAATGTGACCATCTCCTTTCCACGCTTGTGCTTCATATTAAGCACTTGTGCTTCATATTAAGCACCATGATCTTCATGATTGAGAGTCTATCGTTTTGTCACCACCATATAGCTAGTGGGAAATTTTCATTATATAACTTGGCTTGTATATTGCTATGATGGTCTTCCTCAAAATTTCCCTAGGTCTTCGTGAGCAAGCAAGTTGGATGCACACCCACTAGTTTTCCTTAAGAGCTTTCACATACTCATAGCTCTAGTGCATCTCTTGCATGGCAATCCCTACTCATTCACATTGATATCTATTGATAAGCATCTCCATAGCTCATTTATATGCCTAGTCATGTGAACATCTTCTCCTTTTTGTCTCACAACCTCCACCACTCCATTCCACCTATAGTGCTATAACCATGGCTCACGCTCATGTATTGCGTGAGAGTTGAAAAAGTTTGAGAAAGTAAAGGTGTGAAAACAATTACTTGGCCAATACCGAGGTTGTGCATGATTTAAATTCGTTGTGCAAGGATGATAGAGCATAGCTAGACTATATGATTTTGTAGGGATAACTTTCTTTTGGCCTTGTTATTTTGAAAGTTCATGATTACCTTGCTAGTTTGCTTGAAGTATTATTGTCTCCACGTCAATAGCAAACTATTGTTTTGAATCTAACGGATTTGAACATTCATGTCACATAAGAGGAGTTATAAAGGAAATCTATGCTAGGTAGCATGAAAGCATCAAAAATTCATTCTTTATCACTTCCCTACTCGAGGACGAGCACGAGTTAAGCTTGGGGATGCTTGATACGTCTCCAACTTATCTATAATGTTTGATGGTTTCATGTTGTTATATTGTCAAACTTTGGATGTTTTATGTGCCTTTTATATCTTTTTTGGGACTAGCCTATTAATTCAGTGCCAAGTGCCAGTTCCTGTTCTTTCCGTGTTTTTGACCCTTTTTCAGGCGGAGTCCAAACAAAATAATTCTTTCGCGATGATGTTTTATGGAAAAATCAAAAATACCGGAAGAAAAAGATACCGGAGAGCGGTCCTGATACGTCTCAAATGTATCTATAATTTTTGATGGTTTCATGCTATTATCTTGTCAACTTTGGATGTTTTATATACCTTTTATATCTTTTTTGGGACTAACTTATTAATTCAGTGCCAAGTGCCAGTTCTTGTTTTTCCTGTGTTTTTGACTCTTTTCATATCTGATTTTGGAACGGAGTCCAAATGGAATAAAATCCCCGAAATAAATTTTTCCAGAACAGAAGAAGATCGGGGGACTTGAGGACCAAGGCAGGAGGCCCACAGGGAGCCCACAAGCCCTGACGCCGCGGCCAGGGGGCTGCGGCGACCAGGCTTGTGGCCTCCCTGGCGCTCCCCTGCCCTAGCTCTTTGTCCTATGTATTCCCTAAAATCCCAGAAAAAATCAGGGCATCCACGAAACCACTTTTCCGCCGCCGCAACCTTCCGTTTCCGCGAGATCTCATCTGGAGACCCTTCCCGGTGCCCTGACAGAGGGGACTTTGGAGTTGGAGGGCTTCTACATCAACATCATCGCCTCTCCAATGACTCATGAGTATTCCACTTTAGACCTACGGGTCCGTAGTTAGTAGCTAGGTGTCTTCTTCTCTCTCTTGGATCTTCAATACAAAGTTCTCCATGATCTTCATGGAGATCTATCCGATGTAATCCTCTTTGGCGGTGTGTTTGTCGAGATCCAATGAATTGTGGATTTGTGATCAGATTATCTATGAATTATATTTGAGTCTTTGCTGATTTCTTATTTGCATGATTTGATATCCTTGTAAGTCTCTCCAAGTCTTGGATTTTGTTTGGCCAACTAGATCTATGATTCTTGCAATGGGAGAAGTGCTTGGTTTTGGGTTCATACCGTGCGGTGACCTTTCCCAGTGAAAGAAGGGGCAGCAAGGCACGCATCATGTTGTTGCCATCAAGGGTAACAAGATGGGCTTTTATCATAGATTTGAGATTGTCCATCTACATCATGTCATCTTGCTTAAGGCGTTACTCTGTTCTTTTGAACTCAATACACTAGATGCATGGTGGATAGCGGTCGACGTGTGGTGTAAGAGTAGTAGATGCAGAAAGTATCGGTCTACTTGTTTTGGACGTGATTCCTATAGATATGATCATTGCCATAGATAACGTCATGACTTTGCGCGGTTCTATCAATTTCTCGACAGTAATTCTTTGACCCACCGTCTACTTGCTTTCATGAGAGAAGCCACTAGTGAACACTACGGCCCCCGGGTCTATTCACAACTATCATCTCAGCTTTCACTTTTACTTTGCTTTGTTTACTTTTTGCTTTCAGTTCTCACTTTGCAAACAATCTATAAGGGATTGACAACCCCTTCATAGCGTTGGGTGCAAGCTCTTTGTGTTTGTGAAGGTACTTGTGACTTGACGCGATCCTCCTGCTGGATTGATACCTTGGTTCTCAACCTGAGGGAAATACTTACCGCCGCTGTGCTACATCACCCTTTCCTCTTCAAGGGAACACCAACGCAAGGCTCCAAGGCCGCGGGGGAATCCTTTGCATATTTGCCAAGGAAGTCCCTATAGGCGTAGCCAGGAGCAGAAGGATTCCTGGCGCCGTTGCCAGGGAAGGTCTTTTGTTGTCGTAGCAGGTCCCGAGGAAGCCACAAGCCCTGTAGGCGCGGCCACGCCCCCCCCCCCCCCCCAGGCCGCACCTACCAAGCTTGTGGGCTCCTCAGGGGCCCACTTGATGCAACTCCACCGCCATCTGGTCCTATAAATCCAGAAACCTCCAGAAAGAAACCTAGATCAGGAGTTCCGCCGTCGCAAGCCTCTGTGGCCACCAAAAACCAATCTGGAGCCCGTTCCGGCACCGTGCCGGAGAGGGAATCCATCTCCGGTGGCCATCTTCATCATCCCGGCGATCTCCATGATGAGGTGGGTGTAGTTCACCCTCGGGGCTGAGGGTATGTACCAGTAGCTATGTGTTTGATCTCTCTCTCTCTCTCTCTCGTGTTCTTGAGATGTCTTGAGCTCGATGTACCGTGGGCTTTGCTACTATAGTTGGATCTTCTGATGTTCTTCCCCCTCTCCCTTCTTCTAATGAATTGAGTTTCCCCTTTGGAGTTATCTTATCGGATTGAGTCTTTGAGAACACTTGATGTATGTTTTGCACGTGTCTATCTGTTGTGATCAACTTGCGGGTTCGTGACATTGGGAACCTATGCATATGGGTTGGCACACGTCGATTCATGTGAGTACTTGATGTATGTTTTGGTGATCAACTTGCGGGTTCGTGACATTGGGAACCTATGCACAGGGGTTGGCACACGTTTTGACTCTCTGGTAGAAACTTTGGGGCACTCTTTGAAGTTCTATGTGTTGATTGAATAGATGATTCTGAGATTGTGTGATGCATATCGTATAATCATACCCACAGACACTTGAGGTGACAATGGAGTATCTAGGTGACATTATGGTCTTGGTTGATAAGTATCTTAAGGTGTTATTCTAGTACGAACTCTATGAAAGATTGAAGGGAAAGAATAGCTTTGTGCTATTTTACTACGGACTCTTGAATAGATCGAGCAGAAAGAATAACTTTGTGGTGGTTTCGTACCCGACAATAATCTCTTCTTTTGTTCTCCTCTATTAGTGACTTTGGAGTGACTCTTTGTTGCATGTTGAGGGCTAGTTATATGATCCAATTATGTTATCATTGTTGAGAGAACTTCACTAGTGAAAGTATGAACCCTAGGCCTTGTTTCCACGCATTGCAATATTGTTCGTACTCACTTTTACCTTTTGTTACCTTGCTGTTTTTGTAATTTCAGATTACAAAAACCTATATCTACCATCCTTATTGCACTTGCATCACCATCTCTTCGCCGAACTAGTGCACCTATACAACTTACCATTGTATTGGGTGTGTTGGGGACACAAGAGACTCTTTGTTATTTGGTTGCAGGGTTGCTTGAGAGAGACCATCTTCATCCTACACATCCCACGGATTGATAAACCTTAGGTCACCCACTTGAGGGAAAATTGCTACTGTCCTACAAACCTCTGCACTTGGAGGCCCAACAACGTCTACAAGGAGAAGGTTGCGTAGTAGACATCAGTAGCCCCGAGGATATGGTCTACTACTTCTCTGGAAAAAATTCCCTGCCCATAAGTAGCAATCTGCCTTGCAGGAAATATACAACTTTGCTCAAGCTGAAGAAGAGAGTCTCCCACAAGCTTGGGGGAGGCTCATCCAGCTGCTGAATGCTTTGCCTGATCACCCTCTTGAAAGAATGAAATACTTGATATCTTCTATCATGGACTTATCGATGCTTCCAAAGACCACCTAGATAGTTGTGATGGTTGTGTTTTTAGGGAACGAACTGTAGAACAAGATGAGATTCTACTGAATAACATCTCGTGCAATGAGAATGCTTGGACTATTCCTGAACCACCTCCTAAGCCAACTCCGAAGAAAAGAGGTATTCAATTCCTTAGTCCTGAAGGTATGGAAGAAGCCAAGAAATCTATCCGAGAGAAAGGCATTAAATCTGAAGATGTCAAAAATCTACCACCTATCGAAGAGATCCATGGTCTCGATAATCGGATACAGGTAGTAGAATTAAATTCTCTGCATAGGTTTGATGAGAGTGATATTCCTTTTGATAAACCTGCTAGCTTATGCATGGATGAATTTGATAACTTCGTTGTCAAACAACAAAGTTTCAATGATTATGTTAGCAGACAATTGGAAAAGAATGCTCGTATGCTTAGTCATTTAAGTGCTTGTGTGGACAGAAATGTCAATGATCTTAAACTTCTGAGTAAACATGCCTCTATGGTTACTACTCAGGTAGAAAAAGTACTTAAAGCTCAGCATGACTTGCTCAATGAGTTGAATGACAATTATGTTAGAGTCATTACTAGAGGTGGTAGAATGACCCTGGAACCTTTGTATCATGAGGGTCATCTGAACAGAATTGAACAAGAGTCTCAAGGAGTTAGCACTGACGCACCTAGTCATCCTAGAAAGAAGAAGAAAGATGATAGGGACCTGCATGCTAGCAACCCTGTTGCTGCTACACCTGAGAGTCCAAACGATGCCTCTATCTCTGATGCTGAAAACAATCTGGTGATGAACATGAGCCTAATGATAATATCAATAGAGATATTCATGAAGATGCTCAGCCTAGCAATGAAAAGGATGTGGAGATTGCACCTGATCTTGATAACCCACAACCTAAGACTAAGAGATACGATAAGAATGACTTCGCTGCTAGGAAGCATGGTAAAGAAAGGGAGCCATGGGTTCAGAAACCTATGCCCTTTCCTCCCAAGCCATCCAAGAAAAAGGATGATGAGGATTTTGAGCGCTTCGTTGAAATGATCAGACCAGTCTTTCTGCAGATGCGTCTGACGGATATGCTCAAGATGTCTCTGTATGCTAAGTACATGAAAGATATTGTGACTAATAGGAGGCGGATACCTGATCTTGAGAGCTCCGCCATGCTTGCCAATTACACTTTCAAGGGTGGAACTCCGAAGAAACTAGGTGATCCCGGTGTGGCCACTATACCTTGCTCCATTAAAGGCAACTACGTTAGAACAGCGTTGTGCGACCTTGGAGCCGGTGTTAGTGTTATGCCTCTCTCTATTTATCGTAGACTTGAGCTGGATAAGTTGACACCCACTGAAATCTCTATGCAAATGGCTGACAAATCAACGGCTTTCCCTATCGGCATTTGCGAGGATGTACCTGTTGTGGTTGCTAACACCACTATCTTAACAGACTTTGTTATCTTGGATTTTCCATAGGACAATGCCATGGCTGTCATCCTCGGAAGACCATTTTAAACACTACAGGGGCTGTTATAGATTGCAACAAAGGCAATGTCACTTTCCATGTCAACGGTAATGAGCATACGGTGCCCTTTCTAAAGAAACAATATCGAGTACATTGCATCAATGCTATCGAAAAAACTTCATCGATTCTTATTGGGAGCTTTGAATGCCCTATTCCTCATGTCAAAATGAACTATGATTTGCTTGTTGGGGAGATACACATCCCCATTGAGGTGACCTAATGACTATTCAAAAATTCTCCGTTCTCTTTTGCGATTCGAGAAAGTTTTGTCGAGGGGATTTGATCAACCCCATTGACGGATTTCTTTCGATGACCATGAGATGGATGAATCGAGGAGTCACAAACCTCTGTTCCAAGATTTCACTTTAGGTTGCTTAGAAGAAAAATTATAGATTTAGTTTAGTTTTCCATGTTTTCTATTTTAGCGTCCGGTGGAAAAGTACCCCGAATAAAAGTTCTCCGAACGCTGTGATAATCTAGTATGATTTTTTCTGGAATATTTGAAAAATAGTGGGATAAAGAGTCTGTCTAGGGCCCACACCAGTGGGCCACAAGCCCTAGGGGCGCGAGCACCCCCTGGCCGCGCCACCCAGGCTTGTGGGGCCCACAGGCACCCCCTCCACTCATTCTTGCTCCCATACAGTTCTCCTACCTCTAGAAAAAATCGTTTCGCAGCTCAAACCTGTGTTCTTGCTCCTCTTGCTGGGATTTTCAATCTCTTTGCTCAAATCACCGTTCTCCGAACTGTTTTGGGGAAATTACTCCGCCATTGGTCCAATTAGTTTTTGCTCTAGTGCCTTATACTCCGCGTATTTTTGCTGCCTTGGTGACCATGTTCTTGAGCTTTGTATGCTGATTCTAGCCGGTCCCAAGTAGTTTTGATGCGTAATATGGTCTCTAGGCACTTGTGGGAGTAGTTGCTACAAGTTTAGTTGAACCTTGTTCACCTTTCCTTTGGGTCACTAAAAATTTCAGAAAAGGAAGATGTTCAAGAGAAACTATCATGGTGGTTCCTCAAGCAAGAGAGGTCCCCGTCTTGCAATTCGGGAGCCTGATCCTTACCAACCTAGGGACGCGCAGGTACAACCATGTGAATGGACTTCTGATGAATTTATGATTGAGGCAGGCTTTAAAGATGAGTTTGATGCATTTGTTCGCAACGTGGGACTCGAAGAATTCATCTCCGATAAATGTGAACAGTATGTTGCTCTCACTGCCTCTTTTGTTCGTAGATTCAAATTTTCAGCTGGCCGTGAGCCATCGGTACTGTTTGATCTCTATGATAAATCGTATACCATGGATTTAGAGGATTTCAGTATAATTTACAAAATACCTATTTGTGGTAACCTCAATGATCCTTCTAAATCTTCGGTTAGAGATTTTTGCGGTGGTATTATGGTTGGAGAAACTAGAGACATTACGCAAGCTACCATGGGGAGTATTCATTTTCCTGCCTTGCATTATTTTGCCCTCTTCATAGGCAGATGCATTAATGGCAAGATTGAGCACTGTCACCTTTGCGCACCCGACCTTAGTATCCTTAAGAGCGCAGTAACGGGTGACAAAAGCTTCAACATGGGAGCTATAATAGCAAGGAGAATGAATAAGAATGCTACTGATGGGGATTTCTTTGGTGGGATCTATGCCACTCGCATAGCAAATTTTCTTGGAGTACCCATCCGCACAGGAGATCCCCCGCTCCATACAGCTTTCCTTGACCGCGTCGCTATGACACGCTACCAGTTCCTTGAGAGGGATGATGAATCCCTCCTATGCCGATTGATATTTAACCGGCAGCGTGTTTTCCATATTACCCTTCCTGCTCCTGCTTTCTTTGACTTTCAGGTAAAACAGGGATATTACATAACCAGAGGAGAGGCAGAGGATTATGAGAGGGAGGCGACAGCTGCTCATCTCCGTGAGGCAGCTATTCAGGCAGTGGCTGCAGCGCCCCCGTATAACCCCGATTATAATTTTGGTTTTCGCCAGGACCTTCCTTGGGAGTAGACGAAGTTAGGCCAAAAGCCTAAGCTAGGGGGAGATACTTGTTCTCACCGACTTTACATTCTTTCTTATGCTTTCACTTTGTTAGCCGGTGTTCACACTTTGCCATTGTATCATCCATGTTAGTTTATTTTCTTTGTCTCGTTTTATTTTCGTGTGTCTGTCTAGTTTGAGAAAAACCAAAAAGATTTTCTTTTCTTCTTTTGCTTGTTGGGAGCTTTACCATGTAGATAGTTTTCTTTTTCTTTGGGTCAAGGTAGAAGATATTGGTTACAATGTTTAGTGGCTCTTGCATGCATACCTGTTTAGCTTTCAAAGATCCATAATACTTTGTCTTCTCCTTTGTGTTTGCCTGCAGATTCCAGCGTAGTCCAATGCACGAGCACACTTATTATTGTTCACATCGTTCGGTCGTGCAAGTGAAAGGCAATAATGACGATATATGATGAAGTGACTGAGCCTGGAAAAGCTGGTATGAACTCAGCCTATTTTGTTTTTGTGGATATGACTAGCTCATCATGCCTGATTCAGCTTTGTCGTGAGAGAAACATGTTTGCAATGACAACTTAGAGATCATAGTTGCTTATGCCATGCTTGCTTAGCTAGGAGCTTACAATGGTTTGTCTTGGTTGCCCACATGAATGTTGAGATGCCTATGATGTAGTATGATAGGATGGTGTCCTCCTTTGAATGTTTCAAGTGGCTTGACTTGGCGCTTGATCATGCATGTAGTTCAAACAAAATCAACATAGCCTCTATGATGTTCATGTTCATGGTGATTTATGTCCTACTCATGCTTGCACTCAATGTTAGTTAATCTCAATGCATTTTGATGATTGTTGTCGCTCTCTAGTTGGTCGCTTCACAGTCTTTTGCTGACCTTCACTTGTACTAAGCGGGAATACTGCTTGTACATCCACTCCCATAAACCCAAAGTTGTTCCATATGAGTCCACCATACCTACCTATGTGCGGTATCTACCTGCCGTTCCAAGTAAATTTGCATGTGCCACTCTCTAAATCTTCAAGAAATAATCTGTTTTGCATGCCCGAACCGCTCATGTGGTGACATGGGGCTATTGGTATCTCCCATGCTAGGCGTGTTATCCTCGATATGTGTTTATTCACTATCATTCACGATAAAGGGGCCGGTAATTGGAATTCCCAGTTCCATGCTCAAATCGAAAAGATAATTGCAAACAAAACTCCCCCAGGATTGTTGTTCGTATGGACGGTACCCGAGGATTCGGCTAGCCGTGGAGTGTAATTGATTGGGGGTGGGGGAGTCAAAACTTTACTTTTCTGTTTGGGAACCGCCTATAGCATGTGTAGCGTGGAAGATATTGAGAACTCTTATTCATTGCGTTGACAATGAAAGCATGCCACCCAAAATTATTATCTCTGTTTTCAAAGCTTGAGCTCTGACACCTCTACAAATCAATGCTTCCCTCTGCGAAGGGCCTGTCTATTTATGTTCCTGTTGAGTCATCCTCCTCTTACAAAAGCACCAATTAGAGAGCACCTCTGTCATTTTTATGCTTTGCTTTTAACTGTGTTGAGTGTGACTATGACTGGATCTTCATTGCCTTGAATTACAATGTTTAGTCAGCCCTTGGTCTTCGAAGGTGCTCTTCATTTATGTTTTGCAGTCTCAGAAAGAGCTAGCGAGATACCATCTATTCGTACTACTTCATGTTGTTTTGATTGAAGTGTTGACACTTGAGGCTTGTTATTATTTGCTCGCTAGTTGATTATGCCATTGATATGAGTTTACCGTGAGACCTAGATGTCATTTGCTTATGTGGTTTTCTTGTGATGTTGCTGAAATTCTAGTTGTGAGTTAGACATAGTTGCAACAACAAGATTAAACAGAGTTCGTCAAAGTTTTTCTTTTGTCTCTTTCAGTTTGTCAATTGAATTGCTTGAGGACAAGCAAGGCTTTAAGCTTGGGGGAGTTGATACGTCTCCGTCGTATCTACTTTTCCGAACTCTTTTGCCCTTGTTTTGAACTCTAATTTACATGATTTGAATGGAACTAACCCGGACTGACGCTGTTTTCAGGAGAATTGCCATGGTGTTGTTTTTGTGCACAAATGAAAGTTCTCGGAACGTCCTAAAAATTTACGGAGATTTTTTCTGGAATAAAAGAAAAATACATGCGTAGAGATCCACGTGAGGGGGTGTGCCAGTGGGCCACAAGCCCACACGGCGCGGCCACCCGCCTAGGCCGCGCCATGCAGGCTTGTGGGGCCCACGTGGTACCACCGCCACCAATCTCAGTCCTATATCTTCCGTTTCGCCTGGAAAAAAATCAGAGAGAAGGTTTCATCGCGTTTTGCGATACGGAGGCGCCGCCACATCATGTTCTTCATCTGGAGGGCAGATTTGGAGTCCGTTTCGGGCTCCGGAGAGGGGAAATCGTCGCCATCATCATCATCAACCTTTATCCATCAACAATTCCATGATGGTCTTCATCGTCCGTGAGTAATCTCATCGTAGGCTTGCTGGACGGTGATGAGTTGGATGAGATCTATCATGTAATTGAGTTAGTTCTTGACGGGGATTGATCCCTAGTATCCACTATATTCTAGATTGATGTTGCTACTACTTGGCTATGCTTAATGCTTGTCACTAGGGCCCGAGTGCCATGATTTCATATCTGAACCTATTATGTTGTTGCCAATATATGTGTGGTTTAGATCATATCTTGCAAGTTGTAGTCACCTACTATGTGTTATGACCCGGCAACCAGAGAGTGACAATAGCCGGAACCACTCCCGAAGATGACCATAGTATGAGGAGTTCATGTATTCACCGCGTGTTAATGCGTTGGTCTGGTTCTTTATTAAAAGGACAACCTTAATATCCCGTAGTTTCCATTAGGACCCCGCTGCCACGGGAGGGATGGACAATAGATGTCATGCAATTTCTTTTCCCTAAGCACGTATGACTACATATGGAATACATCCCTACATTAGATTGATGAACAGGAGCTAGTCACATATCTCTTCGTGTTATAGCTGTTACATGATGAATCACATCCATCAAACTCACCCATCACCGGTCCACTGCCTACGAGTCTTTTACTACTGGTTCTCGCTATGTTACTTTGCCTAGGCTTGTCCCTTGCTACAAGAGGGATTGGGCCACTTTGCTGCTGTCACTGTGCTGCTACTGTTGCTACTGCTGTTACTTGTTACTTTGCTGCTGCTACTACTACTGTTCCTTGCTACTCCGTTGTTACTTGTTGCAAGACTTTGTTGGCGTTAACATCCCGTCAACGTGCCTTTTTCTGGCGCCATTGCTGGGAATTGCCAAAGCTTTTTCTGGTGCCGTTGCTATCATACTACCTTGCTACTGATACTTTGCTTGCAGACACTAATCTTTCAGGTGTGGTTGAATTGACAACTCAGCTGCTAATAATTCAGAATATCCTTTAGCTTCCCCTTGTGAGCGAATCAATAAATTTGGGTTGAATACTCTACCCTTGAAAACTGTTGCGATCCCATACGCTTGTAGGACATCAATGACCCACAAGTATAGGGGACCTATCGTAGTCCTTTCGATAAGTAAGAGTGTCGAACCCAACAAGGAGCAGAAGGATCTGACAAGTGGTTTTCAGCAAGGAAGTATCTGCAAGCACTGAAATTATCGGTAACAAGTAGTTGTGTGGTGAGATGATTCGTAGCAAGCAACAAGTAACAAAATTAGCAATGGTGCAGAAAAGTGGCCCAATCCCTTTTGTAGAAAGGGACAAGCCTGGACAAAGTCTTATAGGAGGAAAACGCTCCCGAGGACACACGGGAATTTCTGTCATGCTTGTTTTCATCATGTTCATATGATTCGCGTTCGTTACTTTGATAGTTTGATATGTGGGTGGACCGGCGCTTGGGTACTACCCTTACTTGGACAAGCATCCCACTTATGATTAACCCCTCTCGCAAGCATCCGCAACTACGAAAGAAGAATTAAGACAAAGTATAACCATAGCATTAAACTAGTGGATCCAAATCAGCCCCTTACGAAGCAACGCATAAACTACGGTTTAAGCTTATGTCACTCTAGCAACCCATCATCTACTTACTACTTCCCAATGCCTTCCTCTAGGCCCAAATAATGGTGAAGTGTTATGTAGTCGACTTTCACATAACACCACTAGAGGAAAAACAAAATACAACACATCAAAATATCAAAATATCGAACGAATACCAAATTCACATGACTACTATTAGCATGACTTATCCCATGTCCTCAGGAACAAAAGTAACTACTCACAAAGCATAATCATATTCATGACCAGAGAGGTAATGAGTAGCATCAAGGATCTAAACATAAACTCTTCCACCAAATAATCCAACTAGCATCAACTACAAAGAGTAATTAACACTACTAGCAACCTTACAAGTACCAATCGGAGTCGCGAGACGGAGATTGGTTACAAGTGATGATCTAGGGTTTGGAGATGAGATGGTGCTTATGAAGATGTTGATGGTGATGAGTCCCCTCCGATGAGAGGAGTGTTGGTGATGACGATGGCGACGATTTCCCCCTCCGGGAGGGAAGTTTCCCTGGCAGGATCGTCCTGCCGGAGCTCTAGATTGGTTTTGCTCAAGTTCCGCCATGTGGCGGCGGCGAATCCATGAAAAAGTATCCTCCTGATTTTTTTCCGGACGAAACCCTTCATATAGAAGAAGAGGGGGGCCAGAGGGCCAGCTGGGTGCCCACAAGCCCCCTAGGCGCGGCCAGGGGGCTGGCCGCGCCTAGTAGGCTTGTGGCCACCTGTTGGCGCCCCTCTGGTACTTCTTCGGCCCAGTATTTTTTATAATTCCCGAAAAAATCCTCGTTGATTTTTACTGTGTTTGGAGTTGTGCAGAATAGGTATCTCAACTTCGCTCAATTTTCAGGCCAGAATTCCACCTGCGGGCATTCTCCCTCTTCAAGTAAACCTTGCAAAATAAGAGAGAAAAGGTATAAGTATTGTACTATGAAGTGAAATAATATCCCAAGAAGCGATAAATATCAACATAAAAGCATGATGCAAAATGGACGTATCAATTAGCCCCGTAATTTGTTTAAAAAAAGCATATGTATGTGAATGTATGTAGAGATGTATGTATGTATGTATGTATGTAAGAACGTATGGATGTATTAAAATAAGTGTGAATATATATATATATGTGTACAATTGTGTGTGCGCGTAGTGTAAGTTTGTGTTCTCCTTTCCAAATGACGTATGGGCCCCCACAACTCCCACCAAATGACAGGTGGGCCCCTCGTAAAAACCTGCAAAAATTAAATTAAGAATAGTTATATATATATATATTATATATATATATATATTATTAATACATTAATTTATTGGATTAATTAATTATTTAAATAGTAATTACAGTTTTGGATATTTAATAATAATAATAAATAATAAGTTTTTTGTTAATTGCAATGTGTAAGATTAGGTAAATAAATTACATAAAAGTGTGAGCTAAATGTGTTGCTAAGTTAAATTAAATAGCCTAAAATAACAGCCGGGTCCCACTCCTCACTAATTAATTTGATTAAATAATCAATTAACCCTAATTAAAAAATTATGTTTATGACACATGGGACCCACTCGTTAGTTGACAAGTCAAGTGCTGATGTCAGCATGACATCATGTTGATGTCATAATTGCATTTAATTGAATTAATTAAATCTGCTTTTTTAATTCCTAATATTAATAAAACTTTGAAAATTAATATAAAATAAACCATAATTCAAATAAAAATATTTTCAACACGAACCCGGATACGCTATTCGTTCGTCTATCACGCGTCCCTAGCATAGCAAACGTGGAACTTGTTCATCGTTTTTCATTTGACTGGTAGTAGCCACACACCCGGGAAATATCATCTGATATTTTCCCGACCCGTCTATGACGGATGTTACTTCGTTAGCTCATGCCTAGACCTGCATATTGCCATGTCATGCTTAGTTTTGCAACTGTTGCTGTTATTTATTGTTTCTTCCCCCTCTTCTTACCGGTAGACCCCGAGATTGACGTTGCTGCCGGGTGCTTCTACCCTCCCGACAACTAGCCTTTTGCCACAGAGCAACAAGGCAAGCAAACTCCCTTGATCATTCCTATATTGCATATTCTTTCTCCCTCATGCTTGCATTAGAATTTTGCTACTGTTATAGTTAGCTCCTATATCTGATGCATAGCCTAATTTTGATGAACTGCTACATTCAGTACTGTACTTTTAAATTGTTTAGTATAGGTGGAGCGGTCATCCCCTGTGACACCTTTTTCCAGTTGCCCCGCTTAATTGTCGAGCCTCGATCCCTGATCGACGAGCCAAGAATCGACACAGCACTTACACCCCCCTTAGTTGTGCGGCGCTACACAGCTACTATCGGGTACCGAGGGTGACACCTCGTGAAGTACTCAGGATGATATCTCTGTAGTACAGCTAGTCGGTCGTGGTTATCGAGGGTGACTCCTCCTTCACCACTCCCGACGATGCCTCTGTCGTGCAACCCCTCAAGTGTGGGACCATCGAGGGTGATTCCTCTAGGTCCACCTTGACGGTTACATCATTCGAAATCCAATGAGGGTGATACCTCGGATTTTCCCCGATGTTACAACCACACAGTTACCCGACCATGTTTGTGGGATGCTTGATGAATAGATGTTAGGCGGGTGGATTCCCGCGTGGATGTGTCGATGACTGAATTAAAATGATAATGGATATGGGTATTTGATCTGGGTTGGTCAGAAGGCCTTATTACGCACTAACCGTGTGCGTGGGAAGAATTATGGGTACTCGACGTCATGGTTTCCGCCAAAGCTCTTCAGATGTCAGCAATGGAGCGGCGCGTGCCCAAGTGGTCCCGAGATGCATCGCGCTTGTAATAAGGGGTGCTAGGACTGACATCGGCCGCCCTTGCATCGTGCATGAGCGCAGAGGGAAAGTGGGCCCATGAAACCTTTGTGCTTAGGAGTTAGACCGGCGGGCTGGCTCTTTGTTGAGCTTAGGTGGGGCTGCGACGTGTCGATATTCCGAGGCCGGGCATGACCCAGAAAAGTGTGTCCGTCCAGAGTGTTATTGAGCGTGATGGGGAATATGTTGTGCACCCCTGCAGGGAAGAAATGAACTATTCGGATAGCCGTGTCCATGGTTACAGGACGACTTTGGAGTTGTGCCCTGATCTTAGACAACTACAACTGTTACTTAACTGGAATTGTTGCCCTGGGATTGCTTCCTCGTAGGGAGTCGAGGAAGGATCTCTCAGCGTGACCTCATATTAATATTGCTGCAACAATATGACTATTAATTGTGCTACCCCCTGTTCTACTCTCGTCTATTGTTGCAAGACCCCTGGAGATGCTAGTCTTCGATAGGACTAGTCCTTCTCTCTCTATTTTTGCCTTGCTGCAGTCAGTCCACCTATAAAACCCCTTCTTTGATACTGATGCATACTTAGCATAGTTCTGATATAAGTCTTGCGAGTACTTTGGATGAGTACTCACCGTTGCTTTGCTCCCCCTTTGTCCCCTTGATCCGTTGATGTGACCAGATGATGGAGCCCAGAAGATGGAGTATCCCGCAGACGACGACTGCTACCCCCGACTGTGCCTACTGCTACGTGGTGGCCGCTGAAGACGAGGAGTAGTTAGGAGGCTCCCAGACAGGAGGCCTCTCCTCGGTCTATCGTTGTATCTTTTGTGCTAGCCTTCTCTAAGGCACCCCATTCTTAATGTCTTTACTCAGATATTGTTGCTTCCGTTGACTCATGTGTTTATCGAGCTTCCGTATTCTAGCCCTCGCGGCCCCTGGATTGTAATATGAAGCTTGTATGTTTTATTTGTGTCTAGAGTTGTGTTGTGATATCTTCCCGTGAGTCCTTGAGTTTGATCGTATGCATTTGCGTGTATGATTAGCGTACAATTAAATCGAGAGCGTCACAGAAGTCCTCCACACACTCATTGAGGGGGCATGTCCTTTCACCATCATTCCAAACGTTTCAGATTGAATACATGTATACAAACCGAGGGCAAAGGTTCCTTTTCTACTAAACCAAGCCAAAATTTAGGGCGGAGGATTTTTTTTCATTGTGTCATCGCAAACGGTTGTGTATGATGACCTGTGTGCTTCATACATACAATAAGTTTAGATTTGCATTTGTCCAATTGTGTAAATTGATATTTGTCAAACTGGAAACATTGGCATTTGTAGATCTAGTAAAATTGACATTTAACATTATTGTAACACTGACATTTGTCAAATTTCGTAGGGAAAACATTACTATTATGGTGCAATTTGCAACTAAAATTCAGTACACATAGACTTCATTCATATATTAAGAAGTGGTCTTTGTACAAAACAGTTCAACTCGCCAGCTGAACCGAGCAAACTTTTTCCCAATTGTTGCCAACCACGTACTAAAATAACTAGTTCAACTATGTATACTAGCTAATTTAAAATACGTGGTACAATTCAACCATATCTATAGTTAGATGAACTGAACAAAATAGACCCTAAATACTACTAGTACTATGGAGGGGCTTTACTACTTCTAGCAGCCTCTCGTCTATCGAGCGCATTCAGTAGGAGGCAGAGGAGGAGGAGCCTACCAACGATTTAGAGGAGTCGAATTTGTTGCTTATCGCTGCTGCCCTCCGCTGCTCCTAACACGCCTCCTCAAAGTGGCGGTACTCAGTGTAGATCTCCTCATTTCACTCTATCGCTGCGGCGCCTAATGCGGACATGAAGGCGCTGAGCCTCTTTGCATGCTCGACCTGACCCTCCTCCTCCTCGTGTAGGAAGTAGATCTAACGTGCAAGGCCACTGACGCAAAAGCCAATCGATGGGAATTACCAACGACCTCCTCCTCCGGCCTTCGGGCCACTGTGATGCAGTGGGTGATGGCCCCGGTGGCGGACGGTAGGCTGGGGCCAAGGCGGACAATGCTGTGGTGGCGGCCGAGGCGGCCGCTGGTGGGGTGGAAACAACGCCGGACGAGAATGGGGTGGCAACCAGGGCGGTCACGGACAGCAACTGCATTTGGGCAATAGTGGTGGAGCGTGTGGTGGGTGGCGTGCGCACAACCAACAAGGACGCCACGCGCACTACACGCTTACACACACTCTACCACATATGTGGTGCAACCTCCTAGCTAGAGCTCTCCTCCGTCAGAGTAGCGGAATGGTAGAGCGACGACGACAGACGGGTGCCATTGACGACTGAGGGAGAAGAAAATTAGAGAAGCTACACGGAGAGAGGGGTTGAACCGCTATGCAGAGGCCAGTCTTGTGGGTTTATAAAGCAGGTGGCCAGGCGTTGGGGGTTGTTGGATTTCTGCGAGCCAGTCGGGAAGCTTGCGCGAGAACCTGCGCAGTTGCGCGGGAAAGAGAAGGCCAAAAGAAACACTTGCACGCTACCGAAGCGTGCACTGGAATCCTTGGGAGGCAGCGCGGTGACAAGACGAGACAAAGGAGGGAGAAATGACAAGTACACAAAGAGTTAACAAAAAAATTGTATTATTAAATAGGAAACGACCGTTATGTACGCACCGTCGTGAACTACTCTACGCATGAGTTGGCCCATTGAGGCGGCTGATACCTCCATTTAGCATGATGATTTATTATTGATATTTGTGTTATTCCTGTCCATTATTCCTTATTATCATACAATTCTTATGCCATTTCTCTCTGAATATGCAAGGTACATCACAAAGAGGGAAATGTCTAGAAACTGGAATTCTGGACCGCGAAACCGAGAAAAAGGCAGAAAAGTCGACATCCTCCAAATGACCTAAAATTTCACGGAGATTCCTTCTAAAATATTTAAGAATTACTGGACCAAAAATATACGACAGTGGGACCACATGTTGGCCCCAAGGCAACAGGGCCCTGATGCCTTGTGGCCCTATGTTGGTCCTCTCATGTCCCTCTTCTTCTATATGGTGTGTTTTGACCTAGAAAGAATCATAAGCAACCTTTCGGGATGAAGCACCGCCATCTCGAGGAGGAAACCTGGGCATAGGCCCTTTTGCTCTAAGGTAGAGAGATTCTGTCGAGGAAACTTCACTCGGGAGGGGGAAATCGAAGCCATCATTATCACCAACGCTTCCTCCTTCATGGGAGGACCAATCTTTATCAATATTTTCACCACCACCATTTCATCTCCAACCCTAGTTCATCTCTTGTAATTAATCTTTGTCTTAAAACCTCGGAATGGTACCAGTTGGTTACTACTTGTGTTCATTACATGTTGTAGTTGATGCTTGTTGGATTAATTGGTGAAAGATATTATGTTAAGATCCCTAATTATTATTATTATTACACCTCTGATATTGAACATGTTGATGGGATGTGAGTAGTAACTATTGTTCCTGAGGACATGGGAGAAGTCTTGTTATAAGTAATCATATAAAGTTGGTATTCATTCGATATTTTGATGATATGTATGACGTTACTTCTCTTAGTGGTGTCATGTGAACGTAGACTACATGACACTTTACCATGTTATGGGCCTAAGGGAAGTCATTGTGGATTAACAAGTAGATGATTGGTTGCGAGAGTGACAGAAGCTTAAACCCTAGTTTATCTGTTGCTTCATGAGGTGCTGATTTGGATCCACACATTTAATGCTATGGTTAGATTTAATTTAATTCTTCTTTCGTAGTTGTGGATACTTGCGAGAGAGTGTAATCATAAGTAGGCCGTTTTTTCAAGTAAGAACAACACCTTAGCACCGGTCCACCCACATAACAAATTATCAAAGTAGCAATTGCGAATCAACTCAATATGATGAACATGACTAGAAAAAAATCACATCTGTCATTGGGAGTGCTTGCTTTATATAAAGTACTATCAAGCATGTCCTTTTGTACAAAAAGGATCAGGATACCTTGCCGCACCATTGGTACTATTGCTACTTGTCACTTGTTATAAATTATCTTGCAACAAAACTATCTATCATTGTTACTTACAACACTTGTAGAGAATACCTTGCCGAAAACCGCTTATCATTTCCTTCTGCTCCTCATTGGGTACTTATAGAAAGGACTACGATTGATCCCCTATTCCTGTGGGTCATCAATAATCTTCTCTGGCATCGTTTCCGGGGAGTGAAGCGCCTTCGTTAAGGGGAAATATGTAAGAAAACATTTTTTTATGTGGTGAAATTTACTGTTGCTTGTCACTATGAACGGTCACCCTTTGAGTGGCTTGTTCGGGGCATCTTCGCCTCGAACGGAAGTTGAGGAAGTTTTTCCTCAACCTAATGAAGCTACTGAAAAAATTTATTATGAGATTTCCTTGGGTATGGTAGAGAAACTATTGGCTAATCCTTATAACAGTTCAACTCATTTTGATTACCGTTTGATATATGTCGATGAGATTTGCGGATTGTTTGAGCTTTCAGGTCTACCTGGAGACAAAGTTAAGAAGAAAGTTTTCCCTTTATCTTTGGAGTGAAAAGCACTAATGTGGTACATGCTATTTCATGATATTGGATCATGGGATTGGAATCGCTAGAAGCTGGAACTTCATGAGAAGTTTTACCCTATGCATCTAATTTGTCATGATTAGAATTTTACTTATAATTGTTGGCCTCGTGAAGGAGAGAGTATCCCTCAAGCTTGGGGAAGGATTAAATCTAGTATGCACACTTGCCCTAACCATGATCTCTCAAGAGAATTGATTATACAAAAAATTATGCTCGACTTTCTCACGATGATCAAACATTACTCGATTATTGCGCTACTGGTTTCTATATGAAGGAGACTATTGAATTCAGATGGGATCTTCTTGAAAATATTAAACACAAATCTGAAGATTGGTAACTCGATGAAGGTAATGAGTCAGGTATAAAGCTTAATTTTTATTGTGTTAAATATTTTTTGGAAACTGCTGATTTCCACGAGTTCAGCAATAAATATGGTCTTGACTCTCAGATAGTAGCTACTTTATGTGAATATTTTTCTACCTATGTTGATCTTGCAAAGGACAAGTGGTTGAAATATCATCGTACCATTTAAAAATTACCTCAGGAACCTATTAAAATTAATAACGAATAAATAATTGTTAACCATGTTGATACAATTGTTCCTATTACTTACATTGAGAAATCTCCTTTTCCTCTTAGGATTGGGGAACATGCTAAGGCTACAACTATGGTTAATAAAAGTTATGTTAGGACACCTAAATCTTTTGAACAAATAAATGTTGAGCCTAATGTTGCTACAATTAAAGATCTCCTACTTGATAATATTGATGGCTAGGTTATTTACCTCCGTGATCAAGCTGCTAGGATTGCAAAACATGTTGGAAACAAGCGAGCTGAACTTGATAAACAGAAACCAGTGGTAGACATGCATGTCATCTTAGTTAAAATTGGAGATCATTACTATCATGGCATGTGTGATATTGGTCCTAGTGTTAGTGCTATAACCTTTATACTATATAAACAAATTATGCATGATATAACACCGTGTGAGATTGAAGATATTGATGTCACTATTAAACTTACAAACCGTGATACTATTTCACCACTTGGGATTGTTGAAGATGTTCAAGTCTTGTGTGGAAAAGTCAATTACCCCACTGATTTCTAAGTGCTTGGTTTAGAACACGAGAACTTTTGCTCCATCATATCTGGTAGACCTTTCTTGAATACTATTAACGATCAAATTAATTATGCTACTGAGAAGGTCAAAGTGAGGTTTGGTGATATGTTTCATGAGTTTAATTTATCAAAGTTCAGCAAATAGCCACATGAAAAATAATTGCCTAATAAGGATGAAATAATTGGTCTTGCTTCTATTGTTGTGCCTCCTGCTGATCCACTACAACAATATTTTCTAGACCATAAGAATGATATGCTTCTGAATGAAAGGAATGAAATAGATAAGATATCCTTTGATCAACAACCTATCCTTCAGCACAACCTACCAGTTGATATTTTAGGTGATCCTCCTCTACCCAATGGAGATCCCGTGTTTGAGCTTAAGAAATTACCTGCTACTTTGAAGTATGCTTATCTTGTTGCAAAGAATATAAATCATGTTATTGTTGGTGCTAACCTTTCAGATCATGAGGATAAGGGATTGCTCAAAACTTTAAGGAAGCACAAGGCTATTGTTGTTTATACTCTTGACGATCATAAGGGCATAAGCCCCACCCTACGTCACCACAAGATTAATATGGAACCGGATGCTAAACCTACCGTTGATCATCAACACCATTTCTACCCTAAGATGAAAGAGATGGTAAGAAGAGAAATACTAGAACTTCTCGAGGCACGTATAATTTATCCAAGTGCTAATAGTATATTGGTAAGTCATGTTTAGTGTGTTCCTAAGGAAGGTGGTATAACTGTTGTTCCTAATGATAAAAATGAACTTATTCCATGAAGGATAATAACTGATTATATGATGGTAATTGATTTCAGGAAATTGAATAAATCTACTAGAAAAGATCATTACCTCTTGCATTTTGTTGATAAAATTTTAAAAAGACTATTTGAGCACACACGCTTTTGCTTCCTTGATGGATATTTTGGATTCTCTCAAATACCCGTGTCAAAAGAAAACCAAGAGAAAACTACCTTCACTTGCCCTTTTGGAACTTATGCTTATAAGTGTATGCCTTTTGGTCTATGAAATGCACCTCCTACCTTTCAAAGATGTATGACTGCTATATTCTCTTACTTCTATGAAAAGATTGTTGAGGTTTTCATGGATGATTTTTCCATTTACAAGACTTCTTTTGATGATTTCTTGAGCAACCTTGATCGAGTTTTGGAGAGATGTGAAGAAACTAATCTTGTCTTGAATTGGCAGAGGTGCCACTTTATGGTGAATGAAGGTATAGTACTTGGGCATAAAATTTCCAAACAATGTATTGAGGTAGATAAGGCCAAAGTTGATGTAATAGAGAAAATGCCATGCCCAAAAGATATCGAATGTATAAGAAGTTTCCTCGGTCGTGCTGATTTCTATAGGCATTTCAATAAAGATTTTTAAAGATTTCAAGGCCATTAACTAATATTATTTAGAAATTGTTCCTTTTGTTTTGATGATGATTGTGTAGGAGCCTTTGAAATACTTAAGAAAGCCTTAATCTGTTCACCCATTGTTCAACCACCTGATTGGAACGTACCCTTTGAAATTATGTGTAATGCTAGTTATTATGTTGTTGGTGTTGTTTTAGGGCAAAGAGTAGACAAGAAGTTGAATGCTATTCGTTATGCTATTAAGACCCTAGATACTGCTCAAACAAATTATGCTACTACTGAAAAACAATTTTAGATGTTGAGTTCGCATGTGACAAGTTTAGACCATGCATTGTTGATTTTAAAGTAACTATTTACACCGATCATGCTGCTATTAAATACCTTATGGAAAACAAAGGTGCTAAACCTAGACTTATTAGATGGGTGCTATTACTCCAAGAATTCGACTTGCATATCGTTGATAGGAAGGGAGCTGAAAACCCTATAGGAGGTAACTTGTCTAGGATGGAAAATGATCTTGATGACCCATTACCTATTGATGATAATTTTCCTGATGAGCAACTTCTTGTAATTAACACTTCACGTAGTACTCCTTGGTATGCAGATTATGCTAATAACATTGTTGCTAAATATATTTCGCCTAGCTTCACCTATCCGGAAAAGAAAAAAATTCTTCTATCATTTACGACACTACTTTTGGGATGACCCACATCTTAACAAAGGAGTATATGGTGTTATTAGAGGTTGTATACTTGAGCATGAACAAGAACATATCCTAAGGAAGTGTCATTCCTAGGCCTAAGAAGGACACCATGATGGTGATAGCACTGCACACAAGGTTTGACAATCCAGTTTTTATCAGCCCACTCTTTTTAAAGATACTTTTAATTATGTCCTTTCATGTGATGAATGTCAAATAATTGGTAACATTGGTAAACGTCAAGAAATTCCTGTGAATTATTCACTTGATATTGAACCAATTGATGTCTAGGGCTTAGATTTTATTGGACCTTTTCCTTCCTCTATGGGTATACTCATATTTTAGTTGCTATTGATTATGGTACTAAGTGGGTAGAAGCTATTCCAACTAGTAGGGTTGATCATACCACTTCTATTAGAATACTTAAACACATCATTTTCCCGAGGTTTGGAGTCCCTAGATATTTAATGATTGATGGTGGTTCACATTTTATTCATGGTGCTTTGCGTAAACTCGTAACTAGATATGATGTTAACCGTAGAATTACATCACCTTATCATCCTCAGTCTAGTGACCATGTTGAATTGAGCAAATGAGAAATAGAACTAATATTGCAAAAGACTACCAACTGGTCTAGAAATAATTGGTCAAAGAAATTTATGATGCTTTATGGGCTTATAGAACTGCTTCTAAAAATCCCATGGGAATGTCTCCTTATAAAATGGTTTATGTAAAAGCTTGTCATTTACCTATTGAGTTAGAACATAAAGATTATTCTGCAATTAAAGAACTTAACTATGAATTTAAACTTCTAATGAAAAGAGGTTATTTGATATTAGCTCGCTAGGTGAATGAAGGACATAGGCCTATGAAAATGCAAAGTTATTTAAATAAAAAGTTAAAAGATCGCATGGTAAGAGAATCCAAAAATTAGAATTCAATGTAGGAGATCCAGTGCTTTTGTACAATTCTCATTTCAGATTCTTTGCGGGTAAAATCCTCCTCTCCAAATGGGAAGACCCATATGTTGTCGAAGAGGTCTATCGCTCCGTCTTGATAAAGATCAATAACTTTGAAGGGAAAAAATTTGAGACTGGTAAATGGGCAAAGAATTAAGCATTACATCTCAGGTACACCCATTAATGTTGAAACTAACATCACCCAAGTGATAATACCGGATGAGCACATAAGAGAGACCTTTCGGAACGCTCGGGAAACGTGAAAATGAGGAGGTACGTTAAACGGTAATAAAACCAACTCCAAAAATTCCAAAAAATACGTTCTTTTGGTTTTGGTATTTTATAAAAGTTCCAAGAATAAAAATGAGTTAGGGGGGCGACGAGGAAGCCCCAAGTCAACAAGGCGCCGCCACGGGTGGCCGTGCCTTGATGCCTTGGGGGGGGGGGGGCTCGTGTGCCTCCCACAATATGTTTTCTTCACGAGAACATATTCTTACGTGGAAAAAATCATTATACATACTCCTGACTATTTTGACCACCGCATCGTGAGATTTTCCTCTTTTATTGTTTTGGGCTATTTTTCTAACAAATCTAGATCTCCATGACAACGCCAAACTCCTCCAAGGACAAGTCATTAGAGAAGGTCATCAACTCGTACCTTCCGAAGGTGATAAAACACCCTCGGTCCATTGAGATTCATGAGGGGGGTGCTTCACATGTGTGACGTCGAAGCACCAAAGAAGGAGGGAAGCGAGAAGGCGAGGCTTGCGGCGGTGGAGCTGGAGATCTTCAAGTGCCAAGGGATGGTTAAACGTGGTTTGAGTGCTATATGATCATAGACTTCATCCGGGTGAACAAGATGGACACCAAGAACGTGGGAGAGGCCCTCTTCAAGCTTCAAGAGCGGATTGAAAACCTCAACGCCGAAATCTTTGACCTCCAAAGCCAAAAGTGCGAGTATGAATTGAGGTTTAAGAGGATGTGTGTGGCTGCTTATTTCAGGGTCCCGGAGACAAGGTTTTCTTTCTATTATAGTGAGAAATGACTTGGAGGGCCGAAGATCAAGCTCTCGCATCATCACCATCATCACCCAGGACGAACACATGAGTACATGGGTGTGGGAACCACCCTTAGGTTTTTCCAAGCTTCGGGAGGTGCCCCGATATCGTATCACCAGCACTTTCATCATTACCATCTATCTTAGTTTGATCCTTAGTTGTTTCGTGATTTAGATAAATAAATTTAAGATTTTCTTTTCTTAGAATTTTTTCTTTGAGATCCATCTATCCTTGTAATCGAGTGTGAGAGTTATACAATAAAGATTAGTTGAGTGTGTGTTTTACTTCTGTGCACCCATCATCATAGCATTGCAATAAAAACGAAATATAAAGATCATATTCTTGTGTCATGAGAAGTATAACTTCACACGAAAAAGGGTATAAGTGATAAAAAATGTTGATACTAAACAAACATAGTATTAGTCATTGATGCATCTAAGAAAGATTATGATAGAGGAGATAAGACTCACATATAAATATACTATCTTGGACATCTTTTATGATTGTGAGCCCTTACCAAATATTATATAATGATCAAGTGTTGATGTTGGACATGGAAGACAACATAATGATTATGGTAGTTTACATTCACATAGAAGTTATATGGTTTTGGATCCTTTAACATGTGGTGCTTGCTTTAGATCCTTTTATAGCCCAAAGAAATTTCGTGCTAAGTAGAGATACTAATTTTGCATCCATAACCTTGAAACCCAGTTTTTTGCCATGAGAGTCCACCATACCTAACCATGGATTAAGTAAGATCCTTCAAAAAAGTTGTCATCGGTGCATCAAGGAATAAAAATTGCTCCTACACATGTATGGTCTTTTATTGTAAGGGAAAATAAGCTTTGTATGATCTTGTGATGGCAAAGAAATAAAAGCAACAAACTGCGTAATAAAGTTTGCTATCACAAGGGGGAATATAAATTGACATTCCTTTGCACTAAGAGTTTGCACATCCAAAAAGTTCAAAGTGCATGACAACCTTTGCTTCCCTCTACAAAGGGCCTATCTTTTATCTTCGTGAGATCATTCCCGTGTGTACTCCTCTTCCTACCTATTAACTATAGTGTAAAGCACCATTTGACATCCTCGACTTTTGCTACAGTGATGATTGTAATTAAGCGACAGTGATCCCGCGCTAATGATGCCATGGCACCATGGATTATATCAATGTTCTCATGTTGGTTGAAACCGAATCACAATTCGAAGCTTTGAGATTAAGTCAAACAAGAAAAGATTTCGGTTGCTGAAATGAAAATGTCACGGGAGTTATGAAAATTCTCTAACGAATTATAGAGGTGAATCGAGCGCTTTAGGAATTATTGGTAATCTCAATATATTTAAAAGTGGAGCTTTAAATAAAATAAATAAAAGAAATATAGTGAATGAAAATAAAGAATTAAAGTATATATAATAAATTATAAAAGAAAATTTAATAATAAAAAGAATAATAAAAAGAATTTTAAATAATAATAATAATAATAAAAGGAAAAAGCCCCTCACCCAACTGGGCAAGTTGGCCCAGCCGTCCAAGCTCCCACGAAACCCTAGCGAAACACCCGGCTACCCCCGCTCCCGTGGTCGCCGCTGCCAGGACCGAGCCCCGGCTCACCCTGGCCTCGCTGCCCCACCTAACCACCCCCACCTAACCTCTCTCTCCCCCCCCACCTAATCCCCACGAGGCACCGAGCCCTCTCCCTTGGCCTACCCCTCCCAGGACACCCCACCAACCGACACCTCCTCCCCCTCCCAGATCCCCCCGCACAGCCCCCCAGCAATCCCCCCACAGCCTCCCACCTTGCCTCCCAGATCAGCAGGAGCCCCGCCGACCGGCCCTCCCCTGCAATCCCTGCCGACTGGCCCTCCCCTGTAAGCCCCGTCGGCCTCCCTCCCGTGCACCGCCCCACCGCGGCCCCGGGAGCCCCTCCGTCGGCGGCTCCATCCCGGGGGCCCTCATCACCGGGGCCCCTCTCGGCGACCCTTCGGCCGGCTCCCCCTCGCCGGCATGACCTCACCGGCACCACCACCAGCGTCACCACCGTCACCGCTTCGTCCTACTCCTCGCCGTCACCTCCGCCTCCCGAGAACTCCGGCTTCACCGGGCCCTCTCGTCAACGTCGGTGAGCCCCTCCTCGGGATCTTCCCACCATCTCCTTCCTCGCGCCGTCCAGGTTCTGTTCCGGCAAACGGCGCTCCGTTCCGACGACGTGGTGCTTGCATAGGTGTTGATGGAGATGCTTCTTTTCTCTGTTGCAAGAGAGTCTCTGTTGTTAGCACACAGAGTTAGGAGAGGAGATGAAAAGAAAGAAATAAAAATAAATGATGTATTGCGTATGTATGTATGTATTAGATGTCGTGCGTATTTTGTATGTATGAGATGCACATATGTATGTATTTATGTATGTGGGTATGTGGAGAAATACGTGATGTTTTATTTGCGTAAATATGGGTATGTGGCCTAAAGCCACTTACCGGTGGGGCCAACTCACCCCGGTGTCTATGACAGGGAGGCCCCACACCCTCTTTTAAGAAATGTGAAAATTAAAATATAAAAATAAAAATAATGTTTTTATTAAATAAATAAATAGATATATTATTTAATTAATTATTTGGGTAATTAGAATAATTAGAGTATGACACGTGGGTCCCCCACTAAATTAATCTGATTAATTACTATTTAATCTTAATTAAAAACGTGTGTCTATGACGTTCGGGACCTACTAGTCAGTTGACCAGTCAACTGTTGATGTCAGCATGACATCATGCTGATGTCATAATTGCATTTAATCAATTTAATTAAATCTGTTTTTAATTCCTAATTATTGAATAAAACTTTAAAAATTAATATAAAATAATCCGTAAGTCAGATCAAAATATTTTCAACATGAAAGTTGATCAGCAGAACGAGACGAACCCATATACACGGTCCATTAGTTTGTCACGCGTCTCTAGCATAGCAAACGTGGGACATTTCCAGCATTTTCAGTCTGACCGGTAGTAGCCCGAGACCTGGAAAAATATCGTCAGATATTCTTCCGACCCGTCTGTGACGGATGTTGTTGCGTTAGCTCATGTCTAGCCTGCATCTTGCCATGTCATGCATTGTGTTGCACAGTTGCTATTATTTATTGTTTCTTCCCCCTCTTCTTATCAGTAGACCCCGAGACTGTCGCTGATGTCGGGTACATCTACGACCCTTTCCGATCAATCCTTTGCCGCAGAGCAGCAAGGCAAGCAAACCCCCTTGATCATTGCTATATCGCCTATCTCTTTCTTCCTACTGCTTGCATTAGTATTTTGCTACTGTTGTAGTTAACTCTTATATCTGATGCATACCCTGTTTTTGATGAATTGCTACTTTGAGTCATGTACCTTTAAATTTGCTTAGTATAGGTGGAGCAGTCATCCCTTCTGACCCCGTAGTCCAGTTGCCCCGCTTGATTTCAAATCTCGATCTCTGATCGACGAGCCAGACACGACACCACACATAGACCCCCCTTAGTTGTACGACGCTATAGAGATACTATCGGGTACCGAGGGTGACACCTCGCTAAGTACTCCTGATGATATCTCTGTAGTATAGCTAGTCGGTCGTGGTTATCGAGGGTGATTCCTCTTTCACCATTCCCCACGATGCCTCTCGCGTGCAACCCCTCAAGTGTGGGACCCCCGAGGGTGATTCCTCCAAGCCCACCTGGACGGATACATCGTTCGGAATCCAACGAGGGTGATACCTCGGATTCCCCCCGACGTTACAACCACACTGTTACTCGACCATGTTACTGGGACCATTGGTGATTCGTTGTAAGACGGGTGGATTCCCGCGAGATTGTGTCGTTGGCCTAATTAAAATGTTAATGGATTTGGGTGTTTGACCTGGGTTGGTCGGAGACCTTTTCGCACTAATCGGCTACGCGAGAAGAATTATGGGTACTCGGCGTCGCGGTATCAGCCGAAGCTTTTCAGATGTCAGCAACGTAGTTGCGTGCGACCGAGTGGTCCCGAGATGCATCGCGCTTGTGATTAAGGGATGCTAGGACTGACGTCAGCCGCCCTCGCATCATGCAGGAGCGCGGAGGGGAACTGGGCACATGAACCCTTTGCGCTTAGGATTTAGACCGGCGGGCTGGCCTCTGTGATTAGTCTTAGGTGGGGCTGCGACGTGTCGATATTCCGAGGCCGGGCATGACCCAGAAAAGTGTGTCCGGCGAGAGTGTATCGAGCGTGACGGGACATGTGGTGCACCCTTGCAGGGATGAAAATTAACTATTCGAATAGCCGTGTCCACGGTTATAGGATGACTTGGAGTTGTGCCCTCATCTTATACAACTACAATTGTTACTTATCTGGAATTAGTTGCCTCGGGATTGCTTCCTCGCAGGGAGCCGAGGGAGGATCTCTGGGCATGACCTCACTTTAATATTGCTGCAACAATATGACTACTATTTGTGTTACCCCCCTGTTCTATTCTCGTCTATTGCTGCAAGACCCTGAAGATGCTAGTCTTCGATAGGACTAGGCCTTCTCTCTCTATTCTCGCTTTGCTGCAGTCAGTCCACATATAACCACCCCCCTTCTTTGACATTGATGCATATTTAGAATAGTTCTGATGTAAGACTTGCGAGTACTTTGGATGAGTACTCACCGCTGCTTTGCTCCCCCCTTGTCCCCTTGATCCGTCTGCTGTGACCACATGATGGAGCCCAGGAGATGGAGGCCCCTGCCGACGATGATAGCTACCCCGACGGTGCCTACTACTACGTGGAGGTCGCTGATGATCAGGAGTAGTTAGGAGGTTCCCACGCAGGAGGCCTCGCCTCGTTCGATCGTTGTATCTTTTGTGCTAGCCTTCTCTAAGGCACCCCAATTTTTATGTTTGTACTCGGATATTGTTGCTTCCGCTGACTCGTGTGTTTATCGAGCTTCCGTATTCTAGCCCTCGAGGCCCCTGGCTTGTAATATGAAGCTGATATTGCTTTATTTGTGTCTAGTGTTGTGTTGTGATATCTTCCTGTGAGTCCTTGGGTTTGATCGTACGCATTTGCGTGTATGATTAGCGTATGATTAAACCAAGGGCGTCACAAGTTGGTATCACAGCCGACTGCCTGTAGGTAGACCCTTTCCAACTCCTTGGCTGAAGTTGAGTCTAGTGTTTGAAAAACTTTACTAACATTGATGTTGTGGCTTACGGGCCCACATATCAATTGGGTGGTATTAGTATCTTTTACTCCTTTCCTATACTCTGGGCTCTACTCTCTCTTCTCTTTCGGGTCAAAGATTTTACTAACTCTAACATTAGGTTCTCGTAATCACATCGACCCGGAGCGCTGGACTATCTACTCTTTTCTCCTGAATATATATTACACACACTGTCATTTGACATCCGTCAATCTTATTTTCACATGTGTCCCGCAAGACAGCACGTGCGCCTAACACAGGCCACTGAGACGACTGGGTTCCCGGCCATTTTGGTCGACCTCCTCACCTGGCTGGGATATCGCTGGCATCCCGAGTACACTCTGTTCGAGGATTTCCGCGAGTACAACCAGTACCAGTACCAGGCTGAGGTTCGCATCTTCGACAAGATGAGCGGCGAGATCCTCGAGCGCTACGTCTTCTGTGGTATTGGAGTTTCGTTCGAGATGGTCGTCCATGATGCGGCCGACATCGCTATCACCCGCCTCCGTGGAGCGTACCCTCACCTAGAGGAGAGCCCTTTTAGATACATCCCACATGCTGCTGTTGGGGATGAGACTGGGTCTGATCTCACTGCCTACGCTTCTGACGTTCGGGAGCACAGCGACCGATCCAACGTCACTGTCTTCGCCCCCTACGTGACGCGTCGGTACGACGCGCGGGTTCTGGTGCAGTACACTGAGGCACTGGATCGTGCTTTTCGAGCTCTAACTATGGAGATGTATGTTACGCGCGCACGTCTTTACAACGCGTTGACAGAGCTGCAGCCATCACACTGCCCGAGGGTTCCCCCTACTCGCATCCGCGAGCCGAGCAGGACAGAGCTACCATCAGCTCTCGAGTGGACTGATGTTGGGGGTAGAACCCCTGCACTTGGACCTCAGCTCCTCGACTGGATGTGGTGCCCTCACCAGAGTCACAACGGGACACAGGGTCTTGTCCCTACCTTCTATCACCGCCAGCTACCAGGATTCGTTCGTCCTCTCCGACGTTGATGTAGCCTTATCGCTATATCTGGTTGTGGTACTCTTCCACCACGTGTGTGCGTGCCGCCTAGTGAGTCCAGGTTATCGTCTAATGCGTCCAGGCTATCGCCAAATTTTGAATTTGTAATCGTTAGTGTGTAACCGAACTTATGTATGGGTTTGTATGTCGAACTCAACTACTATGGAGTATCTATCGCATTTTCCTTTCATCATGCTTGATTACTTCATGAATGCGTGCGATGCCTTTGCAATTACTTTAAGCTAAACTACCCCTGTTAAATATTTAACAGGATGGTTAGACCAGCTGGCCGCCCGCGTGCCCCTGCCAACGATGCACCACCCCCGCCTCCTGAGTATATGGCGGGGATGATCCAACAGTTTGAGCTGAACCGCCAGTTTATGCAAGGGCTCATGGATCAGTTCCAAAGGCCGAACATGAACCAACAGCAAGGCGTGACACTGCAAGACTTCTGCCACCTCAACCCTGCGATCTACCGCAGCTCAACTCAGCCTCTTGATGCTGATGACTAGCTCCGTGACATTTCTTATGAGCTAGAATCTGCCAATGCGCCCCTGGCGAGCTATGTCAACTTTGTCGCCTACTTCCTGAAGGGTCCCGCTGCTCAATGGTGGGACAGCCACAGGCGCTCTCAGCCTGATGGAACTATCATCACTTGGGCAGAGTTCAAGGCTGCTTTCCGTGCTCGATACATTCCTCAGGGAATCATGGACCGGAAGAAGCGTGAGTTCCGCAGTCTGGTCCAGGGCAACAAGACTGTCGATGCTTATCAGCGGGAATTTCCGGACTTATCTCGCTATATTGAAGAAGACATTGCAACTGATGCACGCAAACATGAGAAGTTCCGTGAAGGCCTCCACCCTGATATCAAGATGACACTCCTCGTTTAGGACTATGCTGATTTCGCCACCGTGGTGAACAAGGCTATTCAGGTTGAGACTGGTCTGCAGGAATACAAGGATAGCAGCAAGCACAACCGTGACATGGGCTCATCTTCGGGCTCATCTGCACAGAAGCGGAAGATTTGGATTCCCAATAACATGTACCGTGCACCTACTCCTGCTCCGAGGCCGTCTTATGCTGCACCTCGCCTGCCTCTTCCACCACCTAGGTAGCCGAGGCTTCCAGCTCCACCGCCTCGAGTTCCTCCTTCCCGTCCCGAGGACGGGCTGTGCTTCAAGTGTGGCCGACCAGGTCACCGTGCCAGAAACTGCAGGAAGAATCCGAATCAGTTGACACTTCCCTCAACTGGTAGTGGCAACAACCAGAACCGCAACTTCAACGCTAAGCCTGCTTATGTTCGTGGTCAAGCCAACAACATTGATATGGGTCAAGCTCAAGACCAGCCTGCTACCGTGATGGGTACACTCCTCGTTAACTCAGTACCTGCTTCTGTATTGTTTGATACAGGAGCATCGCATTCCTTTATGTCGGAAAATTTTGCATTCATTCATGGCATTAAGTACGAAGAGATGAACGTCCCAATAGTGGTAAGCACCCCCTCGGGCCAATGCCGACCCTCCATGGTCTGCCCCAATGTCCCCATTGAAATTCAAGGATTGGAATTCTTTGCCTCTCCCATGTTATTGACTTCTTCCAACATTGATCTCATACTGGGGATGGACTGGTTGAAAGCTCATACGGCATCGGTCGTTTGTGCAACCAAGACCGTCCACCTCCAACACCGATCAGATGAATTAATAAGCTACCATGCTCATCTCGTCCGAAATGCCGAGGCATGGTTGTATGCTTTGAATGCATTAAATGTGTCGCCTCTTAAAGGGATTGAAAACATTCCAGTGGTCCGAGAATTCCAAGATGTCTTTCCACAAGAACTTCCGGGGATTCCCCCTGCTCGAGCTGTCGAGTTTGTCATTGACTTGGTACCCGGTACAACTCCTATTGCTAAGCGTCCTTATAAAATGCCACCACATGAACTCCTTGAACTTAAGCAAGAAATTGACAACTCGCTTCGTCTAGGTTTCATTCGTCCGAGTTCCTCTGCTTGGGGAGCACCTTTTCTCTTTGTTAAGCAGAAGGATGGGACAAATCATTTGGTTCAAGACTATCGTCCTATCAACCAGGCCACTATTCAAAACAAATATCATTTTCCTCGGATAAATGATTTGTATGATCAACTTATTGGTTCCACCGTCTTCTCTAAGTTTGAATTGAGGTTGGGATACCACCAGATCTGTGTTCGCAAAGAGGATATTCCAAAGACCGCCTTTGTTACTCATTATGGATCATACGAGTACACCATCATGTCCTTCGGCTTAACCAATGCACCGGAAACCTTCTCTCGATTGATGAACTATATATTCACGGACAACCTCGACAAGTTCGTCGTGGTATATGGATGATATTCTGGTATTTTCGAAGAATAAAGAGGAACATGTCGAACATCTTCGTCTTGTACTGGATAAGCTTCGAGAGCATAAACTCTATGCGAAGTATTCCAAATGTGAATTCTGGCTAGACAAAGTGACTTACCTTGGTCATGTGATTTCCAAGGATGGTATTGCAGTCAACCCCGAATGAATTCAAGCTATTCTTGACTGGACTCCCCCGAAGAATGTCAAGCAAGTCAGAAGTTTTCTCGGACTCGCCAGCTATTGCCGTCGATTCATCGAGAACTTCTCCAAGATTGCGAAGCCCTTAACCAACCTGCTTCACAAAGGTGTTAAGTATGAGTGGACTGATAAATGTTAGGAAGGTTTCGAGGCACTCAAGGACAAACTGACATCCGCTCCAGTACTTGCTCCTCCGGATACAAAAAGGGATTTCGTCATATATTGTGACGCTTCTCGTCAAGGAATAGGTTGTGTCCTGATGCAGGATCGCAAGGTGATTTCTTATGCTTCACGTCAACTGCGTGCTCATGAAGAGAACTACCCAATTCATGATCTCGAGCTTTCCGCAGTTATCCATGCACTGAAAGAATGGCGACAATACCTTGTCGGTAATTGCTGTGAAATCTACACCGACCATCAAAGTCTGAAGTACTTGTTCACTCAGCCTGAGCTGAATCTACGTCAACAAAGATGGATGGAGCGTATAGCAGATTTTGACTGTAGTATATCGTATACCCCTGGCAAGGCTAACGTAATGGCTGATGCCTTGAGTCGCAAGTCATACTGCAACCACCTCCAGGTTCATAAGGTTCACGATCGTCTGCAAGAGGAATTCCATAAGCTGAACCTCCATATTGTTCCTCAGGGTTACCTTGTTCCCCTCCTGAAGAGTGTCAAAAGATGAACCTTCGTGTTGTTAATCAGGATTCCCTCAGTAACCTAGTGGTTGAACCAGATCTTGTGAGCTCCATAAAGAATCTGCAAGGCTTTGACGATGATGTCGACAGGATTAAGAGCTATATTGCGAAGGGTAAACCCTCCTTTTTCACTGTTGATGAAGATGGCGCCTTGTACTTCAAGGGTCGCCTATTCGTCCCAAATAAGAAGGAAAATCTCAGGAAGACCGGAGATGTGATGAAAGAAGCTCACGGCACACCATTGTATATTCAGCCGGGTAGTACCAAGATGTACCAAGACATTCGGCAAAGATTCTGGTGGCCCAATATGAAACAAGACATTGCACGCTATGTGGCAGAATGTGATATATGCCGACGTATCAAAGCAGAACATCAAAAGCCTGCTGGAACTCTGCAACCTATCTCTATTCCTGAGTGGAAATTGGACCATGTTGAAATGGACTGTGTCACTAGTTTTCCCAGATCTCAGAAAGGTAATGATGCTATTCTTGTCGTCATTGATCGACGGTCTAAAGTTGCACATTTCCTGGCCGTCAAAGAAACAATTAATGCTAGTCAGCTGGCAGATCTTTATATGTCAAGAGTTGTTTCACTTCAAGGTATTCCGTTGGTAATCAGTTTGGACCGTGGCAGCTTGTTCACTTCAAAATTCTGGGAAAGTTTTCAGAAGGTTATGGGGACTCATCAGTCCTTCAGCACTGCATTTCATCCTCAATCCCAGGGACAAGTTTAAAGAGTCAACCAAATTATCGAGGACATGCTTCGAGCTTGTGTCATTTCTTTCGGTAAGAAATGGGAGGAATCTCTCCCGTATGCCGAGTTCTCTTACAACAATAGCTATCAAGCTAGTCTGAAGATGGCCCCTTTCGAAGTATTGTATGGACGAAGGTGTCGAACTCCTCTGAATTGGTCAGAAACTGGGGAACAATCACTCTTCGGTCCGGATATTATTCAACATGCCGAAGATCAAGTCCGCATTATTCATGAGATTCTGAAGGCTGCTCAGTCTCGTCAGAAGAGTCAGTATGACCGTCATCATCAAGATATGGTCTATCAACCTCGCGAAAAGGCTTATCTTCGTGTCACACCAATGAGAGGTGCACATCGTTTTGGGATCAAAAGCAAGTTAGCTCCTCGCTATATTGGTCCTTTCACTGTTCTCGATAGGCGTGGAAGAGTGGCTTATCAATTGGAACTGTCGACGAACCTTTCTCAGGTTCACGTTGTCTTCCATGTTTCTCAGTTCCATCGCTGCTTCGAGGATCCTATTCGAGCAGTGGAT
Source organism: Hordeum vulgare subsp. vulgare (assembly GCF_904849725.1). Taxonomy (NCBI): domain Eukaryota; kingdom Viridiplantae; phylum Streptophyta; class Magnoliopsida; order Poales; family Poaceae; genus Hordeum; species Hordeum vulgare. Next base: position 241,323,301 of record NC_058524.1, on the reverse strand, counting down.
CATGGTATGCTTGAGCTGCAACAAGACCTCTCTTATAAAGAGCATCCGGTCTGCATTCTCGACCAAGCTGAACGTAAAACTCGTCGCGAAGTCACCAAGTTCCTTAAGGTGCAGTGGTCAAATCATTCTGAAGATCAAGCCACTTGGGAACGCGAGGATCATCTTGGTAATGAATACCCCGGGCTCTTTCCTTCTACCTCTTAATTCTCGGGACGAGAATTCTTGTTAGTAGGGGAGAATTGTGACATCCTCGACTTTTGCTACAGTGATGATTGTAATTAAGCGACAGTGATCCCGCGCTAATGATGCCACGTCACCGTGGATTATATCAATGTTCTCATGTTGGTTGAAACCGAATCAAAATTCGAAGCTTTGAGATTAAGTCAAACGAGAAAAGATTTTGGTTGTTGAAATGAAAATGTCACGGGACTTACGAAAATTCTCTAACGAATTATAGAGGTGAATCGGGCGCTATTGCAATTATTGGTAATCCCAATATATTTAAAAGTGGAGGTTTAAATCAAATAAATAAATAAAAAGTGAATGAAAATAGATAAATAAAAGAAAGAATTAAAAGTATATATAATAAATTATAAAAGAAAAATTAATAATAAAAAGAATAATAAAAAGAATTTGAGATAATAATATAAAAAAGGGAAAAAGCCCCTCCCCCAACTAGGCCAAGTTGGCCTAGCCGGAGAGGCCACAAGGAAACCCTAGCGAATCACCCGGCTCCCCCCGCTCCCCTGGCCGCCGCCGCCAGGACCGAGCCCCCGCTCTCCTTGGCCTCGCTGCCCCACATAACCACCTCCACCTAACCTCTCGCTGTCCTCGCACCTAATCCCCATGAGGCACCGAGCCCTCTCCCTCGGCCTACCCCTCCCACGACACCCCACCAACCGACACCTCCTTCTCCTCCCAGATCCCCCCGCACAGCCCCCCAACGATCCCCCCCCACAGCCTCCCACCTCGCCTCCCAGATCGGCAGGAGCCCCGCCGACCGGCCCTCCCCGGCAAGCCCCGCCGACCGGCCCTCTACTGCAAGCCCCGTCGGCCTCCCTCCCCTGCACCGCCCCACCGCGGCCCCGAGAGCCCCTCCGTCGGCGCCTCCATCCCGGGAGGCCTCATCATCGGGGCCCCTCTCAGCGACCCTCCGGCCGGCTCCCCCTCGCCGGCACAACCTCACCGGCACCACCACCACCGTCACCGCTTTGTCCTCCTCCTCGCCGTCACCTCCGCCTCCCGAGAACTCCGGCTTCACCGGGCCCTCTCGTCAACATCGGTGAGCCCCTCCTCGGGCTCCTCCCACCATCTCCTTCCTCGCGCCGTCCCGGTTCCGTTCCGGCAAACGGCGCTCCGTTCCGATGACGTGGTTCTCGCGTAGGTGTTGATGGAGATGCTTCTTTTCTCTCTTGCAATAGAGTATCTCTTGTTAGCAGAGAGAGTTAGGAGAGGAGATGAAAAGAAAGAAATAAAAATAAATGATGTATTGCGTATGTATGTATGTATTAGATGTTGTGTGTATTTTGTATGTATGAGATGCACATATGTATGTATTTATGCATGTGGGTATGTGGAGAAATACATGATGTTTTATTTGCGTAAATATGGGTATGTGGCCTAAAGCCACTTACCGGTGGGGCCAACTCACCCCGCTGTCTATGACAGGGAGGCCCCACACCCTCTTTTAAGAAATGTGAAAATTAAAATAAATAAAAATAATGTTTTTATTAAATAAATAAATAGATATATTATTTAATTAATTATTTTGGTAATTAGAATAATTAGAGTATGACACGTGGGTCCCCCACTAAATTAATCTAATTAATTACTATTTAATCTTAATTAAAAACTTGTGTCTATGACGTTCAGGACCCAGTGGTCAGTTGACCAGTCAACTGTTGGTGTCAGCGTGACACAATGCTGATGTCATAATTGCATTTGATCAATTTAATTAAATATGTTTTTAATTCCTGGTTATCGAATAAAACTTTAGAAATTAATATAAAATAATTCGTAAGTGAGATCAAAATATTTTCGACACGAAAGTTGATCAGCAGAACGAGACGAACCCGGACACACGGTCCATTCGTCTGTCACGCGTCTCTAGCTTAGCAAATGTGGAACATTTCCATCGTTTTCAATGTGACCGGTAGTAGCCCGAGACCCGGAAAAATATTGTCAGATATTCTTCCAACCCGTCTATGACGGATGTTGCTGCGTTAGCTCATGTCAAGCCTGCATCTTGCCATGTCATGCATTGTGTTGCACTGTTCTATTATTTATTGTTTCTTCCCCCTCTTCTTACCGGTAGACCCCGAGACTGACGCTGCTGCCGGGTACATCTACAACCCTGCTGATCAGTCCTTTTCCGCAGAGCAGCAAGGCAAGCAAACCCCCCTTGATCATTCCTATATCGCCTATGTCTTTCTTCCTACTGCTTGCATTAGTATTTTGCTACTGTTGTAGTTAACTCCTATATCTTATGCATAGCCTGTTTTAGATGAACTACTACTTTCAGTCATGTACTTTAAATCTGCTTAGTATAGGTGGAGCAGTCATCCCCTCTGACCCCGTAGTCCAGTTGCCCCGCTTGATTTCAAATCTCGATCTCTGATCGACGAGCCAGACCCGACACCGCACATACACCCCCGTTAGTTGTACGGCGCTACAGAGATACTATCGGGTACCGAGGGTGACACCTCGCTAAGTACTCCTGATGATATCTGCTACGGCAACAAAAGTCCTTCCCTGGCGCTTAGGAATTCTTCTTGTTACTTCTCTGGTTTGCGTTGGTTTTTCCCTTGAAGAGGAAAGGGTGATGCAGCACAGGAGCAGTAAGTATTTCCCTTAGTTTGAGAACCAAGGTATCGATACAGAAGGAGGGCCTCGTCAAGTACAGAGTACCTGCACAAACACAAAAGAGCTTGCACCCAATGCTTCAAAGGGGTTGTCAATCCCTTCAAGATTCTTTGCAAAGTGAGATCTGAAGGCGGAAAGTGCAACGAAGTAAAAAGTGTAAGGCTGAAAATATGGTGTGGAGTAGACCCTGGGGGCCATAGTTCTCAGTAGAGGCTTCTCTCATAATAGCAAATATCACGATGGGTGAACAAATTACTGTCGAGCAATTGATAGAACCGCGCAAAATCATGACGATATCTAAGGCAATGAGCATGCATATAGGCATCACGTCCGAGACAAGTAGACCGATACTTTCTGCATCTACTACTATTACTCCACACATCGACCGCTATCCAGCATGCATCTAGTGTATTGAGTTCATGACGAACAGAGTAACGCTTTAAGCAAGATGACATGATGTAGAGGGATAATCTCAAACCAATGATGAAAACCTCATCTTTTTACCCTTGATGGAAACAACACGATGCGTGCCTCTCTGCCCCTTCTATCACTGGGTGAGGTCACCGCACGGTATGAACCCAAAACCAAGTACTTCTCCCATTGCCAGAATCATAGATCTAGTTGGCCAAACAAAACCCACAACCCGAAGAGAATTACAAGGATATGAAATCATGCATAAGAGAGATCAGAAGAAACTCAAATAAGATTCATAGATAATCTGATCATAAATCCACAATTCATCGGATCTCGACAAACACACCGCAAAAGAAGATTACATCGCATAGATCTCCATGAAGATCATGGAGATCTTTGTATTGAAGATACAAGAGAGAGAGAAAGCCATCTAGCTACTAGCTATGGAACCGTAGGTCTATGGTGAACTACTCACGCATCATCGGAGAGGTCATGGTGTTGATGAAGAAGCCCTCCGTATCCGAAGCCCCCCTCCGGCAGGGCACCAGGACGTGCCCCAGATGGGATCTTGCGGAGACACAAGCTTGCGGCGGCGGAAAAGTGATTACGATGATCTCCTGATTTTTTTCTGGAATTTATGGGATTATATAGGCGAAAGACCTAGGTCGGGGGACCTCCAGGGGGGCAGAAGCCTCGATGGCGCGGCCCCCCTGGCCGCGGGATGGGGGCTTGTGGGGCCCCTGGAGCTCCTCTGGCTTGGCTCCCAAGTTCTACGATCTTCTTCCGTTCCAGAAAAAATCTTTTCGGGGATTTTCTTCCGTTTGGACTCTGTTTCAGAATCTCCTCTGAAAGGGGTCAAAAACATGGAAAAACAGGAACTGACACTTGGCACTGAGTTAATAAGTTAGTCCCAAAAAATATATAAAAGTCATGCAAAACATCCAAAGTTTGACAAGATAATAGCATGAAACCATCAAAAATTATAGATACGTTGGAGACGTATCAAGCATCCCCAAGCTTAACTCCTTCTCGTCCTCGAGTAGGGAAGTGATAAATCATGAATTTTTGATGTGGAATGCTATCTAGCATAGTTCTCCTTTTCAACTTCTTTCATGTGACATGAATGTTCAGATACGTAAGATTCAAAACAATAGTTTCCTATTGACATGAAAACAATAATACTTCAAGCAAACTAACAAAGTAATCATGAACTTTCAAAATAACAAGGGCAAAGAAAGCTATCCCTACAAAATCATATAGTCTGGCTATGCTCCATCATCCTTACACAACTAATGTAAATCATGCAAAATCCCGGTATTGGCCAAGTAATTGTTTTCGGACTCTTATTTTCTCAAACCTTTTATAACTATCACGCAATACATGAGCGCGAGCCATGGATATAGCACTATAGGTGGAATAGAGTGTGGTGGTGGTTGTGAGACAAAAAAGAAGGAGATGGTCACATTGAGTCGGCGTATCAATAGGCTATGGAAATGGCCATGAATAGATATCAATGTGAATAAGTAGGGATTGCCATACAAGAGATGCACTAGAGCTATAAGAATGTGAAAGCTCAAGAGGAAAACTAGTGGGTGTGCATCCACTTGCTTGCTCACGAAGACCTAGGGCAATTTTGAGGAAGCCATCATTGGAATATACAAGCCAAGTTATAAAACGAAGATTCCCACTAGCATATGGTAGTGACAAAGCAAGAAGCTCTCAATAATGAAGAACATGGTGCTAACATGAAGCACAAGTGTGGAAAAAGATAGTAGCATTGTCCCTTCTCTCTTTTTTCATTTGGGCTCTTAGGCCTCTTTTTTTCTTTTCTTTTCTTTTCTCTTTTTTTGTTTTTGGGCTCTTTGACCTCTTCTTTTTTTCCTCACATGGGACAATGCTCTAATAATGATGATCATCACACTTTTATTTACTCACAGCTCAAAGATCACAATGATGATGACTCCATAGGAAATGCCTCCGGCACTGTACCGGGATGTGCAACAATCTAGCATGGCGTATGACGTTGAAACATCTCGCTAGCTATCTTACGATCATGCAATGGCAATATGAGAGTGACGGCACAAGTCATGAGATGGACGGTGGGAGTTGCATGGCAATATATCTCGGAATGGCTATGGAAATGCCATAGTAGGTAGGTATGGTGGCTGTTTTGAGGAAGGAGTTTGGTGGGTTTGTGCACCGGCGAGAATTGTGCGGCACTAGAGAGGCTAGCAATGGTGGGAGGTGAAAGTGCATCTATACCATGGGCTCACATTAGTCATGAAGAACTCACATACTTATTGCGAAAGTTTTTATTAGTAATCGAAACAAAGTGCTAAATGCATACTCCAAGGGGAAGGGTTGGTAGGTGTAAACCATCGCGCGCTCCCGGCCTCAACACAAAGGATGACAATCAATAGATCAATTATGCTCCGACTTCCTAACATAGCGGTTCACCATACGTGCATGCTACGGGAATCACTAACTTCAACACAAGTATTTCTAGATTCACAACACCCTACTAACATAACTCTCAATATTACCGAATCCACGTCTCAAAACTAATTGAGAGGAATCGAAACTTCTCTTTCTACTCAATGCACATTAAGATGGAGGTTTTTGCATCCTCTTTGGGTACCTAGCACATTTGGGACTACTTTCATAACATAAGCCAACTACCAAGTCATGCACCGCCGTGCTCTAAAGATATAAGTGAAGCACAAGAGCAAAAGTATCCATCTCAAAAGATATAAGTGAAGCACTAGATCAAAAGTATCTAGCTCAAAAGATATAAGTGAAGCACTATGAGCATTCCAGCAAAATCACGATGAGTGCATGTCTCTCCCTCTCAAAAAGGTGTGCAACAAGGATGATTGTGACACAACAAAAGGAAAATACTCCTGCGATACAATACGCTCCAAGCAAAAACACATATCATGTGGTGAATAAAAATATAGGTCCAACTAATGTTACCGATGGATTGAAGACGAAAGAGGGGATGCCTTCCTGGGGCATCCCCAAGCTTAGGCTTTTGGTGTCCTTGAATTTGGCTTGGGATTCCTTGGGCATCCCCAAGCTTGAGCTCTTTCACTCCTTATCTCTTTGTCCATGAGAACATCACCCAAAACTTGAAAACTTCACAACACAAAACTTAAACAGAAACTTGTGATAACATTAGTACAAGAAAACAAACTACCACTTCTTTTGGTACTGTAGCAAACTTGAATTCCATCTATATTGATGATGGGCTACTGTATTCTCACTTTTCCATGGCTAGTACCCCCGATACTAACCATAGTTTTATCAAAACAAGCAACCAACTCAACAAAAACAGAATCTGTCAAAAACAAACTAGTATGTAGCAATCTGTATACTTCCTATACTTCTGGTTCCTAAAAAATCTGAAAAATTACTAAGGCCAGGGGAAAAAGCCTATCAACCAGCATAAAAAGAATCAACTCAAAATCTCTTTCTGAATAAAAATGAAAAATCATCTCGTGAGCGAAAAGTTTCTGTCTTTTTCCAGCAGGATCAAAAAACCATTACCAATACTAGTCATAAAGACTTTGCTTGGATCAAACACAAAAAGAAACACAAAAAACACAATCACAACAGAATTGTGAAAGTGTGGATGCAACCAAACAGAAATAAAAAGATAAATTCACTGGGTTGCCTCCCAACAAGCGCTATTGTTTAACGCCCTTAGCTAGGCATAGGAGCGATAGAATCACGTATCGTCATCTTTGGTGCTCAAACCATAAGTGGCCCTCATCATGGATTCATAAGGAAATCTTATTTTATTTCTAGCAAAGTGTTCCATGCCCTTCCTTAAAGGAAATTTAAATCTAATATTCCCTTCCTTCATATCGATGATAGCACCGATAGTCCTTAGAAAAGGTCTAGCAAGAATAATGGGGCATGTAGGATTGCAATCAATGTCAAGCACAATGAAATCCACGGGTACATAGTTCCTATTTGCAACAATAAGAACATTGTTGATCCTTCCCATGGGTTTCTTGACAGTAGAATCAGCAAGATGCAAATTAAGATAACACTCTTCAATCTCATTAAAACCCAAAACATCACATAAAGACTTTGGAATCGCAGAAACACTAGCACCCAAATCACACAAAACATTGCACTCATAGTTTTTGATTTTGATTTTGATGGTAGCTTCCCACTCATCATGAAGCTTTCTAGGGATATAGACTTCCAATTCAAGTTTCTCTTCAAGAGCTTTTATCATAGCTTCGACGATATGACCGGTAAAGGCTTTGTTTTGGCTATAAGCGTGTGGAGAGTTTAACATGGATTGCATCAAAGAAATGCATTCAATCAAGGAGCAACTATCATAATTGAATTCCTTGAAATCTGCGGTAGTAATTTCATTACTACTCAAAGTTTTAACGTCTTCTACTCCACTTTTAATGCTTTTAGCATCAAGGTAGATGGACTCCGAATCATTGGGGCACTTTTCAACCAAAGTGGATTCACATCCAGCCCCATAATTATTAGGTTTGACACAAGAAAACAAAGATTCAATGGGAGTCATACCAAGCACTTTAAGATCTTCGTGATTCCCATCATGAGAACACGCCTTTTTAAGCCATTCATGTCTAGCACGAATTTGGGCGGTTCTTTCTTGGCTCTCAATCATCGAGACATGCATAGCTTTCAAAGTTTCATCCATGTTGATTTTAGGAGGAGCACATCTAACTTTCAAAGCATCAACATCACAAGAAATCCTATCCACGCTCTTAGCCAAATCGTCAATTTTGAGTAGTTTTTCCTCTATGGACGCATTGAAAATATTTTGAGAGTTGATGAACTCATTGATATTACTCTCTAGATCAGAGGGTAATCTATTGTAATTTCCATGAGTATTTTTGTAGGAGTTGCCAAAGTTATTAGAGGAGTTACTAGGAAAAGGCCTAGGAACATAGTTTTCCTCTAAAGGCATTGTTGTTGCCAAAGTTATTGCTACCAACAAAATTAACGTCCAAGCTAGCGTTGCTACTCTCAATTGAAGAAGACAAAGGCATATCATTAGGATCCAAAGGAGCACTTCTACTAGCAACCAAATTCATTAACTCATCCATCTTAGCACGCAACGAGTTAATTTCTTCTATAGCGTGTACCTTCTTACTAGTAAGTGACCTTTCAGTGTGCCACTGAGAGTAGTTCGTCATGATGTTGTCTAAGAGCTTTGTGGCTTCCCCTAACGTGATTTCCATGAACATTCCACCTAAGGCAAAGTCCAAGATATTTCTAGAAGCAAAATTCAAGCCAGCGTAAAAGATTTGAATAATCATCCAAAGACTCAAGCCATGAGCGGGACAATTTCTAATCATTAATTTCATTCTCTCCCAAGCTTGTGCAACATGTTCATGATCAAGTTGCTTGAAATTCATGATATCATTACGGAGAGAGATGATCTTAGCCGGCAGAAATTACTTGGATATATAAGCATCTTTGCACTTATCCCAAGAATCGATACTATTTTTGGGCAAAGAAGAAAACCAAGTTTTTACGCGATCTCGCAACGAGAAAGGAAAAAAGCTTCAATTTAATCACGTCATTATCCACATCTTTTTTCTTTTGCATATCGCAATGCTCAATTAAGGTATTGAGATGGGATGCGGCATCTTCACTAGGAAGGCGAGAGAATTGCTCTTTCATAACAAGATTCAGCAAAGCGGCATTGATTTCCTATGACTCCGCACTAGTGGCGGGAGCAATGGGAGTACTAATAAAATCATTATTACTAGTATTCAAGAAGTCACAAATTTTGGTGTTTTCCTTCATGGTGACTTCAGCAAGCGAGCAAGCACACAAGCAAACAAAGAGCAGGCGAGAAAAAGGGCAAATAAAAAGGGCGAACGAAAAGGGGAACGAAAAGGCGTACGAAAAAGGCAAATTGGTGAAGTGGGGAGAGGAAAACGAGAGGCAACTGGGAAACAAAGTAAATGCAAGAGATGAGTTTGCGACACCTACTTGAATGAGTTCTTGACTCGATCTTCCTCCCCGCAATGGCGCCAGAAATTCTTCTGCTACGGCAACAAAAGTCCTTCCGTGGCGCTTAGGAATTCTTCTTGTTACTTCTCTGGTTTGCATCGGTTTTTCCCTTGAAGAGGAAAGGGTGATACAGCATAGGAGCAGTAAGTATTTCCCTTAGTTTGAGAACCAAGGTATCGATCCAGAAGGAGGGCCTCGTCAAGTCCAGAGTACCTACGCAAACACTAACAAGCTTGCACCCAACGCTTCAAAGGGGTTGTCAATCCGTTCAAGATTGTTTGCAAAGTGAGGTCTGAAGGCGGAAAGTGCAACGAAGTAAAAAGTGTAATACTGAAAATATGGTGTGGAGTAGACCCTGGGGGCCATCGTGTTCACTAGAGGCTTCTCTCATAATAGAAAATATCACGGTGGGTGAACAAATTACTGTCGAGCAATTGATAGAACCGCGCAAAGTCATGACGATATCTAAGGAAATGATCATGCATATAGGCATCACGTCCGAGACAAGTAAACCGATACTTTCTACATCTACTATTACTCCACACATCGACCGCTATCCAGCATGCATCTAGTGTATTAAGTTCATGACGAACAGAGTAATGCTTTAAGCAAGATGACATGATGTAGAGGGATAATCTCAAACAAATGATGAAAACCCCATCTTTTTACCCTTGATGGCAACAACACAATGCGTGCCTCGCTACCCCTTCTGTCACTGGGTGAGGTCACCGCACGGTATGAACCCAAAACCAAGCACCTCTCCCATTGCAAGAATCATAGATCTAGTTGGCCAAACAAAACCCACAACTCGAAGAGAATTACAAGGATATGAAATCATGCATAAGAGAGATCACAAGAAACTCAAATAAGATTCATAGATAATCTAATCATAAATCCACAATTCATCGGATCTCGACAAACACACCGCAAAAGAAGATTACATCGGATAGATCTCAATGAAGATCATGGAGAACTTTGTATTGAAGATCCAAGAGAGAGAAGAAGTCATCTAGCTACTAGCTATGGACCCGTAGGTCTATGGTGAACTACTCACGCATCATCGGAGAGGTCATGGTGTTGATGAAGAAGCCCTCTGTATCTGAATCCCCCTCCGGCAGGGCACCAGAACGTGCCCCAGATGGGATCTTGCGGAGACATAAGCTTGCGGCGGCGGAAATGTGATTGCGATGATCCCCTGATTTTTTCTGGAATTTATGGGATTATATAGGCGAAAGACCTAGGTCAGGGAACCTCCAGGGGGCCCACAAGCTTGGATGGCGCGGTCCCCCCTGGCCGCGGGGTGGGGGCTTGTGGGGCCCCTGGAGCTCCTCTGGCTTGGCTCCCAAGTTCTTCGATCTTCTTCTGTTCCAGAAAAAATCTTTTCGGGGATTTTCTTCCGTTTGGACTCCGTTTCAAAATCTCCTCTGAAAGGGGTCAAAAACAAGGAAAATATAGGAACTCGCACTTGGCACTGAGTTAATAAGTTAGTCCCAAAAAATATATAAAACGCATGCAGAACATCCAAAGTTTGACAAGATAATAGCATGAAACCATCAAAAATTATAGATACGTTGGAGACGTATCAATATCTCTGTAGTATAGCTAGTCGGTTGTGGTTATCGAGGGTGATTCCTCTTTCACCATTCCAGACGATGCCTTTGTCATGCAACCCCTCAAGTGTGGGACTCCCGAGCGTCATTCCTCTAAGCCCACCTTGACGGATACATCGTTCGGAATCCAACGAGGGTGATACCTCGGATTCCCCCCGATGTTACAACCACACAGTTACTCGACCATGTTACTGGGATCATTGGTGATTAGTTGTAAGACGGGTGGATTCCCGTGAGATTATGTCGTTGGCCTAATTAAAATGTTAATGGATTTGGGTGTTTGATCTGGGTTGGTCGGAGACCTTTTCGCACTAACCGGCTACGCGGGGAGAATTATGGGTACTCGGCGTCGCGGTATCAGCCAAAGCTTTCAGATGTTAGCAACGTAGTGGCGCGCGCTCGAGTGGTCCCGAGATGCATCGCGCTTGTGATTAAGAGATGCTAGGACTGACGTCGGCGGCCCTCGCATCGTGCAGGAGCGCGGAGGGGCACTGGGCCCATGAACCCTTTGCGCTTAGGATTTAGACCGACGGGATGGCCTCTCTCATTAGTCTTAGGTGGGGCTGCGACATGTCGATATTCCGAGGCCGGGCATGACCCTGAAAAAGTATGTCCGGCCAGAGTGTTATCGAGCATGATGGGACATGTGGTGCACCCCTGCAGGGATGAAAATTAACTATTCGAATAGCCGTGTGCACGGTTACAGGACGACTTGGTGTTGTGCCCCGATCTTATATAACTACAATTGTTACTTAACTAGAATTAGTTGCCTCAGGATTGCTTCCTCGCAGGGAGTCGAGGGAGGATCTCTGGGCGTGACCTCACTTTAATATTGCTGCAACAATATGACTATTATTTGTGTTACCCCGCCCCCCTGTTCTATTCTCATCTATTGCTGCAAGACCCTGAAGATGCTAGTCTTCCATAGGACTAGGCATTCTCTCTTTATTCTCGCTTTGCTGCAGTCAGTCCACATATAACCACCCCCCTTCTTCGATACTGATCCATATTTAGAATAGTTCTGATGTAAGACTTGCGAGTACTTTGGATGAGTACTTACCGCTGCTTTGCTCCCCCCTTGTCCCCTTGATCTGTATGCTGCGACCAGATGATGGAGCCCAGGAGATGGAGGCCCCCGTCGAAGACGACGGCTACCCCAACAGTGCCTACTACTACGTGGACGCCGCTGATGATCAGGAGTAGTTAGGAGGTTCCAAGGCAGGAGGCCTCGCCCTGTTCGATCGTTGTATCTTTTGTGCCAGCCTTCTCTAAGGCACCCCATGTTTTATGTCTGTACTCAGATATTGTTGCTTCCGCTGACTCGTGTGTTTATCGAGCTTCCGTATTCTAGCCCTCGAGGCCCCTGGCTTGTAATATGAAGCTGATATTGTTTTATTTGTGTCTAGTGTTGTGTTGTGATATCTTCACGTGAGTCCTTGGGTTTGATCATACGCATTTGCATGTATGACTAGCGTACGATTAAACTGAGGGCGTCACACACCATGTATTGATGAAACATCCAGACTTATATATCCAAGTGGATGTAGCTGATCATGATTTATTATTGTTGACATTATACTGGAGGTAAATAAGTTGGGTGGCAAATCATTTAACCCCTATCTTCCTATGTGTCCTATGGAAACATGAGCCCCAAAAATATGTATTGAGCGTGAGCAATCATAGAATATTAAATGATAGTTGAGTACATGAACTTGAAAACTCTTACATAGACTCCTCTGAAATATGGTGAATTATGATTGTCCAATGGCTGAGAACATAGTTTGTTGACTGTCAATAAACTTTATGCTTCTTACTCCAATAGTTGTGAATGGATTGTTACTTGTTTATGAGGAGTTACATGATAAAATACTTGTTGCTATGCTAATATTCATGATGCTCTCATGTTCGTATTATGTTTTTATCGACACCTCTCTCTCAAATCATGTGTTCATAATTTTCGAGTTCGGCTTTCGCTTGAGGACAAGCGAGGTCTAAGCTTGGGGAGTTGATACGTCCATTTTGCATCATGATTTATTATTGATATTTGTGTTATTATTGTTCATTATTCCCTATTATCATTCTATTATTATGTCATTTCTCTTTGAATATGGAAGGTACATAACAAAGAGGGAAATATCCGGAAACTGGAATTCTAGAACACGAAACTGAGAAAAAGGCAGAAAAATCAACACGCTCCAAATGACCTGAAATTTCATGAAGAATTTTTCTAGAATATTTCAGAATTATTGGGAAAAAACATACTAGAGGGGGGCACCAGTTGGCCCCAAGGCAAGATGTCAGGACCCCGATCCTAAGCCATAGGAATCCAGCCTGTAACACATCGCATCCCTTTGTGGTCTCACGCACGGTTAACTCAACGGCTGCAGCCTTACCTTAGCCGGGACCGTTTGCGTCTTTTGACTCACGTATGCGAAGGTGTCGCTAGCAATCCAATGTCAAAGAACCCGGATCGACATGTCTAGTCATAAACCAAAGTGGCAGTACCGCACAAGGACAGGCAAACATGACCCAACAAAGCAGGTGTCGGTCATCAGCGAATGTAGACGAGTCATAGCAAGCTACAAGGACTCCATTACATCGCGTGACATTTCCCCAAAGGGGACAGACACAGCAGCTAAGAAGGACACATGCCGGTCAACCATTGTGTCCGGAGCAGTAGCGAACTACCAAGGCTCGTTGGATCACAAAGGGGCATTTCCTTGTAAGGAGTGCTACTAAAGTTCACGACTAAGTAATCGAACCCCATACATATCAAGTACAACACACGTACGCATGGCATACTGATATGTATAGATACATCGATGGCATCACAACATAACCATAAACATACAACCTTTATTTAAGAGGCTCGGAAGAGCCACACACATAATATTAAACATTAAGGGTCTCACGACCCATAATAGCAGTCATACAATTACAAGCCAGCGGAAGAGTTATAAACTGTCTGGGTACAGACAGGGCAACTAGAAGGCACATGGCCTGACTATACTACACAGCCGACGTAGGGCCAGATCGTAGCTGGGACACCAGCTACTCGTCGTCGTCGATGTCTACGAAGAACCCTCCATTAGGGTCTTAGCAACCTCTGCAACATTTATTAAGCAAACATGAGTACGAAGGTACTCAGCAAGACTTTAGGATGACTAACTACTCATGCAAGGTATCAAAAGGTATTGTGGGGTTTCATGCGGAAAGCCAGCATTTGACTCGTGGCTAGACAACTTGCATTTTTAAATAATTTTTACAACTTGATTTCTCGCACACGAGTCCACTAACACCACAACAATACACTATCGTGGAATCATTCCGTCTCCGTACGGAAATGCCGTCCACGACACTCACGCTTATCTTGGCAATTTTATGAGTAGCCATTGAAGTTATCTATGAACAACATATGTCTCCAAGTAGTCCATATCCGCGGACGCGGCTATTCGAATAGATCATAACCCTGCAGGGGTGTACTTCATCACACACGCTCTCGCCATTTATCGCCATGTGCACGTCATGCACCTCGGCAACCTTCAAGCGGAAGCCCAGCGAGGGAGTCGGCCACGACCGTTAACCACACTAGTACCTAGTCCAGGTTTATCGCCTATCTGAGAGTAACCCGTATGGAAGTCCGGCCGAGGTTTCAGCCACGGCCTCAAACGATGTGCGCAGGGTTCCCAAGCCCACCATCCGGGTGCCACTTGGTACACCATGCCACTGCCTACCGCATCATGGCCCACCTCTCAGGTCAGCACCATGCACGGCCTCCAGCATTACTATAAACACCAGAAACTACTTGCAACTCCTGGACCGAGTACTACGCGATTAATAGGCCGAGCGGGGTCATATTTCAGGAACCAGCATGTGGTAGTATCTATTCTTGGATTACATACACGAAACTCAGTTCCTAAGGACGGTTCCAATGAAACAACCCGCCATGTACTCCTACACAGCCTTTCACCGGTACCTTTACCAAGTCAGGTTCAACACACAACCTTTACTTACCAAACACATTCTCACAATTCTGTTCATCTCCCAGATGACAGACCATACACAACTCTAAGCATAGCATGCATAGCAGGATAAGGCACAACATAGCTCAGGCAACTACCAGGTATGCTAGGTTGCAAGGTTCGGCTATTTACTGTGACAAGGTTAGGTCATGCAAAGGAAGTGGGTTCAACTATCGTGGCAAAAGCAGTTGAAGCATTTGATCCTAATGCAATAGATAAGTGCAGGAGCAAGAACATGGGAATTATCGGGATGATCAAAAGGGTTGCTTGCCTTGTTGCTCACAGGAGGAACGATATCCGTCAGACGGATATTCGGTGGAATCCGGGGTTGCGGAGCCTACCGAAATAAATGGCAACATTCAATAACAATCATATGCAATCAAAATGATGCATGAGCATGGCATGAGAATGCAAGGTGATAAGTTATTATAATCAACATGTATTAGGTTTAGAGTTGATTTGAATCATATTCGGTATCACTTCAAACAGGGTATTCACGGTTACCGATTTAATTGATTCAACCTGATGCTCAGATCAACTTGATGTTATATTGCATGAGATGTCATGTTATGGTACTGATTTGTAACTAGGACAGTGTGTGATCATTGCATTCATAATGAAATTTGAATATTTTTCCAAATTCCATTTAAAAGTAATTATAAGAATTGAATTATTCCTTATTCCACATTTTAGGGTTCTGTAAATTTTTCAAACATGGTTGAAAATAGCATAATCAGAATCCTTGAATTTTTCTGATACTTTTTCATATATAAATTATTTTCATTGGAGTTACAGATTAATTTCTATGATTTTTACAAGTTTTAGCAATTTACTGGAATTATTTCTATACTGGAAATTCTATTTATTGCATCAGGCTGACGTCAGCAGGTCAGCCGACCTGTTCAGGTCAAATCTGACAGGGGGGCCCCACTGGTCAGCCTCTCTGGGACTAATCCCGCGCTGACCAGCCCCTAATTGGGGTTTGACCAGGCGTGGGGCCCTCTGGCAGCGATTGAGGGGAGGGCAATTACGCCCTAATGGTCGGCCACGTCGACGCCCACCAGAGGGTGGTCGCCGGCGACCAAGCCCGCGGCGGAGGGCTCGCCGGAGACGACCTAATCGGCGCTGCACAGCACCAATTTGAACGCGGTTTGCAGCTACAGAACGCTGGTGAAGTGGCCGATCTGGCAGGGGCATCAGGGGAGGCTAGGGTCGCCGGGAGAGGCGCCGGTGACGAGCCGGAGCGGCGGCCGAAGCTCGGCCTTCTACGAGCGATGGCTCTAGGGCACGGGGAGGGCAGCTGGAGGGCTCATCGCACTCCTGGAGGCTCCAGGAGCTCGAATCCTAGCTCGAGCGCGTGGATCAGACACCACAGCGACGGCGACGACATGACTGGCGGCGAGAAGCTCTCGGCCTTGGTGGGGAACGAGGCTACGATGCACGGGAGAGCGTGGGGCGAGAGGGGAAACGACGACGAGCTCACGGCGGTTCCGATTGTGCTGTTGAGGGGCTCGGGGATGCGCCGGAGGGAGCGAATCGACGGGAGAGGTCCGGCGGCCGGAGGTGGAAGACGATGGCGTTGGGGGCGATGCAGAGCTCGGGGAAGCTTCGGCTTCTGCAGAGATGACCAGGGCGACGAGGCGGAGCTAACAGACTACTCGGAGGAGGGTTCCCATGGCTAGAGGTCCTGCGGCTCGAGCTCGAGCTCGGCTCCAATGGCGGCAGCAGGAAGGAGGGCAAGATCCGAGAGGAGGGAGAGAGTTAGCGCTGGGAATGGATAGAGGAGGCCTCGGGGAGCTTATCCCCGGCCTTGCCAGCGCGAGGCGGCGGCCAGGCAGGCGCACAGGTGCGTGGCCGCGCCGGAGGAGGCGGCGGCCACCTCCTGCTCCTACTGGCGCGAGGGAGGGGACGAGCCAGGGAGATGGGCCGGGCCAGGCTAAGCGACAGGTAAGAGTTTCCCATTTTTTTTCTGTTTTTGTTTTTCTGTTTTGCTAACTATTGTTTTGCTATTTATTTCAGCTCCAAAACAAAAAGTAAAAACTATTTTAGACATCCTGAAATATTGTTATAATATTCCCGACCATTTCCAAAGTTTTCAACATTTTTGAAAATTTATAGTTTCTGATTTCAAATTTAAAATTTGAAACCAGTGGCTTTTTGCATTAATTTAAAATGCTTAAAGTGTCAAGAAAATAGTTTTCTCCAATGCTCATTTACTTTCATGATTTATCAGAAAGTTTGAACATTTCTTGAGGCCATTTTGGGTTCATTGATTTCAACTAGTTTGAGATTTTCTTTATTTAAAGTAGTGGCTAGGGTTTTGAGTTTTTCCTTTGCCACTTTCTTGTTCTTGTTGAAAAATTCTTAGATGCAAATGCAAAGAAGACATGAGCACAAGACTAACTTGCTTAAAGTGTCAGGGATGTGACAAAGAGGGTGCGGCCACCCCCTCGTGGCGCCATGATGCCTTGTGCCCCCTACTGGCCCTCTGTCATCCCTCTTCTCCTCTATGGTGTGTTTTGACCTAGAAAAAAATCATAAGCAGCCTTTACGGACAAAGCGTCGCCGTCTTGAGGCGGAAACCTGGGCAAAGGCCGTTTTCTCTTCGGTAGAGAGATTCTGTCGTGAAACTTCCCTCGGAGGGGGATCGAAGCCATCGTCATCACCAACGCTTTCCCATTGTAGGAAGACCAATCTTCATGAACATATTCACCAGCACTATATCATCTCCAACCCTATTTCATCTCTTGTATTCAATCTTTGTCCCAAAACCTCAGTTTAGTACCTGTGGATTACTAGTTGTGTTGATTACATCTTGTAGTTGATGCTTCTTGGATTACTTGGTGGAACATATTATGTTAAAATCCTTAATTATTATTATTACACCTCTAAACGTCAACATATTGTAGGAAGACATTGGAGAAGTCTTGTTATAAGTAATCATATAAAGTTGGTATTCGTACGATATTTTCATGATATGTATGTTGTTACTTCTCTTAGTGGTGTCATTTGAAAGTCGACTACATGACACTTCATCATGTTATGGGACTAAGGAAAGTTATTGTGGAGTAACAAGTAGATGATGGATTGCGAGAGTGGCAGAAGCTTCAACCCCGGTTTATGTGTTCCTTTATGAGGGGCTGATTTGGATCCACATATTTAATGCTATGGTTAGATTTATCTTAATTCTTCTTTCGTAGTTGTGGATGCTTGCGAGAGAGGGTAATCATAAGGTGGTTGTTTTTTCAAGTAAGAACTACACCTTAGAACTGGTCCACCCACATATCAAATTATCAAACTAGAGAACGCGAATCAACTCTATATGATGGACATGACTAGACAGAAATTCCCATGTGTCCTCGGGAGCACTTGATTCATATAAGAGTACTATCAGGCATGTCCTTTGCTACAAAAATGATTGGGCTACCTTGCTACACCTTTTCTACAATTTTTACTTGTCACTTGTTATGAATTATCTTGCTACAAAACTATCTATAACTGTTACTTACAACACTTGCAGAAAATACCTTGCTGAAAACCGCTTATCATTTCCTTATGATCCTCATTGGGTTCGACACTCTTACTTATCGAAAGGACTACGATTGATACCCTATACTTGTGGGTCATCAGCGAGTATGCATGCTCTGTTCGCGTCCATGTGCACACGCTTTGCCAACATCCCCCCACGTTTGGGCCGCCATATGCATGCCGTTGCGCCGCACCCAGCAACACCATGCAGTTATACGTGCGCCACCATGCAGTTAAGCACTGCAAAACTGTCACGCGGATGTGCTGAAATTCCAAGCCATCCGGTGCCCGCCCATTAATTTCGCGAACATTTTCCTTCATCTCTTCTACCTTTCAATCTCGCCTCACAACACAAGAAGCACATCAACTATGACAAACAATAGACAGAGGATGCACATGTCTTAATCGCTGCAACCTTCCTGTGTGCATCCAATGGCGGCCGCCGGTGCCGGGCGGCAGTTCACCATTGTTCTCAAACTAGACACCCACATTATGAAGGCGAACTTTGAAGTGTTGTACACCAATGACTCGGACATTGTGGAGAACTCCATCAACACGTTGGAGCAGCTGCTTGATGAGGATGACAAGTACAAAGTGGTCGGCTTCGATCTCGAGTACACCGGTGATCATGCCGGGCACGATCAGATGGTTGCCATTGACCAGTTATGTGTCTGCCAAACCATGCTCATCTACCACTCCTTCCTGGCTAAAAGACCTTGCGAGCGTTTCTCCAGGTTTCTCAACAGCCCCGACTATATGTTCGCAACGATGGACACCACCAACGATCTCAAGGTGCTCAAGACTTCGGGCTTGTCCTGCGAGAAGCATGTCAACATCCAAGGTCAGTACATGGTCTGGGGCAGCGAGAAGAAGAAGCAGAAGGACTCCCTGGTTGGCCTCCACTTAGCCATCATCAAACCCTACTACAGAGGCATGAAGGTTGTGTGCGAGAAGAACAAGTATGTCTGGCACAAGGCCTGGGTGAACGAACTGGATGAATAACACATCAAGTATGTGGAGAAGGACACGTACACAAGCTATGAGATGTATAGGAGGATCGTTGACATGAGGAATTGCCTCCTCGACGTTCCTCGCAGGTGCGTTGGTTCGTCGTCCAAGCTTAAATGGTGATGTAGCACAATGACGGCAAGTATTTCCCTGAGTTAAGAAACCAAGGTATCAATCTAGTAGGAAGATCCACAAGACTATGTAAGTAGTTCCTGCATACAAATAGCAAATCCTCGCAACCCAACACGTAGATGGTTGTCAATCCCTCGTGGGTAAAGTAAGGATAGATTGATAGATGGAAATAAGAGTGATAGAAAATGGAACGCAACACTATATTTTGGGGTTTTTTGATAATATAGATCTAAAAACAAAAGAGCAAATAAAGTAGAAAATCAAATAGCAAAGTAGAGATTGCAAATAGATGATGTGAAGTAGACCCAGGGGCCGTAGGTTTCACTAGTGGCTTCTCTAGATAAAATAGCAAGCGGAGGGTAGACAATTTACTGTTGGGAAATTGGTAGAAAAGCAAATAATTATGACGATATTCATGACAATGATCATGTATATAGGCATCACGTCCAAGATAAGTAGACCAACTTCTGACTGCATCTACTTCTATTACTCCACACATCCACCGCTATCCAGCATGCATCTCGAGTATTGAGTTTATGGAGAAACGAAGTAATGCCTTAAGAACAATGACATGATGTAAACAAGATCTATTCATGTAGGATTAGACCCCATCGTTTTATCCTTGATAGCAACGATACATGTGTGTCATGTCTTCTGTCATTGAGATTGAGCACCGCAAGATCGATCCCAGAGCACCTCTTCCCATTGCAAGATAAAAGACCAAGTTGGCCAGACAAAAACCAAATAGCCGCGAAGAAATACGAAGCTATAATTATCAAGAATGAATATGTTTCCATAGATCTGATCATAAACTCACAACTCATCGGATCCCAACAAACACACCGCAAAAGAAAGAGTTACATCATATGGATCTTCAAGAGACCATTGTATTGAGAAACAAAACAAGAGAGAAATCCATCTAACTACTGCCTATGGACCAGTGGGTCTGATATGAACTACTCATGCATCATCGGAGGAGAACCAATGAGGATGGTGAACCCCTCCGTGATCGTGTTCCTATTTGAAACACGCTCTAGATTAGATTTGGTGGCTCTCGAACTTGCGGCGGCTGAAAAGATCTTTCATCAACTCATCTAGGTTTTTATGAATATTGGGGGTATTTATAGATCTTAGAGGCGGTGGAGAAGCTTCTAGAGGGGCCCCATGTGACAGTCCGAGACCGACGTTCCAGAAGATTCCCCTTTTATTCCTTGGATCTCGGGTCGAGATCCTCTTGTAGTGTAGGAGAGTTGTGACAGTCCGAGACCGACGCTCCAGAAGATTCCCCTTTTATTACGTTGCTCGTGTGTGATTATTTTTATTTGTCGCATCATCATCGCACCATGCGCATCATCCGCATTGCATCGGCATCCCGTTGCCGCCAGTTTTCAAAACTTGCATCCGTTATTAGTTGTCGGTTCTCTCTGTTCTCATCGTTGACCGTGTTGATCCCGACCACACACGCACGTGCCCGCAACATCGTCAAACCTTGTTTTTAAAAGTGTGTATAAAACTTTCTCTGATTGGGTTGAAACTTGGCGTGCGGTCATATCCTTATTTTGGCACGAGGGCCTCGACAGGGATAGAAGCGCATCTCGTCATTTCGCAAGAACGGATATCGTTACAAGTACATGTACTGAAAGATGAGGATAAAGAGTTGTCTTACACTCACCACAAGCTACACCAGAGTCACATCAGTACAATACATAAATAGCATGAAGAAGAGCAGGGTTCGACTACGGACAAAAATAAGAGAGAAAAGAATGACGTCCATCCTTGCTATCCCAGGCTGTCGGGCTGGAATCCATCCTAGATCGACGAATAGGAAGAAGAAGAAAATCCAAATGAACAATCATCGCGCTGACGTCTTAATATCCTTTACCTGTACCTGCAGCTAGTGTTGTAGTAATCTGTGAGCCACAGGGGACTCAGCAATCTCATTTCCAAAGGTATCAAGACTAGCAAAGCTTAATGGGTGAGGTATGGTTAAGTGGTGAGGCTGCAGCAAGCGACTAAGCATTTATTCCGAGTGGCTAACTTACGAGTACAAGAACAAAGAGGGGGTTGATCTACACATAATGGACGTGAACTACTGATGATCAAATTAATGATCCTTAACACCTACTTACGTCAGACATATCCCCACCGTGTCCTCGATCGGAGAAGGAGCTCACGAAAGAGACAGTCATGGTTACGCACTCAGTTGGCAAGTTTTATTTAAGTTAACTTCAAGTTATCTAGAACCGGATGTTAAACAAAGTTTCCACGTTCCCACATAACCGCGTGCACGGCTTTCCGAAAGATTTAACCCTGCAGGGGTGCTCCAACTAATCCATCACAAACTACCACACGCTACAATGGAATGACCTCGATCTGGGAAACCCGTGGTCTCCTCGGGTTCCTATTGGAAAACCTCAACCTCAAGATAACCCAAAGCATCCTCGAAATCCCTCGCACAAGACGCTCGATAAAGGTAAAACAAGTCCAGCAAGGCCGCCCGACGTGCCGACAATCCCGATAGGACCCGTGTATCTCGTTCTCAGGGCACAATCGGATGAGCGCGGCGTACAGTGGCCTGATAGAAATCACCCGAGTTGCCCCGGGTTGGCCCCGCACACGACTCTATTTTGGACCAGCACCATCAGCACTTGCACTCCCTGTATTATGTTGAATTACTCCTCGGGTAGCGCTAACTCACTAAGTTTTTCAGTATTAACAAAATTATTATGTTGGGCAAGTATAGGACCAATGTTGGGCCTTGCCAGACGAGTTTTATCCCAAAAGGAGAATCTAGGGAGTCCCCATAACATCCCCAAGCATGTTAGCAGCGCTCATTTATGGAACATAACACCGGTAGCCAAAACTAAGGGGGTAAAGGTGGAACAAAACACCAGGCTAGAAAGGCTGAGCCTTCCACCTTTTACCAAGTATGTAGGTGCATTAAATTAAATAGCAATTAATATGGTGATATAACAAGGAACCCATGTTGTCACATGGAAGCAACTGCACCCGCAACTAGCAATACTAACACAATAGTTAAGCAAGCGGTAACATAGCCAAACCGTGGTTTGCTAGGTGGAGAACAGGTTGAAGGTTTTCATGGCAATGTTGAGAGGCTGATATTTAATAGGTGGTAGGCAACGAGACATAGCGATAGAAATGAAACAACTAGCATGGCAATGATAGTAATGGTATCTAGGGAAATGGTCATGTTGCCTGAGATCCCGCTTGGAAGAAGAACGACTCCATGAAGCAAACGAACCGATGTAGTCGAACGGATCCTCACTTTCCGACACGCTTGCAGAACTCTATCGAGACGATGGAAATCGGAAACAAGAATCAACACACGATATTTACCACACGATACACAACACACATGATGCATGAAAGGCTACAGTTATGCAGGGTATGGCATGGCGAATTACAACAATCAACCACTACACATTAAGTGAAGTTCAATATGCAACGAGTTGCATATTGACAAAACTCCACATACGAATTATTTAGTTCTATCCCGATTAGGTACACGGCAATATTAAATGTTGGTTAAACATGGCAAGATGTGAAGTGTAATTAAGCTACCTATCTAGGCATTTTAAATGAGGTCGGAAACGACATATAGCATCTCCGAGATGACCCCACACGTTCAATTAGAATTATGTCCAGATCTGAACTAACACGATTTAATATTTGTTAAACAGCAGAATGAAAATGTTCACGTGATTCTACGCGTCGTTCCAATCAATTTACAGATGGAGAACATCTCCAATGGAGCTACGGTTCAAAAGATACAAACACTTCAAGATATGATGATATGAATGCAATATGTATGCAATGACAGTCACAAGCATCCCAAGACATACAAACAACAAGATAATATGAACCTACACGAGATTATAAACAAGTTTCATATAGGACACGATCAAAACGGAGCAACAGTTCAACAAATACAAGCTACACAAGAAATAGTCATAATCTGCCAAAAAACATCAACATGGCATTTTCTACACCCTAAAACAACAAGCTACATAAATCTAAAATTCTCAAACAAGACATGACGCAATAGTGGTCAAGATGCACTACAAAACCCTACTAATAACATATAGCATGCCATCATGGATCACTAGGAAAAGAACTCACAAAATGGCATCTCACACACAGTTTCACACTTAGTGAAAATATCAGTTTGACAGTGCAGTTTTCGATCTGAAGGCATATTGACAGCAGCAAAACTATATGCTACAGGGCACCGAATGACACGAAAACTTACAGCATGCTAGACAATCTTAAGGACTACAAATAACTCCATTGTACCAACCTCAAAGGAGCCGTAGATCACTAGCAAAACTCATGGCAAGACAGCAACAAAATATAACAGATTTCAAACTTAGAAATATTTCAGCAGCTCCAAATCAGCACTATTTCCTAGCATGTTGGAAACAAGCAAACAACACCTAAACATGGACTTCTATTGCAACAAAAATTAGCAGGGGCTAGCATACATATCCAAGGGCATATCTCTAGTTGACAACTCATTCATATCATGCACGGAATAACTCACACAAAATAAACAAAAGGGCAACATGGCAAAATAACACGCGCACTAACTTGCTCAAAAGCTAAAACTAAATGCACAATTAAATTCTATGGATTTTTATACCCCGAAAACATATATAATATGTGGGGTTCGAACAATAAAACTAGCGCCACACATATATGCGAGAATGTGTCCTAAACACGACATAACAACTATTGACAGCTCCTACATGCAAAAATGCAAGCAACTACTCTAAAATAGATGACAAAGGGCCCGAATAACATGAACATTTTATCTATGGAATTTGAATAATCCGGACGCGCACGAAAATAACTACGCAACAGTTGACCTATTAGGACAACACGCAAATCTAGGCAAACGGCAGGTCAAACCACTCCAAACATGCATGCAAGTTGTAAAATCATAATCTACGCGAAAGTCTACATGAGTTGCATATTTAAATCATCGCGATCCGACGCACGGTTTAATATCTACGGACGATTGAAAATATAGCATTTTTCTGAAAAAGAATAATTCGCGGTAAAATAAGAAAATCTACGCGGGCCGAATCTCCTAACGGGATCAACAGGAACATGCGAGTGCAACTTAATAAAACGCGCGCGGGGGCGGGAGATAGCGGTGCAGAGGGGGCTGCTCACCACGGGCTTGGGCCCAGCTCGAAGAAGAAGGGCCGGCTACGGGCTCGGGCGAGCCCTGGTCGGCTGGGCTGAGGAGAGAGAGGTGGGAGGTGGCGGCTAGGTGGGGTTGGTGGTGCGGAAAACAAGGAAGACCTAGGGTTTGGTGTCTATTTAA
This sequence comes from Hordeum vulgare subsp. vulgare, assembly GCF_904849725.1. NCBI lineage: Eukaryota > Viridiplantae > Streptophyta > Magnoliopsida > Poales > Poaceae > Hordeum > Hordeum vulgare. The sequence continues at coordinate 241,298,360 of NC_058524.1, read as the reverse complement.
AGATAAGTGGCTAGGGTTATTCGAATCCGGCTCCATTTTCGACCACGGGATCGCGGTCGGACGCCATGGACACGGGAATGGCTAGGTGGGGCTGTGCAAACCAAGACGGTTAAGAGAAGAGAGGAGTTTGGTGGCCCGGCACTATATTTTAAAACACCGAAAAAATATCTGGCGATACTCCGATGACGGTGTCGCTACGTACGACCATTCAGGTATCAAACGAACTCCGATTGCGACGAAAATTGGCAGACGGCCTACCTATATCTAAATAAGACCGCATGTTGATACGTCTCCATCGTATCTACTTTTCCAAACTCTTTTGCCCTTGTTTTGGACTCTAATTTGCATGATTTGAATGGAACTAACCTGGACTGATGTTGTTTTCAAGAGAATTTCCTTGGTGTTGTTTTTGTGCAGAAATCAAAGTTCTCCAAACGTCCTGAAAATTTACGGGGAGCATTTTTGGAAAATATGAAAAATATCTGCGCCAAGATCCACCAGAGGGGGTGGGCCAGTGGGCCACAAGCCCTGCCTCCGCTACCCCCCTGGTGGAAGTGGGCAAGCTTGTGGGACCCACACGGCTCTGCCGCCCCCAATCTCAGCTCTATAAGTTCACTTTCGTCCCAGAAAAAATAAAAAGAGAAGATTTCGTCGCGTTTGCAATACGGAGGCACCGCCACAACCTGTTATTCATCTGGAGGGCAGATCTGGAGTCCGTTTTGGGCTCCGGAGAGGGGAAATCATCGCCATCGTCATCATCAACCTTCTTCCCTCTCCAATTCCATGAAGCTCTTCGTCGTTCGTGAGTAATCTATTCGTAGGATCGCTAGGCGGTGATGAGTAGGATGAGATCTATCATGTAATCGAGTTAGTTTTGATGGGGATTGATCCCTAGTATCCACTATGTTCTGAGATTGATGTTGCTACTACTTTTCCATGCTTAGTGCTTGTCACTAGGGCCCGAGTGCCATGATTTCAGATCTGAAATTATTATGTTATCACCAATATACGTGTGTTTTAGTTCCGATCTTGCAAGTTGTAGTTACCTACTATGTGTTATGATCCGGCAACCCCGGAGTGACAATAACCGGAACCACTCCCGGTGATGACCATAGTTTGAGGAGTTCATGTGTTCACCAAGTGCTAATGCATTGGTCCGGTTCTTTATTAAAAGGACAACCTTAATATCCCGTAGTTTCCTTTTGGACCCCGCTGCCACGGGAGGGATAGACAATAGATGTCATGCAAGTTCTTTTCCCTAAGCACGTATGACGACACACGGAATGCATGCCTACATCACATTGACGAACGGGAGCTAGCCACATATCTCTCCGTGTTATAACTGTTGCATGATGAATATCATCCAAAAAAATCACCGACCCATTGCCTACGAGTTTGTCCTACTACTGCTTGTCTTGCTCTGCTGCTGTTACTTGTCTTGCTATGCTGCTACTGTTGTTACTACTGTCGCTTGCTCTGTTGCTACTTGCTACTGCTGTCACTACTGTTGTTCCTTGCCACTGTCGTTACTCGCTACTTTGTTGTTACTACTTTGCTTGCAGATACTGATCTTTCAGGTGTGGCTGAATCTGACATATTCAGCTGCTAATACTTGAGAGTATCCTCTCACCTCCTATAGGCGCACCAACAAATTTGGGTCGAATACTCTACCCTCGAAAACTGCTACGATCCCACGCGCTGGTGGGCCATCAACAACATTCTTCTAGTTTCGATTGCCGGAGAGTGCTAGCAGCATTCTTCTGGTGCCGTTCCAAGGGAAGGCCTGCTGTTACGGAGTCACCATTTTTCTCGCGCCATTGCCGGGGAAGGTCTGCTATTACGGAGTCAACATTTTTCTGGCGCCGTTGCCGGGGAGGTATTGCTATATTCTCTGAGTTACTTGGGATTTATATCTGCTGATCACTATGAAGAATCTGAAGGATCCAAAAACCAAAGTCTTGCTGTCGGGACCCCGATCGTAAGCCATAGGAATCTAGCCTGTGACCCATCGCATCCCTTTGTGGTCTCACGCACGGTTAACTCCACGGCTGCAGCCTTACCTTAGCCGGGACCGTTTGCGTCTTTTGACTCACGTATGCGATTGTGTCGCTAGCATTCCAATGTCAAAGAACCCGGATCGACATGTCTAGTCATAAACCAAAGTGGCAGTTCCGTACAAGGACAGGCATACATGACCCAACAAAGCAGGTGTCGGTCATCAACGAACGTAGACGAGTCGTAGCAAGCTACAAGGACTCCATTACGTCGTGTGACATTTCCCCAAAGGGGACAGACACAGCAGCTAAGAAGGACACATGCCGGTCAACCAATGCATCCGGAGCAGTAGCGAACTACCAAGGCTCGTTGGATCCCAAAGGGGCATTTCCTTGTAAGGGGTGCTACTAAAGTTCACGACTAGGTAATCAAACCCCATACATATCAAGTAAGACACACGTACGCATAGCATACCGATATGTATAGATACATCGATGGCATCACAACATAACCATAGACATACAAGCTTTATTGAAGAGGCTCGGAAGAGCCTCACACATATTATTACACATTAAGGGTCTCACGACCCATAATATCAGTCACACAATACAAGCCAGCGGCAGAGTTATAAGCTGTTTGGGTACAGACAGAGCAACTAGAAGGCACATGGCCTGACTATACTACAGAGCCGACGTAGGGCCAGGTCGTAGCTGGGACACCAGCTACTCGTCGTCGTCGATGTCTACGAAGAACCCTCCATTAGGGTCGTTAGCAACCTCTGCAACATTTATTAAACAAACATGAGTACGAAGGTACTCAGCAAGACTTTAGGATGGCTAACTACTCATGCAAGGTATCAAGAAGGTATTGTGGGGTTTCATGCGGAAAGCCAGCATTTGACTCGTGGCTAGACAACTTGCTTTTTGAAATTAGTTTTGACAACTTGATTTCTCGCACACGAGTCCACTAACACCACAACAATACACTATCGTGGAATCATTCCGTCTCCATACGGAAATGCCGTCCATGACACTCACGCTTATCTTGACAATTTTAGGAGTAGCCATTTAAGTTATCTATGAACAACATATGTCTCCAAGTAGTCCATATCCGCGGACGCGGCTATCCGAATAGATCATAACCCTGTAGGGGTTTACTTCGTCACACACGCTCCCGCCACTTATCGCCATGTGCACGTCATGCACCTCGGCAACCTTCAAGCGGAAGCCCAGCGAGGGAGTCGGCCACGACCGTTAACCACACTAGTACCTAGTCCAGGTTTATCGCCTATCTGAGAGTAACCCGTACGGAAGTCCGGCCGAGGTTTCCGCCACGGCCTCAAACGATGTGCGCAGGGTTCCCAAGCCCACCATTCGGGTGCCACTTGGTACACCGTGCCACTGCCTACCGCATCACGGTCCACCTCTCAGGTCAGCACCATGCACGGCCTCCAGCATTACTATAAACACCAGAAACTACTTGCAACTCCTGGACCGAGTACTAAGCGATTAATAGGCCGAGTGGGGTCATATTTCAGGGCCCAGCATGTGGTAGTATCTAGTCTTGGATTACATACACGGAACTCAGTTCCTAAGGACGATTCCAATGAAACAACCCGCCATGTACTCCTACACAGCCTTTCACCGGTACCTTTACCAAATCAAGTTCAACACACGACCTTTGTTCACCGAACACATTCCACATTTATGTTCATCTCCCAGATGACAGACCATACACAACTCTAAGCATAGCATGCATAGCAGGATAAGGCACATCATAGCTCAAGCAACTACCAGGTATGCTAGGTTGCAAGGTTCGGCTATTTACTGTGACAAGGTTAAGTCATGCAAAGGAAGTGGGTCCAACTATCGTGGCAAAAGCAGTTGAAGCATTTGATCCTAATGCAATGAATAGGTGCAGGAGCAAGAACATAGGAGTTATCGGGATGATCAAAAGGGTTGCTTGCCTTGTTGCTCACAGGAGGAACGATATCCGTCAGACGGATATTCGGTGGAATCCGGGGGTGCGGAGCCTACCGAAATGAACGGCAACATTCAATAACAATCATATGCAATCAAAATGATGCATGAGCAAGGCATGAGAATGCAAGTGATAAGTTATTATAATCAAGATGTTTTAGGTTTAGAGTTGATTTGAATCACATTCGAATAGTAATTCAAACGGGTATTCCCGGATACCGGTTTAATTGATTCGACCTGATGCTCAGATCAACCTAATGTTAAGATGCATGAGATGTCATGTTATGGTACTGATTTACATCTAGGGCAGTGTATGATCATTGCATTTATAAAGAAATTTGGATATTTTTGCAAATTCCATTTATAAAGTGATTAAAAGAATTGAATTATTCCTTATTTCACAATTTAGGGTTCTGTAACTTTTTCAAACATAGATGAAAATAGCATAATCAGTATCCTTGAATTTTTCTGATACTTTTTCATATATAAATTATTTTCATTGGAGTTACAGATTAATTTCTATGATTTTTGCAATTTTTAGCAATTTCCTGAATTAGTTTTAAACTGGAAATTCTATTTATTGCATCAGGCTGATGTCAGCAGGTCAGCCGACCTGTGCAGGTCAAACCTGACAGGGGGGCCCCACTGGTCAGCCTCTCTGGGACTAATCCCGCGCTGACCAGCCCCTAATTGGGGTTTGACCAGGCGTGGGGCCCTCTGTCAGCGACCCAGAGGAGGGCGATTAGGCCCTAATGGTCGGCCACGTCGACGGCCACCGGAGGGTGGTCGCCGGCGACCAAACCCGCGGCGGAGGGCTCGCCGGAGGCGACCTAGACGGCGCTGCACAGCACCAAATCGCACGCGGATAGCAGCTACAGCAAGCTCGCGAAGCGGCTGATCTAGCAGGACCAAGTGGGGAGGCTAAGGTCGCCGGAAGAGGCGTCGGCGACGAGCCGGAGCGGCGACCGAAACTTGGCCGTCGTCGGGGGCTTCGAATCAGGGGGATCCACGCTTAGTTCTTAGCTGCTACGGCATCTACACGTCGTCCTGGAGCTTCTGGTGCTCACGGGAGGACGAGCTGGACATCGGAGGGCTACCGGCGACGAGCGGCAGCGGCGGTGCTCGTCGGCCTCCGGTGAAACTAGGGCTAGAGAAGGGGATCGACGGGGAAAGCTTAGGGGAAACCACCGCATGCTCACAGGGAGTGCAGAGAAGAGCTCAGACGGCTCGGGGAAGGCCTGGGGGCGATGAATCGACGGGAGATGTCCGGCGGCCGGAGGAAGAAGACGACGGCGTTGCGGGCGTTGCAGGGCTCGAGGGGACTTCGGCTTCTGCAGAGACGACCAGGGCGACGAGGCGGATCTAAAGGCGTTCTCGGGGAGGGGTTCCTGTGGCCAGGGCAATGGCCAGCTCGAGCTCGAGCTCGGCTCTAATGGCGGCAGCAGGGAGAAGGAGGGGATCCGGGCGGAGGAGGACAACCGAGGCGGGGAATGGATAGGGGAGGCTCTAGGGAGCTTATCCCCGTCGTCGCCAGCGCGAACCGGCGGCCAGGCAGGCACGCAGGCGCGTGGCCGCGCCGGAGGAGGCGGCGGCCACCTCCTGCTGCCTACTGGCGCGGGGAAGGGGACGAGCGGCGAGGTGGGCTGGGCCTGGCGTGGGCGTCACGTAAGACTTTTCCTTTTTCTTCTGTTTTTGTTTTTCTGTTTTGCTATTTATTGCTTTGCTAATTATTTCAGCTCCAAAACAAAAAGTAAAAACTATTTTAAACCTCCTGAAGTATTTGTTATAATGTCCCCACTCATTTCCAAGACTTTCAACATTTTTGGAAAATTATAGCTTCTGTTTTCAAATTTTTAGATTTGAAACCAGTGGCTTTTGCATTTATTTAAAATGCTTGAAGTGCCAAGGAATTAGTTTTCTCCAATGCTCATTTACTTTCATGATTTATCAGAAAGTTTGAACATTTCTTGAGGCCATTTTGGGTTCATTGATTTTGAACTAGTTTCAAATTTCCTTTAATTGAAATGGTGGCTAGGGTTTTGAGTTTTTCCTTTGCCACTTTGTTGTTTTTGTTAAAACTTCTTAGATGCAAATGCAAAGAAGACATGAGCACAATGCTATCTAGCTTAATGTTTTAGGGATGTGACAACTCACCCCCACTCAAAAGAATCTCGTCCCGAGATTTAGAAGTCGTCGGGAATAACGCAGGATATTCAAGTCGGAGACGACCCTCTCTTTCCCAAGTTGCCTCCTTTTCAGAATGATTTGACCATTGAACTTTAAGAAACTTGAGGTTTCGACGTCGAGTGGTACGCTCAGCTTGATCAAGAATACGCACGGGGTATTCTCGGTAAGAAAGGTTATCTTGGAGACCAAGTGTTTTGTGGTCCACTTCACGGATAGGATCCGAAAAGCAACGCCTGAGTTGCGAGACGTGGAAAACATCATGAACCCTGGAAAGATGCGGAGGAAGTTCCAACTGGTAGGCAACTTCTCCTCGTTTGGCAAGAATGCGGAAAGGTCCAATGTAACAAGGAGCCAACTTGCCCTTGATACCGAAACGATGGGTACCCTTCAAAGGTGTAACCCGAAGATAAGCCTTCTCGTCAACTTCAAAGGTCACAGCCTTATGATGACGATCATATTGGCTCTTTTGACGAGACTGGGCTGTTTTCAACTTTTCACGAATAATGCGAACCTGCTCTTCTGCATCCTGGATCATGTCCGGGCCAAAGAGTTGCCTCTCTCCGGTTTCTGACCAATTAAGAGGTGTTCGACATCTTCGTCCATAGAGAACTTCAAAAGGGGCTTTGCCCAAGCTTGATTGATAACTATTGTTATAAGCGAATTCGGCGAATGGAAGGCACTTCTCCCAATTCATACCGAACGAAATAACACAAGCTCGGAGCATATCTTCTAGGATTTGATTCACTCTTTGTACTTGACCACTTGACTGGGGATAGAAAGCAGTGCTAAAAGATAAGTGAGTCCCCATGGCATTCTGAAAACTTTCCCAGAATCGAGAAGTAAAGATACTTCCACGGTCCGAGTTAATTTCCAGGGAAACACCATGAAGAGACACTATTCGAGAGATATATAACTCTGCTAGCTGGCTAGCTGTTATACTCTCACGAACAGGAAGAAAATGAGCCACTTTGGAAAGACGGTCAATGACCACAAAGATAGCATTATTTCCTTTCTTGGTCTTGGGAAATCCAGTAATGAAATCCATGCTAACTTTATCCCATTTCCATTCAGGAATAGCTAAAGGTTGAAGGGTGCCAGCAGGCCTTTGATGTTCTGCCTTAACTCGACGACAAACGTCGCAGTTAGCAACGAACTCAGCAATTTCTCTCTTCATCCTAGTATACCAGAACCTCTGGCGTAGGTCCTGATACATCTTAGTACTACCGGGATGAATGGTGAGAGGGGAATCATGAGCCTCCTTAAGAATTAACTGCCTTAGATGTGGGTTCTTAGGAACCACTAAACGATTCTGGAAGAATACCACACCTTGATCATTCATGGAAAATTCTTTAGCGTTTCCGCTAAAAATATTCTCCTTGATCCGTGATATACCCTTGTCACGCTTTTGGCCAGCTATAATTTGATCCTTAAGAGTAGGCTTCGCCACCAGGGTAGAAAGGAATCCTTGAGGAACAATATGAAGATTCAACTTCCGAAAGTCCTCATGGAGAAGTGGTTGACCTTGTTGTAGCATCAGATTGTTACAATAAGATTTACGACTTAGTGCATCGGCCATAACATTGGCCTTCCCCGGGGTGTAAGTTATCCCTAAGTCGTAATCCGAGATCAACTCAACCCACCGTCTTTGCCTGAGATTCAAATCTGGCTGGGTGAAGATATATTTCATACTTTGGTGATCAGTGAATATTTCGCAACGATTACCCAGGAGGTAATGTCGCCAGGTTTTTAGTGCATGGACCACAGCTGCAAGCTCAAGGTCATGTGTGGGATAATTATCCTCATGTGGACGCAACTGTCGAGATGCGTATGCGATCACATGACGATCTTGCATGAGAATGCAACCTAATCCTTGTCGCGAGGCATCGCAATAGATAACAAAGTCCTTAGAAAAATCTGGTGGTAGCAACACGGGTGCGGAGGTCAGGAGTCTTTTCAGTTCCTGAAAACTATGCTCACACTGTGGTGTCCACTCGAACTTTTTATCCTTCTTGAGGAGTTCAGTCAGAGGCTTTGCAACCTTGGAGAAATTCTCGACGAAGCGGCGACAATAGCTCGCTAAACCAAGAAAACTCCTAACTTGCTTAACCGATTCAGGTTGAGTCCAATCAAGGACAGCTTGAACTCTCTCGGGATTGACAGCAATACCCTTACCAGAGATTACGTGGCCTAGATAGGTCACTTCTGGTAACCAGAATTCACATTTTGAAAATTTGGCATAAAGGTGATGCTCTCGAAGTTTCATCAATACCAGCCTTAGATGCTCGGCATGTTCTTGTTCATTCTTGGAGTAGATGAGAATATCATCGAGGTATACTACGACGAATTTATCCAAATACTCCATGAAGATTGAATTCATCAGCCGAGAGAATGTGGCTGGGGCATTGGTTAAACCGAAGGACATAACGGTGTACTCATATTGGCCATAACGAGTAACAAAGGCCGTTTTTGGAATGTCCCCGTTCTTAATCTTGATTTGATGGTATCCCAACCTCAAATCCATTTTGGAGAAGACTGAGGATCCAGCGAGCTGATCGTACAGATCGTTGATCCTGGGGAGCGGATACTTGTTCTTTATGGTGACCAGGTTAACTGGTCGGTAATCTACAACCATCCGATCCGTTCCGTCTTTCTTCTTGACGAAGAGGACGGGACAAGCCCAAGGAGAAGAGCTAGGACGAATGAAACCCTTGTTCAAGGCCTCATCTAATTGCTTCTTAAGTTCGGCTAGCTCCAGGGGTGCCATCTTATAAGGTCTTCTGGCTATTGGGACAGTTCCCGGAACAAGATCTATTACAAACTCTACATCTCTGTCAGGTGGAATTCCTGGTAGTTCCTTTGGAAAAACATCCGGGAAGTCACGGACTACCGGAATGTCTTCAAGTTCCGGAAGAGGGTTGGCATTTAGGGAATAGAGTTGGCATTTGGCAACTCGAGTAGAGACATTTACTATCTCACCCGAGGGATGGGTAAGCTGGACATTTCTAGAGTGGGTATCAATCTTGGCATAGTGAGCTGACATCCAGTCCATGCCCAAGATGATATTAATATCCGAAGATTTCAATGCTATCAATGAGGCTAGAAAAACTAGCCTGTCTACTAGAATTTCATTGGCATAGGTTATCCTAGAGGTTTGCCATTTGCTACCAGGGGTTTGGACAACCAATGGGATTGGCATATCACAAAATGACATGTTATGCAACTGTGCATAACTTTCTGAAATGAAGGAATGAGAAGACCCAGTGTCAAAGAGAGCGGACGCTGGGTGATGATTAACAAGAAGCGTACCCAGCATGACGTCGGGATCCTCTGCAGCTTCTTCTGCTGACACATAGTTCACACGGCCACGTGCAGGAGTTGGCTTCACATAAAATGCTTTGCCCGACTTGGCCTGCCCGACAGACTTTCCGGGTTGCTTGGCACCCACATTCTGAGGACACTCACGAGAATAATGCCCTGGTTCCCCACACTTGTAGCATATCACCTGGTTGGCACGTGGTGCAGCATTGCTAGCAGGACCACCATAAGCTTTTGCTGGAGGGTTGGCCTGATTCGTCTGAGGCGCCACGTAGGATGGCCTCGGAGTGTATCTTGGCGGCAGAGAACTGTTTGGAACCCACAGCCTGCGTTTTGGAAACGCGGAACCAGAAGACGAGCCAAAGTCACGGGAGTGCTTCCTTGTGGCTTCGAAGTCAGTATGACCAGTCTCCGCACTGATCGCTTTGTTGACCAGGGCTTGAAAGCTTGCACACTCATGGAGGTGCAGATCTCGACGGAGCTCAGGGCTCAGACCCTTACGGAATCTTGCTTGCTTCTTGGCGTCAGTAGACACCTCCTATGTTGCATAGCGGGCGAGGTTACCGAACTCTCGGCTATAGGCATCCACAGACAACTTGCCCTAAGTGAAGGCACAGAACTCCTCTCTCTTTCTGTCCATCAGGCCCTCTGGAATATGGTGCAGACGAAAAGCTGCACTGAAGTCTGCCCATGTGGCCACTGGTTCAGCGGGACGCATAGCTTCAAAATTCTCCCACCACAGATTGGCGGGTCCCTCCAGGAAATACGTCGCGAAGGTCACCTTGTTGGCTTCAGATACATTTGCCGAGCGAATCTTGCGTGAAATGCTGCATAGCCAGTCATCAGCATCGAGGGGATCGACGGAATGATGAAACTTTGGAGGATTCAGCTTCACAAAGTCATTGAGGGATACTGCAGCATTCCTAGGCTGTCGAGCCGTATTCTGCTCAATACGCTCTAGCAGTCGGTTGGTCTCCCTTTTGTTTCTTTCTGCCTCAAGCATCACTTCTACCAGAGAAGGTGGGTGAGGCAGGTCTTCCTGCGACGCTTGACTACCCTCACCTTGCTCATGGGCTGGGGCACGGTTCAACCTGGTGAACACCATCCTGACAAACAAACTCATAGCTTAGACCAATATCATATCATTACTAGCTATGGATTAAGAATGTACTGAACACACGGAATGCGGAAATGAATATCCGAACAACATGGTAACAAGCAACTGCTATATATACACCATGGTTCATACACACCCTTACATAGTTCAGTACAAACTTACTCGAAGAGCAAACTACTGAAATGGTGGAACTACTCATCAGAGGCTTACAAGCTTCCTATACATTATTTATCTAGGCCTCCGGAATTCGTTTCACATTACTACCATACTCCACAAGTCACACAGGACTGTGAACATACGGCTACTACCATACTATCCTTCCGCTCACAGCTCAGGCATCCGCATAGAACATCTCATAGAGATTACCTCCATGACCTGGAAGCTCAACCTGCGGATCAGGAAACACTCTTGCCTGAGATCCCTGGGATCCATAAGGACACGGATGTGGCCTTGGTCCCCTGGCTGGTGGTAAGAGGGTTCCCCGAAGAGGTGTGACTCCTCCTATAGCTGGCCAGTCAACGTGGGCCGGAAGATGGGTCCTAACAGGGTTCAGCATCTCCATCTCTCCATACCCTGTCTGGACCTCCGGTGCCAGCTGCGTCAAAGCTGTCCATAGGCGGGCACGGGTAGCGTAAAGCTCCATGCGGAGAGCACGAGCATCCCTGTCTCTGTTCTCTAGCATCTCAACAGTGGACTGCAGAAGTGGGTCCTCCATGGAAGAATCAAAATAGACTCCACTGAGGTATCCCTCTTCACCAGACTGAGAGGCCGGAACATAGCAGAACTCTGAATTCTGCAGCAGTGCATGTCTCGCTCTCATAATAGTCAGCATTGAATAGGCAGCATCTTGTACTGCCATGTCAACAGTGACTCCCAACCCATAGGACCAATGGATTGGCTTCTCCGCTCCAGGGTAGTCTGGAAATACCCTAACAGTGCAGATGTACTGGCTCTGGTTGAAGTCTCGGTACTGTTCCTCCACTGTGTACTCGGGGTACCAGCGGTAACCACACACCGACATCATCCTGACCAGCATGGCCGTATGACCTAGTACATCAATGCATCTGGTCAGACGTACCACCTGACGAGAAGGACGGCCAGGCATCTGTAATTAGAGAGTAATGCAGAAGCATTAGAGCTCTGAATGCAAAATTGGGCAGCATAACGGCTGTAAGTGCTCAAAAACAAATTTTCAGACAACCCAAAAATGAAATAGAGTCACCACTCAACTATCAAATTCAACTCTCTGATCATCAAACTTACTTCCTGCTTCCTAGGAATAAAAGAAACCCAATATCTCTCGACCCGTAGTCCTATAATCTACCGATCAAAATCCGAGCCTAGGAGAAGATGAGTAACCTAGTCCTTAATTCCCGCAGAAAAGACGAGGATGACCAGAATAGAATACCTTGAGAAGAGAACAAGAGTGTTACGTTCCCTTCCACAAACAATTCCCTTATATATAACTAAGAAATTCTAGACTCAACTTCGACCAGTTTGGCTTAGTAATCCTACAGTCAGTCAGGCTCTGATACCAACGCTGTCGGGACCCCGATCCTAAGCCATAGGAATCTAGCATGTGACCCATCGCATCCCTTTGTGGTCTCACGCACGGTTAACTCCACGGCTGCAGCCTTACCTTAGCCGGGACCGTTTGCGTCTTTTGACTCACGTATGCGATCGTGTCGCTAGCATTCCAATGTCAAAGAACCCGGATCGACATGTCTAGTCATAAACCAAAGTGGCAGTTCCGTACAAGGACAGGCATACATGACCCAACAAAGCAGGTGTCGGTCATCAACGAACGTAGACGAGTCGTAGCAAGCTACAAGGACTCCATTACATCGTGTGACATTTCCCCAAAGGGGACAGACACAGCAGCTAAGAAGGACACATGCCGGTCAACCAATGCATCCGGAGCAGTAGCGAACTACCAAGGCTCGTTGGATCCCAAAGGGGCATTTCCTTGTAAGGGGTGCTACTAAAGTTCACGACTAGGTAATCGAACCCCATACATATCAAGTAAGACACACGTACGCATAGCATACCGATATGTATAGATACATCGATGGCATCACAACATAACCATAGACATACAAGCTTTATTGAAGAGGCTCGGAAGAGCCTCACACATATTATTACACATTAAGGGTCTCACGACCCATAATATCAGTCACACAATACAAGCCAGCGGCAGAGTTATAAGCTGTTTGGGTACAGACAGAGCAACTAGAAGGCACATGGCCTGACTATACTACAGAGCCGACGTAGGGCCAGGTCGTAGCTGGGACACCAGCTACTCGTCGTCGTCGATGTCTACGAAGAACCCTCCATTAGGGTCGTTAGCAACCTCTGCAACATTTATTAAACAAACATGAGTACGAAGGTACTCAGCAAGACTTTAGGATGGCTAACTACTCATGCAAGGTATCAAGAAGGTATTGTGGGGTTTCATGCGGAAAGCCAGCATTTGACTCGTGGCTAGACAACTTGCTTTTTGAAATTAGTTTTGACAACTTGATTTCTCGCACACGAGTCCACTAACACCACAACAATACACTATCGTGGAATCATTCCGTCTCCATACGGAAATGCCGTCCATGACACTCACGCTTATCTTGACAATTTTAGGAGTAGCCATTTAAGTTATCTATGAACAACATATGTCTCCAAGTAGTCCATATCCGCGGACGCGGCTATCCGAATAGATCATAACCCTGCAGGGGTTTACTTCGTCACACACGCTCCCGCCACTTATCGCCATGTGCACGTCATGCACCTCGGCAACCTTCAAGCGGAAGCCCAGCGAGGGAGTCGGCCACGACCGTTAACCACACTAGTACCTAGTCCAGGTTTATCGCCTATCTGAGAGTAACCCGTACGGAAGTCCGGCCGAGGTTTCCGCCACGGCCTCAAACGATGTGCGCAGGGTTCCCAAGCCCACCATCCGGGTGCCACTTGGTACACCGTGCCACTGCCTACCGCATCACGGTCCACCTCTCAGGTCAGCACCATGCACGGCCTCCAGCATTACTATAAACACCAGAAACTACTTGCAACTCCTGGACCGAGTACTAAGCGATTAATAGGCCGAGCGGGGTCATATTTCAGGGCCCAGCATGTGGTAGTATCTAGTCTTGGATTACATACACGGAACTCAGTTCCTAAGGACGATTCCAATGAAACAACCCGCCATGTACTCCTACACAGCCTTTCACCGGTACCTTTACCAAATCAAGTTCAACACACGACCTTTGTTCACCGAACACATTCCACATTTCTGTTCATCTCCCAGATGACAGACCATACACAACTCTAAGCATAGCATGCATAGCAGGATAAGGCACATCATAGCTCAAGCAACTACCAGGTATGCTAGGTTGCAAGGTTCGGCTATTTACTGTGACAAGGTTAAGTCATGCAAAGGAAGTGGGTCCACCTATCGTGGCAAAAGCAGTTGAAGCATTTGATCCTAATGCAATGAATAGGTGCAGGAGCAAGAACATAGGAGTTATCGGGATGATCAAAAGGGTTGCTTGCCTTGTTGCTCAGAGGAGGAACGATATCCGTCAGACGGATATTCGGTGGAATCCGGGGGTGCGGAGCCTACCGAAATGAACGGCAACATTCAATAACAATCATATGCAATCAAAATGATGCATGAGCAAGGCATGAGAATGCAAGTGATAAGTTATTATAATCAAGATGTTTTAGGTTTAGAGTTGATTTGAATCACATTCGAATAGTAATTCAAACGGGTATTCCCGGATACCGGTTTAATTGATTTGACCTGATGCTCAGATCAACCTAATGTTAACATGCATGAGATGTCATGTTATGGTACTGATTTACATCTAGGGCAGTGTATGATCATTGCATTTATAAAGAAATTTGGATATTTTTGCAAATTCCATTTATAAAGTGATTAAAAGAATTGAATTATTCCTTATTTCACAATTTAGGGTTCTGTAACTTTTTCAAACATAGATGAAAATAGCATAATCAGTATCCTTGAATTTTTCTGATACTTTTTCATATATAAATTATTTTCATTGGAGTTACAGATTAATTTCTATGATTTTTGCAATTTTTAGCAATTTCCTGAATTAGTTTTAAACTGGAAATTCTATTTATTGCATCAGGCTGACGTCAGCAGGTCAGCCGACCTGTGCAGGTCAAACCTGACAGGGGGGCCCCACTGGTCAGCCTCTCTGGGACTAATCCCGCGCTGACCAGCCCCTAATTGGGGTTTGACCAGGTGTGGGGCCCTCTGTCAGCGACCCAGAGCAGGGCGATTAGGCCCTAATGGTCGGCCACGTCGACGGCCACCGGAGGGTGGTCGCCGGCGACCAAACCCGCGGCGGAGGGCTCGCCGGAGGCGACCTAGACGGCGCTGCACAGCACCAAATCGCACGCGGATAGCAGCTACAGCAAGCTCGCGAAGCGGCCGATCTGGCAGGACCAACTGGGGAGGCTAAGGTCGCCGGAAGAGGCGTCGGCGACGAGCCGGAGCGGTGGCCGAAGCTCGGCCGTCGTCGGGGGCTTCGAATCAGGGGGATCCACGCTTAGTTCTTAGCTGCTACGGCATCTACACGTCGTCCTGGAGCTTCTGGTGCTCACGGGAGGACGAGCTGGACATCGGAGGGCTACCGGCGACGAGCGGCAGCGGCGGTGCTCGTCGGCCTCCGGTGAAACTAGGGCTAGAGAAGGGGATCGACGGGGAAAGCTTAGGGGAAACCACCGCATGCTCACAGGGAGTGCAGAGAAGAGCTCAGACGACTTGGGGAAGGCCTGGGGGCGATGAATCGACGGGAGATGTCCGGCGGCCGGAGGAAGAAGACGACGGCGTTGCGGGCGTTGCAGGGCTCGAGGGGACTTCGGCTTCTGCAGAGACGACCAGGGCGACGAGGCGGATCTAAAGGCGTGCTCGGGGAGGGGTTCCTATGGCCAGGGCAACGGCCAGATCGAGCTCGAGCTCGGCTCTAATGGCGGCAGCAGGGAGAAGGAGGGGATCCGGGCGGAGGAGGAGAACCGAGGCGGGGAATGGATAGGGGAGGCTCTGGGGAGCTTATCCCCGTCGTCGCCAGCGCGAACCGGCGGCCAGGCAGGCACGCAGGTGCGTGGCCGCGCCGGAGGAGGCGGCGGCCACCTCCTGCTGCCTACTGGCGCGGGGAAGGGGACGAGCGGCGAGGTGGGCTGGGCCTGGCGTGGGCGTCAGGTAAGACTTTTCCTTTTTCTTCTGTTTTTGTTTTTCTGTTTTGCTATTTATTGCTTTTCTAATTATTTCAGCTCCAAAACAAAAAGTAAAAACTATTTTAAACCTCCTGAAGTATTTGTTATAATGTCCCCACTCATTTCCAAGACTTTCAACATTTTTGGAAAATTATAGCTTTGTTTTTCAAATTTTTAGATTTGAAACCAGTGGCTTTTGCATTTATTTAAAATGCTTGAAGTGCCAAGGAATTAGTTTTCTCCAATGCTCATTTACTTTCATGATTTATCAGAAAGTTTGAACATTTCTTGAGGCCATTTTGGGTTCATTGATTTTGAACTAGTTTGAAATTTCCTTTAATTGAAATGGTGGCTAGGGTTTTGAGTTTTTCCTTTGCCACTTTGTTGTTTTTGTTAAAACTTCTTAGATGCAAATGCAAAGAAGACATGAGCACAATGCTATCTAGCTTAATGTTTTAGGGATGTGACACTTGCCCTCAACTACGAGTGGAGGTAAGGAATTGCCATCTAGCTCTGCACTTGATTCACCTTCAGTTATGAGTAAGTTTGCGACATCACCTCCTGCTAGAAATCTTGATATGTCGTCTGTGCTTGATGATGCTTATGATACTACTGCTAGAGATGCTATGCTTGATACTATGCCTGATGATCCTATGCTTGATACTGCTAGAGATGCTATGCCTGATACTGCTTTGCCTGATATTGCTAGAGATGTTATGCATGATGATACTATGCTTGATACTGCTAGAGATGTCATGTCTGATACTGCTTTGCCTCATATTGCTAGAGATGTTATGCCTTATGATGCTATGCTTGTGACATCCTCGACTTTTGCTACAGTAATTATTGTAATTAAGCTACAATGATCAACCGCTAATGATGCCACATCACCGAGAATTCCCATCTCAGACCCGCGTTGATTCAAGTCTATCCGGATTCAAAATTTGAAAACAAAAGAAAAGTACTTTATAAGTTCATTACAAATATTAAAAGAATATATATAAAAAGGAAAGTATAAAAAATAATAATGATAAAATAAAGTAAAAAAAAGTATTTAAAAAGAAAAATCGAATAGTAAAATAAATAATGAAAGAAACAAAAAAAAGAAATAGAAAAAAGCAACCCCCACCCCCCTAGCCGAGCTGGGCCAAGAGGCCCAACTGTCCAGCTCGTCCAAACCCTAGCGCCCCCCCTGGCGAGGGAGCCCCTGCCTCGCTCCCTCCCCTCCCCTTAGCGCCGCCGCCAGCCCCCTCCCGCTGGTCCCACTCCCCACGCCCCCCACCTCTCGGTCCCCCTTCTCCCGCCCACGAGAGCCCCCCCCCCCCCATGCACCAGACCCCATCTCTCACCCCCACGATCTCCATCTCCCTCCCCTCTCGGCCCCAACCCGAGCCTCCCCACGACCCTCCTCTCCTCCCGTCCCCCCCCCCCTCAGATCCACTCCCTCCCTGGCCGGCGAGCCCTCCGGCCGGCGAGCCCCCCCCCCCCCCCCCCCCGTCAGCACCTCCCCACCCCGACCTCCTCCCTCCGGTGCCCCCCCCCCCTCGGCCCTCCACCCCGCCGGTGAGCCCCTCCCGCTCGGTCCAAGAGGGACCGGACAGGGAGACTCCCTCTCCTCGTCACGCCGGTTGGCCACCTCCGGGAGGCTTCTCCGGCGACCGTCCTCACCGGCATCACCACCGGAACCGCGCCTCACCGTCACCGCCTCGTCCTCCTCCTCACTGTCACCTCCACTTCCCGCGAACTCCGGCTTCATCGGGCCGTCTCGTCAACGTTGGTGAGCCCCTCCTCGGGCTCCTCCCACCGTCGCGTTCCCCTCACCGTCCCGGTTCCGTTCCGGCAAACGGGACCCCGATCCGTCGACGGTAGTGGCCGGTAGGAGGATTTCAAGAATGGGTTCTCCTATGTTGAGTTAGCACAGAGTTGTGTTCTCTGTCTCTCTGTTAACAGAGAGAGAGATGAGAGTGTTGTTGAGTTAAAAGAAAATAAAATAAATGATGTATTAGATGCGTACGAATGTATGTATGTATGAGATGCGATGTACGTATTTGCGTATATGGATATTTGGAGGAATACAATATTTGTATGGTTATGTATTTGTAAATAAAAATGAGTATTTGGCCTAAAGCCACTTACCGGTGGGGCCAACGCACCCGCTGTCTATGATAGGAGGCCCCACGCGATAGATAATATAAATAATAAAAATATATGTTTTTATAAATAAATAAATAGATATAATAATTAATTAATGAGTTAATGAATTAGTTAAATAGATATATAAGTTAATCTGTTAATTAGAATAATTAATTAACATAATTAGAATATGACACGTGGGTCCCCCACTAAATTAATCTGATTAATTAATATTTAATCTTAATAAAAACTTGTGCCTATGACGTTCGGGACCCACTGGTCAGTTGACCAGTCAACTGCTGATGCCAGCCTGACATCGCGATGATGTCATAATAGGATTTTATTAAAATAGTTAAATCTGTTGTTAATCCCTAATTATTTAAAAAAAAACTTTAAAAATTAATATTAAATAATCCGTAAGTCAGATCAAATTAATTTCAACATGAAAGTTGATCAGCAAAACGAGACGAACCCGGATACACGGTCCATTCGTCTGTCATGCGTCCCTAGCATAGCAAACTTGGAACTTTTCCATCGTTTCCACTATAACCGGTAGTAGCCCGAGACCCGGAAAATATCGTCAGATATTCTTCCGACCCGTCTATGACGGATGTTGCTGCGTTAGCTCATGTCTAGCCTGCATCTTTCCATGTCATGCTTTGTGTTGCATCGGTGCTATTATTTATTGTTTCTTCCCCCTCTTCTTACCGGTAGACCCCGAGACTGACGCTGCTGCCGGGTACATCTATGACCCTGCCGATCAGTCTGTTGTCGCAGAGCAGCAAGGCAAGCAAACTCCCCTTGATCATTCCTATATCGCCTATGTCTTTCTTCCTACTGCTTGCATTAGTATTTTGCTACTGTTGTAGTTAGCTCCTATATCTCATGCATAGCCTATTTTTGATGAACTGCTACTTTCAGTCCTGTACTTTAAATATGCTTAGTATAGGTGGAGCAGTCATCCCCTCTGACCCCGTAGCTCAGTTGCCCCGCTTGTTTTCAAACCTCGATCTCTGATCGACGAGCCAGACCCGGCACAGCACATTCACCCCCCCTTCGTTGTACGATGCTACAAAGATACTATCGGGTACCGAGGGTGACACCTCACTAAGTACTCCTGGTGATATCTCTGTAGTATAGCTAGTCGGTCGTGGTTATCGAGGGTGATTCCTCTTTCACCATTTCCGATGACACCTCTGTCGTGCAACCCCTCAAGTGTGGGACCCCCGAGGGTGACTCCTCCAAGCCCATCTTGACGGGTACATCGTTCGGAGTCCAACGAGGGTGATACCTCGGATTCCCCCCGATGTTACGACCACACAGTTACTCGACCATGTTACTGGGATCATTGGTGATTAGTTGTAAGACGGGTGGATTCCCGTGAGACTGTGTTGATGGCCTAATTGAAATGCTAATGGATTTGGGTATTTGATCTGGGTTGGTCGGAGACCTTTTCGCACTAACCGGCTACGCGGGAAGAATTATGGGTACTCGGCGTCGCGGTATCAGCCGAAGCTTTTCAGATGCCAGCAATATAGCGGCGCGCGCCCGAGTGGTCCCGAGATGCATCGCGCTTGTGATTAAGGGATGCTAGGACTAACGTCGGCCGCCCACACCACGTGCAGGAGCGTGAAGGGGAACTGGGCCCACGAACCCTTTGTGCTTAGGATTTAGACCGGCGGGCTGGCCTCTCTGATTAGTCTTAGGTGGGGCTGCGACGTGTCGATATTCCGAGGCCGGGCAGGACCCAGAAAAGTATGTCCGGCCAGAGTGTTATCGAGCGTGACGGGACATGTGGTGCACCCCTGCAGGGATGAACATTAACTATTCGGATAGCCGTGTCCACGGTTACAGGACGACTTGGAGTTGTGCCCCGATCTTTTACAAATACAATTGTTACGTAACTGGAATTAGTTTATCTCGGGATTGCTTCCTCACAGGGAGTCGAGGGAGGATCTTTAGGCGTGACCTCACTTTAATATTGCTGCAACAATATGACTATTAATGTGTTACCCCCCCTGTTCTACTCTCGTCTATTGCTGCAAGACCCTGAAGATGCTAGTCTTCGATAGGACTAGGCCTTCTCTCTCTATTCTCGCATTGCTGCAGTCAGTCCACATATAACCCCCTTCTTTGATACTGATGCATAATTAGAATAGTTCTGATGTAAGACTTGCGAGTATTTTGGATGAGTACTCACCGCTGCTTTGCTCCCCCCTTGTCCCCTTGATCCGTTTGCTGTGACCAGATGATGGATCCCAGGAGATGGAGGTCCCCGCCACCGACGACTGCAACCCCGACGGTGCCTACTACTACGTGGAGGCCGCTGATGATCAGGAGTAGTTAGGAGGTTCCCAGGCAGGAGGCCTCGCCTCGTTCGATCGTTGTATCTTATGTGCTAGCCTTCTCTAAGGCACCCCATGTTTTATGTCTGTACTCAGATATTTGTTGCTTCCGCTGACTCGTGTGTTTATCGAGCTTTCGTATTCTAGCCCTCGAGGCCCCTGGCTTGTAATATGAAGCTGATGTTATTTTATTTGTGTCTAGAGTTGTGTTGTGGTATCTTCCCGTGAGTCCCTGGGTTTGATCGTACGCATTTGCGTGTATGATTAGCGTACGATTAAATCGAGGGCGTCACAATGCTTGATACTGCTAGAGATACTACTTTGTCTGATGTTCCACTAGGGGTGTTCCTTAATGCTCATATTGCTAGAGTTACTGCCAATGCTCGTGATGCTTCTGAAACGGCCGATACTATTGAGATAGAACCTGCTTTTGCTCCTGCTAGATCTAGCTCTCCTAGATATGAATTGCCTGATATACCTGAGGGTTACGTTATGGAGGGAGAGATAGCTGAGGATTTTCTTGCGTGTAAGGATGCCTATGACGCTGAGAAATTACTTCTCAAGTAGAAGGAAAAAATCTCTGAAAGCTAGGATGAAATACGACCCGAAGTTTGCAACTTCACCTATCTTTATCACCGATAAGGATTATGAATTCTCTGTCGATCCTGAGATAATCTCTCTAGTTGAATCTGATCCCTTCCATGGTTATGAGTCTGAGACGCTCGTAGCCCATCTTGCCAAACTACACGATATAGCCACCCTTTTCACTAATGAGGAGAAGTTCCGCCACTACTATATCCTTAAGTTATTTCCTTTCTCTCTAAAGGATGACGCTAAAGCCTGGTTCACCTCTATTGCTCCTGGATGTGTGAGTAGTCCCCAGGATATGGTCTATTACTTCTGTGAGAAATATTTCCCTGTCCATAAGAAGCAAGTTGCCTTGCAGGAAATATACAACTTTGCTCAACTCCAAGAAAAGAGTCTCCCACAATCTTGGGGAGGCTCGTCCAGCTACAAAATGCTTTGCCTGATCACCCTCTTAAGAAGAACGAGATACTTGATATCCTCTATAACGGACTTACCGATGCTTCTAGAGACCACCTAGATAGTTGTGTCGGTTGTGCTTTTAGGGAATGAACTCTAGAACAAGTTGAGACCCTACTGAATAACATCTTGATCAACGATAATGCTTGGACTATTCCCGAACCACCTCCTAAGCCAACTCCGAAGAAAAGAGGTATTCTATTCCTCAGTCCCGAAGATATGCAAGAAGCCAAGAAATCTATGCAAGAGAAAGACATTAGATCTGAAGATGTCAAAAATCTACCACCTATCAAAGATATTCATGGTCTCGATAACCCGATACAGGTAGTAGAAGTGAATTATCTGCGTAGGTTTGATGAGAGTGATATTCCTTTTGACAAACATGCTAGCCTATGCTTTGATGAATTTGACAACTTTGTTGCCAAACAACAGAGTTTCAATGATTATGTTAGCAGACATTTGGAACAAAGTACTCGTATGCTTAGCCATTTAAGTGCTTGTGTAGACAGAAATGTCAATGCTCTGAAGCTTTTGAGTAAACATGCCTCTATGATTACTACTCAGGTAGAACAAGTACATAAAGCTCAGAATGACCTGCTCAATGAATTAAATGACAACTCTGTCAGAGTCATTACTAAAGGAGGCAAAATGACTCAGGAACCTTTGTATACTGAAGGTCATCCTAAGAGAATTGATCAAGATTCTCAAGGAATCAATGCTGATACACCTAGTCATCCTAAGGAGAAGAAGAAGGATGATAGAAACCTACATGCTAGTTCACCAAATACTATCACACCTGAAGAACCAAATGATATTTCTGCGTCTGATGCAGAAACACAATCGGGTGATGAACATGAACTTGGGGACAATATGGACCGTGATGTTCATAATAATGCTCAACCTAGCAATGATGAGGATGTGGAGATTGAACCTTCGGTTAATCCTGATAACCCACAACCTAAGAGATACAATAAGAATGACTTTACTGCTAGGAAGCATGGTAAAGAAAGGGAACCATGGGTTCAGAGATCTATGCCCTTTCCTCCTAAGCCATCCAAGAAAAAGGATGATGAGGATTTTGAGCGTTTCGTTGAGATGATAAGACCCATCTTTCTGCAGATGCGGTTAACTGATATGCTCAAGATGTCTCCGTATGTCAAGTACATGAAAGATATCGTGACTAATAAACAGAAGATACCAGATCTTGAGATCTCCACCATGCTTGCCAACTCCACTTTTAAAGGTGGAACTCCTAAGAAACTTGGTGATCCCGAAGTGCCCACTATACCTTGCTCCATTAAAGGAAACTACATAAGAACTGTCTTATGTGACCTTGGAGCTGGTGTTAGTGTTATGCCTCTCTCTCTTTATTGTAGAGTTGAATTGGGTAAGTTGACACCCACTGAAATTTCTCTACAGATGGCCGACAAATCAACTGCTTTCCCTATCGGCATTTGCGATGATGTGCCTGTTGTGGTTGCTAACACCACTATCTTAACAGACTTTGTTATCTTCGATATTCCCGAAGACGATGCCATGGCTGTCATCCTTGGAAGACCCTTTTTAAACACTGCAGGGGCTGTTATAGATTGCAACAAAGGCAATGTCACTTTCCATGTCAACGGTAATGAGCACACAGTGCACTTTCCGAAGAAACGATATCAAGTACATTGCATCAATGCTATCGAAAAGACTTCATCGATTCTTATTGGGAGCTTTGAATGCCCTATTCCTCGTGTTAAGATGAAGTATGATTTGCTTGTTGGGGAGATACATATCCCCATTGAGGTGACTTAGTGGCCATTTGAAAATTCTCCGTTCTCTCCTGCGATTCGAGAAGGTTTTGTCATGAGGACTTGATCAATCCCATTGACAGATTTCTTTCGATGACCATGAAATGGATGAATCACAGAGTCACATACCTCCGTTTTGAGCTTTCATTTTCTGTTTCTTAGAAGAAAATGATAGAATTAGTGTAGTTTTTCCTGTTTTCTGTTTTAGCGTCCCGGAGAAAAATACCTCGAAAATAAAAGTTCTCCGATGGTCCTGAAAATTTAGTATGATTTTTTCTGGAATTTTTGAAAATTACTAGGCCTGAGAGCTGGCCTGGGGGCCAGACCAGTGGGCCACAAGCCCTGCCACCGCCACCCCCCTGGTGGCGGAGAGCAAGCTTGTGGGGCCCACACGGACCCCCTCCACTCATTCCAGCTCCCGGCCTTTTCTTCCACTTCCAGAAAAAAATTGTTTCGCAGCTCAAACCCGTGTTCCTCTCATTTGGCTGTGATTTTCGATCTCCTTTCTCAAAGCACCATTCTCCGAACCGTTTTGGGGAAATTACTCCTTGGTAAGTGACTCCTCCATTGGTCCAATTACTTTTTGTTCTAGTGCTTTATCCTTCGCGTATTCTTGCTACCTTGGTGACCCTGTTCTTGAGCTTGAAATGTTGATTTTAGCTCGTCCCAAGTAGTTTTAGCGCGTGATACGGTCTCTAGGCACTAGTAGGAGTAGTTGCTACAAGGTGTGGTGGGTCTTCATTCACTTTTCTCTTGAACTTCAAAAATTTCAGCAAAAGGAAATTTTGTTCAGGCGGAAGTTTCATGGTGGTTCCTCAAGTAAGAAGGGTCCTCGTCTTTCTTTTCGGGAGCCTGAACCTTTTCAACTAAGGGACGCACCGGTACAACCATGTGAATGGCCTTCCGATGAGTTCATGATCGAAGCAGGTTTCAAGGATGAGTTTGATACACTTGTCCGCAATGTCGGGTTAGAAGAGTTCCTCTCAGATAAATGTGAACGGTATGCTATGCTCACTGCCTCTTTCGTGCGTAGATTTAAATTTTCAGTTGGTCATGACTCATCCATACTGTTTGATCTGTACGATAAATCCTATACCGTGGATTTCGAGGATTTCAATAGGATTTGCAAGATACCTGATGGGGGTAGTATTAATGATCCTTCTAAGTCTTCGGTCAGAGACTTTGTCTCCAGTATAACTGTTGCAGAAACCAGAGATATCACGCAAGCCACCATAGGAAGCATCCATTTCCCTGCCTTGCACTACTTTGCCCTCTTCATAGCAAGGGTGCACATTGTCACCTATGCGCTTCTGACCTTAGTATCCTTAAGAGTGTAATAACAGGTGACAGGAGCTTCAATATGGGAGCTATAATAGCAAGGAGGCTGAATAAAAATGCCAGTGAGGGGGATTTCTTTGGTGGAGTTTATACTACACGCTTAGCAAATTTTCTTGGAGTATCCATCCGTCCAGAAGACCCTCCTCTACGTACAGCCTACCTTGATCGTGTCGCTCTAACACGCTACCATTTCCTTGAGAGAGATCATGGATCCCTCCTATACTGCTTGATATTTAACCGGCAGCGTGTTTTCCATATTACCCTTCCTTCTCCTGCTTTGTTTGACTTTCAGGTAAAACGAAGATACTACATAACCATAGGAGAGGCACAGGAGTATGAGAGGGAGGCGACGGCTGCTCGACTTCGTGAGACAGCTATTCAGGCAGTGGCTGCAGCACTCCCGTATAACACCCATTATGATTTTGGATTTCGCCAGGACCATCCATGGGAGTAGACCAAGCTAGGCCAAAAGCCTAAGCTTGGGGGAGTACGTGTTCTCACCGACTTTACATTCATGCTTATGCTTTCACTTTGTTAGTCGGTGTTTACACTTTGCCACTTTATTATCCATGCTAGTTTATTTTTGTTTTCTTGTTTTCTTGTTTTGTGTCCTTTTGAGAAAACCAAAAAGATTTTTCTTTCTTCTTTTGCTTGTTGGGAGCTTTCCCATGTAAATAGTTTTCATTTTCTTTGGGTCAAGGTGGAAGATGTTGGTTCCAATGTTTAGTGGTTCTTGCATGCTTACCTGTTTAGCTTTCAAAGAACCATATTACTTTGTCTTCTCCTTTGTGTTTGCCTACAGATTCAGCTTAGTCCAATGCACGAGCACACTTATTATTGTTCACATCATTCGATCGTACAAGTGAAAGGCAATAATGATGATATATGATGAAGTGACTGAGACTGAAAAGCTGGTATGAACTCTATCTATTTTATTTTTGTAAATATGACTAGCTTGTCATCCCAGATTCAGCTTTTTTGTGAGAGAACCATGTTTGCAATGACAACTCAGAGATCATAGTTTCTGATGCCATGCTTATTTAGCAAGGAGCTCATAATGGTTTGTCTTGAATGCCAACATAGATTTTGAAATGACTATGATGTAGTATGATAGGATGGTATTCTCCCTTGAATGTTTCAAGTGGCTTGACTTGGCGCATGTTCATGCATGTAGTTGAAACAAAATCAACATAGCCTCTATGATGTTCGTGTTCATGGTGATTTATATCCTGTTCATGCTTGCATTCAATGTTAGTCAAACTCATTGCATCTTGATGACTGTTGTCGCTCTCTAGTTGGTCGCTTCCCAGTCTTTTGCTATCCTTCACTTGTACTAAGCGGAATACTGCTTGTTCATCCACTTCCATAAACCCAAAAGTTTTTCCATGATAGTCCACCATACCTACCTATTTGCGGTATATTCCTGCCGTTCCAAGTAAATTTGCATGTGCCACTCTCTAAACCTTCAAGAAATAATCTATTTTGCATGCCCGAACCGCTCATGTGGTGACAGGGGGCTATTGGTATCTTCCATGCTAGGAGTGTTATCCTCGACATGTGTTTATTCACTGTCATTCACGAGAAAGGGGCTGGTAATTGGAATGCCCAGTTCCACGCTTAAATCGAAAACTTAACTGTAAAACAAGACTCCCCCAGGATTGATGTTAGTATCGACGGTACCCGAGGATTCGGCTAGCCGTGGAGTGTGATTGATTGGTGGTGGGGGAGTTAAAACTTTACTTTTCTGTTTGGGAACCGCCTATAGCATGAGTAGCATGGAAGATATTGAGAACTCTTGGTCATTTCATTGACAATGAAAGCATGCCACCCAAAATTATTATCTCTGTTTTCAAAGCTTGAGCTCTGGCACCTCTGCAAATCAATGCTTCCCTCTTCAAAGGGCATGTCTATTTATTTTCCTGTTGAGTCATCCTCCTCTTTTATAAGGACAAATTAGAGAGCACCTCTGTCATTTTTATGCTTTGCTTTTGACTGATATTGAGTATGACTATGACTGGATCTTCGTTGCTATGAATTACAATGTTTAGTGAGCCATTGATCTTTGAAAGTGCTCTGTATTTATGTTTTCCGGTCTCAGAAAGAGCTAGCAAGATGCCACCTATTCATATTGCTTCATGCTTGTTTTGATTGAAGTGTTGGTATTTGAAACTCATTATTATTTGCTCGTTAGCTGATTATGCCATTGATATTAGTTTACCGTGAGACCTTTGTGTCATTTACTTATGTGGTTAACTTGTGATCTTGCTGAAATTCTGGTTATGAGTTAGACATAGTTGCAACAATAAGATCAAACAGAGTTTGTCAAAGTTTTTTCTTTCTCTCTCAATTTGTCAACTGAGTTGCTTGAGGACAAGCAAGGTTGTAAGCTTGGGGGAGTTGATACGTCTCCATCGTATCTACTTTTCCAAACTCTTTTGCCCTTGTTTTGGACTCTAATTTGCATGATTTGAATGGAACTAACCTGGACTGACGCTGTTTCCAGCAGAATTGCCTTGGTGTTGTTTTTGTGCAGAAATCAAAGTTCTCCAAACGTCCTGAAAATTTAAGGGGAGCATTTTTGGAAAATATGAAAAATACCTGCGCCAAGATCCACCTGAGGGGGTGGGCCAGTGGGCCACAAGCCCTGCCTCCGCCACCCCCGTGGTGGCGGTGGGCAAGCTTGTGGGGCCCACACGGCTCTGCCGCCCCCAATCTCAACTCTATAAGTTCACTTTCGTCCCAGAAAAAATAAAAAGAGAAGATTTTGTCGCGTTTGTGATACGGAAGCGCCGCCACAACCTGTTCTTCATCTGGAGGGCCGATCTAGAGTCCGTTTTGGGCTCCGGAGAGGGGAAATCGTCGCCATCGTCATCATCAACCTTCTTCCCTCTCCAATTCCATGAATCTCTTCGTCGTTCGTGAGTAATCTATTCGTAGGCTCGGTGGGCGGTGATGAGTAGGATGAGATCTATCATGTAATCGAGTTAGTTTTGATGGGGATTGATCCCTAGTATCCACTATGTTCTGAGATTGATGTTGCTACTACTTTGCCATGCTTAATGCTTGTCACTAGGGCCCGAGTGCCATGATTTCAGATCTGAAATTATTATGTTGTCACCAATATATGTGTGTTTTAGGTCCAATCTTGCAAGTTGTAGTTACCTACTATGTGTTATGATCCGGCAACCCGGGATTGACAATAACCGGAACCACTCCCGGTGATGACCACAGTTTGAGGAGTTCATGTGTTCACCAAGTGCTAATGCGTTGGTCTGGTTCTTTATTAAAAGGAGAACCTTAATATCCCGTAGTTTCCTTTTGGACCCCGCTGCCACGGGAGGGATGGACAATAGATGTCATGCAAGTTCTTTTCCCTAAGCATGTATGACGACACACGGAATGCATGCCTACATCACATTGACGAACAGGAGCTAGCCACATATCTCTCCGTGTTATAACTGTTGCATGATGAATATCATCCAAACAAATCACCGACCCATTGCCTACGAGTTTGTCCTACTGCTGCCTGTCTTGCTCTGCTGCTGTTACTTCTCTTGCTCTGCTGCTACTGCTGTTACTACTGTCGCTTGCTCTGTTGCTACTTGCTACTGCTGTCACTACTGTTGTTCCTTGCCACTGCCGTTACTCGCTACTTTGTTGTTACTACTTTGCTTGCAGATACTAATCTTTCAGGTGTGGCTGAATCTGACATATTCAGCTGCTAATACTTGAGAGTATCCTCTCACCTCCTATAGGCGTACCAACAAATTTGGGTCGAATACTCTACCCTCGAAAACTGCTACGATCCCACGCGCTGGTGGGCCGTCAACAACATTCTTCTAGTTTCGATTGCCGGAGAGTACTAGCAGCATTCTTCTGGTGCCGTTGCAAGGGAAGGTCTGTTGTTACGGAGTCAGCATTTTTCTGCCGCCGTTGCCGGGGAAGGTCTGCTGTTACGGAGTCACACGCCAAGTTTCAACCCAATCAGAGAAAGTTTTATACACACTTTTAAAAATAAGGTTTGACGATGCCACGGGCGCGTGCGTGTGTGGTCAGGCTTGATGTCTACTACACAACCTTCTCCTTGTAGACGTTGTTGGGCCTCCAAGCGCAGAGCTTTGTAGGATAGTAGCAATTTTTCCTCAAGTGGGTGACCTAAGGTTTATCAATCCGCGGGAGGCTTAGGATGAATATGGTCTCTCTCAAGCAACCCTGCAACCAAATAACAAAGAGTCTCTTGTGTCCCCAACACACCCAATACAATGGTAAGTTGTATAGGTGCACTAGTTCGGCGAAGAGATGGTGAAACAAGTGCAATATGGATGGTAGATATAGGTTTTTGTAATCTGAAATTACAAAAACAGCAAGGTAAAAAATGGTAAAAGTGAGCACGAACGGTATTGCAATGCGTGGAAACAAGGCCTAGGGTTCATACTTTCACTAGTGAAGTTCTCTCAACAAAGATAACATAATTGGATCATATAACTAGCCCTCAACATGCAACAAAGAGTCACTCCAAAGTCACTAATAGCGGAGAACAAATGAAGAGATTATTGTCGGGTATGAAACCACCACAAAGTTATTCTTTCTGATCGACCTATTCAAGAGTCTGTACTAGAATAACACCTTAAGATACATATCAACCAAGACCCTAATGTCACCTAGATACTCCATTGTCACCTCAAGTATCCGTGGGCATGATTATACGATATGCATCACACAATCTCATAATCATCTATTCAACCAACACATAGAACTTCAAAGAGTGCCCCAAAGTTTCTACCGGAGAGTCAAAACGTGTGCCAACCCCTATGCATAGGTTCCCAATGTCACGAACCCGCAAGTTGATCACCAAAACATACATCGAGTACTCACATGAATCCACGTGTGCCAACCCATATGCATAGGTTCCCAATTGTCACAAACCCGCAAGTTGATCACAGCAGATAGACACGTGCAAGACATACATCAAGTGTTCTCAAAGACTCAATCCGATAACATAACTTCAAAGGGGAAACTCAAATCATTACAAGAAGGGAGAGGGGGAAGAACATCATATGATCCAACTATAGTAGCAAAGCCCACGGTACATCGACATCAAGACATCTCAAGAACACGAGAGAGAGAGAGCGAGATCAAACACATAGCTAATGGTACATACCCTCAGCCCCGAGGGTGAACTACTCCTTCCTTGTCATGGAGATCGCCGGGAAGATGAAGATGGCCACCAGAGATGAATTCCCCCTCTGGCAGGGTGCCGAAACGGGCTCCAGATTGGTTTTTGGTGGCTACAGAGGCTTGCGACGGCGGAACTCCCGATCTAGGTTTCTTTTTGGAGGTTTCCGTATTTATAAGACCAGATGGCGTCGAGAACAAGTCAGGGGGACCCACGAGGAAGTCACAAGCCCTTGTGGCGCGGCCAGGGGGTGGGGGCGCCCCCCAGGCTTGTGGCTTCCTCGGGACTCTTCTCCGGTATCTTTTTCTTCCAGTATTTTTGATATTTTCCAGAAAAAATCTTTTCGGGGACTTTCTTCCATTTGGACTCCGTTTCAAAATCTCCTCTGAAAGGGGTCAAAAACATTGAAAAAAACAGGAACTGGCACTTGGCACTGAGTTAATAAGTTAGTCCCAAAAAATATATCAAAGGCATGCAAAACATCCAAAGTTTGACAAGATAATAGCATGTAACCATAAAAAATTATAGGTACGTTGGAGACGTATCAGGGCTCAACACGGTCAACAATGAGAATGGAGAGAACCGGCAACTAATAATGGATACAAGTTTTGAAAACTGGCGGCAACGGGATGCCAATGCAATGCGGATGATGCGCATGATGCGATGATGATGCGACAAATAAAAATAATCATACACTAGCAACGGAATAAAAGGGGAATCTTCTCGAGCGTCGGTCTCGGACTGTCACAACTCTCCTACACTACAAGAGGATCTCGACCCGAGATCCAAGGATGAAAGGGGAAGAGGAAGAGAAAGAGCAAGTGGTAAAACTTAGTTGCTTCTGACAAACGAGTGAAACCAATCACTCTTGGGGGTTGCAAAGAAATGAAGAATGATATAAGAAACAAGGTAGAATTCACACAAAATTTCGGCAGCATTTCGGTAGGAAAAGGGGAAAAAATTAGATATAATGGAAAGATCTTGAGGAGATTCACAACATACTAACTAAATTGAACAAGGGAACAAAATGATCTTGAAAAGACAAAATGATAGATTGAAGAGAGCAACATCACAAAGCTTTCATTACAAAGAATAGAAACTAGATCTTGGCAAGAAAAGAAGGAAGAAGAAAATGAGAACTACTACCACAAGAATCTTGAAGAACACCTTGAGAATGAAGAGATCTTGAGCCGCCTAATAGAAAACTTGAATGAGGCACCGGTATAATTGAGAGACGAATGAAGAGACAACAATTGAGAAGAATTTGAGAACGAAAGCTGAAAGCTGAAAGCTGAGAATGACGAAGTCTTCTGAAATGATGGCCATCGGAGGATCAAGAATGAAAACAATTCAGAAAGCACCGGTTAGACAATAAAATTCGGAAGATCCTATCCTTATTTTGGCACGAATTATTCTTTTTCAGAAAAAATACTATGTTTTCAATCATCCGTAGATATTAAACCGTGCGTCGGATCGCGATGACTTAAATAAGCAACTCATGTAGAATTTCGCGTAGATTATGATTTTACAACTTGCATGCATGTTTGGAGTGGTTTGACCTGCCGTTTTCCTAGATTCACATGCTTTCCTAATAGGTGTTGTTTGCTTGTTGCCAACATGCTAGGAAATAGTGCTGATTTGGAGATGCTGAAATATTTCTAAGTGTGAAATCTGTTATATTTTGTTGCTGCCTTGCCATGAGTTTTGCTAGTGATCTACAGCTCCTTTGAGGTTGGTGCAATGGAATTATTTGTAGTCCTTAAGATTCTCTAGCATGCTGTAAGCTTTCATGTCATTCGGTGCCCTGTAGAATATAGTTTTGCTACTATCAATATGACTTCAGATCGAAAACTGCACTGTCAAACTGATATTTTCACTAAGTCTGAAACTATGTGTGAGATGTCATTTTGTGAGTTCTTTTCCTAGTGATCCATGATGCCATGCTATATGTTATTAGTAGGGTTTTTTAGTGCATCTTGACCACTACTGAGTCATGTCTTGTTTGAACATTTTAAATTTAAGTAGCTTGTTGTTTTAGGGTGTAGAAAATGCCATGTTTCGGTTTTTTGGCAGATTATGACTATTTCTTGTGTAGCTTTTATTTCTTGAACTGTTGCTCTGTTTTGATCGTGCCCTATATGAAACTTGTTTAGAATCTCGTGTAGGTTCATATTATCTTGTTGTTTGTATGTTTTGGGATGCTTGTGACTGTCATTGCATACATATTGCATTCATGCCATCATATCTTGCGTTGTTTGTATCTATTCAACTGTACCTCCGTTGGAGATGTTCTCCATGTGTACATTGATTGGAATGACGCGTAGAATCACGTGAACCTATATATTTTGTTGTTTAACAAATATTAAATCGTGTTAGTTCATATCTGGACATAATTCTAATTTAACGTGTGGGGTCATCTCGGAGATGTTATATGTCGTTTCCGACCTCATTTAAAATGCCTAGATAGGTAGCTTAATTATGCTTCACATCTTGCCATGTTTAACAAACAATTAATATTTTCGTGTAACTTATCGGGATAGAACTAAATAATTCATATGTGGAGTTGCTAGCAAACCACTGTTTGGCTATGTTACCGCTTGCTTAACCATGTGTTAGCGTTGCTAGTTGCAGGTGTAGTTACTTCCATGTGACAACATGCGTTCCTTGTTATATAACCATATTAATTGCTATTTAATTTAATGCACCTATGTACTTGGTAAAAGGTGGAAGGCTCGGTCTTTCTAGCCTGGTGTTTTGTTCCACCTTTGCCCCCTTAGTTTCAGCTACCGGTGTTATGTTCCATAAATGAGTGCTCCTAACATGCTTGGGCTTGTTATGGGAACCCCCTAGATTCTCATTTTGGGATAAATCTCGTCTGGCAAGGCCCAACATTGGTACTATATTTGCCCAACATAATAATTTTGTTAATACTGAAAACATAGGGAGTTAGCGCTACCCGAGGAGTAATTCAACATAATACAAGGAGGGCCAGTGTTGATGGTACTGGTCCAAAACAGAGTCGTGTGCGGGGCCAACCCGGGGCAACTCGGGTGATTTCTATCAGGCCACTTTACGCTGCGCTCACCCGATTGTGCCCTGAGAACGAGATACGCGGCTCCTATCGGGATTGTCGGCACGTCGGGCGGCCTTGCTATACTTGTTTTACCTTTATCGAGTGTCTTGTGCGAGGGAATCTGAGGATGCTTTGGGTTATCTCGAGGTTGAGGTTTTCCAATAGGAACCCAAGGAGATCACTGGTTTCCCTGATCGAGGTCATTCCGTCGCAGCGTGTGGTAGTTTGTGATGGACTAGTTGGAGCACCCCTGCAGGGTTAAATCTTTTGGAAAGCCGTGCCCGCGGTTATGTGGCAATGTGGAAACTTTGTTTAACATCCGGTTCTAGATAACTTGAAGTTAACTTAATTAAAACTTGTCAACTGAGTGCCTAACCGTGACTGACTCTTTCATGACCTCCTTCTCCGATCGAGGACACGGTGGGGTTATGTCTAACGTAAGTAGGTGTTCAGGATCATTCATTTGATCATCAGTAGTTCACGTCCGTTATGCGTAGATCATCCCCCTCTTTATTCTTCTACTCGTAAGTTAGCCACCCAAAATAAATGCTTTGTCGCTTGCTCCAGCCTCACCACTTAACCATACCTCACCCATTAAGCTTTGCTAGTCTTGATACCTTTGGAAATGAGATTTTTGAGTCCCCTGTGGCTCACACATTACTACAACACCAGCTGCAGGTACAGGTAAAGGATATTAAGACGTGAGCATGATGATTGTTCCTTTGGAGTTTCTTCTTCTTCCTCTTCGTCGATCTAGGATGGGTTCCAGGCCGACAGCGTAGGATAGCAAGTATGGACGTCGTTCTTTTCTCGTTTGTTTTCGTCCATAGTTGGACCCTGCTCTTCTTCGTGATATTTATGTATTGTACTCATGTGACTCTGATGTAGCTTGTGGCGAGTGTAAGACAATTCCATATACTCTTCTCTTCAGTACATGTACTTGTAACGATATCCATTCTTGCAAAACGACGAGATGCGCTTCTATCCCTGTCGAGGCCCTCGCGCCAAAATAAGGATAGGGTCGCATCTTGGGCGTTACACCCCACTAGACACCTGGTTGCGCTAGGGGCCTCTAGCGCATCGTGGTGTCGAGTGGGCCCCCTAGGCCTTGGCTGTTGCTCATTCTTGACCCCCAAGTTTCTTTCTCATCCAAAATAATCTCCATAAAGTTTCGTGGCAATTGGACCTCATCTGATATGGATTTTCCGCGAAGAAAAAAATTTGCAACTGGGAGTAGGCTCTATGTCAATAGGTTAGTACCAAAAAATGATATAAAATTGCTATAAAATGATTATAAAACATCCAAGAATGGTAACATAATAGT
Source organism: Hordeum vulgare subsp. vulgare (assembly GCF_904849725.1). Lineage (NCBI taxonomy): Eukaryota > Viridiplantae > Streptophyta > Magnoliopsida > Poales > Poaceae > Hordeum > Hordeum vulgare. The sequence goes on along the minus strand of NC_058524.1, from coordinate 241,264,309 downwards.
GTGGAACAATCAAAAATTATAGATACGTTGGAGACGTATCAGCATCCCCATGCTTAATTCCTGCTCGTCCTCAAGTAGGTAAATTATAAAAACAGAATTTTTGATTGTGGAATTCTGCCTCACATGTTCATGATATTATTCACTTTATGTACCTGCATAGGGAATCACAAACCTTAACACCAATTTTTTTAATAGATCATAATTACTCATCAACATAACTCACATATTACTATCTTCATATCGCCAAACTATTGCAAATAATCAAGTTTAATATCCAATGATTTTCCTGAAAGTTTTTATTGTATCTTTCTTGTACATGCATCATGTTGAAACTAATTTTTATTTAAATCAAATTTCCGTTGCAAATAACAAGCTCTCAAAAAAATTTAAGTGAAGCACGAGAATACAAGTTTCTTTAAAATTTTCATCTCCCAAAATTATATAAGTGAAGCAAGAGAGGATTTCTCCAAAATTCAGGAACTCTCAAAATAATATAAGTGAAGCATGAGAGTAAATTTCTTCACAATAACAGCACCACCATGCTAAAAAATATATAAGTGAAGTACTTGAGCAATTCCATGGCTCAAAAAATTGAAGTGAAGCATAAAAGCCATTCTAACAGATCATACCATAATTTAGCTCTCTCAAATGGGTGTGTCTAGCAAGGTTTATTATGACAAACTAACCAAAAAATAAATCAAAGACACAAAATATAAAAGACGCTCCAAGCAAAACTCATGATATGTGACGAATAAAAATATAGCTCCAAGTAAAATTATCGATGGTTTCTAGAAGAAAGAGGGGATGCCTTCCCGGGCATCCCCAAGCTTAGCTGCTTGGTTCCCCTTAGATATTTCCTTGAGTTGACATGGGAATCCCCAAGCTTAGGCTTTTATCACTCCTCATTCCATCATCCATCATGATCTCACTCAAAACTTGAAAACTTCAATCACACAAAACTCAACAAAATTTCGTGAGATCCATTAGTATAAGAAAACCAAACTTTACTATAGGTACTGTTGAAAACCCATTCCAATTTTGTTTTTGCATAATATCTAGTGTATTCTATCTTTACCATGGTTTATGCACCCCCAATATAAACCATAGAATCGTTAAAATAAGCACATAACACAAATAAAACAGAATTTGTTCAAAGGAGAACAGTCTGTAAAGGTTCGAAATTTACTTATATTTTTGTAACTAAAAAAATTCTGAAAAATTAGGACAACGTAGGACATTTGTATTTTAATCTTTTGTAAAACATTCAAATAGTTTTGACGTTTTTATTACTTTTAGGATTTTTTCTATTAGACGCAAAAGTTTATGTTTTACAACAGGATTCAAGCAACTAATACCCCATATGATCCCAAAGGCTTTGCTTGGTACAAACACTAAATAAACACAAAAATACAATTATAACAGCAGCATAATTGTGCAAACACTCAAGAACAGAAAACAAAAGTGAAAATAAATTTTATTTATTGGGTTGCCTCCCAACAAGCGTTATTGTTTTACACCCCCTAGCTAGCCATATAGGGTAGATTTAAGTGATGTCATCCTTTGCTATTGATCCATAGGTTGCCCTCATGATTGATTCATATGGTAATTTAATTTTTGTTCTAGGGAAGTGTTCCATGCCCTTTCTTAGTATAAACTGAAATTTAATATTCCCTTCTTTCATAGCAATCACAACTCCTATATTATAGAAGAATGGTCTACCAAGAATTATTGGACAATACAGATTGCACTCAAATAAAAACAATAAAATCTATGGGCACATAATTCCTATTTGCAAGAATAAGAACATTGTTAATTCTTCCCATAGTTTTATTAATAGTAGAATCCGCCAAGTGCAAATTGAAAGAACACTCTTCTATATTGGTAAGACCAAGCACATCACAAAGAGATTTCGGAATTGTGGAAACACTAGTACCCAAATCACATAAAGCATAGGACTCAAAATTCTTGCTTTTGATCTTAATGGTGGGTTCCCATTCATCATGTAATTTTCTAGGAATGGAAACTCTAGCTCTAACTTTTCTTCCAAGGTTTTAGTCACCGCATCCGAAATATGTTTAGTAAAAGCCTTATTTTGTTCATAGGAATTGGGTGAATTTATCATAGATTGCAACATTGAAATACACTCAATCAAGGAGCAGCTATCAAAATTAATTTTTTGCAATCCAAAATAGTGGGTTCATCGCGAGCTAATGTTTTTACCTCTTGAATCCCACTTTTATCAATTTTTTAAATAAGATTTTCACCCTCCAAATCATGGGAACGCCCTCTAACTAAAGTTGACACTTCTTCAGTTCCCTCATCATTAATTTTAACATTACTAAACAGGGAATCAATAGAAGAAACACCAATCTTTTTAATCTCTTCATCATTTTTATCCTCTAAAGATTCGGGCTTAGCTGCCATTTGATTTACTAACGTAGCTTGCACATCAAATATCTTTTCTAGCAGGTTTTCGATAAGAGCATATTGATATTAAAGATTGCAAACTTCTTTACTAACATGATCAAGTTGCTTTGTTATAGCATCAAGCAAAATATAATGTTCCTTAAGTTCTTCGGTAAAAAAATATTTTGCTCAAATTGCATAGTCATGTACTCCTTGGTACCTTTCTCAGTATCTAGCAAAATATTTGGATACAGAACATCATAGTACCTCCTTTGAGGCATCATGTCTACGCAAGCAAGAACACAAGAAAACAAGAATTCCGGCAAGAAAAATGCATGGGAAAGATGGAAAATAAAAAAGGCAAATTTTTTTGAAGTTGGGGAGAGAAAAAACGAGAGGCAAATGGAAAATAATGTAATTGCAAGGAGTTGAGATTTGTATGTAGGAACCTGATAAATCTTGACTTGATCTTCCCCGGCAATGGCGCCAGAAATCTTGATATTCCTCGCAGGTGCCTTCCTTCTCCCTATTATGAGATTATGTTCAGATTGTTATGAGTTATATATTTCATTATCCTTTTATATTATGTTCCTTAGTGATTCATACATGTTCTCCGTTGCTTTTTATTGCTTTGGCCAAGTAGTAGATTGTAACTCCAAGAGGGAGCGTTATGCATGATTGTGGGTTCATGCCCCTCGATATCTAGCTTGAGTGACAGAAACATGAGACTAGGGTGTGCTTGTTGCCAACAGGGAGAAAACAACGGTGCTTGTGACCACGGTTGCAAGGATTGTTTACCTTACACATAGTTCGTTAATGCAGTTGTCCATTGCTTTGAGTTTACACTTTGGGTGGGGCTCGCAACTTCATACCGGAGAGATGTTCTGGATAGATATCTCAAGGTGGATGATTAGTAAGTAGATGCTGATGAATAAACGGTCTACTTGTCTTGGCGTACTGCCCATTACTATAGAACCTCTAACTAAGCATAATTAGCATTGCGGTGCGATCATAATTTTGTCAATTGCCCAACTGTGATTTGTTTACCCAAGCATAGTTGTTTATCGTCTTTTGGGAGAGAGACATCACTAGTGAACATCATCTGACTCCAGCCATATTACCATCATTGTTACACCTCCATCATTTACTGCTTCCATTTACTTTTCCGTTGCAATCACTATTACCTTCCTGCTTGTGTTTTGATCCTTTGCAAACTACAAGGCCAGAGAGATTGAGAACCTTTCTGTACTCGTTGGGAGCAAAGTTATTTGTTGTTTGTGCAGGTTCACATCTTCTACTAGCGCCAGGATGGAAGACACCTACTTGTTGAGCCTAGTAGTCCTTCTCGTTCGATTAACCTTACGGTCTCCGTGTAAGGGAAATCTGCTGCTGACTACATCTCCACCTTCCACTTGGGGTATCCAACGAGGGGCGAGAAGTATATACATCAACTCGTCATCAAGAATCAGCTACGACGCTTTGCTTGGAACTGCACCGGCTTACCGCACCCCCGTTAAGAATAAATATGTATCCGGTTTGTGACTTAGAGTCATCTGGATCAGTGTCGAAGCTTGCATCGACGCAACCCTTTACGATGAGCTCTTCATCACCTCCATAAACGAGAAACATTTCCTTAGTCCTTTTCAGGTACTTTAGAATATTCTTGACCCCCGCACAATGCTCCACTCCTGGATCACTTTGAAACCTGCCTGCCATACTTATGCCAAGGCTGACATCCGGTCTTCTCCCAGGTCCTTCATTGAAAAACTTTTATTCAAGTAATCATTTATGCTTTCCAAAAACTCTACATTGTTACCAATTAGCAATATGTCATCCACATATAATATTAGAAATGCTATAGATCTCCCACTCATTTTCTTGTAAATAAAAGCTTCTCCAAAAACTTGTATAAACCCGAACGCCTTGATCACCTCATCAAAGCGATGATTCCAACTCCGAGATGCCTACACCAGTCCATAAATGGATCGCTGGAGCTTGCATACTTTGTCAGCTTCTCTGGATCGACAAAACCTTTGGGTTGCATCATATACAACTCTTCCTTAAGAAACACGTTAAGGAACACCGTTTTGACATCCATCGACTGGATTTTAGAATCGCAAAATGCAGCTATTGCTAACATGATTCGGACGACTTAAGCATTGCCACGGGTGAGAATGTCTCAACATAGTCAACTCCTTGAACTTGTGAAAAACCATTTGCCACAAGTCGAGCTTTATAAATAGTCACATTACCGTCCGCGTTCGTCTTCTTCTTAAAAATCCATTTGTTCTGAATAGCCTTTCGGCCTTCACGTAATACTTCCAAAGTCCATACTTTGTTTTCATACATAGATCCTATCTCGGATTTCATGACTTCTAACCATCTGTTGGAATCTGGGCCAACCATTGCTTCTCCATAATTCGCAGGCTCATTGTTGTCCAACAATATGATTAACAAGACAGTATTCCCGTACCACTCAGGAGCAGTACGTGCTCTTGTCGACCTGCGAGGTCCGATAGAAAATTGATCCGAAGCTTCATGATCACCATCATTAGCTTCCTCCTCAACTGGTGTTGCCTCGACAGAAATTTCTTTCTGCCCCGCGCCACCATCCTGTTGAAGTAGAGGTTCCACAACCTCATCAAGTTCTATCTTCCTCCGGCTCAATTCTCTCGAGAGAAACTCTTTCTCAAGAAAACCTATGTTCTTAGCGACAAACACTTTGCCCTCAGATTTGAGATAGAAGGTATACCCAACTGTCTCTTTTGGGTAACCTATGAAGACACACTTTTCCGCTTTGGGTTCCAGCTTTTCATGTTGAAGCTTTTTGACATAAGAATCACATCCTCAAACTTTAAGAAACGATAGCTTTGGCTTCTTGCCATACCGAAGCTCATATGGTGTCATCTCAACGGATTTTTATGGTGCCCTATTTAAAGTGAATGCAGCTGTCTCCAGTGCATAGCCCCAAAATGATAAGGCAAATCGGTAAGAGACATCATAGAACGCACCATATCTAATAAAGTACGATTACGACGTTCGGACACACCATTGCGCTGTGGTGTTCCATGCGGTGTCAACTGTGAAACAATTCCACATTGTTTTAAGTGAGCACCAAACTCTCAACTCAGATATTCACCTCCTCGATCAGATTGTAGGAACTTGATCTTCTTGTTACGATGATTTTCAACTTCACTATGAAATTGCTTGAACTTTTCAAACATTTCAGACTTGTGCTTCATCAAGTAGATATAACCATACCTACTCAAATCGTCAGTGAAGTGAGAAAATAACGATATTCGCCGGGCGCCCCTATGCTCATCGGTTTGCACACATCAGTATGTATGATCTCCAACAAGTCACTTGCACGCTCCATTGTTCCGGAGAACGGAGTCTTGGTCATCTTTCCCATGAGACATGGTTTGCATGTGTCAAGTGATTCAAAATCAAGTGACTCCAAAAGTCCATCAGCATGGAGCTTCTTCATGCACTTTACACCACTATGACCAAAGCGGCAGTGCCACAAGAAAGTGGTGCTATCATTATTAACTCTACATCTTTTGGTCTCAATGTTATGGACATGAGTGTCATCACAATCGAGATTCAATATGAACAAACCCCTCACATTGGGTGCATGACCATAAAAGATATTACTCATATAAATAGAACAACCATTATTCTCTGACTTAAATGAGTAACCGTCTCACAATAAATAAGATCCAGATATAATGTTCATGCTCAACGCAGGCACTAAATAACAATTATATAAGTTTATCACTAATCTCTATGGTAACTGAAGTGAGAGCGTGCCAACGGCGATCACATCAACCTTGCAACCATTTCCCACGCACATCGTCACTTCATCCTTCACTAGCCTTCGTTTATTCCGCAGTTCTTATTCTGAGTTGGAAATGTGAGCAACAGAACCGGTATCAAATACCGAGGCACTACTACGAGAGCTGCTGAGGTACACATCAATAACATGTATATCAAATATACCTTGTTTGGCATTGGCCGCCTTCTTATCAGCCAAATACTTGGGGCAGTTTCGCTTCCAGTGACCAGTTCCCTTGCAATAATAACACTCAGTTTCCAGCTTAGGTCCAGCCTTGGGTTTCTTCGTCGGAGGGGCAACAGGTTTTCCACTATTCTTGGAGTTACCCTTCTTTCCTTTGCCATTTTTCTTGAAACTGGTGGTCTTATTGACCATCAACACTTGATGCCCTTTCTAGATTTCTGATTCTGCGACTTTCAGCATCGCAAACAGCTCGGTGAGTGACTTATTCATTCCTTGCATGTTATAGTTCAACACGAAGCTCTTATAGCTAAGTGGTGGTGATTGAAGAACTCGGTCAGTGTTGGCCTCTTGTGGGAGTTCAATCCCCAGCTCGGCTAGACGGTGAGAGTACCCAGACATTCTGAGTATGTGTTCACTGACAAACTCGTTCTCCTCCATTTTGCAAGCATAGAACTCATCGGAGGTCTCATACCTCTCGATCCGGGCATTAATCTCAAAGATAAACTTCAACTCCTTGAACATCTCATATGCTCCATGATGTTCAAAACGTCTTTGAAGTTCCGGTTCTAAACCATAAAAAATTGCACATTGAACCAATGAGTAGTCATCCTAACAGGACTGCCAAGCGTTCAAAACATCTTGGGTCGCCGTAGCGGGTGGTGCATCACCTAGCGCAGCATCAAGGACATATTGCTTTTGCCATCTGTGAGGATAAGCCTCAGATTACGAGCTAGTTAAGAAAGTTGCTTCCACCATCTTTCAGCTTAGCTTTCTCTAGGAACGTATTAAAATTCAGGGTTGCTACTGTGCGAGCCATTGATGTACAACATAAAATTTTGCAAAGATTACTTAGACTATGTTCAAGAAAATTGAGTTTAGATAATCATATTACTAATAAACTCCCACTCGAATAAACACCCCTCTAGTCATTCGAGTGTCGCATGATCCAAATCCACGAACTCAAGTCTGATCATCACATGAGTTGAGATTAGTTTCAATGGTGAACATCTCCATGTTGATCATATCAACTATATGATTCATGCTCGACCTTTCGGTCTCTTGTGTTCTGAGGCCATGGATGTACATGCTAGGCTCGTGAAGTTTAGCCCGAGTGTTCCGTGTGTGCAACTGTTTTTACAGCCGTTGTATGTGAACGTTGAGTCTATCACACCCGATCATCACTTGGTGTCTCGAAACGACGAATTGTCGCAACGGTGCACAGTCGGGGAGAACACAATTTTATCTTGAAATTTTAGTGAGGGGTCACCTTATAATGCTACCGTCGTCCTAAGAAAAATAAGGTGCATAAAAGGATTAACATCACATGCAAATCAAAAAGTGACATGATATGGCCATGAACTTGTGCTTCTTGATCTCCATCACCAAAGCACCGACATGATCTCCATCGTCACCGGCGCCACACCATGATCTCCATCATTGTGCTGCCATCGAGGTTGTCGCGCTATCTATGATGTTACTACTAAATCTACTCCCTAGCAATATAGCAAGAGCATCCGCAAGCACAAAATAAATTTAAAGACAGCCCTATGGCTCCTGTCGGTTGCCGTAGCATCAACGCGCAATTTGATATTTAACTATTACAACATGATCATCTCATACATCCAATATATCATATCATGTCATTGGCCATATCACATCACAAGCATACCCTGCAACAACAAGTTAGATGTCCCCTAATTTGTTGTTGCATGTTTTATGTAGCTGTTATGGCTATCTAGTATGATCGCATCTTACTTACGCAAAGGCACAACGGTGATATGCAAATTGCTATTTAACCTTCTCCAAGGACCGCCTCGGTCAAATCCGATTCAACTAAAGTTGAAGAAACAAACACCCGCCAGTCATCTTTATGCAACAAGTTGCATGTCAGTCGATAAAACCGGTCTCTCGTAAGCGTAGGTGTAAAGTTGGTCTGGGCCGCTTCAATCCAAAAATGCCGCTGAATCAAGAAAAGACTAAGGAGTGCAGCAAATTGAACAACAACGCCCACAAATTCTTTTGTGTTCTACTCAAGATATCATCTACGCATGAACCTAGCTCATGATGCCACTGTTGGGGAACGTTGCATGGGAAACAAAAAATTGCCTACGCACACGAAGGCCTATCATGGTGATGATCATCTACTAGAGGGAGATCGGATCCACATACCCTTGTAGATCGCTAAGCGGGAAGCATTAAGAAACGCGGTTGATGTAGTGGAACGTCTTCGTGATCCAAATCGTCGCCGTCCCACGATCCTACCCGATCTAGCGCCGAACGGACGACACCTCCGCGTTCAGCGCACGTATAGCTCGACGATGATCTCCGCCCTCTTGATCCAGCAAGAGGGGCGGAGAGGTAGATGAGTGATACGTCTCCATCGTATCTACTTTTCCAAACTCTTTTGCCCTTGTTTTGGACTCTAATTTGCATGATTTGAATGGAACTAACCCGGACTGACGTTGTTTTCAGCAGAATTGCCATGATGTTGTTTTTGTGCAGAAATGAAAGTTCTCAAAACGTCCTGAAAATTTACGGAGAATTTTTCTGGAAAATATGAACAATACCTGCGCAAAGATCCACCGGAGGGGATGGGCCAGTGGGCCACAAGCCCTACTGCCGCGGCCACCCCCTGGCCGCGGCAACCAAGCTTGTGGGGCCCACGTGGCTCTGCCGCCCCCAATCTCAGCTCTATAAATTCACTTTCGCCCAGAAAAAAATCAGCAGAGAAGATTTCGTCGCATTTGCGATACGTAGGCACCGCCACATCCTGTTCTTCATCTGGAGGACAGATGTGAAGTCCGTTTTGGGGTCCAGAGACGGGAAATCGTCGCCATCGTCATCAACAACCTTCTTCCCTCTCCAATTCCATGAAGCTCTTCATCATTCGTGAGTAATCTAGTTCTAGGCTCGCTGGGCGGTGATGAGTAGGATGAGATCTATCATGTAATCGAGTTAGTTTTGACGGGGATTGATCCCTAGTATCCACTATGTTCTGAGGTTGATGTTGCTACTACTTTTCCATGCTTAATGCTTGTCACTAGGGCCCGAGTGCCATGATTTCAGATCTGAAATTATTATGTTCTCACCAATATAGGTGTGTTTTAGATCAGATCTTGCAAGTTGTATTTACCTACTATGTGTTATGACCCGGCAACCCCGGAGTGACAATAACCGGAACCACTCCCGGTGATGACCATAGTTTGAGGAGTTCATGTGTTCACCAAGTGCTAATGCGTTGTTCCGATTCTTTATTAAAAGGAGAACCTTAATATCCCGTAGTATCCTTTTGGACCCCGCTGCCACGGGAGGGATGGACAATAGATGTCATGCAAGTTCTTTTCCCTAAGCACGTATGACTACACTCGGAATGCATGCCTACATCACATTGACGAACGGGAGCTAGCCACATATCTCTCCGTGTTATAACTGTTGCATGATGAATATCATCCAAACGAATCACCGACCCATTGCCTACGAGTTTGTCCCACTGCTGTTGTTACTTGTTTTGCTCTGCTGCTGTTACTGTTGTTATTTGCTCTGCTGCTACTTGCTACTGTTGCTACTTGCTACCGCTGTCACTACTGTTGTTCCTTGCCACTGTTGTTACTCGTTACACTCCTGCTACCTGCTACAATTCTGGTTCTCTCTTCGTTGACGGGAAAAGACAATTTCCGTCAACGGGAAACTTCTGGCGCCATTGATACAACCGTTAGAAATAGCCTGCCCTGTCAACAGATCATTTCTGACACCGTTGTGATCATACTACTTTGCTGCTGATACTTTGCTTGCAGATACTAATCTTTCAGGTGTGGTTGAATCTGACATATTCAGCTGTTAATACTCGAGAGTATTCTCTCACCTCCTGACTGGCTTACCAACAAATTTGGGTCGAATACTCTACCCTCGAAAACTGTCGCAAACCCACGCGCTGGTGGGCCATTGCAAGACAATTGCTAATTGTTGAGCAACTGGGAGCAGTTCTGGCTCTGTTGTCGCGAAGGCATCAAGTCAGGGACTCGTCATCAACATTCTTCTAGTGTCATTGCCGGGGACTGCTAAGCAGCATTTTTCTGGCGCCGTTGCCAAGGAGATATTGCTATATTCTCTGAGTCACTTGGGATTTATATCTGCTGATCACTATGAAGAATCTGAAGGATCCAAAAACCAAAGTCTTGCCCTCAACTACAAGGGGAGGTAAGGAATTGCCATCTAGCTCTGATTCACCTTTAGTTATGAGTAAGTTTGCGACATCACCTCCTGCTAGAAATCTTGATATGTCGCCTGTGCTTGATGATGCTTATGATGCTACTACTAGAGATACTATGCTTCATACTGCTAGAGATGTTATGCCTGATACTGCTAGAGATGCTATGCCTGATACTGATTTGCATTATGATGCTAGAGATGCTATTTTCCTGATGATGCTATGCTTGATACTGCTAGAGATACTACTTTGCATGATGTGCCACTAGGGTTATTCCTTGATTCTCATATTGCTAGAGTTACTGCCAATGCTCGTGATGCTTCTGAAACTGTCGATACTATTGAGATAGAACCTGCTTTTGCTCCTGCTAGATCTAGCTCTCCTAGATATGAATTGTCTGATATACCTGAGGGTTACTTTATGGAGGGAGAGATAGCTGAGGATTTTCTTGCGTGTAAGGATACCTATGACACTGAGAAATTACTTCTCAAGTGGAAGGAAAAATCTCTGAAAGCTAGGATGAAATACGACCCGAAGTTTACCACTTCACCTATCTTTATCACCGATAAGGATTATGAATTCTCTGTCAATCCTGAGATAATCTCTCTAGTCGAATCTGATCCTTTCCACGGTTATGAGTCTGAGACGGTCGTAGCCCATCTTACCAAACTACACGATATAGCCACCCTTTTCACTAGTGAGGAGAAGATCTGCCACTGCTATATCCTTAAGATGTTTCCTTTCTCTCTAAAGGATGACGCTAAAGCCTGGTTCACTTCTCTTGCTCCTGGATGTGTGAGTAGTCCCGAGGATATGGTCTATTACTTCTGTGAGAAATATTTCCCTGCCCATAAGAAGCAAGCTGCCTTGCAAGAAATATACAACTTTGCTCAACTCAACGAAGAGAGTCTCCCACAAGCTTGGGGGAGGCTCGTCCAGCTACAGAATGCTTTGCCTGATCATCCTCTTAAGAAGAACGAGATACTTGATATCTTCTATAACGGACTTACCGATGCTTCTAGAGACCACCTAGATAGTTGTGCCGGTTGTGTTTTTAGGGAACGAACCGTAGAACAAGCTGAGACTCTACTGAATAACATCTTGATCAACGATAATGCTTGGACTATTCCCGAACCACCTCCTAAGCCAACTCCTAAGAAAAGAGGTATTCTATTCCTCAGTTCCGAAGATATGCAAGAAGCCAAGAAATCTATGCAAGAGAAAGGCATTAGATCTGAAGATGTCAAAAATCTACCACCTATCGAAGAGATCCATGGTCTCGATAACCCGATCCAGGTAGTAGAAGTAAATTCTCTGCGTAGGTTTGATGAGAGTGATATTCCTTTTGACAAACCTGCTAGCCTATGCTTTGATGAATTTGACAACTTTGTTGCCAAACAACAGAGTTTCAATGATTATGTTAGCAGACATTTGGAACAAAGCACTCGTATGCTTAGTCATTTAAGTGCTTGTGTAGACAGAAATGTCAATGATCTGAAGCTCCTGAGTAAACATGCCTCTATGATTACTACTCAGGTAGAACAAGTACTTCAAGCTCAGAATGACCTGCTCAATGAATTAAATGACAACTCTGTCAGAGTCATTACTAGACGAGGCAAAATGACTCAGGAACCTTTGTATCCTGAAGGTCATCCTAAGAGAATCGATCAAGATTCTCAATGAATTAATGCAGATGCACCCAGTCATCCTAAGGAGAAGAAGAAGGATGATAGAAACCTCCATGTTAGTTCACCAAATATTGTCACACCTGAAGAACCAAATGATATTTCTGCGTCTGATGCAGAAACACAATCTGGTGATGAACATGAACCTGGTGACAATGTGGACATCGATGTTCATAATGATGCTCAACCTAGCAATGATGAGTATATGGAGATTGAACCTACGGTTAATCCGAATAACCCACAACCTAAGAGATACGATAAGAATGACTTCACTGCTAGGAAGCATGGTAAAGAAAGAGAGCCATGGGTTCAGAGACCTATGCCCTTTCCTCCTAAGCCATCCAAGAAAAAGGATGATGAGGATTTTGAGCGCTTTATTGAAATGATAAGACCCGTCTTTCTGCAGATGCGGTTAGTTGATATGCTCAAAATGTCTCCGTATGCCAAGTACATGAAAGATATCGTGACCAATAAACGGAAGATACCAGATCTTCAGATCTCCACCATGCTTGCCAATTACACTTTCAAGGGTCGAACTCCAAAGAAACTTGGTGATCCCGGAGTGCCCACTATACCTTTCTCCATTAAAGGAAACTACGTAAGAACTGCCTTATGTGACCTTGGAGCCGAAGTTAGTGTTATGCCTCTCTCTCTTTATCGTAGACTTGAACTGGATAAGTTGACACCTACTGAAATCTCTCTGCAAATGGCCGACAAATCAACTCCTTTCCCTGTTGGCATTTGCGAGGATGTGCCTGTTGTGGTTGCTAACACCACTATCTTAACAGACTTTGTTATCTTGGATATTCCCGAGGACGATGCCATGGCAGTCATCCTCGGAAGACCCTTTTTAAACACTTCAGGGGCTGTTATAGATTGCAACAAAGGCAATGTCACTTTCCATGTCAACGGTAATGAGCATACCATGCACTTTCCGAAGAAACGATATCAAGTACATTGCATCAATGCTATCGAAAAAACTTCATCGATTCTTATTGGGAGCTTTGAATGCCCTATTCCTCATGTCAAGATGAAGTATGAATTGCTTGTTGGGGAGATTCATATCCCCATTGAGGTGACTTAGTGGCTATTCGAAAATTCTCCGTTCTCTCTTGCGATTCGAGAAAGTTTTGTCATGAGGATTTGATCAACCCCATTGACGGATTTCTTTCGATGACCATGAAATGGATGAATCAAAGAGTCACAAACCTCTGTTTTAAGATTTCACTTTCTGTTGCTTAGAAGAAAAATGATAGGTTTAGTTTAGTTTTTCCTGTTTTCTGTCTTAGCGTCCCGGAGAAAAATACCCTGAAAATAAAAGCTCTCCGATGTCCTGAAAATCTAGTATGATTTTTTCGGGAATTTTTGAAAAATACTGGGACAGAGAGCTGGCCTGGGGGCCACCCTAGAGGGCCACAAGCCCTGTCACCGTGGGCTACCCCCCTGGCCGCGGGGAGCAAGCTTGTGGGGCCCACAGAGGCCCCCTCCACTCATTCCAGCTCCCATCCTCTTCTTCTTCCTCCAGAAAAAATTGTTTCGCAGCTCAAACCCGTGTTCTTGCTCATTTGGCTGTGATTTTCGATCTCCTTGCTCAAAGCATCATTCTCCGAACCGTTTTGGGGAAATTGCTTCTTGGTAAGTGACTCCTCCATTGGTCCAATTAGTTTTTGCTCTAGTGCTTTATCCTTCGCGTATTCTTGCTACCTTGGTGACCCTGTTCATGAGCTTGAAATGTTGATTTTAGCTGGTCCCAAGTAGTTTTAGCGCGTGATACAGTCTCTAGGAACTAGTTGGAGTAGTTGCTACGAGTTGGGTTAATCTTTATTCACTTTTCTTTCGAAGTCTCTAAAAATTTCAGAATTTTTCAGAGCTAGAAAAGGAAAAAGATGAGGAGGTTCTTGAGAGGCTCTTCAAGCCGTAACCCCAAGGGGGACGAGAAGAACCTCCCCAAGTACGTGGTTCCTCGAGTCACGGAAGTTCGAGCTTGCGAGTGGCCAAGTGATGAATTTTTGCGCACCGCCGGGCTTTATGAAGACTTTTATTACTTGGTGGAGAACGCGGGTCTTACCGCGTTCGTTGAAGATAAGTGCTCACAATACCTCCTCCTCACCAATATTTTCGTTCAAAGCTTCAACTTTTATCCGAGGAAGAATCCTCCCATGGTTGAGTTCATGTTGTACCATATCCCCTAGTGCATGACACTAGAGGATTTTTGCAATGCATGCAAATTACCTTATGTTGGGGATATTCGTGATCCTCGTCCACGGGACTTGGAGGATTCCATTGGTACTATTGCTGTTGGGGAGGAGAGAGGAGTGTCTCGCGCTAGAATTGCTAGCATACATTTTCCTATGCTTCGGTATTTATCATTATTTGTGGGAAAATGTTTGATTGGCCGTGGGGAGGCTGGATCACTTAGCTCTCCAGACCTTGCGGTTTTGCACGAAGGCCTTTATAGCACTAAGACTTATAGCCTAGGTGCTATAGTAGCTCAGCGGTTGAACACAAACCGTTCCAAAGGTGTCGTCTATGGAGGTATCTATGCTACTTGTCTTGCTAGACACTTTGAGATACCCATTAGACCTCGTGAGGAAGAAGAGATGCTTCTTCCTGAGAAATATCTGGATTATGACAGCATGGTTCGCCATGATTTTCTGGATAGAGATGCTAGTATACGGATGATTTATAACCTGGTATTTAGTCCGGGTACTCGAGAGACTATTACTTTGCCTGCTCCTTCTTTGTTCGATCTTCATGCAGAAAGGTACACTATTATGCCCTCGGACATCTACGCATATTGGTGCTTAGCCCAACCACAGGTGCCCGTGCCCGAGCCGCCAGTCGAGTACCAGACGCCAGTTTATCAATGGGAGCCAGAGGAGCTCACACAGTAGTGGCATCCACAGTCTGCTCCGGAGTATCCCGGAGCTGGTTATTTCCCGCCTTATGAGTAGACCAAGCTAGGCCAAAAGCCTAAGCTTGGGGGAGTACGTGTTCTCACCTATCTTACATTCATGCTTATGCTTTCACTTTGTTCGTTGGTGTTTACAATTTTCCACTGTATTATCCATGCTAGTTTATTTTTGTTTTCCTGTTTGTGTCCTTTTGAGAAAACCCAAAAATATTTTACTTTCTTCTTTTGCTTGTTGGGAGTTTTCCCGTGTAAATAGTTTTCTTTTTCTTTGGGTCAAGGTAGAAGATATTGGTTACAATGTTTAGTGGCTCTTGCATGCAGACTTGTTTAGCTTTCAAAGAGCCATATTACTTTGTCTTCTCCTTTGTGTTTACCTGCAGATTCAGCTTAGTCCGTTGCGCGAGCACGCTTATTATTGTTCACATCGTTCGATCGTGCAAGTGAAAGGCCATGATGATGATATATGATGAAGTGACTGAGACTGGAAAAGCTGGTATGAACTCTATCTATTTTGTTTTTGTAAATATGACTAGATTGTCATCCCAGATTCAGCTTTGTTGTGAGAGAACCATGTTTGCAATGACAACTTAGTTTCTGATGCCATGCTTATTTAGCTAGGAGCCTATAATGGTTTGTCTTGAATGCCAACGTAGATTTTGAGATGACTATGATGTAGTATGATAGGATGGTATTCTCCTTTGAATGATTCAAGTGGCTTGACTTGGCGCATGTTCATGCATGTAGTTGAAACAAAATGAACATAGCCTCTATGATGTTCGTGTTCATGGTGATTTATATCCTGTTCATGCTTGCATTCCATGTTAGTCAAACTCATTGCATCTTGATGACTGTTGTCGCTCTCTAGTTGGTCGCTTCCCAGTCTTTTGCTAGCCTTCACTTGTACTAAGAGGAATACTGCTTGTGCATCCACTTCCATAAACCCAAAAGTTTTTCCATGAGAGTCCACCATACCTACCTATGTGCGGTATTTACCTGCCGTTCCAAGTAAATTTGCATGTCCATTCTCTAAACCTTCAAGAAATAATCTGTTTTCCATGCCCGGACCGCTCATGTGGTGACAGGGGCTATTGATATCTTCCATGTTAGGTGTGTTATCCTCGACATGTGTTTATTCACTGTCATTCACGAGAAAGGGGCCGGTAATTGGAATGCCCAGTTCCACGCTTAATTCGAAAACATAACTGTAAAACAAGACTCCCCCTGGATTGATGTTAATATGGACGGTACCCGAGGATTCGGCTAGCCGTGGAGTGTGATTGATTGGTGGTGGCGGAGTTAAAACTTTACTTTTCTGTTTGGGAACCGCCTATAGCATGAGTAGCGTGGAAGATATTGAGAACTCTTGGTCATTGCGTTGACAATGAAAGCATGCCACCCAAAATTATTATCTCTCTTTTTAAAGCTTGAGCTCTGGCACCTCTGCAATTCAATGCTTCCCTCTACGAAGGGTCTGTCTATTTATTTTCCTGTTGAGTCATCCTCTTCTTATAAGCACCAATTAGAGAGCACCTCTGTCATTTTTATGCTTTGCTTTTGATTGATATTGAGTATGACTATGACTGGATCTTCGTTGCTATGAATTACAATGTTTAGTCAGCCCTTGATCTTTGAAAGTGCTCTGCATTTATGTTTTGCGGTCTCAGAAAGAGCTAGCGAGATACCACCTATTCATATTGCTTCATGCTTGTTTTGATTGAATTGTTGGTATCTGAAACTCATTATTATTTGCTCGCTAGCTGATTGTGCCATTGATATTAGTTTACCGTGAGACCTTTGAGTCACTTGCTTATGTGGTTAACTTGTGATCTTGCTGAAATTCTGTTAAGAGTTAGACATAGTTGCAACAACAAGATCAAACAGAGTTTTTCAAAGTTTTTTTTCTTTCTCTCTCAGTTTGTCAACTGAGTTGCTTGAGGACAAGCAAGGTTTTAAGCTTGGGGGAGTTTGATACGTCTCCATCGTATCTACTTTTCCAAACTCTTTTGCCCTTGTTTTGGACTCTAGTTTGCATGATTTGGATGGAACTAACCCGGACAGACACTGTTTTTAGCAGAATGAAAGTTCTCGGAACGTCCTGAAAATTTACGGAGAATTTTTCTAGAAAATATGAAAAATACCTGCGCAAAGATCCACCGGAAGGGATGGGCCAGTGGGCCACAAGCCATGTTGCCGCGGCCACCCTCTGGCCGCGGCAACCAAGCTTGTGGGGCCCACGTGGCTCTGTCGCCCCCAATCTCAGCTCTATAAATTCACTTTCGCCTAGCAAAAAATCAGAAGAGAAGATTTCGTCGCGTTTGCGATATGAAGGCGCTGCCACATCCTGTTCTTCATCTGGAGGACAGATCTGGAGTCCGTTTTGGGCTCCGGAGAGGGGAAATTGTCGCCATCGTCATCAACAACCTTCTTCCCTCTCCAATTGCATGAAGCTCTTCATCGTTCGTGAGTAATCTATTCGTAGGCTCGCTGGGCGGTGATGAGTAGGATGAGATCTATCATGCACTCAAGTTAGTTTTGACGGGGATTGATCCCTAGTATCTGCTTAATGCTTGTCACTAGGGCCCGAGTGCCATGATTTCAGATCTGAAATTATTATGTTGTCACCAATATATGTGTGTTTTAGATCCGATCTTGCAAGTTGTAGTTACCTACTATGTGTTATGACCCGGCAACCCCGGAGTGACAATAACCGGAACCACTCCCGGTGATGACCATAGTTTGAGGAGTTCATGTGTTCACCAAGTGCTAATGCGTTGTTCCGATTCTTTATTAAAAGGAGAACCTTAATATCCCGTAGTATCCTTTTGGACCCCGCTGCCACGGGAGGGATGGACAATAGATGTCATGCAAGTTCTTTTCCCTAAGCACGTATGACTACACACGGAATGCATGCCTACATCACATTGATCTCCGTGTTATAACTGTTGCATGATGAATAACTGTTATAACTCCGTGTTATAACTGTTGCATGATGAATATCATCCAAACGAATCACCGACCCATTGCCTATGAGTTTCTCCCACTGCTGTTGTTACTTGTTTTGTTCTGCTGGTGTTACTTGCTACTGTTGCTACTTGCTACCGCTGTCACTATTGTTGTTCCGTGCCACTGTTGTTACTCGTTACACTGCTGCTACATGCTACAATTCTGGTTTGCTCGTCGTTGACGGGAAAAGACAATTTCCGTCAACGGGTAACTTTTGGCGCCATTGATACGACCGTTAGAAATAGTCTGCCGTGTCAACAGATCGTTTCTGACACCGTTGTTATCATACTACTTTGTTGCTGATACTTTGCTTGCAGATACTAATCTTTCAGGTGTGGTTGAATCTGACATATTCAGCTGCTATTACTCGAGAGTATTCTCTCACCTCCTGACTGGCTTACCAACAAATTTGGGTCGAATACTCTACCCTCGAAAACTGTCGCAAACCCACGCGCTGGTGGGCCATTGCAAGACAATTGCTAATTGTTGAGCAACTGGGAGCAGTTCTGGCTCTGTTATCGCGAAGGCATCAAGTCAGGGACTCGTCATCAACATTCTTCTAGTGTCGTTGCCGGGGACTGCTAAGCAATGAGTTCTCCGGCAGCGCGACGCCGTGACGGTGATGGTAGTGGAGCTAGTCCAACAGGGCTTCGCCAAAGCACCATTGAAAACTAGACTAGAGAAGAAACGGATCTAGAGAGAGGGCAGCACGTGGCTGATTATTGTGTCTCAAGAACCCTCAAAACCTCTAGTATATATAGGAGGAGAGGAGAGGAGGCTGCCTTGGCCCCTCCTCCAAGGAGAGGGGTCGGCCGAACCAAAGGAAGAGTCCACCTTCCTTGTGGGAAGGTGGATTACTTTGGGAGGACCCTTCCTTTTAAAAGTCATTTACCCTTTTATCTCTTCTCCTAACCGCATGGGACTTTGAGAGAGGCTTTGCCCAGCCCACCAGGGGCTGGTCCACCTCTTCTCACAGCCCACAAGACTCTTGGGTCGTCACACCCCTCCCGGTGGTCCCCGGCACCCTCCCGGCACTCCCGGTACACTATTAATGAGCCTGTAACCTTTCCGATGACCAAAACAGGACTTTCTATATATCAATCTTTACCTCCGGACCATTCTGGAGCTCCTCGTGACGTCCAGGATCTCATCCGGGACTCCAAACAATCTTCGGTCACCAACTATACCGAAATATCATCGAAACTTAAGTGTGCAGACCCTACGGTTTCGAGAACTATGCAGACATGACCCAGACACTCTCCGGTCAATATACAATAGCGGGACCTGGACGTCCATATTGGATCCTACATATTCTACGAAGATCTTATGAGTTGAACCTCTATGTCAAGGATTCACACAATCCCGTATACCATTCCCTTTGTCCTTCGGTATATTACTTACCCGAGATTCGATCGTCGGTATCGACATACCTATTTCAATCTCGTTACCGGCAAGTCTCTTTACTCGTTCCGTAATACAAGATCCCGTGGCTAACTCTTTAGTCACATTGCTTGCAAGGCTTGTTTGTGATGTTGTATTACCGAGTTGGCCCCGAGATACCTCTCCGTCACACGGAGTGACAAACCCCAGTCTTGATCCATGCTAAGTCAATGGACACCTTCGGAGATACCTGTAGAGCACCTTTATAGTCACCCAGTAATGTTGCGACGTTTGATACACACAAGGCATTCCTCCGGTGTCAGTGAGTTACATGATCTCATGGTCACATGAATGTGTACTTGACATGCAGAAAACAATAGCAACAAAATGACACGATCATATGCTACATTTATAGTTTGGGTCTTGTCCATCACATCATTCTCCTAATGATGTGATCCCATCATCAAGTGACAACACTTGTCTATGACTAGAAAACCCTAACCATCCTTGATCAATAAGCTAGTCAACTAGAGGCTCACTAGGGACATTGTTTTGTCTATACATCCACACATGCATTTATGTTTCCATTCAATACAATTATAGCATGGATAATAAACGATTATCTTGAAACATGAAATATAATAATAACAATTTTATTATTGCCTCTAGGGCATATTTCCAACAGGAGTTTGCAATACCATGGAGGGGAAGGAAAGGAAATGCTTTGCCACAGTTTCCTAATTTATGGATTAACTTCCTAGCCATATTAACAGTAACGCAGGTGGCTTGGATGGTCTTTACCTAGCATAGATGGCAACATAATCTTTGGACTGGTGCACCACCTCCTTCGACAAAGGCACAATGGTCGTCCTATATGATCCTCTTGTTGCTTTTTTGAAAAGGGGGATGTACCCCCGGCCTCTGCATCTGGACGATGCATGCAACCATTTTATTAATTATTCACAAAGACCATACAAGGTAATACATTAGTAAGCCTGAAGCCACCATCTTGGCAACACCGATCGCTACTCATTTCCCCGTGATGAATGGACGTTGAATGTCCGAGTCTAATACTAAACAGACATCACGACAACACCTAAGATCCAATGTCGGATGCCCCATACAAGCCACAATACATCGACTGGGTTACACACCGGTCCGGCGCACTTACAGTGGGCACCACAAATGCATGTTGTAAGGGTCATTACCTCCTTCATCCATCGATCCATCCTCAGATCAGATACTGATGGATCGACCTTGCCAGGTCTCTGTGTCATCGACACCACCATGACGCCAGACATCGTCGCCCTCATGCACGAGCCCATCGCCACCCATCGGATGCCGAGTCTCTACTGTGCCACGCTGCAGAGATCCGCTGCCATCAATGTGTAGGATGAAGCACCGCTCCACCACCTACTAACGCCCAACCACCAAGTTGTCCACATGTTCGTCCAGCCGATGAATGTCTCCAAAGATGATGCCCCCACGGGGGTGACGACGAAGATGTTGCCATCATCTGATCTAACATGCCCCTCAACGCCTCCAACGAGGGCTACGACGCCCACGGCCGTTGCCGTCAGTGGTAGCCTCCTACAGATCTGAGGTTTTCCCCGGAAACAATGGAGCGAGGGACGCCCCCATCATCGCCTCCAACGAGAAAAACGACACCCACGGGCGGCGCCGACAATGGTGGCATCCTCACCCACTTCAGCAGCTTGGCCATCATCTCCTCCTCCACTTGATCCGTCGCCGGGAAGCCACCACGAGGCAACACCCACCGACCAGATCCCTTTGGACCGACGATGAAGACAACCAAAGGTAGAGAAGGTCACATTACTACGTGACCAGCGCCATGGCCACACACACATCGTCCCGAGGCGCCCGCTGAAGATCCACCGTCACAGCCACGCCTTCAAGCCGGGACGGAGGGACGCCCCGCCGCCGCCATCATCCCCCACACGGGCTTTGCTCAACTGGGATCCGGCAACGATAGGAGGGGAGGGGAGGAGGAGGAGATCGGGAGGGATCTGGAGGAGAGGCAGACGAAAGGCGAAGCTGGCCTCGAGACAGTCACGCTCACGCCTCAACCCTCCCTAGTGTTCGTCCTATATGGTCCTACTGTTGTTGCTGGTATGCGTCGTTTTATCTTCTTGTAGTTTTTTTTTGTTTGCTGTGTTTTATCTGTGCATTTTAATTATGCAGAGACCGAATGTTCCTGGTTTGTATCTGCTTGATGCTACATTTTGAGTCAATAAAAATGCCCTTTTTGGAAGAAAAAAAACAGTAACGCAGTGACAAAAAAATAAGAGTAGAAAAAATGTTACAAAGGCTCAACTTATACCATAGCTGGACAAAATTCACAATTACAATTGAAATCATATGAATTTCGATAGAATCTGCAAGCGGTGCCAGGACCTTTGTCTATACTAAAAAGCTCAATCCCTGGATAACTTGGGCACGAAGCTGTAGCAGAGCTCCACAATGAGCACCAAACATGTATCAGGATCATGCATTGGCTAGAGAATACCAAGTTCATACACCGACAATTGTAGGGTTTTCATCATGAATGATAAAAGATCTCTATTCCGATCAGCGCCTTCTATTTCTCCTCGTCTTTGACTCTTTCTTCTTTCCGGCGACAACGCCGTTGACCATTGGCATTGGTATGACAATTGATTAGGAGGAGGAGCAGATGATCATCAAACCCTGAGAGGTTGCAGGTTTGGTAAGAACAGTGGCAATCTGATCGTGAGAACTCATCTTAGCACAAGCTTTTACATCGGCTGCTTAAAACCCAGTGACGATCCCAGAACCCAACAGAGGGAAAAAGACAGTGCAATTTGAATCTGTGATACTGCTGCTATGTGCACCTTTGCTGCTCATCCAAACCACAGGATCGGTTGCCTCTCACCGTACAAGCAAAATCTGAGAATGCCACTAGGAAACTTTGTCAGTCTCTTGGGCAGGCCGAGTTCTCTCTTCTTCACAACGAAGATGGAGATCCTTGTACGCATTTGCGCAGGCGGCGGAGAAGCTCTCCATTGCTTCGAAAAACCTGCTCATGCATGATTGCAAACCCACTTCAGAGGATGGATCACCATCCCGTACAGCCTGTGCAGATAAGGATACGCCGCTCTGGTTCGAAACAAGCACGAGCTTATTATTCTGTGCTTCGAGGGCCTTGCGCATCGACGTTTCATCCCTCTCCATCACTCTAAGCTCCCTGTCCATATCTCTGTTGGCCATCATCCCCTGCCTCCACTCTAACCTGTGCTTCTCCCACAGGTGCAGAACCTGGGAGGCAAAAGCCTGCATGGTGTCTACTACTCCCGTCTCGGGTATCCTCGCGATTCCGGTCGCCCAATCATTACAGATGATGAAAATGGGGGGTGCTCCCAGGCGCCCTGGAGAGAAGGGAGGAGTGCCGTCATCGGTCACTTCAGGCACATAGTCAATCCCCTTCTTCAGCCAGTCATTTATAGTGCCAATGTAGCTCGTTTGTCCATTAACCCATGCAGCAAAACTGGCAACCAAATCCAACAACTCAAGCTCTAGGCGCTTGATTAAGTCGATATGAGCTTCACTGAATCTTGTAGCTGCGACAGTAGAGTCAATGTTTTTAGCTTGGGACATGGCATGGCACTGGATTTTATGGCATTCTGACATGGCATGCCACATTTCCATCAACCTGAAAATGCATCAAAGTTAACATACAAGGTGCCAACATAGAGATGCATGACAACGCCCTCAGTGTCTTAAAAATTAAACTTAATAGTCGAAACAACTTGAAGCTCCAATAAACCTTCCGGGTCAAACACTAGTCAGGCCTTGAAATTATCTCATTGGATCTGACAACTTACCAAGATACCCAAAATTTTAACAAACTGTGGTGCTTCAACAGAGGAAATAATCCGTCTATTTCTAGTGACATGTTTGAAGCCACAGAACCAGAAAGAGAATGGTGCAATTAATTTAATGACCTCCCATTTATGCTTGTTCGTGGATGCCCGGAATGAAAAAAAAATACTCTGTATACTAATAAAGCTGTACTAAATATGTACTCCCTCCGTTCCTAAATATAAGTCTTTTAAGCAATTTCACTAAGGGACTACATACAGAGCAAAATGAGTGAATCTACACTCTAAATTATGTCTATATACATCCGTATGTAGTCCTCTAGTGAAATTTCTAAAAAGACTTATATTATGGAACGGAGGGAGTACTAGAGAGTCATCTAACATATCGGTTGCCTGCAGAGCCAACGCTACATCTACGCCACCTACCATCAATCCACTCGATTCATTAAAAATATGTACGCATTGTGAGCATTCATCTGAAAATTATTGTTATTACTGCCCAAAAGAAATACATATTACATACCCTTGAATCAGCTCATTTGTCTGCGGCCATAATTCTTCATCTCTCAGCTTATTGATCTTCTTTGAAATAGTGTTGACAACCTGAATGGCAACGCTTATTTTTGTCGATAGCTTCCTGGTATAAGTTTCAATTGCCTCAAGTTTATGAGCTTCAGCACCTCTCTCACACAGAACTTTTAGCTCCTCACATTTTTTATCATACAGCACCCTCATCTTCTCCTCGGTCTAGAATAAACAATAGTACATGAGTATAACCAACAGAAGAGAAAATAGATGGAGAGAAATCAAGTACTTTTAACAATGAATGACAATTAAGTAAAATCCTTGTACTGCATGACAAGGAAAGCAAAGGAACGGTGAAGGAAAAGCATTAGAAACATAAACCTCTCAAGCATAAAACAATAAAAACGATGATTGCTTCAGAAGGCAGTTATCTCTCTGAATGGTAAAAATAAAAGGGTTGCGTAAATCATTGAAAAAGAAAACTGAACAGCCTACAACTACTACGAAAATTTATACAAAGCTAAAATGGACTTATTCATAGCATAAGATTCCCAGTTGTCTATAATTGACTACCGGCAATATTTCCGAGAATACTCGACAACTAGTAGCTGACATTCAAGTTTGTTAAACATAGTACGTTACTCAAGAATCCTGCAACTGAGTCAGCTTGGATCATATCAAGCAAGTAGCAAAGCTAATGAATATTCGACGTCACAAGCATAAAGACAGAATTGCACACAAATAACATCACTCAACTAGAAAGTATAAAAGGTAAAGCATGCTGAGAACCTTGAGTTCTTCGAGAAGCTTCTTCTCCCACATGTAGAGCTTCTGCAATGTAGAAGAAAGGTTGCCATGTTCTGTAGCTTTGTCCTCCACAAACTGCAGGAACTCCTCGCCGATTGAAGGCCGCCCACAAATCATCATTGATGAGGATACTACAGACAGAAGCAATTGAGTTGGCCGGAATTCCTATTTCCATCACATGGCCAGCATAAAAATTGAAACTCTGGAGAATGCGTCAGAAATAAACCTTTCAGTGCTGGGCTCTTGTGGTGGTAAGGCATCTTCCCAACTTCGAGCACCTTGGACACATTGGCTGCAGAATTCGCAGCATGCTCGAACTGCGACCTGATCTCCTGTGACACCTCAATATCATCATTGTAGGCCTTCCCGGGAACCGCAGGGGCATCTGAATGATCTTCCACAACACTTTTCTCCACTACATGGACATCATGAACCATAGTGCTACTGCTTGCCTCTGACGACTTGGACTTCCTGTTCGGCTCCTCGCCGACACTGCTCCTCCTTTCGTCCTTGTCGAGCGCAGCTCTGTCGCCTTCACTGTCGTGGTTGCCAATGCTGCGTGCTTCCTTGACGACCACTTCTTCCACCTCCGCGTTGTTCAATTCCGGGTTTCGGCCCCCCTCCTGCGCGACCTTGGAGGTCCGGTTAGGGGTATGGGCCGCCACGGCAGCCGGCTCCTCTCGGTAGTAGCTTTCGACTGACTCAAACGGGTTAAAGAAGTCCCAGCTCGACACCCGCGGCGGCGACGGCGCAGCCCCATCGACGGAGGAGGCTGGCGCCTCGTGGAAGCCGCCGTCGTTGGGGTACCGGTACTGGTAGCCGCCGTAGTAAGAGCCGTGCAGCGGTGTGCCGGAGGCACCATTGCCCGGGTAGTAATGGACGGTGGCATTGGTGGCTTGGGTGCGGTGCTCGTGTGACACAGACGGCGGCGGCGGCTGGCTGCGGGCATAGCTGATGTTGAAGAAACCATGTCCATAGCCGTCCATGTCGGGCCCGTACCCATACGCGGGGCCGGGGACGTGGCTGTAGAGGGGCGGAGCGTATTGAGAATAGTAAGGCGGGGCCACCTGCTGCGGCGGCGGCGGTGGCGCGGGCGGGAGGGGCTGGAGGCATGGGACATGCGGGTGGGCATCGTCGTCTTCGTCGTCGGACGGGAACCTGATGTGCGCGCCGTCGGAGCCGTCTTCGTCGTCCGAGTGGAAGCGTATGTGGCCGCCGTCGTCATCGTCCTTGTTGTTGGGCGCGTCGGCGGCGGGGAGCGGGTCACCCTTCCGGCGCTCGGGGAGGCGCGGCGGTAGGGCGGGGGGCTCGAGCGGCGGCGGCGGCTGCAGCAGGAGGAAGTCGTGCAGCGCGGCGGCGGCGGCGCGCAGCGAGGCGGCGTAGGCGCGGTGGGCGTGGGCGAGGGCGTAGCGGTGGCGAATGGCGTCGGCCAGCAGCGCGGAGCGGTCGCGGCAGAGCGCGACCGCCGCGTCCTGATCCCCACGGCCACGGGGCAGCTTGGAGTGGCCGCACCCCATGGCACCCAGACCCAGGCACCAAGCAAAACAGTTTGAAAACCTCAACGTTGGTGATTGCGGGTGGGGTGGGATAGGGTAGGATCCGGCTACTGCTGCAGATCTAGAGCAGAGCAGGTCGGGCGGGATTCTGCTCCTTTTGGGCAGATAGCGAGCGTGCGTGAGGGGTGCCCCGCCGGGGAGGGAGGCCCCTTGCACAGTCCAGAGGGTGGGAGGCGAGGCGGGACGGGAGGGCGGAAGAGCCGGAGTGGGGGACAGGATAGCCGTACGTGGCGGCGTGGAGGGCTTTTGGCTTTGCTCCGGTGGGGGTGGGGGTGGTGGTGGGAGTGGGACAGTCACGGGCTGGCTCACGGTCGAGTTTTGGAAGGATCCATGCCCACCCCATGCATATGAATCGATCATCATCGATTCATCATGCACGGTGATGACCGGTGAGTTGTGAAAAAAAAAGGAAAAGTTGGCTACTTTTGTGTTTGTCAATCTTGTAGCCTCCGATGGAACATGCGCTGCATGCCAAAGATTCCACGTCAAAAGTGTATATTTTTACGTGTAAATATGTACCGTACTTTTGGCCTTTTTGCACGTGGCACGAGTACCATGCCATGTACTACTGGCCGGCCACTACCATGCGCAAAACTACAAAATGCCACCTTCTTCACCCAATCACGCACCTCTCTCTCTCTCTATCTCTCTGGCATTTTGTTCCCAGGCTAAAAAGGAAACAAGCTAAGAGCAACTTGGTCCTTCCCCTGAAACATAATCTCTGAATTTCTTTGTGAACTTTAATCCCTTAAAAATTGGCAGAATACATAGGTCAACATGGTTTCATACGCACCTACGCAGGGACGGACCCAGAAAAAAAAACTAACATGGGGCAAAAAATGTATGACCATATTCATGAACAAGCAAGGCAAAAGCTTTCATAGCATTCATGTAAACAAAACACAAACATAATTGCTTCATTCTTCACGTGTTAACTATATTCATTGAAAAGTGAAAGAAGACTAAGCATTTGAGACAAAATGAATTACCTCTCATAATATCTTGTTTTGAAGTTGTAAAAGTGAACATTAACACATTGTTCTAACAATCTAACCTACAACCAGCAAGAAAAAACATATTATTAAATTGAGATAGAATGAAAACATTGAAGAAGGGTGGTACTTAAAGAAAGCTTTATCGCATTACCTTTCATTCTATCCCATGATGATTTTTCGTTGTATAGAAACATTTAACTAGCACTTTCTGTAGGAATCCTAGTCTTTTAGATGGATCCCTAGGAAGCTAGACAAATTTTTATACAACATACATGAAGATGAAGTTTGCTAAAAACTAGGAAGTAGTAATAGATGGTATAATTATTATTTTTGAGTCGAATAGATGATATGAATTAAATTGGATTAGCCATTACTTTCTTTTTAGGAGGAACTAGCCATTGCTGGTAACTACAAAATTGCATACTAAAATTAATATGTTACAAAAGAATTGTTTAAACCGACGTAATTAATCAGTTTCGCCATAATTGGTAAAATGTACACATAATTCAATAAGAATAAGTGAATTAGACGACGTACCTTGATGTTAGTTGGGACTAGGGAATTATGGAACGGAGATCTCTGTTTGTTGCTGGAGTAGTGCAAGGCAGCGACTGTACAAGGGACGGGCGATGGCAAGTCCACAATTTGGTGCAGCAAGCCGGCGAGGGCTGCGAGGTGACGATTTCACGGCGACCCGAGAGGCCGGGTCAAGGCTTCCCAAATTTCGTCTCGTGTGTGGCTGCGTGCGCGATCTTTCTCTGAATTCATGATGTGCGTGTGTAAATCTGGCCATTGAATTAATCTAGGCCAACATGCATAGGGTACATGAGGAAGGCATTTGGCGTACACTGAAGGTTGTGTAGCAATTCTTTTTCTTATTATCAAGCTTCTTCTTTAGGATTGGGCCTTTAAAAATAAAGAATTACTAGGTTGAGTGGGGGCGTGGCATTCGTCCAAGTGGGGGCACATCGAACGTACATCAGACCAACTTCAATCGGTTGGAAAAATTGAATGGGGGTAGCTGTCCCCACAGCATATAGGTTACGTCCGCCCCTGCACCCACGTGAATAATAAATTCAAAAAAGTAATATATAAAAATTGGATACTTTTGTGTATTAAATTCGGTCGATCATTTTGATCGCATATGAAGTTTCACTAGTGGGTGGGGCGCACTCATGGTGTGCCGCATGAACGGTGCATGTGCGGTGCTAGGGTTGCAAGTGCGTCTTAGGCCGCTTTTTCTTTAATTGATGCCACACATGCATGTATAACTGAGAACCTTCTTCATCAATGACTTCAAAGCAGGCCAATTCACTAGAGTAGTAATCCAAATTCATAAAGTTGAAAGCAGATCAAATTTGGAAAAATAACAATCAGCTGTGTAGGTGGTTAAACTACGCATTACACATATGCTAACAGGTTCAAAAGAAAGGGGACACGGTTTTGATCATGGAATGCATGTCGCACGTACTATCCAAATGTTGGAAATATGCCCTAGAGGCAATAATAAAGTAGTTATTATTATATATTTCCTTGTTCATGATAATTGTCTATTGTTCATGCTATAATTGTATTAACCGGAAACAGTAATACATGTGTGAATATATAGATCACAATATGTCCCTAGTAAGCCTCTAGTTGGCTAGCTCGTTGATCAACAGATGATCATGGTTTCCTGATCATGGACACTGGATGTCGTTGATAACGGGATCACATCATTAGGAGAATGATGTGATGGACAAGACTCAATCCTAAGCATAACACTAGATCGTGTTCTTCGTCTGCTAAAGCTTTTCTAGTGTCAAGTATCATTTCCTTGGACCATGAGATTGTGCAACTCTCGGATACCGTAGAAGTGCTTTGGGTGTATCAAACGTCACAACGTAACTGGGTGACTATAAAGATGTCTCGGTCATGTCTGCACGTCTCCCAAACCCGTAGGGTCTACACACTTAAGGTGCGATGACGCTAGGGTTATAGGGAAATTGTGTACGTGGTTACCGAAGGTTGTTCGGAGTCCCAGATGATATCCTAGATGCCACGAGGAGCTCCGGAATGGTCCGGAGGTAAAGAATTATATATAGGAAGTGAGATTTTGGACACCGAAAATGTACCTGGCGCGCCACCCCTCCTCTCCCTGCCCTGGCCGCCACCTCCTGACGCCAGATGGGGCTGTCGCCACCCTGAGGGTGGGAACCCTAGAGGTGGCGCACCCTCCTCCCTCTCCTCCTATATATACCCATGAGTTGGGGCTGTTTTGAGACGCACAAACCTCTCTCTCTCGACGCAGCCCTACCTCTCTTCTTCCTCGTCCTCCGCGGTGCTTGGCGAAGCCTTGCCGGAGTTCCACGTAGCTCTACCGCCACCACGCCGTCGTGCTGCCGGAGCTCTCCCTCAACCTCTCCTCCCTACTTGCTGGTTCAAGGTGTTGGAGACGTCACCGGGCTGCACGTGTGTTGAACGTGGAGGTGTCGTGATTCGGCACGTAGATCAGAATCACACCGCGATATGAATCGCTGCGAGTACGACTCCATCAACCGCGTTCTAGTAATGCTTCCGCTTGGCGATATTCAAAGGTATCAAGATGCTCTTCCCCCTTGCTCGTTTGTGGTCTCTCCATAGATAGATCCTTGTATGGCGTAGGAATTTTTTTGAATTTACTACGTTCCCCAACAGTGGCATCCGAGCCAAGATTTTCTATGCGTAGATTCTATGCACGAGTAGAGCACAAAAGGTTTTGGGCGCTGTTTTGTCAATTGCTTGTCGTTACTAGTCTTATATTTTCTGGCGGTATTGTGGGATGAAGCAGCCCGGACCGACTTTACACGTACGCTCACGTGAGACTGGTTCCACCGCCTGACATGCACATGGTGCATAAGGTAGCTAGCGGGTGTCTGACTCTCCCGCTCTAGTCGGATTGGATTCGATGAAAAGGGTCCTTATGAAGGGTAAATAGCTTTGGCATATCAACATTGTGGCAGTCACGTAGGTAAGAAGGCGTTCTTGCTAGAAACCCAAATCAGCCACGTAAAACTTGCAACAACAATTAGAGGACGTATAACTTGTTTTTGCACGGTTTGCTATGTGATGTGATATGGCCAAAGGATGTGATGTTACATGTGTGATGTATGAGATTGATCATGTTCTTGTAATAGGATTCACGACCTGCATGTTGATGAGTACGACAACCGGCTGGAGCCATAGGAGTTGTCTTAATTTATTGTATGAGATGCAACGCCATGTGTTTATTACTTTACTTCATTGCTAACGGTTCGCTATAGTAGTAGAAGTAATAGTTGGTGTGACAACTTCACGGAGACACAATGATGTAGATCATGGTGTCACGCTGGTGACGATGATGATCATGCGATGCCCCGAAGATGAATATCAAAGGAGCAAAGATGATAATGGTCATATCATGTCACTATATGATTGCATGTGATGTTTATCATGTTTTTCATCTTATTGCTTAGAACAATGGTAGCTCAATAATATAATCCCTCATAAAATTTCGAGAAAGTATTTCCCTAAGTGTGCACCCTTGTGAAGGATCATTGTCTCGAAGCACCACGTGACGATCGGGTGTGATAGATTCTAACATTCGCATACAACGGGTGTAAGCCAGTTTACACACGCAAACACTTAGGTTGACTCCACGAGCCTAGCATGTACAGACATGGCCTCGAATACGGGAAACCGAAAGGTCGAACATGAGTCGTATGCTTGATACGATCAGCATGGAGATGCTCACCATTGATGACTAGTCCGTCTCACGTGATGATCGGACACGGGCTAGTCAACATGGATCATGTAACACTTAGATGACTAGAGGGATGTCAATTTAAGTGGGAGTTCATTGCATAATTTGATTAGATGAACTTGATTATCATGAACTTAGTCTAAAAGTTGTCTTTACAAATATTGTAGATCCAATGGCAAACGCACCTGTCAACCTGAATTTCAACACGTTCCTAGAGAAAACAAAGCTGACAGATGATGGCAGCAACTATGCGGATTGGGTCCGTAGCTTAAAGCTCATCCTTATTGCGCCCAAGAAGGCTTATGTCCTTGATGCGGCGCTAGGTGATCTTCCCGCTGCCCCGACAGCCTAGGACGTTCAGAACGCCTGGCATTCGCAGAGTGATGACTACTCTCTGATTGAGCAACACGGGGCTCCAAAGGCGTTTTGAGCAACACAGTGCATATGAGATGTTCCAGGAGCTGAAACTAGTTTTTCAGCGTCATGCCCGGGTCGAGAGATATGAAGTCTCCGACAAGTTCTTTAACTGTAAGATGGAGGAGAACAGTTCTGTCAGTGAGCATATACTCAGAATGTCTGGGTTGCACGGTCGTCTGACTCAGTTTGGAATCGAACTTCCGGATGATGCTGTCATTGACAGAATCCTCCAGTCACTTCCACCTAGCTATAAAAGCTTTGTGATGAACTACAACATGCAAGGGATGGAGAAGACCATTCCCGAGTTGTACTCGATGCTAAAATCTGCAGAGGTAGAAATCAAGAAAGAGCATCAAGTGTTGATGGTCAATAAGACCACTAGTTTCAAGAAAGGCAAGGGTAAGAAGAACTTCAAGAAAGACGACAAAGCTATTGCCACACCCGGTAAGCCAGTTGCCGGGAAGAAGAAAAAGAATGGACCCAAGCCTGAGACTGAGTGCTACTATTGCAAGGGAACCGGTCACTGGAAGCGGAACTGCCCCAAATACTTAGCGGATAAGAAGGCCAGCAACGTCAAAAGTATATATGATATACATGTTATTGATGTGTACCTTACCAGCACTTGTAGTAGCTCCTGGGTATTTGATGTCGGTGTTGTTGCTCACATTTGCAACTCTAAGCAGGAACTGCGGAATAAACGAAGGCTGGCTAAGGACGAGGTGACGATGCGCGTTGGGAATGGTTCCAAGGTCGATGTGATCGTCGTCGGCACGCTACCTCTACATCTACCTTCGGGATTAGTTTTAAACCTTAATAATTGTTATCTAGTACCAGCTTTGAGCATGAACACTGTATCGGGATCTTTCTTAATGCGAGATGGCTACTCATTTAAGTCAGAGAATAATGGTTGTTCTATTTAGATGAGTGATATGTTCTATGGTCATGCCCCGCTGGTCAATGGTTTATTCTTGATGAATCTCGACCGTGATGTTACACATATTCATAGTGCGAGTACCAAAAAATGCAAGGTTGATAATGATAGTCCCACATACTTGTGGCACTGCCGCCTTATTCATATCGGCGTAAAGCACATGAAGAAACTCCATATAGATGGACTTTTGGAGTCACTTGATTTTGAATCATTTGACACATGCGAACCATGACTCATGGGAAAGATGACCAAGACTCCATTCTCTGGAATAATGGAGCGAGCAACCAACTTGTTGGAAATAATACATACCGATGTATGCGGTCCAATGAGCGTTGAAGCTCGTGGTGGCTATCGTTATGTTCTCACCCTCACTAATGATTTAAGTAGATATGGATATGTCTACTTAATGAAGCACAAGTCTAAAAACTTTGAAAAGTTCAAGGAATTTCAGAGTGAGGTGGAGAATCAATGCAACAAGAAAATAAAGTTTCTACGATCTGATCGTGGAGGAGAATATTTGAGTCATGAGTTTGGCACACACCTACGGAAATGTGGAATTGTTTCACAACTCACGCCGCCTGGCATACCGCAGCGTAGCGGTGTGTCTGAACGTCGTAATCGCACTTTATTGGATATGGTACGATCTATGTTGTCTCTTACCGATTTACCGCTATCATTTTGGGGATATGCATTGGAAACGGCAACATTCGCTTTAAATAGGGCACCGTATAAATTCATTGAGACGTCATCGTATGAATTATGGTTTGGAAAGAAACCTAAATTGTCGTTTCTGAAAGTTTGGGACTGTGATGCTTATGTGAAGAAACTTCAACCAGAAAAGCTCAACCCAAAGCGGAGAAATGCGTCTTCATAGGATACCCTAAGGAACCTATTGGGTATACCTTCTACCTTAGATCCGAAGGCAAAGTCTTTGTTGCTAAGAACAGATCCTTTCTAGAGAAAGAGTTTCTCTCGAAAGAAGTAAGTGGGAGGAAAATAGAACTTGATGAGGTCATCGTACCTCCTCTCGAATCAGAGAGTAGCGCAGCGCAGGAAAATGTTTCAGACGCGCCTGCACCGGCTAGAGATGAAATTAATGATGATGATCATGACACTTCGGATCAAGTTGCTATTGAACCTCGAAGGTCGACAAGGGTACGCTCCGAACCAGAGTGGTACGACAACCCTGTCACGGAAATCATGTTGTTAGACAAGAGTGAACCTTCGAACTATGAAGAAGAGATGGTGGGCCTGGATTCCAACAAATGGCTTGATGCCATGAAATCCGAGATAGGATCCACGTATGAGAACAAAGTATGGAATTTGGTGGACTTGCCCGATGATCGGCGAGCCATAGAAAATAAATGGATCTTTAAGAAGAAGACTGACACGGACGGTAATGTGACCATCTACAAAACTCGACTTGTCGCAAAGGGTTTACGACAAATTCAAGGAATTGACTACGATGAGACTTTCTCTCTTGTAGCGAAGCTGAAGTCAGTCCGAATCATGTTAGAAATTGCCGCATTTCATGATTATGAGATTTGGCAAATGGACGTCAAAACAACATTCCTTAATGGATATCTTAAGAAAGAGTTGTATATGATGCAACCAGAAGGTTTTGTTGATCCTAAGAGTGATGCCAAAGTATGCAAGCTCCAGCGCTCCATCTATGGGCTGGTGCAAGCATCTCGGAGTTGGAACATTCACTTTAATGAGGTCATTAAAGCGTTTGGGTTTATACAGGTTTATGGAGAAGCCTGTATTTTCAAGAAAGTGAGTGGGAGCTCTCTAGCGTTTCTCGTACTATATGTGGATGGCATATTGTTGATGGGAAATGATATAGGGTTATTGGAGAGCATAAAGGCCTACTTGAACAAAAGTTTTTCAAGGAAGGACCTTGGAGAAGCTGCATGCATATTAGGCATCAAGATCTATAGAGATAGATCAAGATGCCTCATAGGTCTTTCACAAAGTACATACCTTGACAAGATATTGAAGAAGTTCAATATGGATAAGTCAAAGAAGGGGTTCTTGCCTATATTGCAAGGTATGAGACCGAGCAAGACTCAATGCCCGACCACGGCAGAAGAAAAAGAGAAGATGAGTACCACCCCCTATGCTTCAGCCGTAGGTTCTCTTATGTATGCCATGTTGTGTGCCAGACCTGACGTGAACCTTGCCATAATTTTGGTAGGGAGGTACCAAAGTGATCCTTGTATGGAACACTGGACAGCGGTCAAGAATATCCTTAAGTACATGAAAAGGACTAAGGAGATGTTTCTCATTTATGGAGGTGACGAAGAGCTCGTCGTAAAGGGTTACGCCGATGCTAGCTTCGACACAGATCCGAATGACTCCATGTCACAAACCGG
Source organism: Hordeum vulgare subsp. vulgare (assembly GCF_904849725.1). Lineage (NCBI taxonomy): Eukaryota > Viridiplantae > Streptophyta > Magnoliopsida > Poales > Poaceae > Hordeum > Hordeum vulgare. The sequence continues at coordinate 241,229,473 of NC_058524.1, read as the reverse complement.
ATACATGTATGTTTTGAATCGTGGGGCAGTCGTGCAGCTGCAAGCAAGATGTCGTGGCAGCATCTACATGTGAAGCGGAGTACATAGCTGCTTCGGAAGCAGCTCAAGATGGGATCTGGATGAAGGAGTTCATCACCGACCTTGGAGTGATTCCAAGTGCATCACGCCCGATGACACTCTTTTGTGACAACACTGGAGCTATTGACATAGCCAAGGAGCCCAGATTTCACAGGAAGACCAAGCACATCAAACATCGCTACAACTCCATCCACGACTACGTCGAGAAGGGAGAAATAGATATTTGTAAAGTACATACGGATCTGAATATTGCAGACCCATTGACTAAACCTCTTCGGTGAGCAAAACATGATCAACACCAGAATGATATGGGTGTTCGATTCATCACAATCTAACTAGATTATTGACTCTAGTGCAAGTGGGAGAATGTTGGAAATATGCCCTAGAGGCAATAATAAAGTAGTTATTATTATATTTCCTTGTTCATGCTATAATTGTATTAACCGGAAACAATAATACATGTGTGAATACATAGATCACAATATGTCCCTAGTAAGCCTCTCGTTGGCTAGCTCGTTGATCAACACATGATCATGGTTTCCTGATCATGGACATTGGATGTCGTTGGTAACGGGATCACATCATTAGGAGAATGATGTGATGGACAAGACCCAATCCTAAGCATAGCACTAGATCGTGTTGTTCGTCTGCTAAAGCTTTTCTAATGTCAAGTATCATTTCCTTGGACCGTGAGATTGTTCAACTCCCGGATACCGTAGAAGTGCTTTGGGTGTATCAAACGTCACAACGTAACTGGGTGACTATAAAGATACACTACGGGTATATTCGAAAGTGTGTGTTGAGTTGGTACGAATCAAGACCGGGATTTGTCACTCCGTATGACGGAGAGGTATCTCTGGGCCCACTCGGTAGAACATCATCATAATGAGCTGAATGCGACTAATGAGTTAATCACGGGATGATTTGCTACAAAACGAGTAAAGACTTGCCGGTAACGAGAATGAACAAGGTACAGGGATACCGACGATTGAATCTCGGGCAAGTATCATAGCAATAGACAAAGTTAATTGCATACGGGATTGATTGAATCCTTGACATCGTAGTTCATCCGATGAGATCGTCGTGGAACGTGTGGGAACCAACATGGATATCCAAACCCCGCTGTTGGTTATTGGCCGGAGAGATGTCTCAGTCATGTCTGCACGTCTCCCGAACCCGTAGGGTCTACACACTTAAGGTTCGATGACGCTAGGGTTATAGGGAATTAGTGTACGTGGTTACCGAAGGTTGCTCGGAGTCCCAGATGATATCCAGGACGTCACGAGGAGCTCCGAAATGGTCCGTAGGTAAAGAATTATATATAGGAAGTGAGATTTTGGACACCGGAAACATTTCGGGCATCACCGGTAACGTATCGGCACGTAGATAGGAATCACACCCTGATCTGAATCGCTGCGAGTACGACTCCATCAACCTCGTTCTAGTAACGCTTCCGCTTAGAGATCTTCAAAGGTATGAAGATGCTCTTCCCTCTTGCTCATTGCTGGTCTCTCAACAGATACATCCTTGTATGGCATAGGAATTTTTTTGAATTACTACGTTCCCTAACACCAAATATACATGAACAATTCCTCACAAGAAAAGGCAGAGTTAACGCCTTCGACAAGCTTAAGAAACACACACTACATTGAGTATCTATATATATATATGTGTGTGTGTGTGTGTGTGTGTGGGTGGGTGGGTGGCAATGGCAACAAGCTGTCTAGAGGCGGTGAACTGCAGCTTCTCAAAATAAAGAAGACATTGACGATGACCTGATGAACCATTCCACGACAAGCTTGGCGAGGAAGAGGTTGTCAGCGAGGAGGGTGCTCCCTGAGACCTTGAAGGTGCAACAATCACCAAGGCAGTGGCGAGTAAGCCTCCATCTCATCTCTTTGACGAGATCGGGCGACAGGATCTCAAGCTTCTCCTAGTCTATGACGCCCTCGATTTAATCATACACTAATCTTACACGCAAATGCGTACGATCAAACACAAGGACTCATGGGAAGATATCACAACACAACTCTAGACACAAATAAAACATACAAGCTTCATATTACAAGCCAGGGGCCTCGAGGGCTAGAACACAGAAGCTCGATAAACACACGAGTCAGCGGAAGCAACAAATATCTGAGTACAAACATAAAACGTGGGGTGCCTTAGAGAAGGCTAGCACAAAAGATAGAACGATCGAACGAGGCGAGACCTCCTGCCTGGGAGCCTCCTAACTACTCCTGGCCTTCAGCGTCCTCCACGTAGTAGTAGGCACCGTCGGGGTAGCAGTCGTCATCGGCGGGATACTCCATATCCTGGGCTCCATGATCTTGTTGCAGCAACGGATCAAGGGGACAAGGGGCGAGCAAAGCAACGGTGAGTACTCATCCAAAGTACTCGCAAGACTGACATCAAAACTATGCTAAGTATGCATCAGTATCCAAGGAAGGGTTTATATGTGGACTGACTGCAACAATGCGAGAATAGAGAGAGAAGGCCTAGTCCTATTGAAGACTAGCATCTTTAGGGGTCTTGCAGCAATAGATGAGAGTAGAACAGGTAACACGATTAATAGTCATATTGTTGCAGTACTAATTAATATGAGGTCACGCCCAAAGATTCTCCCTCGACTCCGTGCGAGGAAGCAATCCCGGAGCAACTATTCTAGTTAAGTAACAGTTGTCGTTGTATAAGATCGGGGCACAACTCCAAGTCGTCCTGTAACCGTGGACACGGCTATCCGAATAGTTAATTTTCATCCGTGTAGGGGTGCACCAAGTTTCTCGTCACGCTCAATAACACTCTGGCCGGACACACTTTTCTGGGTCATGCCTGACCTCGGAATATCGACACGTCGCAGCCCCACCTAGACTCAACAAAGAGGCCAGCCCGTCGGTCTAAATCCTAAGCGCGCAGGGGTCATGGGCCCATCACCCTTTGCACTCCTGCATGATGCCTGGGCGGCCGAGGTCAGTCCTAGCACCCCTTATTACAAGCGCGTTGCATATCCGGACCAGTCGGGCGTGCGCCGCTCCATTGCTGACGTCTGAAGAGCTTCGGTTGATACCATGACGCTGAGTACCCATAACTTCTCCCGCGTAGCCGGTTAGTGCGAAAAGGTCTCCGACCAACCCATATCAAATACCCAAATCCATTAACATTTTAATTAACTCATCGACACATCCACGCGGGAATCCACACGCCTAACATTTATTCATCAATGTTCCGAGTAACACGGTCAAGTAACTGTGTGGTTGTAATATCAGGGGGATCCGAGGCATCACCCTCGTTGGATCCCATACGATGTAACCGGCAAGGTGGACTTAGAGGAATCACCCTCGAGGGTCTCACACTTGAGGGGTTGCATGACAGAGTCATCGTCGGGAGTGGTAAAGGAGGAATCACCCTCGATAACCATGACCGACTAGCTGCACTACAGAGATATCATCATGAGTACTTAGCGAGGTGTCACCCTCGGTACCCGATAGTAGCTCTGCAGCGTCGTACAACTAAGGGTGTGTGTGTAAGTGTTGTGTCGGGTCTTGGCTCGTCGATCAGGGATCGAGACTCGACAATAAAGCGGGGCAACTGGACTAAGGGTCAGAGGGGATGGCTGCTCCACCTATACTAAATAGTGTAAAGTGCGGCACTGAAAGTAGCAGTTCATCAAAATTAGGCTATGCATTAGATATAGGAGCTAACTATAACAGTAGAAAAATTCTAAAGCAAGTATGAGGGAGAAAGAGTAGGCGATATAGGGATGATCAAGGGGGTTTGCTTGCCTTGTTGCTCTGCGGCAAAGGGCTGGTCGTCGGGTGGGTAGATGTACTCGGCAGAAGCGTCAGTCTCGGGGTCTACCGGTAAGAAGAGGGGGAAGAAACAATAAATATAACACCGATGCAAACACTAAGCACGACATGTCAAAGCAGGGTTAGGCATGAGCTAACGCAGTGCTATCCGTCATAGACGGATCGGGATAAATATCAGATGATATTTTCCCGGGTCTCTGGCTACTACCGGTCAGACGGAAAACAATGGAAAAGTTCCATGTTTGCTATGCTAGGGACGTGTGAGAGACGAGCGGATAGTGTATCCGGGTTCGTCTCGTTGTGCTGATCAACTTTCATGTTGAGGATATTTTCATATGACTTAGGTTTATTTAATATTAATTTTCAAATATTTAACCAATATTCAGAAATTAAAACAGATTTAATTATATTAGATAATTAGATATGACATCAGCATGATGTCGGCATGACACCAGCAGTCAACAGCCGTGTTGACTGGTCAAACTGATAAGTGGGTCCCATACGTCATAGACACAATTATTATTAGGGTTAATTAATATTTGAATCAAGTTAATTAGTGGGGTGGACCCACCTGTCCTACTGTTGAGGTTATTTAATTAACAGAATTAATTAACAACTTTAATTAATTATTCTATTTGATCTTAAACATTATTTAACTAATTAACACATTAATTAACTAGTCTAATTAATCCTTAATTATCTAATTAATTAATTAACTAAAAAAATAAATAATATAATATTTTTTATTTACTTTATTATTATTATTTATTTACTAAAACACACATATATATAATCCTGATTTTTTTAATTCCTATTTTTTAGTAGTTTAGAGGGGGGGTTCGTGGGCCCCCTCTGCCAGTCACGGTGGAAGGGGAAAAATGCCCCAAAACAATAATCCAAAGGGGGGGGGTAACCCCCCGTGTTACACGAGATGGCCTGGGCCAGCTAGGGCGAGGCCAAGTCCAGGGACGAGCGGGGCAACAGGGGCGCACCGACGCGGGCGGGGTGGTGCCAGCGGCCGACAGTTGCGAGGCCGCGAGCGGCGGCGTGGCGCGCGGTGGCGTGGTGGCCGGAGTTGGGGGAGGAGAGATGGAGGGAGGAGCCCTAATGGAGGGCTCAACGGGCCCGGTGTAGACGAAGTTCCCGTGAGGGGCGGAGGAGGCGGCGTGATCGTGGTGGGAAGGCCGGATCCGATGGCGAAGGAGCTCTAGCATGGGGTGGTCGACCAGATCCGGAGAGGGTCGACGGGGAGGAGGCGGCCGTGGCGAAGGAGGAGCTCGACCGGAAGAGAGGTGGAAGCCGAGGGAGGGCCGGCGGCGGGGTTGGCCTCCCCAACTCGATCCCTCCTGGATCGAGTGGGAGAGGGAGCCGACCGGTGGTGGGTCCGGCGAGGGAAGGGGGGCCGGGCGGGGTGGGTGCTGGTGGTGGTGAGGAGAGCGCTCGTGGGGGAGCGAGCTGGGGAGCTGGCGCTGGGGCGAGGTGGTGAGGAGCTGGGCGAGCCGGCAACATGGGAAGGAAGCGAGGGAACCAGCGCGCTAGGTGGAGCGAGGAAGAGAGGCGAGGTGGAGCGGGGCGACGTGGGGAGGAGCGGGGCTGGCGAGCGCTGTTGCTACGTCAACAAAAGTCCTTCCCCGACAGTGGTGCCAGAGATCCTTCTGTCGTCTCTTGAGCTTCCATTGGTTTTTCCCTTGAAGAGGAAAGGGTGATGCAGCACTGGAGCAGTAAGTATTTCCCTCTCTTTGAGAACCAAGGTATCAATCCAGTAGGAGAATCTCGTCAAGTCCAGAGTACCTGCACAAACACAAAAGAGCTTGCACCCAACGCTATAAAGGGGTTGTCAATCCCTTCAAGATTATTTGCAAAGTGAGATCTAAAGGCGGAAAGTGTAACGAAGTAAAAAAGTGTAAGGCTGAAAATATGGTGTGGAGTAGACCCTGGGGGCCATAGTTTTCACTAGAGGCTTCCCTCAAAATAGCAAATATCATGGTGGGTGAACAAATTACTGTCGAGCAATTGATAGAACCGCGCAAAGTCATGACGATATCTAAGGCAATGATCATACATATAGGCATCACGTCCGAGACAAGTAGACCGATACTTTCTACATCTACTACTATTACTCCACACATCAACCTCTATCCAGCATGCATCTAGTGTATTGAGTTCATGACGAACAGAGTAACGCCTTAAGCAAGATGACATGATGTAGAGGAATAATCTCAAACCAATGATGAAACCCCCATCTTTTTACCCTTGATGGCAACAACACGATACGTGCCTCGCTACCCCTTCTGTCACTGGGTGAGGTCACCGCACGGTATGAACCCAAAACCAAGCACTTCTCCCATTACAAGAATCATAGATCTAGTTGGCCAGACAAAACCCACAACTCGAAGAGAATTACAAGGATATGAAATCATGCATAAGAGAGATCAGAAGAAACTCAAAAAAGATTCATGGATAATCTGATCATAAATCCACAATTCATCGGATCTCGACAAACACACCGCAAAAGAAGATTACATCGGATAGATCTCCATGAAGATCATGGAGAACTTTGTATTGAAGATCCAAGAGAGAGAAGAAGCCATCTAGTTACTAGCTATGGACCCGTAGGTCTATGGTGAACTACTCACGCATCATCGGAGAGGACATGGTGTTGATGAAGAAGCCCTCCGTATCCGAATCCCCCCTCCGTCAGGGCACCAGAACGTGCCCCAGATGGGATCTTGCGGAGACAGAAGCTTGCGGCGGCAGAAAAGTACTTTCGATGATCTCCTAATTTTTTGTGGATTTTGTTTGGGATATATAGGCGCAAACCCTAGGGAAAAGGAGGTCTAGGGGGCCAACAAGCCTGTGGGCCGCGGACTCCCCCTGGCCACGGTGTGAGGGCTTGTGGGGCCCCTGGGCCCCCTGCCTTGGCTCTCAAGTCTCCTTATCTTCTTCCGTTATGGAAAAAAATCTTTTCGGGGATTTTATTCCGTTTGGATTCGGTTTCAAAATCTCTTTTGAAAGGGGTCAAAAACATGGAAAAAACAGGAACTGGCACTTAGCGCTGAGTTAATAAGTTAGTCCCAAAAAATATATAAAAGGCATGCAAAACATCCAAAGTTTGACAAGATAATAGCATGAAACCATCAAAAATTATAGATACGTTGGAGACGTACCATGCATCCCCAAGGTTAACTCTTGTTCGTCCTCGAGTAGGGAAGTGATAAAGGATGAATTTTTGATGTGGAATGCTACCTAGCATAGTTGTCCTTTGCAACTTCTTTCACGTGACATGAATGTTCAGATTTGTAAGATTCGAAACAATAGTTTGCTATTGACATGAAAACAATAATACTTCAAGCAAACTAGCAAAGTAATCATGAACTTTGAAAATAACAAGGCCAAGGAAAGTTATCCCTACAAAATCATATAGTCTGGATATGCTCCATCATCCTCACACAACTAATGTAAATCATGCACAATCCCGGTATTGGCCAAGTAATTGTTTTCACACTCTTACTTTCTCAAACTTTTTATAACTATCACGCAATACATGAGCGTGAGCCATGGATATAGCACTATAGGTGGAATAGAGTGTGGTGGTGGTTGTGAGACAAAAAAGGAGGAGATGGTCACATTGACTCGGCGTATCAAAAGGCTATGGAGATGCCCATTAATAGATATCAATGTGAATGAGTAGGGATTTCCATACAATGGATGCACTAGAGCTATAAGTATGTGAAAGCTCAAAAGGAAAACTAGTGGGTGTGCATCCAACTTGCTTGCTCACGAAGACCTAGGGCAATTTTGAGGAAGCCCATCATTGGAATATACAAGCCAAGTTATATAATGAAGATTCCCACTACCATATGGTAGTGACAAAGCAAGAAGCTCTCAATCATGAAGAACATGCTGCTATTATGAAGCACAAGTGTGGAAAAAGATAGTAGCATTGTCCTTCTCTCTTTTTCTCTCTTTTCCTTTTTTTCATTTGGGCTCTTAGGCCTCTTTTTTTTCCTTTATATATATATATATATATTTTGGGATCTTTGGCCTCTTTTTTTTCCTCACATGGGACAATACTCTAATAACGATGATCATCACACTTTTATTTACTCACAGCTCGAAGCTCAAAATGATGATGACTCTATAGGAAATGCCTCCGGCAGTGTACCGGGATGTGCAACGATCTAGCTTGGCATATGACATTGAAACATCTCTCTAGCTATCTTACGATCATGCAATGGCAATATGAGAGTGATGGCACAAGTCATGAGACAGAACGGTGGGAGTTGCATGGCAATATATCTTAGAATGGCTATGAAAATGCCATAGTAGGTAGGTATGGTGGCTGTTTTGAGGAAGGCATATGGTGGGTTTGTGCACCGGTGAGAATTGCGTGGCACTAGAGAGGCTAGCAATGGTGGAAGGTGAAAGTGAATCTATACCATGAACTCACATTAGTCATGAAGAACTCACATACTTGTTACGAAAGTTTTTATTAGTAATCGAAACAAAGTGCTAAACGCATACTCCTAGGGGAAGGGTTGGTAGGTGTTAACCATCGCGTGATCCCGACCTCAACACAAAGGATGACAATCAATAGATCAATTATGCTCTGACTTCCTAACATAGCGGTTCACCAAACGTGCATGCTACGGGAATCACTAACTTCAACACAAGTATTTCTAGATTCACAACACCCTACTAACATAGCTCTTAATATTTCTAAATCCACGTCTAAAAACTAATTGAGAGGAATCAAGACTTCTCTTTCTACTCAATGCACATGAAGATGGAGGTTTTTGCATCCTATTTGGGTACCTATCACATTTGGGACTACTTTCATAGCATAAGCCAACTACCAAGTCATGCACCGTCGTGATCTAAAAGATATAAGTGAAGCACATAGAGCAAAAGTATCAAGCTCAAAAGATATAAGTGAAGCACTACGAGCCTTCTAGCAAAAATCACGATGAGTGCATGTCTATCTCTCTCAAAAAGGTGTGCAGCAAGGATGATTATGACACAACAAAAATAAAAGACTCCTAAGATACAAGACGCTCCAAGCAAAACACATATCATGTGGTGAATAAAAATATAGCTCCAAGTAATGTTACCGATGGATTGAAGACGAAAGAGGGGATGCCTTCCCGGGGCATCCCCAAGCTTAGGCCTTTTGGTGTCCTTGAATTTGGCTTGGGATGCCTTGGGCATTCCCAAGCTTGACTCTTTCCACTCCTTATCTCTCTGTCCATGAGAGCATCACCCAAAACTTGAAAACTTCACAACACAAAACTTAAACAGAAACTTGTGATAACATTAGCACAAGAAAACAAACTACCACTTCTTTTTGGTACCGTAGCAAACTTGAATTCCATCTATATTGGTGTTGGGCTACTATATTCTCACTTTTCCATTTCTAGTACCCCCGATACTAACCATAGTTTCATCAAAACAACCAACCAACTCAACAAAAACAAAATCTGTCAAAAACAGACCAGTCTGTAGAAATCTGTATACTAGGTATACTTCTGGTACCTCAAAAAATCTGATAAATTACGACAGCCTGGGAAAAAGGCATAACAACCAGCAGCAGAAAGAATCAACTCAAAAGCTCTCTATGAATAAAAATGAAAAATCATCTCATGAGCGAACAGTTTCTGTCTTTTTCCAGCAGGATCAAACAACCATTACCAAGACTAGTCATAAAGGTTTTGCTTGGCTCAAACACAAAAGGAAACACAAAAAACACAATCACAACAGAATCGTGATGGTGTGGACGCAACAAAACAGAAAGAAAAAGATAAGTTCATTGGGTTGCCTCCCAACAAGCGCTATTGTTTAACGCCCTTACCTAGGCATAAAAGCGATAGAATCACGTATCGTCGTCTTTGGTGCTCAAACCATAAGTAGCGTGATCACTTATCATCTTAAGGTTTTCATATTTCTTGCTAGATGATTCACCACTATTTTTGGGAACAAAAACAGACTTGGTGACCTTATTGTGGGCAAATTTTGGAGTATTCTGCACAGCGGCAAAAGCGGAACCCAAGTTGGTTATAACATCCTCTAGTTTGCCAATCCTAACGGAGTCATGACCTTGTTTTTCGATAACTGTGGGTTCCTTCTCCTTTAAATTTTTCAAAACCATACCCACCTTGGATCCGTACAGAGTGATTTGATTGTGGATCTTTTTATCCAAATTCTCAATGAGTTCTATCGTAGCAACTTTATTTTCAATGACGTCCAGCCTACGCATCACATGTTCAAGAGTTAAGGTAGTTCCATTAACCATGAGTGTGGGTGAGCCTACCAAATTTATCACAGCTCCGTTAGAATCAACGGTATGGCTACCCAAGAAATTTCCACCTATGATGGTGTCAAGAATATACATATTCCAAGGAGAAACACCGACATAAAAACTGCAAAGCAGGACGATAGTGGATTGCTTATGAGTATATCTACTCTGAGCATTGCAAATCCTATACCAAGCGTCCTTTAAGTTTTCTTCCTCAATTTGTTTTAAACTGAGAACTTCGCTCTCGGGATTATCATTCGAAGTGGTGGATCTAGCCATGAGGACAGGTAGACTATCCCACACAGATGAACAGAAAACAAGCGAGAAAAAGGGCGAACGAAAAGGGAAACGAAAAAGGCAAATTGTGAAGTGGGGGAGAGGAAAACGAGAGGCAACTGGCAAACAAAGTAAATGCAAGAGATGAGTTTGCGACACCTACTTGGATGAGTTCTTGACTTGATCCTCCCTGGCAACGGCGCCAGAAATCCTTCTGCTACGTCAACAGAAGTCCTTCCCCGATAGTGGTGCGAGAGATCCTTCTGTCGTCTCTTGAGCTTGCGTTGGTTTTTCCCTTGAAGAGGAAAGGGTGATGCAACACAGGAGCAGTAAGTATTTCCCTCAGTTTGAGAACCAAGGTATCAATCCAGTAGGAGAATCTCGTCAAGTCCAGAGTACCTGCACAAACACAAAAGAGCTCGCACCCAACGCTATAAAGGGGTTGTCAATCCCTTCAAGATTGTTTGGAAAGTGAGATCTGAAGGCGAAAAGTGCAACGAAGTAAAAAGTGTAAGGCAGAAAATATGGTGTGGAGTAGACCCTGGGGGCCATAGTTTTCACTAGAGGCTTCTCTCAAAATAGCAAATATCACGGTGGGTGAACAAATTACTGTCAAGCAATTGATAGAACTGTGCAAAGTCATGACGATATCTAAGGCAATGATCATACATATAGGCATCACGTCCTAGACAAGTAAACCGATACTTTCTGCATCTACTACTATTACTCCACACATCGACCGCTATCCAGCATGCATTTAGTGTATTGAGTTCATGACGAACAGAGTAACGCCTTAAGCTAGATGACATGATGTAGAGGGATAATCTCAAACCAATGATGAAAACCCCATCATTTTACCCTTGATGGCAACAACACGATACGTGCCTCGCTACCCCTTCTGTCACTGGGTGAGGTCACTGCACGGTATGAACCCAAAACCAAGCACTTCTCCCATTGCAAGAATCATAGATCTAGTTGGCCAGACAAAACCCACAATTCGAAGAAAATTACAAGGATATGAAATCATCCATAAGAGAGATCAGAAGAAACTCAAATAAGATTCATAGATAATCTGATCATAAATCCACAATTCATCGGATCTCGACAAACACATCGCAAAAGAAGATTACATCGGATAGATCTCCACGAAGATCATGGAGAACTTTCTATTGAAGATCCAAGAGAGAGAAGAAGCCATCTAGTTACTAGCTATGGACCCGTAGGTCTATGGTGAACTACTCACGCATCATCGGAGAGGTCATGGTGTTGATGAAGAAGCCCTCCGTATCCGAATCCCCCCTCCGGCAGGGCACCATAACGTGCCCGAGATGGGATCTTGCGGAGACAGAAGCTTGCGGCGGCGGAAAAGTACTTTTGATGATCTCCTGATTTTTTGTGGAATTTTTGGGGATATATAGGCGCAAACCCTAGGGCAAAGGAGGTTGATACGTCTCAAACGTATCTATAATTTTTGATGGTTTCACGCTATTATCTTGTCTTCTTTGGTTGTTTTATGTACCTTCTATATCATTTTTGGGACTAACTTATTAATTCAGTGCCAAGTGCCAGTTCCTGTTTTTTCCGTGTTTTTGACTCTTTTCAGATCTGATTTTGGAACGGAGTCCAAAGGGAAGAAAAACCCCGAAATGATTTTTTCCGGACGGAAGAAGACCAGGGGCTTTTCGGCCAAGCCAGGTGGGCTCCAGGGAGCCTACAAGCCCCCACTCCGCCACCAGGGGGGAGGCGGCGGTAGGCAGGCTTGTGGCCTCCTTAGCCGCCCCCTGACCTAGGTTTTTGGCCTATAAATTCCCAAATATTCCGCAAAAAATTAGGGGAGCCTCGAAAATACTTTTCCGCCGCCGCAAGCTTCCGTTTCCGCGAGATCTCATCTGGAGACCCTTCCCGGTGCCCTGCCAGAGGGGACTTTGGAGTTGGAGGGCTTCTTCATCATCATCATCGCCCCTCCAATGACTCGTGAGTAGTTCACTTCAGACCTACGGGTCCGTAGTTAGTAACTAGATGGCTTCTTCTCTCTCTTGGATCTTCAATACAAAGTTCTCCATGATCTTCATGGAGATCTATCCGATGTAATCTTCTTTGGCGGTGTGTTTGTCGAGATCCGGTGAATTGTGGATTTGTGATCAGATTATCTATGACATATATTTGAGTCTTTGCTGATTTCTTATATGCATGATTTGATATCCTTGTAAATCTCTCCAATTCTTGGGTTTTGTTTGGACAACTAGATCTATGATTCTTACAATGGGAGAAGTGCTTGGTTTTGGGTTCTACCATGTGGTGACCTTTCCCAGTGATAGTAGGGGCAGCAAGACACACATCAAGTAGTTGCCATCAAGGGTTAAAAGATGGGGTTTTTATCATTGGTTTGAGATTATCCCTCTACATCATGTCATCTTGCTTAAGGCGTTACTCTGATCTTATGGACTTAATACACTAGATGCATGCTGGATAGCGGTCGACGTGTGGATTAATAGTAGTAGATGCAGAAAGTATCGGTCTACTTGTTTTGGACGTGATGCCTATAGATATAATCATTGCACATATATCGTCATGACTTTGCGCAGTTCTATCAATTGCTCGACAGTAATTTTTTCACCCACCGTCTACTTGCTTTCATGAGAGAAGCCACTAGTAAACACTACGGCCCCCGGGTCTATTCACATCCATCGTTTACACCTCCGCTTTTACTTTGCTTTGTTACTTTGTTGCTTTCAGTTCTCACTTGGCAAACAATCTATAAGGGATTGACAACCCCTTCATAGCGTTGGGAGCAAGCTTTTGTGTTTGTGCAGGATCTTGAGATACTCCTCCACTGGATTGATACATTGGTTCTCAAACTAAGGGAAGTACTTACCACCGCTACGCTACATCACCCTTTCCGCTTCGAGGGAACACCAACGCAAGGCTCCAAGGCCACGGGGGAAATCCTTTGCATACTTGCCTAGGAAGTCCCTTAAGGCGTAGCCGCAGTAGAAAGATCAAGCCAAGTATTCTCCTGTCGACGTGCCTATTTATGGCGCCGTTGGAAGGTCTTTTGTTGCAGTAGTAGAAGTATTTCTGGCGCCATTGCCATGGAGGAGAAATCAAGATCTATCCAAGTAGATCTCACAAACTCTTCTCTTGCATTTACTTTTGTTGCCAGTTGCCTCTCGTTTTCCTGTCCCCCACTTCACATTTGCCGTTTTCATTCGCCTTTCGCCTTCGCCGTTTTCTTTTGCCTTTGCCAGTTTTCTTGCTTGCTTGTGTGCTTGTTTGTTTGTTGAAGTCATCATGGCTGAAAACACCAAACTTGGCGACTTCTCGAGCACTAATAATAATGATTTTATTAGTACTCTGATTGCTCACGCCACTAGTGCGGAATCGTATGAAATCAACGCAGCTTTGCTGAATCTTGTTATGAAAGACCAATTCTCTGGCCTTCCTAGTGAAGATGCCGCATCCCATCTCAATACCTTCATTGAGCTTTGCGATATGCAAAAGAAAAGAGATGTGGATAATGACTTGATTAAGTTGAAACTTTTTCCTTTCTCGTTGCGAGATCGCGCAAAAACTTGGTTTTCTTCTTTGCCTAAAAATAGTATCGATTCTTGGGACAAGTGCAAAGATGCCTACATATCCAGGTATTTTCCGCCGGCTAAGATCATCTCCTTACGTAATGATATCATGAATTTCAAGCAACTTGATCATGAACACGTTGCACAATCTTGGGAGCGGATGAAGCTTATGATTAGAAATTGTCCCGCTCATGGTTGAGTTTGTGGATGATTATATCTTTTACGCTGGCTTGAATTTCGCTTCTTGCAATATCTTGGACTCTGCCTCAGGTGGAACATTCATGGAAATCACGTTAGGAGACACTACAAAACTCCTAGACAATATCATGACCAACTACTCTCAGTGGCACACTGAAAGGTCGCCTGCTAGCAAAAAGGTGCACGCTATAGAAGAGATTAACTCGCTTAGTGCTAAGATGGACGAGTTGATGAATTTGGTTGCTAGTAGAAACACTACCGTAGGTCCTAATGACATGCCACTATCTTCTTTGATTGAGAGTAGCAACGCTAGTTTGGACGTGAATTTTGTTGGTAGGAACAATTTTGGCAACAACAATGCTTTTAAACGAAACTATGTTCCTAGGCCTTTTCCTAGTAACTCCTCTAACAATTGTGGAAATTCCTACGACAACACTTATGGAAATCACAACAAATTACCCTATGATTTAGAGAGTAATACCAAAGAGTTCATCAACTCTCAAAAGATTTTCAATGCTTCCATAGAGGAAAAACTACTCAAAATAGACGATTTGGCTAAGAGCGTTGATAAGATGTCTTGTGATATTGATGCTTTGAAAGTTAGATGCGCTCCTCCCAAGGTCAACTTGGATGAAACTTTCAAAGCTATGCGTATCTCCATGAATGAGAGCAAAGAAAGAACTGCCCAAATTCGCGCTAGACATGAATGGTTTAAAAGGGTGCGTTCTAGAGATGCAAATCACGAAGATCTTAAAGTGCTTGGTGTGTCTCCTGTTGAATCTTTGTTTTCGCGTGTCAAACCTACTTATGGAGGGGCTGGATATGAATCCACTTTAGTTGAAAGGCGCCTCAATGATTCGGAGTCCACCTATCTTGATGATAAAGGTGTGGAGAGTGGAGTAGAAGAAGTCAAAATTTTGGGTGGTAATGAAACTCCCACTTTGGATTTCAAGGAATTCAATTATGATAATTGCTACTTGTTTGAATGCATTTCTTTGAGGCAATCCATTGGAAACCCTCCACATGCTTATAGCCAAAGTAAAGCCTTTACCGCGCATTTCGTAGATGCTATGATGAAATCTCTTCAAGAGAAGCTCGAACTAGAAGTCTCTATACCTAGAAAACTTCATGATGAGTGGGAACCTACTATCAAAATCAAGATCAAAAACTATGAGTGCAATGCTTTGTGTGATTTGGGTGCTAGTGTTTCCGCAATTCCAAAGTTTTTATGTGATATTCTTGGTTTTCATGAGATTGAAGAGTGTTCTCTTAATTTACATCTTGCGGATTCTACTGTCAAGAAACCCATGGGGAGGATCGATGATGTTCTTATTGTTGAAAATAAGAACTATGTACCCATGGATTTCAGTGTACTTGACATAGATTGCAATCCTTCATGTCCCATTATTCTTGGTAGACCTTTCCTAAGGACTATTGGTGCTATCATCGATATGAAGGAAGGGAATATTAGATTTCAATTTCCTTTAAATTAAGGGCATGGAGCACTTTCCTAGAAAGAAAATAAGATTGCCTTATGAATCTATGATGAGGGCTACCTATGGTTTGAGCACCAAAGATGACTATACGTGATTTCATCACCTTTCGCCTAGCTAAGGGCGTTAAACAAAAGCTCTTGTTGGGAGGCAACCCAACGAATTTATCCTTTTCTTTTTGTTTTGTGTTTTCCACACTTTCATAATTCTATTATGATTGTGTTTTTGTGTTTATTTTGCGTTTGTGCCAAGCAAAATCGTTATGATTAGTCTTGGGGATGATCGTTTGGTCATGCTGGAAAAGACATAAACTTTCTGCTCACGAAAAGAATTTTCATTTTTTTTATGTAAAAGCTTTTGAGTTGATTCTTTTTTCTGTTGATTTCTACACAAATTCTTCAGACTTTCATACTTGTTCAGAATTTTTGAAGTACCAGAGGTATACGAAATATACAGATTGCTACAGACTGGTCTGCTGTTAACATGTTCTGTTTTTGTTGTGTTGGTTGCTTATTTTGATGAAACTATGGATAGTATCGGGGGGTATTAGCCATGGAAGATTGAAAGTACAGTAACCCAACATCAGCACAAGTAGAATTTAAGTTTGCTACAGTACCTAAGGAAGTGGTGGTTTGCTTTCTTGTACTAATGTTATCACAAGTTTCTGTTTAAGTTTCGTGTTGTGAAGTTTTCAAGTTTTGGGTGAAGTTCTTATGGCCAAAGAGATAAAGAGTGGCAAGAGCTCAAGCTTGGGGATGACCAAGGCACCCCAAGAGATTCAAGGATGCCCTAAAATCCTAAGCTTTGGGATGCCCCGGGAAGGCATCCCCTCTCTCGTCTTCAATCCGTCGGTAACGTTACTTGGGGCTATATTTTTATTCACCACATGTTATGTGTTTTTTGCTTGGAGCGTCTTGTATCGTAGGAGTCTTTTATTTTTTGTTGTGTCACAATCATCCTTGCTGCACACCTAGAGAGAGAGATACATGCACTCACCGTGATTTTGTCAAGCTTCACTTATATCTTTTGGTAGACAATTCAGCTCACATGTGCTTCACGTATATATTTTGAGCTAGATACTTTTGCTCTATGTGCTTCACTTATATCTTTTAGAGCACAACGGTGCGTGGCTTGGTAGTTGATCTATGCTTTGAAAGTTGTCTGGAAAGGGGTAGTGATCCAAAGGGATACAGAAACTTCCACCTTCATGTGCATTGAATAGTTAGAGAAGTTTGATTCATCTCAATTAGTTTTGAGTTGTGGTTATGGTAATATTGAAAGTCATGCTAGTAAGGTGTTGTGGATCTAGAAATACTTGTGTTGAAGTTAGTGATTCCCGTAGCATGCACGTATGGTGAACCGCTATGTGATGAAATCTGAGCATGATTAGTATATTGATTGTCAGCCTTTGCGTCGCGGTCGGGATCGCGCGATGGTTTATACCTGCCAAACCTTCCCCTAGGAGTATGCGTTGAATGCTTTGTTTCGATTACTAATAAAACTTTTGCAACAGGTATATGAGTTCTTCATGACTAATGTTGAGTCCATGGTTTAAATGCACTTTCACCTTCCACCATCACTATCTTCTTAGTGTCGTGCAACTTTCGCTGGTGCACAAAACCCACCATTAGCCTCCCTCAAAACACCCACCATACCTACCTACTATGGCTTTTTCAAAGTCATTCCAAGATATATTGCCACGCAACCACCATGACATGTGCCACCACGTCTACATTGCCATTGCATGATCGTAAGATAGCTAGCATGATGTTTCCATTGATGTCTATGCCATGCTAGATCATTGCCTCGGTACACTACCGAAGGCATTCCATATAGAGTCATAGTTGCTGTAAGTTTTGAGTTGAAAGTGTGATGATCATCATTAATGGAGCATTGTCCCATGTGAGGAAATAAAAGAGGCCAAAGAAGCCCACCAAAATAAAAAAAGAAAGAAAAAAGAGGCCAAAGAGCCCACCAAAAAAAGAGAGAAGGGACAATGCTATCACTTTTTCCACACTTGTGCATATTAAGCACCATGATCTTCATGATTGAGAGTCTCTCGTTTTGTCACCACCATATAGCTAGTGCGAAATTTTCATTATATAACTTGGCTTTTATATTCCAATGATAGGCTTCCTCAAAATTGCCTTAGGTCTTCGTGAGCAAGTAAGTTGGCTGCACACCCACTAGTTTTCTTTAAGAGCTTTCACATACTGGTAGCTCTAGTGCATCATTTGTATGGCAATCCCTACTCATTCACATTGATATCTATTGATGAGCTTCTCCACAGCTCAATGATATGCCTAGTTAATGTGAATATCTTCTCCTTTTTTGTCTTGCAACCTCCACTACATTCCACACCATCTATAGTGCTATAACCATGGCTCACGCTCATATATTGCGTGAGAGTTGAAAAGGTTTGAGAAAGTAAAGGTGTGAAACAATTAATTGGCCAATACCGGGGTTGTGCATGATTTAAATTCGTTGTGCAATGATGATAGAGCATAGCCAGACTATATGCTTTTGTAGGGATAACTTTCTTTTGGCCTTGTTATTTTGAAAGTTCATGATTACTTTGCTATTTTGCTTGAATTATTATTATTTCCACGTCAATAGCAAACTACTGTTTTGAATCTAATGGATCTGAACATTCATGTCACATAAGAGGAATTACAAAGGACACCTATGCTAGGTAGCATGAAAGCATCAAAAATTCATCCTTATCACTTCCCCACTCAAGGACGAGCAGGAGTTAAGCTTGGGGATGCTTGATACGTCTCAAACGTATCTATAATTTTTGATGGTTTGACGCTGTTATCTTGTCTTCTTTGGTTGTTTTATGTACCTTTTATATCTTTTTTGGGACTAACTTATTAATTCAGTGCCAAGTGCCAGTTCCTGTTTTTTCCGTGTTTTTGACTCTTTTCAGATCTGATTTTGGAACGGAGTCCAAACGGAAGAAAAACCCCGAAATGATTTTTGTCCGAATGGAAGAAGACCAGGGGGCTTTTGGGCCAAGCCAGGTGGGCTCCACGGAGCCCACAAGCACCCACTCCGCCACTAGGGGGAGGCGGCGTTGGGCAGGCTTGTGGCCTCGCTGGCCGCCCCCTGACCTAGGTTTTTGGCCTATAAATTCCCAAATAATCCGCAAAAAATTAGGGGAGCCTCAAAAATACTTTTCCGCCACTGCAAGCTTCCATTTCCGCGAGATCTCATCTAGAGACCCTGCCGGAGGGGACTTTGGAGTTGGAGGGCTTCTTCATCATCATCATTGCCCCTCCAATGACTCGTGAGTAGTTCACTTCAGACCTACGGGTCCGTAGTTAGTAACTAGATGGCTTCTTCTCTCTCTTGGATCTTCAATACAAAGTTATCCATGATCTTCATGGAGATCTATCCGATGTAATCTTCTTTGGCGGTGTGTTTGTCGAGATCCAATGAATTGTGGATTTGTGATCAGATTATCTATGATATATATTTGAGTCTTTTCTGATTTCTTATATGCATGATTTGATATCCTTGTAAGTCTCTCCGAGTCTTGGGTTTTGTTTGGCCAACTAGATCTATGATTCTTGCAATGGGAGAAGTGCTTGGTTTTGGGTTCTACCGTGTGGTGACCTTTCCCAGTGACAGTAGGGGCAGCAAGGCTCACATCAAGTAGTTGCCATCAAGGGTAAAAAGATGGGGTTTTTATCATTGGTTTGAGATTATCCCTCTACATCATGTCATCTTGCTTAAGGCGTTACTCTGTTCTTATGGACTTAATACACTAGATGCATGCTGTATAGCGGTCGACGTGTGGAGTAATAGTAGTAGATGCAGAAAGTATCGGTCTACTTGTTTTGGACGTGATGCCTATAGATATAATCATTGCATAGATATCGTCACGACTTTGCGCGGTTCTATCAATTGCTCGACAGTAATTTGTTCACCCACCGTCTACTTGCTTTCATGAGAGAAGCAACTAGTAAACACTACGACCCCCGGGTCTATTCACATCCATCGTTTACACCTCCGCTTTTACTTTGCTTTGTTACTTTGTTGCTTTCAGTTCTCACTTGGCGAACAATCTATAAGGGATTGACAACCCCTTCGTAGCGTTGGGAGCAAGCTTTTGTGTTTGTGTAGGATCTTGAGATACCCCTCCACTGGATTGATACCTTGGTTCTCAAACTGAGGGAAGTACTTACCACCGCTACGCTACATCACCCTTTCCGCTTCAAGGGAACACCAACGCAAGGCTCCAAGGCCACGGGGGAAATCCTTTGCATACTTGCCTAGGAAGTCCCTTAAGGCGTAGCCGCAGCAGAAAGATCAAGCCAAGTATTCTCCAGTCGACGTGCCTATTTCTGGCGCCGTTGGAAGGTCTTTTGTTGCAGTGGCAGAGGTCCAGGGGGCCCACAAGCCTATGGGCCACGACCTCCCCCCCTGGCCGCGGGGTGAGGGCTTGTGGGGCCCCTGGCCCCCCTGCCTTGGCTCTCAAGTCTCCTGATCTTCTTCCGTTATGGAAAAAAATCTTTTCGGGGATTTTATTCCGTTTGGACTCTGTTTCAAAATCTCTTCTGAAAGGGGTCAAAAACATGGAAAAAACATGAACTCGCACTTGGCACTGAGTTAATAAGTTAGTCCCAAAAAATATATAAAAGGCATGCAAAACATCCAAAGTTCGAAAAGATAATAGCACCAAACCATAAAAATTTATAGATACGTTGGAGATGTATCAGCTGCGCGCTGGGTAGCAAGCGAGAGACGAGGGAGGACGAGGGCCTCGTGGGTTCGGGCGAGCGAGAGGTGGGCACGAGGGAGCGAGGGGATTCAGTCCTCGTGTCCAGGGTCTTCTGGCGGCGGGGTGAGGGATGGAGTGGGAAGGGGCTGATTAGGTTTAGGGTTCCTCGGGGGTTTATATACCCCAAGGGATATTAGATGGGCTGGAAATGGGCCGGTTTAGGTGGGGGGGGGTTCCTTTTTTCTACTATTAAACAATGCATGTCTTAAATATTTAGAGGCTCTAAATTATTTCTAAAATACCCGCTCCAATTTTATAAAATCCTAGAGAATATTTGCAACCTATTTCTATTTCCAGTTTCGTAAAACTTTTAAATTCCACTTTTCAAACAAATTAAATTTGCAACGAAATTGAGCGGGGTTTGAACCGATGCGAGTTTAACAAAAGAAATCATGGTGATGTGGCATCATTAGGATGGGATCACTGTAGCTTAATTACATACATTACTGTAGCAAAAGTTGAGGATGTCACACCTGCGCAAGAACGTTCCTCACCAAGAAAGAGTTGATAAGCTTGTCTTGTTACTAACCGAAAAGCTAAAAATAAGAATGAGGCATTCCAAATAGCAAGAAGCATGTGCCATACAACTATCCCAAGTGCGACAACAATGTGATGGAAGTAACAGGAAGTGAAGTGGAGTGTTGTGTCCCCTCCTCGTATCATATTCTCCCAACGCCTCACATAGCAAGTGTGAATATACATTAGTATTTGGAAGAAAACCTGCAATGACAAAGAACAAAAAATTTAACTTCTTCAGCTACCCGTGAATCAAACTTTGCTCCTAGGATGCACAACCTATACAAAATACTATTTTTGTAAGCTACAAACCATTGTGCCGTGAAGCACAATCAACATGATGGACCTACCTCCTAATTTATTGATGGATCATTACTAAGTGACAACCATATCTTCCTTACATTTACACTTGACCGAAAAAATGAAACAAAGTACAGTGTTGTGTGGCGCATTGTATTCACCAAATACAACAAACTATTGTATTCACCACAAGATCATGATGTTTACACTTTATTAATCCATAACAACGGCAATTGAAGTGGATCTTTGAAATTTATACTATAACACCTTGAAATAAAATGAAAGTTCATCCTATTGCATCCATACAAATTGGAGGAAACCTCCTTCTTAGTGGAACTCCTATTTTAGCTGCTTCATGATGAATACCAAAAAACATCCACATTTCCATCATATTCAACAATAATAGTCATGTATAGAGAATAGTATATAGGAGTTGAAAAGATAGAGCATATCTACACTTATCATATTCACACTTTTGGCAATGGATCTTTGAATTAACCTCAAGAAAACTAAAGTGAATTATGAGTGATTCAGAGAAGCAATTTTTCTATGAACTTCTACTTATGGATTGTGAAGACTAAAAGTTGTACAACGAACCGACTGAATAAGATGTATGTATACCGGCGAGGAGGACAAGGTGAAGATTGAGTTGGGGTGTGGAGAAACCACCATTTCCGGCATGATGTCAGGGCCAACCATGGGGGGTGGAGGGGGAAGCCGCCCCGGGCCCCCACCCAGGTACTACATACATAGCTAGCTAGGCGCACAAAGACGAACACGTCTTCATGGGCTTGAAAATATAGACCCATGTAGCTGCTCGGTCCTCAACTCCTCGTCCGATGTAGTAGGTTCGAACGCGCACCTGTTAGGTTTCCAAATTCCCTTCCAAGATGGTCAGATCTGATCCCCAGTTTGTATCTTCAAGAGGATAGCCATCCTTACCCAGCGTCGAACTCTAATCACGAGTCGTTGTTTCACCAGTGAACTCAGCTCTCTAATCACCAGTTCTCCACTCGAGGTGTCATCCATCATAGCCAAGCGTAGATGTACCGATGCACATGGGGAGGTCACGCTAACGGTCCACCCCCATCCTCGGAGCGGTTGATCACACCATCACCAATGCTAATCCCATTTGTCCAAGGTATACCATATTTTCCGTTTTACTATTCCCTATGCTAATTAAGTAATTTTTCTTTGCATACATGAAGGTAGCTTTCGCACGTTCAACTTATGATGTATTTTTTTTCAAAATTGTGTGTATTTGTCGTGTGTAAATTATTACTCCCTTCGTAAACTATTATAAGAGCGTTTAGATCACTAAAGTAGTGATCTAAACGCTCTTATATTAGTTTCAGAGGGAGTACATATCAATATTGGTTGTGGATGGATTTAAATACACACACACGTACAAGAAAAGTGGCCATTCATTGCAATGGATTCAAAATACTCTGATACTCCCCTTGTAAAGAAATCTATGAGTGTTTTCTTATATTTCTTTACAGAGGGAGTACATGTTCAAAAAAACATCTAATTTATTATATATATCACCAAAAATATGGTTAGCTTTTTAAAAATATATGGTAAGTTTCATAAAGTGTATTCCTCTTATTTGTTGGATGATGTGTGGAAGGGTTGTGGTTTGTTTGGGGAGACCAGGGGATTTTCTGCAAATGTTGTGCACGGTAGTTGGGGTCTCTTTTGCAATACCAAGCCTTCCTCGCATGCGTTAAATGCAAACCGGATAGGTACAAATCGGAGATGAAAAATGATGACACATAACTATAGGGGATCTATCGTAGTCCTGTTGATAAGTAAGAGTGTCGAACCCAACGAGGAGCAGAAGAAAATGACAAGCGGTTTTCAGTAAGGTATTCTCTGCAAGCACTGAAATTATCAGTAACAGATAGTTTTGTGAGAAGGTAACTCATAACGGGTAGCAAGTAACAAATGTAACAAAGGTGCAGCCAGGTGGCCCAATCTTTTTTGTATCAAAGGACAAGCCGGGACAAACTCTTATATAAAGCAAAGCGCTCCCAAGGACACACGAGAATTTATGTCAAGCTAGTTTTCATCATGCTCATATGATTCACGTTCGTTACTTTGATAATTTGGTATGTGGGTGCACCGGTGCTTGCGTGCTACCCTTGCTTGGACAAATATCCCACTTATGATTAACCTCTCTCGCAAGCATCCGCAACTACAAAATAAGGATTAAGATAAATCTAACCATAGCATGAAACATGTGGATCCAAATTAGCCCCTTACGAAGGAACGCATAAACTAGGGTTTAAGCTTCTATCATTCTAGCAACCCATTGTCTACTTATTACTTCCCAATGCCTTCCCCTAGGCTCAAATAATGGTGTAGTGTCATGTAGTCGATGTTCACATGACACCACTAGAGGAGAGGCAACATACATCTCATCAAAATATCGAACGAATATCAAATTCACATGATTGCTTATAGCAAGACTTATCACATGTCCTCAGGAACAAACGTAATTACTCACAAAGCATATGCATGTTCATAATCAGAGGAGTATTAATAATCATTAATTATCTGAACGTATGATCTTCCACCAAGTAAACCAACTAGCATCAACTACAAGGAGTAATAAACACTACTAGCAACCAACAGGTACCAATCTAAGGTATTGAGAGAAAGATCGGATACAAGAGATGAACTAGGGTTTGGAGAGGAGATGATGCTGATGAAAATGTTGATGGAGATTGACCCCCTCTTGATGAGAGGATCGTTGGTGATGATGATGGCTTCAATTTCCCCCTTCGGGAGGGAAGTTTCCCCGACAGAATAGCTCTGCCGGAGCTCTAGATTGGTTCTGCCGAAGTTCCACCTTGAGACGGAGGCGCTTCGCCCCGAAAGTTCTGATATGATTTTTTCCAGGTCAAAACCCTTCATATAGCACAAGATTGGCACCGGAGGCCTGCCAGGGGGCCCACAAGCGTACAGGGCGCGCCTAGGGGTAGGTCGCGGCCCCTGGCTTTTGGCCACCTGGTGGGTCCCCTGATGTATTTCTTTCACCCAATATATTTATATATTCCAAAATAATTCTTTGTAAGTTTTCAGGAATTTTGGAGTTGTGCATAATAGGTCTCTCAGATTTGCTCCTTTTCTAGTCCAGAATTCCAGTTGTCGTCATTCTCCCTCTTCATGTAAACATTGTAAAATAAGAGGGAAGAGGCATAAGTATTGTCCCATAATGTGTATTAACAACCCATAATGCAATAAATATAGATATAAAAGCATGATGCAAAATGGACGTATCAACTCCCCCAAGCTTAGACCTCGCTTGTCCTCAAGCAAAAACCAAGATCGATAAATATGCCCACATGTTTAGAGATAGAGGTGTCGATAAAAATAAAATACGGACATGAAGGCATCATGGTTATGTTTAGAACAACAACACATATTGGCATATAATTTCTTATGCTAGAGTAACAATGCATTCACAAGCTAAAATATGAATCAAGAACTCTATTGAGAACTAACAAACTATGATCTTAGTCATTCAACCAATTTTAATTTATCATAACGTAGGAAAGAGTCAATATAAGAGCTTGTAAAGCAAATCCACATACTCAATCATCTTATAGTCTTTCATAATTGAGAACACTCACGCGGTACCTATGAGGTCAAAGCTTCAATCGGGTAGAGAGAAATATAGGGGCTTATAGTTTTGCCTCCCAACTATTTACCTCAAGGGTAATGTCAACAATAATAACTCCTGATCACCCACATCCGAGTGGATATAAATTTAGCAATAATGTAGTTAGCATAATCAGCATGCCAAGGAGCACCGCGCGAAGCATTTATGATAGCTAATTGTTCATCAAGAATGCTATCATCAATAGGTAGTGGGTCATGAAGAACATTCTCTAGTCTAGACAAATTATCTGCTACGGGGTTATCATCACCCTTTCTATCAATAATATGCATATAAAATTCTTGTAGCAGAAGAACCTATCTAATAAGTCTAGGTTTAGCGTCTTTCTTTTCCATAAGGTATATAATAGCAGCATGGTCAGTGTGAACAATTACTTTGGAATCAACAATATAAGGTCTAAACTTATCACAAGCAAACACCACTGCTAAAAATTCCTTTTTCAGTAGTAGCATAGTTAATTTGAACATTGTCTATAGTTTTACTAGCGTAGTGGATGACATTTAATTTCTTATCAACTCTTTGCCCTAGAATAGCACCAACAACATAATCACTCGCATCACACATAATTTCAAAGGGTAGGTTCCAATCAGGTGGTTGCACAACAAGTGCAGTCATCAAGGCTCTCTTAAGAATTTCAAATGCTTCTACACAATCACCATAAAAAACCAATGGAATATCCTTCTGCAAAAGATTTGTGAGAGGCTTAGAAACATTAGAGGAGTCTTTAATAAATCTCCTATAGAAACCAGCATGACAATGAAAACTTCTTATACCTTTGATATCTGTTGGACATGGCATTTTTTCAATAGCATCAACTTTACCTTTATCAACTTCAATACCTCTTTCAGAGATTTTGTGTCCCAGGACAATGCCTTCATTAACCATAAAGTGGCACTTCTCCCAATTCAATACAAGATTAGTTTCTTCATGTCTCTGCAAAACTCGATCAAGGTTGCTCAAGCAATCATCAAAAGAAGTTCCGTAAACGGAAAAATCATCCATGAAAACCTCAACAATCTTTTCACAAAAGTCAAAGAATATAGCCATCATACATCTTTGAAAGGTAGCTAGTGCATTTCATAAACCAAAAGGCATACGTCTATATGCAATGGTACCGAAAGGGCAAGTAAAAGTGGTCTTCTCTTGATCCTATTTTGACACAGGTATTTGAGAGAAACCAGAATAACCGTCTAGAAAGCAAAATTGTGTATGTTTGGATAGTCTTTCTAGCATTTGATCAATATAAGGTAGCGGGTAATTATCTTTCCTAGTAGCCTTATTTAATTTCCTAAAATCAATTACCATTCTATATCTTGTAACAATTCTTTACGGGATCAATTCATTTTTATCATTAGGAACAACGGTAATACCTCCCTTTTTGGGGACACAATGAACGGGACTAACCCATCTACTATCAGCAATAGGATAAATTATACCTGCCTCCAAAATCTTTAGTATTTCATTTCTTACCACTTCCTTTAGTTTAGGATTTAATCATCGTTGGTGATCAAGAACTGGTTTAGCATCTGGCTCCATATTGCTTTTGTGCTGACATAGAGTGGGACTAATGCCCTTAAGATCATATAGAGTATATCCAATAGCAGCATGACAATTCCTCAAAGTTTTCAATAATCTCTTTTCTTCATGCTCTGAAAGGTTAGCACTAATAATAATAGGATATATCTATTTTTCATCAAGATAAGCATATTTCAGAGTATGAGGTAATTGTTTAAGCTCAAACACGGGATCTCCCTTGGATGGAGGAGGATCCCCAAGTATTTCAACACGCGGGTTGTGTTTAAAAATAGGCTGTTGATCAAAGAAAATCTTATCTATTTCATTTCTTTCATTCATATGCATATCATTTTCATGATCTAGCAAATATTGTTCTAAGGGATCAGTAGGAGGCACAACAATAGAAGCGAGACCAATAATTTCATTTTTATTAGGCAATTCTTTGTCATGGGGTTGTCTACGAAATTTAGAGAAATTGAACTCATGAGACACTTCCTCAAAACTTACAGTAACCGTTTCTTTCTCACAATCAATCCTAGCATTAACAGTATTCAAGAAGGGTCTACCGAATATAATGGGGAAAAATCATCTTATGGGGAACCAAGAACAAGAAAATTAGTAGGATGCTTTATTTTCCTACACAAGACTTCAACATCTCTAACAATCCCAATTGGTGCAATGGTATCTCTACTAGCAAGCTTGATGGTAACATCAATTTCTTCTAATTCAGCTGATGCAATATCATTCATAATTTCTTGGTATAAGGTAAAGGGAATTGCACTCACACTAGCACCCACATCACATAAGCCATGATAACAATGATCTCCTATTTTAATAGAAACAACAGGTTCGCCAACAATAGGTCAATGTTTACCTTTAGTATGAGGTCTAGAAATTCTAGCCGCTTCATCACAGAAATGAATGACATGCCCATCAATATTATCAACCAAGAGATCTTTAACCATAGCAATATTAGGTTCAACTTTAATTTGTTCAGGAGGTATAGGTGTTCTAGTACAACTCTTACGAACCACAGTTGAAGCTTTATTATGTTCCTTTATTCTAATAGGAAAGGGTGGTTTCTCAATATAAGCAGTAGGAATAACAGGATCAACATTATAAATAATAGTTTCTTCTTCAACTTTAACTGGTTCAGCCACTTTAACTTCAATGCGAGGATGGTATTTAAACCACTTCTCCTTGGGGAGATCAACATGAGTAGCAAAAGATTCACAGAATGAAGCTACTACCTCATAGTCAAGTCCATATTTAGTGCTAAAATCACGAAAAGCATCGGTGTCCATAAAGGATTTAACACAATCAAACTTAAGGCTTATACCTGACTCATTACCTTCGTCGAGTTCCCAATCTTCAGAGTTGCGTTTAATTATTTCCAATAAGTCCCATTCGAATTCAATATCTTTCTTCATAAAGGAACCAGCACAAGAAGTATCGAGCATGGATTGATCATTATGAGAGAGCCGGGCATATAAATTCTGAATAATAATTTCTCTTGGGAGCTCATGATTGGGGCATGAATACAACATTGACTTAAGCCTCCACCAAGCTTGAGCAATTCTTTCTCCTTCATGAGGCCAAAAATTATATATATAATTCTGATCACGATGGACCATATGCATAGGATAAAACTTCTGATGAAATTCCAATTTCAATCGGTTGTAGTTCCATGATCCAATATCATCACATAGCCTATACCACGTCAACGCCTTCTCCTTCAAATATAAAGGAAATACCTTATTCTTGACATCATCCTCGGGCATACCTGCAAGCTTAAATAATCCACAAACTTCATCCACATAGATTAGATGCAAATCACGATGTAGTGTTCCATCTCCTGCATAAGGATTAGCTAGCAACTTTTCTATCATACTTGAAGGAATTTCATAATAAATATTTTCAGTAGGTGCCGCAGGTTAAGGATCATCTCTTTGTGCTTCTGGTCGGGGTGAAGATATCGCGAACAAGCCCTTCAAAGGATTATTTTCCATAGTGACAAGTGATAGTAAATTTCAGCACAATATATAATTTTATTCCATACCAAGTTCCACTCACCAAAGGCGCTTCACTCCCCGGAAACGGCGCCAGAAAAGAGTCTTGATAAACCACAAGTATAGGGAATATATCATAGTCCTTTTGATAAGTAAGAGTGTCGAACCCAACAAGGAACAGATGGAAATGACAAGCGGTTTTCAGTAAGGTATTCTTTGCAAGCACTGAAATTAAAGGTAATAGATAGTTTTGTGATAAGGTAATTTGTAACGGGTAGCAAGTAACAAATGTAACAAAGGTGCAGCAAGGTGGACCAATCCTTTTTTAGCAAAGGACAAGCCTGGACAAACTCTTATATAAAGCAAAGCGCTCCCGAGGACACATGGGGATTTCTGTCAAGCTAGTTTTCATCATGCTCATATGATTCACGTTCGTTTCTTTGATAATTTGGTATGTGGGTGGACCGGTGCTTTCGTGCTTCCCTTACTTGGATAAACATCCACTTATGATTAACCTCTCTCGCAAGCATCCACAACTACGAAAGAAGAATTAAGATAAATCTAACCTTAGCATGAAACATATGGATCCAAATGGGCCCCTTACAAAGCAACGCATAAAGTAGGGTTTAAGCTTTTGTCACTCTAGCAACCCATCATCTACTTATTACTTCCCAATGCCTTCCCCTAGGCCCAAGCAATGGTGAAGTGTCATGTAGGTCGACGTTCACATGATACCACTAGAGGAGAGACAACATACATCTCATCAAAATATCGAACGAATACCAAATTCACATGATTACTTATAGCAAGACTTATCCCATCTCCTCAGGAACAAACATAATTACTCACAAAGAATATTCATGTTCATAATTAGAGGAGTATTAATAATTATTAAGGATCTGAACATATGATCTTCCACCAAGTAAACCAACTAGCATCAACTACAAGGAGTAATCAACACTACTAGCAACCCCAAGGTACCAATCTAAGGTTTTGAGACAAAGATCGGATACAAGATATGAACTAGGATTTGGATAGGAGATGGTGCCGATGAAGATGTTGATGGATATTGACCCCCTCTCGACGATAGGAACGTTGGTGATGACAATGGCTTGGATTTCTCCCTCGGGAAGGGGAGTTTCCCTGGCAGAATAGCTCCGCAGGAGCTCTAGATTAGTTATGTCGAAGTTCCACCTCGAGAAGGCGGTGCTTCGCCCCGAAAGTTTTGATATGATTTTTTTCAGGTCAAAACCCTTCATATAGCAGAATATGGGCACCGGAGGCCTGGCAGGGGCCCCACAAGCCTGCAGGGTGCGCCCACGGGGGTAGGCTGCGCCCCCTGGCTTGTGGCCACCTGGTGGGTCCCCTGATGTATTTCTTTCGCCCAATATTTTTTATATTTTCCAAAATAATTCTCCGTAAGATTTCAGGACTTTTGGAGTTGTGCAGAATAGGTCTCTCAGATTTTCTCCTTTTGTAGTCCAGAATTCCAGCTGCCGGCATTCTCCCTCTTCATGTAAACCTTGTAAAATAAGAGAGAAAAGGCATAAGGGCCCCTTTGTTTGGGCTACAGATTCCTGAGGATCACTTTGCTATGTATTCCTGAGAATCAGTTGTGGCTGTGGATTCCTGAGAATTAGAATCTGGTTGTTTGTTTACTCTATTGTGTGTCAGCTTTAGGAGTTGTGGCTGTTGTGAAATGTCAGTAACGCCCTCGACTGCTGACTATGATGCTTATATGCAGATTAACTGCATGTTATCTGTTTTGACTTGATAAAGTGTGAATTAGCACAAAAACACAATATATTTCAAATATGCACTAACCATAGTCTTACATACGTACACATATCATCCAAAATATTTACCATTCATCAAAGTCTCATCAAGTAATATGTGAAACTATACTTGATCCGCCATCAATCCATCAACAATCGCCTCACGAGTTGCTTTCATGGTCGCATCATCACCAACCACAATGTTCGATACATGTCCTGTGGGTAGGGGATGTAAATTCCCTAGCATGTAGTTATCATCATGATCACATTTGTCAAACTCCAAGTCTCTCAAATTCCTTTCTCTAATGCAATTATGAAGTGCCATGAATGCAATGATGATTCGAGCTTGCTTCTCAGGAGAGTAACTTGGCATATTTTGTAAAATACGCCATTTCATCTTCAATACACCAAATGAACGCTCAATAGCATTGCGTAGAGATGAATGTGCAAAGTTAAATGTTTCCTTATTTCCATTTGGTGGGAGACCTTCACGAAATTCTGGCACATGGTACTTTTGCCCTTTGTATGGAGCTAAATATCCATCACAATTGGGATAACCCGAGTCAACAAGATAGTACCTCCCTGCATAAAGTAATATTCATGACAACAAGGGATCAACAAGGTAACTAAAATAATATTTTCATGCACATGTAAATGAAGTGGATACCTATAGGTGGATGTGGAAACCTATCTGCATACTTCACCAAAGTATCTCTGGATATCCTTGTGTCATGTGCTGACCCTAGCCATCCCACAACAATAGAAGTGAATCTCATGTCAAAGTCACACACTGCCATGATATTCGGTGTTGGATATCCATGTCGACCAATATGGTTGACGATCTCATCATTTGGTACTATTACAGGAATATGCAACCCATCAATTGCACCTATGAAACCATCAAAGTGAGGTGCAAATCTCGCATCTCGAAGCCTATCATGTACAATTCTTAACTCTGGATCACTTGGTCGAATGATCTCTACAGCCATGTCATCCAAGCATTTCAATACTGCATTGAATTTGTGATGTATAACTTCAGTTGATCTCTTGAAACGATTCTCCACTTGGCTTACGGATTGAGGGTCCCCTACCATCCAAAGAAAGATACCTAATGCTTCTTCCGAACTCATGTTTCTTGTTCCTTTCAAACCATATGTGTGTACAAGTGTATGATGCAATCTATCAAAGCAAGGCTTGTACATCCTGAACATGTTATAGCAATGTTTTGGAGTACTCAAGTTTTTGGTAACCCTGTGTTGTCCGGTCATAATAAGAACTCTTCTCTTCTTTTTCATGAGATACTTCTCACTGTACATGATACCAACAAGTGCAACCATCATGTATTTTCTTTTCCTTTGCCTTCTTGAGGTTGCCATAGCATCAGAATCAGTTTCAGACTCTTCACTATGGCTGCCACTTGTGCTCATCTACATAGAGACAGAAATATAGTCAAACAAGTCTTAAGTGACATAACATAAAGGGAAATATAGTTCAACAAGTCTCAAGCGACATAACATAAAGGGAAATATAGTTCAACAAGTCTCAAGCGACATAACATAAAGGGAAATATAGTTCAACAATAAAGGGAAATATAGTTCAACAAATCTCAAGCGACATAACATAAAGGGAAATATATTCGTTATCACACGTCTAATGTGTAATCCTAGCGCCTATTTCGATCTTCATGCATCCTCCTAAGCCAATTAATCTTCCCTTTGCTAGTCTTCATATTGTTAAAGAAACAACGATTTTCAAACTTTGCAAACTACTTGGTTGCTATGAAGTACTCATCACTTTCTTCATCTGCTCCACATGCGACAACGTCTTCCATTATCTTCTCAATTTGAGTAGCAACACTATTCTTATGTGAGTTCATTGCCACATCTTCACTAATCAAGTGGTCAACCATGCGCTTGAAGTCCGTTTGATAGGGATTCCTTTTACTAGAGGTACCATCTATCTTCAATGGCCCTTTCTTTGACTTCTTGGCTTGGGTAGGATATAGTTATATCTCCTCTGTTTCATCCTCTTCAAGATCAGGCACTTCATGCTCACAACCTGGCATCATAGTACTTTCTCCAGTAACATTGATATTCTCGCACATGATACTCATTTCCTCTAAATTATCTGGACCACATTTACGAAACTGCAAGAAGTCCTTGTTCTCCTAAATAAATAAACCACTCGACACATGTAAACAAACAATTCTAGTGAAATATTAGGTACATAACTATTTGATCTTATGAATATGATTTACTTCACCGACTTTTTTCCACCATTCACCATCACCTATCATTGTGTTTGTTTCATCATTCCAACCTAGGACAGTTGATGTGTTCTTGAGGATCAGCCAGTCTGTTGGGGATATTACCTGCGGTGTAACCCGCCCTAGCTGGGCCGGGTCACTAAAGGGGCGACTCAGTTATTGGTAATACAAGCCTTGGCCCAAGGGGCCCAGGAGCCGGAAGGCGGTTCAGGAGCTATACAGAGGATATACCGCCAAGGAGGTCTCTGGTCTTGGAAAGCACGGTGACTTAGAGATAAGGAAGACCACAATATGTAGCGTGGTTAGGAATCTTGTAAATTCTAGGACCTCATCGAGAGCTAGGTCAGGCGAGTTACGCCCTCCTCGTAATCAAAACCATCATCAATCTACACAAAGCAAGATGTAGGCTTTTACCTCCACACGAGGGGCCGATCCTGGGTAAATCTGAGTCTCGCTTTCGCTCACCCCCTTTGAGTCGCCACCAAGGTGCGATGGCTCCTTCATTAAGTCCTTTCACGAGGACATCTGCCGTGACAAAACCATGACAGTTGGCGCCCACTGTGGTGCTAGCGCACGATGGAGTTGAGTTCTCAAAGGGAGCCCTACCAGGGTCAGAAAGCTATGCGGTCGGCATCATGACGAAGAGCCGCCGTGGAAGGTACTACATCGATAACTCGTTGTGGGGGGGGGGGGCAGAAGCCGATTCAGTCGAATCTGGTTACAGAGTCCCCTTAGGCAAGATGAACATCTTCATCGGCATGATTGGAACACCCGTGCCTGAGCCGGACACCTCCACCGACATCGTCGAGCCGGCTAGGTACGTCCTCCCCATCACACGACAGGACAGGAGAAACCATGTTTTTGTCGGTTTTACGCAGGGAGCCAGCGTACAAGACGAACCGGCAGTCCAGGAGGTCAACCCCATAAATTATGATGGTGAGTCATCCATGGGCGAGACAAATTCAATTCATCCCCTTCACGAAGGACAACTTGGAGGGTTATCACTGGTGATGGACCCCGAGATCCTTGAAAGATCCCGTCGACAAATCGCCATCTACATGGCAGGGGCGGCACAACCTCAGCAAAACCTGACCGGCAACAATGAGACTGGCGGGACGTCGAAAACCCCGGCTCAAGCCATGGTGGACTTAACGTTGGAGGTCACCAGGCTCATGACAATCGATTTGACGGCAGAGAATCAGGAAGCGATCAATGCTGAGCTGGCGAAGCTGCAGGAAGCGATGGCCAAAGCTCAGCGAGACGTGGAAGCGGAAGCCGCCAGGATGGCGAAACAGCAGGCCAGGATCACTGCGGAGACGGAACGGTTGAACACCGAAGGCTGGCGGCTCGAGAGACAATAGTGCACGTCCGATGCTTTTCACCAGAGGAGGCATCACGGGCGCCTCCCGGCTGACTTACATCCAACTCACCTCTTCGACACCCCACGCACTCGTGGGGCGGGACCTGATCGACCTTTGCAAGCCGCTCCAGGGGAGGTCCGGTTCAACCACCTAACCCACCACCGCCTCAACCAATGGATGCCCACGCAACTCGCTTCCATACACCACGAGGTCACTTCTCAAATCCCATGGATAATGTGCTGGCGGCAACCCACCACTTGGAGTCCCTACCGATCTACGGAAACTCCCCGGCCGAGGTGGAGGCAAGAAACTCCATCGAGATGCTGAAGACAACAGTGGTCCAACATGCGCAATACTCACATAACCTTGACTGGTTACACTCCACGCCCCAGGCGAGTCACACCAGGAGTCGCCACGAGGACCAACCCGCAGTGACCAGTGGGCAACGACGTTTGCCTCAGACCAATCCGCTCGAGGTGCGTGATACGCGAGCCCAAGACATTGTGGATGCAGCGCGAGCCGCGCGTCAGATGGAGACGGCAGCCGCGGCGGGTCAGGGCTATTCGGCTTAGGCCGAGACACCTCCCGCACCGCTCGATGCTGGAGGCAGGCACATTGGGGTGGCGTGTCTCATGCCCGCAATGAGCAGATGCCGAAGGATTTCAAAGGACCAAGGAAGGTACCCAATTACACACCAGATCTTGAACCAGGGTCATGGATTGAGAGTTACGAACTTGCGATGGACATGCTCGATGTGAACAAGGCGGTTTGCGCCAAGTATTTCACTATGATGCTCGAAGGAACGGTGCGTGAGTGGTTGAAAAACCTGCCACCTAACTCCATCAACACTTGGGCAGAGTTAAAGGAGAGTTTCATCAAAAAATTCTGAGGGACTTGCAAACGCCCGATGACCATCGTCGACTTACAACACTGCGTTCAGCGACCGGACGAGTTGGCCCATCATTGGACATGGCGAGTTGCGGAGGTCATTCATTTGTCGGACGACATCTCGGCAGCTCAGGCAGTGTTGATTCTGGAGAAAAATTGCCATCACGAGCCTCTGGTGCAGAAGCTGGGGCGACTTAAGCGTAAGGTTCAGGACATGGGCAAGTTGATGGACACCCTCACGAGATACGCCGAGTCAGATGACACCAAGGATCCTGTAGAGGACGATGACAAGGTTAGTGTTGGAGAACGTTGCATGGGAAACAAAAAATTTCCTACGCACACGAAGACCTATCATGGTGATGTCCATGTACGAGAGGAGATTTGGATCTACGTACCCTTGTAGATCGCACAGCAGGAAGCGTTAAGAAACGCGGTTGATGTAGTGGAACGTCTTCACGTCCCTCGAACCGCCCCATGAACTGCCTCGCGATCCGTCCCATGATCCGTCCCGCGATCCGTCCCACGAACCGTCTCGTGATCCGTTGCACGAACTGTCTTGCGATCCATCTCACGATCCGTTTCGATCTAGTGCCGAACGGACGACACCTCCGCGTTCAGCACACGTACAACTCGATGACGATCTCCACCTTCTTGATCTAGCAAGAGGGGTCGGAGAGGTAGAAGAGTTCTCCGGCAGCGTGGCGGCGCTCCGGTGGTGGTGATGATATAATCCTGCAGGGCTCCGCCTGAGCTCCGCAGAAATACGATCTAGAGGAAAAACTGCGTGGTATAGGGTCGAGCAGCACGTGGCAAAGTTGTGTCTCAAAACCCCTCAATACCTCTAGTATATATAGAAGGGAGGGAGGGAGGAGGCAGCCTCAAACCCTGAAGGTTTGGCCAAAATTGGAGGTGCAGGAATCCTACTCCAATCCTACTTAGAGTAGGATTCCACCTTCCCACTTGGAAACTCCTTCCACCTTGTGTTTTTTCCTTCTCAAACCTTATGGGCCTTAGTGGGAATTATTCCAGCCCACTAGGGGCTGGTTTATCTCTTCCCATAGCCCACGAGACCCCTTGGGGCGTGACACCCCTACCGGTGGTCTCCGGCACCCCTCCCGGCACTCTCGGTACACTACCGATGAGCCCGAAACTTTTCCAGTGACCAAAACAGGACTTCCTATATATCAATCTTTACCTCCTGGATCTCATCTAGGACTCCTAAAACTTTCGGTTACCAACACCTATAACTCAACTATACCGAAACGTCACCGAACCTTAAGTGTGCAGACCCTGCGGGTTCGAGAATTATGTAGACATGACCCAAGACATTCCTCGGTCAATATCCAATAGCGGGACCTGGATGCCCATATTGGATCCTACATATTCTCCGAAGATCTTATCGGTTGAACCTCGGTGTCAAGGATTCATATTATCCCGTATGTTATTCCCTTTGTCCTTCGGTATGTTACTTTCCGAAATTTGATCGTCGCTATCCGCATACCTATTTCAATCTCGTTACCGGCAAGTCTCTTTACTCGTTCCATAATACATGATCCCGTGACTTACACTTAGTCACATTGCTTGCAAGGCTTGTGTGTGATGTTGTATTACCGAGTGGGCCCCGAGATACCTCTCCGTCACACGGAGTGACAAATCCCAGTCTTGATCCATACTAACTCAACGAACACCTTCGGAGATACCTGTAGAGCACCTTTATAGTCACCCAGTTATGTTGCGACGTTTGATGCACACAAGGTATTCCTACGGTGCCAGTGAGTTATATGATCTCATGGTCATAGGAACAAATACTTGACACACAGAAAACAATATCACTAAAACGACACGATCAATATGCTGCGTTCATAGTTTGGGTCTTGTCCATCACATGATTCTCCTAATGATGTGATCCCGTTATCAAGTGACAACACTTGCCTATGGCCAGGAAACCTTGACCATCTTTGATCAACGAACTAGTCAACTAGAGGCTCATTAGGGATAGTGTGTTTTCTATGTATCCACACATGTATTTGAGTTTCCAATCAATACAATTATAGCATGGATAATAAATGATTATTATGAACAAGGAAATATAATAATAACTAATTTATTATTGCCTCTAGGGCATATTTCCAACAGTTAGCACTGCCAGGAAGGGCGAGTCGTCAAAGGGTCTCTCCCAGTTTCAAGGACGGGGTAACCACAACCATGGCGGGCAAGGTAAAAGAAGACAACAGGAAGGTCCCATAGATTTCATCGCTAATACCAATACCGGCAACGGAAACCAGCGCAAGAAGAAGCGGGGTTTCAGCGGGAAGAATCCATGCAACTATCATGAAATGCTCAAGGGACCCTGCCCACAGCATGCTACGGCTGAGGGGCCGGCGACCCATTCTTGGGAGGATTGCTATGTGATGCAGGAGTTCCGAGCTGAGGCGCTCAAGAAAGGCCAAGGAGGCGTTCTGGGCCAGCAACAGGAATAGATCGGCGCGCCCGGGTCACGCCAAAGCCCGTTCGGTGGCTTCCCTAACCCGGGTCCACAGGGCGGGTCACAACCTAATAGCGTACAATACCAAGTTCACAACCAACAACAGTATAACCCGCCAGGAGTGTTTCAGCAACCACCCCCACAAGGAGATCTCCAGCGATAGGATGATCGTAGCGGTTTCCAGAATAACCCTAAGCACCTGAACAACGGGAAGTATCATGTGTTCACCACTAGCACCTGCAAACGGGACCAGAAGGTGAAACATAGAACTTTCAGCGTGGCTGAACCGGCGCTCCCCAAGTACCTTCATTGGTCCGAACAACCCATAACCTGGAGTAGGGAGGATCACCCGCCCCGAGTTGATAACCCTGGCGACTTCGTTTTGGTCGTGGCTCCCCAAGTCGGAGGATACACCCTTTCCAAAGTCCTTATGGATGGAGGCAGCATCATTAACATCCTGTACTTCGATACCTTTCGAAGGATGAATCTCTTGGAGAAAGACTTGATGCCGTCATCCACGGTTTTCCACGGCATTGTTCCGGGTAAGTCAGCGTATCCAGTTGGGCGGATTAAACTTAACGTGGCTTTTGGCACAGAGTCCAATTACAGGTGCGAGTCACTCATGTTCGAGGTGGTCAAAATCAAGAGCCCTTACCACGCATTGTGTGGAAGGCCGGCTTACGCGCGTTTCATGGCTCGCCCATGTTATGTTTATCTCAATCTCAATATGCCTGGTCCTAAGGGGCCTATTACGATCAGCGGAGACAGGAAGATAGCCCAAGAGTGCGAAGAAGGAGACGCAACTTATGCCGAGACGGCTTACGCGGCCGAGGAGCTCAAGTTTCACCAAGCCAATGTTGACCCGACAGACATGACGCCACTCAAGAGGCCAACAATTGACTCTGAGCCGCCCGTCAAGTTCAAGCCAACGGATGATACCAAGGTTATAGACTTCACGCCTGGTGACTCAACCAAGCAGTTCACTATTGGGACGGGTTTGGATCCCAAATAGGAAAGCGCGCTCATCGTATTCATCCTTGAGACTCGTGACATCTTTGCGTGGAAACCTTCTGACATGCCAGGTGTACCGAGAGAATTCGCTGATCACCATCTTAATACTGACCCCAAAGTAAAGCCAGTTCGGCAGTACCTTCGTAGGTTTAGTGAGGAACGACGTAAGGCGATTGGAGAGGAAGTCGCCCGGCTTTTGGCCGCAGGGTTCATCATCGAGGTTTTCCATCCTGAATGGTTGGCTAACCCGGTCCTAGTGCTAAAAAAGAACGGCACTTTCCGCATGTGCATCGACTACACCAACCTCAACAGATCATGTCCGAAGGATCCCTTCGCCCTTCCCCGCATTGATCAAATCATTGACTCAACGGCGGGTTGCGAGTGTTTGTGTTTCTTGGATGCTTACTCAGGATACCACCAGATCAATATGGCGGTGGTAGACCCGGAGAAAACGTCCTTCATAACCCCCTTCGGAGCCTTCTGTTACGTGTCTATGCCGTTCGGGCTCAAGAGTGCGGGGCCGACTTATCAGCGTTGCATCCAAAATTGTTTGCATAACCAGATCAGACGTAATGTCCACGCTTATGTTGACGACATTGTAGTCAGATCTCAGAAGAAAGAGTCGCTCTTGGAGGATCTCAAGGAGACTTTTGACAATTTGCGCATGTACCAGATGAGGCTTAACCCCACCAAGTGCGTGTTTGGTGTTCCTGCAGGAAAGTTATTGAGTTTTCTTGTGTCAGAACGCGGCATTGAAGCTAACCCGGACAAAATTGAAGCGATCACTTCGCTAGGAAAGCCGGCCAATATTAACCAAGTCCAACGCATGGCGGGTCGTATCGCTGCTCTAAGTCGCTTTATAAGTCGCCTTGGGGAAAACACCATTCCTCTTTATCAGTTACTCAAAAAAACTTATCGTTTCGTATGGAGGGACGAAGCCAACGAAGCCTTTGAAGCCTTGAAGCGACAACTGGCCAAGACGCCAGTGCTGGCGGCTCCGACGGACAAGGAGCCTATGCTCTTGTACATCGCGGCTAATTCTAAGGCAGTGAGTATGGCAGTGGTTGTCGAGCGGAAGGAAGAAGGGAAGGAATATCCGTTTCAGCGACCAGTATATTTTATCAGCAAAGTCCTGACCCTCTCCAAACAACGCTACCCGCATTGGCAGAAGCTGGTCTTTGGGGTGTTTATGGCGAGTTGGATGCTGAAGCACTACTTCCAAGAGCATCCCATCACGGTAGTCAGTTCTGCCCCCTTGGTGACATTATACAAAATCGAGAAGCAACTGGACGGATTTCTAAGTGGGCCATCGAGTTAGGGCCTCATCACGTGCGATATACTCCCCGTACGACCATTAAATCTCAAGCACTAGTGGATTTCATCAACGACTGGACTGAGTTGCAGATTCCAGAAGATAGGCCAAATCACACATATTGGACCATCTATTTCGATGGATCTAGGCAGTTGGAAGGCTCGGGGGCTGATGTGGTGTTAACTTCGCCTCAGGGTGATAAATTCGGCTACGTCCTCCAGCTCATGTTTCCCTGTACCTACAATGCAGCAGAGTATGAAGCCCCGCTCCACGGGTTGCGACTCGCCAAAGAGATGAACCTCACGCGAGTCAGATGTTTGGGCGACTCAGATCTGGTGGCACAACAAATTTCTGGCACCTGAGATTCTAGAGACCCCTTGATGGCGGCTTACAGGCGAGCTGTGTCGGACGTGGCGGGTCACTTTCATGGTTATCAAGTGGATCACATCGACTGGCGACTCAATGAAGCAGCAAATGCTCTTTCCTGTCTCGGTTCACAGTGTAAGCCGGTTCCTCCCAATGTCTTTTTGGATGTATTACATAAACCTTCGTCGAGGCTACCTTCATAGGAAGATTTGGCGGTGCCAGACCCTAAGTCTCAACTTGTGGCATCTCTTCGTGCCACCCCAGATTGGGCGATTCCCTACATGGCGTATCTCACACGAGGCGAGTTACCCGCGGATGAGTTATTTTCTCGCCAAATCGTCCGCCGGTGCAAATCCATGGTCATACACAACAACGAGTTGCATAAGCGAAGCACTTCAGCGGTATTTCAAAGGTGTGTCTCTTCCGAGGAAGATGTATGATCCTCAATGAAATCCATGCGGGCGACTGTGGTCATCATGCCGGGTCATGCTCCTTGGTTTCTAAAGCCTTTAGGCATGGGTTTTATTGGTTGACGGCTCATGCAGACGCGAAAGAGATAGTTCGCCGATGTGATGGTTGCCAGAAATTTGGACGCCAGATGCATGTGCCGGCTCAGGAGTTACGGATGATTCCAATCACTTGGCCGTTTGTAGTCTGGGGGTTGGACATGGTTGGTACTTTCAAGATGTCGTCCAATAAAAAGACTCACCTACTAGTGCCGGTTGACAAGTTCACTAAGTGTGTTGAAGCAGAACCTGTTAGTAGCTGTGATGCATATACGGCTGTCAAATTCTTGAAAAAGTTGATTTTCCGGTTTGGATACCCTCATAGTATCATTACTGACAATGGTACTAACCTATCGAAGGGCGCAATGCAAGAGTTTTGCGGTCGAGAGCATATCCGGCTTGACGTTTCTGCAGTCGCACATCCCCAGTCTAATGGGCAGGCAGAAAGGGTGAATCAGGAAATACTGCGAGGAATCAAGCCCCGGCTTATGGTACCTTTGGAGCGTACTGATACGTCCATTTTCCATCATGTTTTCATGTTGATATTTATCGCTTCTTTGGCTGTTATTTCACTTCACGGTACTATTCTTATGCCTTTTCTCTCTTATTTTGCAAGGTTTACATGAAGAAGGAGAATACCGGCAACCGGAATTCTGGCCTGAAAGTGGAGCAAAGTTGAGATACCTATTCTGTGCAACTCCAAACGCCATGAAAATCAACGGGGATTTTTTTCCAATTTATCAAAAATACTGGGCCGAAGAAGTGCCAGAGGGGCACCAGGGGGTGCCCATAAGCCTGCACGACGTGGCCACCCCCGCAGGCCGCGCCATGGGGGCTTGTGGGCAGCCCACTGGCCCCCCTCTATTGCTATATAGAGGGTTTCGTCCAGGAAAAAATCAAGGAGGAGCTTTTTCATGGTTTCGCCGCCGCCACGAGGCGGAACTTGAGCAGAACCAATCTAGAGCTCCGGCAGGACGATCCTGCCGGGGAAACTTCCCTCCCGGAGGGGGAAATCTTCGCCATCGTCATCACCAACACTCCTTTCATTGGAGGGGACTCGTCACCATCAACATCTTCATCAGCACCATCTCATCTCCAAACCCTAGTTCATCAGTTGTAACCAATCTCCGTCTCGCGACTCCGATTGGTACTTGTAAGGTTGCTAGTAGTGTTAATTACTCTTTGTAGCTGATGCTAGTTGGATTATTTGGTGGAAGAGTCGATGTTTAGATCCTTGATGCTACTCATTACCTCTCTGGTCATGAATATGATTATGCTTTGTGAGTAGTTACTTTTGTTCCCGAGGACATGGGATAAGTCATGCTAATAGTAGTCATGTGAATTTGGTATTCGTTCGATATTTTGATGTGTTGTATGTTGTTTTTCCTCTAGTGGTGTTATGTGAACGTCGACTACATAACACTTCACCATTATTTGGGCCTAGAGGAAGGCATTGGGAAGTAGTAAGTAGATGATGGGTTGCTAGAGTGACAGAAGCTTAAACCCTAGTTTATGCATTGCTTCGTAAGGGGATGATTTGGATCCACTAGTTTAATGCTATGGTTAGACTTTGTCTTATATCTTCTTTCGTAGTTGCGGATGCTTGCGAGAGGGGTTAATCATAAGTGGGATGCTTGTCCAAGTAAGGGCAGTACCCAAGCGCCTGTCCACCCACATATCAAACTATCAAAGTAACGAACGCGAATCATATGAACATGATGAAACTAGCATGACAGAAATTCCCATGTGTCCTCGGGAGCGTTTTTCCTCCTATAAGACATTGTCCAGGCTTGTCCCTTGATACAAAAGGGATTGGGCCACTTTGCTGCACCGTTGCTACTTTTGTTACTTGTTGCTTGCTACAAATCATCTCACCCCACAATCACTTGTTACCGATAATTTCAGTGTTTGCAGATATTTCCTTGCTGAAAACCACTTGTCAAATCCTTCTGCTCCTTGTTGGGTTCGACACTCTTACTTATCGAAAGGACTACGATTGATCCCCTATACTTGTGGGTCATCACGTACTCCAGGATGTTGGGTGGAAGAGTTTCCCTCAGTATTATGGAGCATCAGGACCACCCCAAACCGCTCCACGGGTTTCACTCCTTTCTTTCTGGTCTATGGGGCAGAGGCGGTGTTGCCAAGTGATATCAGACACGATTCACCGCAAGTCCCCGCCTATGTGGAACATGACAACGAGCTGGCACGACAATATTTTTTCTTGACCGGCTACTGTAGGGAAAACCCCCCACAGCCATTTTCTGTATTGCAACTATGAAAACTGTATGTACAAGAGGTGGCACGACAATATTTGTTGGATGCTTTGGAGGAAGAGCAAGACTTGGCTGCGTCGCGATCGGCGATCTATCAACAGGACTTACGACGCTATCACAACCGCCGTGTCAAGAGATGGACTTTTCAAGAGGGCGACTTAGTGCTCCGGTTGATTCAACACCACACTGGTATGCATAAGTTATCACCTCCATGGGAAGGACCGTTTGTCACCAGCAAGAATCTTCAGAACAGCTCATACTATTTGGTGGATCTTCGCCCTGACCGGCCAACTACAGAGGTTGAGACAACTCGCCCCTGGAACATAGCCCACCTGTGGCCTTACTACACCTCGAGCCATGGGCTCCTTTCTTTTCTGCAAATCTCAGAACTTGTAATCTTTTATTTATAAAGCAATAAATCCGGCACCCACGAACTTCGGGGTCCTTTGCCGTTTCAGCTTCTGGAAAGCATGAGTCTTTATTGTACTATGAGTTGTCCAAGCATGGACGCTATCAGTACCAAAGAGCATAAGTCGCCACGCTGCACTTGTTTCAAAACTGGGTACTGGTAAGCCAAAGAGGACCAAAGATTCCACGTTGCACATTTCAAACATGGGCGCCTTATATGGTTTTGAGAATTAAGTCAGCTTACTTGGGGGCTACTAGTCCCGAAGTCGTTTTGCGGTAAGAGTGTAAAACGCTTCTGCAATCCTATGTTCGACTTTTCCCTAATCATAGGTCACTTGGGGGCTTCCACTCACTAAGTTCAGCCTGGATACCCTCTTGACTAGCGACAAATTACTGCATTACAAATGGTTATACTGGACTATGTGTTGGACAAGTCGCCATATGGACCCATGTACTCTTGGCGAGTCAATCTGCTTTTTGGACCCTGAACTCGCCTTGGTTAAAACATGAAAGGTACTGGCCAGAGCCGCACATGGAAAATAGAGAAACCATTGGTTCACTGAAGCCTGACTCGCGCCTAATCAGCCGGTCTAAAAATTTGGGGGCTATTGCACATGCCTTCTTCAGATAGCACTAGAGTTTTGCAAACTCGTGCTATCCTGTCGTAGCTCATGGAGCTAACAAATGTTTATGACTATCTTCGTGGCACTACCACAAGGCTTCGTAAAACTTTATATGACTCGTCACGACTCACTGAGCCGGCTCCTTGCTTATAACTCGCCATGACTTATTGAGTCAACCTATGGCGTTTTTTCCTTGATAAACAGGTTGAAGAAGCTTTTTATTGTCGACATATGACACTTCTTAAACCACCAAGCACCAAGATTGGTAAAGGCGACTCATGATTCACATAAAGGATAAACTATTCAGCAATGTCAAGC
Organism: Hordeum vulgare subsp. vulgare; assembly: GCF_904849725.1. NCBI lineage: Eukaryota > Viridiplantae > Streptophyta > Magnoliopsida > Poales > Poaceae > Hordeum > Hordeum vulgare. Next base: position 241,185,346 of record NC_058524.1, on the reverse strand, counting down.
ACAAGGCATGGATGGAAGATTATTTCCCTAACAACTATTACATGGCTCACACTGCCATACAGGGTATCATCTCCCGGTCAAAGAAAGATCAAATTGTTTTTCCAGCAATGACTACACTTTGGTTAATCTTAAGCCGCCTCCGGGTCGCCTTGCCTTGAGCTCTCTCCATCTTCAATTTGTAAGTCGCCAAGTTTCCAATTGCACTTGGACAAGGCAACGAATTCATCTTCGTCCTTCAGAAAGACAGATAAGTCCGCTTCAAAATCAAAGGGATTCTTGGGACGGTGATTCCAAACGAAGGAGGAGTCAATTTTTTGTTGTTGTCATCATACGCAGCCTGGTATTTGTTCAGGTTCAAAGTGGCTGCCAGCTGAGTCCCCGCGGTACGAGACTCTTTCACAACCCGGTGGTAATCATCTTCAGTAAACTCCGACTCGTCGTCCTTAAGCTCAGGGTAACCAGCTGCTACTTCCTCTGGCTTGAGTTCAGGGGCATATGCCAGGCACCGGCTTAGGGTGATCAGAGCTCCCTTGCGAGCAGCTGACCTCTTTAGCTCCTCTACTTTCAGCATGCTCCCTGTATACAGCTGCGCCGTAAAGGTGTAAATCGCCTTCAGCTTCAGGATGCAGTCCTCTTGGAGATTGGTGGCTTGTGGACCTACAAAGGATAAACAATGACAATCAGTATTTGCGAAGTAAATTATAACTTCTTTTTCCAAACAAGGGAATTGTTTCTTACCAAAGATGGCTTGGATCATGTTGGCAACATGCTTTTTCAGCCCGAAGAGCTCTTGTAGGGCGGCTTCAAGTTTTGTCTCGGCTTGTTCTGCCCGTTTGAGGAGGGCTGCTTGATCAACATTGGCTTTCTTCTCAAAAAATTTATGGTTGGCTTTCATCTTCTCCATGCGAGGCAGAGCCAACTGATATTTTTCTTCAGGCGCAGTCTGAGCATCCTGCTGTTCGGCTAAGCTTTTCTTCAAGTCAACAAGAGATGACTCGACCTGGGTCACAGATTCGTGGAAACAAATTTTGGGGAGACAAGTTTCAGAACTATTGCAAGCAACATCCCTGACACTTGGGGGCTAATGTATGATTATATTTGAAGTCATAGAAAATTCAAGACTCGGCTCATCTTTCGAAAGATGACCCGGCCCTTGGGGGCTAGAGGTTGAAGTTTTTTCTATTAATTCAAGATCCGGCTCATCTTTCAAAAGATGACCCGACCCTTGGGGGCTACAGGTTGAAGTTATTTCTATTAATTCAAGACCCGACTCATCTTTCAGAAGATGACCCGGCCCTTGGGGGCTACACGTTGAAGTTTTTTCTATTAATTCAAGACCCGACACATCTTTCAAAAGATGACCCGACCCTTGGGGGCTACAGGTTGAAGTTTTTCTATCAATTCAAGAACTGGCTAATCTTTGAAAAGATGAGCTGGCCCTTGGGGACTATGGACAGATATGGGTCTACCAGAGATTGCAATACATATTATTTCATCAAGCAACACTAGTTTCCTGGAAGGCTAATGGGTGGAAGAACGCATAATAAAGGACGTACCTCATGTTTGACTTTCATCATGTGGATCCAGCTCTTATGCATTTCATAACTCGTCTCCAGGCGACTAACGAAGCCAGAGCAGAGTTGGTCAAATTCGAGCTTCTCATAATGGGGAAGCTTCAGCTTAGTCTTGTTCTGTGGAAGGATGGGTTTCTTTTGATGTGTGTTTGGATAACGCCGCCGCTGCAGGTTTGGAGTAGCCAGTACTAGTGATAATCACGGTATCTGGATCTTCAGTCGCCTTAGAAGGGCTCGGTGGGTTAACATTATCAGTGGTTTCCTTTAAAGGGCCTGGAGAGTCGTGCCAGACGTCAGGAATGTCATCCGCGGGATCATCATGAGCCGTCGCTGTCTCCTCATCAAGCCCTGGAGCAGAGGTGCTCACGCCTAACACCTCAGTCGTCTTAGGAGCAGAAGACAAGTCGCCAGTTTTCCTCTTCTTTGCTTGTGCTGTGAGATAAGGACATCAAAGTTAGAACAGATGTCATTATTAGTAAGGGAAAAGGTTAATAAAAGAACTTACCCCTGTACACGAATCATGGGCGGAAGAGCTGACATCACTGAGTCGCCAGCTGAAGGAGGAGAAACCTGTAAGAATAAAACTTCAAAGAGTGAATGAGTTGTGAATCACATTTTTACAAGAAGGAGAGTGTGCTTAAGAGGAGTATACCTCACTTGTGCACTTCCGGCTGGTTGTCTTTTCAGGTAACCCGGAAACTAAGTCGCTAGAGCGACTCCGGATTTTACGTTTGGGACTGTATTTCGCCTTCTTCAAAAGGAAATCAGGGTCCATATAAGCATTTGGGTGAGACATGGGAACTTTTCCACAAATCCGCCTGGCTGGCCTAGGGCAAGAGGAAGTTGAGTCGGAAGAAATAGAAATTACCTCAACCACGTCATCATGGCTCTCATAGCCATCGTCCTACGCATAAAGGTAGCATGCTATAAGTATAAGTCGAAACATAATGATGATAAACAAAAGGGTAAATTTTTACCTCTGACTGTTCTTGGCCGGCTTGGGATTCGCCGACGATGGATGAATCCTTGACGGCGTCTTTACCCTTTGCTCGTCTTCTTCTTATTATTATTCGGTGGAGACTTAGTTGTTTTCTGGGCGGTCACCTTTGGCCTTCGAGACCAAAATGGGCCACCTTTCTGGTGGATAGAATCAAAATTCAAACCTGGATCACTGGCACACATGTTGAAAGAGGTAAAAGGAGGCGACTTAGATTATTACCGATGGAGCCAGGTTGGTGACGCAGAAAGGCTTGAGCCCGACCTTGGCATAATTTTCCATGGACTCACTGGTTAACTTCTTGATTATGTCAGCAATGTCTTTCTCGGCGAGTCTTTTATGATGAAAGCATTGCGGATGGTTCACGCTGCCATCGTATTCACACATCATACCATTCTGGAAACTCAGAGGAAGAATGTTCCACTCCACCCAGCAACGGAATAGGCCAACCCCGGTGAGCCCATTATTGGTCAAAGACCGCAGCTCGGAGAAGATGTGGATGAATTCCGATTCTTCTTCTTCGGTAAGCTTCTCTGGCAGCTTGAAGTCCATGGGTAAGCAATCTTGTCTATAACCCGGAAGTGGGTTCTCACCGGGAGGAGAAGTGTCACGACAATAGAACCAAGACTTGGCCCAGCCTTTGGGATTGCTGGGTAGGAGGACAGACGGGAACCCGCGTTGATGGCGCCATTGGATGTTGACCCCCCAAGTTCCAAGTTTGGCCTGTTGGAAAATTCGGTTTGGCGGTTCAGATGGAAGAAGTTCCAAAATAATGGAATTGTGGGATCTATCTGCAGATATGCCTCGCAAAAAACTTGGAATTGACACAGATTACTGATGGAATTGGGTCCCAGATCCTGAGGGTGAACGTTGAGGAAATGCAGAGCGTCTCTAAAGAACTTTGAACCGGGCGGCTTGAAGCCTCGTTCAAGATGATCAATGAAAATAACTACTTCCCCCTCGGTAGGATTGGGAATACCCTCGCCTGGGGCGGTCCGCTAACCAATGACTTCCTTGTTATCCAGATGATCCGACTTGACAAATTTCTCAACGAAGGTGTCATTAATCTTGGTTGGTAGCCAATCGCATTTTGAGATGCTACCCATGACTACAAAAAAGAACAGGGTTGCTTGTTAAGGACCATAAGACATGGTAACTATCCAGTTGGAGATCTACGATATGTTTGTAAAAGCCATATGACTCGCCATTAGGTGACTAAAAACCTGGATATGAGGGTGTTCTAACTCGCCAGTTGAGCGATTTATGGTATGTCTATGAAGGTGTTATGACTCACCCTTCAATGATCAAAGGCGTAGCTTTGGGGATGTTCTAACTCGTTGTGGTACAAGATGGCGAATGGCGGTTCAGACAAGGTTCTTTCCTTAGGGATATTCCCGGAGTGGGATAAACAAGTTTCTAAAAACAAGCAATGAAATACGGATCTATGGGTGGATCAAATTAAGGAGATAATGCTTAAACAAAGCTGTGAAGACTACGAATGCCCGAAAGTGACAGGGGTATCTCATGAATCTATGCAGTAAAAACATTGAAATGGACAGCAGAGGCGGCGATGCTACCGTGCTTCAAAACTTCGAAGGATCTATTAGGAACATGACGGATGGATCTAAGATAGGAAGAGGATCATCACTACATTCCGAAGCTAACCTAGACTAGACATGGCAGCAAGGTCTAAACCCTAATGGGGGAAGAACGCTTACCTGAGAAAGGAGGACAATCCTCGGAAGAAGATGCGAAAGGTGTGCGGCGGATCTTGCTCCTTCGGTCGGCCTGTAGATGTCCCGGCTGCGATGGCTGGCGGCGAAGCTTCGGCAATGATGGAAGTCGATGGGGAGGCCGAAGTGGGGGTAGGTGACGGTGCCCCCACTCCCCCTGCGGTTATTTAAAAGCCCGGAGCTGGAATCGAGGCAGCGGGCGCGGGAATAGAGGCGACAAACTGAAAATTTGCAATGATGGCGCCTGGATTTTTGAGATAAATAAATGGCGGTGCAAAAGATCCGTTGGGTGGTTGCGTCATTAAGTCCCGAAAATGGAGGGATAAGGTGATGTCATCGAAAACTACTTGGCGGCTCAAAAAATTCATAATGGATGGCGACTTATCGTTCGCCAAAAGATAGGAGTAATATAAGTCGCACCAAAAAAAGAGTGGAAGTTTATTGGCATGAATAAATTCAAGACAATCTGGGGCCTAATGTTGGGGATATTACCTGCCGTGTAACCCGCCCTAGCTGGGATGGGTCACTAAAGGGGCGACTCAGATATTGGTAATACAAGCCTTGGCCCAAGGGGCCCAGGAGCCGGATGGCGGTTCAGGAGCTATACAGAGGATAGACCGCCAAGGAGGTCTCTGGTCTTGGAAAGCACGACGACTTAGAGATAAGGAAGACCATGATATGTAGCATGGCTAGGACTCTTGTAAATCCTAGGACCTCGACCTGTGTATAAAGGCGAGTCCCTGGGGAAGATAGGGCAAGTTAGAAATCATCGAGAGCTAGGTTAGGCGAGTTCGCCCTCCTCGTAATAGAAACCATCATCAATCTACACAAAGTAGGACACAGGATTTTACCTCCACACGAGGGTCCGAACCTGGGTAAATCTGATTCTCGCTTTCGCTCACCCCCTTTGAGTCGCCACCAAGGTGCGATGGCTCCTTCATTAAGTCCTTTCACGAGGACATTTGCCATGACAAAACCATGACACAGTCCCTATACGAAGTCCTCAAACTGCCCCATTTATTTTTGAACTGCAACCTACTGTAAAGTTCTCTGGTCTGCTGTAAGAAACCAACTTCTACATTCTTGTACCAAGCTGGGTTCAAGAATTTTTTAGGCCTATTCCCCTTTAGCTTCTCATTGGCAGCGAGTTTACAAAAAATCGTGGTCATTTCTGAACTCCAATTGGCTTTCGACATCTATAAATACTCAACATGCAAATAATGTTAACAAGATGCATATTCTCTCAATTGGAACAATCCTATGGCACAACACATGCATGCTCATGAAATAAACGACATGAAACAGACCAGGAAATAAACATACGACATGAAAATAATGTTAACAAGATGCATATTCTCTCTTCACCTTGTTCTGATGGGGATGGGGCAGCCGTGCAGCAGGAGCTGGCGACGGGGAGGGCGTAGATGTAGGCTTGGGGGTGACGGGGCCGGAGCTAGAGGCGGGACGGTGGAGGGGCCGACGACAGGGCGGGCGCAACTGAAAGCTTGGGGGCTACGGGGCAGGCGCAGCTGGAGGTGACGGGGCTGGCGACGGGGCATGCACAGCTTGGTGGATGGTGGATGGGCCAGATCCGCACACCGGGGTGGCGACGGGCCCGATGATGACGGTGGCGGCGGAGGCGAAAACCTAGAGAACGAACGAGAGCCTTTGTCCCAAAACGAACGTGAGCTGTTTCGATGGAGAGATGGGTTTGGGCTGCTGTGGCATATCCATCGGAATAACGGTGAGAAGAATGCCAGTATTTGGAATGGGGTAAGTGACAGCTCGGGAATCAGCGAAATCGCTGATTCTGGCTTTCGGCTGCGAGTAGTGCATTTTTAAGGAATCGATTCTATGTAGCTGTGATGCAAATCTGTTGTTTGTTTCAGAACCTGATTCTGGAGGAGCTAGAATCTGGGAATCACTAGCTAAATCCCAAACAAAGGCCACCTAAGTATTGTACCATAATGTGTATTAATAGCACATAATGCAATAAATATTGATATGAAAGCATGATGCAAAATGGATGTATCAACAAATACTCTAGAGATACTGATTATTATTGTTATGATGGTCATAGTAAAAGGCCCCGTCTTTTTGTTTCATCCCGGGCCTCCAAAATCTTAGGACCACCCGTGATGGTTGTTGGCGGACTTGAAGTAGAATGTGGTGGTGAGGGAGCGAGGTTGCGCATACCAAAGGCTCTTCATCTACCAAGTATCCAACAAAGGTACAAGTCATTAAATCAATGAACTAATGCCCCTCCTAAAGATAACTAGATAATTCAACTGCAAATAGATAATTGGAAAATACTCTTCTACTTGAGTTTACCTTATATTATATCTAAAATATAGAAGTAGCATGCTATAACAAAAACATCCGGAAAACAAAATGTTCCCGCAAACAGACAAACAAACAAACACATAATGTAAATGAGCAGATCAGCACATCATGGTACATGGTGGGCTCAGAGGGAAGATCTTTGACGAGAAGCCTGTAAAAGCTATGGCAATGACGATAAAAATGAGAGGATGGGTTATTCAATACCTTTTATTGTGTATGTGTGACTGAAGATGTGTGTTGACAACCATCAAAACAAGGAAGGGTTACCAGTGCCTAACGTATATTAGAGTAATGCCAAGGAAGACATGATAGCGACACCTAGTACACATAAGAAGCAGATCACTATTGTGAAATAAAGACGAATGATATATAGCGGCATTATGATGTTGCTTGCTTCCATCAACTCTTGACTAGATATTTCCAGCATAAAAATAGTCAGAATATGATGGCATAAGAAGGACACCCACTAATAAAAAAACACATTTATTGTAGTCGATTGTATCCTTATTGTTAAGCACATTTAATAGGAATTTCCCAACCATTATTAAAGTTTTAACTAGAAATCTCAAAGGAAAAAACAAAAGAAATCCTGCCTAATAACTAAATTAGTAACCATGTAAGCATACAAAGGAACAATGTTGATCAAAGCAAAAGCAACCTAGAGTGTCCTATAAATTATAACATCAGGTCATAATGCATTTGAGTTGTGGATTTCTATTTACGGTCATGCCATAAGTGTACAACGCGCCCACACAATCAATAAAATATCTAAAAAGTGAAATAGAACTATTTTTTGTTTCTATTAGAAACTAAAACACATGTCCTACGCCCTTCGATTATTTTTAGTTGATCACAAAGCACATTGTCGATTATAGTAGTGCATCTCTAAAAATTCATGGTACTCAATTAATGTCACACTGGCATTGTGTAGATGGAAGAGGAGAAATCAATTCAAAGGCCTTGAAGTACTGCTACAACATAATAGATGAACTGATACGGCATGGTAAAGGTCAGTTTCTCTACCTGATCATAGACTTTGCTCGATCTTGCTTAATCATCACTAACTGACACATGCGTTGCAGGCATACAACCTCATTTCACCATCTACCATTTTGATGTCCCTCGATAAGCCCGAATGGAAGGACGTGGATGTCGTTTATAGTGGGAGTGTGAATAGACGCTTTAAGATAATTATAGTTTATGCTTGAATTAATGTGGAATAAAATTACATTTAATTTGTCAAGTATAAAACCTAAACGAACTAGGCTCATCTATGTGTACCAATAACTTATGCTAAGCAAGATAGACAACTAAATGATAGCAAGATATATAACATGAAACAGTATGGCTATCACAAAGTAAGTGCATAAGTAAAGGGCTCTGTTAAGAGATAATCGAGGTATGCGGAGACGATGAAGTATTCCGAAGTTCACACCCTTGCAGATGCTAATCTCCGTTTGGAGCAGTGTGAAGGCGCAATGCTCTAAAAAATGCCACTAGGTCCATCGTAATATCCTCATGCCCTTGCAAAATGCAAGATTTCATGATTCCACTAAGGGACCCTTGAGGGAGGTCACCGAACGAGTACAATTGGCAACCCTTGGGGGCAGTCATCGAACCCATATGGAAATCATTGGGGAGGTCATCGAACCCGTACAAATTGCTCGAGACAGTCTCCAGAACCTAATTGGAGACCCAGACGCTTGCAAGGAGCTTTACACCAATATGATTGAGTTACACGACACCCAAGAGGCAAAAAGCCCAAGCACCCAAGAGGCACAAACTCTAGGGTGCCCAAACATCCAAGAATAATAAGTTTCTCAACTTTTCACTTCCACGTATCATCATGGAGAACTCAAGCCAATGCAAATAATGCAGTGGCAAGAACACACGAAGTGGTCAGGTCCCTCACTCTTAAATACCACCACCACAACAAAATCTACGAAGGAATATGAGAGGAAGAAGATGGAGAACACTAAGAACTCTAAGGTCTAGATCCATGGGGTTCCCTCACTTAGAGGAGAAAGTCATTAGTGGAGATGTGGATCTAAATCTCCTCTCTCTTTTCCCTCGAGAAGGAGTAAGAATCATTTGAGGGATTGAGAGATAGGAAGCTAACATAAGGTCAACAATGGAGGGAAAACACGAGCTTAAAGGATATATACCATTAGGGAAGAAGGCACCCTTAAATAGGTACCCACGAATCCAACTGTTAGGCCCAATGGTTGTGCTCAACGGTACTACCACTCTGAGAATCGGTGCTACCGCTTAGTGAGGTAGTTTATGTCATTGACTGCGAGTACATGCGTACTAGAGAGGTAGTGTCACACTAAGCGTTACTACCGCTCTACTACCACTCTATTACCATTAATAAAATATATGTGCAACAGAAGGCTCAAAATAATAGGAAGTAGCCATGGTACTAGTATTTGGTAGTAGCACGCGGGCGGTACTATTGTACTACTGTCGTGCTACTACTGTGAAATAAGAGCATGCCTATAGAAGCATTTTCCCAAGCGAGAGTAGCAATGGTAGTCCATAGCGGGAGTACCAGCGGTAGTCAATGGTGAAAGTACCGCATAAGCGGTACTATCGTGGGATAGAGCGGTACTACCATGTGACAGAATGGTACTACCGCTTGGGTGCTGCAAAATAGCCCAAGAAAAATAGATGAAGCAAGTAAGACAAAAATCTCATAATTTTTGCGACTGGACTCCAAAATCAGCAAACTCAAGCTTGTTGGATAAATTAAGAACTAGTAATGGAGAATAAATGCTATTAGGAATAGGAAGAGAACCATCGCAAATATGAACCGACAAAATCTGTAAGACCAAAAATGCAAAGATGATGCATAAAAAAATTCATTTTCGATGAACTTGAGCTTGTCATGATGAAGACCATAAGCTCCAAAACTCACATGGATAAAACCAAACAAGAACCAAGAAAGATGATGCCTAGGATACAATGGTTTGAGCTCTCTACGAACAATATGGTCAAGCTACTCACTAGAGAGCACCCTTGATAGTATGACAAATATCCCTGAAATACGGTCTCCCAACTAACATCATGAGACCAGTAAAATAGAAAACCTATCGATAACAAACATTTTCCTTGCGCATAATCCACTTGAGCTAGGTGATGACGATCTTGACCTTCTCAAGTTGGACCACCTTTCTTGATTGCGCACGCACGGTGAAGACAAATAGATTGTTGCCCTAATCCACTATGAGTGAGCCTCTCTTAGACACATCTTCACATATCCATTATAACGATAATGGACGACAAGCTTCAAGCATGTTTTTTTTCATGATGCTCCACTTGAACTTGCACATCGCAACCTTGATGACGATCACCACTTGATGTCATCCTCCATGAGTTATATGATATCTTCCTTTTGATGCATGCCCATCGAAACATACCTAACCCCACAAAAAACTCTCACATAGACCATAGATTAGTACAAAAAGCATAATGGACAATGCTTGCCATACCATAGGATCACTTGATCCTTCTCGATATATCTTCTACACTTATGTGTTGATCCACTTGAATCACACTTCATACTTAGCCTTGACAAACCTTGTATCTTTCCAGTAGTATGACCAATGTTTGGATAACTCCTTCAATAACACCTTGGTAAACACACAATCTTCTTCTAATAACCTTCAAAACAACAAATGGTCTTCAAGGAATGACAATGGACAAACCCTTAAAAATAACTCAAGGCAACCATTAGTCTATAGGGATTGTCATCAATTACCAAAACAAAACATGGAGGGACCTTGCTATTTCAAGCATGAAAGAGCATTTCTATCTCTTATGGTTTTGATGATTGATGGAAATACCATTTGTGGACTAACCGTGTGCATTGAGCATTTAAGCTATTTATATATATATGGCGCAAGTTTGTTTTATCCCCCTCGATGATAGAAAGAGCGGAGACGGTGTTCTAACATTTCTTTTCAGTTGATTTGAGTCATAGAAAATATGTACTATTAAGAGGGGTCCGCTTTGTTAAGGTATGGGTGGAATCAACACGTACACAATCCCATATGCACCCACTTACCCTTCCCGCAACATGGAGGTCCATCTATTTGTCTAGGGAAATTTTATTGCACCCAAGAGCTAGGGTACCACAGTAGTACCGCTTATACGGTACTTCTGTTCTAGACTACAGTAGTCACCGCCACTTGGTAAAACCTCTGTGTGCAACTTTAAATTACCTCATTTATTTTAGCAGTAGTAGAGATGTAGTAGCGTGATAGTACTGCTTAAGGGTACTTCCGCATGCTACTACTACTTCTAGTACCGCTTGGGAATCTAGGGACGTGCAAGTTTCTATTACCCAAGTCGCTCATACTGTAGTTGGATGGTACTTGAACGATAGTATACTTCTAGTGGTACATCCGATCTAGTACCGCTCCACTACTGTTAGTTCCTATGTTACTGAGATATAGGTAGTACCGCTTAGGTGAGAGGTAGTATGTCTCCAGTACCTTCGCACTCACAGGCAAACGAGTGGAACTACCACACTAAATGGTAGTACTGCTCCGGAGAGCGATAGTGTCGCTTGAGTGTGGGATGTGGGCAGAAAATGGTTGGATTTTCTCGCCACTACATACACAGGTTCTTCTTCCCCAAGACGACGCACCTCTTATAATTAAGCTCCATTGTTGCCCCCAAAGCTCATTTTATTCTCAATATCTCTCCCTAGCCATCAAAACTTGTTGATTCTCTATGGTTTGGAGGAGATGGCCTTGATGTACACTTCCACCAAGAGATATTTGATCCCTCCGCCACTAATACCTTGTGTATCTTGTTACTCCTGGGTGTTTCGGCACCCTAGATGGAAGAGGTCATCTTGTAGCACTACAAGAAATATGTTAATCCATGACAGATACAAACCGTCACATTTGTGTGCAAAACCGTCGTGGTAGGTCGTCCGTGACGGAATACAAATTCATCATGTATATCGCGTCATAATTTAGCAACCATGCACTCCATGATAGATTACAAGAACCGTCACGGATCCATGACGGTTCTTGACTGTCACAATTTACATGTCAAAAGATGTGTTAATCATGCATTCCACGTCATCATATGACATGGAAGCCAACAAGGAACTGACATGGCAGCCCATGTAGTAGTCCGCCCAACTAGAATTCCGGCCCACAAAATTTCAACTCATTCTAAGACCTTCAACCCAACATTAGAATTTTAGCCCGTTAAATTTCATGTCGATCCAAGACACACCAATTTCAACTAAGACCTTCAGCCCATCGCTTTGTTTCGCTTGGAGCCTTGGACCATGGGAACTTTGAGTCCATACCAATTTTTCTGATTATATATGCTCATTGCCTTATAAATAAAAAAGCAAATTGCATAAACATATCATATAAATAAAAGAATATGAAATGAAGAAATACACAACAAAAAACCTTAGAATTACAAATATTTTCCAGATCTGGCCAACTACTCACTCGGACCTCCACTATTTTGCATTCACCACATCAAGCACCACCCAACACTCACGGGGCATCAATCGGAGTTCATAGCCATGACCTTGCTAACCACAGATCTGGCAAAAAATTGTAAAATGATTCTTTTTAATAATCCGCCGGAGAAGCCCTTGTCGACGCGTTCATGGCTGCTGCTCATGTTGGTAGGGGCGGTGTGGGGACGTCTCGTCCAGGCGAGGAAGAGATGATGACGTGACGATGACGATCCCGACAAATTCAAAGGAGGACGATGACTGGTAGGTGAGTTCGGGCGACGCCATGGGTGCTCGGCCTCCAATGCTGCAAAGAGAGGCAGAGAGAGATGAGTAAGGAGAGCAAAGGAGAGAGAGACGACGCAAGGCGGCTCACCCGCATGCTACGGTGGGAGGCGCGGGTGGCGGTGCATCGCGCGGACGGTGGTGCCCGACGGCTGCGAGTTATGGAGTTCCTCAGGCGCGGTTACTGCGAGCTATTGAGTTCATCAGGTGCTCGCGTTCCTTTGACCGTGAGAGGATAAGAATCAGCGGAAGCACAGATAGAGAGTGGAAGAAGTAGGGACCGTTGGATCGGATAGGAATGGACGGTGAAAACCCATGATCCGTGGGAGGTCTGGTTCATCCAATCACAACACAACACGCTGGGAAAAATATTCGGTCCAATAAATATTTCTAGTGTCGATTTTAGAGAAAACATCCCAACGTAATACAATGGTTAAGTTCCGTTAACCCTAAAACATGTTCGAAACTTACATGCTCCTCTATCTATCATTTTATTTTATTTTGCATATTTCTTATTTTTATTTTACAAAATTTACTTCATTCTTGGACATGGATAAATAAAATGGAATCTACTTTTTTCTATTAAATTTGGAGGCAAATATATGAACATATTTTCCAACATGATTTATCATGCTTTTTAGAGTTCGTTTGCATTTCCAAAATTAAAAACAGAACTTCATGTTCGCGGTCGAGTCTTGGTGTTATCATGTTTGAACTTGATTTCCTTTTCTTGTTTAAGGCCAAACCATAGGCACAAAATCACAAATAAAAATTTCAACCTAATTTTACCAACTTTTTCAATCACTTGTAGTTCAAATTTGAATTATATTCGCTAAATCTCTATAAATGCACTTACTGACTTAAATATAGCAAACGGATTCTGACAAAATGTGAGGTTTTGGCATTGATCATGTAATGGTGTATCTTACTGTAGAAAAAAAATCAATGCCAATGGAGGAAGCATCGATTGCTTCACCTTCAAACTAGATCCATTCTCTCTCTAAACCATGTGTCTTCCTTGGAGTCGGTTCGATTTATAAGCAATGTACATCATAAGTTTTGTAAAACTTTCTCAAAATTTTACCACACCATACAGGAATCATATGATGACACCCTGACAACTTTCATGGTCTTCGGAGTTCGTTTTCATTTTCAGATTTAGAACCCCAATTATATTTTTGTATTAAATGAATTTCTAGGAATAATGATTAGTTTTTTCACATTGCATACAATCCTTTTCGGTTCCACATGTTCAACTTCTTCATTTACCTTTTCATTTTTCTTATTCATTTTAATTTTTGGCCCATTTCCCTTTCCCATTAAAAAAATACATGTAATTCATTTTCATTTTATTTTGAAAAAAATACATGTCAACCTTATCTAATAGATGTTGTATATTTTCCTATGCACACTTAACATTTTATTGATACATGTTGAACATTTATCAAGTACATGATTTTCTTTCAAAATACATGTTTGAACGTTTAAAAAATGTAATTTTTATAAAATAAAAGTTGCCAATTGGGAAGGTGCTAACCGTTTAAAGTCATGTCTCACTTTTGAGTTCCATTCATGCGCTATTCTAGTTTTTAATTAAATTAAACTTGTGGCGTACCCCTATAGAATTGTCACATGTATTATTATATTTCGAAAAATGATATTTAAGGAATTATATTATATTTGAGCTAATATCATAGAAAGATGAAAATGTCAAAAGATACGTAGGGATAAGTCAAACTTCTATTTGCAACCTATTAGAAAAAATGATTAAAATATCAAATATGGTAGAAAATTATTACAATTAGGCATGGAACAATGTTATAGATTTAAGATGGGCACAATTTTTTTAAGAGATTTCACCAATGTTTACTATACATTGACGTTAAGTAGTACAATACAATACATCTTGCGCCAAAAAAGCAGTACACTATATAACTATTGTTGTCTTTTAAAAAAAACATATTATTGTCTACGCGTGAGAAGTAATCTAAAAAATAAAAATAAAACTTAGCTCGTTGCACGTAAGAACTTGGCTAGCCTATTTGTTCCATCATGGTGAAGATTCGTGGTGGTGTTGGGAGCCTTCAATTAAGTTGTGGAGATTGCCCCAACCTTATTGGCAAATGTTTGATCGCCGCCTTCAAGGGCACCACTAGTGGAATCAGAACATCTTGCATTGCGCGAGGGAGTGAGGATAATATGATGGCCCTAATGGATTCTTGGGGAGCATTGCACCTCCACACCGCTGGGAGACGTACCTCCCCAAAAAGGAAGGGAACTTTGGTAACACATCCTCCTGACCATCAACTCCACTTGTGGTTATTTCTGTTCTCTACTTTGATTAAGCTATATTGTGTTTTTATATTGTGCGTACTCGTGTTGTTTTTGTTGATCTCATCATATAGGCTTCCACCGAATTGCATTTCTGGACAACCTATTTTATTGTTAACCCTAAATTATTAAAAGATGATAAAAATTAGTAGTTGCCTATTCACCCCTTCCTCTAGTCAACCATATTGATATTTTCAATTGCTACAGAGCCTTCTCACTTTATTAAGGGCTTCACTACCTAAAGAGTATTATTGACAACGGGGATGTGGTCGGGGACACATCTGCGGCAGTGGATTCGACTATGGTTACCCGCGGCATCTTAAACGAGGCTATGGCCGCCCTTAATACAACTATGACCGATGAAGTCAAATCCATGTTAAAAGACCTCCTTGAGGGCATGAAACCTTCCACTAGTCCCAAGGTACTAGTTAATCCTACTTCCTTGGAAACGGATGCCGACACTGCCCAGGAATTGGCCAATAGCTTAAGTCATAGCTCCTCTCAAGGAAGGAATGGGTCGGGCACCCATGTCACGCTTGCCCTTTTCCCAGTCTATGGAGGACCGATGCCTCACCTCATATAAATCCTCATGGCCCGCCTCCTAAGCTTGATTTGGCTAACTTTCTTAATTTGGTTTTTCGTATTAAGTCTCATTTGAACCATAGCTCAACTCAAGTTTGGAGGGTTATCGAACACGACTTTTACCCTCATGATCCAAGCAACATGTCCCCAAGAGAAGAAGTGGTCAATCAACTTAATGCTTCCACTTTGTTCAACCTTCAATCTGGCATGCCTCTAGAAGAGATTTCCCACTTA
Source organism: Hordeum vulgare subsp. vulgare (assembly GCF_904849725.1). Classification (NCBI taxonomy): domain Eukaryota; kingdom Viridiplantae; phylum Streptophyta; class Magnoliopsida; order Poales; family Poaceae; genus Hordeum; species Hordeum vulgare. The sequence goes on along the minus strand of NC_058524.1, from coordinate 241,169,776 downwards.
TGCCCTTTCACTATTGCAAATATGTATGGAAACACACCAACACTTTGAACAAGCCAAGCTCGAGCATTCAACGCTCTAACTTTGTTGTCATTCTTCATGAGGCTGATGAGTTTGTGATGAATGATGATGAAGATCCTCGTGAGATTTACCGGAGATTTACCACTCTTGCGATCTCGCTCCGAGATCGTTGGAGCAAGGACACATATGAAAATTGGGTCAAGTGCAAGTTCCTCAAAGCAATCGTTGATACATCTCGAACATATCTACTTTTCCAAATACTTTTGCTCTTGTTTTGGACTCTAATTTGCATGATTTGAATGAAAACAACCCAAGACTCATGCTGTTTGTAGCACAACTACCATGGTGTTATTTTGTGCGAAAATAGAAGTTCCCCGAACTGGATGAAACTTTTTGTGATTTTTCTGAAATATATAAAGAATTCTGGAGTGAAGAACCACCAGAGGGGGACTGTCACTAGGGCACAAGCCATTAGGGCGCGCCCACCCCCTAGGCACATCCTCATGTCTTGTGGGGCCCATGTGGCCCCTCAACCCAAATTCCAGTCCTATAAATTCACATCCTCGAGGAAAAAATAGGAGAGAAGATTTTATCGCATTCTACGAGACAGAGCTGATGGAAATATGTCGTAGGGGAAATAATAAATTAGTTATTATTATATTTCATTGTTCATGATAATCATTTATTATCCATGCTACAATTGTATTGGTCGTAAACTCAAATACATGTGTGGATACACAGGCAACATACTCAAATACTAGCTCGTTGATCAAAGATGGTCAAGGTTTCCTCACCATAGACATGAGTTGTCATTTCATAGCGAGATCACATCATTAGGAGAATGATGTGATGGATGCTACTGCGAAATAGGTGTGTCGACGACACCATGAATCCTTCTGCTACGGCTACGCCTTAAGGGACTTCCTTGGCAAATATGCAAAGGATTTCCCCCGTGGCCTTGGAGCCTTGCGTTGGTGTTCCCTCGAAGCGGAAAGGGTGATGTAGCGCAGCAGTGGTAAGTATTTCCCTCAGTTTGAGAACCAAGATATCGATCCAGTGAAGGAGTATCACAAGAGCCTGCACAAACACAAAAAGCTTGCTCCCAACGCTATGAAGGGGTTGTCAATCCCTTATAGATTGTTTGCCAAGTGAGAACTGAAAGCAACAAAGTAACAAAGCAAAGTAAAAGCGAGAGTGGAAACGATAGGTGTGAATAGACCCGGGGCCGTAGTGTTTGCTAGTGGCTTCTCACATGAAAGCAAGTAGACGGTGGGTGAATAAATTACCGTCGAGCAATTGGTAGAACCATGCAAAGTCGTGACGTCATCTATGTCAATGATTATATCTATAGGCATCACGTCCAAAACAAGTAGACCGATACTTTCTGCATCTACTACTACTACTCCACACGTCGACCGCTATCCAGCATGCATCTAGTGTATTAAGTCCAAAAGAACAGAGTAACGCCTTAAGCAAGATGACATGATGTAGATGGACAATCTCATATCTACGACAGAGCCCACCTTGTTACCCTTGATGGCAACTACACAATGTGTGCCTTGCTGCCCCTACTGTCACTAGGAAAGGTCACCACACGGTAATAACCCAAAACCAAGCACTTCTCCCATTGCAAGAATCATAGATCTAGTTGGCCAAACAAAACCCAAGACTCGGAGAGACTTACAAGGATATCAAATCATGCATATAAGAAATCAGCAAAGACTCAAATATATATCATAGATAATCTGATCAAAAATCCACAATTCATCGGATCTCGACAAACACACCGCCAAAAAAGATTACATCGGATAGATCTCCATGAAGATCATGGAGAACTTTGTATTGAAGATCCAAGAGAGAGAAGAAGCCATCTAGCTACTAACTACGAACCCGTAGGTCTGAAGTGAACTACTCACGAGTCATTGGAGGGGCGATGATGATGATGAAGAAGCCCTCCAATTCCAAAGTGCTCTCCGACAGGGCATCGTGAAGGGTCTCCAGATGAGATCTCGCGGAAACGGAAGCTTGCGGCGGCGGAAAAGTATTTTCGTGGATCCCTTTATTTTTTTTTGATTTCTAGGGAATATATAGGCGGAAGATCTAGGTCAGGGGTGCGCCAGGGAGGCCACAAGCCTGCCCATCGCCGCCCCGTGGTGGCGGAGTGGGGGCTTGTGGGCTCCCTGTAGCCCTCCTGGCTTGGCCCACATGCCCCCTGATCTTCTTTCATTCGGAAAAAAATCATTTCGGGGATTTTATTCCGTTTGGACTCCGTTCCAAAATCAGATCTGAAAAGAGCCAAAAACACAGAAAAGACATGAACTGGCACTTGGCACTGAATTAATAAGTTAGTACCAAAAAAGATATAAAAGGTACATAAAACATCCAAAGATGACAAGATAACAGCATGAAACCATCAAAAATTATAGATACGTTTGAGACGTATCAAGCATCCCCAAGCTTAACTCCTGCTCGTCCTCGAGTAGGGAAGTGATAAAGAATGAATTTTTGATGCTTTCATGCTACCTAGCATAGATGTCCTTTGTAACTACTCTTATGTGACATGAATGTTCAAATCCGTTAGATTCAAAACAATACTTTGCTATTGACGTGGAAACAATAATAATTCAAGCAAACTAGCAAGGTAATCATGATCTTTCAAAATAACAAGGCCAAAAGAAAGTTATCCCTACAAAGGCATATAGTCTGGCTATGCTCTATCATCATTGCACAACGAATTTAAATCATGCACAACCCCGGTATTGGCCAAGTAATTGTTTCACACCTTTACTTTCTCAAACCTTTTCAACTCTCACACAATACATGAGCGTCAACCATGGTTATAGCACTATAGATGGTGTGGAGTGTGGTGGAGGTTGCAAGACAAAACAAGGAGAAGATGGTCACATTAACTAGGCATATCAATGAGCTGTGGAGATGCTCATCAATAGATATCAATCTGAATGAGTAGGGATTGCCATACAAATGATGCACTAGAGCTAAGAGTATGTGAAAGCTCTTAAAGAAAACTAGTGGGTGTGCATCCAACTTGCTTGCTCACGAAGACCTAAGGCAATTTTGAGGACACCTATCATTGGAATATACAAGCCAAGTTATATAATGAAAATTTCCCACTAGCTATATGGTGGTGACAAAATGAGAGACTCTCAATCATGAAGATCATGGTGCTTAATATGCTCAAGTGTGGAAAAAGTGGTAGCATTGTCCCTTCTCTCTTTTTCTCTCTCATATATATATATATATATATATATATATATATATATATATATATATTTGGTGGGCTCTTTGGCCTCTTTTATTTCCTCACATGGGACAATGCTCCATCAATGATGATCATCACACTTTCAACTCAAAATTTAGAGCAACTATGACTCTATATGGAATGCCTTCGGTAGTGTACCGTGGTAATGATCTAGCATGGCATAGACATTAATGGAAACATCATGCTAGCTATCTTACGATCATGCAATGGCAATGTGGACGTGATGGCACATGTCATGGTGGTAGTTGCATGGCAATATATCTCGGAATGACTTTGAAAAAGCCATAGTAGGTAGGTATGGTGGCTGTTTTGAGGGAGGCTAATGGTGGGTTTTGTGCACCGGCGAAAGTTGCACGACACTAAGAAGATAGTGATGGTGGAAGGTGAAAGTGCATCTAAACCATGGACTCAACATTAGTCATGAAGAACTCATGTACTTGTTGCAAAAGTGTTATTAGTAATCGAAACAAAGCATTCACCGCATACTCCTAGGGGAAGGGTTGGTAGGTATAAACCATCGCGCGATCCCGACCGCCACATAAAGGATGAAAATCAATAGACTATCATGCTCAGATTTCATCACATAGCGGTTCACCATACGTTCATGCTACGGGAATCACTAACTTCAACACAAGTATTTCTAGATCGACAACACCTTACTAGCATAACTTCAATATTACCAAAACCACAACTCAAAACTAATTGAGATGAATCAAACTTCTCTAACTATTCAATGCACATGAAGGTGGAAGTTTTCGTATCCCTTTGGATAACTACCCCTTTTGAGACTACTTTCAAAGCATAGATCAACTACCAAGCCACGCACCGCTGTGCTCTAAAAGATATAAGTGACGCACATAGAACAAAAGTATCTAGCTCAAAAGATATAAGTGAAGCACATGTGAGCTGAATTGTCTACCGAAAGATATAAGTGAAGCTCGACAAAATCACGGTGAGTGCATGTCTCTCTATCTAGGTGTGCAGCAAGGATGATTGCGACACAAAAAAAATAAAAGACTCCTACGATACAAGATGCTCCAAGCAAAAACACATAACATGTGGTGAATAAAAATATAGCCCCAAGTAACGTTACCGATGGATTGAAGACGAGAGAGAGGGGATGCCTTCTCGGGGCATCCCCAAGCTTAGGCTTTTACGGCATCCTTGAATCTCTTGGGGTGCTTTGGGCATCCCCACGCTTGATCTCTTGCCACTCTTTATCTCTTTGTCCATAATAACTTCACCCAAAACTTGAAAACTTCACAACACAAAACTTAAACAGAAACTCGTAATAACATTAGTATGAGAAAGCAAACCACCACTTCCTTAGGTACTGTAGCAAACTTAAATTCTACTTATGCTGATGTTGGGTTACTGTATTTTCAATCTTCCATGGCTAATACCCCCGATACTATCCATAGTTTCATCAAAATAAGCAACCACAACAACAAAAAAACAGAATCTGTTAACAGCAGACCAGTCTGTAGCAATCTGTATATTTCGTATACTTTTGGTACTTCAAAAATTCTGAAAAATTACGACAATCTGAAGAATTTGCGTAGAAATCAGCAGCAAAAAGAATCAACTCAAAATCTCTTACAGAAAAAAATGAAAATTCTTTTTGTGAGCAGAAAGTTTCTGTCTTTTCCAGCATGACCAAACGATCATCCCCAAGACTAAGCATAACAGTTTTGCTTGGCACAAACGCAAAAAGAAATAGAAAAAACACAATCATAACCGAATTATGAAAGTGTGGAAAACACAAAACAGAAAGAAAAAGGATAGATTCGTTGGGTTGCCTCCCAACAAGCGCTTTCGTTTAACGCCCTTAGCTAGGCAAAAGGTGATGGAATCACGTATAGTCATCTTTGGTGCTCAAACCAGAAGTAGTGTGATCATTTATCATCTTAAGATCTTCATCTTTATTGTATGACTCACCACTAGCTTTAGGAACAAAAACAGGCTTGACGGTCTTTTTGAGAGTGAGATTTGGAGTATTTTGCACAGCGATAAAAGCGGAACCCAAGTTGGTTATGACATCTTCTAATTTGCCAATTCTAGAAGAATCATTAACTATAAGTTCCTTCTCCCTTCAATTTTTCAAAAAATTTCCCACTTTGGATCCGTACTGAGTAATTAGATTGTGGATCTTTCTATCCAAACCCTCAATAAGTTCAACTGTGGCAATTTTGCTTTCAATAGCGTCAAGCCTTTGCATCACGTGTTCCAAGGTTAAGGTAGTTCCATTAACCATCAGCGGGGGTGAACCTACCAAATTCATGATAGCTCTATAGGAGTCAACAGTATGGCTCCCCAGAAAATTCCCGCCTACAATGGTGTCAAGGATATACCTATTCCAAGGAGAAATCCCAACATAGAAACTGCGAAGGAGGACGGTAGTGGATTGCTTACGAGTAGATCTACTCTGAGCATTGCAAATCCTGTACCAAGCATCCTTTAAATTTTCTTCCTCATTCTGCCTAAAATTGAGAACTTCATTCTCAGGGGTGTCGTTTGGATTGGTGGGTCTAGCCATTGATAGACTATCTCACGCACAAACGAGCAGGAAGAGAGAGTGCAACGGGCAAAAGAAAACGACAAAGGAGAAAGGCAAATGAAATCGGCAAATGTGAAGTGGGGGAGAGGAAAACGAGAGGCAACTGGCAAAAAAAAAGTAAATGCAAGAGATGAGTTTGTGAGACCTACTTGGATATATCTCTCCACCCCGGCAACGGCGCCAGAAATACTTCTGCTACTGCAACAAAAGACCTTCCAACGGCGCCAGAAATAGGTGTGTCGACGACACCAGGAATCCTTCTGCTACGGCTACGCCTTAAGGGACTTCCTAGGCAAATATGCAAAGGATTTCCCCCGTGGCCTTGGAGCCTTGTGTTGATATTCCCTCGAAGCGGAAAGGGTGATTTAGCGCAGCGTTGGTAAGTATTTCCCTCAGTTTGAGAACCAAGGTATCGATCCAGTGAAGGAGTATCACAAGAGCCTGCACAAACAGAAAAAGCTTGCTCCCAACGCTATGAAGGGGTTGTCAATCTCTTACAGATTGTTTGCCAAGTGATAACTGGAAGCAACAAAGTAACAAAGCAAAGTAGAAGCGATACTGGAAACGATATGTGTGAATAGACCCGGGGGCCGTAGTGTTTACTAGTGGCTTCTCTCATGAAAGCAAATAGACGGGGGGTGAACAAATTACTGTCGAGCAATTGATAGAACCACGCAAAGTCGTGACGTCATCTATGGCAATGATTATATCTATATGCATCACGTCCAAAACAAGTAGACCGATACTTTGTGCATCTAATACTATTACTCCACACGTCGACCGCTATCCAGCATGCATCTAGTGTATTAAGTCCAAAAGAACAGAGTAACGCCTTAAGCAAGATGACATGATTTAGATGGACAATCTCATATCTACGACAGAGCCCACCTTGTTACCCTTGATGGCAACTACACGATGTGTGCCTTGCTGCCCCTACTGTCACTAGGAAAGGTCACCACACGGTAAGAACCCAAAACCAAGCACTTCTCCCATTGCAAGAATCATAGATCTAGTTGGCCAAACAAAACCCAAGACTCGGAAAGACTTACAAGGATATCAAATCATGCATATAATAAATCAGCAAAGACTCAAATATATATCATAGATAATCTGATCACAAATCCACAATTCATTGGATCTCGACAAACACGCCGCCAAAGAAGATTACATCGGATAGATCTCCATGAAGATCATGGAGAACTTTGTATTGAAGATCCAAGAGAGAGAAGAAACCATATAGCTACTAACTACGGACCCGTAGGCCTGAAGTGAACTACTCACGAGTCATTGGAGGGGCGATGATGATGATGAAGAAGCCCACCAAATCCAAAGTCCCCTCCGGCAGGGCATCGGGAAGGGTCTCCAGATGAGATGTCGCGGAAACGGAAGCTTGCGGCGGCGGAAAAGTATTTTCGTGGATCCCTTGATTTTTTTTCTAATTTTTAGGGAATATATAGGTGCAAGATCTAGGTCAGTGGGGCGCCAGGGAGGCCACAAGCCTGCCCACCGCTGCCCCCTGGTGGCGGAGTGGGGGCCTGTGGGCTCCCTGTAGCCCTCCTGGCTTGGCCTACAAGCCCCCTGATCTTCTTCCGTTCGGGAAAAAATCATTTCGGGGATTTTATTCCGTTTGGACTCCATTCCAAAATCAGATCTGAAAAGAGCCAAAAACACAGAAAAACAGGATCTCGCACTTGGCACTGAATTAATAAGTTAGTCCCAAAAAAGATATAAAAGGTACATAAAACATCCAAAGATGACAAGATAACATCATGAAACCATCAAAAATTATAGATACGTTTGAGACGTATCAATGGACAAGACCCAAACTATGAACATAACATGTGATCATGTTAGTTTATTGCTACTGTTTTCTGCATGTCAATGTTTCTCTTCCTATGACCATGAGATCTTGCAACTCCCAGACACCGGAGGAATACCTTGTGTGTATCAAACGTCATAACATAACTGGGTGACTATAAAGGTGCTCTACACGTATCTCTGATGGTGTCTATTGGGTTGGCATGGATCAAGACTAGGATTTGTCACTCCGTGTGACGAAGAGGTATCTCGGGGCCCACTCGGTAATACAACATCCCAACAAGGCTTCGAAGCAATGTGACTATGGAGTTAGTTACGGGATCTTGTATTACAGAACGAGTAAAGAGACTTGCCGATAACGAGATTGAACTAGGTATGGAGATACCGACGATCGAATCTCGGGCAAGTAACATACCGATAGACAAAAGGAGTAGTGTACGGGATTGATTTAATCCTTGACATCGTGGTTCAAACGGTAAAGATCTTTGTAGAATATGTAGGAGCCAATATGGACATCTAGGTCCGCTATTGGTTATTGGCCGGAGGGTGTGTTGGTCATGTCTGCATAGTTCTCGAACCTGCAGGGTCTGCACACTTAAGGTTTGGTGATGATTTGGTATTAATGAGTTGTGTGTGCTAGTAACCGAAATTTGTTTGGAGTCCCGGATGAGATCCCGGATATCACGAAGAGCTCCGGAATTGTCTGGAGGTAAAGATTTATATATGGGAATTCATATTTTGGCTACCGAAAATGTTTTGGTTTTTCCTGGTAGTGTAGTAGGAAGCTTCTAGAAAGTTCCGGAAACTTTCAGAGGAGTCTGTAAGTTCAATAAGGGTTCCACCACGTCCCAAGGGTTTGCATGGGCTGAGGGGAGATGCCGTGGCTTTATTGGGCCAAGCGCACAAGTCCCCCAAGGCCCGTGCAGTTGGGAAAGGTGGAAAGTCCACCTTTGTATGGAAGAGAAGGAAGCGGACTAGGATTCCACCTCCTCCCCCCTTGGATGCGCCCTAGGGCTTGGAGGGGCTGTTCCCCATGTCCCTCCACCTATATATAGAGAGGAGGGGTCCCCAAGAGCACACACAAAGACCTTGGCGCCTCTCTCTCTCTCCCTAGATCGTTTTCTCCTCCGTTCACGGTTTCGGTAGCGCTAGGCGTAGCCCTGCCGGGATAGCAGCACCACCACCGCCACCATGCTGTCGTGTTGCCAGAGAACTCATCTACTACTCTGCCATTGCTCGCTGGATCGAGGACGTGGAGACATCATCGAGTTGTACGCGTGCTGAATGCGGAGGTGCCATCCGTTCGGTGCTCTATCGGGAGTTCGTGGGATGGATCGTGATTGGATCGCGAAGACGTACCACGACATCAACCATGTTCTTTAACGCTTCCACTTAGCAATCTACAAGGGTATGTAGATACAATCTCTCCTCTCATAGATGGTCATCCCCATGGATAGATCTTGTGTGCGCGTAGGAATTTTTTGGTTTCTCAAGCGACATTCCCCAACAGTGGCATCATGAGCTAGGTCTATGCGTAGATGACATCTCGAGTAGAACACAAAGGAGTTTGTGGGCCTTGATATTCAGATTGCTTCCCTCCTTAGTCTTTTCTTGATTCGGCGGTATTGTTGGATGAAGCGGCCCGGACCAACATTACTCGTACGCTTACGAGAGACCGATTTTATCGACTAACATGCAACTTGTTGCATAAAGATGACTGGCGGGTGTTTGTTTATCCAACTTTAGTTGAATCGGATTTGACCGAGACGGTCCTCGGAAAAGGTTAAATAGGACTTGCATATCACCGTTGTGGTTTTGCGTAACTAAGATGCGATCATAATAGATACCCATAGCAGCCATGCAAAACATGCAACAACAATTTAGAGGACGTCTAACTTGTTTTTGCACGGTATGCATGTGATGTGATATGGCCAAAGACAAGATACTTTGATATATGAAATGATCATGTTGTAATATTTAAATATCGACTTTGTCGGGAAGACGACACCTATGGGAATCTCTAAGGGTCCCTTGATCGTTCGGCGGAGGGACAGAGGTGGCACCGAGAGCGGAACTAGCAATTAACACCAGCAAGGTTGTTTACCCAGGTTCGGGCCGCTTGGCGCGTAAAACCCTACTCCTGCTTGTTTGTATTGGGTGCTTACTATAGGGTTATTTGCTACAGTAATTAGCTGGTGATCAAAGAGTCTAAACCCCAAAAGGTCCAACCCCTAGAAATGAGCATTGGACCTCCTTTTATAGGCAAAGGGCCCACCAACAATGAGCGAGGGGCCGCGGTCGCCGCGGAGGCCATGGCCGGGGAAGTCGGGATGCTACTCCAGCAACTCCGTCTTCTCCCCCAGCGCCAGCTTCTCCTTCATGGGGCGGGCACTCGGACGGGACAACGCTGGAGTTCGTCGTGGAGATGCACGACGTTCCTCGAGGCCATATGCACCTCCCTCGTCCCTTTGCCAGGGCCATGGAAGCCTCCAAACCTCCCGTCTTGTGGTTGCGGTCGTATGGTTGATCCCATGGCGCTATGCAGGTGCACATGGAGTACCCGAAACGCCGCTCCATGTTGCTTGGGCGGGGCTAGAAAGCCTTCGCCCGCGCCCACAATCTCGATGATGGGCATGTCTTCTGCTTCAAGTTGGCAGAGGATGATATGCTATCCGTCAAGTTTTATGGGCGCTCAGGTGTGCGTCTTGACTGTTGTGAAGAGAGCTCGAGCGACACCGAATGTTCCTCCTCGAGCGATAGCAACGAGGAGGACAGAGGTGGCAGTGGCGCTCTTGGAAGGTCAGGATCTCGGGGCGTCAAGTCGGAGCACAACACCTCGAGCTCTAATTGATCATCAGCCATGCCGCCGAGGCCAGCTCACGCCTCTCCCCCGCACGGCGGGGTTACCTTGTCGGAGCCGGCATCGATGCCTCGTCTTTGAGGAGGCGTGATTGTAGGCTCCGCCTTCTTCATCCCTTCCGGTCGCCCTCTCCTCCAGCCCCGTTCTCCTCTGCGCAGTGCTGGTCCAGGAGGAACCAGCCTGGGTTGCGCCGGGGGCCGTCCCGCTTTTTGTATTCTTAAACTTCTGTCCGACAAGCATGTTCCTCACCAAAAGACAGTATCATAGGTTAGAGTAGTAAAAATCATCCAGGTAATATGTCTGAGTTTGCCTTGAACAGATGAATGAAATGTTGTTTCCTTTGTGTCTAATCCCCCTCTTTGTATGATATATCCTTTGCGTTTTCTGGAAGCTTGCCGGCGTGACTGGTCCTGCCGCTAGTGCTTTGAGGAATGGATCCTTAGCAGTTCGTCGGAGGGGTCATTGCCGGTAAGAATCCTTGCCGCACTCAGTGCAACCATTAGATCATCGAGCGCGGCTCGAGGCGAAACAAGGTGCTGCGTAGCCGCTTGGTCTGTTGAATAGGTTCGAAACAGTGTCAAGGCACTATGTGGCCATTCAAGTCGTTGAACAAGTTCAAAATAGAGCCAAGGTGCACTGATCCTGACAAGGTTCCATCTGCGTGTAGGTTTCTCAAACAATGATTGGGATTTCTAGAAAGGAAACAACCTATCTACTCGAGAATTTAATCTAGAATCTCTATCACTTGTGTGTTGTGCCGCGGCACATCTTCCGCGACGTCTGGATCTTTTGTTGGGGCCTCGGTTCCTCGGCAAGCAGGATGTTATTTTCCCCCGGCAACTTCCCCACCGGCAAGGTTCTCGCCGATAGCCCTTGACTATCGTATAGGAAAGGGGTTGCCGGAGTATAACTCCTTTTTCTCTTTTGCTAGGCCGTGCTGGCGGAGCCCCCGAGCGCATCTTCGACGGCGAGGTGATGCTTACAAACGGGTGACACATCTCCATCATATCTACTTTTCCAAACTCTTTTGCCCTTGTTTTGGACTCTAATTTGCATGATTTGAATGGAACTAACCCGGACTGAAGCTGTTTTCAGCAGAATTGCCATGGTGTTGTTTTTGTGCAGAAATGTAAGTTCTCGGAATGTCCTGAAAATTTACGGAGAATATTTCTAGAAAATATGAAAAATACATGCGCAAAGATCCACCGGAGGGGGTGGTCCAGTGGGCCACAAGCCCTGAAGCCGCCACCCCCTGAACGCCCAATTCCATGAAGCTCTTCATCGTTCGTGAGTAATCTATTCGTAGGCTCGCTGGGCAGTGATGACTAGGATGAGATCTATCATGTAATCGAGTTAGTTTTGACGGGGATTTATCCCTAGTATCCACTATGTTCTGAGATTGATGTTGCTACTACTTTGCCATGCTTAATGCTTGTCACTAGGGCCCGAGTTCCATGAATTCAGATCTGAAATTATTATGTTGTCACCAATATATGTGTGTTTTAGATCCGATATTGCAAGTTGTAGTTACCCACTATGTGTTATGATCCGGCAACCCCGGAGTGACAATAACCGGAACCACTCCCGATGATGACCATAGTTTGAGGAGTTCATGTGTTCACCAAGTGCTAATGCGTTGGTCCGGTTCTTTATTAAAAGGAGAACCTTAATATCATGTAGTATACATTTGGATCCCGCTGCCACGGGAGGGATGGACAATAGATGTCATGCAAGTTCTTTTCCCTAAGCACGTATGACTACACACGGAATGCATGCCTACATCACATTGACGAACGGGAGCTAGCCACATATCTCTCCGTGTTATAACTGTTGTGTGATGAATGTCATCCAACAAATCACCGATCCATTGCCTACGAGTTTGTCCCACTGCTACTGTTACTTGCTTTGTCCTGCTGCTGCCACTATTGTTGCTACTACTGTTACTTGCTTTGTCCTGCTGCTGCTGCCACTACTGTTGCTACTACTGTTACTTGCTGTTGTTGTTACTTGCTACTGTTGCTACTTGCTACTGCTGTCACTACTGTTGTTCCTTGCCACTGCTGTTACTCGTTACCCTGCTGCTACCTGCTACAATACTTTTCTGGCGCCTTTGATACTTCAGTTAGGAATAATCTGCCGTCAACAGATTCTTTCCTAGCACCGTTGCTATCATACTACCTTTGCTGCTTATATCCTGCTTGCAGATACTAATCTTTCAGGTGTGGTTGAACCGACAACTCAACTGCTAATACTGGAGAATATCCTTTCACTCCCATCGTGTCTAACCAACAAATTTTGGTTTAACTCTACACTCAAAAACTACCGCGATCCCACACGCTGGTGGGCCATTGCAAGACAATTGCTAATTGTTGAGCAACTCGAAGCAACGGGGGAAAACGTTTCTGTTGGAGTGTGTTCCTCGTCTTTGGGACCAATGACCCACAAGTGTAGGGGATCTATCGTAGTCCTTTCGATAAGTAAGAGTGCCGAACCCAACGAGGAGCAGAAGGAACTGACTAGTGGTTTCCAGCAAGGTATTCTGTGCACGCACTGAAATTATCGGTAACAGATAGTTGTGTGATAAGATAATTCATAGCAAGTAGCAAGTAACAATAGTAACAAAGGTGCAGCAAGATGGCCCAATCCCTTTTGTAGCAAGGGACAAGCCTGGACAAACTCTTATATGAGGAGAAACGCTCCTCAGGACACATGGAAATTTCTGTCAAGCTAGTTTTCATCATGTTCATATGATTTGCATTCGCTACTTTGATAGTTTGATATGTGGGTGGACCGGTGCTTGGGTGCTGCCCTTACTTGGACAAACATCCCACTTATGATTAACCCCTCTCGCAATCATCTGCAACTATGAAAGAAGAATTAAGACAAAGTCTAACCATAGCATTAAACTAGTGGATCCAAATCAGCCCCTTACGAAGCAACGCATAACCTAAGGTTTAAGCTTCTGTCACTCTAGCAACCCATCATCTACGTATTACTTCCCAATGCCTTCCGCTAGGCCCAAATAATGGTGAAGTGTTATGTAGTCGACGTTCACATAACACCACTAGAGGAAAAACAACATACAATGCATCAAAATATCGAACGAATACCAAATTCACATGACTACTTATGGCAAGACTTATCCCATGTCCTCAGGAACAAAAGTGACTACTCACAAAGCATAATTATGTTCATGATCAGAGAGGTATTGAATAGAATTAAGGATCTCAACATATGATCTTCCACAGAGTAATCCAACTAGCATCAACTACAAAGAGTAATTAACACTACTAGCAACCTTACAAGTACCAATCGGTGTCGTGAGACGGAGATTGGTTAAAAGAGATGAACTAGGGATTGGAGAGGAGATGGTGCTGATGAAGATGTTGATGAAGATGCCTCCCCTCCGACGAGAGGAGTGTTGGTGATGACGATGGCGACGATTTCCCCCTCCGGGAGGGAAGTTTCCCTGACAGGACGACCCTGCCGGAGCTCTAGATTGGTTATGCTCAAGTTCCGCCTCGTGGCGGCGGCGATTATTCCCAAAAGCCTCCTCTTGATTTTTTTATGGAACGAAACCCTCCTTATAGCAAAAGATGGGAGCCAGAGGGGCAACAGGGGGCCCACAAGCCACCTAAGCGCGACCAGGGGGTGGGCTGCGCCTGGCAGGCTTGTGGCCTCCGGGTGGATCCCCTCTGATACTTCTTTCGCCCAGTATTTTTTATAAATTCCAAAATAATTCCTCATTGATTTTCACGCCTTTTGGAGTTGCGCAGAATAGGTATCTCAAACTTGCTCCTTTTTCAGACCAGAATTCCAGCTGCCGGCATTCTCCCTCTTCATGTAAACCTTATAAAATAAGAGAGAAAAGGCATAAGTATTGTACCGTGAAGTGTAATAACCGCCCATAAAGCGATAAATATCAACATAAAAGCATGATGCGAAATGGACGTATCAACTCCCCCAAGCTTAGACCTCGCTTGTCCTCAAGCGGAAGCCGAGATCAATAAATATCCAAACATGTTTAGAGATAGAGGTGTCGACAAAACAAGATACGGACATGCAGGCATCATGATCATAATTAGAACAGCAATATCGTCATATAATCTCTGATGCTAAAGTGATAATTCCTTCACAAAGTAAAGTATGGATCAAGAACCTTAGTGAGAATTAATAACCAATAGCATTTAGTCATTGAAGCAATTGCAATTTATCATAACGTCGGAAAGAGTCAAATAAGAGCTTGTAAAGCTAATCCACATATTCAAGCATCCTTTCGTCTTCTACAATTGCTAATACTCATGTGGTACCCATGAGATCAAAGTTTCAGTTGGACACAGAGAAAGATAGGGGCTTATAGTTTCGCCTCCCAACTACTTACCTCAAGGGTAATGTCAACAATAATAATTCATGGATACTTACTTCCAAGTTGACATATGAATATAGATCTTTCCCTAGCACATGACGTTAGCCAAGATAAAGGCGAAATAAGGAATTGGTGTCGATCACCATGACACTTTTAAGGACAAAAAGTAAAGGTACAACATAGGCCCTTCGCAGAGGGAAGAAGAGGTTGTGATGCGCTTTTCAGGTTTGGATGTGTGACCTCTTAGTGTGAAGGAACGTCACTTTATATTGCCTCCTGTGGTAAAGAACTTTATTATGCAATCCGTCGCTTTTATGTTTTCCTCATCACAGGTTCGTACAAAGCTTATTTTCAACACACTAATAGATCATACATATTTAGGGAGCAATTTTTTTATTGCTTGCACCGATGACAACTTACTTGAGGGATCGTCTTCAATCCAGAGGTAGGTATGGTGGACTCTCATGGCAAAACTGGGTTGAAGGTTTATGGATGCACAAGTAGTATCTCTACTTAGTGCGGAAGTTTTGGCTGATATGAGGTGGAAGCAATCGTGACGTGCTAAGGGATCTCTAGTCATATAACATTGTTTGGAACCAAGCAAACATAATTCATTATGTTGTCTTCCTTGTCCAATATCTACTTCTAGGCATGTAATAGTTTAATGAGTGTTCACAATCATAGATGGTGTCAAAGCTGATATATTTATATGTGAACCTCTCCTTCTTTATCACTTCCTATTAATTGCAACAATGACCAAGGTCTACATTTGTTCACCCACAACAAGTTTCAATCATCATTCTTTTTATACGTGAAGCCATCACTTCCCATAAGATCTTTACATGATCTTTCATGCTTTTGTTCTTTTATCATTCTTTTGTTTAGATCATGGCATGAGGCAAGGCCCTTAACTAAAACACTATTTATTATATGACTCACGAGCTCGAATACATTGGGGGTGACACAACGCAAAACTCAAGCCTAGAACACTAAGAACTTTATTCTACTAGAGAAAGATAAAACAAAAAGGATCGAACTAAGAAAAAGGTAAAGGCAAAAGATGTGATGGTGATACGATACCGGGGCAACTCCCCCAAGCTTGGCACAAGCCAAGGGGATTGCTCATACCAGTGCTTAGTTGTCTTCCTTCGAAGGTGATGGTGGTGGAGTTGTTGCAGAGGTCTTGAAATTGTTTAATTTCCTCTTGAGCACAAAATTCTGCTCCTTCAGATCGTTAATTTCCTCTTCAAGCCTCAACAGCCTTTGGCATAATTCTTGCTTACTCTCCTGCAAAAGACGAGAAGGGATAAACAAAATATTAGGCTTCTTCCTTGAGTCAGGGAGGCTCGACTTCTTGAACTCCACATGTGTGTGTCCAGGTTGGGGTAGAGGAGTCTCCTCTTCATTGGAACTTGTTCCTTCCTTCCCCTTGGGACCATAATCTTCTTCCTCATCAGTGGTCCAACCATAATGATCCAAGTCCCCATAGACCTTGGAGTTAGCAAGGTAATCGGCCAGATAGATCTCCCCCTGTGAATCTTGAGAAGACATCTTGCCCTAAATCTATGGCAGAAATAGGCTCGAAACGAAAACAGAGGATATTAGCGTGATGCGAGGGTTAGACCTTCCGGGAGAATATATAATGAATTTTTCCCGACCAAAAGGAGTACTCCGCAAGAAAACGGAGTCCGGGAGGCACACGAGGTGCCCACAAGCCAACCAGGCACGACCAAGGGGGTAGGCCGTGCGTGGCAAGCTTGTCGCCTCCTCGTGCGCTTTCTGGACTACTTTAAATTTTTCTATTTTTCTAAAAATTCCAAAACGGAGAAAAATTGCTACTAGAAAAGTTTGGAGTCGGCTTACTTACCGAATCACATACCTCTTCGTTTTTGGAGTCTGAAACAGGCTGACAAATATCCCTTATGTACTCCTCCGGAGTTATGGTATTAATAACATTGCTTTCAACATTTATGGGAGTACCTGAGATATAATGCTTGATTCTTTGCTCATTTACCACTCACGGAAAATTACATTCCGTGTTGTTGATCTTGATGGCACCAGAACGATATACTTCCTCAACAATGTAAGGACCTTCCCATTTAGAGAGAAGCTTGCCTGCAAAAAAAATCTTAAAAGAGAATTGTATAGCAAGACATAATCACCTACATGGAACTCATGTTTGTGTATCCTTTTATCATGCCACCTCTTAACTTTTTCTTTGAACAACTTGGCATTTTCATATGCCTGATCTCTCCATTCATCAAGTGAGCTAATATCAAATAACCTCTTCTCACCAACAAGTTTGAAATCAAAGTTGAGCTCTTTGATTTCCCAATAAGCTATGCTCTAGCTCAAGAGGTAAATGACATGCTTTACCGCAAACCATTTTGTACGGAGACATGCCCATGGGATTCTTATAAGCAGTTCTATAAGTCCACACTGCATCATCAAGCTTCTTAGACCAATTCTTTCTAGACCTATTAACAGTCTTTTGCAGAATTAGTTTAATCTCTCTATTGCTTAGCTCTACTTGACCACTGGACTGAGGATGATAGGGAGATGCAACTCTATGGTTGAAATCATACTTAGCAAGCGTTTTATGGAAAGCACCATGAATGAAATGTGAACCACCATCAGTCATCAAATATCTAGGGACTCCAAATCTAGGGAAAATAACTTCTTTAAGCATCCTGATAGAGGTGTTGTGATCAGCACTACTAGTTGGGATAGCTTCTACCCACTTAGTAACGTAATCAACAAAAACTAGGATATGAGTATACCCGTTGGATTTTGGAAAAGGTCCCATATAATCAAAACCCCAAACATCAAATGGTTCAATGATAAGTGAACAATTCATAGGCATTTCCTGACGTTTACTGATATTACCTATTCTTTGACATTCATCACAAGACAAGACAAACTTACGGGCATCCTTGAAGAGAGTAGGCCAATAGAAACCTGATTGCAATACCTTGTGTGTAGTTCTATCTCCCGCATGGTGTCCTCTGTAAGCCTTGGAGTGACACTTCTGTAGGATCTGTCCCTGTTCATGCTCAGGTACACAACGTCTAATAACACCATCTACTCGTTCTTTATAAAGGTGAGGATCATCCCAAAGGTAATGTCTCAAATCAAAGAAGAATTTCTTATTTTGCTGGTATGTGAAACTAGGTGGTATATATTTGGCAAAAATATAATTTGCATAATCAGCATACCACGATGTACTACGTGAAGCATTGATGACATTCAATTGCTCGTTGGGAAAGCTATCATCAATAGGTTGTGGGTCATCAAGAACATTCTCCAACCTAGACAAGTTATCAGCTACGGGGTTCTTAGCACCCTTCCTATCAACAACATGCAAATCAAATTCTTGTAGCAAGAGAACCCATCTGATAAATCTAGGTTTAGCATCTTTCTTTTCCATGAGGTACTTAATAGGAGCATGATCAGTGTGAATAGTAACCTTGGAATGAACAATGTAAGATCTGAACTTTTCACATGCAAACACGACTGCTAAAAATTCCGTAGTAGCATAGTTTCTTTGGGCACTGTCTAGAGTTTTACTAGCATAGTGAATAACATTCAACTTCTTATCAACTCTTTGTCCTAGAACAACACCAACAACATAATCACTAGCATCAGACATAATCTCAAAAGGTAAGTTCCAATCAGGTGGTTGAACAATAGGTGCAGTTATCAAGGCCTTCTTAAGTATTTTGAAGGCTTCCTCACAATCATCGTCAAAAAACGGAATATCCTTTTGCAAGAGATTGGTAAGAGGCCTAGAGATCTTAGAAAAGTCCTTAATGAACCTTCTATAGAAATCAGCATGACCAAGGAAACTTCTTGTACCTTTGATATCTGTAGGGGATGTCATTTTCTCGATCGCATCAACCTTAGCCTCATCGACTTCAATACCTCTTTCACAAATTTTATGTCCTAAGACAATGCCTTCATTAACCATAAAGTGGCACTTCTCCCAATTCAAGACAAGGTTGGTATCTTTACATCTCTGCAAAACTCGATCAAGGTTGCTGAGGCAATCATCAAAAGAAGACCCGTAAACGGAGAAGTCTTCCATGAAAACCTCAACAATATTTTCACAAAAGTCAGAGAATATAGCCATCATACATCTTTGAAAGGTAGAAGGTGCATTACATAAGCCAAAAGGCATACGTCTGTAAGCAAAGGTGCCGAAAGGGCAGGTAAAAGTGGTTTTCTCCTGATCAGATTGTGCAACTGGTATTTGGGAGAAACCAGAATAACCATCTAGAAAGCATAAGTGTGTGTGTTTAGACAATCTTTCTTGCATTTGGTCAATAAAAGGCAAAGGGTAATGATCTTTCCTAGTGGCCTTATTCAATTTCCTAAAATCAATCACCATCCTATAGCCAGTAATAATCCTCTGTGGGATCAATTCATCTTTCTCATTAGGGACAACGGTAATACCTCCCTTCTTAGGGACGCAATGCACCGGACTTACCCAATCACTATGAGCAACATGATAGATAATACCTGCTTCCAGGAGCTTTAGTAGTTCTTTTCTTACTACCTCTTTCATCTTAGGATTTAATCTCCGTTGATGATCGGCAACTGGTTTGGAATCAGGATCGGTTTTAATTTTGTGCTGGCATAGAGTGGGACTAATGCCCTTAATATCATCAGGAGTATATCCAATAGCAGCATGGTGCTTTCTCAGAGTTTTCAATAATTTCTTTTCTTCATGCTCTGAAAGGCTAGCACTAATAATAACAAGATATATCTCTTTTTCATCAAGATAAGCATACTTAAGAGTATCAGGTAGTTGTTTAAGCTCGAACACATGATCACCCTTTGGTGGGGGTGGATCTCCAAGCAGTTCAACAGGCAAGTTATTCTTAAGGATAGGATGTTGTTCAAAGATAACTCTATCTATCTCATTCCTTTCATCCATATGCATATCATTTTCATGCTCAAGCAAATATTGCTCTAAAGGATCAGTAGGAGGCAAAACAATAGAAGCTAGAGAAATAATTTCATCCTTACTAGATAACTCTTTTTCATGAGGTTGTCTACCAAACTTGGAGAGAGTGAACTCATGTGACACACCTTCAAAGCCAACAGTGACAGTTTGCTTCTCACAGTCAATATGAGCATTGACAATATTGAGGGAAGGTCTGCCAAATATGATGGGACAAAAGCTATATTGTGTGGTAGGAAGAACGAGAAAATTAGCAGGATACTTAGTTTTACCACACAAGACTTCAACATCTCTAACAATTCCCAAAGGGCAAATAGTATCTCTATTGGCAAGCTGAATAATGACATAAATAAGTTCCATCTCGACAGGTCTAATCTCATCTTTAATTTCATCATATAAAGATTGAGGTATTGCACTAACACTAGCAC
Organism: Hordeum vulgare subsp. vulgare; assembly: GCF_904849725.1. NCBI lineage: Eukaryota > Viridiplantae > Streptophyta > Magnoliopsida > Poales > Poaceae > Hordeum > Hordeum vulgare. The sequence continues at coordinate 241,149,486 of NC_058524.1, read as the reverse complement.
CCACATCACATGAACCATGATGACAATGATCTCCTATGTTAACAGAAACAACAGGCGTGCCAACAACATGCATATGTTTGTCTATAGCATGAGGTTTAGCAATTCTAGCAGCATATTCAGAGAAGTGAATATCATGGCCATCAACATTGTCCGCCAGGAGGTCTTTGATAATAGCAATGCTTGGTTCAACTCTAATTTTCTCAGGGGGTGTAGGTGTTCTAATGTAGCCCCTACGTATCACAGTTGAAGCTTTAGAATGATCCTTTATTCTAACAGGGAAAGGTGGTTTCTCAATGTAAGCACTAGGAACAATAGGATCATTATAAGCAATGACTTTCTCTTCAACTGGATTGGGTTTAACTACATTGACTTCTAAGGGAGGATGATATTTAAAGCACTTATCTTTAGGGAGATTAATATAAGCAGCAAATGATTCACATAATGAAGCTACTATCTCAGAGTCAAGTCCATGTTTAGCGCTAAAATCACAAAAAGTATTTGTTTCAACGAAGGATTTAACGCAATCGAACTTAAGATTCATACCTGACTCCTTACCTTAATCAAACTCCCAATCTTCAGATTTGCGTTTAATTCTTTCCAATAAATTCCATTTGAAGTCAATATCTCTCTTTATAAAAGAACCGGTACAAGAAGTGTCAAGCATGGTGCGATTATCATGAGAAAGCCGAGCATAAAAGTTCTGAATAATAATTTCTCTCGGGAGCTCATGGTTGGGGCATGCATATAACATTGATTTAAGCCTCCCCCAATCTTGAGCGATACTTTCTCTATCACGAGGCCAAAAATTATAGATATAATTCCGATCACGATGTACCAAAAGCATAGGATAAAACTTTTGATGAAATTCCAATTTCAATCGGTTGTAGTTCCATGATCCAGTATCATCACATAGCCTATACCATGTCAATGATTTATCCCCCAAAGATAAGGGAAAGACCTTCTTCTTGACCTCATCCTCGGGCAAACCTGCAAGCTTAAATAAACCACAAACTTCATCTACAAAGATTAGATGCAAGTCGGGATGTGATGTTTCATCTCCTGTAAAAGGATTAGCCAACAGTTTCTCTAGCATACCCGAAGGAATGTCATAACAAATATTTTCAGTAGGTGCAACAGGTTGAGGAGCAACTACTTGTGCTTCCGTTCGAGGTGAAGATACACCGAACAAGCTCCTCAAAGGATTAGTTTCCATAGTGACAAGTGACAATAAATTTCAGCACACTATATAAATGTTTCCTTACCAAATTCCACTTACCAAAAGCGCTTCACTCCCTCGCAACGGCGCCCGAAAAGAGTCTTTATGACCCACAAGTGTAGGGGATCTATCATAGTCCTTTCGACAAGTATGAGTGTTGAACCCAACGAGGAGCAGAAGGAACTGACAAGTGGTTTCCAGCAAGGTATTCTCTGCAGGCACTTAAATTATCAGTAACAGATAGTTGTGTGATAAGATGATTCGTAGCAAGTAGCAAGTAACAATAGTAACAAAGGTGAAGAAAGATGGCCCAATCCATTTTGTAGCAAGGGACAAGCCTGGACAAACTCTTATAGGAGGAGAAACGCTCCCGAGGACACATGGGAATTTCTGTCAAGCTAGTTTTCATCATGTTCATATGATTTGCGTTCGCTACTTTGATAGTTTGATATGTGGGTGGACTGGTGCTTGGGTGCTTCCCTTACTTGGACAAACATCCCACTTATGATTAACCCCTCTCGCAAGCATCCACAACAATGAAATAAGAATTAAGACAAAGTCTAACCATAGCATTAAACTAGTGGATCCAAATGAGCCCCTTACGAAGCAACGCATAAACTAGGGTTTAAGCTTCTGTCACTCTAGCAACTCATAATCTACTTATTTCTTCCCAATGCCTTCCTCTAGGCCCAAATAATGGTGAAGTGTTATGTAGTCGACGTTCACATAACACCACTAGAGGAAAAGTAACATACAACGCATCAAAATATCGAACGAATACCAAATTCACATGACTACTTATAGCAAGACTTATCCCATGTCCTCACGAACAAAACTGACTACTCACAAAGCATAATTATGTTCATGATCAGAGAGGTATTGAATAGCATTAAGGATCTGAACATATGATCTTCCATAGAGTAATCTAACTAGCATCAACTACAAAGAGTAATTAACACTACTAGCAACCTTACAAGTACCAATCGGAGTCGCGAGACGGAGATTGGTTACAACAGATGAACTAGGGTTTGGAGATGAGATGGTGCTGATGAAGACGTTGATGGTGATGAGTCCCCTCCAATGAGAGGAGTGTTGGTCATGACGATGGCGACGATTTCCCCCTCCAGGAGGGAAGTTTCCCCGACAGGACGACCCTGTCGAAGCTCTAGATTGGCTATGCTCAAGTTCCGCCTCGTGGCGGCGGCGATTATTCCCAAAAGCCTCCTCTGGATTTTTTTATGGAACGAAACTCTCCTTATAGCAAAAGATGGGAGCCAGAGGGGCAACAGGGGGCCCACAAGCCACTTAGGCGCGGCCAGGGGGTGGGCTGCGCCTGGCAGGCTTGTGGCCTCCTGGTGGCTCCCCTCTGGTACTTCTTCCGCCCAGTATTTTTTATAAATTCCAAAATAATTCCTCATTGATTTTCACGGCTTTTGGAGTTGCGCAGAATAGGTATCTCAAACTTGCTCTTTTTTCAGACCAGAATTCCAGTTGCCGGCATTCTCCCTCTTCATGTAAACCTTATAAAATAAGAGAGAAAAGGCATAAGTATTGTACCGTGAAGTGTAATAACAACCCATAAAGCGATAAATATCAACATAAAAGCATGATGCAAAATGGATGTCACAGGGACCTATTGGCGCATCCTCAACGGCTATGCATCACTCCGTGGAGGTGTGTTAGCTGGAGTATGCGCCGGAGGCTTTGTCGAAGCCCCCAGACACGACCTCGACAGCAACGCACTATCCCGGAGCGGCACATCAGCCTGATGCCATCGAGCTCAGGGTCTCTGCCTCCTTGGCCTGCGCTTGCGCAGGTGTTAGGAGGCCAATAGCGAAGTGGAGCGACCACCGTTGCGTCCCACTTTAGGGAACCACAGCGGTACGCTCAACTTCCAAAGATATGGTGCAGAGCTTGCTCAAATCCGTGAAGAAGCTCTCAGCAGCCTCCCCCTACCTGGCGGGCCAAAGATGTCGGGAAGACAACACCTATGGGAAGCTCTATGGGTCCCTTGATCGTTCGGTGGAGGGAGAGAGGTGGCACCGAGAGAGGAACTAGCGATCAGCACCGGGAAGGTCGTTTACCCAGGTTCGGGCCGCTTGGCGCGTAAAACCCTACTCCTGCTTGTTTGTATTGGGTGATTGTTGTAGGGTTATTTGTTACATTAATTAGCTGGTGATCAAAGATTCTAAACCCCAAAAGGTCCAACCCCTAGAAATGAGCATTGGGCCTCCTTTTATAGGCAAAGGTGTTACCAACAGTGTGCTCACGGGGTGCATAGTGAACATGATTCACCGCTTATCTTTCTACTGTGTTGTCAGGGGCAGTAAATGCCTTGGTAGGCCCCCTTGACCAGCATCAAGGTGCCTTTGACACGTCACAAGTGTATTGACACCTGGGCTTTGTGCTCGCGCATGAGGGATGCACTGGAGCGGTGGCAGTCGGTGGCACTGTGGCAGGAGGGACACGTGGCGGGCGAAGGGAACCTGCCGGCCTGGCGTCCTTGCCTGTGGCCTAACTCATCTTCCCAACGAGGTTGACTTGCCGGGGCCTTTTACATCTTCCCGGCAAGGAGGGCTTGCCGGGGCCTGGGAGTCTTCTCGGCAAGGAGGGCTTGCCGGGGCCTTGTGGGTCTTCCCGGCAAGGAGGGCGTGCCGGGGCCTTGTAGTCTGGGCTGGTTCTTCACACCTTTGGTGGGGTGTGGTCTTGGTGAGCCTGGGGTTTATCTTCCCATCGGTTCTCTTAGTGTACTGCCGCCAACGGTGCTGCTGGTGCCCGTGCACAATTCTAGGGCACAGGAGACCCCAGTCCCTAGTGCAGCGACTGACTTGCACGTAGATGCTACAGGAACCGACATGAACCATAGGGTTGTCTTTAATTATTTTGCGCCTGGTGATGCTTTACTTTATCAGTAGTTCAGTAGCTTTAGTAGTAACAACATAGGTGGCGCGACAACCTCGATGGCATCACAATGATGGAGATCATGGTGTGGCCCCGGTGACGATGGAGATCATGTCGGTGCTTTGGTGATGGAGATCAATAAGCAGAAGTTCATGGCCATATCATGTCACTTATGATTTGCATGTGATGTTAATCCTTTATGCACCTTATTTTGCTTAGGACGACGGTAGCATTATAAGGTGATCCCTCACTTAAATTCCAAGATAAAATTGTGTTCTCCCTGAGTGTGCACCATTGCGACAGTTCGTCGTTTCGGGACACCACATGATGATCGGGTGTGATAGACTCTACGTTCACATACAACGGGTGCAAAATAGTTGCACACGCGGAACACTCGGGTTAAACTTGACGAGCCTAGCATGTGCAGACATGGCCTCGGAGCACATGAGACCCCAAGGCTAGCCCCTCTCCTCCTCCTATATATAAGTCGGTGGTTTAGGGCTTTTTGAGACACAACTTTGCCACGTGCAACTCTAACCTTTTCCACATAGTTTTTACCTCTAGGTCGGATTTCTGCGGATCTCGGGCGGAGCCCTATAGGAGTAGATCATCACCACCACTAGAGTGCCGTCACGCTGCCAGAGAACTCATCTACTTCTCCGATTTGCTTGCTGGATCAAGAAGGCCGAGATCATCGTCGAGCTGTACGTGTGCTGAACACGAAGTTGTCGTCCGTTCGGCGCTAGATCGGGACGGATCGTGGGACAGATCGCGAGACGATTCGTGGGACGGATCGTGGGACGGTTCGAGGGACGGATCGTGAAGACGTTCCACTACATCAACCATGTTTCTTAACGCTTCCCGCTGAGCAATCTACAAGGGTACGTAGATCTAATCTCCTCTCGTAGATGGGCATCACCATGATAGGTCTTCGTGTGTGTAGGAAATTTTTTGTTTCCTATGCAACGTTCCCCAACAGTGGCATCATGAGCTAGGTTCATGCATAGATGTTATCTCGAGTAGAACACAAAAGGTTTTGTGGACGGGCATGTTCGATTTTCTGCCCTCCTTAGTCTTTTCTTGATTCGGCGGTATTGTTGGATTGAAGCGGCCCGGACCGACATAACTTGTACGCTTACGAGAGACTGGTTTCATCGATTGACATGCAACCTCGTTGCATAAAGATGACTGACGGGTGCAGGTTTCTTCAACTTTAGTTGAATTGGTTTTGACCAAGGTGGTCCTTGGAGAGGTTAAATAGAAATTTGCACATCTCCGTTGTGGTTTTTTCTTAAGTAAGATGCGATCATACTAGATACCCATAGCAGCCACGTAAAACATGCAACAACAAATTAGAGGACGTCTAACTTGTTTTTGCACGGTATGCTTGTGATACGATATGGCCAGTGACGTGATGTGATATATTGGATGTATGAGATGATCATGTTGTAATAGTTAATATCGACTTGCACGTTGATGCTAAGGCAACCTAAAGGAGCCATAGGGTTATCTTTAAACTAACGTTTGTGTTTGCAGATGTGTTTACTATAATGCTAGGTCATAGCTTTAGTAGTAATAGCATTGGTAGCATGACAACCTCGATGGCGACACAATGATGGAGATCATGGTGTGGCGCCGGTGATAAGAAGATCATGCCGGTGCTTTGGTGATGGAGATCATGAAGCACGAGATGATGGCCATATCATGTCACTTATGAATTGCATGTGATGTTAATCCTTTTATGCACCTTATTTTGCTTAGAACGACGGTAGCATTATAAGGTGATCTCTCACTAAAATTTAAAGATGAAATAGTGTTCTCCCCGACTGTGCACCGTTGCGACAGTTCGTCATTTCGAGACACCTCGTGATGATCAAGTGTGATAGACTCAACGTTCACATACAACGAGTGCAAAACAGTTGCACACGCGGAACACTCGGGTTAAACTTGACAAGCCTAGCATGTGGAGACATGGCCTCGGAGCACATGAGATCAAAAGGTCGAGCATGAATCGTATAGTTGATATGATTAGCATAGAGATGCTTACCACCGAAGCTATACTCAACTCACATGATGATCGGACTTGAGTTAGTGGATTTGGATCATGTACCACTAAAATGACTAGAGAGATGTACTTTTTGAGTGGGAGTTTATTAAGTAATTTGATTAGTTAAACTCTAATTATCTTGAACATAGTCAAAAGGTCTTTGCGAATTATGATGTAGCTTGCGCTATAGCTCTACTATTTTTATATGTTCCTAGATAAAATTTAGTTGAAAGATGGTAGTAGCAACTTTGTGGACTGAGTCCGTAAAACTGAGGATTGTCCTCATTGTTGCGAAGAAGGCTTATGTCCTTAATGCACCACTCGGTGTGCTGCACCTTGAGCGTCGTCTGTGGATGTTGCGAACATCTGACATACACGTTTTTGTTGACTACATGATAGTTCAGCGCGTAATACTTGATGGCTTAGAAGCAAGGCGCCGAAGACGTTTTGAAAGGTCACGGAACATAAGAGATGTTCTAAGGGATGAAATTGAGATTTCATGCTCGTGCCCTTGTTGAGAGGTATGAGACCTCCGACAAGATTCTTTGTCTACAAAGTAAAGGAGAAAAGCTCAATCGTTGAGCATGTTCTCATATTGTGTGAGTACAACAATCGCTTGAATAAAGTGGGAGTTAATCTTCCAGATGAGATTGTGATGGTTCTCCAAAGTCACTGCCACTAAGCCGCTAGAGCTTCATGATGAACATATCAAGGATAGATATGATGATCCTTGAGCGATTCGCAATGTTTGACATTGCGAAAGTAGAAACCAAAAAGGAGCGTCAATTGTTGATGGTTAGTAAAACCACTAGTTTCAAGAAGGGAAAGGGCTAGAAGGGATACTTCATAAAACGGCAAACCAGTTGCTGCTCTAATGAAGAAACCCAAGATTGAACCCAAACCCGAGACTAAGTGCTTTTGTTATGAGGGGAACAGTCACTGAGGCGGAGCTGCCCTAGATGCTTGGTAGATAAGAAGGCTGGCAATGTCGACAGAAGTATATTTGATATACATGATATTGATGTGTACTTTACTAGTACTCCTAGTAGCACGAGGGTATTGGATACCGGTTCAATTGCTAAGTGATTAGTTAATCAAAATGAAAGCTACGGAATAAACTGAGACTAGCTAAAGGCGAGGTGACGGTATGTGTTGGAAGTGTTTCCAAGGTTGATGTGATCAAAAATCGCACGCTCCCTCTACCATCGGGATTGGTGTTAAACCTAAATAATTGTTATTTGATGTTTGCGTTGAACATGAACATGATTGGATCGTGTTTATTGCAATACGATTTTTCATTTAAAGAGAATAATAGTTATTCTATTTGCTTGAATAATTACCCTCAATGGTTTATTGAATCTCGATCGTAGTGTTACACATGTTCATAATGTTGGTGCCAAAAGATACAAAGTAATAATGATAGTACCACTTACTTGTGGCACTGCCGCTTGAGTCATGTTGGTGTAAAACGCATGAAGAAACTCCATGCAGATGGATTGTTTGGACTCACTTGATTTTGTATCACTTGAGACATGCAAAATCATACCACATGGAACAAGAAAGTAACTTGTTGGATGAAATAATGTGTGCAGTCCAATAAGTGTTGAGGCACGCAGTGGATATCATTATGTTCTTACTTCACTGATGATTTGAGTAGATACACGAGTATTTACTTGATGAATCACAAGTCTGAGATATTGAAAAGTTCAAAGTTATTTCAGAGTGAAGATCGTCGTGACAAGAGGATAAATGTCTACGATATGATCATAGAGATGAATATCTAAGTTGCGAGTTTTGGTGCACAAGTAAGACAATGTGGAAATTGTTTCGCAATTTATGCCACCTGGAACACCATAGTGTGATGGTGTCCGAATGTCATAGCCGCGCCCTATTTGATATGGTGCATACTATGATGTCTCTTATCAAATTACCACTATCGTTTATGGGTTATGCATTAGAGACAACCACATTCACTTTAAATAGGGCACCGCGTATTTCCGTTGAGATGACACAGTATAGGCTATGGTTTGGAGAAACCTAAGCTGTTGTTTCTTAAAAAAATTTGGGCTGCGATGCTTATGTGAAAAAAATTCAGTCTGATAAGCTCAAACCAAAAGCAGATAAATGCATCTTCATAGGATATCCAAAATAGCTGTGTATATCTCCTATCTCAGATCCGAAAGCGAAGTGTTTGTTTCTAGAAACGGGTCCTTTCTCGAGGAAAAGTTTCTGTCGAAAGAATTGAGTGGGAGAGTCGTAGAACTTGATGAGGTTAGTGAACCGTCACTTCAACCAGTGTGTAGCGGGGCGCATGAAGTTGTTCCCGTGGCGCCTGCACCAATTGAAGTAGAAACTGATGATGTTGATCATTGAGCTTCGGATCAATATACTACGAACCTCGTAGGTCGACAAGGTCGCGTGCTACTAACAAAGTGGTACGGTAACCCTGTCTTGGAGGTCATGTTGTTGAACAACAATGAACCTACGAGCTATGGAGAAGCTATAGTGGGCCCGAATTCCGACAAATGGCTGGAGGCCATGAAATCCGAGAGAGGATCCATGTATGAAAACAAAGTGTAGACTTTGGAAGAACTACTTCATGGTCGTATGACTGTTAAGTAAAGATGGATCTTCAAAAGGAAGTCAGACGATGATGGTGAAAAGTCACCATTAAGAAAATCTCGACTTATCGCAAACATGTTTCCGACAAGTTCAAAGAGTTGACTATGATGAGAATTTCTCACTCATAGCAATGCTAAAAGTCTGTTGGAATTATGTTAGCAGTTGCTGCATTATTTATGAAATATTGCACATATGATGTCAAAAAATTGTTTCCTCGACGGTTTCCTTGAGGAAAGGTTGTATGTAATACAACCAGAAGGTTTTGTCGATCCTAAGGATGCTAACAAGTATGCAAGCTCCAGCAATCCTTTTATGGACTGGTGCAAGCATCTCGGAGCTGGAATATACGCTTTGATAAGATGATTAAATATTTTGGGTTTATACAAAGTTTTTTAGAAACTTGTATTTCCAAAGAAGTGAGTGGGAGCCCTATAGAATTTCTGATAAGTATATGTGGTTGATCGAAAGTAATATAGAGTTTCTGTAAAGCATAAAGGGTTGTTTGAAAGGAGTTTTTCAAAGGAAAACCTGGATAGAGCTACTTGAACATTGAGCATCAAGATCTATAGAGATAGATCAAAACTCTTAATAGAACTTTCGATGAAGTGCATGCCTAGACAAGTTTTTGAAGGAGTTCGAAATAGACCAGCAAAGAAGGAGTTCTAGGCTGTGTTGTAAGGTGTGAATTTGAGTAGGACTCAAAGCCTGAGCATGGCAGAAGAAAGAGAAAGGACGAAGGTCGTCCCTTATGCCTTAGCAGTAGGCTCTAAAGTATGCCAAGCTGTGTACCGTACCTGATGTGTGCCTTGCCATTAGTCTGTCAAGGGGTACAAAAGGTGATCCAGGATTGAATCACTAAAACAGCGGTCAAAGTTATCCTTAGTAACTAGTGGACTAAGGAATTTTCTCGATTATGGAGGTGAGTAAAGAGTTCGTCGTAAAGGGTTACGTCGATGCAAGCTTTGACATTAATCCAAATAACTTTGAGTAGTAAAACGGATCCGTATAGTAGAGTAGATTTTTGGAGTATTTCCGAATAGCACGTAGTAGCAGCATCTGTATGATGACATAAAAATTTGTAAATCACACACAGATCTGAAAGATTCAGAACCGTTGACTAAAACCTCTCTCACGAGCAAGACGTGATCAAACCCCAGAACTGTATGGGTGTTGGATTCGTTAAAATCACATGGTGATGTGAACTAGATTATTGACTCTAGTTCAAGTGGGAGACTATTGGAAATATGACCTAGAGGCAATAATAAATTATTTATTATTATATTTCTTTGTTCATGATAATCGTTTATTATCCATGCTATAACTGTATTGAATGAAAACATAGATACATGTGTGGATACATAGACAAAACAATGTCCCTAGCAAGCCTCTAGTTGGCTAGCCAGTTGGTCAAGGATAGTCAATGTTTTCTGGCTATGTGCAAGTGTTGTCACTTGATAAATGGATCACATCATTAGGAGAATCATGTGATGGACTAGACCCAAACTATGAACATAGCATATTGATCGTGTCATTTTATTGCTATTGTTTTCTGTGTGTCAAGTATTTATTCCTATGACCATGAGATCATATAATTCACTGGCACCAGAGGAATACCTTGTGTGTATCAAATGTCGCAATGTAACTGGGTGACTATAAAGATACTCTACAGGTATCTCCGAAGGTGTCTGTTGAGTTATTATGGATCAAGACTGGGATTTGTCACTCCGTGTGACGGAGAGGTATCTCGGGGCCCACTCGGTAATACAACATCACAAACAAGCCTTGCAAGCAATGTCACTAAGTGTAAGTCATGGGATCTTGTATTACGGAACGAGTAAAGAGACTTGCCGATAACAAGATTGAAATAGGTATGCGGATACCGACGATCGAACCTCGAGCAAGTAACTACCGAAGGACAAAGGGAATGACATACGGGATTATATGAATCCTTGGCACTGAGGTTCAACCGATAAGTTCTTCGTAGAATATGTAGGATCCAATATGGGCCTCCAGCTCCCGCTATTGGATATTGACCGAGAAGTGTCCCGGGTCATGTCTGCATAGTTCTGAACCCGCAGGGTCTGCACACTTAAGGTTCGATGATGTTTTAGTATAGTTGAGTTATATGTGTGGTTACCGAATGTTGTTCAGAGTCCCAGATGAGATCACGGACATCACAAGGGTTTCCAGAATGGTCTGGAAATGAAGATTGATATGTAGGATGGTTTCATTTGGTCACCGGAAAGTTTTGGGCATTACCGACAGTGTACCGAGAGTGACGAAGGGGTTCCAGGTGTTTACCGGGAGGGGCCCACCAACCCGGGAGTGAGCCCAAGGCCCTAGGGTTGCACACGAAGTCCTTAGTGGGCTGGTGGAGTCAGCCCAAGAAGGATATGGCGCCACAAGCAAAAATACCAAAGGAAAGAAGGAAAAAAGGAGAGGGAGGTGGGAAGGAAGGAGTGGACTCCTTCCCCACCGAACCGAATTGGGGTTGGAGTCCAACTCCTCCCCCTTGGCCGGCGCACCCTTGAGGGCCTTGAGCCCCAAGGCTAGCCCCTCCCCTCCTCCTATACATATTAGTGGTTTAGGGCTTTTTGAGACACAACTTTGCCACGTGCAACTCTAGCCTATTCCACATAGTTTTACGTCTAGATCGGATTTCTACGGAGCTCGGGCGGAGCCCTGAAGGAGTAGATCATCACCACCACTGGAGGGCCGTCATGCTGCCGGAGAACTCATCTACTTCTCCGTATTTCTTGCTGGATCAAGAAGGCCGAGATCATCGTCGAGATGTACGTGTGCTGACCGTGGAGGTGCCGTCCGTTCGGCGCTAGATCGGGACAGATCATGGGATGGATCGCGAGACGGTTCGTGGGACAGATCATGGGACGGTTCGAGGGACGGATCGTGAAGATGTTCCACTACATCAACCGTATTTCTTAACGCTTTCCGCTGAGCGATCTACAAGGGTATGTAGATCTAATCTCCTCTCGTAAATGGACATCACCATGATAGGTCTTCGTGTGTGTAGGAATTTTTTTGTTTCCCATGCAACGTTCCCCAACACAAGTCTCTTTACTCGTTCCGTAATACAAGATCCCATGACTAACACTTTAGACACATTGCTTGCAAGGCTTATATGTGATGTTGTATTACTGAGTGGGCCCCAAGATACCTCTCCGTCACACGGAGTGAGAAATCCGAGTCTTGATCCATGCTAAATCAACGAACACCTTCGGAAATAAGTGTAGAGCACCTTTATAGTCACCTCCAAAGTCACTGCCACCAAGCTACTGGAGCTTCGTGATGAACTATAGCATATCTGGGATGCACAAGATGATCCCTGAGTTATTCACGATGTTTGACACTGCGAAAGTAGAAATCAAGCAGGAGCATCGATTGTTGATCGTTAGTAAAACTACTAGTTCAAGAAGGGTAAGGGCAAGAAGGGATACTTCATGAATAGCAAACCAGTTGCTGCTCTAGTGAAGAAACCCAAGGTTGAACCCAAACCTGAGACTAAGTGCTTCTAATATGAGGGGAACGAACACTGAAGCAACACTACCCTAGATACTTGGTAGATGAGAAGACTGGCAAAGTCGACAAAAGTATATTGGATATACATGATATTGATGTGTACCTTACTGGTACTCCTAGTATCACCGGGGTATTAGATACTGGTTCAGTTGCTAAGTGTTAGTAACTCGAAATAATAGCTACGTAATAAACGAATACTAGCAAGGGTGAGGTGACAATTTGGACGTAATTCCAAGGTTGATGTGATCAAACATTGCCCGCTCCCTGTACCATCGGATTAGTGTTGAACCTAAATAATTGGTATTTAGTGTTTTTGTTGAGCATATACATGATTAGATTGTGTTTATTGCAATACAGTTATTCATTTAAAAAGAATAATGGTTACTCTATTTACTTGAATAATACCTTCAATGGTTTTGCACCTAATGAATGGTTTATTGAATCTCGATCGTAGGGATACACATGTTCATAATATTGATGCCAAAAGATACAAAGTAGTAATGATTGTACCACTTACTTGTGGCACTGCCGCTTGAGTCATATTGGTATGAAACGCATGAAGAAGTTCCATGCTGATGGATCTTTGGACTCACTCGTTTTTCAATCGTCTGAAAAATGCGAACTATGCCTATTGGTATAAACACATGAAGAAACTCCATGCAGATGGATTGTTTAGACTCACTTGAGTTTGAATCACTTGAGACATACAATCATGCCACATGGGCAAGATGACCGAAGGCCTCGTTTTGTGAGATGGAACGAGTAAGTGACTTGTTGGAAATAATACATTTTGATCTATGCGGTCCAATGAGTGTTGGGGCACGTAGTGGATATCATTATGTTATTACTTCACCGATGATTTGAGTAGATACATGTGTATTTGCTTGATGAATCACAAAGTTTGAAATATTGAAAAGTTCAAGCAATTTCAGAGTGAAGTTAAAGATCGTCGTGACAAGAGGATAATATATCTATGATGTGATTGTGGAGGTAAATATATATCTGAGTTGCGAGTTTGGTAAACATTTAAGACAATGTGAAAATTGTTTCACAACTCATGCCACCTGGAACACCATAGTGTGATGGTGTGTCTGAACGTCATAGCCGCGCCCTATTTAATATGGTGCATATTATGATGTCTCTTATCGAATTATCACTATCGTTTTTGGGTTAGGCATTAAAGACAACCACATTCACATTAAATAGGGAACCGCGTAATTCCGTTAAGATGACACCGTATGAACTATGGTTTGGAGAAACCTAAGTTGTCGTTTCTTAAAAGTTTGAAGCTGCGACACTTATGTGAAAAAGTTTCAACATGATAAGCTCGAAACCAAAGCGGATAAATTCGTCTTCATAGGATACCCAAAACAGTCGGGAATACCTCCTATCTCACATCCGAAAGCAAAGTGTTTGTTTACAGAAAAGGTTTATCTCGAAAGAATTGAGTGGGAGGATGGTGGAACTTGATGAGGTTATTGAACCATCACTTCAACCACAGAGTAGAAGGGCGCAAGAAATTGTTCGTGTGTCGCTTACACCAATTGAAGTGGAAGCTGGTGATGGTGATCATGTAGCTTTGGATCAAGTTACTACCAAACCTCATAGGTCAACAAGGACGCGTACTGCTCCAGTGTGGTACGGTAATCCTGTCTTGGAGGTCATGTTGCTAGACAACAATGAACCTACGAGCTATGGAGAAGCAATGGTGGGCCCGGATTCCAACGAATGGCCGAAGGCCATGAAATCCGAGATAGGATCCATGTAAGAAAACAAAGTGTATACTTTCGAAGAACTACTTGATGGTCGTAAGGCTGTTTTGTATAGATGGATTTTTAAAAGGAAGACAAACAATGATGGTAAATGTCAGCATTAAGAAAGCTCGACTTGTCGCAAAGATGTTTTCGACAAGTTCAAGGAGTTGAGTGCGATGAGACTTTCTCACCTGTAGAGATGATAAATTCCGTTGGAATTATGTTAGCATTTGTTGCATTGATTATGATGAAATCTTGCAGATCGGATGTCAAGACATTGTTTCCTCGACTATTTCCTTGAGGAAAGGTTTTATGTGATAAGACTAGAAGCTCTTGTCAATCCTAAGGATGCTAACAAGTATGCAAGCTCCGAGAATCCTTCTATGGACTGGAGCAAGCATCTCGGAGTTGGAATATACGCTTTGATGAGATGGTCAAAGTTTGTGGGTTTATACAAGGTTTATGAGAAACTTGTATTTCCAAGAAAGTGAGTGGGAGCACTATACAATTGCTGATGAGTATATGGGGTTCACATATTGTTGATCAGAAATAATGTAGAATTTCTAGAAAGCATATATGGTTGTTTGAAAGGTGTTTTCAAAGGAAAACCTAAATTAAGCCTACTTGAACGTTGAGCATCAAGATCTATGGAGGTAGATCAAGACGCTTGATAAAACTTTCAATGAACACATACCTTGACAAGATACTGTAGGAGTTCAAAATGGATCAGTCAAAGCAGGAGTTCTTGACTGTATTGTAAGGTGTGAATTTGAGTAAGACTCAAAACTCGGCCACGGCAGAAGAAAGATAAATGACGAAGGTCGTTCCCTATGCTTTAGCCATAGGCTCTATAGTATACCATGCCGTGTATCGCACCTGATGTGTGCTCTACCATGAGTCAGTCAAGGGGTACAAGAGTGATCCAGGAATGGATCCCTGGACAGTGGTCAAAATTATCCTTAGTAACCAGTGGTCTAAGCAATTTTTCTTGATTATGGAGGTGATAAAATAGTTCATCGTAAAGGGTTACGTTGATGGAAGCTTTGACACTAATCCGGATAACTCTGAGTAGTAAACCAGATTCATATAGTGGAGCAGTCGTTTGGAATTGTTCCAAGTGGAGCATGGTAGAAGGATCTACAGTATGACATAGAGATCTGTTAAGCACACACGGATCTGAAAGGTTCAGGCCCGTTGAGTAAAACCTCTCTCACAAGGAAAACATGATAAACCCTAGAACTTATTGGGTGTGAATCATATAGTGATGTGAACTAGATTATTGACTCTAGTGCAAGTGGGAGACTATTGTAAATATGCCCTACAGGCAATAATAAATTAGTTATTATTATATTTACTTGTTCATGATAATCGTTTAATATCCATGCTAGAATTCTATTTATTGGAAACTCAAATACAAGTGTGGATACATAGACACACACTATCCCTAGTGAGCCTCTAAGGATCATAGACATGAGTTGTCATTTGATAATGGGATCACATCATTAGGAGAATGATGTGATGGAAAAGACCCAAACTATGAATGTAGCATGTGATGATGTCAGTTTATTGCTACTATTTTCTAGATGTCAATGTATCTGTGTGACGGAGAGGTATCTCGAGGCCCACTCGGTAATACAACATCAAAACAATCCTTGCAAGCAATGTAACTAAGGAGTTAGTTATGACATCACAAAAAAGCCTTGCAAGCAATGTGACTAAAGAGTTAGCCACGGGATCTTGTATTACGAAACGAGTAAAGAGACCTGTCGATAACGAGATTGAACTAGGCATGGAGATACCCACGATCGAATCTCGGGCAATTAACATATCGATAGACAAAAGGAATAGTATACGGGATTGATTGGATCCTTGACATCATGGTTCGACCGATAAAGATCTTCGTAGAATATGTAGGAGCCAATATGGACATCTAGGTATCGCTATTGGTTATTGGCCGGAGAGTGTCTCGGTCTTGTCTGCCTAGTTCTCGAACCCGCAGGGTCTCCACATTTAAGGTTTGGTGACGATTTGGTATTAATGAGTTATGTGTGGTAGTAACCGAAAGTTGTTCGGAGTCCCGTATGAGATCCCAGATGTCAGGAGGAGCTCCGTAATGGTCTGGAGGTAAAGATTTATATAGGAACATTTACATATTTCCCCCTAATTTTGTCTCGGCCTCATCTTTACCCCTAAATAAAAATAGTGCTCAACTATACCCTTCTTCCATTAAGTGTGTTTATAGAAATACCCTTCCGTACATTTTCCATCGATTCAAAGGTCTTTGACCGTTAAGTGCGCGTATAGAAAAATGTAACGGTCAAAGGCCTTTGACTGGACGGAAAATGTACGGAAGGGCATTTCGATAAGTGCACTTAACGGAAGAGGGGCAAAGTTGGGCACTCTTTTTATTTAGGGGTAAAGATGAGGTCGGGCCAAAATTAGGGGGGAAATGGAATTGGCCCATGTATATATGGGAAGTCATATTTTGGCTACCGGAAAAGTTTCGGGTTTTTCCGGTATTGTACTCGAAAGCTTCTAGAAACTTTCGGAGGATTCCAGAAGTCCACGAAGGGTTCCACCACGTCCCAAGGGTTTGCATGGGCCGAGGGGAGACGCCATGGTCTTATTGGGCCAAGTGCACAAGTCCCTCAAGGCCCATGCAGTTGGGAAAGGTGGAAAGTCCACCTTTGCATGGAAGGGAAGGAAGGGGCCTAGGATTCCACCTCCGCCACCCTTGTATGCACCCTAGGTCTTGGAGGGGTTGTTCCCCACATCCCTCCACCTATATAGAGAGAGAAGGGGGTGCTCCAAGAGCACACACAAAGACCTTGACGCCCCTCTGTCTCCCTAGATGGTTTTCTCCACCATTCGCGGTTTCGGTATCGCTAGGTGTAGCCGTGCCGAGATATCACCTCCACCACCTCCACCACACCTTCGTGTTGCCGGAGAACTCATCTACTACACTGCATTCGCTCGCTGGATTGAGGAGGTGGAGACATCATTGAGGTGTATGTGTGCTGAACGCGGAGGTGTCGTCCGTTCGGTGCTCGATCGGGAGTTCGTGGGACGGGTCGTGATTGGATCGCAAAGACATACCACTACATCAACTTCGTTCTTTAATGCTTCTGCTTAGCAATCTACAAGGGTATGTAGATACAATCTCTCCTCTCGTAGATGGTCATCACCAGAGATAGATCTTTTGTGCACGTAGGAAATTTTGTGCTTCTCATGCGACATTCCCGAACAATTGTATAATGCGTTTGGGGCTACGAAGAGTGGGATTCGTCGTCGTCGTCATCACCAACCCTTCTCCATCAACAATTATATGATGCTCGCCATCGGGAGTGAGTAATTCCTTTGTAGGCTTGCTGGACGGTGATGTGTTTTGGATGACATCAATCATGTAATCGAGTTAAGTTGATAGGGCTTGATCCCTAGTATCCATTATGTTCTGAGTTCGATGTTGCTATGACTTTTATATGCTTAAAGCCTATCACTAGGGCCAAAGTGCCATGATTAAATATATGAACCTATTACGTTTCCATGAATATGAAAGTGTTTAGATCCTATCTTGCAAGTTGTATACACCTATTACATGTTATGATCCACATCCTGCAAGGTGACAATAATTGGGATTCTTTCCGGTGATTGCCGTATTATGAGGACTTCATGTATTCCCCATTTGTTAGTGGGTTGTTCCGGTTCTCTGTTAAAGAAGGCCTTAATATCCCTTAGTTTCCATTAGGACCCCGTTGCCACGAGAGGGTGATAACCCACAAGTATATGGGATCAATTGTAGCCTTTTGTCGGTAAGTAAGAGTGTCAAACCTAACGAGGAGCTAAAGGTAGAAGAAATATTCCCTCAAGTTCTATCAACCATCGATACAACTCTATGCATGCTTAATGTTCTATTTACCTAGAAAAAGTATGAAACTAATGGCGACTCCCACCTCCTACCTCCCGCACTGGCGACTCCATGGCGATCTAGATTTCTATCCGGCGTGCTCCTCCCTCGCTCGACGCATCATCTCAGGTGCACTCCCATGATCACGTATGTGCTTTTTCATGGCTTGCATGGGTGGCTCCACGTTGGATCTGGATTTCTCTCCTAGTGCAACTTTTGCGGATAAGGTTTTCTACTCCTATGACTTCTCTGTGCACCCGATGCATCATCGTCGACCTTTCATCATGGTGGTATCTTTTGGCCGTCATGCTTTTCGTCTCACGGAATATTCAGTGGATGCGTGTCTGGAGTCTGCCATTGGGGGTTCCGCCATTGATCTTATGGTGACGAAGATCACGCACTCGATTTTTTCCTTCATGGTTTCTTGCTAACAAGTTGGTTTTCATATACTGGATTTACGTTCTTACAAGTGCTCTAGTTTTAAGTGTTTCTTTCATCTATGGTGTAATGGTGGCCCGAATTGGAATCGGGAATTTTCTCTATGGAATAAACAATGTGATACTAAATGGGTTTTGGTCAGCCCCTCTAAGCGACGAGCTGCACTAGGTCTGATGGCAATGCATTCCAGCCCAGCAAAATCATGTTTTAAATCTGGATCATCTACATGCAAGAAGCTTTCTTTCGCAACCCTCCAACAGTATGAGGTTTGCAAGGTTATCGTTGCCCTGTCACGCGAACGAGCTGTTGACATTACAAACTGCTGGTTATTCTGTTCCACTGCAGGAGCATGTCATTATCAGTGCACCACCACTGATTGAACTCCGGTGGACGACGGCGACACCACATATTACTTTCGACACAGTTTGTCATCCGATGTCATCTCCTGTGTTGTCCGGCAATGAAACTAATATCACCTTGATTGATGGGGTTTCTTCCTCTCATTGCGCTGATTCTGTGTTGCCCTTCTCTTCGAGCAGGATTTCAAAATCTTTGGATTTTTCGGGGATGGACGGCTTCGACTGCGGGCCTGCCTCCTTTCAACCTATTGGTCCATCGATGAACTGTTCTTCGATGGGTACATATATTCCTTCCTCGCAAGAAGCCCATCAGCAATTTGACGATTTGATCAACGACATGGTTGACGAGATATTTTCCTGCACGATATGCTCTGAACATGGGATCTAGCTCCCAACTACACGCCGCCGATATGCTCCTCATGCGGCTATGTGTGCCATTCCAAATCTAGTTGTGCTTCTTTTATGCGTGATAATTGTCTTACATGGAAACGTAAGAGCCCCACCACCTCCCCTGTCGCCGATTTCTCGGGAACCTCTGTTGTTCTTGGGCAAGCCGCACAGCTTGGCGAACAGTTCCTTCCTGTCCTATTGCACTCATTGCCTCCCAGGACTCCATCAGAGCCACCGCTATTAACGCCTCCTCCTCCTGCAACTCTCCCTGACATGGCCAACTTCGAGCTTGACCCTGAGCGGTTTGTGCCTCTGGGCCATAACATCATTGACGGAAGCCCTGACCGCCTCCCACGAACGTTCATCACGCCAGCAATCCCCATTGCCCGTACGCATGAATAGTATGTCATCGCCGAGGTCATGCATGCGCCCCCTGCTGATCAAGTTGCTCAGGTACGGCAAGAGGTTTTCGATCTTCTGCACAACTTGGGCTTTCATCTCCGCTCTGCTCAGCCATGGATTGAGGGGGTAGGTTTATTTGAGCTTAGGGATGATGGAGAAAACTTTGCTGCCACTCAGATGGTTCCCCAAGATTTGGGGAACGATACTTTTGTCATATGCATGCGGCACAATGAGGGAGTAGGTTTTAGAGGGGCTGCTGGTTTTCGTTAGGGCTGTCTGATGTTTTTAGACGTACCTTTGGATTACCGCAATACTAATGATCTCCGGTCTACGGTTAATACTTTTGGTGAATTTCATCATTGGGTCAGTGATGATCCATACCTAGTCCGCTCCATTGTTTTTGCATCTTTCCGAGATGATAATCTGGTTTCCCGCAGTGTCACTTTTTCGGAGTATGCTACTTGGGGTACGGCGAGGGTTTCTTGGTCTGCACCACTGTTCATCTTGGGTGCAGGTTTTGCTGAGCAAATGCCGAATGATGAGGATCCAATGCCCCTCAATGGCAATCCCCATCCGTTGTCAGGACAGTTGGAGCAGAATACTATGCTCTTCGCTCTTCCGCCATATCCACCGCTGGGCTGGAATGTTGTGCCGCCACCACCACCACCCCAATGCGTGAGCCTCCGGCTCAA
The DNA here is from genome assembly GCF_904849725.1 of Hordeum vulgare subsp. vulgare. Taxonomy (NCBI): domain Eukaryota; kingdom Viridiplantae; phylum Streptophyta; class Magnoliopsida; order Poales; family Poaceae; genus Hordeum; species Hordeum vulgare. The sequence goes on along the minus strand of NC_058524.1, from coordinate 241,129,224 downwards.
CATGATGTTGGCGGTTGGGGCTGGCACCCTGAAGCTCCTGTTGAGGAACCTGCTGTCCCGGAACAAGACCAGGAGTCCATGGTCATCGATCAACCAACTTCTTCTGACTCTGTTCAGGAGATTGTGGGGGTTGATCCTCAGTTGGCCGATGCTGAAGCTGCTGCACAGGATGATGTTGCAGGTGAGGAGGCAGCTGACGATGATGTTGTGGATGCTCCTGTCCCTCCTAATGGGGACAATGTTGCTGTGGAGGAAGCTGCTAGGGATATGGCCCCTTAGGAGGAAGCTGCTGAGGAGGAAGCTGCTGAAGATTTCAATCCTCTGGCGATTGTTCCTTACCAGCAACCCCTGTTCCGATCTTATCAGCTGATGAATAGAGTGGTTCGGGTCGCCTATGGACCTCCGCTCCAGCCGGTTGTATCTTGGACACGATCCTTTGAAGCGCTAATGAGGGTTTTCACCTCCAAGGATGTTTCTCATCACCTCACCATGCCCGCGGCCATGCCAATTGTGCTTCCCAAGCGCTGTTGGTCATTGGCTTTTGATGAAGACAACGTTGAACCTCGCATCATCTACCAAGACAGCACTCCTCCACGTGCTTCTGAGGTAATTGCTTCATCTGACAGCATCTCTGCACCATCAGGTGACTTGTTCTCCTTTGAGACTCCGGCTGCCCCGAAGAGGGGACCTCGCAAGAAGGCCACACCCATTGTGGACTCCTCGGTACACCGCTCTACCAGGGGATCGATCAAGAGGGATGGTTTCAAGCCGGTGCTGTAGGAGCTCCTGATGCATGTGCCGAAGAAGAGGAAGCCAAGAGCAAAACCCCTGGACGCCCCGGAGGTTCAGGCAGCACCATCTTCGTCTCAGGAGGAGGTTGTCCCACCCACGACTCCTGTGCATGTGATTCAGGTGGTGGACCACATCCATGGCATTGCACCTGAGAAGCTGTTAGAGGATCGACTTATGGAAGATCTTGATGTCTCCAAGCCTGCACCTGCCGATGATTAAACCACGATCTATGTATCTATGTCCTTATTGTTGTTCTGTTTATTTTGCTACTTCAGGCTGTGTATCACAGCCGTCAGAACTTTGGATGCATGGGTTATTATGTAACTCCGCTTTCACTTCTTTGCATCCTTGCTATGGATAGTCGATGTACGAGAAGCTGGCGTGTTCTTTGCTGGAATGTGCATGGTTTAAATTCTGATTCACGGCAAAGAGCGGTTAGAAACAAAATTGATGAGAGCTTGGGTACGGTTGTTTGCCTCCAGGAAACTAAAATGCAACATATTGATTTTCAGACTGTTAGAAGGTTTTGCCCCACAAGATTTGATCAATTTGCTTATATCCTATCGTGTGGCGCCTGTGGTGGATTGTTCACCCTTTGGAACTCCTCAGTTTTAACTGGCACTCTGGCTGAAACACGGACTTTTGGTTTAATTGTTTCATTCACCTCCAATCACACTTCTGAGGCTTGGACTCTGGTTAATGTATATGGCCCTTGTCAGGGAGAGGCTAGAGACCAATTTGGCAGCTCGCTATACCATCTTAATATTCCTGCAAATGATGGTTGGATGCTGCTTGGGGGTTTCAATTTTATTTGATTCCCTTCTAATAGAAATCTCCCTGGCGCTGATGTGAATGACATGTTCATTTTTAATGAGATCATCGGACACCTGGGTCTTTTGCAATTGCCTCTCAAAGGTAAGTATTTCACTTGGTCCAACATGCAAGACTCACCCCTCCTGGAGCAGCTCGATTGGTTCTTCACTTCTGCTAATTGGATATCATCCTATCCCCTCACTCAAGTTCTGCCTTTAGCCAAGTCCGCATCTGATCATGTTCCCTGTGTGGTGACAGTAACACCTCCATCCCTAAATGTAATCTTTTTAGGTTTGAAAATTATTGGGTGGAGGTGGATGGTTTTCTGGAATGTGTGCAGCAGTCTTGGAAGACCCCTTCCAGGAAAGGTCACATCTCTCCAATTATCACGGATAAGTTTAAGCATCTAAGGCAGGCCCTGAAGAGATGGCAGACTAGTCTTTCAAAGCTCAAAACACTCATTGATAAGTGTAATCAAGTGGTACTATGTATAGATGACCTAGAGGAGCTAAGACCCCTTTTCAGACCTGAAGCTAATTTCAGGATGATTGTCAAACTTCATTTAGATCACCTGCTGCATCTGCAGTTTCTATATTGAAAAAAGAGAGCTACCATCAGATTCATTAAGGTGGGGTAGGAAAATACTAAAACATTTCATGCCATGGCTACTGAAAGATACAGAAGAAACTCCATATCATCTCTTAAGTTGGAAGATGGATATGTTATCACTGATCATGAGCAGATTGCAGGATGTTTTTGGTCGTCCTTCAAAAACAGGATGGGTTCTTCTCAGGGAATCAACTTGGCATTTGATCTTCAATCTCTCATTCCAAGAGTGGAAGGGCTTGATGTTTTGACACTACCTTTCACCAAAGAGGAAATGGATAGGACTGTCAAAGAAATGCCCATTGATAAGGCACCTGGTCCAGATGGTTTCAATGGTATTTTCTTCAAGAAATGTTGGCATATCATTTGCTCTGATTTCTATCAGCTTGCAGCTAACTTTCATGTAGGGATAGCTAAGTTGGAAAATATGAACTCCTCTTATATCACTTTGGTGCCCAAAAAGAGATCTCCTGAACAAGTTGGTGATTTCAGACCTATCTCACTTACTGGTATGTGTCTTAAATTCCTCTCCAAGATGATTGCCAACAGGCTGCAGTTGCATATCATGAAATGCATTCATAAAAATCAGTATGGTTTCATCAAGTCCAGAACCATACAAGATTGTGTTGGATGGACATTGGAATATTTACATCAATGTCAGCATTCCAAACAACCAATTGTCATCCTCAAGCTTGATTTTGCAAAGGCTTTTGACTCTGTGGAACATGAATTCATCTTTCAGATTCTCAAGCACAAAGGGTTCAATGCTAAGTGGATTTTATGGATACAGCGGTTGCTCAGTTCTGCTCCTCCTGTGTTCTTCTCAATGGAGTTCCTGGTAAAAAAATACGTGCAAAAAAGGGGTCAGGCAGGGGGATCCCATGTCCCCTCTCCTTTTTGCCATTGCTGCTGATTTTCTTCAAACAATGGTCAATCAGTTGTTGCAGGATGGTCTTATCCAGCTGCCCATACCCTGTCATGACAAAGACTTTCCAATTGTCCAATATGCAGATGACAAACTCATCATTTTGCCTGTTGTGGAGTCTCAGCTACTAGAATTCAAAAAGATGCTCCTGCTTTTCTCCCAATCCACAAGTCTCCAAGTAAACTATCACAATTCTGCTCTGTTGCCCTTCAACATTGATCAGGGAGAACTTCAGACACTTGCTTTCTCAATTGGTTGTAAGGTTGGATCACTACCTTTCACCTATCTTGGTTTGCCTGTTGGGACAACCAGACCAAGAATTATTGACCTAATGCCCTTAGTTGACAGTATGGAAAGGAGACTTTCTGCTAGCTCCTCCTTCCTGGCTCGGGGGGGGGGGGGGGGGCGCTTGCAATACCTCAAATCTGCCTTGACCTCTGTTCCCATCTTTTTCCTCTGCAGTTTAGATATACCACCAGGGATTCTTAAATAGTTGGAAAGAATACAGATACAATGTTTGTGGAGAAAAAATGGACAAGACCATGCCCCTTCTCTTGCTTCTTGGGATTTAGTATGCAGACCAAAAATGAAGGGGGTTTGGGCATTATGAATCTGTCTGTCCAGAATGAAGCCATGTTGCTTAAACATGTGGATAAGTTCTTAAACAAGGCTGATATTCCCTGGGTGCATTTAATCTGGAACACCTATTATCATACTACAGTTCCTCAGGGTACCTCCATCTATGGCTCCTTTTGGTGGATGGATATCTGCAAAAAATGGATAATTACAGAGCTGTCACATATGTCCAGCCCAACAGGGGAGACATTTTTCTTTTTTGGTCAAATTCCTGGGCAGTAGGAGATTCTACAATGCCTCTAGCTCTTTGTTTCCAAAGATTGTTGTCCTTTGTCATTGACACTTTCTGCACTGCTGAAGAAGTGTTCCAGGCTCATCAAGCTGACAGTTTGATCAACATGTTTCACCTGCCTCTATGTGACAGGGCCCATCAAGAGTTGGAATGAGTCACCTATTTGCTTTAGAATCTTGATAATGATCCATCCTGCAATGATATTTGGTTGTGGAGTAGTGATTGTAAAACTTATACTGCCAAGAATTATTACATCCATGTGCATCTACCCATTATTCCCAACCCACTGCTTGGATGGATATGGAAAAGTTGTTGCACTATGAAAATCAAGATGTTTGCCTAGATGCTCATCAGGGACAGACTTAACACACATCATATGCTGGAAAGAAGGCACTAGAAGGTGTCTGAGTCAAATCTTTGTGTTCTTTGTCATGCTAGGGTCAAAGAGGATAGAGATCATCTCTTGTTTAACTGCCTCTTCAGCAGCAGGGTATGGAATTACCTTCAGATCTCCTGGCAGGGTACTTCTATGTGGACCACTTCATTGTCAGCCCGAAAGGATTTTCATCATCCTTTTTTCTCTGAAGTAGTGTTTACTACGTGCTGGAATATTTGGACAGTCTGAAATGCCAGGATTTTCAATAACGAGCGTCCTAGATTCAGCAAATGGAAGTCTGGTTTTACTCATGATATATCCCTTTTAGCTCACAGGATTAAGGCTAGATTTAGGGATGATTTTCTTAAGTGGATATCTTTTTTTTACCTCCTTGAGGTTTGTATCTCTCCACACCCTCCCCATCTGTATATCCTAACCCCCTCTCATGTACATATAATCTCTTAATGGAATAAAAGAAAAGATGTGGGGTGTTTCCCTAAAGTAGCTTGTCAACAAAAAGTATGAAACTAGAAGTACTTTGTAGGTGTGATAGGATAGGTTTGCAAGAAAAAGAACACATAAATAAAAACTAGGGGAAGCTAAGATAAAGAAACAACTAAGTTGGTCTTAGTAGAGATCTTTTTGTCACAAGAAGGTTATTTGTCCCTAGGCAATCGATAACTAGATCGGTAATCATTATTGCAATTTTATATGAGGGAGAGCATAAGCTAACATACTTTCTCTACTTGGATCATATGCACTTATGATTGGAACTCTAGCAAGCATCCGCAAATAGTAAAGCTCATTAAGGTAAAACCCAACCATAGCATGAGAAGGTATCAAGTCCTGTTTACTCCCATATGCAACAACCCACCTACTCGGGTTTATGCTTCTGTCACTATAGCAACCCACCATAGGAAAATCAGGAACACATTGCAACACCCTACATCGGGTATCCCTCACACTGGTGTGACACGGAGAGAACCATATGACAACATCAATAACAAAACATGCAACTCAAACCAATCATGATCATCAATCCACCCATAGGACAAAATGGATCTACTCAAACATCATAGGACAGCCATACATCATTGGGAAATAATATATAGCATTGAGCACCATGTTTAAGTAGCGATTACAGAGGTGAGAAGAGGTGTTGAACCGCTGCATAGAGGGGGAGAGAGTTGGTGATGACCGCAGCAAAGTTGTTGGTGTAGATCGTCGTAACAATAATGGCCCCGGCGGCATTCCGGTGCCTCTGGGAGAGAGGGGGAGAGAGCCCCCTCCTTCTTCTTCTTCCTTGGCCTCCCCCTAGATGGTAGGAGGTTTTACCCTCTGGTCCTTGGCCTCCATGGTGGTGGAGGGGCGATAGCCCCTCCAAGATTGGATCTCTTTCTCTGTTTCTCGGTGTTTTCTGCGTTTTCTGCCTTCCATATTCTAGCGTTTCATCGTTTCTTATATTCAGGGAGATCCGTAACTCCGATTAGGCTGAAATTTTGACACGGTTTTTATACGGATATTAGCTTTCTTGTGGCGAAAGAAGGGCATCAACTTCCTTACAGGGTGACCGCAAGCCACCCTGGCATGCCCTACCCCCCATGTCGCACCCCTCTAGCTTGTGAGCCCCTCGGGCACCGCCTTCTGTTGATTCCACTTCCCAAAACAAATCTTTGTAAGTTTTTATCCCGTTTGGACTTCGTTTGATATGGATTTTCTTTGAAACAAAAAACATGCAACAAACAGGAACTGGCATTGGGCACAGGATCAATATGTTAGTCCCAAAAATAGTATAAAAAGTTGCCAAAAGTATATGAAAGTTGTAAAATATTGTCATGAAACAATCAAAAAATATAGATACGACAGAGACGTATCAACATCCCCAAGCTTAATTCCTGCTCGTCCTCGAGTAGGTAAATGATAAAAAAGATAATTTTTGATGTGGAATTCTACCTAGCATAATCTTGATCATATAATCTAATCATGGTATGAATATTAAGACACGAGTGATTTAAAGCAATAGTCTATCATTTGACATTAAGACAATAATACTTCAAGCATACTAATAAAGCAATCATGTCTTCTCAAAATATCATGGCTAAAAGGAAATTATCCCCACAAAATCATATAGTCTGGCTATGCTCCAACTTCATCACACAAAGTATTAAATCATGCACAACCCCAGTTTTAGCCATGCAACTGTTTCATAGTTTAGTATTCTACAACATTTTCAACTTTCATGCAATACATGAGCGTGATCCATGGGTATAGCACTATAGGTGGAATAGAATATGGTGGAGGTTGTGAAGAAGACAAAAAGAAGGAGATAGTCTCACATCAACTAGGCGTATGAACGGGCTATCGAGATGCCCATCGGTAGATATCAATGTGGGTGAGTAGGGATTGCCATGCAACAGATGCACTAGAGCTATAAGTGTATGAAAGCTCAAAAAGAAACTAAGTGGGTGTGCATCGAACTCACTTGTTCATGAAGACCTAGGGCAATTTGAGGAAGCCCATCATTGAAATATACAAGCCAAGTCCTATAATGAAAAATTCCCACCAGTATATGAAAGTGACAATATAGGACACATTCTATCATGAAGATCATGGTGCTACTTTGAAGCACAAGTGTGGAAAAAGGAATAGTAGCATTGCCCCTTCTCTCTTTTCTCTTATTTTTCTCCTTTTTTTGGTGGGCTTCTTTGGCCTCTTTTATTTTTGTAAAGTCCGCAGACTCATCCCAACTTGTGGAGGAATCATAGCTTCCATCATCCTTTCCTCACATGGTACAATGCTCCAATAATGATAATCATCACACTTATATTTACTTACAACTCAAGAATTACAACTAGATGATAGAAAAAAATATGACTCAATATGAATGCCTCCGATAGTGTACCGGGATGTGCAATGAGCATAGCAATGATATCAAAAAACAGACAAGCCGTGAAAACATCATGCTAGCTATATTACGATCATGCAAAGCAATATGACAATGATATTGTGTGTCATAATAAACGAAATGTTGGAAGTTGCATGACAATATATCTCGGAATGTCTATGGAAATGCAATAATAGGTAGGTATGGTGGTTGTATTTGAGGAAGGTGTGTTTAATGCACCGGTGAGAGTTGTGGAGTACTAGAGAGGCTAGCAAATGTGGAAGGGTGAGAGTGCATATAATCCATGGACTCAACATTAGTCATAAAGAACTCACATACTTATTGCAAAAATTTATTAGTCATGGAAACAAGGTACTACACACATGCTCCTAGGGGAAGGGTTGGTAGGAATTAACCATCGCGCGATTCCAACTTCCACACAATGGATGACAATCAATAAATAAATGATGCCGTCACTTCTTCACATAACGGTTCACCATACGTGCATGTTATGGGAATCAAAAACTTTAACACAAATATTTCTACCAATCCACAATTACTCACTAGCTTGACTCTAGTATCACCATATTTATATTGCAAAACTATTGCAAGGAATCAAACATATCATATTCAGTGATCTACAAGTTTTATGTAGGATTTTATGACTAACCATGTGAATGACCAACTCATGTTGACTCTCTAAATAGATATAAGTGAAGCATGAGAGTTTAATTCTTTCTACAAAAGATATGCCCACGCTCTAACAAATATAAGTGAAGCAAAAGAGCATTCTACAAATGGCGGTTTTCTATGTGTAGAGAAACATGCTACCCAAACTTCAAATGATATAAGTGAAGGACATTAAGCATTCCATAAAGCCATACTCAAAAGATATAAGTGAGGTGCAAAGATCCTTCTATAAATCAACGAAGGACTTTCTCATACCATCATGGTGCATTATTAAAAGAAAAATAAACAACACACGACGCTCCAAGATTTACGCATATCATGTGATGAATAAAAATATAGCTCCAAGTGAAATTACCGATGGTTGTTAGAAGAAAGAGGGGATGCCTTCGAGGGCATCCCCAAGCTTAGTTGCTTGGGAGTCCTAGAATATTACCTTGGTGTGCCACAGTCATGCCCAAGCTTAGTATCTTTCCACTCCTTATTCCTTTATCCATCGTGATCTCTCCCAAAACTTGAAAACTTCAATCACACAAAACTTAACAAAACCCTCGTGAGATCCGTTAGTAACAATAAAGCAAATTACAACTTTAAGTACTGTTGCCAACCAAATCATATTTTGTTTTTGCATTGTATCTACTGTAATATAACTTTTCCATGGCTTATACCACCGATACAATCGATAGTTTCATCAAAACAAGCAAAACCATGCATCAAAAACAGAATCTGTCAAAAACAGGACAGTCTGTAGAAATCTGTACATTCACCATACTTCTGTAACTCTAAACATTCTGACAAATTAGGAAAATATAAAATTTTTGCATAGAAGTACTGTGTAAAAGTTTCAGAAACTTTTGACATTCCAGTAAAAAATGTAAATTCATGTAGCACATTCAAAGTTTCTGTTTTTGCACTTCACACACCAAACAAGCAATCTAATCATCCTAAAGGCAAATCTTGGCACATTATTTTTATAATACAATGGATTTATACAAGGGTATAATTATTTTTGTTGAAAAGTTTCTGTAATTAAGATTCACAAGTTTTCCATGGTCATGAACAAAGTTCAAGGCATGCTCCCATTTTAACAATGCTCGTCTCTCTCACTTTCACTTTTCTTTTTGAAAAAGTATTAGGTTCCCCTCTTTAGTTTTTTTGTTTTTTAAACTATAAAAAGAACACAATAGAATAAAATGACTCTCTAAAACTTTCGGGTTGTCTCCCTAGCAGCGCTTTCTTTAAAGCCATTAAGCTAAGCATAAAGTGCTCAAGTAATTGATCCACCCGGATCCCGAGGTATATCAAAGCCAATTTTAAGTAACAATGTTTGTAATTTAGTAGTGAGCACAAAGTAACATATATCACACAACAACGAACTCTAACTCTCTTTCTATGCAGCGGCATGTCATAAAAGAACAATCCATGCACACAAAGTAAAGGCCAATGCATAGTATAAACAATTTCTTGCAATTTTATCGTATTGGAAACATAGAGAGGCGGAGATGTAGTTCCTCTCTCATAATAATTGCAAGTAGGAGCAGCAAGCACATGCATATTATATCTATCAAAATCATCATGTGTAATAGTAAAAGGCAACCCATCTATATAATCCTTAATAAGTGCAAACTTCTCCAATACAGTGTAGTTGAGAGGATTCAAAAAGATAATAGGACTATCATGTGTGGGTGCAATAGCAAAATTTTCATTCTTAACATAAGGAATTATAGCAAGTTCATATCCATAATCATCATTCATATTGGCATCATGGACACAAGCATAGCAAGCATCAAGTTCATCAAAAAGGGATATTTCAAATGAATCAAAGGGATCATAGAAATTGTCTTAGCATTCATCCTTCGGTAAGCACGAAGGGAAATTAAACAATATATGAGTTGAAGAGTTACTATCATTAGAAGGTGGGCATGGGTAGGTAATACGCTCTTCCTCCTTTTGTTCTTCGCTCTCCTCATCATATTTTTCATCCAATGAGCTCACGGTGTCATCAATTTATTCTTCCATAGATTCCTGCAAAATATTAGACTCCTATTGGACAGCATAGGAGTCCTCAATATAGGGCTTAACATAAGCATTAGAAGCACAGTTTTCATAGCAATATTTAAGTATGGCGAAACTTTTAGATTTGTAAAGAGTAGCATCATACTTTTCAATCAAAGAAGCTATTTCATAGGCACCCTTAAAAGCAACAAATTCTTCAGCTTTCTCAATATCATAGTAATTATAAACACCCTTGGCATAAGAAGATACGATTCCATTATCCTTAAACTCACATTGATAGGGAGGGTGTTTTTTAGGGTCTTCAGAACAACACGTAAAATCATGTATTTCACATAAATTCCAAGCATATCATTGCAAAGTATTAATACGATGCCATAAAAGTTTCCCTTTTTGAGATAAGCATTGTCACACATAATAAGCATGCTCATTTAATGATTTGCCCTCAACTAAGCTAGTTGGGGTTTTAGCACGAGCACAAATGGATCGAACATGACCCAAGTAATATTCTTCGGTGGTACGGGACACTAGTGGTTCCTCAACTTTTGGAGCAGCAAGTACATCTAATTTTTTTGGTATTTTGAGTTTCCTACCCATAACTAAAGATAGAAAACTAGCTAAACAACAAATAAAATCTACTTAGTGATAAAGCAAACAGGAACACACGAGAATATCCACCCCATGCTATTGCTCCCCGACAACGGCGCCAGAAAAAGGTCTTGATAACCTACAAGTATAGTGGATCAATTGTAGCCTTTGTCGATAAGTAAGAGTGTCGAACCCAATGAGGAGATAAAGGAAGAAAAAATATCCCTCAAGTTCTATCGACCACCGATACAACTCTATGCACGATTAATGTTCGCTTTACCCAGGACAAGTATGAAACTAGAATTACTTTGTAGGTGTGATAGGATAGGTTTGCAAGAAAATAATGAAGACGGAAACAAAAACTAGGGACAGCTAAGATAAAGAAACAACTAAGTTGGTCTTAGTGGAGATATTTTTGTCACAAGAAGGTTATTTGGCCCTAGGCAATCGATAACTAGACCGGTAATCATTATTGTAATTTTATATGAGGGAGAGGCATAAGCTAACATACTTTCTCTACTTGGATCATATGCACTTATGATTGGAACTCTAGCAAGCATACGCAACAACTAAAGATCATTAAGGTAAAATCCAACCATATCATTATAAGGTATCAAGTCCTCTTTACTCCCATATGCAACAACCCACCTACTCAGGTTTATGCTTCTGTCACTCAAGCAACCCACCATAGGAAAATCTTGAACACATTGCAACACCCTACAACGGGGATCCCTCAAGCTTGCGCGACACGAAGAGTGCTAGAGGACAACACCAATAATTAAACATGCAACTCAAACCAATCATGATCATCAATCAACCCATAGGACAAAATGGATCTACTCAAACATCATAGGATATCCATACATCATTGGGAAATAATATATAGCGTTGAGCACCATGTTTAAGTAGAGATTATAGCGGTGAGAAGAGGTGTTGAACCGCTGCATAGAGGGGGAGAGAGTTGGTGATGACGTCGGCGAAGTTGTTGGTGTAGATCGTTGTCACAATGATGGCCCCGGCGGCGTTCCGGTGCTACCGGGAGAGAGGGGGAGAGAGCCCCCCTTATTCTTCTTCCTTGGCCTCCCCCTAGATGGGAGAAGGGTTTCCCCTCTGGTCCTTGTCCTCCATGGCGGGGGAGGGGCGAGAGCCCCTCGGAGATTGGATCTCTCTCTCTGTTTCTTTCTATTTTTTTCATTTTTCTGCCATCCATATTGTGGTGTTTCCTCGTTTCTCATATTACCGGAGATCAGTAACTCCGATTGGGTTGAAATTTTAACACGGTTTTTATCTTGATATTAGCTTTCTTGCGGTGAAAGAAGGGCATCAGAGAACTTACGGGGTGACCACAAGCCACCCTAGCGCGCCCAACCTCCCACGTAGCGCCCCTCTATCTTGTGGCCCCCTCGTGCACTGCCTTCTTTTAATTCCACTTCCCAAAATTCACATATATTCCAAAACAAATCTCTGTAAGTTTTTATCCCATTTGGACTTTGTTTGATATGGATTTTATGCGAAACAAATAACATGCAACAAACATGAACTGACACTAGGCACTAGATCAATATATTAGTCCCAGAAATAGTATAGAAAGTTGCCAAAAGTGTATGAATGTTGTAGAATATTGGCGTGCAACAATCAAAAGTTATAGATACGACAGAGACGTATCAGAGGGTAGGACAAAATATGTCATACACGTTCTTATCATAAGCACGTATGACTATATGCGAAATACATGCCTACATTATATTGATGAATTGGAGCTAGTTGTGTGTCGCTCCAGTGTGTAACTGTTACATGATTAACGTTATCCATATCTACTCATTGCTAATCAATGGCCTACATTTTACACATACTGAATCTTGCCGAGTGTAACACCCCAAAAATCAGGGTATCGATTTTTGTGGTGTTATTCCTTCCTAGCTTTTCTCTCCTAAATTTTTTCTCTGGAATTTGGCAAATGACCAGGTGAATCCAGTCTACCCTCAACCTCTCAGTGCTTTTCCCATGTCCATGTGCTAGCATGCCCTTGTTGAGTAAACCCCGAACCTCTTGCAAACACTAGCTCCGAAATATTGGAACTAGGAATCATGCCTTTGTGTTTACAAAGGAGCTATCACTTCCCTTGCTTTGTTAATCCTCCAAAAATATCCAGAGATCATTCTTCCCTCATAAACCCTAGATATGCAAAAATATTGCCAAGTCCTATGCAATATTTCTCATCTAGAATTAATTCCTTTTTATGCCTTTTCTGAGGAATCAAATCCAAGAAAATATCTATCCATCTCCCAAGGTCATGAAAACTTGTGGAGATATTCTTTGTGATCATATGGAGCTCTCATAAAATATTCGCGATTACTAAGTGGGGAGAATTGCCTTTTTCCTATTTAAAGCCAATATTGCATTTTGGGGCCTTTCCAAAGGAACTACAATTTTGGTAGCTAGGAAAAATCCGAAATAATTTGTGGAGATTCTCATATCCATATATTCATCATTTCCATCAAAATATCAAGTTCCCCAATGCAAAAATTGAGCAGAACATCCCTTTGCAAATTCTGTCCAGATTTCCTATTTGCAAAGGAAGTGCTTGATTCCTCGGTTGCCTTAGGCTAAAATTTTGCAGGGTAGTTCATTATGATAAATTATCCTTGTCCACCAAAAATTATCACATTCATTCTAGTCAATCTTCCTCAGAAAATTATCTAAGTTTGTGCCCAGATTGGAGCACTGTAAAGGAAGTACCATTTATATTTATGCAAATGGTATGAAACTTTTACAATGACTTCATATGCCTAAATCAGTTGTATCCTCAATGTTTGAGCCATTTTTATCTAGTCAATTGATCCTAGCATCATATTCTTCATTTTTGGTCAGATTGCCAAGTTACAAAGGAAGTGCTAGCTAGGTATTCTCATTTGAGCTAAAATTCTGCCAGGATAGTGACCTTAGTGAGTGGTCAACCTCAGCCAAAGATCATGCCAAGAGGTGCACTGTGGTGGCCACTGCACAGCACAAACACATGGCTGCCAGCTGGTGTTTGACTTAGGAGAAGTCACACCAGAGCTCCAGTGTCGTGCTTGAGGGGTCAGGTCAGCTCAGAGAGGTGTGGAGAAGGCTCTAGACATGGTTCGACATAGAGCAGGGTGTGGTACAGCGTAGCTCAAAGCTTCAGTCCCCGGCGAGCACCATCGCGAAGCTTCTCCTCGGCCTATTTAAGGGCGTTCCCGAGCACCTCCCGTCACGCATCAAGCCCCAACTCCTTCCCAGAGCTCATGGAGCCCCCAGCCCGCCATGACCAAGACGCCACCGCCGATTCTCTTCGACCGTAACCAAACTCAGGCCCTCCCCTCCCCTACTCCTGCCTCCAAACCCTCCTCGGGCTGCCATGAAGCCGTCGCCGCTCCCATTCCCGCTGGGGAAAGCCATGCCGGCGCAGCCCCCTCCAGCTTCTCATCTGCCACAATTCGGTCAGTGGCGGTGGCGTAGTGGTCCACCTCAGGTGACCCCGCGGCCACCCTCGGGCGTGGTGAGGGGCGGCCGTTCCCGTGCGCTCATCGGCCGGCCTTCCGGAGCCGCCAGGCGACGTCGAGGACCAGCGCCCGATCTCCCTTGTTCCCTGTCGCAAGGAAGAAGAAGGCATGGGGAGGAGAGAGAGATGGGGCAGGGCCCGCGCATAAGAGAGAGAGAGAGTGGATAAGGCGCGGCCCCCCCGTCGGTTAGAGAGGGAGAGGTCAACCCCGGGCCCGGTGCAGTAAGTGGACACGTATTCCCTGGGGTGCGCTTTCTCCTCACTAAAAGCGTATTCCCACGAATACGCTTTGTGTTTAAACCCCACCGGCCGAATCTTCTATTTAGTGGACGTTCGTCAGTTAGCAGCAGAATGAACACATTTTTATTTGTTTCTCTGCTTAACGAACGAATGGCCATAATTTTGCGACCGTAACTCCGATTGAGGTAAAACCAACGCCCACTTCTTCGTCTCTTCGGGACCGTCAAGATGGCACCATTTCCATAATGTGTTTACATAGTGGAATTATCCATTTTGCCCTTGTCGTACGATTGAGCCCTCCGAGAGGGAAACCTCTCCGGCAAATCTTCCCGGCATTTTAATGCACTTCTTCCCGGCGTATTCGTCGACCCCCAGGCAAGCCAATCTCTTATCACTAGCTCTGGACTTGCGTGATGACTTTGCTTGCACCCTGTGTGTTTATTTGTATAACCTGTTAACCTGCATTTGCATACACCTGTGATGATATATCTAGTAGCTACTAGCAATCACTCTGCATCTAATACCATGACTTGTTTGCATATTAACAATAATTATTTTAACATGATAGTATAAGGGCTTGATCTCATACCATGTTTATCAGTACTATTGTTTTGCTATGCTATTGTTTAGCACTTATATTTGTCGAGGTAATGATATGATGATGGATAAGTTGAGTTGGGTTAACAAATGCAACCTAGTTGGTTGATCTTGAGTCACCTGCCCGGGCTTATCCGTGTAACCACATTTGCAGGTATGGGACGGCCTTGACTAGATCTGACTATGTGCTCTTTCACCGGTACCTCCAAAGAGGGAGGGTTATGCACGCATGCTACCCTGATCAGGTTGGCGGCGATAACCCTGTGAGCTAGTTGAGTTGTGTCGGCATCCCCATTTGGGACAGATAGTTGGGCCCCAACGGTGGCAAGTGTCATGGGGACACAGGGCCACCCAGGACAGGATTCCGGGGGAGGATGAATGTCGGTGGTACGATGGAAGAGTCACGGTTCAGACACTGGTCCACCCGAATGGGATCACGAGGTCAGTGCTCCATGGTGTGGGTAAAGTGTCCAACCTCTGCGGAGTGTAATAATCTATTCGAATAGCCGAGCCCACGGTATTGGACAGCCCGTCCAGACCTCACTAGGAGGTCAACCATATCCATACTAGTAATGATGGAAGAACTCACCCTGCGTGAATATTAGTGGATGTCAGGAACATGATATGTTAGCCAAGAGATGGTTATATGAGGAATGGTCGGATGACCATATGATTTGGATGTGATTTGGATTTATTCAGGTTGTATTACGAGTATGTCGAGGGTTGTGGGACAACCCAGAAGAGAGTAAGTTGACATTCGGTAACAGTAAGTAGTTTCAGCACTTGTTGTGATCTTTGACATGCTAGTTAGGTAGATTACATGCTTGATCCATGTTATGTTGTTTTCCTGTTAATTCATGCCATGCTTAGAATAATCAGTATATAATTATAGAGCTATCTTTGTTATCTGCTTGTTTGGATCCTATGTATTTGGTTGCCTTGCGAGTACATTCAAAGTACTCACTTGGCCTTGCACGTGGCCAGTTGCAGGAGAAGACTCATCGTGCTAGATCGTAACCCAGCCAGTCCTGTGCGTTATGGAGCACAGCCGGAGACGTCGAGACCGCTGAATCAAGATCTCTGCTGCTATTTAGTTAACCTTGGAGTTATGTAATATTGTTCTAGACAACAGTATTGCAATACTCCATTATATTACAAGCGTGCGTCCGGTCTTATCCTAGGGACGGGCGTGCGTCGGCCCTCTATCGGGGTGCCACACCGAGTTACTATTGTTGTTGTGCCTCAACTGCTACAAAATTGTTGCTATCACTGTTACTGTTACTACTACTATTTGTCGTGCTACTAAACATGTGTTACAGAAAGACATCCCAGGTGTGTTTGAATTGAAAACTCAACTGCTAAGGCCAATAAATTAATTATGATACTACTACTATATTTGATGAAACTGAAACTGTGCCACTGAATGAATTACTTGATGCTCATATTGCTAAAGCCAAGGAACTTGAAAATGCTGAAATTGATGAAGATTTTGAATCACCTATTACACCTCACTCTCCCAATAAATATGAATTGCCTCACATACGTGAGGGCTATGTTATGGTTGGGGAAGTAGCTAGGGATTTTCTTGCTTGTGAAAATAGAGATGAATTGAAGAAACTTCTATGCAAACTGAAAGAAACGTCTATGATGGAGAAAATGAAATATGATCCTAAATTTGCTACCTCTCCTATATTTGTTGTTGATTAGGATTATGAATTCTCTATAGACCCCGAGTTAATCCCCATAGCAGAATCTGATCCTTTCCATGGTTATGAAACTCAAACTGTTGTTGGACACCTCACTAAATTGAATGATATTGTTGTTGTAAGGGTATTCTCGAGCTTAAGTGTTTTGGGGATGATGACAACTCACTATGTTATCTAACCGGGTGTCAAGTATGCACGTATCATATGTAAAACACAATACGATTAGGTATTCCCTCCAAATGGAAAAGCTCGAAGACGTGTTCCCTACGTGTTTAGTCTATTTGGTCGTAGGGATCACGTACTATTAAGAGGGAATCCACATTGGAAGTCTATGGGTGAATCAATTCTCCTCTCACAATTTTGCACCCTTCTCGTTCCATAGCATCGTTGAGAGAGAGGCCCTTGTTTTTTAACTGACTGGTTGTATCGCTGCCATGGGCGGTTGTACCGCTCAACACCTAGGCGGTTTTACCGGCCCCACACCGGTCCACAACCGATCATGGCTCTGTTTCACTGTGGTTGTTGTGCCATGGTGGCCCGGTTGTACCACTATATTAAATATAGCCGGTACTAGTTTACTACCGGTGTTCCAAGCCCGGCGGGCGTGGCTCGTGGAACCTCAGGGCCAACTCTCTATTTTGGCCCGGTTGTTGGGCGGTGGTTTACAGATTGTTCCGCTAATATAGGATGACCGGTTGTACCGCCCTGACAATTGGTTGTACCACCCAGTGTAAAAAGTGGTTGTAACAGTTAGAAAATGGGGGGCCAATATAAGGAGGGGTTTCTTCCTCCTCCCCCTTATCTCTTAGCTCTCTCTCCACCATTGATCCACTCAAGCTTTCTTGCTCGATCTCTCTCCCTAGCCACCCAAACTTGTTGTCTTGCTATGGATTGAAGGAGGAGACCTAGGTCTACACTTCCACCAAAGGAAAACTGATTCCCCCAAGTTATTTTGTGGATTTTGTTACTCTTGGGTATTTGAGCACCCTAGATGGAAGAGGTAACCTCGAAGCCACATTTCATTCTTGTGAAGCTCCGTGGTTTTGTTGGGAGCCTCCAATTGAGTTGTGGAGAGAGCCCTAACCTTGTTGTAAAGGTCCGGTTGCCACATTTAAGGGCACCACTTAGTGGAATCACGACACTTCGCATTGTGTGAGGGCATGAGGAGAATGCAGTGGCCTTAGTGGCATCTTGGGGAGCATTGTGCCTCCACACCGCTCCAACGGAGACGTACTTCCACTCAAAGGGAAGGAACTTTGGGAACACATCCTCGTCTTCATCGGTTCCACTTGTGGTTATTTCTTACCTTTATTTGTATTTACTTATTGCTAATTATTGTTGCTGTTAGCATCATATAGGTTGCTCACCTAGTTGCATATCTAGACAACCTATTTGTTTCTAAATCTAATTTGTTTAAAGAAAAGTTTAAAATTTGTTAGTTGCCTATTCACCCCCTCTAGTCAACCATATTGATGATTTCAGTTGCTTTGTTTACTCATGAGGAAAAGATGCACTATTGTTATATCCTTAAGCTTTTTTTCCTTTCTCGCTAAAAGGCGAGGCTAAATAATGGTTCCTTTCTCTTGCTCCTGGTTGTGTGCATAGTCCCTAAGGATATGCTTTATCATTTCTATGAAAATATTTTCCTGTTCATAAGAAACAAGCTACTTTATAGGAAAATTTTAACTTTGTGCAAATTGAAGAAGATAATCTCCCTCAAGCTTGGGGTGGCTTCTCCTGCTACTAAGAGTTGAGCCTCATCAATCTCTTAAGAAAAATGAAATACTTGATATATTTTATAATAGACTAACCGATGCTTCTAGGGACTACCTAGATAGTTGTGTTGGTTGTGTGTTTAGGGAAAGAATGGTTGAAAAAGTTTAAGAATTATGAACAATATATTACAAAATGCTGATAATTGGACAGTTCTTGAGCCACTATCGGAACATATTCAAAAGAAGAGAGGTATTATATTCCTCAGTCCTAGAGATATTCAAGAAGCCAAAAGATATATTAAAGAAAAAGCTATTAGATGTGAAGATGTTAAGAAATTACCACCTATCAAAGAAATACATGGACTCGATATCCCAACACAGGTAGTAGAGCTAAATTATCTCTGTGCCTTTATGGAAAGTGATATACCTTATACTAAGACTCCTAGTCAGTGCATGGATTAATTTGGTAATTAAATTGTTAAGCAAGAACATTTCAATAAGTAGGTTAAAGATCAATTAAGACGCAATGCTAGGATGATAGAGCACTTGTGTGACTTGATGTTTATAATTGCTAATGATGTTAAGTGTCTAGGTAAACATGATTCCATGGTTGATAATCAACTAGATCAAGTTGTTAAGTCACAAAATGATTTGCTTGCTGAAATTAATGAGAATATAAAGAATCATGTTGTTAGAGTAATGACTAGACGGGGAAGAATGACTCAAGAACCCCTTTATCCCAAAGGTAACCCTAAAAAAATTAAGCAGGATTCCTAGGGAATTAATGATAGTGCAGCAAGTCCATCTAAGAAGAAAAAGAAAAAGAAAACTGATAGGACTTTGCATACCTCTAGTGAACTCATTATAGAAAAACCTGTTGAGAATCATAATGATGTTTCTATTTCTGATGTTGAGACACAATGTGGTAGTGAACATTCACCTAGTGATTATAAAAATAATAATGACTATGATGATGTTCACATAGATGCTCAACCGGACACTAATAAAGAAAATGATAATGATGTGGAAATAGAACGTGTTGATCTTGATAAACCACATCCCAAAAATAAATGATACGAGAAGAAAGACTTTGTTGCTAGAAAACATGGTAAGGAAAGTGAGCCATGGGTTCAAAAATCCATGTCATTCCCTCATCAGACTTCTAAGAGTAAGGTTGAGGAAGATTTTGAACGCTTTGATGAAATGATCACATCTCTCGTTTTGCGGACTCGTTGGACTAATATTTTGGAAATGCCTCCATATGCTAAGTATATGAAGGATATTATTACCAAGAAATGAAAGATGCCTGAAACTGAATTTGCTACTATGCTTGCTAATTATTCTTTTGATGGTGGAGTGCCTAAAAAGTTGGGAGATCCAAGTATACCCGCAATATCTTGTTCCATTAAAAGAAATTATGTTAAAACTGCTTTATGTGACTTAGGAGATGGTGTTAGTGTTATACCCTTCTCTCTATATAAAATACTTGATTTGAGTAAGATTACACCTACTGAGATATCCTTGAAAATGGCTGACAAATCCAGTGTTTACCTATTGAAATTTGTGAGGATGTTCATGTTGTGGTTCATATGTTACTATCTTAACACACTTTGTTATTCCTGATATGCCTGAGGGTGACAACATGTCGATCATCCTTAGTAGACCCTGTTTAAATACTACAGGGGATATTATTGATTGCAACAAAAGCAAGGTTACTTTTCATGTTATGGTAAAGAAAATACGACGCATTTTCTCAAGAAGCAAACTTTGGTTAATAACATTAATGTGATTGAGCCAATTGCCACAATCATCATTGGATGTTTTAAAATTCCTCTTCCTAGTGCCAAGTAGAAATATTGTACCCTTATTTTTGGGGATATGCAAATTTTCATTAAGGTAATTGAGTGTTATACGAAAATTCTTTGGTTTCATTTCAATCGGAAATGGTCCTTAATAAGTCGTGATCAACCTTGTTAATGGATCCTCTTTTTGAAAGACATGTGGCTCATGAATTTAGTAAGCATAACTCCCTATATTGTTAGCTTACTCCTTGTCATTCTTAGTTAATTAAAATAAAATGCCATGATTATCCCGTTTTCCGAGTTTCGCGTGCAATAAAATGACGCAAAAATAAAAAGTCTCAGATTGCCAGAAAAATTTAACATGATTTTTTTGGAATGTTTGCAAAAATGTAGTGCTGAAAACATATCAGGGAGGAGAACGTGTTGGCCACAAGCCAACAGGGCGCTCCCACCACCGCTGTGCGCACTCTGGTAGCTTGTGGGGCCCATAAGCCCCCCTGCATTATCTCTTCAGACCATGTCACCGCCTACCTCGAGTAGAAATTCATTCATACTCTCTCTCACATGTTCTTGCTCCTGAGACTAAAATTTTCGACACTCGAAACTCCGTTTCCATTATTTTTTTGAGGAATTGCTCCTTGGTATGTGAATCTCCTATTCCTCCAGTTAGTTTTTGCTCGAGTGGTTTACATTTTGCATACTTTGCTGCACTTGGTGCTACATAAAATGAGCTTGCATGTTAAATTATTTGGGTTCCAAGTAGTATGAATGTTTTATATGGCATCTAGGCATCTATATGAGTAGTTGCTACCAATCTTGCAAAGTTCTATTAACATGATTTTGTGGTCCAAAAATTTCAGAAGTTTGTTCGTAGGAAGATTAATTATCTTTAGGAGAGGTTCGTCAAGCGGAATCCCCAAGGGAGTTGTGGGGAGGACCTAGGATCAGGACATCAACATCTTTCGCAGCGCGGAAGTTAGGCCGCGTGAATGGCCACACATTCCTTTCATGAGTGAAGCGGGTTTCTACCAACTGTTCACGAAATTCATCACAAATGCCGTGCTAACCAACTTCCTCGCAGATGAGTCTGATCAATACTACCTCCTTACAAATTCCTTTGTGCAAAATTTATATTTCACAAATAGTCCTGGTGCTCCCATGGTACGCTAATACTTGTTATCAGCATTGGCTTTTCCATGAAGAGGAACGGGTGATGCATCACAATATAGGTAAGTATTTCCCTTAGTAGAGAACCATGGTTTATCGAACCAATAGGAGTAACAACCAAAACCCGTCTTCAGAAACTGCACACAAAGAAGCAAACACTTGCACCCAACGCGGACAAGAGGGTTGTCAATCCCCTTGGACTCGTTAATTATCAAACAAGTAAAGTGTGTAGATAAAAGTTGATAATTGCAAAGTAAATTAGAAGTAAATAAAGGCAGCGAGAAAATTGTAGCATTTGTAAAATTATAAGTGAATAGACCCGGGGGCCGTAGTTTTCCCTAATGGCATCTCTCATGTAGTATTCATATGGTGGGTAAACAAATTATTGTTGGGAATTGATAGAAAATTGCATAGTTATGTGATATTCGTGGCAATGATCATGTATATATAGGCATCACGTCCATAAGAAAATAGGCCGGCTCCTGCTAGCACCTATTACTATTACTCCACCCGTCGACCGCTATCTAGCATGCATCTAGAGTATTAAGTAAAACTAGTGCAAATGCACGTGCGTTGCAACGGGCTATAAATTTAATAAAAGTTAGTTGGTCTCTGTATTTTTATTATTATAATTAATTGATTTTCGACGGTTAACAGTTTCATTTGCAATTTTGTGCACTGTTTGAGCTTGGAACAAACATAACGACCTGTTATACACAACACAAACAATATCAGAAAAGAGAAAATCTAAGGAGAAGCACCGCATAACAGCTCTCCCATGCGGCGGTTCATGCACTTGCAAGAAACTTTTACCTCATGATTACATTATCATATTAAATGTTTTTTAAAATTTTAAAAATGATTTATCTCATAGATTAATAATTTGATTGAAGATTCGTCTTCACCGTTAGGTTCGTCTCGATGAGACCTTCAAAATAAGATTCCATGTTGACATGTTTTGAGGATTTTTTTCGTCGTTCCTAGTTGCCACATTTATATCATAATAGTTGTCATCTTACGGGTGTACAGTTGTCACGAAATTTATACGTAGTTACCGGAACAATAATTTTATACCTTTTAAGTATTGTTGTATTATGTGGAGCTAAAAAATGGTTATTAAAGCACTAACAATAAGAAAGTAAATTCATGAACCAGCACAAGTACAATGAATCAATTTTTCTAGTGGGGTATATCGACATTCATAAACCTGGTAACCAAGTTGATTTAATGTGAGAACTATGTGACAAATAATGTGACAAGTAAGTGATAATAATATGGCAAGTATCGGCGAAAACAAAAGTTATCGAAACATGTGGACATGGGATCAAGTTTTGAAGATCTCGTTGCGATAGAGTCAGTGGTGAAAACGGATCATTAATTGAGATAACGATTTGAGAGATAAATCTTTTTTAAAATGCAAAATCAAAAGATGATTACATGTAAGCACGAGCATTGCAACGGGAGACAAAAATATTACGTTATAGCCAAATAAGTATGGCCCAATACCCCTGTGACATCCCCGGATTAAGCTACAGTAATAAATATAATTAGACTATTGTAATCACATGCTAATGCTGCTATGTCATTGAGATTAGCTAAGCAAAATCACCACTTGACAAAAAAAACCAAAACAAAAATTAAAATCAAAATTTAAGTCAAATAAATTATTTATTAAAACTAATAAATAAAATCGTGATTAAGTTGAAACTATTCCCTAACTAATCTTCAATAAGAAACCAACGTCATTTGAAACATAAAAGTTGCCCTTATCTATTTTTGAGTTAAACCAACAACACCTAAGTGGCCTATTTAAAACCTAACAAAATTCAAATCAATTCAAATGGGCCTCAAACTTTTCTTGTACTAGCTTAATATATTCTCTAGTAATTATGTGACAAGTTTAATATGCAACAAGATTTGTTTGGTACAAAAGAAAAATACAAAACAGGAAAGAAAACACAAATAGTAATTAAAAGAAAAACAAAAAAACAAAGCAACCGAGCCCCCCCTCGCCGACCGAGCCAAAGTGGCCCAGCCGGCCACAAGCGCCGAACCCTAGCGAGCGAGACCCGACTCCCCTCGCTCTCCCTCCTGCCGCCGCCAGAAAGGGACGAGGGAGCCCTCCCTCGTCACCCCCACCAACCGTCGCCCCACCTACCGCGCCCACGTCGCTCGCGTCCTCCCCGTGGCGCTCGTTCCCCGCTCGCCCCTCGTCTCCCTCCCCTCGCGAGACCCCCCCCCCCCCCCCCGTCGCCCCCCTCAGATCCACCCCCTCCCCGGCCGGCGAGCTCTCTTGCCTCCTCCCGCCGGCGAGCCCCCTCCACCACAGGGCCTCCCCACGCATCACCCTCCACCGCCGGTTCCCTCACTGACCGGCGAGCTCCCCATCTCGGCCCCTTCAACCGCCGGCCGAGCCCCTCCCCTGCCTCCAACCGACTGGCCGGACCCCACCTCCAACTCCGGCGACCACCATGACCGGCAGGCCTCCCTCCCCTTGAGGCCGGGCAACCCTCGCCGGATCCGGCTGGCCCCTTCTTCATCGGAGGGCTCTCCTCTCCGGCCACGACTCCGGGAGGCCCTCTCCGACGACCGGCACCACCGTCAACACCGCGCTAGCACCATCACCACCTCTGCCCTCCCGCGAACTCCGGCTTCACTGGGCCGTCTCATCAACGTTGGTGAGCCCCTCCTCGGGCTCCTCCCACCATCGCGTTCCCCTCACCGTCCCGGTTCCGTTCCGGCAAACGGGGCTCCGATGCGTCGACGTTTGACTCCGGTAGGAGGAGTTGAAGTTGGCTCTCTCCTATGTTGAGTTAGCAGAGAGAACTCTCTGTTGTGTTCTCTGTTGTCTGTTAACAAAGAGAGATGAGAGTGTGAGAGTTAAATAAAATAAAAACAAATGATGTATTAGATGCGTATGTATGTATGTATGTATGAGATGCGATGTATGTATTTGCGTATATAGATATTTGGAGGAATACAATATTTACATGATTATGTGTCTGTGAATAAAATCGGGTATTTGGCCTAAGGTCACTTACCGGTGGGGCCAACACACCCGCTGTCTATGACACGGAGGCCCCACGCGATAGTTAAAATAAATAAATAAAAATAATGTTAATGTTTTTATTAAATAAATAAATAGATATATATTAGTTAAATTAATTAATTGGATAATTATAATAATTAGAGTATGTCACGTGGGTCCCCCATTAAATTAATCTGATTAATCAATATTTAATCTGTACTAAAACTTGTGCCTATGACGTTCGGGACCCGCTGGTCAGTTGACCAGTCAACTGTTGATGTCAGCATGACATCATGCCGATGTCATAATATCTTTTTACTAAATTATTTAAATCTGTTTTTAATTCCTAATTATTGAATAAAACTTTAAAAATTAAGATTAAATAATCCGTAAGTCAAATCAAAATATTTTCAACATGAAAGTTGATCAGGAGAACGAGACGAACGCGGATACACGGTCCATTGGTCTGTCACGTGTCCCTAGCATAGCAAACATGGAACTTTTCCATCGTTTCCAGTATGAACGGTAGTAGCCCGAGACCCGGAAAATATCGTCAGATATTCTTCCGACCCGTCTATGACGGATGTTGCTTCGTTAGCTCATGTCTAGCCTGCATCTTGCCATGTCATGCTTTGTGTTGCACCGTTGCTATTATTTATTGTTTCTTCCCCCTCTTCTTACCGGTAGACCCCGAGACTGACGCTTCTGCCGGGTACATCTACGACCCTGCCGATCAGTCCTTTGCCGCACAGCAGCAAGGGAAGCAAACCCCCTTGATCATTCCTATATTGCCTATGTCATTCTTCCTACTGCTTGCATTAGTATTTTGCTACTGTTGTAGTTAGCTCCTATATCTGATGCATAGCCTATTTTTTTGATGAACTGCTACTTTCAGTCATGTACCTTTAATTTGCTTAGTATAGGGGGAGCAGTCATCCCCTCTGACCCCGTAGTCCAGTTGCCCCGCTTGTTTTCAAATCTCGATCTCTAATCGACGAGCCAGACCCGACACAGCACATACACCCCCCTTCGTTGTACGACGCTACAGAGATACTATCGGGTACCGAGGGTGACACCTCGCTAAGTACTCCTGATGATATCTCTGTAGTATAGCTAGTCGGTCGTGGTTATCGAGGGTGATTCCTCTTTCACCATTCCCAATGACGCCTCTGTCGTGCAACCCCTCAAGTGTGGGACCCCCGAGGGTGATTCCTCTAAACCCATCTTGACGGGTACATCGTTCGGAATCCAACGAGGGTGATACCTCGGATTCCCCCCCGATGTTACAGCCACACAGTAACTCGACCATGTTACTTGCATCATTGTTGATTAGTTGTAAGACGGGTGGATTCCCGTGGGACTGTGTTGTTGGCCTAATTAAAATGTTAATGGATTTGGGTATTTGATCTGGGTTGGTCGAAGACCTTTTCGCACTAACCGGCTACGCGGGAAGAATTATGGGTACTCGGCGTCGCGGTATCAGCCGAAGCTTTTCAGATGTCAGCAATCATAGTGGCGCGCGCCCAAGTGGTCCCGAGATGCATTGCGCTTGTGATTAAGGTATGCTAGGACTGACGTCGGCCGCCCTCGCATCGTGCAGGAGCGCGGAGGGGAACTGGGACCATGAACCCTTTGCGCTTAGGATTTAGACCGGCGGGCTGGCCCCTGTGATTAGACTTAGGTGGGGCTGCGACGTGTCGATATTCCGAGGCCGGGCAGGACCCAGAAAAGTATGTCCGGCCAGAGTGTTATCGAGCGTGACGGGACATGTGGTGCACCCCTGCAGGGACGAAAATTAACTATTCGAATAGCCGTGTCCACGGTTACAGGACGACTTGGAGTTGTGCCCCGATCTTATACAACTACAATTGTTACTTAACTGGAATTAGTTTGTCTCGGGATTGCTTCCTCGCAGGGAGTCGAGGGAGGATCTTTAGGCGTGACCTCACTTTAATTTTGCTGCAACAATATGACTATTATTGTTTTACCCCCCCCTGTTCTACTCTCGTCTATTGCTGCAAGACCCTGAAGATGCTAGTCTTCGATAGGACTAGGCCTTCTCTCTCTATTCTCGCATTGCTGCAGTCAGTTCACATATAACCCCCCTGCTTTGATACTGATGCATACTTAGAATAGATCTGATGTAAGACTTGCAAGTACTTTGGATGAGTACTCACCGCTGCTTTGCTCCTCCCTTGTCCCCTTGATCCGTTTGCGGCGACCAGATGATGGAGCCCAGGAGTCGATTTTCCTGCTGACGCCTGCCGTCCCGATGGTGTCTTCTTCGTGGAGGACGCTGATGATCAGGAGTAGTTAGGAGGTTCCCAGGCAGGAGGCCTCGCCTCGTTCGATCGTGTTTTCTTTTGTGCTAGCCTTCTCTAAGGCACCTCATGGTTTATGTCTGTACTCAGATATTGTTGCTTCCGCTGACTCGTGTGTTTATCGAGCTTTCGTATTCTAGCCCTCGAGGCCCTTGGCTTGTAATATGAAGCTGATGTTATTTTTTTGTGTCTAGAGTTGTGTTGTGATATCTTCCCGTGAGTCCTTGGGTTTGATCGTACGCATTTGTGTGTATGGTTAGCATACAATTAAATCAAGGGCGTCACAAGTTGGTATCCGAGCCAGGTTTCGATCCTGGGACCTGTGGGTTATGGGCCCACATCTCAATTGGGTGGTATTAGTATCTTTTACTCCTTTCCTATGCTCTGGGCTCTACTCTCTCTTCTCTTTCGGGTTAAAGCTTTTGCTAACTCTAACTCTAGGTTCTCGTAACTAATTCCTCTGGAGAGCTCGTCAGTCCAGTCGATGGCTTGATTTCTTAGAAGACTCCGAAGTTACTCTCCGATGTTCTCTCGAGAACTGATGCTCATCGCTTCTGCGATTCCCCTTCCTCCATCAACCCCTATGGATGATGACATACATATGTCGTCTAAACTTTATTTTCCAATTGCTCTTGTTTTTATGAGATGCAACGAATTATCTTATCGGGGATTCATCCATCATCAGTTGTCATGGGTATCGAAAGTTCTTCGACTTACTATTCGGTCTTCCAAAATCCTCTGTAGCCTAATGTTCATGACCTTTCTCACGTGCTTACATTAAAGTACTTGTCTTCTTCAGATCAATACATCAGTCCAAACCTTAACGTTGATCTACCTCTGAGTATTATTCCTTGTAGCTCGACGATATCGCGAAGCTATGGAACTCCTTATGAGCTCCTCATCAACTATGATATTTTCATTAATTCCAGTTTCCTCGTGTTTGAGTTGTTGGACATGCAAATACATCGATAACTGAATCGAGTACACATTGCAATTCAACAACTCTTAGTAATCTTCCTTGCTTACGAGTTTGTACTCGATCATAACAATCCAAGCTGTTAAGCTACATCATCATCGTCATATTGGAGCTCGACCATGCTACCTATACCGTTCATCCCTGGAACACAATTCCAAATGTGAGTTAAGCTTGCATCAAGCTTTCCGCATCATGTTAGTGGTCCTGAAAGGCAATCTCAATTCTAGGCTAGCAGTATTAACTGTGTTTCCGGCAACCTGTAGCTTCACCATTCCCTTGCTTGATGCCATCGCTGATCGATTACATCTTCATGAAGTTCTCGACAATTGTGTCGCGGTCATCGTCAGCATTCCGATATCTTGCAGGGTATCAATCGAATGCATGTTGACAAATACCATCGTTGCCCCTCGATGATTGTATTATCATCGACATCGTTGTTTACCTTCCCTCCAACACAAACGTGTTCATGTTTCGTGTTGTCCCTTAAGTCCCTTGCTATTCAGCTTACGTTATCTTCTACCTTGGAGTATTACTATCTTTTCTGTCAAGAATGTGGTGAGCATCATTGCACCTCTTAAGAATTCTCGATATAGTGATACTTCTCGACATCACCATTCATTTTTTTTGGGTCCCGTGTTGTTTCAAACCGGAATACCAACAAGTGAACTCAAATGTGTGATTACAATACTTCTGGCAACCCTGTTGCCTTGAGTTTAACAACTGATTGTTTCATTCTTAGTGTGTTGGGTGTTAACTCATCATTTTAGCATTTGTCGTGCTACTCACTCAGTAATTCCGAGTGCACCCTTTTACCAATGTTTAATTGTTGTTGTTCCCTCAAGCATACGACATTATACCATTTGATTTGACAAATGCTATCTCTTCGATATTTTAATTTTGGCTGTCAAACTTTTGAGGGATTGTTGTTGAGCCCATCGGCCACACCCTCAACTTCTCTATGTTCCACGATGAAGCTCTTGAAATCATTATCCTTGTGCCTAGCTCATGAAGGATATGTGGATAGTAGAAGTGTATTTCCCAAAGTTCACGTGCACTCTTTCCGCCGTGAATATGTGAAAGTTTTGTTTTGCTTCCTCTCGTGAAATACCAAATCATTCACGGATGCGCGAAGTGTTATATGTTTTGAAGATTTGTTATCTGCACTTGATATAACTTCTCTGAGCACGCCAAGCCACTAGCTGATTTGATCAACGGAAAAGAAGTTCTTTCATAAGAGCTAATCCAGACTTACACATGGAACCTTGTCATCCTCGATGATGGTTCCACAATGAGAACTCGGTTGCCTTTTGAGATAAGAATTTCACGTGGGCACGAATGTCTTGACATGGTGGTCATGTGCCTTACAATCGAACTCATGATCCAATACTTGCTTCCGTAGTTCATATCCTGAGAATCCGGCATCATCATCTTTTCTTCTCAGGTATCTTGAGTCTGAGGAATGCTAACACCAACCAGATCTGAATCTCTGGCAGATATGATGGCTGGAACATTTTTCCAATAATTATAACTTTGGTCTTATGTAACCCGGTACGGTGATGTCTTGTCTGGCACACCGGGCCGAAGGACCTATTGTTATAAATTCTTCCATATGTAAGATTCGCCATCTCCCATGCGGAAACTATATGCCTTATTTCATAAGTTGCTCCTCATGGATCCTCTTTGTGTACCCATTGGTCCGACCTTATCGGATGACCATGTCGATGCTACCTCGAAGCACGGATGTGGTACTTCAAATTTCAACCGGAACATTGGAAGCGCAATGCTAGATTGTTCCTGGTCAATTATCCAGACCGCGTGGTATGGGTAAACATCATGATTCTTCTTGTCTCCTTATCAAGATGGTTAGGTATTGGATGACCTATCATGCATACCATACCCTATGTTTTCCTCGCGAATGGTATACCTTAATGCTTGTGTGTGTGAACACATTCTCATTCCCATGGGTCTGTTTGACCTTTCTTGTGACATAACTTATCTAAGCAGTGTTAATTCCCTGCTTTGGTAAAATTCTCGGTATACGACTCTGTCAGTAAGACCCTGTTACTATTGTGGATAACATTCCGGTAGCCGCCGGTGGACGAGAACTTTGCCTATTGGCCCGCCTCGTTACAACGAGCAGGAAAATAGTTCTATTCGTCCCCCGCCCTTGGTACCAATGTGGTTACCGACATAACTAGCAGGTTATCATCTGGCATGTCTTGCTACCAAGACCGTATACTATGTCACCCCTCTACCTACTCTCGGCCCACATGGTGGACCCATAACCCAAAGTTTCACAGGATTGAAACCTAGCTCTCGTGTACATCTTTGACTCCAAAGTATCCTTTCACTTGGCTCATATGGAATTCCCGAGCCACCGTTCAATGGACTGATCACTCCCTGGTCCAGATGTTATCCAACATGCCAAAGATCAAGTCCGCATTAATTACAACAATCTGAAGGCTACTCAGTTCCGTCAGAAAAGTCAGTATGACTGTCCTCATCAAGATATGGTCTATCAACCTGGCGAAAAGGCTTATCTTCGTGTCACACCAATGAGAGGTGCACACCGTTTCGGGATCAAGGACAAGTTAGCTCCTCGCTATATTGGTCCTTTCACTGCTCTCGAAAGGCGTGAGAAAGTGGCTTATCAATTGGAACTGCCGTCAGACCTTTTCCCAGGTTCACGATGTCTTCCATGTGTCTCAGCTCCCCCGCTGCTTCAAGGATCCTATTCGAGTAGTGGATCATGATATGCTTGAAATGCAACAAAACCTCTCTTATAGAGGACATCCGGTCCGCATTCTCGACCGGGCTGAATGTAAGACTCGTCGCAAAATCACCAAGTTCCTTAAGGTGTTGTGGTCAAATCATTCTGAAGATGAAGACACTTGGAGACGCGAGGATCATCTTCGCGATGAATACCCCGAGCTCTTTCCTTCTACCTCTAAATTCTCGGGACTAGAATTCTTGTTAGTAGGGGAGAGTTGTGACATCCCCGGATTAAGCTAATTAATAAATATAGTTAGACTATTGTAATCACATGCTAATGCTGCTATGTCATTGAGATTAGCTAAGCAAAATCACCACTTGACAAAAAAAACCAAAACAAAAATCAAAATCAAAATTTAAGTAAAATAAATTATTTATTAAAACTAATAAATAAAATCGTGATTGAGTTGAAACTATTCCCTAAGTAATCTTCAATAAGAAACCAACGTCATTTGAAACATAAAAGTTGCCCTTATCTATTTTTGAGTTAAACCAACAACACCTAAGTGGCCTATTTAAAACCTAACAAAATTCAAATCAATTCAATTGGGCCTCAAACTTTTCTTGTACTAGCTTAATATATTCTCTAGTAATTATGTGACAAGTTTAATATGCAACAAGATTTGTTTGGTACAAAAGAAAAATACAAAAGAGAAAGAAAACACAAATAGTAATTAAAAAAAACCGAGCCCCCCGTGGCCGACTGGGCCAAAGTGGCCCAACAGGCCACAAGCGCCGAACCCTAGCGAGCGAGACCCGACTCCCTTCGCTCTCCCTCCTGCCGCCGCTAGAAAGGGACGAGGGAGCCCTCCCCTCGTCACCCCCACCAACTGTCGCCCCACCTACCGTGCCCACGTCGCTCGCGTCCTCCCCCTGGCGCTCGTTCCCCGCTCGGCCCTCGTCTCCCTCCCCTTGCGAGAACCCCCCCCCCCCATCGCCCCCTCAGATCCACACCCTCCCCGGTCGGCGAGCTCTCCTGCCTCCTCCCGCCGGCGAGCCCCCTCCCCCACCGGGCCTCCCCACGCATCACCCTTCACCGCCGGTTCCCTCACTGAACGGCGAGCCTCCCCATCTCGGCCCCTTCAACCGCCGGCCGAGCCCCTCCCCTGCCTCCACCCGACCGGCCGGCCCCCACCTCCAACTCCGGAGACCACCATGACCGGCCGGCCTCCCTCCCCTTGAGGCCGGGAAACCCTCACCGGATCCGTCCGGCCCCTTTTTCACCGGAGGGCTCTCCTCTCCGGCCACGACTCCGGGAGGCCCTCTCCGACGACCGGCACCACCATCATCACCGCGCCATCACCACCGTCACCTCCGCCCTCCCGCGAACTCCGGCTTCACCGGGCCGTCTCATCAACGTTGGTGAGCCCCTCCTCGGGCTCCTCCCACCATCGCGTTCCCCTCACCGTCCCGGTTCCGTTCCGGCAAACGGGGCTCCGATGCGTCGACGTTTGACTCCGGTAGGAGGAGTTGAAGTTGGCTCTCTCCTATGTTGAGTTAGCAGAGAGAACTCTTTGTTGTGTTCTCTATTGTTTGTTAATAGAGAGAGATGAGAGTGTGAGAGTTAAATAAAATAAAAACAAATGATGTATTAGATGCGTATGTATGTATGTATGTATGTATGAGATGCGATGTATGTAATATAGATATTTGGAGGAATACGATATTGACATGATTATGTGTGTGTGAATAAAATCGGGTATTTGGCCTAAGGTCACTTACCGGTGGGGCCAACGCACCCGCTGTCTATGACAGGGAGGCCCCATGTGATAGTTAAAATAAATAAATAAAAATAATGTTAATGTTTTTATTAAATAAATAAATAGATATATATTAGTGAAATTAATTAATTGGATAATTAGAATAATTAGAGCATGTCACGTGGGTCCCCCATTAAATTAATCTGATTAATCAATATTTAATCTATACTAAAACTTGTGCCTATGACGTTCGGGACCCGTTGGTCAGTTGACCAGTCAACTGTTGATGTCAGCATGACATCATGCTGATGTCATAATAGCTTTTTACTAAATTATTTAAATCTGTTTTTAATTCCTAATTATTGAATAAAACTTTAAAAATTAAGATTAAATAATCCGTAAGTCAGATCAAAATATTTTCAACATGAAAGTTGATCAGCAGAACGAGACGAACCCGGATACACGGTCCATTCGTGTGTCACGCGTCCCTAGCATAGAAAACATGGAACTTTTCCATCATTTCCAGTATGACCGGTAGTAGCCCGAGACCCGGAAAATATCGTCAGATATTCTTCCGACCCGTCTATGACGGATGTTGCTGCGTTAGCTCATGTCTAGCCTGCATCTTGCCATGTCATGCTTTGTGTTGCACCATTGCTATTATTTATTGTTTCTTCCCCCTCTTCTTACCGGTAGACCCCGAGACTGACGCTGCTGTCGGGTACATCTACGACCCTGCCGATCAGTCCTTTGCCGCGGAGCAGCAAGGCAAGCAAATCCCCCTTGATCATTCCTATATTGCCTATGTCTTTCTTCCTACTGCTTGCATTAGTATTTTGCTACTGTTGTAGTTAGCTCCTATATATGATGCATAGCCTATTTTTTTTATGAACTGCTACTTTCAGTCCTGTACCTTTAATATGCTTAGTATAGGTGGAGCAGTCATCCCCTCTGACCCCGTAGTCCAGTTGCACGGCTTGTTTTCAAATCTCGATCTCTGATCGACGAGCCAGACCCGACACAGCACATACACCCCCCTTTGTTGTACCACGCTACAGAGATACTATCGGGTACCGAGGGTGACACCTCGCTAAGTACTCCTGATGATATCTCTGTAGTATAGCTAGTCGGTCGTGGTTATCGAGGGTGATTCCTCTTTCACCATTCCCAATGACGCCTCTGTCGTGCAACCCCTCAAGTGTGGGACCCCCAAGGGTGATTCCTCTAAACCCACCTTGACGGGTACATCATTCGGAATCCAACGAGGGTGATACCTCGGATTCCCCCCCCCCCCGATGTTACAACCACACAGTTACTCGACCATGTTACTGGGATCTTTGGTGATTAGTTGTAAGACGGGTGGATTCCCGTGGGACTGTGTTGTTGGCCTAATTAAAATGATAATGGATTTGGGTATTTGATCTGGGTTGGTCGGAGACCTTTTCGCACTAACCGGCTACGCGGGAAGAATTATGGGTACTCGGCGCCGCAGTATCAGCCGAAGCTTTTCAGATGTCAGCAATCGTAGTGGCGCGCGCCCGAGTGGTCCCGAGATGCATTGCACTTGTGATTAAGGGATGCTAGGACTGACGTCGGCCGCCCTCGCATCGTGCAGGAGCGCGGAGGGGAACTGGGCCCATGAACCCTTTGCGCTTAGGATTTAGACCGACGGGCTGGCCTCTGTGATTAGACTTAGGTGGGGCTGCGACGTGTCGATATTCCGAGGCCGGGCAGGACCCAGAAAAGTATGTCCGGCCAGAGTGTTATCGAGCGTGACGGGACATGTGGTGCACCCCTGTAGGGACGAAAATTAACTATTCGAATAGCCGTGTCCACGGTTACAGGACGACTTGGAGTTGTACCCCGATCTTATACAACTACAATTGTTACTTAACTGGAATTAGTTTGTCCCGGGATTGCTTCCTCGCACGGAGTCGAGGGAGGATCTTTAGGCGTCACCTCACTTTAATTTTGCTGCAACAATATGACTATTATTGTTTTACCCCCCTGTTCTACTCTCGTCTATTGCTGCAAGACCCTGAAGATGCTAGTCTTCGATAGGACTAGGCCTTCTCTCTCTATTCTCGCATTGCTCCAGTCAGTTCACATATAACCCCCCTGCTTTGATACTGATGCATACTTAGAATAGATCTGATGTAAGACTTGCGAGTACTTTGGATGAGTACTCACCGCTGCTTTGCTCCCCCCGATTCCCCTTGATCCATTTGCTGCGACCACATGATGGAGCCCAGGAGTCGATTTTCCTGCTGACGCCTGCCGTCCCGATGGTGTCTTCTTCATGGAGGCCGCTGATGATCAGGAGTAGTTAGGAGGTTCCCAGGCAGGAGGCCTCGCCTCGTTCGATCGTGTTTTCTTTTGTGCTAGCCTTCTCTAAGGCACCTCATGTTTTATGTCTGTACTCAGATATTGTTGCTTCCGCTGACTCGTGTGTTTATCGAGATTTCGTATTCTAGCCCTCGAGGCCCTTGGCTTGTAATATGAAGCTGATGTTATTTTATTTGAGTCTAGAGTTGTGTTTTGATATCTTCCCGTGAGTCCTTGGTTTGATCGTACGCATTTGCGTGTATGGTTAGCGTACGATTAAATCGAGGGCGTCACAACCCCGACATATGAGCATCCTTTATTTTTGTACTGAACACGGTGGCCCATCATGTTGTCACTTATCTTTTCTTCCATCCTCGTCAATGATGGTCGTGGTTAAATTTCGTTGATTGATGTCCACTATCTTTTTTCTAAAATGCATGGACATTTTTTTACTCAGTTTATGAACTTTTTTTAAATGAGGAATATATTTTGAAATTCAAGATTTTTTTTAGTATTTCTCAACGTTATTTTTACTTCATAGACATTTTCTTCGAATTCAATAATATATTTTGGATAAATGGTCATTTCAAAAATCAGGAACATTTTATATTTGCTGAATATATTTTTCAAAATTGTGAATCATTTTATAACATGTGAATAGTTTTTAAAAATCATCAATTTTTTAAACCGTGAACATTTTATTATTTCCTGAACCTATGTTTCAATTCCAAAACTTTCTACGGTTTCATGAACAATATTTTTCAAAACTAAAAAAATTGGAATTTTGAAAAATCATGAATTAGTTTAAAGAAGTACAAAATAAATGGTATAATAAAACATGGGCTGGCCCATGAACTCGTGTTTGCTGCTATAAAAAGAGAAAATCAGTGTCCATGTGATCAAGTTTTGTCGATTGATGTAAACTTATCTTTTTTCTAAAATGCATGGACAGTTTTTTATTCAGTGAACATTTTTTGAATCTATGATTTTTTTGTAAATGGGGAACAACTTGGGTATTCGATTTTTGAAAATTCATAGACATTGTGTGAATTATTTTATAATATGCAAACATTTTTTAAAACCATCAACATTTTTTGAATCCGTGAACATTTTCTGATTTTCTGAACCTTTGTTTTAATGTCCAAACATTCTATGATTTCATGAACATTTTTTTCAAAACTAAAAAAATTAGAATTTTGGAAAATCATTTATTAATTTAAAGAAAAAAATATATTGAAATACTAAAACATGGGCTGGTCCATTAACCCATGTTAGCTGCTATATACAAAGAGAAATAATTGGGATGAAAAAATGTGTGCCTACCAGGGGTCCAACCTGGGTGTGCTGTGTGGAAGGCACCCGCTCTAGCCACCACACCGAGCGCGTGCTCATGATTTTTAGTTCTCATATCTTAATAACTGCACGCGACGACGACTTTGGCAAAATAAATCTGAACCGTTTTTTCACTTATGGATGGCATAGTGTGTAATTTAAGCCAACTTTAAGGGTAATTTTAATGACGTATCACAGAAGCAATAGGTGCTTTATTAATAGGTAAAGATTACCTCGGCAAGCCACCAGAATGTATGGAAATCAACAAAGATGCAACACATGTGGAAGTCGCACTTGCCTATTGAGAGGCGCCGCCTCCATAGCTCTTCAGGGATTCGGCAACTGAAGCCAAACAAACCCCAAGGTCCTTCAGAAGATTTCATTCTGCATGCCGGGTAGTCTTTAGGCGGAAAAAAGTACAGGGCACATTCCCTGCATCTCCTAATATCAAGCTCAAACTCCCCTGAGTGTCCAAAGCCAAGATCATGTGCCGTCACCCTCAATACTATGGACATCCGCCTCAGAGCCACCACATTGTTGAGGATGCACAGTACCATCTCAAGCTGACTTCTTAGACCCATAAATCATGAAACCTTGAACTGCTCAATGGGTGCATGGCTGAAAATGCCAGTAGGTTTCAGGCTCGTTGGAAAACCCTACCGACACATGTGGAAGCATCTGAAAATGTAAGGTTGTCGAAAGTTAGATAACTATACACAAGCAGCATTGGAGACTGAACCTTAGTTATCATCTATTTAAATTAAATTTAACATTCCAAATTACAGTTCCATGTAGTCCAATCTAGTATAAGTTACAGTGCAGTACAAACTACGACGAACCAAATGCAACAATCACTAAGCAGACATCGTTTGTCTCAGAAGATAAACAAGAGACATGCAACAGAGTAAAGAGGGACACTTACATTTAGCACGAGCTTTTGCAGAAGAGGGGCCAACTCTATAAGACTCACTAAGCGAAGAATCCCATTCCTGGCTCTCGAGTTCCTCGGAATACTTACAATCAGTCAGACACCCCCAGTTTTATCAGATTACTGAACTTCCTCAGGCACTTTGAAATTCTTGATGGTGGTACTACGTAGACAAACAAAAACACGCAAATCTCGCTGAGTAGCTAGTTTCATAGGCACAAATTATTCACTTCAATACAGGTAATTCACAGCAAATATTGATCACTCCTATGAGGAGGCAGCAGAGAATACAAGGTTATATCAGTTGTTGGTTCACAAAACCTTCCTAAAAAAACTATAGCAAATATAAAGAAAGATCTTGCTCTTTGCACTTGGGTCCTTCTGTCAATGCTCAGGTTTCACTTTGGCATCTCCATTAGGAAGAGCACTTTAGGACTGAGCCAACCTCTTTGACTCCTGGATAAAAATGAGTCAATAAGAAGCTAAAGCGGCAAAATACAAATGAATGAATAAGAATTATTTTGCGCTCATTTAACAGTCCAATCTGAAAGCTAAAAATTAGCAGGACGAAACCGTAGTTGTGTAAATCTACAAAGAATGCATCACCAACACAAAAGTAAATTCTGACCTCACCTAGATTAAGTCCTGACACCAAAATCGGCTTAATTAGCAGGTTCCAACAGAACATAGATATATACAGGTCTTGCTCTCACAACTTCCGGAAGGGGGCAAAAGATGCATTGAGCGATGTGATAACCAAAACATGGAGCTGCATATGATTGCTAAAGTAGTAAAATATGATCACTACACTGTTACTGGTCGACTAGAAGATGAGCGTTAAACAAAATTTTCAATGAAGATAAACATGTGAAGGAACAGCCGATCCTAAGAATGCAGGCGTATTTCCACTTACAGCAGAAGAAGTAGCACGTATCTGCCTGTACGCTTCAACGTCGTCTGGAAAAGCTTCTTCCAGCTCCTCAGGAAGATGCTTCCTTAGGCTCTGACACAAACATATTGACAATATTATTTCACAATTGTAATCGTGAAGCAGCTCCTCTTGAAGATCGTATAAAACACAGACAAAAAGTATCATAATCATAGAGGAAACAATTATATGAGCTTTTTGCATCTATTTTGAGCAAGAGTTCAAGACATATATCAGTGTACAAAAGTCATACGAACTCAACGCCTAGAGTTGGAAGCAAAACATCAGAGAAGAAAAATGGCAGGGTAAACTTGGCGAAATGAATGCACAACTTGAATCATAATCAAAAGTAGTACAAACGTAGCTATGAGGATACGAGGCGGTGAAATGAAAAGTAGCCCCTCCTAATCACGGCCAAGATAGTCTTGTCACAAACTGAACTCACGGCACCAATAAATCATAACGAACACTACAAAATGGTAGGCCTTAGAGTTTGAGGTATACATCAGTTTCATAGATTCTATACAAGTATTAGATATAAAATTGCATCCACCCTTCTTATAAAGCTCGATAATACAGTGACTGGAATCTGCATCAACAACATAGTGAACACTGGTCCTACAATTCCACATTGAGTTAGGGCAGATTACTGGCAGTAAATGGGGGTAACATGGAACGCGAGAAAGCTTCGAATATGGAAAGTCTCCTTAAGAACTGATTGACAGTAGTTTGTGCACCATTACCAATTTAAGGTGGATAGGAAGGGGGTGATTCTGTTCTTCCTGAGAATAAGTTGTCATAGTGCAACTGAATTGCATAATGGAATTTAATTCATGAAAACAGAGATGGATTCCCGTGATTGTAGTTTGGATGCCACTATATCGAGTGACAGGGCTATGCTGGTTCCTTTTCACATGGCCAACACAATTTATCCCCTTCAAACTACACCAATGTCGACTTATATGAAAAGCATACTTCCCTGGCAGTAATACCAGTTATGTTTTCATCAAAAAGTTCCACTCGAAATAGATCAACAAGCTTTATCAGTGTCGCTAATATTCATCCACTGTGTCCTAAAATACTAGAAACTGTATCGAGCATATCTATGGGTACGATTGGTTCACAGACGAACTTGTCCACACTTAACAACGATGCAAGCCATACTTACCTTGAAAGCATCGGTCTTGCCCTTGGTGATCTGGTTCTTGGCGATGCAGCCGTTGAGCACGTCCCTGGTGAACTCATCGGGGTTCTTCCCGTCATCAATCAAACTAACAACGCAAGCAACAATCAGGAACACACACAATTCAGGCGAGAGGGTCAACAGCAATGAGCGATAGAGCAAGAGAAGAGACTAAAGGATCTCACTTGACGACCTCCATGGGCACCTGGATGTTGCACCCATCGGCGAGCTTCTGCATCGTGTCGAGCTCCGCCACGAGAGCATTCCTACATCGTACAACACACCAAACCCTAAGGGATCTGCGCACGCAGAAAAGCCGCGGGATTAAAAGGTGGTCGCGGGGGAGGTCTGCCGCGGGTGGTGCAGGGAAGCGAGGGAGCTTACACGCGCTAGAGGAGGGGGAGCTGGGACGCAGAGCTGAAGGAGGAGACGTTGACGTTGAGCTGGTGGAGCAGGCCCAGGGTCTTCTGGATCGAGCCCGTGACCTGCGCCAGGTTCTGCTTCGACGGGTCCCCTCCCGCTCCCCCTTGTACGCCGTTATCGGAAGCGGCCGCGACGACGGCGGCGGCGAAAGAAGAGTTCGGGGCAGTGTTTTCCATGGCGAAGTCATTAGGCGGTAGGTGCCCGCCAGCGGGTTGCAGACGGCGAGCGCCTTGGGTGGGTAGGCTGCGCTGGCTGCGGGCGACGACGTTTAGGAGGAGGAGGAAGGGAGGGGCGCGGGGGGTGGGCTGGTCTTGATCCAGAGGTAGAGGAGGGAGCCGAAGGAGGCGACGGGGGAGAAGGCCTGGTGAGGGAGGAAGGAGGTGAAGGGGAGGCGGAGCCAGTAGCGGCGGTCGAGGTCGAAGGCGTGGAGCCATCCCCCGTCCTCCGGGCGCGGGTGGCCGAGCAGCAGCAGGCGGAGCGCTGGCAGCAGCGCGAGGAACGGCGCCGTGAGGGCCTCCCGGAAGAGGCGCGACACGGGGCGACACGCCACGGCATCCCGCAGCTGCAGCCGCAGGAGGAGGAGGTTGTGGGGTTCATCTTCTTGAGACTTCGGCGGCGAGCGTCTTCGGGAGCAAGTGCCGTCCGCGCGCTGCCTTGCTCCACCATGGTCACTCCGCGCCCAGCCGTCGCGCCGCCGGTCGCCAGCTGCGTCCCGCGCAGCCACCGATTGGATCTGGCAAGCGCGCCGTCTGCTGCCGCCATGCCTCCTCTCCTCGAAAAACATATAGGGTCTTAATCATAAAAGTGAAACGTTTTCCTCACTAAAGAAAGGACTGCGGGTTTATTAACAGAAAACGGAAGGGCCTTTTTGTAAAAATGCCATGACGGACGACCAGAAACCCTATTTGCTTTATTATTAGGGAGAGATAGAGTAATGCTTGGAGAATAATGACATGATGTAGACAAAGAGAATTCAATCAATATGAATTTACCCCATCGTTTTATCCATAGTGGCAACAATACAAAGATGTAAATTGTCCCCTTCTCTCACTCGGATATAGAAACCCGTCAGACTCAACCCACTACAACGCACCCCTCTCACTGAAGGAATATAAATCTAGTTGGACAAAAATGGATCAAAGAGATTTATGAAGCTATCATAATCAAACAAATAAGAACCATAATTACAATTCAGAGAAGACTGATATCTTTATCATCAATAATTTGAACATGAACCCACAATTCATCAGATCCCAACAAACGCACCGCATAAAAGGATTACATCGAATAAATCAAAGCAAAGATGTGATGATCATTGTATTGAAGATCAAGAGAGAGAGAGAGAGCCATCTACGTACTAACTACGGACCCGTAGATTTGTGGTAAACTACTCACACATCACCATGGGAGCAGCAAGGTTGATCTAAAGGTCCTCCGTGATCGATACACCCTCTGGCACAACACCGAAAAAGGGCTACAGATGGCCTCATGATGTAACAGGGACTTGCAGCGGCGTAAAAACTATTTCGGGTGGCTCTCTAGGGGTTTTCGGGTAATTAAGGATTTACAAAACAAAGAAGGATGTGAGGAGGCATCAGGGGCCCACCACACATTAGGGCACGACCACCCCCTGGACGCGCCTTGATAAGTGGTGGCTCCCTTGTGTGGCCTTCGGTCTCCTTCCGAAGCTTCCAAGTCTTATTTTGGTCTAGGAAAAATCATAAAAAAGTTTCGGGGAAATTGTACTTCGTTCGGTATTGTAAACCTGAAAGGCAAAAACATGCAGAAAACAACAACTCGCACTGGGCACACGGTCAATAGGTTAGTGCTCACAAATAATATTAATTCATATATAAACACCCAAAAAGTATCCTAGGATGATAATATTATAGCATGGAACAATAAAAAATTATCGATACATTGGAGACATATCATACACTTCAATTTATATGCAGCACATTATGAAATACCTCTTGCTGAATTTTGTGAGATATGCTTGCTTGCTTCTGACGGGGGAATGCGTGATCCTAAACTAGAGGAGTTCGAGGAATTCCTCCTTACTTTAATAGTGGGAGAAACTAGGAACATATTGAATGCTAGAGCCACCACTCTACATTTCCCATTTGTGCACTACTTCTGTTTATTCATAGGAAAATGTTTAACTCCTATGAGTCAGGGAGGTGGTCTCAGCTCCCCCACCCTCGTTGTTTTGCGTCGCACACTATATGGTGATAACACTTACAACTTAGGAGCTATTGTCGCGCACCGCTTACATCTTAACCGAAACAAGGGCAAGCTTCATGGTGGAATTTATGCCACTCGTTTAGCAAAACGTTTTAATGTTGCCATACGCCCCACTGATTAGTTGTTGCCTAAAGTTTTCCTTGATCATCAGCCTATGTTAGAGCACTAGACCATTGATGAACCTAAGCCCCCGTAGTACATTCGTTATAGCCTAGTCTACAGGATGGACACCCATGATATTATTGTGTTTCGTTCACCCTCTTTGTTTAATCATCATGCTAGGAATGGATACACCATCATGTTAGAATATATAACTACTTACCAAAACGAGTTGGTTGCGGCTGAGGCCGAGGCCCAAGCATGGGACGCTTAGGTACCTCAACATCAATACTTTAGCGGACCAGATGACTACTATTAGTGGTGATTACCAAGCTAGGCAAAAGCCTAAGATTGGGGGAGTACGTATTTCTCACCAACATTACACTCATGTTTAAACAATTAATATAAATTGTCGTTGTTCATCCTTTTTCGTTGTATATCCATGTTAGCTTTATTTTCCGCTTTATTCTTGTGTGTTCTGAAATACTTTGAAATTCAAAATTGTTTCTACTTCTTCCTAAGTTTTCTCTCTAGTTTAAATTACATTGTAGTATTAAAGAAAACCCAAAAATATTTCCTTTGCATGTTGGGAGCTTTCCCATGTAAATAGTTTTTCTCGTTTTGTTGTTCCCTTGTTTATTTGCTTTCTTTGAAAAAACAAAAACTCCAAAAATAACTCAGTGTGTTTCTCTGAATTTCTTTTATTTTCTTTGATTCGTTGAAAGGATAAGACCATGATGAAAATGTTGAGTGTCTCTCATATGCATTATTGTTGATCTAACAAAATAGGCAATATTACAATGTATTTTCCTATGTATAAACTGTTTCACAGATTCGAGTTAGTCCATGACTCACTTGCATTATCATCAGTTTCACATCATTTGGTCATGCAAGTGAACGACAATAATGCCGATATTTGATGAAGTGATCATGGTAAAGGAAGCTGGTATGAACTCTCCTTGTTTTTCGTTTTTGTAAATATGTTTAGCTCATTCAATCTCGATTCGGTATATTATGAGTGAATATTTTACTATGACAATTACGGATTATGGCTTCTCATGCCATGCTTAAATAGCTAGGGGTGGATAATGACTTATCTTACACTAGTGAAGAAAATCCTAGCTATGGTGTGGCAAAAATGGACATGCTGGCGTGGACACCCGACGCCACCAATATGGCGCCACTGTTAAAATATAGTGGTGGCGTTGGAGACTACGCCAGTACTATTTCGAGTACCTATGGCGTTCGAAAGAGTTGCATGCCGGAATTATCGTATTTAGCTAATAAAAAAATACTACCACCTTCGCAAATTAAACGTTTCAACAATTCACAAAATAGTACCGGATAGCTTCACAAACTAAATATAGTATACCAAATTCACAAAAAGCAATATCACATGTATCTATTCCCCACTCTGGACACTAACTACTTTCTTCTAAGGACTAAGTTAAGCTCACGAAGGTTATTCCTATTCATCTGCCCCTCCATGATGTAATGTGCTTCCTTCATCTTCAGTTGAGTCTTCTCCTTCCTCAGGACTGGTATTTCCTTCTTGACCTCACTTATCTCGAGGTTCAGCGAGTCGACCTGACATTCTACATTGAAAATCTTGTT
This sequence comes from Hordeum vulgare subsp. vulgare, assembly GCF_904849725.1. Lineage (NCBI taxonomy): Eukaryota > Viridiplantae > Streptophyta > Magnoliopsida > Poales > Poaceae > Hordeum > Hordeum vulgare. Next base: position 241,086,046 of record NC_058524.1, on the reverse strand, counting down.
CTAGACAATTTCATTGTCGTCGATAATCTTGTCCTTCTCCTTCTCCCGGGAGTTATTCAACTCCTGTAGGGCCTTCATGATAGACTGACGTGACACGGTCAACTCGTGATTGAGCACGTCCATGTCACGTGTCTCCTGCACAACGAGTGTTGGAGAAGGCGGACCAGCTGGTACGATGCCTGGAAAGGGTTTCAAATCATCAACAATTAATAAATCGTTAGGTATATGGATGTTTGCAATGCTAGCTCATGCATGATTTTTGTAACCATAATTACCTGGTTGGTGCTCATGTCACCTTTGTCTGGGCCATATCCAGAACAATGGTCACAGGAGCCTATCCACAAACTAGAGTCCAACATGCTACCAAACACATAAACATGAGACAAATTAAGTGATAACGAATTACGAGTGTGCTACCAAACACATATATATGTTACCAAACACATATGAAAAACGAATTATAAGTGTGCTACCAAACACACATGCTGCAAAGCAGAGGAACAAATGTATGACCATTGATCAATATTTTGGGCAAAAGAAGGAGCACTTGGGCTCAGGCCAGTCCTACCCATATCCTGGGATGCCCAGTGATTGGTCTCATGGCTCATATATGTAACCTCGGCCTCCTAGGAGGATTGTACTTACCTACCTTTTCAATGAAATGAAACGCAAAGCTTTTACAATTTCTTGAAAGTATAAACCAAAGGATGCATGAGTCTATCTAGGCTAATGTATTTTCCCTATGAAATGTGAAGAATTTATACAATATAATATTCCTACAAATCATTTGCTAATTAGGCTTAGTAATTTGGTAAGGAGAAAATATACCAACTACCATCGGGCAACTAACCCTAACCCTAAGCAAAATGAGAGAGGGAGGGGGCGCTGGACTTACCGCGGAGCTGCTCGGGGGGGGGGGGTGTTGGCGAGCGTCGGCGGTGGCGGCGGAGGGCATCGTCAATAACGGTAGCCGGCGTCAGTGGCGGCGGCGTCAAACGGAGGTGGCGGTTGTGTCTCGTGGAGGTGGTGCGGCGGCGACATTGGGCGGTGCGCCGAGGGAGATCGAAAGGTGGATGGGCTCGAGTTGGGATCGAGAGGAGGACAAAAGGATCATAAGTTTTTTATTGTGCGCGGTCGGGAGCTGTTAAAACCGACTACTGCTGGCGTGGGCCTAATGGGCCTAACTTGCCATGCGAGGCCTAATTTGGCAACGCTACCACTAAGAAAATAGCTATGCCATACGAATTTGGCCTATGTTGGCACTATTTGAAAATATTAGTTTTGCCGTTGGTGAGAAATGGCGCGCCAAAAACAAGAGTTGTGGCTAGCCATTTCTCCACTAGTGTTATGTTTCAACATGCATTAAAATGGTTATGATGTGGTATTGTAGTATGATATTTCCCTCTCAATAATTCAAGCGGCTTGACTAGGCCCATGTGCAAACATGCAGTTGATTCAAAACCAATGCAACCTTCATGATGTTTAAATTGAGAGTGTTCACATCCTACCCATGCTAATGTCCAAAGTTAATTATTCACAATGCATGATTATGACCGTTTTTGCTCTCTAGCTGGTCATTTCTCAATCTATTGCTAGCCTTCACCTGTACTAAGTGGGAATGTTGCTTGTGCATCCAAACTCCTAAACCCAAGTTATGCCAAATGAGTTCACCATACCTACCTATATGCGGTATTACCCTATCAATCCAAGTAAATTTTCATATGCCACCTCTAAATATTAAAATAAACATTTCTTGTGTGCTCATATCGCTCATGGAGCGATGGGCGGTCGATATCTTCCATGTTAAGAGGGTTATTCTCAAGATAGGCATTTACTCACATGTCATTGCAAGAGAGATGCTGGTAAAAAGGATGCCCAATCATGCATAATCTAAATTTAATTAAACAAAACTCCTTGGGACAGTTGACATCTTGGTAGACACCCATGGATTCGGTCAGCAATGGTTTGTGTACGGATGGTGGCAAGGAGTAAACTTTATATTTCCGCTTGCAAACCACCAATAATGTGTTTGATATGGAAGGTATTAAAAACTCTATTGTAACGTTGACAGAAAAGGACACCACCCAAAATTACAATTAATATCTATTTTAAAACCTTGAGTTCCGGCACCTCTGCAAATCATTGTTTCCCTCTGCGAAGGGACTTTCTATTTACCTTCATTTTATTTTACTTTTGAGTTATCACCGTTTTATTAAAGCACCAGATCTGAGAGCACTATTGTCGTTCTTATGCATTTAGTCTAGTTAATGTTGGAGGTGTGCATGACTCGATCTTTCCTACACTGAATTATAATACTATATCACTATTTGTATCTTAGAGGTGCTCTACATTTATGTTTTGCGGTCTTAGAAAGGGATAGTAAAATACCATTTCATCATACTATATCATGATTGTTTTGACAAATTGCTGGCATGTGAGATATTTTATTATTGCTTGCTAGTTGGTTATGGATTGCAATGAGTAACTATAATGTTTGATTGATATCATGGACATGGTTACTTACGATTTATGTTAAAACCTGAACACTAGCTAAGCATGTGCATAACAACGACAACAAAAGAGTTTGTAAAAGTTTTCTTTATCACTTACAATTTATCAATTGAATTGCTTGAGGACAAGCAACTTGGGGGAGTTGATATGTCTCAAACCTATCTACCTTTACAAAGACTTTTGCTCTTGTTTTCGACTCTAATTTGTATGATCCGAATGAAACTAGCCAAGGACTGACGTTGTTTGCAGCAGAACTACCATGGTGTTATTTTTGTGCGGAAGCAAAAGTTCCCAAAATTGGATGAAACTTTTTGTGATTTTTTCTGGAATATATAATGAATTATGGTGCGAAGAACCACTAGAGGTGGGTGTGCTAGTGGGGCACAAGCCATCACGGCGCGCCCACTCCCCTAGGCGAGCCCTGATAGCTTGTGGGGCCCACGTGGCTCCCCCGACCCTAATTCCCGTCCTATAAATTCACCTTGAGGAAAAAAATAGGATAGAATATTTCATCGTGTTTCATAAGACGGAGCCACATCCACCTCATGTTCTTCCTCCAGAGGGCTGGTCTCGAGTCCTTTTGGGGCTCTTGAGAGGGGGATTCATTGTTGTCGTCATCACGAACCCTTCTCCATCAACAATTCCATGATGCTCACCACCGAGAGTGAGTAATTTCTTTGTATCTAGGCTTGCTGGACGGCGATGGGTTTTGGATCAGATTGATCATGTAATCGAGTTAAGTTGATAGTGCTTGATCCCTAGTATGCATTATGTTATGAGCTTGATGTTGCTATGACTTTGTTATGCGTAATGCTTGTCACTAGGGCCCGAGTGCAATGACTTCAGATCTGAACATATTATGTTTTCTCTAAATATGAAAGTGTTTAGAATCTACCTTGCAAGTTGTATGCACCTATTACGTCTTATGATCGCATCCCCAAGGTGATAATAATTGGGATTCTTTCCGATGATTGTCGTATTATGAGGAGTTCTTGCATTCACCGTTTGTTAATGCTTTGTTCCGATTCTCTTTTAAAAGGAGGCCTTAATATCCCTTAGTTTCCATTAGGACCCCGCTGCCACGGGAGCGTAGGACAAAAGATGCCATACAAGTTCTTATCGCAAGCACGTATGACTATATACAGAATACATGCCTACATTATATTGATGAATTGGAGATAGTTCTATGTCGCTCTAATGGCCTACACTTTACACATAGTGAATCTTGTTGAGTTAGTATTGTTGCTGCTAATGCCACAACTCCTACAAAATTGTTGCTATCATTGTCGCGGTTACTACTACTATTTGTCATCCTACTAAACCTTTGCTGTAGAAAGACATCCCAGGTGTGGTTGAATTAACAACTCAACTGCTAAGGCCGGTAAATATTCTTTGGCTCCCCTTGTGTCGAATTAATAAATTAGGGTGAAATACTACCCGTGAAGACTATGGTGATGCGCTATACTTGTGGGTTATCAATCATGCCTTTCAACAAGAGCATGTCCTCTGTGATCTGCCATAGACCATACTTTTACACCTTGTCCTCATGTGATGTGTTGGATGAGTTCATTGCAATGAGCATATTGAACAAGACCACCGAGGACACTGCCGCTCCTGTCCGACGGTCAAGGAAGACCAACCTTTCTTTGAAGGCCAAGGTTATTCCATAAGAGGAAGAAGAAGAAGAAGGGTGTTTCCCCGAAGACACTAAATATGCTTTTCACGGGCACATGGCTCTTGCATCAAGGCAATTTTTGGGCAACAAGAGAGACTCCATGCCCAACTACTCCAAGAACAACTCAAGTAGCTCCACGGGCAAGAGTAAACATGTGAGGACTTGCTTCAATTGCGGCAATGTCAGTCACTTTGATTAAGATTTCCCCTATGAGAAGAGGGAACACAATGGGTGCAAGCTCCTTTGCAAAGATAAGTACAAGTCTTTCCCAGCAATAACAACTTCATGAAGATGGTGCCTCAAAAGGTTTTGGTTGTGCACAAAGAGTACGACTCCGATGCTGATGATGATGCTAGTGGTGTAGGATTGCAACAATCTCTGTTGTCATTGTCGAATCTAAACTGACCATGTTGTCCCTCTTCGACACCCCAACGACAACATTATCACCACCCCCAAGTGTCTCATTTGCAAGCCCACCAGCAAGGTAACATACAACATTAAAACTACTATCACTACTAATCCTTATTTGATGGATTGTGTGTATGAAAATGAGGAGGTAAAGGTGGATGAGAATGAGTTTGACAAGTTCTTGGGTTAGTTCAAAAGAGAGACCAAGAAGCACTTCAATGCTCTCTTGTAATAACTAGGTGAGGCCAATAATATCACTGAGTCTTGCGAGAAGACCATCACTAGGATGGAAGGGCATGGTTGTGAGTATACCGATGAGATTGTAGATCTTTCTCATGCTCTTGAGGAAGAGAAAGGTCATCGTGTGGCTCTTGAGGAGTCACAAAATGTTAACCTTGCTAAACTAAAGAAAGATCATGATCATGCTCAAGTTCATGCTCATGTGCTTAAATCTGAAAATGTTGAACTTGGTATTGGCCATGATGGACTCAAAGGGGAGTTTGATTTACTTGACAAGGATCACAAGGCCTTGAAAAGTGCTCATGATACACACAAAGAATCTCATGATCAACTCCAAGTTAAGCTAACAAAGGAGATTGCTACTTGTCCTCCTTTTGTTTTAGTTGATAACGCACATGCTACTAACACTTGTTCTGAGCATGCTCATCTCATTGAGGATAATGCAAAGTTTAAAGGGAAAGCTGAGATAGGACTTGCCACTTGCATACAAGGTGACAAAAACCTCAATGAACTTTTGAGCATTCAAAAGGAAGTTCTGGCAAAGGAGGATTTGGGTTTGAACCCAAGTCAAAGAAGAAGAAAACCAAGAAGGAAAGCAAGAGCAAACTAGCGCTTCCTCTATAAGAAATGTTTGTCAAAGAGGGAGAGAGTGCTCCAAAGGAGGAGAAGAAGAGGTGGTGGGTGGTGGTTACAAAAGGGGAAAAACCACCCCACCCAACAAAGCCGACAGTTTTAACCCTTTTTAATGTTCTATTCTGTGCTAGTGATGGGCATGTTTATGCCAAATTTATTGGTTCTCCTTATGAGTACATTGAATGGTATAGTAGGGTTCCTAAGACCCTTGTTACTAACATCAAAGGACCAATTCAAGAATGGTTACCTAAAGCCAAGCATTGATCTTATTTAGGAGTTTTTTCGAGAAGCATCATGGTTGCTCGATAGTGGAGCACCAAATCATATGACCGGAAGCAAGAACTTGTGGTGGATGTTCAAGCAAGTTTATCTACGACCACCCATGTCTAATTTGGTGATGCATCAATGTCAAAGGAATTGGGTCTTAGAAAGGTGGTGATCTCTCCAGATTTAACCATTAACAAAGTCATACTTGTTGAGACCCTTGCATACAATTTACGTTTCGTTCGTCAACTTGCACTCATGTGTTTTCTACTTTATTTGATCTTGATAACGTGACCCTTTTGTGAAGGAAGACTCTTAAAGTAGCCTAAGTTGGATATACTGAGAGTGCTCTATATGTGGTCAACTTCTCGGAGAAGCCCACTCAGACTGTGCTACTTGTAAACTGTGTCGGTTTTTACCCAAAGAGGAGAGGAGATGCAGCACGGTAGAGATAAGTATTTTCCCCAGTGAGAACCAAGGTTATCGAACCAACAGGAGGACCACGCGAATGCCCGTCTTCAGCACCTACACACAAAAGAGCACACACTTGCACCCAACGCGGGCAAGAGGGTTGTCAAGCCCCTTGAACTCGTTACTTGCAAGCGATAAGTAGTGATAGATAGATATTGTAAATAAGAAAAACATTAGTAAAAGTGCACCAATATTTTTAGTGTTTTTCTAATATGATTTATGAATACCTGGGGGGCATAGTTTTCGCTAGAGGCTTCTCTCTCGAAGAAAGCATACGGTGGGTAAACAAATTACTATTTGGCAATTAATAGAAAAGCACATAATTATGTAATATTTATTCATGACAATGATCACCTATATATAAGCATCATGTCCATAAGCAAGTAGAATGACTCCTGCGTGCAACTACTACTATTACTCCACCCATCGATCGCTATCCATCATGCATCTAGAGTATTAAGTAGAAACAGAGTAATGATTGGAGCAAGATGACATGATATAGACAAAGTGAACTCAACTAACTTGAATAAACCCCCATCATTTTATCCTTAATGGCATCAATACAATACATGACATGTCCCCTTCTGTCACTGGGATTGAGCCTTGCAAGATTGAACCCATTACAATGCACCACCCCCACTTAAGATAAATCAATCTAGTTGGCCAAACCAAACTGATATATAGTTTTGTTAGATGCTTCTCTTTTGAACATAGCATACGATTGGTAAACAAACTATTGTTGGACAACTGATATAATAGTGCATAGTTTGAACATGTTATTCATGACAATGATCATGTATATAGACATCACGTCCATAAACAAGTACACCGACTCTTTCCTGCATCTACTACTATTACTCCACTCATCAACCGCTATTCGGCATGCATCTAGAGTAAGTACGAAACGGAGTAATGCTTGGAGCATGATGACATGATGCATACGAATTAAGACAAGCAACATGTTTAGACACCGTCGTTTTATCCTTAATGGAAAAAATATAATACATGTCATGTACCTTTATGTCACTCGGATTGAGCACCACAATATTGAACCCATCACAACACACCACTTCCATTGAAGATAAATCAATCTAGTTTGCCAAACCAAATCGATAGATCGGAGAGAAATGTGAAGATATAACAATCATGCATAAAATAATTCAGAGAATACTCAATATATATTCATGAATAATCTGATCATAAACCTACAATTCATCAGAACCCAACAAACTCACTGCAAAATAGGATTACATCGGATATATCACTATGGGAATCGCAATGAACTTTCTATTGAAGATCAAAGAGATAGAAGAAGCCATCCAGGTACTAGCTATGGACCTGTAGATCTGTTGTGGACTACTCACACATCATCATGGAGGAATCAAGGTTGATGTAGATGGCCATCGTGACTGATTCTCCCTCCAACAGGGCATCAGGAAAGGTCTCCAAATGGCCTCCCATCGGAATAGAGACTTGTGGCGACGGAAAAGTGTTCTGGGTGGCTCTCTATTGGTTTCATGATTTTAGAGAATTTATGGAGGTGAAATTAGGTCAGATGGAGCCATGTGGGGCCCATAAGGCATTGGGGCCCGCCTACCCCCTGGCACAAAATGTTGCCTTGTAGTCTCCTCATGTGTTGTTTGATCCCCCTCCGAAGCTTCTAGGTTCTCTTTTGGTCTACAGAAAAACATCAAATAGTTTCATAGTGTTTGGACTCCATTTGGTATTGGTTTCCTGAAAAGCCAAAAACATGTCGAAAACAACAACTAGCACTTGGCACTAGGTTAATGGGTTAGTTCCCAAAAATAATATAAAATAGCATACAATTGCATATAAAGCATGCAAGATTGATAATATAATAGCAAGGAACAATAAAAAAAATTATCGACATTGGAGATGTATCTGCATCCCCAAGCTTAACTCCTCCTCGTCCTCGAGTAGGTATATGTTAAAATCATGATTTTTGATGCGACATGCTACCCAACATGTAATCTCTTTTAGGTATGATCTTGAGAAAGAATGAACTAATTGATATCAGCATAATAATATCCATAGACATAAACAACATAATCATTCATATTCAAAATATACGATCCTTAAAGAATGTTATTCCCTATTCATTTTTCCATATTAGCATGGCATGACTCCTTCCTCACCGCATAAGTATAAATCATGATCTCCTCATTGTCAAGTTAGGTAATTGGATCGTACTTCTAACACGTTTCAATATTTTCAACCTCACTCAGTACATGAGTGTGAACCATGGATATGGCATATGGGTGGAATAGAATATGGTGGTAGAGATCAAAAGGAGTCAAATTGGAAAAGAAAGTCTCACATCAACTAGGTGAACCAATGTGCTATGGATATGCCCATCAATCGATATCGATGTGAGAAGTAGGGATTGCCATTCAATGGATGTACTAGAGCTATAAGTGTATGAAAGATCAACGAAAGCTAAGTGGGGCGGCATCCAACTTTCTTGCAAATGAAGACCTCAGGCATTTTAGGAAGCTCGTCATTGGAATATGCAATCCAAGTTCAATAAAGAAAATTCCAACTAGCATGCCGAAATGACAAACCAGGAGACTGTCTATATGAAAAACATGGGGATCCCTCTAAGGACAAGTGTGGAAAAAGATAGTAGCATTCCCCCTTCTATGTTTTCTCTCATTTTCCCCCTTTTTCTCTTTTTTCCTTCTCCCTTTTTTTCTTCTTTTCTTTTTTATTTTAATTTTCCCCTAGAGTCTCATCCCGGTTTTTGTGGGAATCATAGTATCCATCATCCTTTCCTCACTAAGGCAGTGCCCTAATAATGATGATCACCACACTTTTATTTACTTACAACTCAATATGAAAAATACTATACAAGATGACTCTATATGAATGACTCTAGCCGTGTACCAGGATGTGCAATGATCTAGCATAAGATGTTGGTAATAATGAACGGTAGATTTTCCATAGATACTATGTCAGCTACATGATCATGCAAATTATGATGATGAACACACAAGTCATGATATAGAACGGTGTAAGTTGCATGGAAATATGTTTCAGAATGGCTATTAAATGCCATGATAGGTAGGTATAATGGTTGTTTTCAGGAATATATAAGGTGTCTTATGTGTGATAGAGTGTATCATATCACGGGGTTTGGATGCACGAGCGAAGGCCGCACCGATCCTCGAGATGAGAATGGGCAATGCACGGTACCGAAGAGGCTAGCAATTATGGAAAGGTGGGTGTGCACATATACATGGGTCACATTAGTTATAAAGAACTCATATATTTATTTCAAATCCTATTAGCTCCCTCGAAGAAAATTACTACTTCATACCCCGAGGAAGAAGGTTGGTAGGAAACCATTGCGCGCCTCTGACGCAAAAAACACATAGGATTTCAATCGGACATAAGAACGCTCACACATCATAATCATGCCATAACCAATATTTAGATGAGTAATTCATAACATGCTTTAATATTGATATTTTTACTAACAAATAATCATGTACTCATGTCCTTTCATATTTCTACATCAATATAATTGACCCACGGTTCTCTAGGCTACATGAATGTTTTTATTATATCCTCCTTGAATATATATCCTTTTTGGACTAGTCTTATAACCCATGCATATTGCCATTACTATTATTTAGACTCTCAAAAATATTTAAGTGAACCATGAGCGTACAATTATTACTATAAAATCTTAATGCCATCGTGCTCTAAAAGATATAAGTGAAGCACTAGAGCAACCGCGTAACTCAAAAGATATAAGTGAAGCATATAGAGTATTCTAACAAATTGTGATGAAAATGTGTCTATCTCATATATGTGTGTCCATAAAACAATGATTGTTAAAAACTAAAATAAAAGCGAACTATAATACACAACACTCCAAGCAAAACACATATCATGTGATGCATAAAAATATAGCTCCAAGTGACATACAGCTGGAATGGAAACAAAAGAGGGAAGGCCTTTCAGGGCATACCCGAGCTTAGACACTTGGGTCTTCCATGAATATTACCCTCGGGTTCCTTGGGAATCCCCAAGCTTAGGGTATTTGATACAGAGCATCCCACGGACATCACCATGGCAAGAGTCCCTTTGCCAAGTGACACATGCTACATCTATTTCATACATACAAAGGTGAATCTTCTCATTACACATGTCAACTTATGCCCCTCGAGGATGGTATACTACTTGACACTCCTCTTGTGTGCATGCATTGGTATTGCCAAAGCTTCATGGATGACGAAGAGGAGTGCCAGCACCTACGTACGTCTACACCATCCGTGAGGGAAGCAGGTAAGCGACGACAGAAAAAGGAGGCTGCAAGACCCTCCATGCCCCGGACATCCGGCCCCTGGGCCCCCCTACCAGCTCCAAGGTAGGGCCAGCCAAGCTACACGGCCCGGACATCCGACCCTCCCTGGAAATCTGGTCTTTGGCCCCGGAATTCCGACCGAAAGATGCTAGAACCAAGGGCTCTTTGTCCTGATCCATGCCAGACATCCGACGTGTGCCTGGGACATCTGGCACCTCCACAAATGGACGGACATCCAGCGCCTGCCTGCATGCATGCACGGGCCCGAGGCCAATGTATCTCCCTATCACTTACCCCTTCGTGGCTAGCACTATATATACTCCACCCTCCTTCTTTCTAGGTTTAGCTAATGTTTTGACATCTTTGATTGTTGAGCATAGCTTCATCTACTACCCTCCTCCCATGGAGATCCCTACATGTCAGAAGATCACGTAATGGATGTCAAGGCCCCTTACAAGGGAAGATACCTCGTGGATTCAAGGTCCCATCTCCCCATGGGATTTGGGATGAACTCTACCATGTATCTTACTTTCCTTTGTTGTTCATGTACCCTTGTGGATATTGCATGTTGTAAGTCTAGTGGATGTGTGATTGAACTTGTTCTTGAGTATTTTATCTTCTGATTTCTCCTCGTTCATCCCCGTGTTCTTTGCGTTCTTGAGGAATCCCCTCCAACTCTTGAAAGATCGGAACCCACGGGTGTGCCCCGTATCATATTGGTATCAAGACCGACATTTCTCAAGAACTTGGAGTCACCCCCTTTATTTTCTATCCTAATTTTGTGTGTTTTCGTCCCAATTTGAAAATCACCGCAACAATATCCATACCAAATTTTTTGTGATCTATTATTTCCGTAATATTTTTTTGATTTGGATCCATGGAATTCGTGCTTGGCAAGTAGATCTAGCTTCCCACCACCAAATCCACCCTAATTTTCCTTTTCCACCATCAATTTTGACCCCGAGATCAAAAATTTCTGCCCAAAATCGAGTTCCCGGGGACAAATCGTGATGTGGACATCAGTCCCCGGACATCCACGCCATTGGGCCAGACATCCGGCCCATGGAGTGTAAAATCGTGCAAGTTCATGGCCTCCGAGCCCCGGATATCTGGCCTAACCCCTGGATGTCCGACCCCTCGGATTTCAGCCTCCCAATATTCACCTCTTTGTCCATAACTAATTCATCTGGAATCCGATTTGACGTTCCTTAGCTTGTTGGATAGCTATTGACATCCTGCATCCCACAAAATTAGGTCCATCACCATTTGAACCATCATATTTTACACATTTTGGAAATTTTGTCTACGCCTCCACCATAACTTCCGCATTGTTTTCCCACCGTACTCTTCCACGAGCATGAGCCAATTTTGTTTGATATTTTGAATTGCGGTTTCCATTTCCTAAGGTGTTTCGGCTAATTAGGGAAGGTTCGACATCGATAATGACACCACTCATCATCGCGTTGGCCTCAATATCGACATTGGCTACTTTGCCTTTTGGCACCCCAACCGTAAGCAAGGACGGTAAGCTCAACGAACTCATTGTCTATTTCCTTGCCATTGCTGTGATCTCTCCGAGCCTATTGCCTACCTTACCCATTGAGACTAGTGACTTGACAATTGTCGGGCCATGTTACTTGTGCACCATAGTGTTACTCTTATACCACATAGCTACTTTTAGTGTGCAAATATCTTGTTCTTTGCATTGTGCCATAAGTCTCTCCCGTGCATATCCATCATAATTGTCTCATATCTTGATTCAAGCACCAAGCATTGCTTATAAAAAGAGAAAAAGAGAAAGAATAAAAATATTTTAAGAAAAAAAGAAGATAGAAAATATCTTGTAAGCAATAGCAATAGCATCGCCAAATTGCATATAATATTGGTATCATATCATATCATACTTGATCATCTTGGATCATAAATACATAGCATACTTTGGATTGAAGTGGCACATTTACTCTCATAGGTTGGTGCACAAGCGCGTATCTAGACAATTTGAGCAATCAAGCTATTCTATCTCTAGTATCCATGCGACAAGAGCTTTTCCAGGGTCTTTCACATTTTGTGCTCATTCCTTCATTGCACAGATCCCACTTATCTATCCGTGTGTGTGTTCTTAGTGCCACCATTGCTATTGATCTATTTGCTTTGCATTGCAATTTTGTGAATCTTCCTCAACATTTTCTTTATGTTGACTAATATTTTGCTTGAATTTTGTGCCACTTCTCCTAACCAAGCCACTCGATAAGCTTTACTTGTAGGTGTGAGTGAACAGGTCCGGTACCAATTCCACTATTCTCTCCTTTCACATTGAGTGAAACGGGATACATCCACAACTCTGGCTAACGGTATTGGCATTGTTTATCTCATTTCCCACTCACCTTTGCTGAAGTGTTGTGATGGATAGGCAAATCACATCATCTCCAGTCTTCTATGACAACGACGGCGCGAACAACTACATCAACCAAAAACTTGAGCGACTCGCCATCAACATACGACGCTCTGAAGCTCAGAAAAGAGACTACATAGACAACAAGTTGGATGCACACATGGAGAAACTTCGACATGTGTTGGCCAACTACAAGTCTTCTTCCCCTTCATCATCTTAAAGGCGAATACGCTCAAGTTGCACATCTTTGGAGCACCCATACAATGCAAGCATAAGTCGGCCACATCCTCGTGTTCGAGACTTTCGCCACGACAACCATCACAATCGTGATATTCATCATCACGAAGGGCAAGAAACCTGCAAGAAGGAAGCACTATCGACTACGAGCTCTACATACCACTACAATAAATCTTCGCGAGCTCAAGAGAAGATCGTGCGATGAAAACCAGTAAGGACAAGCTTCAACGCCAACATCAAGGCGATCAACTACATGCATGTGTGGTCCTTTCATCTTCGGAAGCACCGCAAGGAAGATGGCCGAGCATGGGAATTTCCCTTCAGTCATGGAGGAGAGTGATGATGTGCCATCTTCGGCCTTCATCCATGGTGGAAGCGAAAAGACGATAGAGCATGGGATTTTACCTTTGACCACGACGACAAGTGCCGCCCTCTTCAACAACGTGAAGACGGCACCCACATGGGACTTCTACTCGGTGTCGAACACCGAGGCCAAGCTGCGGAGGTTTCTGTGTCACACCTTGTGTTTGTACCGCTTTGCCACATTATGATTTTATAAAATTTGGAGGCATGTAAAACTTGAGTGCTTATGATGATTGAATTGGTTGCTATATGCTTGTTTGCCTATTTGGGTTTTTATACACAAATTTTTCCCTTCTCTCAAAACTCATCTTCTTGCTCCAAATCCTTGCCCAATGACCATCCCATGTGTACACTACAAGAAATATGCTCATACATGACGTTTTTTAAGACGTCGTTGATGAATTCGTCATAAATCTGTGACGATTTCATCCGAGATCATCGTAAACCGTTTGAGGGGATCAAATCTACATATAAATTGCGACGATGTGAGTCAAAAACGTCGTAACTGCATAAGATGAGATCGTCATAACTTTTACGACGATTATAAAAATGTCGTAACACGTTCTAACTATGTTGACATGTCACTCGTGGGTCCATTCTATCCCACCTCATCCTAGTTTGTGAAGCAACCTACTATTCTGTCATTCCAAAAATTCTCGAAAAATTCTCATAAATACTTTGGATCATATGTTTCTCAAATGTGTGAAAACCCTTCCTTCCATAGTTCAAAAATAATTCAGCAATATTCATTTTCCTATTCTGTTCAAAATAGCACTTTGTGAAGGAAGTGCTATTTATATTTCTTTGATTACCCTCATATTTTTTGGGCACTCTTTCATATACAAATCATTGCCTCATGAAAACTTTTGTAACGATTTGCCTAGTAAATCTTTCTCAGAAAATTCCCAAAGTTTGTGTTCACCTAACAGCTTTGTGAAGGAAGTACTAGATAGGAATTTCCTGATGAGTTGAATTTTTTCCACATCATCTATGTGCCCAAAACATAGCTCTCCATAAATTTTTAGCCCCATCTAACAATCCATGTGAGCTCATCATCCAATCTTTGTTTCTGGTAATATTTTCATTTTGTGAAGCAACTACATTTTATATTGCTTTATAGTTGATGACAATTTACCACGGGATGACACTGACCATATAACCCCACTCCACCAAATTTTAGCTCATTTTAATTCAGCTAGTTTCCCTCAATATTTTTCCCAATATTTTGTTTAGTAGAGAGCATTGTGAAGGAAGTACAATTTTTTTTATCCAAATTTTATGAAATTTTTACAGTACCTTAATGTGCCCAAATTACCCTCCTCCTTGAAATTTCAGCTCAATACAATCATCTATGTGAGCCCAGTTTCAATTACCATTTTCTGTCTAGATTGGCACATTGTGAAGGAAGTGTCACTTTGGCATATCCAAATGGTATAATTTTTATACAGTGCCTTCATATGCCCAAATTAACATCATACACCAAATTTCAGCTCAATCCATTCATTCATTTGATCCCAGCTTCAACATCCATATTTCTGCACAATGTGTTACTTTGCAAAGCAAGTGCCACATAGATTCATCCATTTGAGCTAAAAATTTGCCAAGAGAGTCCCCTTAGTAGATGATTATCCTCAGCCAAAATTTAGTCCCATTGGCTATGTGAATTACCCGCACCGCTAATCAAACACTTGGCTGCTAATTCATGTTTGAGCTTAGTTCAGTCTCCTCGTGAGATTCTTCTATTGTATTCTTCTTGCTAACACCTACCAAGGGATTGTCCAACCCAACAGACATGCCTATTCCACCTAGAACGCGTGGCAACGCAACGGTCAGGCGGTGACCATGCGGCTGGCATGCAAGTTCACACGCTCTGGAGTTGGGACCCTCGACCACCATTCAAACCTCGACGTCAAGGCACCACACCATGTATTTCTGATTAAATAGACACTTATATACCTATAAATTATTTTTGGGAAAAATAAAGAGCAAACTATAATGCAGTTGCAATTCAAATTTAACCCGCTTCCAACTGAATCGACATAAATTTGTCTTTTTCACGAAAGTGGATTAAAGTTTTTAACATCCAACCATTTTGTCAATTGTACATTAAATATGGACTATTATTTTATAAAAATGAGTTGGTCCAATTTTGAAACAAATATATGGTATGTCCTTCATAAAAAAACTCATTTTGGTCACTTGAAAAATGAAAAATGAATTTTTCATACAAGGAAAATGAAAACTTTCTTAATCAACATTGTTTGCATTCCAATATGCACCCTTGTGCATAATATTACATCATTTCAACAAACTATGTCATGAATGTGGACATAAGATTGATCATTTGGCTTGAAAGCCATGAATCTTCACACATGATAGCCCATTTCTAAGAACACTTATTTAAAATAATTGTTGTATTACTAGTTTATTATTATTACTAGTAACTTTGTCACATATAATGACACAATGCAAAGGTTTTCCATTTTTTTGAATTTGTTTTGAATTTTTCATGGCCATTTCAATACGCGGTCAAAACAGAGGGTATGACCGTTCCTACCTAGTGGTTGAATCTTGGAAATTTTTTGGTGTTTCTATGATTAAATAGATTCTTATGTACCTATAAATGATTTTTCGGGAAAATAAAGATCAAACTATAATGCAGCTGCAGTTCAAATTTGACCCGCTTCCAACTAATTCGATGAAAATTTGACTTTTTCATGAGAGGTGGATAAAAGCTTTTAACACCCAACCATTTTGTCAATTGTAAATTAAACGTGTCCTAGTATTTTCTAAAAATGATTTGGTACAATTTTGAAACAAATGTATGATAGGTCCTTCACATAAAAACTCATTTTGGACACTTGAAAAATGGGAAATGATTTTTACATACAAGGAAAATGAAAACTTCCTTAATCAACGTTGTTTGCCATTCTAATACGCACCCTTGTGCA
This sequence comes from Hordeum vulgare subsp. vulgare, assembly GCF_904849725.1. Taxonomy (NCBI): domain Eukaryota; kingdom Viridiplantae; phylum Streptophyta; class Magnoliopsida; order Poales; family Poaceae; genus Hordeum; species Hordeum vulgare. The sequence goes on along the minus strand of NC_058524.1, from coordinate 241,069,571 downwards.
TAATATTAGATCATTTGAACAAACTATGCAATGAATGTGGCCATAAGATTGATCATTTGGCTTGAAAGCCATGAATCTTCACACACGATAGCCCATTCATGAGAACACTTTTTTTAAATAATTGTCATATTACAACTTTATTATTTTTCCTGGTAAGTTGGTCACATATAATGACACAATGCGAAGGTTTTTCATTTTTTCATTTTTTTTTTAATTTTCATGCCTGTTTCAAAATGCGGTTCAAACGGTGGGTATGACCGTTCGTAGCTAGGGCTTGATTCTTGCAAATATTTTGGTGTTTCTATGATTAAATACATACTTATGTACCTAGAAATGATTTTTGGGAAAAATATAAAGCAAACTATGAGGCATCTGCTGTTCAAATTTGACCCGCTTCCAGCTGATTCCATGAAAATTTGTCTTTTTCACGAGAGGTGGATCAAAGCTTTTGACACCCAACCATTTGATCAATTGTACATTAAATGTGGCCTAGTATTTTATAAAAATGATTTGGTCCAATTTTGCATCAAATATATGGTACGTCCTTCACAAAAATACTTAGTTTGGGCACTGAAAAAATGGAAAATAAAATTTCTGTGCAAAGAAAATGGAAACTCCATTTAACAACATTGTTTGCCATCCCAAGATGCACACTTATGCAAAATGTGAGATCATTTGTACAAACTCTACCATGAATTTTGACATCACATTGACTATTTGCCTTATAAGTGAAAAAACTAAAAAAAACTCAACTCTGATTGGTGTGATCACTTGTGCCTTGGATCGGTGACATGGCAAACATCAGTCCATCCATCCTTCCATCCAATTTTGAACCAACCCACCACACAACACCGCACCAAACCCCTCTCTTTCGCTCTGAACCCTAGAGCTTCGCTCCTCCCTTACCGCCACCACCACTCCCGTGCATGACCCCCCTTCTCCCCCGCGAGCCCTCTCTCTGTCCCCCTCAATAGATCCACGCCGACCTGCTCATCCCCTCCTCCACATCCAAGTGCTCGTGGATCTCGCCGTCGGGGCTCCTTCCCGGACCAGCAGGAGCGTGCTGGTGACGGGCGGCGCGGGATTCATCGGCACGCACACGGTGCTGCAGCTGCTGGAGAAGGGCTACGCCGTCACCGCCGTTGACAACTTCCGCAACTCCGTCCCCGAGGCGCTCGACCGCGTCCGCCACATCGTCGGCCCCGTACCCGATCCACCCGCTCTCACCTTTGGCTGGATCGAAGAAGATGCTCTTGTGCTGGTGCTGCTCCTCCACCGCTTCTCCTTCTCCCCCGTCTCTGGCATGGTCTTCTTCTTCTCCGACATTGGCGTGGTGGGCGCTGTTGCCATTGCTGCTGCCGTGGTCGTGGGCGAGGTCCAGCCGCTTCCTGATCTCCCTAGTCAGCAGCTCCTCCACCGCATCAGCGCCGCCGCCGCCGCCGTGTTCCTCCTCCATGATCTCCACCTCCTCCTTGAACTGGCCCCACTGCTGCTGCGCATGCACGCCGGCTTCTGCCACCACCTCCATCGTCCCTCCCCTTCCTTCCCTGCAACTAGGCTAGGCTAGGCAAGGGCCAAGAAAGCTCCTCTGTTTCTTGGTCTCCTTCTGCCTCAGCGACTCTGCCCTGCTCCCAACAAGGGGGATGGGGATTTTATACCGGCGCTGGCAGTGGCACCAGCAGCAACCATGCCCCTGTGTAGTGTGGCCGCGTGGGGAAGAAGCTGCTGCTCCTCCTTCTCCTCGCCATTAACCAATCGATGGCGCCGCCGCCGCCATATTTTTGTACACATGATGTACTGATGTGCACAATGTTATTTTTATCAGGACGATGATGTACTGATTCGGTTCGGTTTCCATGCGCCGTTTTGCTAACCAAGCCTCGGCTTGATCCGCAGGAGCTTGTCCGGTGGATGCGTGAGGCCACGGACGACGGGAGCAGCGGCAAGGACGGCGACACCATCAAGCAACACTTCGCGAGGATGCCGCACATGTTCTCCGTGCCGCGCCACGCCGCTGAGGACTGCTTCCCCCATCTGGTGCGTGCATTGGCCTGGCATGTAGATATCTCTGCTCACAGAAACACCAATTTCTTTGAAACACTAAAAAGAGGGCAACACAGGGCATGTAGATATCTCTGCTCTATAAAATTATAGCTCAAAATTCTGCTGGTGATCACAGATATACTGAAACAGAATCAAACAGACATATTAATGCAAGAGACAACATAGCATCGACTCAAACTTCGAGTCCCTTTTCATAAGCAGACTCGAGCAATTGTTTGACAGCTGGTCAATCGAGTGCTTAGTATGTACCTAGTCTCTGGCCGAACCAAACATAAGTCAGACTTATGCTTCAGTTACTGTGAGTTACTTCCACCTCAGTAACTTGTTTGATGCAGCTTGACTGTAAACCTTCTTTGATCCAATGGTGCTAACAGTGCTAAGTTGGGGCCTTAAATTGATAGATTGTCCCTTGATAAGTAAACCTTCTCATTTCTTTTGCTTAGCTGTTACACCCGAAAAACTTATCATAAGCCAGTTTAGTAGCCGTCACACACGAAAGCAGTCAAAACCGCATCTAAATTCTAAGCAAAAACTTTTCATGGCAACTTAGGAGATCATTTTCACAACAAAATTTTCAACCATTAGGGTGGCCCTTTCCAACCTTCAGCACTGCAGAGAAGACATGCACCATATTTTTAATCCTAATAAACTCACCCGAGGCTTCCTTGTCGATAGTCAAATGCTCTTTCACTGAAATCTATTCATGGCAACTTAGCCACTTGAAAGCAATTCATTTTCAGAACTATACAACAATTGCATGTTCCCCTTAATCCTAATAAACAATTTTCAGAACTAGTATGCAAGGAGAATGCACATTGGCTCAATTGCTCCCATATGCACGTACAACAAGTGCAGGGGGTGTCGATCCAAGTGTACCGCTGAGCAAGTTCCGGTGGATGCAAATGACCCCATGAATAGTGCCTATCATTACAAGTGTGTCTGCCACAGGTGATAATTGATGATTAGTAGGAGCTTCTGTGATATGATATGTCTTAGTAGAGAGTAGTGCTTTTCCTTCAGCCTCCTCTTCTTTTCCTTCTATTCTCTTTCTCTGTTAAAAGGCTTCTTCTTCTTCTTTTCCTTTTTCTTTTTTATCAAAGGTTGACTAGTAGCAGGCTGGAGGGGCATTTTGTACTGTAAGATGTCTAGTTCACCTTGTGGACTAGCAATTTTGGGAGTAAATGGTCTGAAATTTTGATATCCAAAGAGCAGATTGGCTGTGCAAATAACCAGTTTCCTTGTTAATATGTGCAACTAGAAATTAAATCTATAAGCATACCTTGATGCAGTCTTCTGCTTGAATAGGCTTAGAACTTCAGACTGGATCTTGTGGACTGTTGGCCTCCTACTGTGCAGTGTACAAATGCTGCAAATCTTCTTCTATTCCACAAGAAGTTTGACAGTCTCTTCTCTACACTGGGCATCTTCAGCTCTCCTGGGATTTTGCGACATCCCTCTTTTCATGTAACCACCACCTGTACAAGGGAGCAGTAGATTCATATTGACAAATTAGAAAAGAAGAAAGAAGGTGACTTCTGTGTATACTGCATTTCCTCAGCAGAGCAGACTTCATTTGTTGAATTTAACCGACCAGGTCTACTTTCATGTGTGTACCATATTTTTACGCAAAACTTGTAGCATAGGTAATAAACAATCCAGTACGAAGCAGAGCATTTATTGTGCGGTGTTCTTTCATGTTCTCGTTAAGCGGAACTTACGTGAATATATGTGCAGCCTCTCGTTTTGCTTGTCGTATCGATGTTGTGCGGTGTGGTGCTGCACATTCGCCATGTGTTTCTTCAGTCCCCATTTTAGGTGGTAGTTGACTAGCTTCGCTTGTTGTGCTTGTTCATGTAATTATCTCTGTCGTCGTACCAATTGGAGATTAATTCCATGACTAATGTTGAGGATACTTAGTTCACGTGCAAATTCAGGGCTTGTTGATGTCTGAATCTGTTCAACTTCAGGGCTCAGATACAGACCAGCAGTTAACAACTGAAATTTGATCTCCACACGTATTATTTTGCGAAACAGTTTAGTTTTCACACTATTTTAGCATTTCTTACTGTGTCTTCTGCCTCGGAACCACCGGCAAACTAGCTGACGAACCGAGTTAGCAGCGGCTGTCACTGTCAGTTAGTACTTATGTTGTTGTGCTTGACCTGTTAATGTTCTTTAGGAAGAATTTGAGGAGTACGCCGAGAAGGCCAAGACGTTGCCCGACACCACCACCAACGAGAGAAAGCTCTGCCTCTACAACCTCTACAAGCAGGCCACCATCGGCCCTGTCAACACCGGTATCTTCACATTTTACGCGCCTTTCCTTTCCTTTCCATATTACTAGTGTTAGTAACAAGTAAATTATAAGGTCTGGTTTACTGTTAAATTAGCTCTAGTTTCCTGTCCTGGTGAACTCTCAAGAGCGACTCTGTTTGATTTATTTTTGCGTATCCATAGAAAGGACAATGTGATGAAAAAGGAAAATACACAGCGCCATCTTAAGATTTAACTAGTAGCACAACTAACCCCAATGTGGTCACTCATTGTTCCAAATAATATTAATAGTTATTATTATGTGGTCACCTGGACATGTGCCCAGATCCATATATGCATGATTGGTACCTGTATAGATCTACAAAGGGAACAACATATGACACTGCCTGTCCTTCGATTAATTATAAATAATATTACTACATATTGTTACTATCTGGCACAGTAATTTTTAGATTTTTCTTCTCAAACACGAATACAAGTAGATGGCAGTTTGTATTAGAATTTCGTCGATTCGTCGCGCTTTACTAACTGCCATCAGGGAGTGGATCAAGATGATGCGCTATACATGCATGTTGCTATGCTATTTATGTGGGTGGGAGTTGATCATTCAGTAATCAACAATGTCGACTCATGCATTGCGTTTTTCTGTCACTACTTGTATTTATTCCTGGTATATGTCTTTCTCGCAACTGTGTATCAAGTTGGTCAGCTGAACATTGACGGATTCTACGATCAACTGATGCATCATACTTGTTTTCCTTCAAAGTTTTCCTGAATATTATTAGTTTTGTGTGCAACTTATCTTAGAGTGACCATGTATGTCAGTATACTCAAGTAACTGAATGTATTCACGTTAACTATGTTAAGTACTAGTAGATTCAGAAATTTAGTTCATAGAATTATTGGTAGGAGCAGTAAACGAGTCAAACAAAAATATCCATATGCAAATGTCGGTCTATGTTTGATTCAATTTGGTTTTCTCTGCTACTGAAGCTCCTATCCGGTCTAATGTTTTTTGTTTTGTCTCTTTTTCTGTTGCTAGGAAAGTGATGAGAAGATGTCGATGATGCCTACTGGGGACATTCAAATCAACACAACATAAAAATTTCTGAACCTATGTCTCATAGGAGAGTGGAATGAACTCCATTGTTAGCAGATGTGTCATTGTTTTATTTTGCAATTATGTCCGCTCTTGCTATATTCCTATGTAAGGAAATGTATTTATGAGATGATTTATTGTGTTATGTAAACCTGAGAGATGTATTATGTGATGTTATATGATGGATGATTTTAATTTGAGTTGGAGTATTCTTGATTTGAATATGAAATAGTGTTGGATTTAATATTGGACAAATAATTGGGTTGCAAAGGCCCAACAAATAGAAATGAAACCAAGTTCAGGAACAAAAAGTTGCTGAATTCAAAAATGAAAAAGGCCAGAACTGAAACTGGACCAAATGTTTTTGGGCACTAAAAGGCCTGGGCCCAAACTATAATGACAAAAAAAATTCAAAAAAACATACTAAAGTGGATGTAAATAGGCTAAGTCCCAAAAGAAGTCCAATAAGAAAAAGCCCAAAAAAATAAAATCAGCCCATGTGATCAATTGAAATGGGTTGGGCTGATTTCAACCATGATGTTTTGATTTCGTCGTAATTTTGCCACGTCGGACTGGGTTTGATTGCCAACGACGATTTAGGATTGTCGTAAAGGTTACGACGATAGAGGAATCGTCGTAAAAGTTACGACGATTCTGATCAAAACGTCGCTGTTGTTCATTTCTGACGCTCCGTTTTCGACGCTTGGTTTTTCGTCGTGAGATCGTCGTAAATTAAAAACCGTGACGATGTAGCGACGAAAAAATAGCGTCGTGTATTAGCATATTCCTTGTAGTATGTACACAACCTAAAACTATTTTTATTAAATAATATTTTGACCAAAAAGTCTTTTCTTTAATTTAAGTTTCCAAAAACCCGTGAATTGGTGTTTCTACTACAAGTCCTCAAATTAGGTAGATGGTTTGCCCAAAGATTTTATTTGGATCCTACAAAAAAGACTTCCCAAAACCAAAAAATTATTATTTGAAAAGTTATTTTACTATTTTAATTAAATGCCTTTTCTGATGCCAGAAATGGTCTTTTATATGGAAAAATTATTTGTATGCTTTCAAAATATTTGAAAGAATTTAGGAAAACTGAGTGGACATATATTTTCCATATATAAGAGTTTCAACCCATGGTCATGTTCAAAATATTGGAAAAAAAACCCTCAAAACCATTTTTCCTATTTCAAGCTTTTGAAATATTTCCACAGGAAATATTCTCAAATAATTCTAGGAAAATTCTAGCAAGTCACACATGATATATGTGATAATCTTGCCAAGTTTCATCTCAATCCAAATGGATTTGGTTCACATAAATATTCCAAAACCCTCTATGTTGAGAACCAAATTTGAGCAACTCTACAATGCCAAGTTTCTTCAACTGTTCTCAAACTTTCCAGGAGTTATCTAGTCCGCAAATAATGATTTACACCAAGTGTGCATTTGGGGGAATAGATTTGCTTAGATAGATCTACAGAAACCTGATTCTGTTAATTTCTAAGGTTTTCAAAGTTTACATTGTCAAATTTCCTCAAATGAGCTCCAAACTTGTGACCCCTCTCATTTCTACCCAACATTTGATCTTTCTAAATCTCACAATAAGTGGGCAAAGTTATCTTGCCCAAAACTCCATCAAACACCTTCTGGCAGAATCTAAAAACTACTATTTTGACCTCCAATGCTATTCTCCTTGTCCCTAAACTTTTACCACAACCTCTCTAAGACCCACAACATCTCCAGTAGCAACCCCAACGGCTAGCTCCATGATTGCGTGGGTAAAACACCCACTTGCACCCTTTGAACAGCCCCATTCCCACCTTTCTCTCTTCTCTCTCTCACTCCAGGCTAGTGCTAGAGCATCCCATGCCCCCTCCCTTCTAGTTTATTCCTCCTGCACCTGGTGGATACTAGTGGTCACGCCCAAGCGTGCCAAAAGCATCATCATGCCGGCCAAAGACGCGCTCTAGAGCATGCTATAGGACAGCCGAGAGCTGACTTCACACCCTACCCATACTCTGGCCACCTCAAGAACTTCCCCTCACGCCAGTCGAGGCGCCTCGGTATCCGCAACATGCCACCGTGTCGGGAGCCACCTCTCCCCCACTCTCACATCCCTCAGCAACGCACGCCCGTAGCCGCCCGAGTCGGCCAATGCGCGAGCTCCCACGCGCGCACCCTCACTCTTTTCCCTTGGTTGTAGACCATCCCAGGTGCACCCCCGAGCCAAGCTGACCCTCTACTGTGGCCTATAGCCTCGACTGCAACCTCGCTGGCGCACGAGCGCACAGTGGACCGTGGACAGCCTATAAAAGGCACCCCGAGCTCCCTTCTCCCCTCCGCATCCCCTCTTCTACCCACAACCATGCCCCTACAACCCCATTTCATCCCCTAAGTTTCCTGAGATCAAGGTCTAGCCGGAGCTCCGCCGCTTCCGACCGTCGTTGATTTCGAGGAAGAGATCCCCTCCGGCTCTGTTTCTTCTTCCTCTAGACTCCCCCCACTCCACTGATGCATTCCCCCGCCTCTCCCTTGTGTTGACAATAAGAACCTTAGACCTTGAGGTCCTCTCGTAGCTCCTCCGCCGCGGGCTCCTCGTCACCAGCGACTCCGCCCACCTCAACAGCTCCCTCGACCTCCATAGGAACGGTGGCGACCTCCTAATCCCATTCCTGCACCTACCTTTCCTCGCCTTGCCCCGGAGCGTCGTTGATGAGTGCCGCCACCTCTCTGGCTGGAAGTTGACAAAGACTCCATGGGGGCCCGCGCGTCAGTCTCCCGTCTCTCTCTCACCTCCCCTCTCTCTCGCGCGCGCGTCTAGACCTTGCCTGTAGGGTTTGAACCATGGCAAGCGTGTGCGTCTGGCTTGCTCGGGCCAAATTCGCTAGCTGGGCCGACTCGGCTTGCCACTTATGGCCCAAAGGCATAGAGCCTTTTTATTTTTTATTTTCCTATGGTTTTCCAAAAATTCTACATAAAATAATAATGGTCCAAAATCAAATATTCCACCACCTAAAATCTTGTAATATTGCAACCTATTTGATTATGCCACTTGTGCAATTTTTGGAAAAAGTTTTATACACTGTTTTTCCTTCAAACCTTGTTTTGAATATTACAAGTCTCGCTTAAAATGCTTTTAATTGTTTTTGACACTTCAAAACCAAATCCTAATGATTTTTGCAAAGCTAATATTCATCCTAGTATTTTACAAAAAAAGGGTTGACATTTTTGTGAGTGTTATATTTTCCCTGTTTTTTATCGTGATCTTATTTTTGCCCGTTCTTATCATGACGATAGGTTGTGTTGTTGACGAAGGAGTTGGACCAGAAGACTTTGAAGACCTCGGAGACTTTGTTGAGCCACGCAAGAAGCACCTTGACAATGACTTGAAACTATTTGCTGCATGCCATATAGCACATCATTCTGATGCATTGAATCATGAATCAGTGAGCCTGTGGTGGGTTACCGCCGTTACTTTCCTTGTTGATACTTGTACTATGCATGACCCTACCTTCCTATGAGGTTTGTGTAGCCGAGAAGTAGTTAGGATGCTATGTAGATGCTACATGAATGGTGGGGGAATCTGCATGGTGTCGGAAAAGAAATGATTTCAAGACTTCTCGAAAACCTGTCGGGTGCCACTAATGCCTGAGGGAGATGGTGTTGAGATTAGGTGACCACTTGAGAAAGAAGTGGTGAGACAAGTTGTGTGTATGTGTGTGTGTGTGTGTTTTCAAAAACAGAGATATTTAAGATTTGTCGACCATCCCAACCTTACATGTACAACCACGATATACCTGATGGGACGAGGCTTTGCTAATTACTTTCATCGATACTAGCAGAGAGCCTGCATTACTAATGGCGGGAGTGACGCGGTCACTCTCGATACAGGGTCGTGCCAGGATAGAGCGACCATGGGATGCTTTTAGAGACACCGGGCACAGAGTTGGTCCCTGCATGGATGTTACTTGTAATGTACATCATGCGGGCTGGGTGCCAATGAGTGGACTCTTTGTTAGTGTCATCAGGGGAATGAATTGTTTGGGTACTTACCTCCGTTATGAACCATAATGTGCGTCGTGGGTTGACATGGAAGTTTCCCTAGTCTTGTGGGCAAAGTCTGCAACCTCTGCAGAGCGTAATACTATTCGAATAGTCGTGTCCACGGTCAAGGATAGTTGGATGGTTCTCCTAAAACTACATCCGATGTTTTCACAAACTTGGTGTGCATGTGTGTGAGAAAGGAGATACTTGAGCTAAGTGAGATGACTTGACATGATTAGTGAACATGAGATGTTCAACCCCCTAATTATATTGATATTTGTAACTTGTTCATATGGATATTGGATACCTCATGATGCATGCCTTCATAAGGTATGATCATGTCATTGCACTTAAAATTAGCTTTCTACAACTTGCCTATTAGTGCTATATCATGCAGTGTTATACCTTGTTGCAAAACATTGCTTGCTTGTGAGTACATTTAATGTACTCATTGGCTTGTCACTTGTTATTTAATTGGCCAGGCATGTAAGATCAGGAGTACGATGAAGATTTCTTTGGTGACGAACATGCAAACTAGGATGCTTCCCAGTCAGGATGCCTGTAGGGTTAAGGCCGATGGCGTGGGTTCACGCTTTTGGTCAAGATTTCCGCTCCTAGTTATGTTTGGTGTGTTGGCCTTCGAGGCCCTATCTATGTAAGAGTTGACCTTCATGGTCTTTATTTGTACCATACGGTATGTAAGATTGTAAGACTCTTGTTATTCAGCTTTTGTGTCTTCAGTGAGCATTGATCTCTAGGATCACTATACACGTGCAATTAGTGATCACGACTTATGAGTCGGGGTCCCCACACATTCGGTCTTGGAGGAGATGGATGTTTGTCCACATCCTATGGAATTCATCTTCGGAGGCGTTATGGACGAGGAGGTTGAGCACAGGACTATTCCTTCAACCGAGGCGGCGATAGGAGTTGAGCATGGAGACATATGCACCTACATCTCTGTGACACCCACATATGATGAGATGCCCCAATTTCCATGTGAGTAGATCCACCACCACCTTCGTGACATGAGTGACTCCACCATATGTGACATTCAGTGCATTTCCCATGAGAGGATGAGCGTGACCACCACTAGCTCCATACAAGAAAATATGCCAAAGTTTCTATGTGAGATGGAGAGCCATCACCACCTTTTAAGTGATTCAATCAACCATATGAGTATGAGCATCCTAGAGAGAGTGAGTGAGCAACAACACTTAGTGAGTGGGGTAGTTGAGATGGCACATGAGGCCACAACGATTGCTAACGACTTAACCTCTACCTCTATTGTGTTTTCTTCTATCACACCCTGTGTTTGATTCTCATGACTAAACTAACTTATTTCAAAAATTAAGACCAATTAAATTTTTTATAACTGATTGTGATGCTTGATGTGATTGTTGCTTGCTTGTTTGTTTGTGTTTGAATCCCAATGTTCCTTCTACTCTCTAGACGCACCTCCTTAACCCAAAACCCATGCCTAATGATCATGCCATGTGAATAGGACCATAAACTATTTTGACCAAAAACTATTTTGACCAAAAATCTTTTATTTAATTTAAGCTTTCAAAAACTCGTGAGTTGGGATTTGTACTACAAGTCCTCAGATTAGGGAGGTTATTTTGCACCAAATATTTTATTTAAATCACATTATCAAAATGTATTCCCAAAACAGCAATATTATTATTTTAAAAGTTATTTCACTATTTTGTTTAAATACCTTTTCCTGAGGAGAGAAATGGTCCCTTATGAAGGAAAGTTATTTTTATTGCTTTCAAAATATTTGAGAAAATTTAGGGAAACTGAGTGGGCATATATATTCCATAGAAGTAGCTACTTCGGCCTGGTGCTGCAGATGATCGCTCCGCGCCCCAGATTGACGTCCTAAAGCGCTCCATATGCATTGAGGGAGCATGGATGGCGTTCGCAAAGACCATAGTTCATTAGCCGAAGTTAAAGCCAACCGAGATAGCCACCGGACCTCTGTCACCCGAAAAGGAGCATAGGCGCCCTGAGCTGTACTTTCTCACCATTATGGATAGTGCTCGGGCAATAGAAATCCAATGATCAAAAGATGTAATTCTTCAGTGAAAATACTATCACGTATTGATGGTTGCACTTTTGTGCAATATAATGATGTTGCTTTGCATGGTATATCATGCCTTGCTTTGTTTAATTTTGACTCATGTGTGGCCGTTCTAACCTGAAAGTTACCAGTCGTCGGCTTCAGCCACCTCGTAGATGCTACCAGAGGTGTTTTCGACTTTTGGACTATTACCCTTAGCCAACGTCTTGGTTCCCGGAGGCGGTAGTGCAGAAGGAAACAAGGAAATCAGACTATGCGGCTTTAATGCTTTTACTTAACCATAGGAGCTTGCCTGCGGGGACTAGTTACTAGCCCCCTATATTTTGTGATGTTCGGATATACCGAGGTAAAAAACCATTATCACTTGTTTGTGTAACTTTAAACCCTTCGTATAACACGATTAACATCCATCCATTCTTAGTTTAACACTTGTCATCGGATCATAGACCGGTTCGCGCTTATTATGACAGTCGGTTTTTAGCTTTCTCCACTAAGGTACTTAACGGACGAGGTAGAAGTACAATCGCAGTGGTCTTCCCCTTATCCCTTTAGTCAAACATGCGGAACTTAAAAGGGTAAGCACACGAGTCAGGCAACCCAACTATTGACCTAAGACATAATCCAGAACCAATGCATACAACACAATATCCAAGATGATGAACACACATGGTAGAAAATGGTGTCAGGGTGATGCTTAGGGCGAGCCTTAGAGTCAGCCCTGGTCGATTAGCCAATCGTATCTAAAATATGTGTTGAACTGGCTTGTGTTGGTGTCGAAGAGCAGAAAAGGGGAAAAAGGAAAAAAAGGCCATGTAATTGGAATCATCCACAATTCCTGAGTCGGCACATGCATCTGTCGCCCAAATTTTTGGCAGCCATCACATCTGCATACTATATCTTCAGCATCTGCATGAGGTGTCAACCAGTAGAACCCATGCCTAAAGGCTTTGGACACCACGGAGCATGATCCGGCGTGATGACCACAGTCACCTGCATGAATCTCATTGAGAATCGCATGCCCTTCCTCAGACGAGACACACCTTTGAAAAACTCCAGAAATGCTTCGCTTGTACAACTCACCTTTATGTATGATCATGGACTTGCATCGACAGATAATTTGGCGGGCCAGCAACTCATCAGTAGGTAACTCGCCTCGAGCCAGATACGCCATGTAAGGGATTGCCCAATCTGGGGTAGCACAGAGAGCCGCCACAAGCTGAGACTCAGGATCAGGAACCACTAAATCCTCCTCTGAAGGCAACTTCACTGATGGGTTATGCAATGTATCCAAAAATATGTTAGGGAAACCGGCTTACACTGTGAGCCCAGTCGTCAAAGAGCATCAGCCGCTTCATTGAGCCGATGATCAATGTGATGAACCTGATAGCCATGAAAATGACCCGCCACGTCTAACATGGCCCGCCTATAAGCCGCCATCAAAGGATCTCTGGAATCCCATGTGCCAGAAACTTGCCGCGCCACTAGATCTGAGTCACCCAAATATCTGACTCGACTGAGATTCATCTCTTTGGCGATTCTAAGCCCATTGAGCAAATCCTCGTATTCCGCCGCATTGTTGGTACATGGGAACATGAGTCGGAGGACATAGCAAAATTTGTCGCCCTGAGGTGAAGTCACTACCACGACAGCCCTTAAACCTTCCAGCTGCCTAGATCCATCAAAATGGATAGTCCAATACGTGTGATCATGTCTGTCTTTCGGAATTTGCAACTCAGTCCAATCGTTGATGAAGTCCACTAAAGCTTGAGACTTAATAGCCGTGTGTGGTGTATATTTCACATGATGGGGTCCAAGCTCAATAGCCCACTTAGCAATCTGCCCGGTCCCCTCACGATTCTGTATAATATCACTAAGCAGCGCAAAACTGACCACCGTGATGGGATGCTCTTGAAAGTAATGTTTCAATTTTCGACTCGCCATGAATACCCCAAAAACTAGCTTCTGCCAGTGGGGGTAGCGCTGTTTGGAGATGGTTAGGACTTCGCTCACAAAGTACACTGATCTCTGAACCGGGTATTCCTTCCCTTCCTCTTCGTGCTCGATGACCACTCCTACGCTTACTGCTTTAGAGTTGGTCGCAATGTACAGGAGCATAGGCTCTTTGTCAATCGGAGCAGCTAAGACAGGCGGCTCAGCCAGTTGTTTCTTCAAGGCTTCAAAAGCTTCATTGGCTTCATCCGTCCAAACAAAACGATTAGTTTTCTTGAGCAGCTGATAAAGAGGGATGGCCTTCTCCCCAAGGCGACTTATGAAACGACTTAGAGCCGCAATACGACCCGCCATGCGCTGAACTTGGTTGACATTGGCCAGCTTGCCAAGCGAAGTGATCGCTTCCATTTTATCCGGGTTAGCCTCGATGCCTCGCTCTAACACCAAGAAGCCCAGTAACTTTCCAACAGGAACACCAAAAACACACTTGGTCGGGTTAAGCATCATGTGATACACGCGCAAATTGTGAAAAGTCTCCTTGAGGTCCTCCAAAAGTGACTCTTTCTTCTGGGATCTGACCACTATATCATCAATGTAGGCGTGAACATTGCACCCAATCTGACTGTGTAGGCAATTATGGATGCAGCGTTGATAAGTCACCCTTGCGCTCTTGAGCCCGAATGGCATAGACACATAACAGAAGGCCCCAAAGGGAGTTATAAATGACGTTTTCTCCTGATCCTCCAGAGCCATCTTGATCTGGTGGTACCCTGAGTAAGCATCCAGAAAACACAGTCGCTCGCAACCCGCCACAGAGTCAATGATTTGATCAATGCGAGGGAGGGCGAAAGGGTCCTTTGGGCAGGTCTTGTTGAGGTCGGTGTAGTCAATGCACATGCGGAAAGTACCGTTCTTCTTGAGTACCAAAACCGGATTAGCCAACCACTCAGGATGAAAAACCTCAACAATGAATCCAGCGGCCAAGAGTCGAGGGACTTCCTGCCCAATCACTTTACACTGCTCTTCGTTAAACCGGCGAAGATACTGCCGGACCGGCTTTATTGTAGGGTCAATGTTAAGATGCTGCTCAGCGAATTCTCTCGATACACCTGGCATGTCAGAACGTTTCCATGCGAAGATGTACCGATTCTCACGGATGAATTCGATGAGCGCGCTTTCCTATTTGGGATCCAGACCCGTCCCAATGGTGAATTGCTTGGATGAGTCGCCACGCGTGAAATCTATCAACTTCGTGTCATCTATTGGTTTAAACCTGAGGGGCGGCTCTGAATCGATTGTGGGTCTCTTGAGCGGTGTCATATCTGCCGGGTCAACATTAGCTTGATGAAACTTGAGTTCTCAGCCACAAGCCGACTTAGTGTAAGCCGCGTCTCCTTCCTCGCATTCTTGAGCTATTTTCCTGTCCCCGTTGATGGTGATAGTTCCCTTAGGGCCCGGCATTTTGAGCTTGAGGTAGACGTATCATGGGCGGGCCATGAAACAAGCGTAAGACGGCCTCCCGAAAAGCGTGTGGTAAGGACTCTTGATTTTGACCGCCTCAAACATGAGGGACACGCTCCCGTAATGCGATTCCATGCCAAAAGCTACATTAAGCTTGATCCGTCCAACAGGGTATGCCGAATTACCCGGAACAATGCCATGGAAGACCGTCGAGGATGGCATCAAATCGCCCTCTCAGAAATTCATCCGCCAAAAGGTATCAAAATATATGATGTTAATGTTGTTGCGTCCATCCATAAGGACCTTGGAAAGGGTATAGCCCCCAACCTGGGGTGCCATGACCAAAGCCAAGTCGCCGAGGTTATCAACCCGAGGCGGGTGATTCTCCCTACTCCAAACAATGGGTTGCTCAGACCAACTAAGGTACCTGGGAAGCGTCGTCTCAATCACGCTGAGGGCTCAGTGTTTTACCTTTCGGTCCCTTTTGCAGGTGCTGGTGGTAAACACATGATATTGCCTGCCGTTTAACTGCTTAGGGTTATTCTAGAAGCCGTCGTTGTCATCCTACCGCTAGGAGCCGTCTTGTAGAGGCAGCTGCTAAAAAACGCCCTGCGCATTATACTGATGACTGTTCTCAACCTGATACTGCCCAGCATTAGCCTATGACCCACCCTGCGGGCCCGGGTTGGGGAATCCACCAAACGGGTTTCCGTGTGACCCGGCCGTACCTAATTGCTCCTGGTGTCCGCCATGGTTGCCTCCTTGCCCGTTTTTGAGTGCTTTGGCATGGAACTCCTGCATCACATAACAATCCTCCCAAGAGTGGGTAGACTGACCTTCCGCGGTAGCGTGTTGTGGGCAGGGGCCCTTGAGCATCTCATGATAATTGCGTGGTTTCTTCCCGCTGAAGCCCCTTTTCTTCTGACACTGATTCCCGTTGCCAGCATTAGTATTAGCGACGAAATCTGTGAGGCCTTCCTGTTGCCTCCTTTTCCCTTGTCCCGCGGGGTTGTGGTGGCCTCGCCCCTGGAAGTGAGGGTGGCCTTTTGACGACTCGCCTGTCCTGGCAGTGCTGACTTTGTCGTCATCATCCCTGGGATCTTTAGTGTTGTCTGATTTAGCATACCTAGTCAGGGTATCCATCAATTCTCAAATGTCCTGCACCTTTCGTTTGAGTCGCCCAAGATTCAGCATCAAAGGCTCGTAGTGACAATTTTTCTCCAAGATCAGCACGGCCTGAGCCGCCGAAATACCATCCGATGAATGGATCACTTCTGCAACTCTCCGCGTCCAGTGGTGGGCCGACTCATCAGGACGCTGGACACAGTGTTGTAGGTCGACAATGGTCATCGGGCGCTTGCAAGTCCCTCTGAAATTTTTGGACAAAACGTTCCTACAACTCAGCCTAGGTGTTGGCAAGTTCTTCAGCCATGTGCGCGCTGTCCCTTCAAGCATCATCGTGAAATATTTGGCGCAGACTGCCTCGCTCACATCGAGCATATCCATCGCAAGCTCGTAACTCTCGATCCATGCTCCTGGCTCCAGGTCCGGCGTGTAATTGGGTACCTTTCGTGGACCTTTGAAATCTTTCGGCATATGCTCATTGCGGAGGCCGGGTACCAAACATGGTATCCCAATGTTCGTGCCACCCGTCTCGGCTAGCGCGGGGGAAGGCAAGGTATAAGCCGGATAACCCTGACCCGCCGCGGCCGCTGTCTCCATCAGGCGGGCGGCTCATGCCGCATCCACGAGCTCTTGAGGCCGTGTGTCGGGAATTCCGGGCGGGTTGCTTTGTGGCAGCCATTGCCGTTCACTGGACACTACAGGCGGATCATCATGACGAGTCCTGGTGTGGCTCGCCTGGGGGTGCAGTGCAGCCGCTCGCGGCTGTATGAGTATTGTGCTTGTTGTACTACCGCTGTTTTCAGCATCTCAATGGCGTTTCTTGCCTCTACCTCGGCCGGAGAGTTTCCATGGATGGGGAGAGGCTCAAGGTGGCGAGTTGCTGCTAACATGTTGTCGACGGGGTTTGAAAAGTGACCCCGCGGTGTCTGGAAATGGGCACATGAGCCGTTGTCAGCTGAGGTGCGTGTGGGCCAGGTGGTGGCTGAGCCGGACCGCCTCGCGGGGCGACTTGCCATGGCTGGTTGCGCTCCCCCAGGGTTGTGTGGGCTGTCAAAGAGACGAGTTGGGTTTAAATCAGCCGTCAGACGGTGGTGATGCCTCCTCTCGTGGATCGCATCGGAGGCACGCTCCTGTCGCTTAAGCCGCCATCCCTCAGTATTCAGCCGTTCTGTCTCTACGATGATCTGGGTCCGTTGTGTTGCCATCCTGGCGGCTTCTTATTCTATGTCGCGTTGGATTTTGGCCATCTCCTCCCTTAGTTTCGTTAGCTTGGCGTTGACCGCCTCCTGGTTCTCCGCAGTTACAGTGATTGCCATGAGTTTGGCCATCTGTGCTACCAAATCTGCCATAGCTTGAGTCAGAGTCTTCCCCGATCCGCTGGCTTCACTGTTACGTGTCGCGTTTGGTTGAGGCGGCACCGCCCCCGCCATGTAGATGGCGACTTGACGGTGTGGACCTTCAACATCCCCAGAGATTACTGCCTTAGTCAACCCTCCGAGCTGTCCTTCATGTAGAGGGTAGATCGAATCTGTGTCGCCCATGGACGACTCGTCGTCCGAGTTGACAGGGGTGATTTCCTGGATCACCGGCTCGTCCGGTAGGTCGGTTCCTTGCGTAAAACCAACGAAAGCATGGCGTTTCCTAACCTGATGTTTGGCGGGATGGGCATACCGGGCCAGCTCGATGATGTTGGTGGAGGCGTCGGGCTCTGGTTCAGGAGACCCAATCTTGCCGATGAAGACGTGGATCTTGCCGAAGGGGACCCTATATCCAGATTCGATCGAATCGGCCTCAGGTCTCCACTGAGAGTTGTCGATGTAGTACCTCCCGCGGCGGCTCTTCGTCATGATGCTGACCGTGTAGCTTCCTAACCCTGGAAGGGCTCCCTTTGAGAACTCAACTCCACCGTGCGCAAGCCTCACGGTGGGCGCCAACTGTCGTGGTTTTGTCACGGCAGATGTCCTCGTGAAAGGACTTAGTGATGGAGCCATCGCACCTTGGTGGCGACTCAAAGAGGGTGAGCGGAAGCGAGACTCAGGTTTACCCAGGCCCGTCCCCTCCTATGGAGGTAAAAGCCTACATCCTGTTTTGTGTATATTGATGGAGGATTCGATTACAAGGAGGGCGTAACTCGCCTGACCTAGCTCTCGATGATTTCTAACTTAATTTATCTTCCCTAGAGACTCGCCTTTATATACAGGTCTAGGCTCTAGGGGTTACAAAGTCATGGCCTCATTACAAATCGTGGCCTTCCATATCTCTAAGTCGCTGTGTTTGCCAAGCGAGGAAACCTCCTTGGCGACTTATCTTCTCCATCAATCCTGAACCGCCATCTGGCTCATGGGCCCTGGCAGCCTTCCGACGAAGATCTCCCTGCATGCCTCAGGCATGGGCCAAGGATTACACTGACCATGTATGTATGAGTCACCGCTTTCCTAACCCGGCCCAACAGGGCGGGTCATACTGCAGGTAATATCCCCAACACTATACGATTATAGATGATGGACATGGGACCATAAATATTGGTCTTTATTTCCAATGAACTTGTGACATATATTCTTCCAATTCGACCTGCCCATGCAACTGGTTTACACAGGGTCTTCTGCGGATGGCCTGATGTCCTTTACTGCACCCCTGCACGTGTGCTCCTTTTCCTCCGGGAAGTGCTCCTTTAAAGGAGGTTTTAGTCGGTGAGTGGGCCTTCGCGAGAGAAGGTCTTGAGAAGTCGCCAAAGTGTTTTTAGATTGATGATGAATAGGTCCTTTATGGTACCTAATGTTGTATGAAGACATGTTTGGACCATAGCTCGGTCAAGCCGGATACTTGGTCCTTATGTATGCGGCCCCCACAACTGCCCACCGTATTTTGAGCGTGAAATTGTGCCTCCGGGGCATCTATTTTACGACTAGCAAGGCCCTGCTGTGGGGAGCGTATCGTTATTTTTTAGCGTGGGAAGAATCCTGGAACTGTTGTGAGACTCGGGCACGCTTATTCACCCCTCTTTCCTTGACGCCAAGCTGGGGCTCTAGAGTTGTATTTCTGGCCTGGATTTTGGCTGCCAGAGCCGTTGTGTGTTCCTCGGTTCGGAGTGATCGCTCAGTGTTACCACTGACAATGATAACACCCTTAGGTCCTGAGATCTTAAGCTTTAAGTATGCATAGTGGGGAACATGTTAAAGCAAGCGAACGTTGTATGGCCGAGAAGTGCATGATAGCCGCTGCGAAAAGGTACAATGTCGAAGATCAAGTCTTCACTACAGAAGTTATCAAGCGATCCGAACACTACTTCCCAAGTCATGGCCTCATTATACCTATAAAGGTGGTGTTACTAGGTTTGATCCTTGATGAATCTATACCCATTTTCCTCACTATATGTATGTAAACCACATTGAGGCTACTGCCTCCGTCCACGAGGACTATAGCGAGTTGGTACCCATCGATAATGGGGTCAAGTACCAGGGCTGCCGAGCCGCCGTGCCGAATACTAGTCGGGTGGTCCGTAATGTCAAAGGTGATCAGGCATGCCGACCATGGGTTATACTTCGGGGCCCCGGGCTTTATGTCATAGACATCCCGAAGCGTGCACTTCATATCCTTCTTTGGTATGTGTGTGACGTAGATCATGTTCACAGTTTTGACCTCGAGAGGGAATTGCTTTTGGCCTCCATTGTTCGGTATGCGAGGTTTGTCATCATCCTTGTTGTAGGGACTCTTGCCCTGGTCCTTAGCTGTGGGTTTGCTCACCTACTTGATCACCCAACTGTTACGGTTGGTGTGGGTAGCGGGCTTGTTTGAGGTGTCGTGCATCTGGCACGGCATGTCCAGTATTTTGTCTAGCATGGTCGGTCCATCTTGATTCCCCTTAGAGGGTTTCTTCCGCGGTCCAAACCTTGAGTTGCTGAATTCGGCATTGACTATCGTGTCCTCGGTTTCACTCCTGTTGTGTCGACGCTTGTTCTTGTTGCCTTGTGGCTTCCCGTTACCGTCCCGAACTTCAGAAGTGATGTGGTTTCCGAGAGGGTTGTTCCGACGGTCTAGCCAGCTATCCTCACCCATGCAAAAGCTAGGTAAGGACTGACATTGTTTTTGTCCTATCCTGCCCGAGCGTCCGGGCTAGCCATTTGTCCCGGATATTCTTCCTGAAGGAGGCTAGTACCTCGACATCCAAACGGTCGATGATTTGATTTTTATTGGTCAAGAATTGGTTCCAGAATTGTTGGGATGACTCACCGGCTTGTTGGGCGATGTGGCTCAAGTCATCAGAACCCGGGGTCTGGAGATAGGTGCCATGAAAGTTAGCTCATAAAGCATCTTCGAGCTCTTCCCAACTCCCAATGGAGTTTTCGAGGAGGATGTTCAGCCAATACCGTGCTATCCCCTTTAGGTTCAATGACAAGTATTTATGGCATGGAGGTCATTTCCTCGGGCCATATGAATGTGGATAAGAAAGTCTTTGATCCACACGGTTGCGTTTGTTGTTCCGTCATATTGTTCTATATTATGGGTTTAAACCCTTCGGGGAACTGATGCTGCATCACCTCGTCTATAAAACAAATTGGACGAGTGACACCCCTGACCCGAGCTACATCATGCCAGAGTTCGGATGGAATCTTGACCCGATGTCGTTCACAAACTCTACCATTCTGATCAAGCCGAGGTTGGTACCCGTCCCATCTAGCCGGAGTGCGCCCTGTGGATCCGTAGATGGATCACGGTTGTCCTGCTTTAGCATTCAAGTTGTGTCACGGGTCGAATGGGTCTCCGGGATGCACTGGCTCTATCCTTGTTCTGCGAGGGTGTTTGGGTCCATTTCCGGCTTCTCCAGCCATCATATCCCATCCTCGAGGGGCGGTTCAGTTGGTCACCCTGAGTGCGTCTGGGGGGCAGGCTCAAAGGCCTCCTCGTCACATTATGGCAGTAACCGGCGGCGCGGGTAACTTTTGTTTTGTCCTTGTCATTGACGATCGTACCCTACTTCGGTGGCTAGGACTTGCATCCATCTGTCGTTGAGGGTGTCTTGTTCGACTTTGTTTTGCTTATGTTTCATCTTGAGGCTCTGGGCGGTGGCTATGAGTTGTCGCTTGCACCGTTCTTGATCCAACGGGTCTTCGGGGACGATGAAATCCTCGTCTCTGAGACTATCCTCCTCTTCCGAATGAAGGAGGTAGTTGTTGTCTTCGGAATCGCCGAGGACCTCGGGTTCTTCCAGATTCTTACGCCCCTCCGAGTCATTGAGCTTTTGTTCAGGAGTAGAGAGGTCAACGGGTTTTCTAGGTTTTTTGAGGTAGCATTTTCTTCCGTGCCCGTATTGCTTTCCCTGCCCTTGCGCACCTTGGGTTTTTTGCGTTGACGTTGGCGCTTGGGTGCCTCATCGTCACTGTTTTTCATCGGGGTGTCAACACCGCTCTTCCCTGTGCCACCATCGTCCTTATCGCACGGGATGTCTACCATGTCCATCGTCCAGGTGTGGGAGGAGTGGCCGCGTCGACATCCGTATGTGTATCTTCGGCCTCATCCGAGGACTTCATATCGGTTTAATATTTGATAGTGGCTATCAAGTGGGTGGCGGGTGGGAAATAAAATTCCGTGTGATCGGGCTCGAGGCCGAACTTAACGTAGGTCGAGGCCAGGTCATCCGAAATTTCTATAGTTTGGATCCTGGCTAGCATCTCGGCTGATAGCGAGAGGTCGACCGGACTAGTCTTCGGGGTTTTGGCGTGTTGATCTCTGACGCGTTGGCACAGGGAGTGTGCTTCGCCAAGGTTAACCCCTTATCTTTGAACACCATGGTCGGATCCGTGCTCGAGGCCGGATCCGAGGTGGGTGCTCCCTCGGATATGAGGTCGAGGAGGAAACCCGAAGTCAAGGCTTCGGGGTTTACGGGCTCATCGGATGAAGCCGAGAGCCGAGTGAGAACCAGATCGCCTCGAGCATCGACAACTTAATCTAGGTCACCAAACGTGATGCCCTCACCCGGGGCGAACCCGAAAATCTGGTCGGGGTGACCAGCCGCCTCAACATGCGGAACAACGCTGCCGAACACGGGGAGCTGGTCGGGGACGAAGATGTCCCCGGTGCTGATGCCATCGCTGGTGACCAAGTGAACCGTCGGTCCTTCCAACTATCCTTTTGTGGAACTCTTAATGAAAGCACCAATGTCGGTGTCAAAACCGGCAAATCTCCGGTAGGGGTCACGAACTGTGGATCTTGGATCGATGGATTACACGAGACAAGGGAGATGATGTTTACCCAGGTTTGGGCCCTCTTGATGGAGGTAATACCCTACATTCTGCTTTACTTGTATTGATGATAGTGTATGAGGTACACAGTTGATCTACCTCGAGATCGTATGATGTGGTCTAAAACCCTAGAAGTATTGATCTTATTGTGCCTTACGGACTAAAACCCTCTGGTTTATATAGATATGAGGAGCTTCTAGGGTTATATAATGTCGGTTACATCAGGGGGTAAGCATGTCGAATCCATCATCGTGTCTTGGAGCATACATCTAGGTTCTAGAAGATTCTGTTGTACATACGATGTTGTCTTGTAGTTCGCCCCTTCAACGATAATCATAGGGCGACCCATGAGTCTGGCCTGTGAAGATAGGTCAGCGGCCCGAGGATCCCTTAGTCGCAGACTCCCTCAGCCATAGATAAGTGCGACTACAATGTTGGGCCGGCGCATATCCGTGCATGTAGGCGATTTAAGCATACAACTCATAACACGGGAAACCTATTCGGAAACGTTGAAAATGTTCAAGATTTCAAATATGTGACCTTCTTCTAAAACTCGTGAATAATTCGTACAATTAAGAAATATTCTTTGAAATTCATGAATATTCTTTGAAATCATAAACAATTTTCAATTTTGTAAACTTCTTGAAACAATATCTTTTCCCAATTTTTGTATATTTGAATTCCAAGCATAATTTTTAGTTTTATTGAACATTTTCTAGAAATCCATGAAGAATTTCTATTTGTGGATTTGTTTTCAAATCATGAACTTTTATTGCTAATTGAGACATTTCTAAAAATTTCGTACGTTTTAGAATATTTGTAAGCACTTTCTTAATCCCAATTTATATAATTGCTCGTGTCATTGCAATATAAATATTCTAATAAGTTAGCCCATGATTAACTATCCATATTATTACGATTGTATAAGTAATTGTTTATCTGTAAGTGCATCTAGTGCCCCTTAGTGATTTTGGTGGTTTGAAGACTTATAGGTTAAGTATCTAATGTGTTCTTGAGTGTACACATGATCTATAAGTCGCTGAGGAGTTTGAAATATTCGATGAATATCGACCCCAAAAATGTATATCTTCGGTTGAAGAAATTGGACTGAAGCTAAAGATTTGAATCGCGAAGAATTTGCGATGAAATTGATATTCCTCATGAAGATATTGAAATTGAGGAATTCGGTGTGTCGTGAAGAAAATCAATCTGAAGACTTTGAAGCATGAAGATCTACTCTTTCTGTTTTGTTTTCTTCACACTTGAGTAATAGGAACACCGTACTGTTAAAGAGGGTCGAGGTAACACATTGGAATGAATTTCCTCATGATGCTCAACCCAAGCCTAATCCTACCAACAGCCTCAAGTGAGTAATATGAGAGACATGAGGACTCTCACAGTTGAGGGTCCCGACCGTTATCGATAGCCACGCCACATCATTGGTCTTATCCACACCAACGGTCACATTATTTAAGGGCAGTAATGTCAAATCATGTCGGGATGCTCCCAGGCTATAAATAGCCGCCCCTCACAACCATTAGCTGGTTGGCTGCTCCGTTAGAAACTGACACTTGTCATAAGAGCAACCCAAATTCCTCAGAGTCTTCGAGAGTAATTCATCAGTGAGGAAATACCCCAAACACCAAACCACAAACCGAGAACCAAATGATTGAGCATCACTGAAGAAGTTGTTTCTACGTGGGACTGAAGCCTTATACCTTTGAGGACTGTGCATCCTCCAGACGGTTAGGCATCATGGTCTAGAGAAATCCAGCAGTCAATTGTGGATCGCCGGGTGACCAAGTTTGTGAGGGTTTGGAAGTCTGCCCTGAAGACTTACCACGAGTGTTGGGCGAGGACTGTGTGTTCTTAGCCCAAGGAGAATACGGTAGGGAATGTGTGTCCCGGGACTGTGTGTCTTTTGGTTTCAATACCAAGCCGCTCCAAACCAGATGTACAACTGTCACAGCAGTTGGAACTGGGTCATCAACTACTGTCTTCACTGTGAAACGGGTTCTATTTCCTCAACTCTTTATATTCCTCAGATTATGTGTTGATGATTTCCACTGACACTGTTTGAAGAATTTGCTGAAGACTTTCTCTGAAATTCCTCAACCCCAAATTCTTCACGCAAGTTAATCCTCATCTGTTGTCTGCGTGCCTGCATACTGTGCAAACTGTTTTCATATTCTTCATCCTGAAAAACTGCTGTAGTGAAACTTTGCACTCATGATTCTTTACTGTTTCCATTGTAAGTTAGTCATCAGTGAGGAATTTCCTCAAAAGGAATTTCCTCAGTGATGAAGTTCTAAAATCTCCTATTCACCCCCCTCTAGTCGATATAACGCACTTTCAATTGGTATCAGAGCAAGGTACTCCCTTGTTCTATGTGATTTTGGTTTAACCACCTGGAGTTTTAGATATGTCGACTGCAGGCATGATTAAGGTTACTGCAGCATGTCCTACTTTCGAAGGAAAGGACTTTCCCTTCTCAAAGACCAAGATGCAGATGGATCTACAAGCTATTGACAATGATCTCTGGTATATTGTGGAACATGGCGTCCCCATCATCTCTGCTAGTATCTCTGCTGGTGATGTGAAGAAATTCAAGCAACTCGATTATCAAGCAAAGAATATCATATGTGGCCATCTGAGCAAAGGCCAGTATGGCAGAGTAAGTGCTTTGGGCTCAGCGAAACTTATCTGGCAAAGGCTGTCCAGAGTCAATGAAGGAGTATCAACCCAACGCGATTCTCGTGTTGATGTTCTTCGCAATCTTTTCAATCGCTTTCAGGAGGTTTGACAGTGAAAGCTGCCAAGATACCTTTGATCGCCTTACTGACATATCAAATGAACTGCAAGCACTGGGAGCTCGAGACATTACTGATCATGAAATTGTGAAGAAACTGCTAAGATCTTTGGATTCTTCATTTGATACTTTAGTTGTGATGATTCAAGAAAGACCAGACTACAAGATGCTTGATCCAGCTGATATACTCGAAAGACTCAATACTCATGAATTCCAACAAGAAGAAAAGAGATATCTATATGGACCAAGCTATTCTAGACCACGTGCACTGAAGGCTAAAGCAATTTCCTCGTCTGAAGTAGAAGATTCGGATGATAGCATTGGTGATCCTGAAGAATTTGGATAGGAGCTTGCAATGCTCGTGAGGAAATTCCAGAGGTTTACACGACGTGGCCAGTTCGGTAAATCTTCAAGAAGAGATATGAGGAAATCAGAATCTTCATCTGAGGACTACAAGAAAAGAACTTGTCACGAATGCAAGAAATCAGGTCACTACATTGCTGATTGTCCTCGTTGGGATAAGGAATCAAAGAAGAAAAAATACAAGGATGAAAGTTCTGATGACTCGAAGAAAAAGAAGAAACCTTCAAAATCCTCATCATCAAAGTCCTCATCGCACAAGAAGACTAGTTTCAGAAAGGCTCGGGCACTTATTGGCAAGGAAATGGATTCCGAGGCAGAATCTGAGGAATGTGATGAAGCGGAGGGTACCGATGATGACTCAGAATCCGGACAGGCTAGTCTTGCACTTGCAACCACATTCGTCAGCAAGTCAATATTCAAGCTTGAAGAAAATGATAACACCATCCACACTGATGACTATGTTGATGACTTCGCTCCAACCTATTGCTTCATGGCAAAAGGTTCAAAGGTACCGAATGATGCTTCCTCCTCTGACTCAAGTGACCATGAACCTGATGATTATAAAAAACCCAGTTACAGTAAACTTGCTCTCATTGCCACTAAACAACAAACTGCCTTGGAAAAGCTTTAGAAACTGCTAGATAGAAGCGATGATCTGTTGAATGATGAAATGAATCTTACCCAAATCCTCACTAAAGATGTGAAAAGTCTTCAGTCTAGATTTGATAATCTTCAAGATCGTCATGATACACTCCTCGCTGATCATGAGAAACTTTCCTATGAATTTTTTCAAAGGAAGCTTTACCTAGAGAAGTTAAGGATTTCTCATGATGATCTTCGTATGGAAAATGATTCATTACTAGCTCAACAGATCAGCGCTGCTCAAGCTGAATTCATTCCTCCATGTCTTAAATGCATTGAACGTGAAACTGATAATTGTTCACCAGAATCATCAAATGCTTCAATTGCTACAAATTCTTCAACTGCTCCTGTAGTGTCAAATTCCTTACTTGAGGAAAACACAAATGTCACTGATGAAAATGCAGGGCTGAAGGAATTGTATGTGACAGGCATATACAAAAGTCTTAAAGGACATCAAACCCTTTGTGATGTGCTCAAAAAGCAGATCTTGAACAGGAACCCGAGGAAAGAAGGAATTGCCTTTGAGAGGAAATTGAATGCTGATGGATCTTATCGGAAACCTGAGCAGTATCCCAAAAACTCATGGGTTGTTGCCACTGGGCCTCCTTTTGATCCATCTAATCTAATAGGCTTTTCATGTGAATTATCCTATTCCTCAGATGAGTCATTTGACTCCAACTATAAAATTGTTCAAAAATCAAGCTGGTGAAGTATTTGCTCGATATGTTGGAACTAACTGCAGGAATGGCCCTCCCCTGAGGAAAATCTGGGTTCCCAAAAGTTGTCTTGAAAATCTTCAGGTGAATTTCCTCATGACACCACCGATGAAGAATTTGAACCCCAGATCAAATTCCTCAGGAGGACCAAAGTCTTCAAGAGGACCAAAATCCTCAAGTGGTCAATACTATGCTCGTACCCGTGCTAATGCTTCTAACATGCACGGAAACTACAAGGAATATGAATATGAGCGTTATTCTTCAAATCATTATGTTCATAAATCCTCAAACCAATTATCTGCATATTCATATGAGTACTTTAACCTCCCTACTATTAATAGAAGTGCATTAGATTCAATGCCCCCTTTCGCATATGGTGCTCGCAGGATGATGAATGCTTTACCACCCCTTCAGATGTGGGTGGTGAAGAAATTGAACTAATCACTTCTGCAGGTCAGGTCTCTAGATGAAAATCATCATGTGAAGAATTTGCTGGATACGTGAGGAAATGCTTGATAGGATGCAAGCTAATATTGATGAAATAGAAATATTTCACACGTCCATCTAATTTTGTTATGATGAATTTCCTATGTGATGAAATTGATATCATATTCTTCAAGTCTGAAGCATATGAGAAGATTAGCTGTCTCCTGAGGAAGAAATAAAGCTCAAAGCTACTGAAGACATTGTTCCCACTGAGGAAATTGATGAAGAAATCATTCCCATCACTGATGAAAATCAAGAAGATGATCCTGAGGAAATTTCTCCAGAACCAATTCCTCAGCCCAGACGAAATCCTCAACCAGCTCATCCGAGGATTGATAATGAAGTGGAACTTGAAAAAATCCTCAATGACAGCAACGCGCCAGGTCCTCTTACTCGCTCAAAAGCTTCACACTTAGTTAACTTTTGTGGGTATTTCTCCTTTGTCTCTATCACAGAACCTTCAAAAGTTTTTGAGGCTTTCTTGGAACCGGAGTGGATCCAAGCTATGCAAGACGAACTTCTTCAATTCAAGCTGAATGACGTATGGGAGCTCGTCAAACGACCAGATCCTCGCAAGCACAATATCATCGGAACCAAGTGGATTTACTGAAACAAGCAGGATGAGGATTGTCAAGTGGTGAGCAATAAGGCACGACTTGTAGCCCAAGGCTACACACAGGTTGAAGGAATAGATTTCGATGAAACTTTTGCACCTGTTGCTAGACTTGAAGCTATTCGAATACTACTTGCTTATGCTAATCATCATAACATCATCTTATATCAAATGGATGTGAAAAGTGCATTCCTCAATGCTAAGCTTGAGAAAGAAGTATATGTTGCTCAGCCCCTAGGTTTTGAGGATCCAAAGAATCCAGACAAAGTCTTCAGACTCAAAAAGGCTCTCTATGGTCTCAAGCAAGCCCCTCGGGCATGGTATGATACATTGAAGGAATTCCTCCTGAAGAAAGGCTTCAAACCTGGTTCACTCGATCCAACTCTTTTCACTAAATCCTATGATAATGAGCTATTTGTATGCCAGATATATGTCGATGATATTATATTTGGCTGTACTGACAAATGATACATTGATAAATTTGCTTACATGATGAGTGAAGAATATCAGATGTCTATGATGGGGGAGCTGAAATTCTTCTTAGGTCTTCAAATTCGTCAACAACGCAATGGAATCTTCATATCACAGGAGAAATACCTCAAGGATGTTTTGAGGAAATTTGACACGCATGAATGCAAAGGTGCCAAGACTCCAATGCCTACCAACGGCCACCTCTACACTGACAAAAATGGTAATGAATTCGATCAGCAGGTATATCGCTCTATGATTGGCTCTTTATTGTATTTATGTGCATCTAGGCCATATATAATGCTTAGTGTTTGCATGTGTGCACGTTTTCAAGCAAAACCGAAGGAATCACACCATAAGGCTGTGAAGCATATTCTTCGATACTTAGCTCACACACCAACACTAGGATTATGGTACCCCAAGGGCTCAAATCTTCATTTGGTGGGGTACTCTGATTCTGACTATGTTGGTGACCGTGTGGATCGCAAGTCAACATCTAGCACATGTCATTTCCTCGGAAGATCACTAGTCTACTGGTCCCCAAAGAAGCAGAATTACGCATCACTCTCCACTACCGAAGCTGAGTACATTGCTGCTGGTTCATGTTGTGCTCAATTGCTATGGATGAAGCAAACCCTCAAGGACTACGGCATCAACATGAAGAATGTGTCTCTCTACTGCGACAATGAGAGTGCAATCAAGATTGCATACAACCCAGTACAGCACTCGAAGACCAAGCACATCCAGATTCGTCATCATTTTCTTCGGGACCATGTCCTCAAGGGCAATATCCTCATCGACCATGTGAAGACTGATGATCAACTGGCAGATATCTTCACTAAGCCCTTGGATGAGAAGAGGTTTTGCAAGTTGCGGTGTGAGCTAAATATCTTAGAATCTTCAAATGTTTTTTAAAAACATGCACACATCCTAACACTTATGCAAAATTGATGACTTAGATGTGCAATACATGATGAATCGATTTTCTTCAACCAATGAAGAATATCACTCTTAGTGTGAGGAAATCAACAAAGAAATTGATTCTCAGGGCCCTACGACAATTGTACGCGGCGTCTGTAATCAACATTCTTATATGGTGGGTCACGCCACCACCCAACTTGAAATTCCTCAAGTTGAATTTCTTCAAAGCTGAATTTCTTCAAAAGGTTGATTTTCTTCAAAATAGTTATTCTTCAAATTTGTTTTTCTTCAAAACTGAAATTCATCATCATGACGCTTAATCAAAATCTTCAAAAACACTTGATGATTTTCGTTTACCTAGATAGACTGTGATTTCAAGTCCTCAACAGCATTCACTTATAGCTATTTCTTCAATTTGATATTTCATCTAAGTGAATGTGATCGGACCCTACTTTCCCTCTATGCTATTCTCACCCAGTCTATTCAATTCTTCATATGCGTTCTACTTGAAACTTTGTTCGAAATCCTCACTGCGTCCTTGTCAGCTGATGATTTTGCAACAAAATCCTCAAATCTTCAAAAATATTTTTTTATACAGTAACTGATCCCCACTTTCCTCGTTCGGATAACCACGATCTCCACGATATCCACCGCTTCGGTCGTGGGCTACACGTGTCTTGCGAAGACGTAGAGACAGGGGCTATTTGGTCCGATATTTTCGCGCCAACAGTTACCGCCTGGCTATAAATATGTCCCCATCTCCCTCGGTAAAATCTTCTTCGTTCCATCGCCCTCCAGCTACAGCAAAGCTCCAAGCCCTAGCGCCACCGCTAGAAGTATTGTCACCGGCGAAGAAGAGCTTGACTGCCTCGACTTCTCCGTCGCCGAAACCACGCCGAAACAGGACCATCTTCGTCCGCCGCCACCGTAGCCGTCCTCTGCTGCCGAGTTAGGGCGCATTGGACACGCACTGTAAGAGCATCTACTGCTACTACTTCTCTGTTCTTCGTGCGCGCCATCTAGGGTAAATAAAAACCCTATTTTTACAGCTAGTTTGATCTACTATTTTACCTCTGACATGTGAAATCTGGCTCCATCACCAAGCAAGTTGAGGAAGAACAAAGTGAAAATGCTCAGCCTGATAAAGTCACATTCCTGAGCAAAATCCTCAACCTGAGGATCAGGCTGACCCAACTCCTCCTCCTCCTGAGCAAAACCCTCAAGCTGAGGCTTAGGATGAACCTATTCCTCCTCCAGAGCAGAACCCCCAACAGGATGCTCCAGTTGACAATATTCCTCAGCCTGAAGCTCAACCAGAACATATTCCTAAGCCTGCAGCGCAACGAGAGCATGTTCCTCAGCCTGAAGCTCAAGCTGATGAAATTCCTCACCCTGAGGACCATGCTGAGGAAAATGCACCAGACCCAGACAATGCCTTCGTCGTCCTCAACCCAGAGTCTGCAATAGTTGTCTCCCCTCAAGTCCAACACCAAAATCTTCAACCAATGCAGCGTCAGCCGTTCTCCAAGCAGCCAAAGTTTCAAAAGGAGTCATTCTTTGAAGAACGCATGTTCTTCATCGGAGAAAATCCCTATGACAAGCCTCGCATCAGGCATCTGAAGTTTTGGACAAGGACACAGCTCAACTACTATGCCTCTGTGCTGTGTGGAAGAAACAAGATTTTCCAGCACAGGCATATTCCTCACATTGAGCTTGAAGAAATACCATGCCTTGCTCCAGTCCTCAACGTCCTTTTCGAAGATGGACTCCTCCCAATGTGCTCGGATATCTGTGATTGGAATAGTGAGCTTATTCTTCAATTCTATGCAACTCTTCACATATCAGGAGATCCAACAGACATCAACACATGGGTGCTAGACTGGATGACGCAAACCACACACTTCAAGGCTCCTGCCATTGAGCTACTGCGTGAACTACCAGTATCAATTCCCTCAGAGCAGGCCGTGAAGCTTTATGATGAACGTGAGCTGCCTAACAAGATGATGGATGTCATCATGAAGCCTTTGGCTATGGGGCAACCACCAAGAACAACCTTCCTGATCCATGAGTTCAAATATGAACCCATGACGGTTTACAGAATCCTCTGCAGCGTTCTTGCGCCAATCAAGGGCCATGATGATGAAGAAGATGTCGTAGGCATCATGAAGAATATCCTCTTCAACATCATACATGGTATTCCCATCAACATTCATGATTTCTTCTTGAGGACTTTGGCCGAAAATGCTATGGCTCCTTTTGACCACAAGATATATGCTCCATGGATCATGAGATTCATTAGAACCAGGTCAGGCATCAACTATCACGCTGATTTCAACAACCATATCGGTTATATGCCTCCTATAAGGGTCAACAAGAAGACTTTCGAGCCTGTTGAAGGAAAAGGCAAGTCTGTCATAGATGAAGGTAGTCGGCCCCTTGATGGCCAGTTCAGAGAGCCCGAAGCTTATTCCTCATGGGATGACACTGAAACCCATCCTCCAAGTCCTGTTGCTCCTAGGGTGCTGAATACCAGAGATCTTCTTCTCAGTCTTCACCAGAAGGTGGATCGGAATCACAAGTGGGTCAAACGCTAGTTCGGCGCCATTGTGAAAACCCTCAATGAAACGCAGAATGCTGTGATGCTTAACCATCACTATCTTCATGAGGTTTTTGATCGCACCTGGGCCACTCTGGCTCATTTGAAGACTCTAGCAGAACTTGAAGAATTGGAGTTTGTGCGGGACTTCGACTGGTCGTGGCCACCAAAGAAGAAATTCAGGCCAATTCCAGTTCCAGACCTTGAAGACGGTTCTTTTTCTCATTCTGCACTGCTGAATCTGATGAAGATCAACAAGACACTGCCACCGGTCCAAGGAGGAAGTCTGCTCCCAAGAATCCTCACGCGTCTTCCTCAACCGCCAAGAGGTGAAAAGTCTTCACGGGAGTTAGTCCTCAGTTTGTCCCTTTTTGTCACTTGATGACAAAGGGGGGGGGGGACTTGAGAGTTAGTCTTCACGGGAGTTAGTCCTCAGTTTGTCCCTTTTTGTCACTTGATGACAAAGGGGGGGGACTTGAGAGTTAGTCTTCATGCGGGATATTTTGGGGGCTTATAAACTATATTTAAGTTACAAACTCTTGGCTCTTCTGAAGTGTTTTATGTAATGAGTTGTAACTTAAGCGCGATGGTACTCTGACGCTTTTGAACGTTTTTCTTCGCATGCTTATTCCTCAAAATTTTAATGCACGCATGCTGGAATTCGTTAGATACCATTTGTCATCATGCATCCTCAATTTCTTCATACTATATGTCGTATGTATGCATGATTTACAAGACTCGGGGGGAGAACTCCATGATATAAATCATCAATGTGCATTTGCTGTGAAAATCAAAATCCTCAAGATATGCACATCTTCACGGGGAGTCTCTCCGAATCTTGATTTCAAATTCCTCAAATGAGTATATACACTTCATATGTTTATTCCCGTTGAAGACTTAACCTAATTGTCATCAACCACCAAAAAGGGGGAGATTGTAAGTGCATCTAGTGCCCCTTAGTGATTTTGCTGGTTAGAAGACTTATAGGTTAAGTATCTAATGTATTCTTGAGTGTACATAGGATCTATAAGTTGCCGAGGAGTTTGAAATATTTGATGAATATCGACCCCTAAAAATGTATATCTTCGGTTGAAGAAATTGGACTGAAGCTGAAGATTTGAATCGCGAAGAATTTGCGATGAAATTGATATTCCTCATGAAGATACTGAAATTGAGGAATTCGGTGTGTCCTGAAGAAAATCAATCTGAAGACTTTGAAGCATGAAGATTTACTCTTTCTGTTTTGTTTTCTTCACACTTGAGTAATAGGAACACCGTACTGTTAAAGGGGGTCGAGGTAACACATTGGAATGAATTTCCTCATGATGCTCAACCCAAGCCTAATCCTACCAAAAGCCTCAAGTGAGGAATATGAGAGACATGAGGACTCTCACATTTGAGGGTCCCGACCGTTATCGATAGCCACGCCACATCATTGGTCTTATCCACACCAACGGTCACATTATTTAAGGGCAGTAATGTCAAATCATGTCGGGATGCTCCCAGGCTATAAATAGCCGCCCCTCACAACCATTAGCTGGTTGGCTGCTCCGTTAGAAACTAACACTTTTCATAAGAGCAACCCAAATTCCTCAGAGTCTTCGAGAGTAATTCATCAGTGAGGAAATACCCCAAACACCAAACCACAAACCGAGAACCAAATGATTGAGCATCACTGAAGAAGTTGTTTCTGCGTGGGACTGAAGCCTTATACCTTTGACGACTGTGCATCCTCCAGACGGTTAGGTGTCATGGTCTAGAGCAATCCAGCAGTCAATTGTGGATCGCCGGGTGACCAAGTTTGTGAGGGTTTGGAAGTCTGCCCTGAAGACTTACCACGAGTGTTGGGCGAGGACTGTGTGTTCTTAGCCCAAGGAGAATACGGTAGGGACTGTGTGTCTTTTGGTTTCAATACCAAGCCGCTCCAAACCAAATGTACAACTGTCACAGCAGTTGGAACTGGGTCATCAACTACTGTCTTCACTGTGAAACGGGTTCTATTTCCTCAACTCTTTATATTCCTCACATTATGTGTTCATGATTTCCACTGTCACTGTTTGAAGAATTTGCTGAAGACTTTCTCTGAAATTCCTCAACCCCAAATTCTTCACGCAAGTTAATCCTGATCTGTTGTCTGCGTGCCTGCATACTGTGCAAACTGTTTTCATATTCTTCATCCTGAAAAACTGCTGTAGTGAAACTTTGCACTCCTGATCCTTTACTGTTTCCGATGTAAGTTAGTCATCAGTGAGGAATTTTCTCAAAAGGAATTTCCTTAGTGATGAAATTCTAAAAATCTCCTATTCACCCCCCTCTAATCGATATAATGCACTTTCATTATCAAACCGAGATTTACCTACCTAAATAAAATTTAAGAATTTATCAAGTAATCACTTATTTGGTCAGAACTTATTGCCTTGTAAATAAAACATAATTTTATTTGGCAATCCAATAAAAGACAGAGGAAGGGAAAATGTTGGAGGAAGGGCGAGGTAGATGAAAACATCTAATAGTTTTTTTAAGTAGGAGAGATAAACACGAAAAAAAGGAAACATACAAGAAAAGTAGGAGCGATCTCCCCACAAACGTGCCGTCCGAAAAGGGTGCGCGTCGAACGATGTCGCCCTACACAGGGAATAAGAACAACTCGTAACAAGCAAACTATAGTCGGAGAAACTGTTATATGGCACCACCAACGCCAGGTAGCGAGCTACCACTCCCACGAAGCTCATGGTTCAATCTGCAAAAGCTTATCACGCATATGGGAGCTCCTAGTCGGCTCATAACGCGTCGGCTAGGATTTCTAGTGCCGGTTAACCTACAACAATGGAACGACACACTAGCGATGCAGTCCCTCGCGAGGAAAAAAGGCACATCAATCAACGGTTAACCGATCTATCAAACGACTTTTGACTTTGAGAAAAAAAATGTGAACTAAAAAGATATTTATAAGGACTCAAAAGTGCATTCAAATATAAAAATGTTTATCAATTTTAAAAAGTTCACAAATTTGAAAAAACTTATCAATTTTTGGGAAAATTTTAAATTTTTGATAAAACGTGAACAATTTTGGAAAAGTGTTTATAAATATTTAAAATTAAATCATCCATTTGGACAAAAGATCGTAATTTTGAAAATATTTGCACATTTAAGATAAAAAAAAAGAAAAGGGAAAAAGGAAAGAAATAGAAAGAAAAGGAAGAAGAAAAAAAACCATTAAAAACACCAGTTTAGAAAGCTTCCCCAAACCAGGAGCTTTACGCCAACTGAAGATAATAACAGGAAACAAGGAACTTAGGATAAACATAGCGTTGAGTTATTGATTACGGCGGTTCTCACTTAACCGAGTTGTCCTGAGTTCAAAACCACCATTTACACATTTTTCTTTTCAAAACAAAAATAAAAATGTCAGGCCGAGAGGCGTGGAGTACGCCTGTTTGGAGAAGTATTCTAACTGACGAAATCACTAATTAAGAAGTACTCCTTTCAAATTTCACTCTCACCTTTCGAGGTTGCGACAAATAGCATACTGCATGTGTGCCACATGTCGCAACCTGATTTTTTTTAAAGATCCATATTTTCAAAACGTTTTATCTCATAAACTGTGCGACCAAATCTCGAACAGTTTTTACCGTTGGATTTTTCGTGTCGACATATTCAAAACTAGATTTCATATTGATAGGTTTTGACGACAAACGAAAAAAAACGTATCTCTCAAAAAAAAGGAAAATACATTTTTCGTTTTCGAGAGGCACCATCATGCCTTTTGTGAAAAAAACTAGAAAACATTTTTTTTTTCCTGAGAGGTATGACCGCGCTTCTCGTTAAATAAAAAAATAAATAGAAAATGACTTTTTTCGCTTCCGAGAAACACGGTCGTGGCTCTCGCAATGTAAATCCGTGTCTGTTGCGGAAGCAAAACCATAGCTCTCGTGAAGAATAAAAACAAAAAAAACATTAGAAGCACGAACGTGCCTCTCACGAATGCAAATCCGTACTTTTGATGAAAGAAAAATCGGTCTTTAAAGGAAACTCGTTTTTTCTCACAATTTTTTTTGAACTTTTTTTCGTCAAAAATGTAAGATAGATCGGTGAAAACATGAATACCAGAAAAAACACACCTAAAAAATCAAAAACGTGTGAAACAAAAGAGTCAAAAAGAATAGTCAAAAGACGACACATAATGATGGTTGAGAATGCGTCAAAGAACGACGCATGAAAATAATCGTTAGAAGGCTTCCAAAAAACGCTCGTTAACTAGTTAGTCTCTTTAACCAGGTTTTTCAAGGGTCCAATTGAAAATCCCTCTCTTATAGCAAGCCCGATGGATGACTCGCGGCATACATTTATAGTAACGGGCGGGCCTATTAGCGCATATCTAAAACAAATAAAGTAGAGAAAAACGGGGAGCACGGGGAATCGAATCCAGATCATTCAATTGCAGCGCACTGCCGCTTATGACGCGCCGACGTCCTAGTTGAAGAAGAGCCACTCCTGCATTGATAATGTTCTTTTCCTTTCTTTCTCTTTTTCTACTAGTTTTTTTTCTTTGTTTCCTTTTCGTTTTCAATATATTATTTTATGTTTTCTTCATTTTTCTTCGGTTGTTTTAAGTTGAATTTTCATTTTTTTTCTTTACACATTTTTAGTATATATCTAATACACGTTTAATATTTTTTCAATACAAGATTAACATTTCTTGCATACATGGTCAAATTTTGTTTTGTACCTATTTATGTTTCCTGAAATTCTTTATTAACATTTTAAAAATATTAGGTTAGCATTATGCATGATCAACATTTTTTCTATACACATTTAACATTCTTTTTAAATTCTTTATTAATATTTTTCAAATACAAGTTTAATACATTTTAATACATGGTAAACATTTTTATTTCCACATTTAACATTTGTTCATATGCTTGCTTAAATTTTTTGAAATACAAGTTTAACATATATTTAATGTATGGTCAATATTTTTTCTATATAGTTTTAACATTTTTCAAATGCTTATGTAACATTTTCAGAATACATAGTCAACTACTTTTTCTATACACCTTTAACATTTTGTAGTTGCTTGAATTTTTTTTTTGAAATATAATATTATCATTTTTTAAATGTTTGGATTAACACTTTTAATATACATGATCGATGTTTTCGTACACATTTTTTTTTCTATATATGCAGATAACATCTTCCAAAACCTTGGTTAACATTTTTTTCAAAATAATTAGGTAAAGTATTTTTTGTAGTATATTATTTAGGAAATTTGGAAGTATAAACTAAAGTTAAAAAGGAAAGTTAAAAATAAAATAAAAACAAAAATGTAATAAAAAAAAGCTGTGGCCACCCGTGCGCCTGGGTCGGGCTATTTGACGCCTCCCTTCACGTGATTCTTCGATTGGACACGATTGAAGCGAGATATAGCGGCTCCCCGTTCTCATGATTCGCTTGCTCAGAAAGACTGGTTTACGTTAAGCGCTGACCACTGCAAGATGGACCGGTTGAACAACATTCCGTTGGTTCAGAAATATCAGTTGGCCATTGACCATTGGTTGTTGGCTGTAGAAAGAAATACAAGCAACTATTGGTTCAGAAATATCCTGACTTTCAGTTTTCCATAGATAAAAACAACATTCCGTTCAAAAAATGGCTGTATGCTTCAAATAAGTTCAGGAATTAAAAATGAAAATTCATGAATTAAAAAAAAGTCCACGAGTTGGGAAAAAAAGTTCAAATTTATTAAAGAAATCAAGAATTTGAAATAAGTATGCAGGAGTTCATAAAAGCACAGGATTTCGGAAAAAAATGATGAATTCAAAAAAAGAGTGAACACCACTTCTGAATATTTATACTAGGTACTTTGAGGGGAAAAAACGTATGTAGAGATGTATACTGCGTGTGTTTAAATTTTCATGATGAAATACATTTTGATTTGATCTACACACAAAAAATCATATACTTTTGTAGTGAATAGTACATCTGTTAGAAATCCATGATCTTTTTTGTAGATCGCAAAAAGGATATTTCACCATGAAACTTTACAGACAAGTATTACCTCTGTACACTAATATAAGTTGAACTGCAAAAACATCTTGCATTAGTTTGCAGAGGGAAGTATACATCCATAAGTATCTGTTTATTTTTTTCAAAAAAATTGGAACTTAAAACTTTTTTGAAAATTTCAAAATTCTGTGCTTCAGGGTGCCTGGGAGGCAAAAGCAATTTCGGTTTTGAGCTACCGTGCTTTGATGCCATATATATATAGCCCACAGCACTGGAATACCCGTTTTTACCAGCAGGGATTTGAACCCGGGTAATAGAAATAAATACCTTTGCGTCCAGTTCCAAATGGAGCAGTATTTGGTCACAGTGCGCTTGCTGATCAGATGTGTGCTCCAGAGCTGTCAATCATCCTAGTTCCTGGATCATGTAATCATCATCACGTCAGCATATCAATGTGTAAAAGGAGCATAGATTACACCTAACATACATTCTGTGCTGATAGGTAATGTTGAAATTTGGAGGTGGGCCTTAGGCCCACTAGAGAATTTCAGAAAAATCTAAAGGGCCCATGTAGGTGGTGGCATGGCAAGGTGGTGGGAGTTTAGTCCCACCCCGCTAGTGGAGGAGAGTTTGGACCCCTTTATAAGGGTCTCTCTTCCACATGCTATTGGAGAGTGAGAAGAGAAGGTGCCCTCGCGCACTCCTCCTCCGCCGCCCGCCTCGTCACGACGCGCCGCGCCGCGCCGCGCCGCGCCGCGGGTTGCGGGAATGAGCCGAGCCGAGCTCATACCTACGCGCTTATTTTCTCCGGTTCCTGTACGGGAGAGGGGCGATTAGGTTTTTGGGGAGCGATCACGCGACTGCTCGCCTCCGTCCGTCTGCTTCGTCTACGTCCGCGTCGCCCTCGTCATCGCCATGTCTTCACCAAGCGAAGCTGATCGTCTCCGCGAGGAAGCCGAAAAGAAGACGGCAGAGGATACTGCCTCTGCCGCCGCCGCTGCTGCTGCTACGGCCAACTGGCCGATTGGAGGGTATGACTCGTTTATCCTCTTGTTCGTATTTATTCTAGCAGTACTACTTGTTTGCATAGATGTATCCACTATATGCGTAGTATGTGCTAGGTTAGCTCAACATCAGTATGTCATTAGTCTAGTCAATGCCATGCTAGTTATTATTTTGTGGATTAATCTACTCGGAAAATTGCCTATTTACTCAACAATCCAAAAACCTAATGTCTGTAGGAATTTTTCGAGTAATGGTTTTGCTGCTGCACTGAAACCGGATAAGTTTACCGGTACTTTTTTCAAGCGTTGGCAAACGAGAACCACCTTATGGCTCACGGCTATGAACGTGTTCTGGGTAGCCGGTGTCACTCCTACGGAAACTATCACTCCTGAACAGGAGAAGATGTTTAAGGAGGCCACCGTCCTATTCCTTGGAGCAGTCATTAGCGTGATCGGAGATAAGCTGGTTGATGCATATTTACATATGCATGTTGCCAAGGACTTGTGGGAGGCGCTCGAATCTAAATTCGGGGCCACCGATGCTGGGAGTGAGATGTATGTTATGGAGCAGTTCCACGATTACAAGATGGTTGACAACCGTTCTGTATTGGAACAAGCTCATGAGATAATATGCATAGCTAAGGAACTTGAGGTTCTTAAGTGCAATTTGCCGGGCAAGTTTGTCGCGGGCTGTATAATTGCTAAGCTCCCTAATTCCTGGAGGAACTTTGCTACTACTCTGAAACATCAGAGGCGTGAGTTCTCAGTAGAGGACATCATCGGCCATCTGAGTGTTGAGCAGAACTCGAGAGCAAAGGACTCCAATGGAAAAGCGGTGGAAAGCTCTTCTGCTGCCAATATGGTACATCAGAGGAACTTCAATTCTCACAAGCCCAAGGGAAAGAACTCTGTCCAACAGAATACCGACTTCAAGAAGAAGGGGAAGAAGCCCTTCAAGAAGAATAAGAAGGGAGATGGCTGCTATACTTGTGGTTCAGAGGAACATTGGGCGAACAAATGCCCAAACAAGTACAAGAAGCCGGCGCAGGACTCCAAGTCTGCAAACATGATTGTGGGCAACAATGAAAGTGGTGCATCTGGGTACGGTAATTTACTTACTGTATTTACAGTTTGTCAGTCCACCGATTGGTGGGTGGACACAGGTGCAAATATTCATGTGTGTGCTGACTTGTCATTGTTCTCTTCTTATCAGGCCACCGGTCGCGGGTCCGTATTGATGGGGAATGGCGCGAGTGCTTCTGTTCTTGGTGTTGGCACGGTCGATCTGAAGTTTACTTCGGGAAGGATCGTGCAGCTGAAGAACGTGCAGCATGTCCCCGCCATCAAGAAGAATCTCGTTAGTGGCTCCCTTCTGTGTAGAGAAGGGTTTAAGTTGGTGTTCGAGTCTAATAAAGTAGTAGTTACGAAATATGGACTTTTCGTTGGAAAAGGTTATGAATGCGGAGGTCTGTTCCGCCTTTCTCTAGCAGATTTTTGTAATAAAGTCGTGAACAATATTCATTCGAGTGTTAATGAATCTGAAGTTTGGCATTCACGTCTTTGTCACATAAGTTTCGGTGTTATGTCGCGGCTAGCAAAACTGAATTTAATCCCAACTTTCACTTTAGCCAAAGGTTCTAAGTGCCACTCGTGTGTGCAAGCAAAGCAACCTCGCAAGCCTCACAAGGCTGCAGAGGAGAGACACTTGGCACCATTAGAACTCATACATTCTGATCTTTGTGAGATGAATGGTGTGTTGACTAAAGGTGGAAAGAAATACTTCATGACATTGATAGATGATTCCACTAGATTTTGCTATGTGTATCTGTTAAATACTAAAGATGAGGCTCTACACTACTTTAAAATCTATAAGGCAGAAGTTGAGAATCAACTTGAAAAGAAAATTAAACGAGTCCGGTCTGATCGTGGTGGAGAGTACTTCTCAAACGAATTTGATTCATTTTGTGCGGAACACGGCATTATTCATGAGAGGACGCCTCCCTATTCACCCCAGTCAAACGGGGTTGCCGAGCGGAAAAACCGTACTCTAACTGATTTGGTTAACGCCATGTTAGATACATCGGGTTTATCCAAGGCATGGTGGGGGGAGGCTATATTGACCGCGTGTCATGTCCTGAATAAAGTTCCTACAAAAGATAATGAGGTCACTCCCTACGAGGAGTGGTCGAAGAGAAGGACGACACTCTCGTACTTACGTACTTGGGGCTGCTTGGCGAAAGTCAATGTACCGATCCCCAAGAAGCGCAAGCTTGGACCAAAGACTGTGGATTGCGTTAATTTGGGATACGCTAAGAATAGCGTAGGCTATAGATTTCTAGTAGTGAAATCTGAGGTACCTGACGTGAAGGTCGGTACAATAATGGAGTCGAGGGATGCTACATTCTTTGAGGATATATTTCCCATGAGAGATATGCAAAGCACTTCTAGACAGGAATCTGAGATAACTCCTGAGCCTGCCATTCCTATGGAATATTATGAACAAACACATGATGAAAATCCTGAGGAGGATGACGAGGAAGCCCGTGGTAGGGGCAAGAGACAAAGGACTGCAAAGACCTTTGGTGATGATTTCTTCGTATACCTCGTGGATGATAATCCCACTTCTATTTCAGAAGCGTATGCTTCTCCAGATGCTGATTACTGGAAAGCTGCTGTCCGTAGCGAGATGGACTCCATCATGGCTAACGGGACATGGGAAATCACTGATCGTCCCTATGGTTGCAAACCATTGGGATGCAAGTGGGTGTTCAAAAAGAAGCTTAGGCCCGACGGTACAATTGAAAAGTACAAGGCTAGGCTTGTGGCCAAGGGCTATGCCCAGAAAGAAGAGGAAGATTTCTTCGATACTTATTCACCTGTGGCTAGACTGACCACCATTAGAGTACTACTCTCATTGGCGGCCTCTCATGGTCTTCTCGTTCATCAAATGGACGTTAAGACGGCTTTCCTGAATGGAGAGCTAAATGAGGAAATCTATATGCAACAGCCAGATGGCTTTGTGATAGAAGGTCAGGAAGGAAAGGTGTGTAAGTTGCTGAAATCTTTATATGGTCTGAGACAAGCACCTAAGCAATGGCATGAGAAGTTTAATACAACTCTGACATCTGTTGGCTTCGTTGTTAATGAAGCTGACAAATGTGTATACTATCGCCATGGTGGGGGCGAAGGAGTTATATTGTGCTTGTATGTTGATGACATACTGATATTTGGAACCAACCTCAAAGTAATTGAGGAGGTTAAGTCCTTTCTGTCTCAAAACTTTGAGATGAAGGACCTTGGGGTGGCTGATGTTATCTTGAACATCAAGCTATTGAGAGATGATGAGGGTGGGATTACACTTCTGCAATCCCACTATGTTGACAAGATTTTGAGTCGCTTTGGATATTCAGACTGCAAGATTTGTCAAACACCATATGATCCTAGTGTGCTTATTCGAAAGTTTAAAGGCACAGCTATAGATCAATTGAGATTCTCTCAAATTATCGGTTCACTTATGTACCTAGCTAGCGCAACGAGGCCTGACATCGCGTTTGCTGTGAGCAAACTTAGCCGGTTTGTTGCAAACCCGGGCGAAGTTCATTGGCGTGCTGTTGAAAGAATTATGCGCTACTTGAAAGGTACTGTCAACCACGGGCTTCACTATACGGGATTCCCATCGGTACTTGAAGGGTATAGTGACGCGAATTGGATCTCTGATGCTGATGAGATGAAGGCCACTACTGGGTATATGTTTACTCTTGGGGGTGGTGCTGTTTCCTGGAAGTCTTGCAAGCAAACGATCTTAACAAGATCGACAATGGAAGCAGAATTAACAGCATTAGACACATCTGGTGTCGAAGCAGAATTTCTTCGAGATCTTTTGATGGACTTACCTGTGGTTGAGAAGCCAGTTCCGGCTATCCTTATGAACTGCGATAATCAGACGGTTATTGTTAAAGTGAAGAGTTCAAAGGACAATATGAAGTCCAACAAACATATAAGAATGAGATTGAAGTCTGTCAGACGTTTGAGAAACTCCGGAGTGATAGCGTTGGATTATATCCAAACGGCTAAGAATCTGGCAGATCCCTTTACTAAAGGGCTATCACGTGTTGTGATAGATAGTGCATCGAGGGAGATGGGTATGAGACCCACATGAGTTGCCATGGTAGTAACCTAACCTATATGATCGGAGATCCCGTGAAGTAGGACCTGGGAAAACAAGCCAGTGGTGAACTGAGGAGAGTAACTTTACTAAC
The DNA here is from genome assembly GCF_904849725.1 of Hordeum vulgare subsp. vulgare. Classification (NCBI taxonomy): domain Eukaryota; kingdom Viridiplantae; phylum Streptophyta; class Magnoliopsida; order Poales; family Poaceae; genus Hordeum; species Hordeum vulgare. Next base: position 241,026,346 of record NC_058524.1, on the reverse strand, counting down.
CCACTCCGTTGGAGATGCAATACTCTCGGATACTGTATGGTAGGATGACTACTGTCTTAATGTGTTCTAAAGCTTATATGTAAGCAAGATGCTGTCCTACAGAGCGATCTTTGGAGGAACACACCTATATGAGCTTGACTGCTGGTCACAGTCTATGAGATTTGGGTGATCTCTAGTAAACTCATGAATAGGCCAGGAGTGTGACTAATATGCTCCACCCGAGGGGTCACCTTCGGCAGCCTAGTACTAGTAAGACTTGTGGTGAAGCTCCTTTACGCCAAACTGACAATTCAAGGCATAGTCCATTGTTCAGTTGTGAAGGGGTGTAGCTACTTGTTCTAGGTGAAGCTCAACCTTAACAGGTCTTCACTGAAATGCTGGTATATTAAAACAGTGATTGGAACGAGGGAACACGATGTGCCCTTGAGATCTGGTGGGGGATTGTTGAAATTTGGAGGTGGGCCTTAGGCCCACTAGAGAATTTCAGAAAAATCTAAAGGGCCCATGTAGGTGGTGGCATGGCAAGGTGGTGGGAGTTTAGTCCCACCCCGCTAGTGGAGGAGAGTTTGGACCCCTTTATAAGGGTCTCTCTTCCACATGCTATTGGAGAGTGAGAAGAGAAGGTGCCCTCGCGCACTCCTCCTCCGCCGCCCGCCTCGCCACGCCACGCCTCGTCACGACGCGCCGCGGGTTGCGGGAATGAGCCGAGCCGAGCTCATACCTACGCGCTTATTTTTGCCGGTCAGGAACGGAGAATACGTAACGGACAAGGAAACGATCCGAGACGTCGGATCGTGATCGTTACCGACTCGGACTCTTCCACCCAGCCGTCTTTATAAGCACGCGATCGCCTACCCTAGCCGTCACGAAATCAGATCACATCTGCCTCACGCGTTCGTTCCTTGAACTGCTGCTGCCGCCGGCGACTCCGTCCCGTTTACCGCGTACACGGTCGACGGGAGAGCAGGCCTCCGAAACCTCGCCTCTCCGGTTCCTGTACGGGAGAGGGGCGATTAGGTTTTTGGGGAGCGATCACGCGACTGCTCGCCTCCGTCCGTCTGCTTCGTCTACGTCCGCGTCGCCCTCGTCATCGCCATGTCTTCACCAAGCGAAGCTGATCGTCTCCGCGAGGAAGCCGAAAAGAAGACGGCAGAGGATACTGCCTCTGCCGCCGCCGCCGCTGCTGCTGCTACGGCCAACTGGCCGATTGGAGGGTATGACTCGTTTATCCTCTTGTTCGTATTTATTCTAGCAGTACTACTTGTTTGCATAGATGTATCCACTATATGCGTAGTATGTGCTAGGTTAGCTCAACATCAGTATGTCATTAGTCTAGTCAATGCCATGCTAGTTATTATTTTGTGGATTAATCTACTCGGAAAATTGCCTATTTACTCAACAGGTAATAGTCTGTAGCCGTGGGAAATCCTCCGTCGCCACAGAGGAGGTGTTTGCCCGTCACCTGTTTACGGTGTAAAGAGAAAACACTACACACGTTTGTCAACCTGCCTCTGTAATCACATTCCTCTGTAAACAGATCCAGGACAGTTATCGAACGATACCGCACACCCCTGACTGGTAAGGGTTGCCCCCCTCCACGAGCCCTCCTCCTTCCCTCACGACTCCCTCCTTTCCTCGATCTGTTCAGCGGTCGCTTCCCCTTCCCTTCGAGCGCAGTGCCCCTGCCTCCCCTCGATCCCTTTCGAGTGCAGCGTCGTAGCCTCCCTCGATCCTCTTCTTCAGGTCCAACGCGTGGCCACTCTTTGATCCATGGGTGCCACGCTAGCCGCTCGGAACGCCATGCATTATCACGCCATAAACCAAACAAGTTTTGATTTTTTTCATTACAGATCCATTACACCGTGTCATCTGATTCCTTTTACGTTTACGTTACCATTCCTCAAAACAAACACCTCCATTGTGTAACTTCTGCTTTACCAGAAGGGAAGCCAATTTTGCAACTCACTTATGTGCATAACAAGCCAGCTACGAGAATGTGTGTACTATCTTTCCTTGTAAGGGCATCTGTAATGGCTGTAAGATAATTGTTGTTAACTTTGCCACCTAGGATATATGATGATGTGACAATAAATAAATGAGAAGAGAGAGGAAAGTTGAATGTAGATTAACCAACAGTTTTTGCACAAGCTCCAAGGTTACATAGAGAGCAATTGCATTTATTCCCTCTTCTTCTATTGGATAATTTAGATGCAACCATTGGAGTAGTTGTATGATTCCTTGTTGGTTGATCACATGGATAATTTTACCAACAAGACTACGTACAAACTATTGAAGATGCCCTAAGGTGTCTCTCATCATGACTGTAACCTGCTCGGAAATGAATGAAAACCACTGCGGGTTTCTCAAAAGGAAAAAACTATAAAGAGAACACCCACATCCATCAAGACAACATCGGTTCATAGCTCGCCTTGTGGCGACAAGCGACTTAGGGTTCCGACCTCCCCCTCCGGCCGCCATCGGCCGCCGATCAGGCTCCCCCGCCGCCGTCCCCCTCCTCCCTCTCCCGGATCCGCCCTTGCGTCGGCTCCCGGGGAGGTGGCCTGGGCGGCGCTCGAGCTCCTCTCGCGCGGGCGTCCTCCTCCCCCGTCTCCCCCACCATCGTCGGCGGGCGCCCGGCGCTGGCCCAGGTAGTGCCGGCGGCGGCGGGCCCTCCTCCCCCCCTCGTGCGTGTTCCCCCTTCCCCTGGCAGGGGACGACAGCGGTGCAGCTCGGCCTGGCTGCAGCCCGGCGACCCGGTGATGGTGGCCGGCGACGGGTGAGGTGGCGACGCTGCTCCTTGACGACAGGGCGGTGTGGTGGTGCGGGGTGGCCGGCGACGCGCCCCGGCCCAGATCTGGGCCTTGCGGGCCCCATTTGGGTCCTAGCGGGCCGACACCCGGCGTGGCTGCATTGTCTTGTGCGTGGCGGTGAGGAGGAGCAGCTTCGACGAGGGGTGGTGTCGCCGACGACGTGCCTCTTGCAGCGTGATGGTGGGAGCTTTACGGTGGGTCCCAGCCGGGCCTATGGCCCACGGCCCTGGTATGCTCCTGCTATTGCGGCTGGTCGGCTACCATCGTTGACGATGGAGGTTGAGCCCTCCTGCGTGCCGATGGTGCTGCTGCTCCTAGTCCCGGCTCCTCTTCATCGCTGTGCAGGTCTCTCCTTACGGTGCCGTCGTGAGATGGCGCATGGGCCTCAAGACCGTGTTGGTGCAGGGTGTAGGTCGGTTTGGTGGCAGGCTCCGGAGCGTCCGAGGTGCAGGTTTGGATCGGGGGAAACCCGTGTCGGCCCGGCCGACACTGACACGGTGACGCCTTTGGGTGTCGCTGAACCTTTCCGGAGGGCGTCGGGGCTACCCTTCCTCGCGCCTCGTCGCGTACCAGGGGAAACCCTTGGCAGCAGCGCCGTTATCGTCGCATTCCTTCTTGAAGGTGTTGATGGGTACCAGCGGTTTGGAGTCCCGAAACTTGGTGGGAGACTCTTGGTGGGTGCAGCGGTCGCGAGTCTTTTGCCTTTTTGTCGATCCGTTGGTGTCGGCATTTGTTTCTTTTTTATTTTATTTTTTATTTCTTTTGGACGTGTCCATGTTGTTTTTGCCCCACCACCTATCGTCAGATGTTGTGGCTGGTTGCTTTATAACACAAAGCGGTGGGAACCCTTTCTCGTCTAAAAATACTATGAAGACGGGAAATGTACCTGTAGTATCTATATGTTTTTCAGATCATGAGGAAGCGGCCTGCTGGGTTTCAATTCTTTTATAAAGGATTTTAATACTTAGAAGGTTTAAGCATTACACCTGGCATCTGCATAGCTAAGATGCACACAACCGTAATAAGTAAAAACAGCAACAAACGTAATACAATCATACAAACGTAAATCGTTATCGTCTACGGAAGCCCTATCTGGAGATCAAGCGGCCACCCATGTGGGATAAGAATATGCCTCGCCACCTTTTCCATTCGCACACAAGCCTTCATAAAAATGCCTCAAAACTTCGCCCGTTGTAATGTGAACCACGAACGGAGAATACATGTGCATCGAAAGAAAACCTGTAAACAAGAGACATTTTTATCATTAAAAACCTTGTCATTTCTACTCAGCCAAAGCGACCACATAACGACAAACGCTCCTATCTAAATATGGTTCTAAACTTAAAATCTATCATATTTAACAAATTGGCAACTACATTTGCAATGAATGTGGGTGGATAAAAGTTAGAAGCCATTTGAATAGCTGACTAAATAAAAACGTGCGAACTTACAATCAAAGAATAATTGTTTTATTGTTTCTTTTTAAAGATAAAATATGCACTTCATACTTTTATGCTTACGTTTGACAAAATTATCCTTACTTTTATTGTTAGAATGAAACCAGCCACAGCAGGCTCAACAAGCACCGGCCCAGAGTCTTGGCCTTCAAGCCAAAAGTTTAGACACGAAAGCAAAAGAGCAGAAATCGAAGCATATTACGAAACAAGAGCCGTAACAAAGCGTTTTCATCATTCTGACTGCTGCCCATCATCTGGATGTCCAGTCTTTGCATATGATTTAATCTGTAATTCGGGTGCAAAACAAAGCGTAAGAAAATAGTAGTACTATACATGTCAACTCATGAATCTACCAAGTGCATCACCGTCATTAGATTTTTTTTAAAAAGGAGCTCGGCCTCTACATCTGGAAGATGCATGTGGTCATTTTATTAATTATTCTCGAGGACCTTACAAAGTAGAACAACAATATACCTGAATCCGCCATCTTGACAACATCTGCCACTATCCTATCCATATGATGAAGGGGTGCAAGCCGGACCATATACCCACACCTCTCACCTAAGCCTAACATCTAAAGTCCGAGGCCCCAACCGAGCCATCTACCGGGTCCGGGGCACAAGCTGGTCTGACTCACTCACATGTGTCGTTGTCGCCATCTTCCACTGGTCCATCTTCAGAGCATATTGAGGAGTCAACCTTAGCAGGTCCTCCGTCATCGACGCCACTACGACGTCAAACGACGACCACCACCTACGCGAGCCTTGGAAGGTCTTCCGCCATGGACGCCACCACGACGCCAAACGACGACCTTCACCTACGCGAGTCCATCTCCAAGCAACAGACGTAGATCCATGCTAGGATAGGTTCACACCACCGCCGTCGCCCACCACCCACAAGCGCCACCCAACCCCAAAGTTCCCAAAGCGGCGCCTTCAAGAAGGTAACGGCGCGTGAGCGCCGCCGCCGCCCAACCAAGTTAGGGCTTTCGGCCGGGAGACCTAGGGGAAAGGGAAGTGAGGAGATCAGTTCATACCGACGCCTCCAAGAAGGGAAACGGCGCCCAAGGCGTCGCCCTCGGCGCGGACGGCCAGGTATTTCACCCGAACTAGATCCCCGCCACCAGCAGCGCCTCCTGTACAGAACCGGCGACCAAAGGAGGCGCGGCCCGACCAGGCTGGCCCGCACGCCGAACAGAGGAGGAGAGGAGGCGCCAGATCGCGTGCACCGACCGTCGCAGAAGCCGCCGCCAGCCGCCAACGACCACCGAAATCCGGCCGTCCGTACGGCCAGGACGCCAGATCCACCGCCCGTACAGCTGCTCGCCAGAGCCTGCCGTGCCTCGCCAAAAGGAGCCGCGCTCCAGATCCGGGACTCCCTATGCAGAGCCAGGGCAGCCGAGATCCCGCCGCCACCATCCTTGACGCCCCGGGCTTGCCTGGCGGCTGCCTCAGGTGACGGCGAGGAGGTGGGACAAGGTGGGGAGGGGGCCGAGGCGGCGCGGCTAGGGTTCCCCCGCCGCCGCTGGGGGAGGCGACGCGGGGGTCGCGAGAGAGAGGTTAGCTCTCACCGTCACTAGATGCCATCAAGAAGCCTGTTTCAGCACAAAATGAGATCAAACGATGGACAAAAGAATTGGCACTAGTACCAAATGGTCTCCAGTTATCGAGGAACTTGGTTGAGATGATAAACCAGGTTAGCTGCACTATTTCTGTAGGCCTGCTAGGAATGGCAGGAAGAAGCAAGGAAATGAGGGCACCGCGTCACAACCAAGACCTTCCTAACTAAATTGATGCTGGAAATCAATTGGGCCGGGCCACAAGGTACAACAGCCGTATTGATTTTTTTGTCCACCAAGTTGCTTGAAACCAAGACCTTCCTAACCAAATTAATGCGCAACAAAGGAAGCTGCTTCTTAACACTCTAGGCCCTACAATGCTGCCCTCATGTCTCTCAGCTACTGCACGGATCAGTACTCGGTACTACGGCCATGTAGTAAGCTTCGGAAGGTCGCACGAAACATCTCAAGGAACCCACTTGATGATGGCTCTCCAGCTGACGCTGTCCTAAATGTCTCCTCTGTGTTGATTAAAGCTCAAACTTGAGTAATTGTCTGAATAATGCTTCTGCCCAACATGGCACCACTGCCTATCCTACTACGTAGCAAATCATCTAACCACTTTGGCCTCCACGAGGACCCCGACGGTCTAATTGCATGTCGACCCACCGATGTCCAGTTCAAATCATTGCCTCTGTTGTAGCGAACATTGCATGACCAGATTTATGGCCTTGCTGCTTTGCTAACTGCTGTGAAAACGAAATCACACACTAGTCCTGGATCATAAACTAACCTAACAAACTAACATCATTCTGAACCCTGAAGCCACAATGTTCTTCTTAATGGTCAGAACACATTGTTTTAGCTTGTCGGTCGAAGCAGAGCTCAGGAATAAGAAACGACACCAACACATTGTTTTGGCAAGGTTTAAACTTCCGTTATAAGCTTCTAAAGAGGTCTTCAGCAGAGTTGTAACATGACATGGGAGCCCATCTAAATAAAGAAACTTATCATGTACAGTAGTAAAGAGAACTCTTATACATTTAGTGATTTAGTGCTAAAATCAAGTAGTGTAATGCATTGAAAATTGATCAGTGTTGGAAGTGACAAAGTCATGGGTAATGAATAGAGGGGATTGCATGCTTAGAGAGTTGTAGAAAGTTCATTGACATCCTATGGAATCTAGACACCCATAATATCAGGATGAAGAAATGAAGAGGCAGATGTGAAGCTGTTTGTGTTTCTGTTTTTGGAAAAGTAGGAACGATGCATAGCTGTTTGTGATTTATGCGTTCCTATTCTAAATATGCCGTAATACTGGTATGCCAACTAGAACACCACAAGGTTCTTGTGTGTCTGAAAAGATTGTACACTCAAAGCGGAATGTGGTTTACTGGTTAACTGTATCACCCGAGGGCACATTTCTATATTACACATTGCACGTTCTAGAAAATATGATGATAGCTGAATCATCTTAACAAAAAGGGCAGGAGGAAAATCAGCAAAAGAAGCATAAAAAGCTTCTGTAAAATTTCTCGAAATCATAATATGGGAGAACGGTAGACCTCGGTTTTGGATATCCTCCTTGAGCAGGCGTAATACGAAATTAACCGGACACACAAAAGCTGCATAATAACGCAGGAAAGGGGCAGCAGGTTAGTAAATATGTTTATTATTTGAGATATGTTGCTTCAAACACAAATGAGTAACTAAAGGATGGGTCCTAGTATATTGTACAGATCAACACACTAAGGTACTCAGTCACATACCAAGCTAGCAAAGATGGCTCCACCATGTGTGAGAGACAGTGGTCCTATGCATTTAGTCCTGCAAAGTTGCAACCACGTACAGATAGGAACATCCCACCAAGGGAGCTCATGGTCTTGTCCCCTGACGATTTGCTATCTGTGATAGTTGTGGAAACGAAGATGCAGATTTCCCACCGACCTGCCCACTATAAATATATGATCATGGCACAAACCATCAACACACACACAGACAGTCCGACGTTTTCCTCTGATTATTTCATCTCAGAGTCACAGCCCATCTCCTGGAAACAAAACAAGCAACCATGATCAGCTCCAAGAAGCTAGCTCAACTTTCCAAGAAGTGGCAGGGTATTGGTGCCATCGGGCGAAGAAGGTTCACAGCATCGGACAAGGATATCCACCCATCATGCAGCTCTGTTGCAGGCAAGGGCCACTTCGTTGTCTACTCTTCCGATGGGAGGCGGTTCGAGATCCCCCTGGTGTGCCTCCACACAACGGTCTTCGAGGAGCTCCTGAGGATATCTCAGGAGGAGTTTGGGTTCACAAGCGATAGGAGGATCACGCTGCCTTGTGATACAACAATGATGGAGTATGTGATGAGTTTGCTAAGGAGAGAAGCCTCGCAAGATGTTGAGAGGGCACTCCTCAGCTCCATAGTGACGACTTGCCACCACCCAAGCAGAATGATGCAACCAACCAGCGGACTTGACCAACAATTTGCTGTGCGCAGCTCCTGAAAAACGAAGATCTGGCAGCTTCTTTCTTTTTTCACCTTCCATCTTTTTTTCCCGGACGTACTTTTGGAGCACTCTCCTGTGCGGCTTTTTTCCAATTGTCCCGTGGATATACAGATGGATGCATGTAAGAATAATCACATTGTGATTTCGAATACAAGGATCAAGCTTACCACATTGAAACAATATCTACTAGTACTTTTTTTCTCTCTCTCATTTTTTTTTGAAAAGGAGGAAACGAGTCCCCGGCCTCTGCATCAATCGATGAATGCAGCCATATTATTAAAAATCCAAAATAACAAAATAGTTCGAGATAAGCCTGAAGGCTGAAAATAAAATGAGTCTGAAACTAAACAAACTCTTAAGAAATAGCCACATCCGGCGTAACTAAATCCATGTCATTTTGTACTACAAGACAATGGGGGAGCTATGTCTAGTCCTCCGCCCCCCCTCCCCAGCTTTTTTTAGAAATGGAGGTTCAAACCCCCGACCTCTGCATCAATCGATGCATACGGCCATTTTTATTAATTATTAAACATAGGTCTAACAAGAACATATATCAAACCATCTGAAGCCATCACTCACACCTACAAAAGTCGATAATGTGGAGTGCTCTCACTCCCCATATCTAATACCGATGCCGTCACCGATACATCCACGTAACGTATCAGAACCCACAGCCGGTGCAGCCGACCTAAAGCGTACACCACATGCACACGTTTTAGATGCCGTCATCATCATCAGGCTACTAACCCATCTTCAGAAGAGAGATCTGTATCATCCTTGCCAGTCTGTCCATCCGTCGACGCCACCACGGCTCGTCAGTCCAGACGCGAAGATTCTGGAAAATCTGTCGTGCGTAGCACCTGCCGACCAGGCATGACACAGCGTAGCACCTGTCGGCCAGACATGACTTGACATCTCCACCGAAAGCTCCGTGCCAGATGTGTTAGAGTTGTGTCGAATATTGTGTACAAGGTAGGTTACAACTGGACTTGTAGTTGTATTGTGTTTAGATAGGATATGGAGTCGTGTCCAAGCAGGACACTTGTATCGTAGACCTCTCATATATAGTGGGGGTAAACACACGATGTAGCCTATGCCAACATAATAGCACACGCGTGCAGGGGGAGCCGGCGGCGTGTGCCGGCGCCCAGGGCGGCCAGTGTGCGGTATTGTGACGGTGTCACGGGGAGGAGCACCTGTAGTCATGCCCCGGTGATGTAGCCACATCGGTGAACCTCATTAACAAATCTTGGTGTCGTGCTCGTGTGATTGCTTGATCCTCGGTAGATCGACAGATAACCTCGAATTTATTATAACAAGTGGTATCATGAGCAAGGTTCGAGACTGCGCGAAAGTTGATTTAAAGGAGAAGGAAAGCTCGACGTTGATCGATGTTGTCCGCATGGTTCAACGGGTAGGAAATTGATCTGGAGGAGTCGACAAGTACATGTAGCAATCGGAAGCAGCATGAAGCGGCATATTGCACGGAAACAACGATCGCAAATTCGTGCTCGAGGGCGTCTCGGAGGATGGCGGCAATTCGGATTGATTCCGCGTGGAACGCTCGAAGGTACAACGGCCAAGGCCCTGGCGGTAGCGCGTGGTCCAGTGGGGCACGTAAGGCTGAGGTAGAGTGGTAGGCCAGGTGGGTACGCACGAGCACGCCGCGTCTCATGATCCAAGCGAAGCAACAATGCCTAATAGGCTAGCCTGACCAAGGATGTTGGCTACCATGAGGCAAGGCTCAACAGGAGGACCTGTTGCATGCAAGGATATGGTGCTGAGACGTGCAAGTACGAGTTAGCTAGGCGAAGCTGAAAAGTCCTCGATGACGCCTAGAGGGGGGGGGGTGAATAGGCTATTTAAAAACTTCTTCAGATTTGGCTTGAACCTGATGCGGAAATAAACTAAGAGGGTACTTGTCAAGCACAAATCCTAAATGCACTAGGCACTGCAACGTGTATCAACAACACGATCTACTAAGATGGACACAATGCAGTTACTAACAAGCACAAGTAAGTTACACAAACTTACTTGAGCTATATCACACGACAAATAGGTGAACAACACAAGATACTAGATCACACTATATCACACGATATATCAAGGGCTGCAAGTATGTACGTGTGAATATAGAGGGTATGCTTGAATGATTAATCTTGTATAAGAAATAGCCAACACAATATAATGAGCACAAACGATATGCAATGTATGTAGCTCAAGTAACACAAGTAAACCACAAGTAAGGAGTTAGGGTTAAGGATAACCAAGGTCACTGAGACGAAGATGTATCCCGATGTTCACTTCCTTGGAGGGAAGCTAGTCACCGTTAGAGAGGTGGATGTTACCACAAAGGCACACCAACGCCACGAAGGCTCACCCTATTCTCCCTTTGAGATAACACCACGAAGGCGTTTCTCAACCACTAGTGGTAAGCCTTTGAGGTGGCTTCCAAACCCTCACAAACTTTTCCGGGGGAAATCACACGGATTGATTCCTCTCCGAAGAACTCCTACCGCTTAAGAGTCTCCAACCTCCAAGAGTAACAAGATCACGGGGAATGCTCAAAACTTGCTCAAATCACAAATAGCTTGGGTTGAGAGAAGGAGAGGGAGACGATCTATCTTTTGATTGGAACAACTCTCAAAGGGGCTCACAAATGCTCTTGGGATCTAAGATTTGGAGTGAGCAAATGTGTGTGAGGGGGAAATGTGTTCTTATGAGGATAAGGCTGTGTTGGGCCGCCCTCTCACGAAGTGGGAGGGGGGTATTTATAGTGGGGAGAGAAAAAGAGCCGTTGGGGACACTTTAAGTCACACAGGGTCCGGACGTCCGACAGTTGTCGGAAGTCCGGGCGTCCGCGAGGGGTCGGACGTCCGACAAGGGTCGGTCGTCCGAGGCATGTAGATACGACTGAAACTATTTTGAATTAAACAGCGAGCGGACGTCCGACAGGGGTCGGTCGTCCGAGGCCTGAAGATACGACTCAAACTATGTTGAATTTATCAGCCACCGGACGTCCGGAGAGGACCGGAAATCCGAGTTATACATCTCAACTTCTACTGGTGGTAGGTTCCGGATTTCCGACGGGTGTCGGACGTCCGGCGCTCGGACGTCCGGAGGGAGCCGGATATCCGAGATATAGAACTCATGTTCTTCTGGTGCAGGGCTCCGGATTTCCGAAGCCAGTCGATCGTCCGAGCCTTGACCGGCCCTCGGACGTCTGGAGGGAGCCGGAAGTCCGAGTTATATGGCTCAAGTTTCTCTGGTGCATAGTTCCGGAATTCCGAAGCTGGTCGGCTATCCGGGCCTCGGACGTCCGGAGAGAGCCGGAAGTCCGAGTTATATGGCTCTGATTTCTCTGGTATAGGATTCCGGATTTCCGAAGCTGTCGGTCGTCCGGCCCTCGGACGTCCGGAGGAGGCCGGATGTCCGAGGCACTGGTTCTGTTTTCAGATAACAGCAGAGTAGTGGAGATGTGGTCTGAACAGAAAGTGAAGATGTAGTTTGAGCAAGTTCATCGCAAAACCTGTGATCCCCTCTTAATAGTGCGGGATCCCTAAGGACTCAAGAATCATAAACGAGTACTGATGATCCATACTTGAGTGTATACTTTTATTCGCTGATCATCACTCCGCACAACTAACGTCAAAGGAACTGATACCTTTGAGTTAGCCCTTTCACCTGAGCTTGATGTTGTTGTTCCTTCTTGGCTCAAGTTGAAAGCAAGACATGATGAAGTCTTCAAGTAGCTTTCCCATACACAATGCGGAAAGCCTAGCTTATGTATTCATCTTCATTTGTCCACCATGTGAACATACACAAGAATCAAGCATGTAGTGCTCAGGAATGCTTATCTTGATCTTGTCCTTGTTAGCACATGAGGTTGTCCTTATCAACATCCTTGTTAGCTTATGTTTCAATGATATATTCGTGCTGATCCACTTGAACTTGCACACCACAGTCTTGATGACGATCACCACTTGACGTCATCCTTCATGGGTTGTATGAGATCTTCCTTTTGACGCAAGCCCAATGAAAGCACACCTAACCCCCACACAGGAGTCTCACAAAGACCATGGGTTAGTACAGAAACACGTAATGGACAATGCTTACCATACCATGGGATCACTTGATCCCTCTCGGTACATCTTATACGCTTTGTGTGTTGATCATCTTGATTTACTCTTTGTCTGAGATCTTGATCAACCTAGTGTTTCTATGACCATTCTTTGGATAATACCTTGAATAACATCTTGGTCATCATATAAACTCCTTGAACCCAACAGATGGACTTCAAGAAGTGCCTATGGACAAAACCTATAAATATAACTTAAGGCAACCATTAGTCCATAGGAATTGTCATCAATTACCAAAACCACATATGGAGATATATGCTCTAACAATCTCCCCCATTTTGGTAATTGAAGACAACCACTTCAAGAGAGTTTATGTAAAGAAATAAGCATAACCAAGCGCACACATACAAGGTAATAATGCATGTGTGCAAGATGTAAATGCTTACGCAATAAAAGCAAAACCCTCTAAACATATCCAAAGTAAACTCTCTAAACTTCTCCCCCATTGGCATCGATTGCCAAAATGGACGACAAGTTTAGAAAGCCAAAATAGTAGGTGGTCCTCCAAAAAGTGTGTACTTCTCAGCAAATGAGTGCAGAAAAATACACAAATACAATGATAAGTAGTTGGAGGAAAACAAACTATATTGAGGACCCAAAGATTGCAAATAAAAGGATCGTATGCCACAAAGACATACAAAGATGGAGGCAAGCAATCAAAGAATTCCAGATGGAACAAACAATCATATGGTCCTTCGAACCACATGAATAAAAGATATTATGATAGAAGCAAGCAATCAAAGAATTCCAGATGGAACAAACAATCATATGGTCCTTCGAACCACATGAATAAAAGATATTATGATAGAGGCAACATAGTGCTTTATCAAAAGCTAGAGAAGCTCCCCATGATTTGTGCACTAATATGAGATTTTTGTATTTGACACAGGTGCACAAAATAGGATCGTTGCTCCCCCAGAATTAATAGAAACACACAACGAGTGCAAGAAGATAGATGAGACAATAGGCATATCAATTGCACAAAACTAATGGTTGAGCAACACGTAAAGGAAGCAACTTAAGAATAAGCTCAACCAAAGTAATGTGTGTGAGTCATGGCAAAGCACTTGAGAAGACTAAAGATAAGGATGAGCATTGCTCATCAACATAGTCTTGATGAAAATGAGATACAAAGTGCAAGACATATCATTCCCACACACACATACTAGAAAATGGGTTCACAAGCTTACTAATAAACAAAATAAGAACCAACGCTTGTGACAACCCATTGTGAAGATAGGAAGTAAGAATCTTGTCAAGAGGAGGGATACTAATTGAAAATGGCAAAACCCTCATCAAGACAAGCATGAGGAAAAATAATCTTCACGGCCAAAGAGTGCACCAAGATGTAGGGAAATAAGATACGCACTCAAAACAAATCCTTTCACGTTGCCACCAAAACCGAAAAAGGAAATGCAGCGATGGACGTGAAAGAAAAGAGGATATCAATTAGAGATGTAACTTCTCTCATGTGACCAAGATTCTAAGTAGAAGACAATCATGATGATATATATATATATCCACAAAGAAGGATGTACACACGAAATGGTTACAAGAAGGAAGAACACTAGATATCCAAAAAGGGAAGTCATAAATATATCAATGAGATCTTTTGCTTGGAAGCATAGCACATGGCCTAATATTTTCTTATTGTATAATATGAACTTCCAACATACGAACATCAAAGACATCCCAACTAGTAGTAAGACATCATCGTTCGGATGCTTTGAGAAAGCAAACAAGTACTACGAGAACAAATCAAGAGATTCATGCCATGATGCAACCTGGAAAAGAAAAGACAGGTTGGGTCCTTTGCAAGAAAAGAATGCATGAAGTGGATACTTGTTACCGAGACAACATTGGATTGATGTAGTAGATAGTTGTTCGTTGATCATCCTAACTTGGCTCCAATAATCACATGGTCTCAACATCTTCCGTATAGGTGAGCCGAGCATCCAATGCATCTCCAGTTGTTCCTGGAACAACAAAACAAACAAAATGGTGCCCAAACTCATTGGGACCAAAGAGTTAGAAAACCAGCAATACATAGGACAAACTCCACACACATATGTGCATATAGATATGAATTTGAATTTCATGCACACTTTAGCCAATTTATGACAGGGTGGAGTTTCCCTTATATATTGGGTCAAAGGAGGAAAGCAAGCAAAAGAAGTTGTATATAGTAGCTAGATATGCATGCTCAAGACTCTCAAGAATCAACCCAACACAAAGTTGATAAGTCATCAAAAGACAAGATACCAAGTGACAATAAGATCCTAAAACAAAAGAACTATCACTTGAAAGATATAAATTAAAATATACATCAAGGAATGAGATATCCATTTACACATGTCAAATACAAGCAACAAGAAACCAACTGAAGGAAAACAAACAGAGGTATCTAGTTTCTAAGAGAGAGCTAGGTTCCAACAAACAAGGCCCTTTACAAATTTTCATGATGGCACAAAGCATCATAAAGAGCAAGACTTGCCTCCCATCAATACACACTTGATGGGGATCAATTGATTTTATGATGGGTGAATAAAGAGAGTGTTTTTATAGGGAATAGGATAGCTCCCCCAAGGGATGTGATGTGCTTTATATAGAATTTGCATTTGAATACAAAACGCACACGATGGGATCATCACTTTCTCTATATCTATAACCACACTAGACATGTTAAAAATAGATTCATAAGAGGCAAGAAAGACAAACGAAACACAAAATCCAATGTAAAGATGATTATCAATTCCAATCATATGATGGGAATACCAATTGTCAAGGACAGGAAGTATTTTTGGAATGATACTCATTGGTAGATCAAAAATATATCCAAGATCATCTTTACCCATAAAACGCAAGCAAATGACACTTGTAGAGCTAACATGCCACCTAGGAACAAGATAGTTTACAATATCAACGCTAAGTGGCAATACGTCAAATGTACACATTTTCTAGGTTTGTAATATGCACATAGCATATTACTCCCCCATAATGTGATAAACCAATAACATTAACAAGTGGCAAATTAAAACCAACAAGAGATACTTAATGGATCATATAGAATTTGAATTTCTCATGAGTAAGACATACCACATAGACACTAGATAATCTTGAAGCATCAAAACTAAGTGGTATTCCCCATGTTTACACATTTATAGGATTGTGAGGTGTGCAAAGCACATCACTCCCCCACAATGGGATAATCCATTAATCTCTCACAAGAGCCAACAAAAATACAAACAAGACACAAAAGGCTCAATACAAGACTCACATGTACATGATATGCAAACCAACATACCCATACTCGATTACTCAAGATAAGCAAGTTGGAAGCACAACATATACAAATGCATGCAAGGTACAAAACCACAACATGCAAAGGGGCAAGCACCTAAAAATATAAGCAGTTTAAGTATAAGTTACCGTAAGGAGGCACATTGGATATAAGATAGAAACTCTATAATCCAAATGACATGGCTTGAGATAATATGAATGATGAAGACCCCTTAATTCTTCATTAGTGTCCAAGTCTCTAATGTCCTCCGTAGTCACCTATTGATCAAGTTTTAGCTTGTTGGTCCCCAACTACGTTGGGTCCTAAGAGGTTAATCACAATAGGCTTGGCAACCCAAATGGTTCTTTTCTTGACACCATTTTGAGTACTAACAAACTTGGCAAACACATTGCCAACCTTATCCTTGTTGGAAATATGCCCTAGAGGCAATAACAAATTAGTTATTATTATATTTCTTAGTTCATGATAATCGTTTATTATCCATGCTATAATTGTATTGATTGGAAACACAATACTTGTGTGGATACATAGACAAAACACTGTCCCTAGTAAGCCTCTAGTTGACTAGCTCGTTGATCAAAGATGGTCAAGGTTTCCTGGCCATAGGCAAGTGTTGTCACTTGATAACGGGATCACATCATTAGGAGAATCATGTGATGGACTAGACCCAAACTAATAGACGTAGCATGTTGATCGTGTCATTTTGTTGCTACTGTTTTCTGCGTGTCAAGTATTTGTTCCTATGACCATGAGATCATATAACTCACGGACACCAGAGGAATGCTTTGTGTGTATCAAACGTCGCAACGTAACTGGGTGACTATAAAGATGCTCTACAGGTATCTCCGAAGGTGTTCGTTGAGTTAGTATAGATCGAGACTGGGATTTGTCACTCCGTGTGACGGAGAGGTATCTCGGGGCCCACTCGGTAATACAACATCACACACAAGCCTTGCAAGCAATGTAACTTAATGTAAGTTGCGGGATCTTGTATTACGGAACGAGTAAAGAGACTTTCCGGTAAACGAGATTGAAATAGGTATGCGGATACTAACGATCGAATCTCGGGCAAGTAACATACCGAAGGACAAAGGGAATGACATACGGGATTATATGAATCCTTGGCACTGAGGTTCAAACGATAAGATCTTCGTAGAATATGTAGGATCCAATATGGGCATCCATGTCCCACCATTGGATATTGACCGAGGAGTCTCTCGGGTCATGTCTACATAGTTCTCGAACCCGCAGGGTCTGCACACTTAAGGTTCGACGTTGTTTTATGCGTATTTGAGTTATATGGTTGGTTACCGAATGTTGTTCGGAGTCCCGGATGAGATCACGGACGTCACGAGGGTTTCCGGAATAGTCCGGAAACGAAGATTGATATATAGGATGACCTCATTTGGTTACCGGAAGGTTTTCGTGCATTACCGGAAAAGTTTCGGGCTCATCGGTAGTGTACCGGGAGTGCCGGGAGGGGTGCCGGGGACCATCGGGAGGGGTGTCACGCCCCAAGGGGTCTCATGGGCTATGGGAATAGATAAACCAGCCCCTAGTGGGCTGGAATAAGTTCCCACTAAGGCCCATAAGGTTTGAGAAGGAAAAAACACAAGGTGGAAAGAGTTTCCAAGTGGGAAGGTGGAATCCTACTCCAAGTAGGATTGGAGTAGGACTCCTCCACCTCCAATTTCGACCAAACCTTTAGGTTTTGAGGCTGCCTCCTCCCCTCCCTCCCACCTATATATACAGAGGTTTTAGGGCTGATTTGAGACGACTTTTCCACGGCAGCCCGACCACATACCTCCACGTTTTTTCCTCTAGATCGCGTTTCTGCGGAGCTCGGGCGGAGCCCTGCTGAGACAAGTTCATCACCAACCTCCGGAGCGCCGTCACGCTGCCGGAGAACTCTTCTACCTCTCCGTCTCTCTTGCTGGATCAAGAAGGCCGAGATCATCGTCGAGCTGTACGTGTGCTGAACGCGGAGGTGCCGTCCGTTCGGTACTAGATCGTGGGACTGATCGCGGGATTGTTCGCGGGGCGGATCGAGGGACGTGAGGACGTTCCACTACATCAACCGCGTTCACTAACGCTTCTGCTGTACGATCTACAAGGGTACGTAGATCACTCATCCCCTCTCGTAGATGGACATCACCATGATAGGTCTTCGTGCGCGTAGGAATTTTTTTGTTTCCCATGCAACGTTCCCCTACAGTGGCATCACGAGCTAGGTTCATGCGTAGATGTCTTCTCGAGTAGAACACAAAAGTTTTTGTGGGCGGTGATGTGCGTTTTGCTGCCCTCCTTAGTCTTTTCTTGATTCCGCGGTATTGTTGGATTGAAGCGGCTTGGACCGACATTACTCGTACGCTTACGAGAGACTGGTTTCATCGCTACGAGTAACCCCGTTGCTCAAAGATGACTGGCAAGTGTCGGTTTCTCCAACTTTAGTTGAATCGGATTTGACCGAGGAGGTCCTTGGATGAGGTGAAATAGCAACTCATATATCTCCGTTGTGGTGTTTGCGTAAGTAAGATGCGATCCTACTAGATACCCATGGTCACCACGTAAAACATGCAACAACAAAATTAGAGGACGTCTAACTTGTTTTTGCAGGGTATGCTTGTGATGTGATATGGCCAACGATGTGATGTGATATATTGGATGTATGAGATGATCATGTTGTAATAGATAATATCGACTTGCACGTCGATGGTACAGCAACCGGCAGGAGCCATAGGGTTGTCTTTATAACTAACGTTTGTGCTTGCAGATGCGTTTACTATTTTGCTAGGACGTAGCTTTAGTAGTAATAGCATGAGTAGCACGACAACCCCGATGGCGACACGTTGATGGAGATCATAATGATGGAGATCATGGTGTGACGCCGGTGAAAAGAAGATCGTGCCGGTGCTTTGGTGATGGAGATCAAGAAGCACGTGATGATGGCCATATCATGTCACTTATAAATTGCATGTGATGTTAATCCTTTTATGCACCTTATTTTTCTTAGAACGACGGTAGCATTATGAGGTGATCTCTCACTAAAATTTCAAGACGAAATTGTGTTCTCCCCGACTGTGCACCGTTGCTACAGTTCGCCGTTTCGAGACACCACGTGATGATCGGGTGTGATAGACTCAACGTTCACATACAACGGGTGCAAAACAGTTGCGCACGCGGAACACTCGGGTTAAGCTTGACGAGCCTAGCATGTGCAGACATGGCCTCGGAACACATGAGACCGAAAGGTCGAGCATGAATCGTATAGTTGATATGATTAGCATAGAGATGCTTACCACTGAAACTATTCTCGACTCACGTGATGATCGGACTTGAGATAGTGTAAGTGGATCATGAAACCACTCAAATGACTAGAGAGATGTACTTTTTGAGTGGGAGTTTAGCATATAATTTGATTAAGTTGAACTCTAATTATCTTGAACATAGTCTAAGTCCACTTTGAATATATTTGTGTTGTAGATCATGGCTCACGCAAGTGTCATCCTGAATTTTAATACGTTCCTAGAGAAAGCTAAGTTGAAAGATGATGGAAGCAACTTTGTAGACTGGGCTCGTAATCTTAAGCTAATCTTACAAGCTGGAAAGAAGGATTATGTCCTTAATGCTGCGCTAGAAGATGAACCACCCGCTACGGCTGATCAGGATGTTAAGAACGCTTGGTTAGCACGTAAGGAGGACTACTCAATAGTTCAATGTGCAGTCTTGTATGGCTTGGAACCGGGACTTCAACGTCGCTTTGAGCGTCATCGAGCATTTGAGATGTTCCAGGAGTTGAAGTTTATCTTTCAGAAGAACGCCCGGATCGAGAGGTATGAGACCTCCGATAAATTCTATGCTTGCAAGATGGAGGAAAACTCGTCTGTCAGTGAACATGTGCTCAAAATGTCTGGGTACTCAAACCGTCTAGCTGAACTGGGGATTGAACTCCCGCAAGAAGCTATCACTGACAGAATCCTTCAATCACTGCCGCCAAGCTATAAAGGCTTTGTGTTGAACTACAACATGCAAGGGATGAACAAGTCTCCCGGCGAGTTGTTTGCGATGCTGAAAGTCGCAGAGTCTGAACTCCGTAAAGAGCATCAAGTGTTGATGGTGAGCAAGACCACTAGTTTCAAGAGAAACGGCAAAGGCAAGAAGGGCAATTCGAAGAAGAGCGGCAAGCCTGTTGCCAATCCGCCGAAGAAACCCAAAGCTGGACCTAAGCCTGAAACAGAGTGCTTCTATTGCAAGGGTATGGGTCACTTGAAGCGCAATTGCCCCAAGTATTTGGCAGATAAGAAGGCGGGCAAAGAAAAATCAGGTATATTTGATATACATGTTATTGATGTGTACTTAACCGGCTCTCGTAGTAGTGCCTGGGTATTTGATACCGGTTCTATTGCTCACATTTGCAACTCGAAACAGGAACTACGGAATAGACGAAGGCTGGCGAAAGACGAAGTGACGATGCGCGTAGGAAACGGTTCCAAGGTTGATGCAATCGCCGTCGGCACAGTGTCACTTCAACTACCATCGGGATTAGTGATGAACTTAAATCATTGTTATTTAGTGCCTGCGTTGAGCATGAACATTATATCTGGATCTTGTTTATTGCGAGACGGTTACTCTTTTAAGTCTGAGAATAATGGTTGTTCTATTTCTATGAGTAACATCTTTTATGGTCATGCACCGAATGTGAGAGGATTGTTCATATTGAATCTTGATAGCGATACGCATATACATAACATTGAGACCAAAAGAGTTAGAGTAAACAATGATAGCGCCATATTTTTGTGGCACTGCCGCTTGGGTCATATTGGTGTAAAGCACATGAAGAAACTCCATGCTGATGGACTTTTGGAGTCACTTGACTTTGATTCACTTGACACGTGCGAACCGTGCCTCATGGGCAAGATGAGTAAGACTCCGTTCTCCGGAACAATGGAGCGTGCAAGTGACTTGTTGGAAATCATACATACCGATGTGTGTGGTCCAATGAGCGTGGAGGCACGCGGCGGATATCGTTATTTTCTCACCTTCACTGACGATTTAAGTAGATATGGTTATGTCTACTTGATGAAGCACAAGTCTGAAACATTTGAAAAGTTCAAGCAATTTCAGAGTGAAGTGGAAAATCATCGTAACAAGAAGATCAAGTTCCTACGGTCTGATCGTGGGGGTGAATATCTGAGTTTCGAGTTTGGTACTCACTTAAGACAATGTCGAATTGTTTCGCAGTTAACACCGCCTGGAACACCACAGCGTAATGGTGTGTCCGAACGTCGTAATCGTACTTTGTTAGAGATGGTGCGATCTATGATGTCTCTTACTGATTTGCCGTTATCTTTTTGGGGTTATGCATTAGAAACAGCTGCATTCACTTTAAATAGGGCACCATCGAAATCCGTTGAGACGACACCATACGAACTGTGGTATGGCAAAAGGCCAAAGTTGTCGTTTCTTAAAGTTTGGGGATGTGATGCTTATGTCAAAAAGCTTCAGCCTGAAAAGCTGGAACCAAAAGCGGAAAAGTGCGTCTTCATAGGTTACCCAAAAGAGACGGTTGGGTACACCTTCTATCTCAAATCCGAGGGCAAAGTGTTTGTTGCTAAGAACGGAACTTTTCTCGAGAAGGAGTTTCTCTCGAGAGAATTGAGTGGGAGGAAGATAGAACTTGACGAGGTTGTCGAACCTCTCATCCCTCTGGATGGTGGCGCAGGGCAAGGGGAAACCTCTGTCATTGCAACGCCGGTTGAGGAGGAAGTTAATGATGATGATCATGAAACTCCAGTTCAAGTTTCTGTTGAACCACGCAGGTCGACGAGATCACGCGCTGCTCCAGAGTGGTACGGTAATCCCGTCTTATCAATCATGTTGTTAGACAACAATGAACCTGCAAATTATGAAGAAGCAATGGTGGGCCCAGATTCCAACAAATGGCTAGAAGCCATGAAATCCGAGATAGGATCCATGTATGAGAACAAAGTGTGGACTTTGGAGATACTACCTGAGGGCCGCAAGGCTATTCAGAACAAATGGATCTTTAAGAAGAAGACGGACGCTGACGGTAATGTGACCGTTTATAAAGCTCGACTTGTGGCAAAGGGTTTTTCACAAGTTCCAGGAGTTGACTACGATGAGACCTTCTCACCCGTAGCGATGCTTAAGTCCGTCAGAATCATGTTAGCAATAGCTGCATTTTTCGATTATGAAATCTGGCAGATGGATGTCAAAACGGCGTTCCTTAACGGTTTCCTTAAGGAAGAGTTGTATATGATGCAACCCGAAGGTTTTGTCGATCCTAAAAATGCTGACAAGGTGTGCAAGCTCCAGTGATCCATTTATGGACTGGTGCAAGCATCTCGGAGTTGGAACAAACGCTTTGATGAGGTGATCAAAGCATTTGGGTTTATACAAGTGGTTGGAGAATCTTGTATTTACAAGAAAGTGAGTGGGAGCTCTGTAGCGTTTCTAATATTATATGTGGATGACATATTACTGATGGGAAACAACGTAGAGCTTTTGGAGAGCATAAAAGGTTACTTGAATAAAAGTTTCTCTATGAAGGACCTCGGAGAAGCTGCTTACATTCTAGGCATTAAGATCTATAGGGATAGATCGAAACGCCTGATAGGACTTTCACAAAGCACATACCTTGATAAAGTTTTGAAGAGGTTCAAAATGGAACAGTCCAAGAAAGGGTTCTTGCCAGTTTTACAAGGTACGAGATTGAGTAAGACTCAGTGCCCAGCAACTGATGAAGATAGAGAGCATATGCGCTCCGTCCCCTATGCTTCAGCCATAGGCTCTATCATGTATGCAATGCTGTGCACTAGACCGGATGTTAGCCTGGCCATAAGTATGGCAGGTAGGTTCCAGAGTAATCCAGGAGTGGATCACTGGACAGCGGTCAAGAATATCCTGAAGTACCTGAAAAGGACTAAGGAGATGTTTCTCGTGTATGGAGGTGACGAAGAGCTCGCCGTAAAAGGTTACGTCGATGCAAGCTTTGACACAGATCCGGACGACTCTAAGTCGCAAACCGGATACGTATTTATTCTTAATGGGGGTGCAGTAAGCTGGTGCAGTTCCAAGCAAAGCGTCGTAGCAGATTCTACATGTGAAGCGGAGTACATGGCTGCCTCGGAGGCGGCTAAGGAGGGTGTCTGGATGAAGCAGTTCATGACGGATCTTGGAGTGGTGCCAAGTGCACTGGATCCAATAAGCTTGTTCTGTGACAACACTGGTGCCATTGCCTTAGCAAAGGAACCAAGGTTTCACAAGAAGACCAGACACATCAAACGACGCTTCAACCTCATCCGCGACTACGTCGAGGAGGAGGACGTAAATATATGCAAAGTGCACACGGATCTGAATGTAGCAGACCCGCTGACTAAACCTCTTCCACGGCCAAAACATGATCGACACCAGAACTGTATGGGTGTTAGATTTATTACAATGTAATTCACATGGTGATGTGAGGGCTAGATTATTGACTCTAGTGCAAGTGGGAGACTGTTGGAATTATGCCCTAGAGGCAATAATAAATGTATAGTTATTATTATAATTCCTGTATCAAGATAATAGTTTATTATCCATGCTATAATTGTATTGAATGAAGACTCATTTACATGTGTGGATACATAGACAAAACACCGTCCCTAGCATGCCTCTAGTTGGCTAGCCAGTTGATTGATGATAGTCAGTGTCTTCTGATTATGAACAAGGTGTTGTTGCTTGATAACTGGATCACGTCATTAGGAGAATCACGTGATGGACTAGACCCAAACTAATAGACGTAGCATGTTGATCGTGTCATTTTGTTGCTACTGTTTTCTGCGTGTCAAGTATTTATTCCTATGACCATGAGATCATATAACTCACTGACACCGAAGGAATGCTTTGTGTGTATCAAACGTCGCAACGTAACTGGGTGACTATAAAGATGCTCTACAGGTATCTCCGAAGGTGTTAGTTGAGTTAGTATGGATCAAGACTGGGATTTGTCACTCCGTGTGACGGAAAGGTATCTCGGGGCCCACTCGGTAATACAACATCACACACAAGCCTTGCAAGCAATGTAACTTAGTGTAAGTTGCGGGATCTTGTATTACGGAACGAGTAAAGAGACTTGCCGGTAAACGAGATTGAAATAGGTATGCGGATACTGACGATCGAATCTCGGGCAAGTAACATACCGAAGGACAAAGGGAATGACATACGGGATTATACGAATCCTTGACATTGAGGTTCCAATGATAAGATCTTCGTAGAATATGTAGGATCCAATATGGGCATCCAGGTCCCGCTATTGGATATTGACCGAGGAGTCTCTCGGGTCATGTCTACATAGTTCTCGAACCCGCAGGGTCTGCACACTTAAGGTTCGACGTTGTTTTATGCGTATTTGAGTTATATGGTTGGTTAACGAATGTTGGTCGGAGTCCCGGATGAGATCACGGACGTCACGAGGGTTTCCGGAATAGTCCGGAAACGAAGATTGATATATAGGATGACCTCATTTGATTACCGGAAGGTTTTCGGAGTTACCGGGAATGTACCGGGAATGACGAATGGGTTCCGGGAGTTCACCAGGGGGGGGGGGCAACCCACCCCGGGGAAGCCCATAGGCTTTGGGGAGACACACCAGCCCTTAGTGGGCTGGTGGGACAGCCCCAAAGGGGCCTATGCGCCAAGAGAAGGAAATCAAAGGAAAAGAAAAAAAAAAGAGGGAGGAAGTGGGAAGGGAGGGGGAGTCCTCCCACCAAACCAAGTCCAACTCGGTTTGGGGGGGGAGTCCTCCCCCCCTTGGCTCGGCCGACCCCTTGGGAGTCCCTTGGACCCCAAGGCAAGGTCCCCCTCCCTCCTCCTATATATATGGGGCTTTTAGGGCAGATTTGAGACGACTTTCTCACGGCTGCCCGACCACATACCTCCATAGTTTTTCCTCTAGATCGTGTTTCTGCGGAGCTCGGGCGGAGCCCTGCTGAGACGAGATCATCACCAACCTCCGGAGCGCCGTCACGCTGCCGGAGAACTGTTCTACCTCTCCGTCTCTCTTGCTGGATCAAGAAGGCCGAGATCATCGTCGAGCTGTACGTGTGCTGAACGCGGAGGTGCCGTCCGTTCGGTACTAGATCGTGGGACTGATCGCGGGATTGTTCGCGGGGTGGATCGAGGGACGTGAGGACGTTCCACTACATCAACCGCGTTCTCTAACGCTTCTCCTGTACGATCTACAAGGGTACGTAGATCACTCATCCCCTCTCGTAGATGGACATCACCATGATAGGTCTTCGTGCGCGTAGGAAAATTTTTGTTTCCCATGCGACGTTCCCCTACATTCATCACACGAGGTAGCAACATTATGAGTAGACGAATTACGAGGACTAGCACATGGAAATATAGTACTTTGACTAGAAGTAGTGCCATTGTCCACATGAGGCTCGCTTGATGTTACCTTGGTGATGATAGCCTCATGAGCTAACTTTTGCACATTATGGGATGTCAGAAGATCGTCATGAGAGCTTGTGAGCATTACATGGTTTTCTTCCAACTTCCCATAATTGCTAGTTAGTAAATCAAGTTGAGCACGTAGCTCAACATTCTCCTTCAATGTTGATACTTCAAATGAGGTAGAGTTAGATGTACAAGTATCATCAACAATATGAGAGGAGTAAGTAGCAAATAGAGACTTCTCATGAGTAGATTGAAGCTCCTCATAGATCTTAGAGGTTTTGATGAGCTCTCCCTTGACATTATTGCATTCAAGGAGAAGGACCTCAAAATCCTTTTTAAGTTAATCATGAGCAACTTCAATCTCTCCTTTTGAAGATCTTAAGTCTCTACATGCTTGATGACTCTTCTCAAGTTCATGTTCAAGTTGTTCACTTTTAGCTTGTTCATGATTAAGTGAATCATTACAATTTTCAAAGTAAGCAAGAACATCTTGGAATCTTTGAAGAGCGTTATTTTTAGCTTTATGAAGAATTTTACTGATCACATAGATATTTTCAGTCAAGTCATCATCATCATCCTCATCGCAAATATCATCGTTATTGCACAGGGAAGATGATACCTCATTATTACCTCTTGCCATGAGGCACATGTGAACTGGAGGAGTTGATGATGATTCTTTTGGTGAATCAGATTCTTAATTAGTCAAAAGTACTTCATATTTCTTGATATCCCCTAAATGATTAGTCATAGAGCAACTAGGGAGAAACAAGATATTTTGATCAAGAGGACACGAGGAAGCAGGCATATCACCACAGACATTTGTCAAGGAATCTTTAGGTGAAATGCATGACCTATCAGCACAATAATTTACACTATGTGTGGTGCTAGATATACTCGTGTCCATAGAGGCTATGACATTTTCATCAACATATATTTCTTCACTCACCATGTCATTACCTTTTGAGATTGAAGATGCTGAGGTGTTCAAGCAATCGGATATGGAAGTAGTGGTGGACTCTTTAAGATTGAAAAGAGTGAAGAGTTCATGCACCAACTCCTTCATCATAATACCGTCTTCATCAAGATTGGACCCACCATATATATCTTCAAGTTTAGTCCAAACTTCATGAGCTTACTTGCAAGTCGGGATAGACTTAAACACTTCAGGACTTATGGTTCGATGAATGGCAAGAAAGGCCTCACAATCAAGATACATTTCATTAGTAGATGAAGATGCATCATCCCTTTTGTCGGCAATCCCTACAAGAACAATTCGTAAAGTATTTGGGCCCATGGCCCGAGAGTGATGAAGCATACGAATTCTCCATAGGGTATAATTTGTGCCATCAAAGTCAAACATGCCATTGTGCACTAATCCAATAGTCGACATCGATACTCTCTAGGTCGTGAAACCTAATTAAAGAGAGACCTAGCTCTGATACCAATTGAAAAGACATCGATGACGCCTAGAGGGGGGGGGGGTGAATAGGCAATTTAAAAACTTCTTCAGATTTGGCTTGAACCTGATGCGGAAATAAACTAGGAGGGTACTTGTCAAGCACAAATCCTAAATGCACTAGGCACTGCAACGTGTATCAACAACACGATCTACTAAGATGGACACAATGCAGTTACTAACAAGCACAAGTAAGTAACACAAACTTACTTGAGCTATATCACACGACAAGTAGGTGAACAACACAAGATACTAGATCACACTATATCACACGATATATCAAGGGCTGCAAGTATGTACGTGTGAATATAGAGGGTATGCTTGAATGATTAATCTTGTACAAGAAATATCCAACACAATATAATGAGCACAAATGATATGCCATGTATGTAGCTCAAGTAACACAAGTAAACCACAAGTAAGGAGTTAGGGTTAAGGATAACCAAGGTCACTGAGACGAAGATGTATCCCGACGTTCACTTCCTTGGAGGGAAGCTAGTCACCGTTAGAGAGGTGGATGTTACCACGAAGGCACACCAACGCCACGAAGGCTCACCCTATTCTCCCTTTGAGATAACACCACGAAGGCGTTTCTCAACCACTAGTGGTAAGCCTTTGAGGTGGCTTCCAAACCCTCACAAACTTTTCCGGGGGAAATCACACGGATTGATTCCTCTCCGAAGAACTCCTACCGCCTAAGAGTCTCCAACCTCCAAGAGTAACAAGATCACGGGGAATGCTCAAAACTTGCTCAAATCACAAATAGCTTGGGTTGAGAGAAGGAGAGGGAGACGATCTATCTTTTGATTGGAACAACTCTCAAAGGGGCTCACAAATGCTCTTGGGATCTAAGATTTGGAGTGAGCAAATGTGTGTGAGGGGGAAATGTGTTCTTATGAGGATAAGGCTGTGTTGGGCCGCCCTCTCACGAAGTGGGAGGGGGGTATTTATAGTGGGGAGAGAAAAAGAGCCGTTGGGGACACTTTAAGTCACACAGGGTCCGGACGTCCGACAGTTGTCGGAAGTCCGGGCGTCCGCGAGGGGTCGGACGTCCGACAAGGGTCGGTCGTCCGAGGCATGTAGATACGACTGAAACTATTTTGAATTAAACAGCGAGCGGACGTCCGACAGGGGTCGGTCGTCCGAGGCCTGAAGATACGACTCAAACTATGTTGAATTTATCAGCCACCGGACGTCCGGAGAGGACCGGAAATCCGAGTTATACATCTCAACTTCTACTGGTGGTAGGTTCCGGATTTCCGACGGGTGTCGGACGTCCGGCGCTCGGACGTCCGGAGGGAGCCGGATATCCGAGATATAGAACTCATGTTCTTCTGGTGCAGGGCTCCGGATTTCCGAAGCCAGTCGATCGTCCGAGCCTTGACCGGCCCTCGGACGTCTGGAGGGAGCCGGAAGTCCGAGTTATATGGCTCAAGTTTCTCTGGTGCATAGTTCCGGAATTCCGAAGCTGGTCGGCTATCCGGGCCTCGGACGTCCGGAGAGAGCCGGAAGTCCGAGTTATATGGCTCTGATTTCTCTGGTATAGGATTCTGGATTTCCGAAGCTGTCGGTCGTCCGGCCCTCAGACGTCCGGAGGAGGCCGGATGTCCGAGGCACTGGTTCTGTTTTCAGATAACAGCAGAGTAGTGGAGATGTGGTCTGAACAGAAAGTGAAGATGTAGTTTGAGCAAGTTCATCGCAAAACCTGTGATCCCCTCTTAATAGTGCGGGATCCCTAAGGACTCAAGAATCATAAACGAGTACTGATGATCCATACTTGAGTGTATACTTTTATTCGCTGATCATCACTCCGCACAACTAACGTCAAAGGAACTGATACCTTTGAGTTAGCCCTTTCACCTGAGCTTGATGTTGTTGTTCCTTCTTGGCTCAAGTTGAAAGCAAGACATGATGAAGTCTTCAAGTAGCTTTCCCATACACAATGCGGAAAGCCTAGCTTATGTATTCATCTTCATTTGTCCACCATGTGAACATACACAAGAATCAAGCATGTAGTGCTCAGGAATGCTTATCTTGATCTTGTCCTTGTTAGCACATGAGGTTGTCCTTATCAACATCCTTGTTAGCTTATGTTTCAATGATATATTCGTGCTGATCCACTTGAACTTGCACACCACAGTCTTGATGACGATCACCACTTGACGTCATCCTTCATGGGTTGTATGAGATCTTCCTTTTGACGCAAGCCCAATGAAAGCACACCTAAACCCACACAGGAGTCTCACAAAGACCATGGGTTAGTACAGAAACACGTAATGGGCAATGCTTACCATACCATGGGATCACTTGATCCCTCTCGGTACATCTTATACGCTTTGTGTGTTGATCATCTTGATTTACTCTTTGTCTGAGATCTTGATCAACCTAGTGTTTCTATGACCATTCTTTGGATAATACCTTGAATAACATCTTGGTCATCATATAAACTCCTTGAACCCAACAGATGGACTTCAAGAAGTGCCTATGGACAAAACCTCTAAATATAACTTAAGGCAACCATTAGTCCATAGGAATTGTCATCAATTACCAAAACCACATATGGAGATATATGCTGTAACAGAAGCGCCCAGGACAACTTGACGGCGTGAGATTTGTTTTGGAAACAAAAGGAGGACCGAGTCCTCATACGACACGGAGAGGCACAAGGCAGATCAATCAAGGGAAAAGAAATTCAACAAGGGATATGTTCACCGGAAAGGCAAGGATTTGGCAAAGCAATTAGCCATCATCGGGAGTTGAGCCAAGAGAGGAGTTGCTCACGTGAAGACCAAGTAGTATGCGGAGCTTTTGTTTGTGTACTCAGGGTATTGCGTGGAAAGCTCAGTTAATTTTTCACAGGGTCGGCCGTACAAAGAAGCATGCCACCAATGGGCACCAGGTTTGAAGTGGAGAAGTTCGATCAAACTGAAAACCTTGGGTTATGGCAGACAAGGGTGAAAGATTGTTGGCGCAAAAAGATGCTAGAAGACGTTGCAGAAAGTCATGCCAGCCAAGATGGAGTTATCATGTGATGGATGGGAATTCGTGGAAGATGATTTGCGAGCCTGGAGCGTGTCGTTTACCGGACAAGGTCGGCTTGGTCGGACTAGTTAGTGTGACGGATCGACGCGAGTCGGTTGGTATGGAAGACGGTGGTAGGATCGGTGAGACGACATAGGAGCGTGATGCTGATGGTGACTGACTTCTAGGCGTGGAAACACGCGGCGCAGAATCTAGGGCTTGTGTGGCTTTGACAAGACTATGGTGAGGGGTTGATTCAAGGTGATGTACACACGAAGCTTGAAGTCGGCAGGGCGCAGGGAGGACTGATCATCTACCATGGAGTCATGTTGAAGGTGGAGCTGGATTGAGGGGCTACGATGTAAGGATCCGGAGATTGCAGCCTATTCAGAGGGAAAAGCGAGTGACACGCAATTCGGACTGGAGCCCAGTGGTCTGATGGAAGCGCGAAACTTGTCATCGGTCGGTGATGATCGATGGTACTCTGCAGTGGGGGTCGAGTGGTGTCGGTTCGCGACCCTTGAGACTCGACTGGGACAGCGGAGGCTCGACGCGGTAATAGCATCGAGGCATTCGGTACGCATGGGGCATGGAGACGGGCCAGGGCTCTGGTGGTCATACATGTGGTGAGACAAACTGTGAATTTGACTCGAGATGACTACAAGCAATGGCGAAATTCCTTCAAGTTTCAGACGGGCGGTTAATGAATAGCGGTGATGTCGAGTTTAGGAAAAGAAGGAACTACAAGTTGTAGGTGGAGTCAGTGGAGTCTTTGGAGTAGCAGCGGTGCTCATGGGATAAGCTCAAGTCCAATGTACATGGAAGTTTGACGCATGCACGAACTCAAGGTGGTGGAGAATATTCGCCAAGGTGGAGTTTGTTAGAGTTGTGTCGAATATTGTGTACAAGGTAGGTTACAGCTGGACTTGTAGTTGTATTGTGTTTAGATAGGATATGGAGTCGTGTCCAAGCAGGACACTTGTATCCTAGACCTCTCATATATAGTGGGGGTAAACACACGATGTAGGCTATGCCAACATAATAGCACACGCATGCAGGGGGAGCCGGCGGCGTGTGCCGGCGCCCAGGGCGGCCAGTGTGCGGTATTGTGACGGTGTCACGGGGAGGAGCGCCCGTAGTCATGCCCCGGGGATGTAGCCATATCGGTGAACCTCGTTAACAAATCTCGGTGTCGTGCTCATGTGATTGCTTGATCCTCGGTAGATCGACGGATAGCCTCAGATTTATTATAACAAGCGGTATCATGAGCAAGGTTCGAGACTGCGCGAAAGTTGATTTAAAGGAGAAGGAAAGCTCGACGTTGATCGATGTTGTCCGCATGGTTCAACGGGCAGGAAATTGATCTGGAGGAGTCGGCAAGTACAGATAGCTATCGGAAGCAACATGAAGCGGCAGATTGCACGAAAACAACGATCGCAAATTTGTGCTCGAGGGCATCTCAGAGGACGGCGGCGACTCGGATTGATTCCACATGGAACGCTTGAAGGTACAGCGGCCAAGGCCCTGGCGGTAACACGTGGTCCAGTGGGGCACGTAAGGCTGAGGTAGAGTGGTAGGCCAGGTGGGTACGCACGAGAAGGCCGCATCTCATGATCCAAAGGAAGCAACAATGCCTGATAGGCTAGCCTGACCAAGGTTGTTGGCTAGCATGAGTCAAGGCTCAACATGAGGACGTGTTGCATGCAAGGATATGGTGCTGAGATGTGCAAGTACGAGTTAGCTAGGCGAAGCGCGCAGGACAGCTTGACGGCGTGAGATTTGTTTTGGAAACAAAAGGAGGACCGAGTCCTCATATCACATGGAGAGGCACAAGGCAGATCAATCAAGGGAAACGAATTCAACAAGGGATATGTTCATCGGAAAGGCAAGGATTTGGCAAAGCAATTAGCCATCATCGGGAGTTGAGCCAAGAGAGGAGTTGCTCACGTGAAGACCAAGTAGTATGCGGAGCTTTTGTTTGTGTACTCAGGGTATTGCATGGAAAGCTCAGTTAATTTTTCCAGGGTCGGCTGTACAAAGAAGCATTACACCAATGGGCACCAGATTTGAGGTGGAGAAGTTCGATGAAACTTAAAACCTTGGGTTATGGCAGACAAGGGTGAAAGATTGTTGGCACAAAAAGACGCTTGAAGACGTTGCGGAAAGTCATGCCAGCCAAGATGGAGTTATCATGTGATGGATGGGAATTCGTGGAAGATGATTTGTGAGCCTGGAGCGTGTCGTTTAGCCGGACAAGGTCGGCTTGGTCGGACTAGTTAGTCTGACGGATCGACGCGAGTCGGTTGGTATAGAAGACGTGGTAGGATCGGCGAGACGACATAGGAGCGTGATGCTGATGGTGACCGACTTCTAGGCGTGGAAACACGCGGCGCATGCTCTAGGGCTTGTGTGGCTTTGACAAGACTATGGCGCGGGGTTGATTCAAGGTGATGTACA
The DNA here is from genome assembly GCF_904849725.1 of Hordeum vulgare subsp. vulgare. NCBI lineage: Eukaryota > Viridiplantae > Streptophyta > Magnoliopsida > Poales > Poaceae > Hordeum > Hordeum vulgare. The sequence goes on along the minus strand of NC_058524.1, from coordinate 240,994,176 downwards.
CACGAAGCTTGAAGTCGGCAGGGAGCAGGGACGACTGATCATCTACCATGGAGTCATGTTGAAGGTGGAGCTGGATTGAGGGGCAACGATGTAAGGATCCGGAGATCGCAACCTATTCAGCGGGAAACGCGAGTGACACACAATTCGGACTGGAGCCAAGTGGTCTGATGGAAGCGCGAAACTTGTCATCGGTCGGTGATGATCGATGGTACTCTGCAGTGGGGGTTGAGTGGTGTGGGTTCGCGACCCTTGAGACTCGACCGGGACTGGGGAGGCTCGACGCGGTAATAGCACCGAGGCGTGCGGTACGCACGGGGCATGGAGACGGGCCAGGGCTCTGGTGGTCATACATGTGGTGAGACAAATTGTGAATTTGACTCGAGATGACTACAAGCAATGGCGAAATTCCTTCAAGTTTTAGACGGGCGGTTAATGAATAGCGGTGATGTTGAGTTTAGGAAAAGAAGGAACTACAAGTTGTAGGTGGAGTCAGTGGAGTCTTTGGAGTAGCAGCGGTGCTCATGGGATAAGCTCAAGTCCAATGTACATGGAAGTTTGACGCATGCACGAACTCAAGGTGGTGGAGAATATTCGCCAAGGTGGAGTTTGTTAGAGTTGTGTCGAATATTGTGTACAAGGTAGGTTATAGATGGACTTGTAGTTGTATTGTGTTTAGATAGGATATGGAGTCGTGTCCAAGCAGGACACTTGTATCCTAGACCTCTCATATATAGTGGGGGTAAACACAAGATGTAGCATATGCCAACATAATAGCACATGCGTGCAGGGGTAGCCGGCGGCGTGTGCCCTCGCCCAGGGCGACCAGTGTGCGGTATTGTGACGGTGTCACGGGGAGGAGCGCCCGTAGTCATGCCCCGGGGATGTAGCCGTATCGGTGAACCTCATTAACAAATATCGATGTCGTGCTCGTGTGATTGCTTGATCCTCGGTAGATCGATGGATAGCCTCGGATTTATTATAACAAGATGATCGACTCCGCCACGGCGCCAAACAGCGCCACCGCCATATGCTCATTCGTCCAGACACGAAGATTCTGGAAGAACTGTCGTTCATAGCACCTACCAACCAGGCATGACTCAACGTAGCACGTGTCGGCCAGGCATGACTTGATAGTTCCACCAAATCTTCGGGCCAAACGAAGCCGCTCCATCTCCTGCCTCTGTCATCCAGTGCTGTTCCACAAACGATGCTCCCAAGAGAGAAACGGCACCGCAGTACCACCATCGTCCGATCTGGAAAGTCAGATCTTAGGGTTTCCCCGGAAGTAGTGCCCACCGCCAGCAACTGTCCAGGACCCACATAGTGCCCACCACCACTCAGCCCTCAAGGCAACGCCTTCAAGAAGGTCACGTCGTCAAGGACGCCGTCGCCGCCCACCGGAGTTAGGGTTTTCACCCGAGAGGCAGTGAGGTAGGAAGTGGAGGAGCAGACGTAGACCGACGTCTCCAGGAAGAAAAACGACGCCCTTGAGCATCGTCGTCGGCGTGGCCGGCCAAGGCCGACCAATGGGTTTCCCCTTATCTGAATCTCCTCCACCAGCTTCATCCGCGGCCACGCCGGCAACGCCAGGAAATCGCAGGAGAGAAGCACACCACGGGTATCTCGATCAATGAAGATCCAATCTGAACAGTGACGAGTACCACCACCCTGCGCTGGCCGACGGTGTCTGGGCGCTCCTCCCCCAGCTTTAGACCAATTTGTGAAGAAATTTATATTGAAAGGACATAGATGAGAACTTTTTTAGTATTTGGCCTTCTTCAAATACTCATATTTTCTTTTTCGCCCGCCGCACATTCTGTCTAGCTCCGCCACTCCTACAAGATAACACCAAGAAGACACACGTTTTGTAGTCTATATAGCGAAGGCAAAAAGGAAAAACAAACGAAAAGGAACTATTGTTACTACTACTGTTTCGGAGTCTACAATGTATGTACGGATGCCATCAGAGAAGTTAGTTTCAATACCAGACATGGCTGCAACATGTAGGCTCACAGAAGGTACTTATGAAGGTCAGTCACTTCATAAGCATCTCAGTAGTAGTAACATGTTGGCTTGAACAAATGCGGAATAAAACTAGCGTTTAATATATCAAGCACAAAACCTAAAGCAACTAGGCTCATCTATGTGCACCAACAACTTATGCTAAGCCAGATAAACATCTAAGTGATAGCAAGATATATGACAAGAAACAATATGGCTATCACAAAGTAAAGTGCATAAGTAAAGGGTTCGGGTAAGAGATAATCGAGGCACGTGGAGACGATGATGTATCCTGAAGTTCACACCCTTGCGGATGCTAATCTCCGTTGGAGCGGTGTGGAGGCACAATGCTCCCCAAGATGCCACTAAGGCCACCGTAATCTCCTCACGCCCTTGCACAATGCAAGATGCCGTGATTCCACTAAGGGACCCTTGAGGGCGGTCACCGAACCCGTACAAATGGAAAACCTTGGGGGCGGTCACCGGCACCCGTACAAATTGCTCGGGGGCAATCTCCACAACCTAATTGGAGACCCCGACGCTTGCCCGGAGCTTTACACCACAATGATTGAGCTCCGAGACACCACCAAGCTTCTAGGATGCCAAAGCATCCACGAAGAACAATATCTAGGATACTAAGTACCAAAGGTAATAAGATTCTCAAACTTCACTTCCACGTATCATCATGGAGAACTCAAACCGATGCAACTAATGCAATGGCAAGAACACACGAAGTGGACAAGTCCCTCACAGTCAAATCCCTCCACAACAACAAAAGCTATGGAGAAATATAAGAGGAAGAACAAGGAGCTCACAAAGAACTCCATGATCTAGATCCAAGGGGTTCCCCTCACATAGAGGAGAAAGTGATTGGTGGAGATGTGGATCTAGATCTCCTCTCTCTTTTCCCTCAAGAACAAGCAAGAATCATTGGAGGGACTGAGAGTTAGCAAGCTCTAATAAGGTCAACAATAGGGGTAGAACATGAGCTCAACGGATAGATCAGACCAAGGGGGAAGAAGACCCCTTTTATATAGTGGGGGAAGGAATCAGACCGTTACCCTCACTTACAGCCCGCGCACAGCGGTACTACTGCTGGCGAGGAGCGGTACTACCGGTAGCCCCTGGCGGTACTACCGCTAGCCGTGACGGTACTACCGCTAGCCCCTGGTGGTACTACCTCTAGCCCTGGCGGTACTACCGCTAGAGAAAGTCTTCGCAAAAAGTCCGACGGAGAACAACCTCTCCGAGAGAGGTACTACCATCCCGAAGTGGTACTACCATCCCGAAGCGGTACTACCGCCCACCCGGAGCGGTACTACTGCTCCTAGAGCGGTACTACCGCTTTGGGGGCGGTACTACAGCTGGCACCAGGAGCGGTACTACCGTTGGATACAGAAACTGCTCCAACTTTCGCATACGGACTCCGAATTCAATGAAACCAAGTTTGTTGGAAAGCTAACGACATGGGATAACACAATATTGATAGAAATATCAATAAGAAGAAAGTGAGAAAAGTCCCATAAGAAAATGGTGAGAACCCTTCTTCGAATAAGACCGGTAAAAACTCCCAACATCAAAAACATCCTAGAAGATGCATATGGACTCCGTTTTTGATGAACTCGAGCTTGTCATGAAGATGACCATAAGCTCTAAAACTCACAAAGAGAAACACCAAACAAGAACCAAGAAGTATGATGCAAGGATGCAAATGGTTTGAGCTCTCAACGAACGACACGATCAAGCTACTCACTTGAGAGCCCCCCTTGACAGTACGACAATCTATCCTAAAAAAGAAAACCTATCAAGGGCAAACCTATACCTTGCACATCGTCTTCTTGAGCTAGATGATGATGCTCTTGGCTTCCTCAAGATGGACCATCTTTCTTGATTGCGTTGGCTTGATGAAGACTAGTTGATTGCTCCCCCATACTCACTATGGGTAAGCCATTCTTCAGCATATCTTCGCAAGTCCATTGCCACCACAATGGACGACAAGCTTCAAGCATGATATATTCGTGGTGATCCACTTTAACTTGCACACCGCAATCTTGATGACGATCACCACTTGACGTCATCCTTCATGGGTTGTATGAGATCTTCCTTTTGAGGACCATGGGTTAGTACACAAACACGTAATGGAAAATGCTTACCATACCATGGGATCACTTGATCCCTCTCGGTACATCTTGTACGCTTTGTGTGTTGATCATCTTGATTTACTCTTTGTTTGACGATCTTGATCAACCTTGTGTCTCTATGACCATTCTTTGGATAATACCTTGAATACCATCTTGGTAATCATATAAACTCCTTGAACCCAACAGATGGACTTCAAGAAGTGCCTATGGACAAATACTATAAATATAACTTAAGGCAACCATTAGTCCATAGGAATGGTCATCAATTACCAAAACCACATATGGAGAAATATGCTCTAACAACATTAGGGATAGTACCTTTACTTCGTTGCCTTACTAGAGACAGGGAAGAGTGACATGTCAAAAACGAATCTTAAGTGACTCTCCGGAGGTGCAGATTTCGTTTGACATTGCCTACCTCCTCGAGGCAGATCCGGTAGTGTTCTACTCGGGAGTAATGCATGTATTTCTGATTTATCTTTGATTGGTGAAGGCTAATTTGATGTTAAATTCCATGTAGACAACAAGGAGGATAATTTCATATGGATCCTTATGGCGGTCTACGGACTAGCGCAAGATGACTTCAAAGCAAGCTTTTTAGGAGAGCTTGTGTGTGCTTGTTAATAGAATCCCTTCCCCACGCTAATTGGGGTGACTTTAATATTTTGCGCAGTAGTAGTGAGAAAAACAACAATAGGTACAATGACCGTTGGCCTCTTCTTTTCAATGCTATAATTGATAGCTTTGATATAAGAGAAATTGGTTTAACAAGCAGACAATATAGTTGGGCAAACACTCTTCCGAATCCAATTTACAAGAAGCTTGATAGGGTCTTAATGACCATGGAATGGGAATCTAAATATCTGTTGGTTATTGTACATGCCCTTGCTAGGGGTGTTTCACACCATACACCTTTGTTGCTTGACACTGGCTCGGCTGCTTTCGACGGGAGTTAAAAAGAAGTTCAATCTAGAACTAAGCTGGTTCACACATGAGGGTTTCTATGATCGTATTGTTGAGATCTGGAATCGTCCAGCTAAGTGGCGCAGCTCTGTCCAACATTGGAACAACAAGATGAGTGCCTTGCATAAGTATCTCAGGGGTTGGGCAGCCCATCTCAGTGGTACTTACAAACAAGAAAAATCAAAACTTCAATCCATCATCAATGACTTGGATATAGCTTCTGAGGTACGAGGCTTGACTGAGATTGAGAGAGAGCATATATCCTAGTCACAAGATCAGCTTGTGGGAAGAACTCAAATGGTACCAAAGAGCAAAAGTTTCTGATGTTCTGTTTGGAGATAACAACACAAAGTATTTCCAAATGATTGCTAATGGAAAGCATAGGAAGAAAGATTTTTTTTCTTGGAGCAGGATGACAGAAAAATTGAGGGGCAAGCAACACTCAAGGCCTATATTACTAAGTTTTATAAAAACTTGTTTGTCCCACCGGAGGATACTACTTTTTCCCTAGATGAATCTAGGAAGAAGGACATTCCTCAGGTATCCGCGGCTGAAAATGAATTCCTAACGGCACCTTTTTTGGAACAAGAGGTTCATGACGCTATTTTCAATATGGAACATAATAAGGCGCCTGGACCAGATGGGCTTCCCATGGAGTTCTACCAGAAATTTTGGGATGTCATTAAACACGATTTGATGACTATGTTCCATGAATTGCATGCTGGTGAGCTGTCTTTGTTCAGCATTAACTTTGGGATAATAAAACTTCTGCCAAAAGTTAAAGAGGCAAACATAATACAACAATATAGACCTATTTGTCTTCTTAATGTTGGCTTCAAGATATTCACTAAGGTCGCTACAAATAGGAAGAATTTGGTAGCTGATCATGTGGTGAGTCCAACTCAAACAACTTTCATACGAGGATGGAATATCCTAGATGGGGTCGTCATTTTGCATGAAACTGTACATGAGTTGTTGAAAGCACAATTGATCCCTGGGGTGGTTTTGATAATTGATCACACCATATGCATCATTGTACTAATGTGTTTTCCAAGTATATTTCAGAAAAGTTCAAAAGATGCTATGGCTTAAGGTTTTTGTGGAGGTACCCCTTGATGCAAGAAAGGAATAATATTGGCTCAAGCTTCAAGCTAGAAGACTCTTCATTTTATATTTGTGAGAAATCACTTTTGGGTCCATAGGAAAGCCAATACTATTAAAAGGGGGTGAGGTAGTAAAATGAACTGATTGCTCAAATGCTCAAAGTTAGCCACCAAAACACTCAGTATTTTTTCCCATGTTTCCACTCTGTCAAGTTCCACATTCACAAATTCGGTGTCACCAACATTTCCATATCGGACACACCGAGTTTGAACCTCGGACAGAACCGTAGCGATTCCACCAAATCAGTGCAACCGAAACTGCATCAGTGCTACCGAGTTTGGGTGACCAACATTCTGTTGCCAAGATACACAAAATCGGATTTTCTGAGTTTGAGTATTGGTGCCACCGAGTTTGGCCATCTGACCGTTAGTCACATTTTCGGTGCCACCGAGTTGTATATATCGGTCTCACCGAGATTCAAAAGTTCAAACCTTTAGTGCTAGTCGGTACCACCGAGTTTCCAACTTCGATGTCATCGAGTTTGCTCTTTTGTGTGTAACGATTGGATTTTGGCTACTGCATATATATACCCCTTCGCCCACCTCTCATTCATGGGAGAAGCACTCATAACACGCACTTCATTTCCAGACCCATTTTCTAAGAGAGAACCACCTACTCATGTGTTGAGACCAAGATATTCCAATCCAATCATTTGAAAATTGATTTCTAGCCTCCCCAAACTGCTTTCCACCAAATCAACCTCTCCTACCCATGCACATTCTGTGAGAAAGTGATTTGTGTTGAGGAGACTATCTTTAGAAGCAGAAGAGCAAGGAGTTCATTGATCTACCCCATCTATTACCTTTTGAAGGGTGGTGCCTCCTAGATTGGTTAGGTGTCACTTGGGAGCCTCCTACTTCGTGTTGTGGAGTTGAACCAAGATGTTTGTAAGGGCAAGGACATCAGCTACTTTGTGAAGATCTACCGTGAGTAAGGCTAGTCCTCCATGGACGGAAGCCATGGTGGGATAGACAAGGCCGCTTCTTTGTGGACCCTTCGTGGACTCTTGCAGCCGTTACCCTCAGTGGGTTGAAGTCTCCACTAACATGGACGTACGATAGCACCACCTATTTGAACCGTGCCAAAATCGCCATGTCAACCTCATGCATTTGATCTCCCTACCTTACTCCTCTATTTACACTTGCATGTTTACTTTCCGCTGTTGTACTATTAGAACTGCATGTGTAGGGTGTACTTGACTTGTTATAACTGCCGTAGCTGCCTCTCAAGTAAAATTGGGATAAGGCAAAAAATTTATCTTGTCAAGTAGTCTAATCACCCTCCCTCTAGACATACTTTCGATCCTACACGTGGTATCAAAGCTTTGGTCCTTGTTTCATTAGTTTAGCAACCTAGGAGAGTATGGCATCTAGTGAGGGAAATTATCATCGTAGAGGTCTTTACTTCGATTGCACTAATTTTGCTAGTTGGAAGCATAAAATGAAAATGCATATACTTGGCTTTAATCCTCATGTTTGGGCTGTTATTCATGTTGGTGTGCAAGGTAACTTCTTTGGAGATGGGCATGAACAAGATCGTGATGCAACAGTTGATGAACTAAAGATGTTGCAACTCAATGCTCAAGCCTGCGATATCATCTTCAACTGCCTTTGCCCCGAAGAATTCAACAAAATCAGTCGTCTTGAGAATGCAAAAGAAATTTGGGATACTTTGGTTGATATGCATGAAGGTACTGATTCTGTCAAAGAATCCAAGTTGGATGTGCTTCAAAGTCAGCTTCACAAGTTCAAGATGAAGGATGGTGAAGGAGTCGCTGAAATGTACTCTAGGCAACTACTAGAAAAAAGTCTATTAGTGGCGCACCTATTTTGCCTATTAATGGCGCACTATAGGTGCGTCACTATTATCACGCCACTACTGATAAATAGTAATGGCGCACCCCTGGTGCGCCACTGTTAATATACATAACAGTGGCACACCACCTGGTGCGCCATTAGTAGGCCCAGAAGTGCGCCACTGCTGTGGGTTTACTAATGGCGCACTTGTAGATGGTGCGCCACTTGTATGAATATTAGGATTTTTTAGCACATTGTTGCACATCATCATCATCATCGTCATCATCATCATCATTGTAACCTGTGCACTTTTAGATGGTGCACAGGTTACAAAATACATTGTAGCACATCATCATCATCATCGTCAACTCTAACACATTGTAGCACATCATCACATCATCTCGGAAATAGCTAATAATCATCATAGTCATTACCACCAATACTATTTAATACATTGTAGCACATCATCACATCATCACATTGTAGCACATCATCACATTGTAGCACATAATAACACATTGAACATAGGACCTACTCCTCTGCATAGGTAGAATATCAAAAAACAAGATAGGCCTTGACTCTCCATTATGGAGAATGGAGATCATCTTGTCTCCAATTCTTGGCCTACGCACAATGTTGCTTCCAAGTAGCTCTCTAGGATAGACCATACATTTTTTCCAATATTTGATTGTCATGACTTCATCGGTTTTAGAAATCCGGTATGGACAGGTGTACATCAGATACCTAGGCTGACCTGGCCGCGCTGGTCATATCATCATAACATGAACGCTACCTCTTGGTAACATCAGATGAGGCACATAATCTTCTGGGATTTTCTGTTGAAAAACATAGTATTAGCTTTGTAGCTAGCCATGTAGTTTAGTTTTACAAGAATTTACGCAAAAGATGCATGGATGTCATAATAGTAGAAAATCTTACCATGCAATCTCCATGCATGTTACCGTAGTTCACCACGTGCACTAGTGGCACATAGTGACCATAATGTGGGGAAGTTTGCTGATTGGTATTGTACTTCTCAAGATCAATGATAAAATGGACAAGATGATATATCTCCTGACGAGTTAATTCTGCTTCATCATTGTACTCCCTCCGGTCCTTTTTAGTCTGCATATTAGCTTTGTCCAAAGTCAAAGTATCTTTACTTTGACCAAATTTATAGAAACATGTATCAACATTCACAATGCCAAATTAATATTGTTAGATTCATTATGAAAGGTAGTTTCATGATATGTATATTTGGTATTGTAGATGTTGATATTTTTTAATATATATTTGGTCAAACTTTGTAAAGTTTGACTTGACCCAAATCTAATATGCGGAGTAAAAAGGACCGGAGGGAGTAGTAATAGGTTCTGTCTACCATTTTCCGTACATTTTTTGAAGAATGAAAATAAGCTGTCAATGGAAATAATTTGTCAACTATTTTTAAATAAACAATATAAATTACTTAATAAATGTGGTTGAGAAACTCACATAATGGTAGAACTGGAGGCGTCTGCACATCGACCTAGATGTCGATATTACCTTCAATTCATCTTCCGGACGAATATCAAAGGTGGTAAGCATATTAGGCTGAAATGCATAAGCGTTGCCTAGTGCCACCCAAGTTTTGCATTCAAAATAGGAGTAGGTGTCTGCATTGTACAATTTTACAGCAAAAGTATAACCATGCTCGGTCCTCAAGTGAACTATCTTTATCTCCATAGTTTCTTCACTACCGAAACCAATCTTATCCAACACGTAATGTCTTGCATGGGAGGGGATACGCTAGTAGAATAGTAAAAAATAAAAATTATAAGTTGAAGCAAAAGAAGTCATGCTTAATTACGAAAAAAGACTTGTCGTTGTGACTTAATGTATCCACTTCGAAGTCCCCATCCAGCATGATGCTGAAGTGCCTATCATCAACTAGGAAAGGCGTGTCACAAAGGCCGCGCTTGTCTTGGTAGTATTCGCACATAACGTATTCGTCGTCAGACGACAATTCCTAAAACAGAGAAAATTTGGGCATGACATTTACTAAAAAGTGGACATATGGAGCACCTGAAATTTGCCGGAACGGAAATGAATCAACATTCCAGCAAAACAAGCAAAGCTACCAAACATGAAGAGCACTCTTTCGGTGCAAGGGAAGTATCAAAGAGGAAAAGCATGAATGAACAAGAATAAAGAAAATCAGCATTCTACTTTCATCTTTGTTAGATAATAATTGATTCGGATAATAATTGGCAAACATCATATCATAGGAGGGGAATGTGAGGATTAAACAACACCGTCACAAGTTAACAACAACAGCTACTTAGTTATCTACATCAACCAGAAAATGCATTTGTTTCATATCATGAAGGATTGGATGAAGTATCAAAAGGCACGTCCAGCTGCGAGCGTGCTGCAACCATCCAAACTTGACAACAACAACTACTTAGTTATCTACATCAACCAGATAATAATTGAGAATTATGGTAACATTATATTCCTTGCTTATTTCACAATCTGGCAGGGATGGATATCATCGGCACATGAGTAACAAAGATGAAACGATCCACCTACATCTTAACTGTCTTTTTCCTGGTAACCATGCTTCAAACTAAAGCGTCATGGTTTTAGTTTAATTTATAAGTTTCATTATCTTAGTTCAAATTTGAACTAAAACCACAACACTAATTTTAAAATAGAGTGAGTATACTATTCAAAGTTAGAACCCCAGTATTTCAAACAATCGACTCAGCAACTATAGATGGTCGTGACCCATGAAGCCATTAGCAAGGTTCATCTTAAGGCAACCAAACAACATAACTAGAATCAACAGTTCAAAAACACTAAAGCACACCAAATATAATCATGTCATTTCAAATAGCTTCTAGTTATGTTGTTTTAAACTGATGTTTGGTGCGTTTTTGCTATTTGAAGCTATTCTGTTGCAGTTGAAATATAATCATGCCACTTCAAATAGCTTAAAATAGCATCAAAATAGCAAGGTTCATCTTAAGGCACACCAAATACAATCATTGTTCAAAAACACTAAAACACACAAAATTTAATCATCAGTTCAAGGTTTCGAGGGACAACAGTCAATGGTCCTTCACATGACACGTGAGCTTCTGTCACCAGCATCTCTTAAACTATGGGATCACATGCCCTGCACTTTGGTCATGACTGTAAAGTTAATTCCTTTGTGAAGTGGCAGGAACAGAGGCTTTACGCTAATAATCATCTGGACATGATGAAGCTAAACTGTGCTGGATGCACATTCTGAAGGACCGATAAAGTGAGAATAGAAAATTCGATTGTGGGTTTGCAGTTACATACATGTAGTGCACTTTATGGTGTTCACCTTGACAGGTAAAAGAATACAGGTCATTTTATATTGAGAAAGGCGCTAGTGGCAAGCAAATTGATGTACCTTTTCAGGTCATGCATGTATGAGAACTGAGAAGAGAAGGAATAATTAACAGGTACTCCTAGTACCAATAATTTCTTGAGATCCAATCAAAGGCAAATAATAGGTGCACCCAAAGCTACTACTATCAGAAATAGCATGATTGCCCTGCAACCGCAAGCACTGCACTCCTAGTCGTCTAGCTCAAGAATCAACAACCAAGCTACTACTATCTGAATTCCAGTCCCAAAACTAAACTATGCTCAATCTATGTTCAAAAATGCGGGGAGGGAGGGGGGCGAACCTCGGGGTGAACCTCAGAGCCGAAGGAGGGGAGCGCGGCGGAGGCGAAGGGGGAGGCAGCAGCGCCCTTGTCGTCGCCCATCATCGGGGGTTCCTGGCGGCGGTGGGGAGAGGCAGGGAGTGGGGAGGCGCGGTGCGAGGCGTACGGTGGCGCAGTGGCGAGGGGGAGCAAGGGGTTTAGCCGGCGGCAGCAGGTGCGGTGGGGGAGGCGGACGGAGGGCCAGCCGGCGGCAGAAGGTGTGGTGGGAGGGGCGGTCGGAGGGAGGAGAGCCACGAGAGCGGGAGTTTCTGGATTTGGATCGGGAGGGAGAGCCATGAGGCGAGGGGAGCGGGAGTTTTTTTCACTTCTGGTTATCATTGGCGCACCCACATAAGAATGCGCCATTGGTAACGAGGGTTACTAATGGCGCACCTGGTAAGTGTCGGGACCCCGATCCTAAGCCATAGGAATCCATCGTGTAACACATCGCATCTCTTTGCGGTCTCACGCACGGTTATCCCAACGGCTGCAGCCTTACCTTAGCCGGGACCATTTGCGCCTTTTGACTCACGTATGCAATTGTGTTGCTAGCAATCCAATGACAAAGAACCCGGATCGACATGTCTAGTCATAAACCAAAGCGGCAGTTCCGCACAGGGACATGCATACATGACCCAGCAAAGCAGGTGTCGATCACCAACGAATGTAGACGAGTCGTAGCAAGCTACAAGGACTCCATTACATCGCGTGACATTTCCCCAAAGGGGACAGACACAACAGCTAAGAAGGACACATGCCGGTCAACCAATGTGTCCGGAGCAGTAGCGAACTACCATGGCTCGTTGGAATCACAAAGGGGCATTTCCCTATAAGGAGTGCTACTAAAGCCTACGACTAGGTATTCGAACCCCATACATATCAAGTACAACACATGTACGCATGGCATACCAATATGTATAGATACATCGATGGCATCACAACATAACCATAAACATACAACTTTATTTAGAAGGCTCGGAAGAGCCACACACATAATATTACAAGGTAGGGGTCTCACGACCCATCATCACAAGTCATACACACAATTCTTACAAGCCAGCGGAAGAGTAAAGCTGTCTGAGTACAGACAGATGGAAAGACAAAGGCACATGGCCTGACTATCTACAGACCCATCCTAGGGCCAGATCGTAGCTGGGATACCAGCTACTCGTCGTCGTCGATGTCTAGGTAGAACCCTCCATTAGGGTCATTAACAACCTCTGCAACAATTTATTAAGCAAACGTGAGTACAAATGTACTCAGCAAGACTTTAGGATAAAATATCTACTCATGCAATGTATCAATAAGGAATTGTGGGGTTTCATGCGGAAAGCCAACGTTTGACTCATGGCTAGACAACTTGCATTTTTAAATAGTTTTGACAACTTTGATTTCTCGCACACGAGTCCACTAACACCACAACAATACTCCATCATGGAATCATTCCGTCTTTCTATGGAAATGCCGTCCACGACACTCACGCTTATCATGACAATTTTATGAGTAGCCATTATAGTTATCTATGAATAACATATGTTTCCAAGTAGTCCATATCCGCGGATGCGCCTATTCGAATAGATCGTAACCTTGCAGGGGTGTACTTCTTCACACACGCTCTCGCCACTGATCGCCATGTGCACGTAATGCACCTCGGCAACCTTCAAGCGGAGGCCAAGCGAGGGAGTCGGCCACGACAGTTAACCACGCTAAAACTTGGTCCAGGTCTATCTCCTATCTGAGGGTAACCCACAGGGAAGTCCGGCCGAGGTTTCCGCCACGGCCCGAAACGATGTGCGCAGGGTTCCCAAGTCCACCATCCGGGTGCCACTTGGTACCCGTGCCACTGCCTACCGTATCACAGCCCATCTCTAAGGTCAGCGCTACGCACGGCCTCCAACATGACTATAAACACCAGAAACTACTTGCAACTGCTGGACCGAGTACTAAGCGATTAATAAGTGGAGCGGGGTCATATTTCAGGGCCTAGCATGTGGTAGTATCTCGTCTTGGATTAAATACACGGAACTCAGTTCCTAAGGACGGTTCCAATGAAACAACCCGACATGTACTCCTACACAACCTTTCACCGGTACCTTTACCAAATCAGGTTCAACACACAACCTTTACTTACTGAATCACGTTTCCACAATTCTGTTCATCACCCAGATGACAGACCATACACAACTCTAAGCATAGCATGCATAGCAGGATAGGGCACATCATGGCTCAAGAATCTACCAGGTATGCTAGGTTGCAAGATTCAGCTATTTACTGTGACAAGGACATGTCATGCAAAGGAAGTAGGTTCAACTAACGTGGTAAAAATAGTGAAAGAATTTTGACCTAATGCAAGAAACAAGAGCAGGAGCGAGAACATGGGATTTATCGGGATGATCAAAATGGTTGCTTGCCTTGTTGCTCAGCAGAGGGACAATATCCTTCAGTCGGATATTCGGTGGAATCCAGAGGAGCGGGGCCTACCGGTAAGAACAACATAAATCAATAACAATCATATGCAACAAGATGATGCATGAGCATGGCATGAAAATAAGAGGTGGTAGGCTAATGTAGCTACCATTTCTTAAGTTGAAGTTCATTTGAATCAAGATTCAAATATCACTTCAAACAAGGTATTTTCAAATACCCTTTTAATTGATTCGACCTGATGCTCAGGTAACCTTGTTTTAGCATGCATGATGATGGTATGTTGGCTGCTGGTTGTGCTTGATCATGGTTTGGTCATAATGTTTGAAGTGGAATTCAAATGGATTTCAAATTCCAACTCCAAATTATTTAATAAGGTTATCCTATTCATCATTTTATCTGTTTGGTGATGTTAACATTTTCAAACATGTTTGAAAATATCAAAATCAGATTCCTTGGATTTATCTGATCCTTTTCATATATAAATTGTTTTCATTGGAATTACGGATTATTTTCTCCGATTTTTAGAAGTTTTGGGCATTTTCTGGAATTCTTTTAAATCAGAAAATCTCTTTATTGCGTCATAACCACGTCAGCACTGCGTCAGCAGGTCAACCGACCTGGTGAGGTCAAACCCGACAGGAGATAATCCCGCGCTGACCAACCCCTAAGTGGGTTGGACCCACTGCTAGGGCCCACTGTCAGTGACCGGCCACGTCGTCCCCTACCGAAGACTGACCGGCGGCGACCAGATCCGCGGCGGATCTTCGCCGGAGATGCACCAGAGCTTGCTGTGGTGCTCGGAATTGAGTGTCGAGAGCAGTGGGATGATCCCCAGGCTCGGCCTCATCCACTACGGGCATCAGGAGGGGCTGAGGGTGGCCGGAGGATGCCGGCGATGAGCCGAGGCGCTGCCGGAGCTTGGGCTCGTCGGTCTCGTGGCTAGAGTGCAGGAGAACGAGGGGAAATAGGGGGGAAATGCTCGCGAGCTCACGGTGGAGATGAAGCTGGGCTTAGACTGCTCGGAGAGGTGCTGTAGCCGGCGATCCAACGTCGATTTGCCGGCGTCCGGAGGTTGAAGATGACGGCAATGGAGCGTTGCAGAGCTCGGGGAGGACGATTCCGTTGGCGTGCGCGTCGAGATCGATGAGGCGGAGAAAAAGGAGCACTCGGAGAGGGTTCCCTGTGGCCAGAGAGCTCGGGCTCCTCGAGCTCAAGCTCCTGCTAATGGCGGCAGGAAGAGAGGGGAAGAAAACCGAAAGGAGGGGGAAGAATGGAGAGCGGGGGAGGATAGGGACACGTTCGGGGAAGTCATTCCCGACGTCGTGCTGTCCTCGGGGCACCGGGGAGTGCCACGGTGAAGCATGAGGTGGAGGGGGCCGCCGTGGTCGATCTCTCCTCTGCCAGAAGGTAGAGGAAGAAGACGACCCTGCCCCTGTGGGCTGGGCCTCTACAGGTGAGCGTAGGATAGGCTTTTTCTTTTTGTTCTGTTTTTTGTTTTTCTGTTTTACTTGCTGATATTGATTGCAATTTATTTTAGCTTCAAAAAGCAATTCAAAATTTAGTTTGAATAGCCCTGAGTGTTAGTTGGAATATTCCCAACTACTCCTGAAGTTTGCAACATTTTTGAAAACTTGAATATTTTTGAATTCAAATATAAGGTTGAATTTAGGGGCTTGCTGATTTTAAATAAAATGCCAAGGGTGTTTTGAAAATAGTTTTCTCCCCTGATAATTTGTTTTCAATATTTATCAGAAATATTGAACTTTTAAGAAGGCCATTTTGGGTTCATTGATTTTGGCAAGATTTGAATTTCCTTTGAATAAGAAGTGGCTAGGGTTTTTGGTTTGAGTTTCACCACTTCCTTTGATTTTGTTTCAACTTCTTGAATGCAATGGAAGGAGACATGATCACAAATACTAAACCTTAGTTAGGGATCCAGGGATGTGACAGTAAGAATGCGCCATTATTAGTTTTTAAAAAAAAACTGAAAAAATATTAGTAGTGGCGCACGATGGACGTGGTGCGCCATTACTAGTTAAAACTAGTAATGGCGCACTTCCCACGGTGCGCCACTGGTAAGTGTAGGAAAGGGTGGGGGCCAGGTCAAAGAGAGTAATGGCGCACCAGACACATGGTGCACCATTAGTAATATGGACACTAATGGCGCACCCGTATGTGGTGCGCCACTGCTATATAGCAGTGGCGCACCACATGCATGGTGCGCCATTAGTGTCCATATTAGCTATAGGCTTTTTTCTAGTAGTAGCTCTCATCACCAATGAGATTGCCGGCTTAGGAAGCGAAGAGATGACCCAAAAATTCATCATCAAGAAGATACTTAGAGCTCTTGATGGCAAATATGACACAGTGTGTACATTGATCCAAATGATGCCAAATTACAAAGATGTCAAGCCAACTGAAGGCATTGGTAGGATTGTTGCTCATGAGATGTCACTCAAGGACAAAGATGAGATGCACAACAAGTCAATCGGTGCTTATAAAGCTTCATGTGATGCTCCTGCTACTTCAAAAGACAATCTTGTCACTGATGAAGAGATAAGCCTCATGGTCATAAAATTCAACAAGTTCTACAAGAGTAGAGGCCAAGACAGAAGCTCAAGTTCAATACATGATGAGAAGCGTTCGTCCAGTCATGACCGAAACTGCTACAATTATGGGAAGCCCGAACACTACTCAAATGAGTGCTCGTCTCCCTGTAAAAGAAGAGAAGAGTCACCTCGAATACAAAGCTCAAGAGATGAGTCACCTCATAGAGAGAGAAGGACTAGAGAAGATCACTATGAACGAAGAGACTCACGGAGAGGCAAGTAATCGGAGAAGAAGGACAAATACACCAAGAGCGGTACAAGAAGAAGACATCAAGCTCATGTTGCTGAATCGGTCTGTGGCTCCGAGTCTGATCACCACTCCGAGAGAAGCTATCACTCCAACTCCGACTATAGTCAAGATGAAGGTGTTGCCGGGATTGCGCTAGTTTCCACCAACTCCTACGACTTATTTGATTCACCAAATGAGGGAGTCGGAAGTTGGTTCATGGCTAAAGGACCCAAGGTATCACATCCTGAGTATCTTGATTTCAAATGTGACGAGGATGACTTGTTAGGAGAAGATGACTTGCTTCTAGATAAAACTAGTGAATGCACTGAAAATGAACTTGCTATTTATCGTGCTAGTCAAGATAAATCGAATGATGATGATAAGAAAGAAATTGAACGACTAACTTAGCAATTGAAAACTCTTAAGTTATCTCATGAGACTACTCTAGAAGATCATAGAGAGCTTGCACGAACCATTAGAAGCTACGCTTCGAGAAGCTCAAATTGGAGCAAGAGCATGAGTTCTTAAAAGCAATCAATGATGATCTTCGGAAGAAGAGTTCTTCTTATCTAGCCAAACGATTACTCTTGTCTAACTTTGTTCCACAAGTTAAACCTAGGAACACTAGTAACAAAGGCAAGAAGGTTTCTTCATCTAGTAACAACAATGCTAAAGCTAAATTCAATAATTTTTTTGCTAGTAACTCTATTGATTCCACTAACAATTCTCTTATACAAGTTACACTTGAGCAAGAAAATGATCTATTGAAAGGGATTATAGAGAGAGGTGTCTTCAAGGGTCTTGCCATAAGTAAGCAATTTGAGGAAATTGTGCACAATCAAGGAGGACCGGAATAAACAAAAGGTGTTGGCTACTGCAACGTCAACGAAGATGTTTGGGAAGAAGGCCCATATCCCACTCCCAAATTTGTTCCCCAAGAAGGGAAGTGTTCCACTCCTTCCAAAGGAACGAGCTCACAAGATGGCCCTCTACCACAAGACCACAAAGGAAAGGGAAAGCTTCAAGATGACATTGACCTATTTGAAGAAGAACCCCAAGCCAAGGTCAAGTGGGTTCCCAAGGATACTACTAACTCTACCTCAACAAGTGCTACCACAACTCCAAGGATTCCCATCAATTTGGTGTCGATCCCCAAGAGGAAGAACTAGAAGTTCTTGAGGGGTGACTCCGCCAATGAAATTCTCTCATATTCATTTTGGCAAGAACTATATGCAATTAAGCTCAACCATATGCATTAGTCAAGGAGTCACACATTCCCTCAAAGGTAAGCAAGGAACAAGGTAACTAATGCATCTTTGGACATTATCCAATGTGTGCTTCACTCCATGTCCATAGATATTCTTGCATATGTTCCTTTTTCTTTGGGACTAACCCAGGTAGGTGAAAGGAGTATGAAAACAACAAGGATTGCTCCCAACTCAAGATGAGCTTCATCAACATTTAGCATCCACCACTACTTCACCTACTTGAAGTCTTCTACGACAAAACCCAAGGTTAGTTGATCCCTCTTAGTGGGGATATCATATCAAGGGGAGCCTTACTCTAAGACTTAAGTATAAGCATCTCCGGCTAGTCCTGCGTGGACGGAAGCCGTGGTGGGATAGACAAGGCCGCTTCTTTGTGGATCCTCCATGGGTGGAGCCCTGTGTGGACTCTCACAGTCGTTAACCTCCGTGTGTTGAAGTCTCCACTAACATGGACGTACGATAGCGCCACCTATCGGAACCATGCCAAAAATTGCCGCGTCAACCTCATGCGTTTGATCTCCCCACCTTACTCCTCTATTTACACTTGCATGTTTACTTTCCGCTACTATACTATGAGAACTGCATGTATAGGGCGTACTTGACTTGTTATAACTGTTGTAGCTGCCTCTCAAGTAAACCTGGGAAACGACATAAAAAAAATATCTTGTCAAGTAGTCTAATCACTACCCCTCTAGACATACTTTCGATCCTACAGTTGCATAGAAAGAAAATGAACGGGGTGATCTTTAAAATAGACTTTGAGAAAGCCTATGATAAAGTGAACTCGCCTTTTTGTTACAAACTCTTCGTATTCAAGGTTTCTCGCTCAAGTGGATATCTTGGATTGAGTCTTTTGTATCGGGAGGAAGTGTAGCTATAAAGGTAAATGATGATGTTGGGCCTTTTTCAAACGAAGAAGGGTGTGCGACAAGGCGATCCCGTTTCCCCTATGCTCTTCAACATCATAGTTGACGTGTTGGCCATTCTAATTAATAGAGCAAAAACAGGTGAGCAGATTAGTGGAGTAGTGCCGCATCTAGTTGATGGAGGCCTATCTATTCTTCAGTATGCGGATGCCACAATTATTTTTATGGATCATGACCTAGAGAAGGCTCGAAACATGAAGATATTACTTTTCGCGTTCGAGAAACTATCAGATCTTAAGATTAATTTCCGTAAGAGTGAGTTATTCTGTTTTGGAGAAGCCCAAGCTATGGAGAGTCAATACACCGAGATTTTTGGTTGTGAATTTCCATTAATTTATTTAGGTATTCCTATTCACTATAGGAAACTGACAAATCCTGAATGGAAAAGGGTATTAGAGAACGATTTGAGAAAAGACTTTGTAGTTGGAAAGGAAAATATCTTTCTTTAGGAGGTCGACTTACACTGTTTAACTCAATGCTTGGTAGCCTTCCCTTGTATATGATGTCCTTTTTCGCTGTACCAAGGGGTGTACTTAAAAAATTGATTATATTTCCGCTCTATATTTAACTAGCAGAGTGACGATCAAAAGAAAAAGTATAGATTGGTTGAATGGAGCATTTTGTGCCGCCCTAGAGAGGAAGGGGGGCTAGGAATTCATGATTTGGACATGAAGAATGTTGCCTTGCTAAGCAAGTGGTTGTTTAAGCTACAGACAACTGATGGAGTGTGGCTAAAGTTGATCCGCAATAAGTACTTATGTAGTAAGCCATTGTCACAAGTCCAGTAGAGAGCTGGAGATTCACACTTTTGGGCCAGCACTTTTGGAGATTCGCTAGAGATTCACACTTTTGAGCTGGAGATTCGCACTTTTGGAGTGAAGGGAATTTCTCTTTGCTTTAGTACTTTCACGATAAAGGATGGCACACAAATCAGGTTTTGGGAGGACAAGTGGTTGGGTAATATCCTGCTGCGGGAACAATACCCAAATCTTTACTACATTGTAAGGCACAAACTATAGCAGACGTCCTCCAAACTTACCCCCCAATGTTACAATGCAGGAGAGACCTTGTGGGGCCAAAATTAGTAGCTTGGAATAATTTACTTCCTCGACTAGCTTATATTGTTCTCACACATGAGCAAGACATTTTTCGCTGGAACTTAACTCCTGATGGGGTGTTCTGGGTCAAGTCTCATTATCTTGCTCTTGTGCATTGTGATGTTCCCAATATCAACATAAGCCTGTGGAAAATTAGGGCGCCGCTCAAAGTTAAGATATTTCTTTGGTACTTATGACATGGAGTAGTTCTAGCACGGGGTAACTTGGCTAAATGTAATTGGCAAGGCAGTAAAAATTGTTGCTTCTATCACAAATATGAGACTATCTGTCACCTTTTCTTTGAATGTCGCTTTGCACGGGCCGTCTGGTCTATTATACATGCGGCTTCAGGGTTGTTCCCACCTCAAAGTATGTCACATATGTTTAGTGGTTGGCTACGAGGCATAAGGAATGACCTAAAACGACAAGTCCTGTTAGGGGCGGCTGCTACTTGTTGGTCGCTTTGGTTATGCAGGAATGATGTGGTTTTTAACAAGAAAACAATTCATCTCCTCTACAGGTTATTTATTCAATCACCCACTGGCTCCGTACCTCAGCTATTATTCAGAAGCCGGGTTCTGAGGAGTTGGTTGTAGTGGCGTGTCAACATTTTGAGCAGGTGGTCAGGAATTGTTTTACCCAGGAGCATGGTGGCGGTCTAGTCTAAGGATTGACAATCCATATAATTTTTCTGTTATTCCACTTGTTATAAAACTCTTGTGTGTGGGGTGGGGGGGGGGAAGGGGATGTGTGCATCCTAGTTATGCAGAGGCCGGGAATGATCCCATCATGATTGTATCATCTTGATGTAATGATCTGAGTTCAATAAAAGCTTCCTATATCGAAAAAATGAACCATTTGTTCACCTACCAGATATACATTAGATTCACAACCCTAAGTAATGTCCTCATTTAATCCATAAAATAGCATTCCAATTACCAAAATCCTAGATCTGATAATATCATGTGTTTATCTTCACTCCATTCCCTCCGGAACTACGACAAGAACACATTGTTTTAGCTTCTCATGAGATCAATGTGGAACGAGACACACACACACACACACACACACACACACAGAGAGAGAGAGAGAGAGAGAGAGAGAGAGATTGGAACGGCTCAGCCAAAACGCTGGCCTCGTGATGTATATATAGGGTGCAGCTACGGCACAAGATTACATAGGTTGTTGCAGGAGATAATTACAATCAAATATACTAACAAACTCCTATGGTACAACTATATACTCTATTTAACATCCCCTCTCAATCTAAACTTCCTTCAAAAAGGTTCAGATTGTATCTGTTTGAGTCAAATGGTGTCTCGGCTAAGGGCTTCATGAATGTGTCAGCAACTTGTTCTTTGGAAGAGATGAACCGAACATCCAGTGCGTTAGTTGCAACTCTTTCTCGAACAAAGTGAAAATCCACTTCGATATGCTTAGTCCTTGCATTAAATACCAGATTAGCAGATAGATACGTGGCGCCCAGATTGTCACACCACAATATAGGAGGGCATGACATGAAAACTCCAAGCTCTCCAAGGACTGACTGTATCCAGATTATCTCAGCGATACCATTTGCAAGAGCTTTGTATTCAGACTCCATGCTTGACCAAGAAACAGTGGCATGTTTCCGTTAGCTCCAGGACACAAGATTTATACCAAGAAAGATAGCGAACACTCGTGTATATCTACGATCATCACTACACTCAACCCAATCTGCATCTGAAAAACAACTTAACACCATTGATGGATAATTCCGTATAGAGAGCCCATACCATGAGTATACTTTAAGTATCTCAAAATCCTTTTGGCCACCGAAAAATGTGTAGTTGTTGGAGCATGCAAAAACCGATAGACACGATTCACGGCAAAGGAAATATCTCGCCTTGTATGTGTGAGGTATTGGAGTGCACCAACCAGACTACGATATGTGGTACTGTCATCTTGAGAGAGAAGAACACCATAGTCCTTGCTGATCTTCTCACTTGAGGATATTTGTGACAGCCCGATGCCGACGTTCCAAAAGATTCCCTTTCCTTTCCGTTTTCGTCGTGTGTCTGTTTTATTTTGTCGCATCATCATCGCATCATTCGCATCATCTGCATTGCATCGGCATCTCCGTTGCCGCCAGTTTTCGAACCTTGCATCCGTTGTTAGTTGCCGGTTAACGTCGTTGTTCGTTCCGAGCCTGACCGCACACGCACGCACCCGCGGCACAGTCGTAACTCTGTTTTTAAAGCATGTATAAAACTTTCTCCGATTGAGCTGGAATTTGTCGTGCGGTTTTATTTATATATAGGTAGGCCGCCTGTCAAATTTCGTCGCGATCGGAGTCCGTCTGGTACCCGAACGGTCGACCGTAGTGGCACCGTATTCGGTCTACCGTCGGACGTGTGTCGGTGTTTTAAAATTCGTGCCGCGCCGCCCGTTCTCCCTCTCGTCTCCGGATATCCCCTCTACACGGCCGCGTACCCATTCCCGCGTTCGGATTCGTCCGAATCCGACCGCACGGTTGGATCCGGAACGAAATTCCGGGTAACCTAGCCCCCCATATGTCTATAAATACCCCCTCCTCCTAATTTTTAGACAGCCCCTCTTCCCTGCCTCGAAAACCGTGCCAACCCCTGAAACCCTAATCCTCCCGCAACCTCCTCTCTCTCCTCCCCCAGCCGCCGGGCCCGCCCGAGCCAGCGCGCGGCCCGCTCGAAGCCCATCCGACCACCGCCCCTGTTCTGCCACCTCGAGCCTCTGCCCAGCCCCCATGGCGCGCCGCCTCGCATCCGTGGCTCCTCCCGCGTGCAGCCCCGTGCGACGGTCCCATGCCGCGCCTCCCCGGCGGCCTCCTTCGCCGCCCTGGCGTCTCCCGCAGCCGCGACCGCCTTCCGTCACCCAAGACGCAGCAGGCCAAG
Source organism: Hordeum vulgare subsp. vulgare (assembly GCF_904849725.1). NCBI lineage: Eukaryota > Viridiplantae > Streptophyta > Magnoliopsida > Poales > Poaceae > Hordeum > Hordeum vulgare. Next base: position 240,970,924 of record NC_058524.1, on the reverse strand, counting down.
CCGCCGCATGCTCGTCACCGGCCGCCTTGTGCCCGCCGTCCTATCTACCGGGAATGGGTCCCCGGTGCCCGGATCCGCTCGAGGACGCCGGGATCTAGCCTCCAATTCGCCCCGCCGTCGGTTCCAGTGGGGCCGCCGCCATTCCCGCGACCTCCCTCCAAGCTCCCGTCAGGAGGAGGACGACGAACGAGACGAGCGCAGCGTTCCCCCCGCCTGGGCCTCCTCGCCCCGTCCTGGGCCTCCCCCGCGCGCGGCCTAGTTGGCCAGCCTCCCTGGCCCGAGTCGGCCCCGTCTCCTGCGCCTCGCCTCGAGGCCCGACCGGCCTAGCCGAGCTACTCCTCCGAGCAGGCCGAAAGGCCCAGCGGTGAGACGCCAAGCCCCTTCTGATTTTCTCCCTAGGCGTTTTTTTGCTAGCATGCGCTCGTTGCGTGTTAGCCCAGTTAGGAATTCGGCCCGTTAATGTTTTTTTAGGTTATAGGATTTAAACCTTTTGAGGAGATATAGGCATATTAGAACGCGCGTATCTTTTAATCCGTAAGTCGGAACGAGGCGTATTTTATATGGTTTTGGGGTAGCTTTGCAAGTAGAACACGATTTCACAACTTGCATATTTGTTTGACGCCGTTTAGCATGTCGTATGCCTAGGTTTACGTGCTGTTTTAATAGGATATGTCCCGTATTTATTTTTTCGCGCGTGCCCGGCTTGCCCGTATACCGTAGATTAAATGCCTATGTTTTAGGGACCTTTTTTCCATTTATTTTAGAGCGGTCATTTGTATTTTTTACGTGTAGGGATTTTCCTGTAATTTATTTTCCTGCGTATAGGTTATTTTTTTTCTCGCATTTATGTGCGGCATTATTTTGTGTTGCAAACCCCACATATTTTATATGTTTCCGGGGTAGAAAAATCCCATGGATTTTTCTGTGCAATTAGTTTTAGCTTTTGAGCAAGTTAGTTCGTGCGATATTTTGCCATGTAGCCCTCTTGTTTAATTCGTAGGATTTATTCCGTGCTTCGTTTAAAGGAGTTGTCAACTAGGGAGTTGTTCTTGGATGTTTTGACTAGCCCCTGGTAATTTTTCTTGCAATAGAAATGCATGTTTAGGTGTGATTTGATTGCTCTCAAGTTGCTAGAAATAGTGCTGATTTGGACGTGCTGAAATAATTCTATGTCTGGAATCTGTTATATTTTGTTGCTGTCTTGTCTTGCTTGCATCTTGTGATCTGCAGCTCTTTTGAGGTTGGTCCAATGGAGTTAGTTGTACCCCTTGTGTTTTTCCAGCAGGCTGTAAATTTTCATGTCATTTGGAGTCCTGTAGTTATAGGTTTTGCTGCTGTCAATATAGCTTCAGATCGAAAACTGCACTTTCATGAAGTGCTATTTTCACTAAGTCTGAAATAGTGTGTGCGATGCCATGTTGTGTCTTCTTTTCCTAGTGTTCCTTGCTGCCATGATAGTTGTTGTTAGTTGTTTGTAGTAGTGCCTCTTGCCCTCTTTCGTGTCATACCTTGCTTGAGTTTATCGGAGTTGTGTAGCTCGTAGTTGTGGGGCGTAGAAGATGTTATGTGGCTGATTTTGGCAGATTGTAGTGATTTCTTGTTTTGCTCATAGTTTTTGAACCGTAGCTCCGATTTGACCGTGTCCTACATGAAACTTGCTTAGAATCTCGTGTAGTTTCATTTTATCTTGCTGGTTGTGTGTTTTGAAGTGCTGGTGACCGTCGTTGCACACATATTGCATTCATGCCATCATATCTTGCGGTGCTTGTAACTTTTGATCCATAGCTCCGTTGGAGATGTTCTTTATGTGTAGATTGCTTGCCTTGACGCGTAGAATCACGTGAACCTATTTATTTTTATGTTTAACAACTAATTAAATGCATTAGTTCAGATCTGGACAGAATTGTAAATTAACATGTGAGGTCGTCTCGGAGGTGCTATATGTCATTTTTGACCTCATTTAAAATGCCTAGATAGGTAGATTAATTGCGCTTCACCTCTTGCCATGTTTAATCACATTTAATATTGCCGTGTAAATAACCTGGAGTGAACTAAATAATTCATATGTGGAGTTTCGTCAATATGCAACTCGTTGCATATCGAGCTTCACTTAATGTGTAGTGTTTGGTTGTTGTGTTTGCCATGCCTTGCATTAGACCTTTCATGCTTCATATGTGTTGTGCATCGTGTGGTGTATATCGTGTGTTGATGCTTGTTTCCGTTTCCCTCTGTCTCGATAGAGTTCCGCAAGCGTGTCGGGTGTGAGGACCGTTCGACTACATCGGTTCGTCTGCTTCACAGAGGCATTCTTCTTCCAAGCGGGATCTTAGGCAAGATGATCATTTCCCCAGATACCATTACTATCATTGCCATGCTAGTTTTACTGTTGCTATCGTTTATGTCTCGTTGCCTACCACATGTTAAATATCAGCCTCTCAACAATGCCATGAATACCTTCAACCTGTTCGACCTAGCAAACCACTGATTGGCTATGTTGCCGCTTGCTTAACCCTGTGTTAGCGTTGCTAGTTGCAGGTGCAGATGCTTCCATGCGAAAGCATGGGTTCCTTGTTATATCACCATATTAATGCTATTTAACTTAATGGACCTATATACTTGGTAAAAGGTGGAAGGCTCGGCCTTTCTAGCTTGGTGTTTTGTTCCACCTTTGCCCCCTTAGTTTCCGGCTACCGGTGTTATGTTTCATAATTGAGCGCTCCTAACACGATCGGGGTTGTTATGGGGACCCCCTTGATAATTTGTTTTAGATTAAAGCTGGTCAGGCAAGGCCCAACTTTGGTACTACATTTGCCTAATAACCTAATAATAATGCATAGGGACCCGCCGGCACCCGCGGACTAATTTAATCAACCCCACGGGCCAGTGCTCCTCATGAGTGTTGGTCCACCCACCTAGCAGTCAGCGGTGCCACCACGGGGCAACTCGAGGTTTTACCTTTGACGAGATATCTTGTGCATCGGGATTCCGGTGATGCTTTGGGTAATCTCAGAGTTGAGGTTTTCCACTAGGGAATCCGACGAGATCGCGAGCTTCGTGATTGAGGATTTCTATGCGGCTTGTGGTAATTTGTGATGGACTAGTTGGAGCACCCCTGCAGGGTTAAATCTTTCGGAAAGCCGTGCCCGCGGTTATGTGGCAACGTGGAAGCTTTGTTTAACACTGGTTCTAGATAACTTGAAGTTAACTTAATTAAAACTTGCCAACTGTGTGCGTAACCGTGACTGTCTCTTTCATGAGTTCCTTCTCCGATCGAGGACACGGTGGGGTTATGTCTGACGTAGGTAGGTGTTCAGGATCATTCATTTGATCATCAGTAGTTACGTCCGTGATGCATAGATTTCCCCCCTCTTATTTCTTGTACTCGTAAGTTCAGCTACCAAATATATGCTTAGCCGCTGCTGCAACCTCACCACTTAACCTTACCTCACCCATTAAGCTTTGCTAGTCTTGATACCTTGGCAAATGAGATTGCTGAGTCCCCTGTGGCTCGTAGATTACTAAAACACCAGTTGCAGGTACAGGTAAACGTTACTCGACGCGAGCGTGTTGTTTGTTCATTTGGAGTTGCTCCTCCTTCTCCTTCATCGATCTAGGATGGGTTCTAGGCCGGCAGCTTGGGATAGCAAGGATGGATGTCGTTTCATTTTCTCGTTTGTTTTCGTCCGTAGTCGGACCCTGCTCTTCTTCATGATGTTTATGTAATGTACTGTTGTGACTCTGATGTAGCTTGTGGTGAGTGTAAGCCAACTCTCTTTATATACCTCTTCTTTTCAGTAAATGTACTTGTAACGATATCCATTCTTGCGACACGACGAGATGCGCTTCTATCCCTGACGAGGCCTTCGTGCCAAATTGAGGATAGGGTCGCATCTTGGGCGTGACAAGTTGGTATCAGAGCAGTACCGACCTAGGAGCCCCCTTGATTGATCGAACTTGGCCGAGTCGAGTCTAGTGAAAAACTGCTTTGAGTCTAGTTATATATCGGAGAGTAGGATTCTTTTTTTCTCCTCTTCTATGCTCTGGTGAGGGATCTTGATGTAGGATCATGCGGATATTTTTGGAATCTATATGATGCCGATGTGACGGAGTTCTGTCTTGGTGCCTCCTATCTGCTCTAAGTCTCAGTGGAGTTGAGCTCCAGGGGATTCTTGAGCACATCGTTATCATTCAGATTTCGTAGTATCTCAGTATGAAGGATGTTCGTAATTGCTTCAATACTAGTAGTGGCGAGATAACCCCGATGTCCCCAGTACTGGTGCAGATTGTTCGGGAGTACTGTCATACTTTGTATCGTTGTGATCACGAGGGTCTGTTGTAGATGAAGGTCCGAGATTCTGGTTGTGTGTTGACGGATGTGATACAGGTGACGGGTTAGTATATGAGCTGTGTGATATTACTCCTTGTATCCATGTACCAGATTGCATGACCAGATATTTTGGGAATTCATAGGTGGGAATTCATGTAGTTACTTACAGGACAATCTTCCAACAAATACATGATGTTAGGTTGGGGTTCGACATCTAGTGGATTCGTTTGTTCACGGTCGACTTACAACGGTACACGTTATGTCTTAAAGAGTCCTTGTAGCTTGCTACGACTCGGGGACGCTTCGTATGTCGGGTGCACTGCCTTGCACTTGATGTTTACTGTAAAATCGAGCCCGTGCGATCCTGTCCATGAAAATATCGGACGAAATCTTTCTCATGAGTTTGTTCTGGCTAATTGCAAGCCGCATCCTTGTTTTGTTGGAATATGGTAATTCGAGTTGCTTCGACGTCAAGTGGTGATTTCAGATCTTCCTAAGAGGTGTTCTCATATTTTTATGTGAGAATGCGAATCATTTTGCTTAATCAATCGTCTTATCAATTCTTGTCAACCGGAGTTGTTATATCAATTCTTTTCGACCGGTGTGTTTCTCTCCAAGTGGAGTCAATCCTCTCCAATTTTTGCAAGATCATTCTCTCATTTTATTCCGGAGTTCATCTCATCTGTCCCATGTTGTCTTTGTTTTTTCCCGCCCTCCCACCCTTTTCTTCAGTGATTCAATTTTCATCCAAGAGTTTTTATTTTCAGTGATGCTTCCACTATCTCTTCTTCCTTTTTGTAGCCGGTGATTCATTGTGAACATTCTCAGGAGTCGAGTTCATCATTTCTTCATTTTGTTCCTTCCCGGTGAATTAATTCAGTTGTCTGTGTTCATTATATCCTATTCATCCTTGTAATTCTTTCCTATGTTGGGAATTCTTATGAGCATGTCTTGTTATTTATTCCTCTCTTTTCGACCCGGAGCGTTGAAGCTATCTTAGAAGTTTTTCGTTTCCAATCTTTTCAATTATTTCGAGGTTCTAACCTCATATAGTTCTCTTCATACCGGTGCATTATCTCTCTTCTAAGCAATCTTTTCAACGGTGATCTCTTTGAGTGGGCCCATAACCCACAGGTTTTCCCAGGATCTTATCTAGCTCTGTTAATCTTTCCGGAGATCGTTAATTGTTTTCAACTATGACGTAAGATTGATTTCCATCAGTCATATCCCTTCTCCAAGATCTATTCGAATTAATTATCAGATTTGGCTCAACCTTTCATTCTTCACTATTCCGGAGTATCTCTTTATCCTTGGTGCTGTTTCTCGTCATCATTCTCGGCTTGCAATCCGAAGGAGTGTTTCTCTCGAATCTTGTTTCATTCTCTTGCAGATTCATCATTTCAGCTTGGTGGCATTATCTTGAATTTCCCAATCATGAGTATCCCTTTCTTGCGATCCGGTGCATGTCAATGTTGTGTTCATTTCTCGTTCCTCCGAAGGCCATCATTTTAGAAGATTCTTCGTTCTCAGCTTTCAGCTTTCATCCTCAATTCTTCTCATTTGTTGTCTCTTCGTTCGTCTCTCGTTTATCCGGTGCCTTGTTCTAGTTTTATTTCAGGTGGATCATGATCTATTCATTCTCATGTATCTCCATTAATTCTTGGTATCCCCATTCAATCCAATTCCCACCGGTGCTTCCTTCAATTATGCCTCAAGTGGTGCTTTTCTCTCTGTCTCTCCAAGATTCATTTCTAGAAGAATAAGTTGTATGCTAAATCCGTTGCTTGTCATCAATTAAACTTGATGAAGGATGAGCATAACATAATTCTTATTCTTGTTCATAGTAATCTGAATTCTTCTTCCGGAGTGGCTCACGATATCAATTCTTTTCTCAAGTGTTCTTATCTTTTCTTTTCCGGAGTTCTAAGTTTTATCAAGTATCTCTTTGTGAGTTTTCATCTAAATCTTGGCAAGGTCATAATCTTATTCTTTTCTACCTTGTTATCTTTGCATCATTAACTCATATACGGAGGTCCTTCATGGTGGTTCATCAAGGTTTCAATCCATTCTCAAGTGTTCTTCAAGATACTTGTTGAAGAACCTCAAGTATCCTTTCTCTTGCATTTATATGTGCAATTGTTCTTCCTTTATCCTTTGAGGTGGTATTATAGCATTCTTGTTAGTGTAGGAGTCTCGAAGAGATTTTATTTCAAGAATGAGATAATTAAACCCACCAATTCTATGATCATGAGATATTTTCAACACATGATTTCTTCATTGAGCTATCTTGGTTTGGACTTCACCTAAAGCTTTTCCTATGGTTTGTTGCAATCAGGGTGCTTGTCTTTAATCCAAGTTCTCAATGTTTCCTCTTGGTGTAAGAATTGTTCATATCTTGTTTCTCCCAATCAATCCTTGTTCTGTTAGTGGCTGGTTGTCACTTCATTAGTGTGAAAGGTTTCCATAAGCCCACTACTATCTTGTTCTTTTCGCTGTTGGTTTTGCAACTACTAAGTCAATTCTCTGTCCAGAGGCTCTTCAATTCTATTGTTATGATAGTTGTCATTCTTTTCTTCATTCTCTTATTCCGTATGAGCTAGGTCCTATTCTATTGTTCCGGAGGCATTGTAATGTTGCTCTTTTGGGTCAATCTTGTTGTTCTATCAAGATCATGGTGTTACCTTGCTCTATTTACTTGTTTGTGGTGATTATTGTCTATTTCTTCCACCTTGTCGAATTTTTTGTCCCATTTTCCTACCGAAGTGCTGCCGAAATTTTCCGTGAATTCTTGCTTCTTTCTCATGTCAGTCCTCATATCTTTTCAACCTTCAAGGATTGTTTGTGTCACTCGTTTGTCAAAGAAGCGACTAAGTTTTTACCTCTTGTTCTTTCTCATTTCCCCCCCTTTCATTCTTGGATCTCGGGGCGAGATCCTCTTGTAGTGTAGAAGAGTTGTGACAGCCCGATGCCGATGTTCCAGAAGATTCCCTTTCCTTTCCGTTTTTGTCGTGTGTCTGTTTTATTTTGTCGCATCATCATCGCATCATTCGCATCATCTGCATTGCATCGGCATCTCCGTTGCCGCCAGTTTTCAAACGTTGCATCCGTTGTTAGTTGCCGGTTAACGTCGTTGTTCGTTCCGAGCCGGACCGCACACGCACGCGCCCGCGGCACCGTCGTAACTCTGTTTTTAAAGCGTGTATAAAACTTTCTCTAATTGAGCTGGAATTTGTCGTGTGGTTTTATTTATATATAGGTAGGTCGCCTGTCAAATTTCGTCGTGATCGGAGTCCGTCTGGTACCCGAACGGTCGACCGTAGCGGCACCGTATTCGGTCTACCGTCGGACGTGTGTCGGTGTTTCAAAATTCGTGCCGCGCCGCCCGTTCTCCCTCTCATCTCCGGATATCCCCTCTACACGGCCGCATACCCATTCCCGCGTTTGGATTCGTCCGAATCCGACCACATGGTTGGATCCGGAACGAAATTCCGGGTAACCTTGCCCCCCATATGTCTATAAATACCCCCTCCTCCTAATTTTTAGACAACCCCTCTTCCCTGCCTCAAAAACCGTGCCAACCCCCAAAACCCTAATCCTCCCGCAGCCTCCTCTCTCTCCTCCCCCAGCCACCGGGCCCGCCCAAGCCCGCGCGCGGCCCGCTCGAAACCCATCCGGTCGCCGCCCCCGTTCTGCCACCTCGAGCCTCTGCCCAGCCCCCCATGGCGCGCCGCCTCGCATCCGTGGCTCCTCCCGCGTGGAGCCCCGTGCGACGGTCCCGTGCCGCGCCTCCCCGGCGGCCTCCTTCGCCGCCCTGGCGTCTCCCGCAGCCGCGGCCGCCTTCCGTCGCCCAAGACGCAGCAGGCCAAGCCGCCGTGTGCTCGTCGCCGGCCGCCTTGTGCCCGCCGTCCCATCTGCCGGGAATGGGTCCCCGGTGCCCGGATCCGCTCCAGGACGCCGGGATCTAGCCTCCCATGCGCCCCGCCGCTGGTTCCAGTGGCGCCGCCGCCATTCCCGCGACCTCCCTCCAAGCTCCCGTCAGGAGGAGGACGACGAACGAGACGAGCGCACCGTTCCCCCCGCCTGGGCCTCCTCGCCCCGTCCTGGGCCTCCCCCGCACGCGGCCCAGTTGGCCAGCCTCCCTGGCCCGAGTCGGCCCGTCTCCTGCGCCTGGCCTCGAGCCCGACCGACCTAGCTGAACTACTCGTCCGAGCAGGCCAAAAGGCCCAGCGGTGACACCGACCTAGCCGCTTGCTTAACCCTGTGTTAGCGTTGCTAGTTGGAGGTGCAGACGCTTCCATGCGAAAGCATGGGTTCCTTGTTATATCACCATATTAATGCTATTTATCTTAATGGACCTATATACTTGGTAAAAGGTGGAAGGCTCGGCCTTTCTAGCTTGGTGTTTTGTTCCACCTTTGCCCCCTTAGTTTTCGGCTATCGGTGTTATGTTTCATAATTGAGCGCCCCTAACACGATCGGGGTTGTTATGGGGACCCCTTGATAATTTGTTTTAGATTAAAGCTGGTCTGGCAAGGCCCAACTTTGGTACTACATTTGCCTAATAACCTAATAATAATGCATAGGGACCCGCCGGCACCCGTGGACTAATTTAATCAACCCCCCGGGCCAGTGCTCCTCATGAGTGTTGGTCCACCCACCTAGCAGTCGGCGGTGCCACCACGGGGCAACTCGAGGTTTGGTTCCCGTCCACTTTGCATAGACGGTGTGTCCTGAGAACGAGATACGCGGCCCCTATCGGGTTCGTCGACACACCGGGTGGCCTTGCTGGATTAGTTTTACCTTTGACGAGATATCTTGTGCATCGGGATTCCGGTGATGCTTTGGGTAATCTCAGAGTTGAGGTTTTCCACTAGGGAATCCGACGAGATCGCGAGCTTCGTGATTGAGGATTTCTATGAGGCTTGTGGTAATTTGTGATGGACTAGTTGGAGCACCCCTGCAGGGTTAAATCTTTCGGAAATTAGTGCCCGCGGTTATGTGGCAACGTGGAAGCTTTGTTTAACACTGGTTCTACATAACTTGAAGTTAACTTAATTAAAACTTGCCAACTGTGTGCGTAACCGTGACTGTCTCTTTCGTGAGTTCCTTCTCCGATCGAGGACACGGTGGGGTTATGTCTGACGTAGGTAGGTGTTCAGGATCATTCATTTGATCATCAGTAGTTACGTCCGCGATGCGTAGATTTCCCCCTCTTATTTCTTGTACTCGTAAGTTCAGCCACCAAATATATGCTTAGCCGCTGCTGTAACCTCACCACTTAACCTTACCTCACCCATCAAGCTTTGCTAGTCTTGATACCTTGGGAAATGAGATTGCTGAGTCCCCTGTGGCTCACAGATTACCACAACACCAGTTGCAGGTACAGGTAAAGGTTACTCGACGCGAGCGCGTTGTTTGTTCATTTGGAGTTGCTCCTCCTTCTTCTTCATCGATCTAGGATGGGTTCCAGGCCGGGAGCCTGGGATAGCAAGGATGGACGTCGTTTCATTTTCTCGTTTGTTTTCGTCCGTAGTCGGACCCTGCTCTTCTTCATGATGTTTATGTAATGTACTATTGTGACTCTGATGTAGCTTGTGGCGAGTGTAAGCCAACTCTCTTTATATACCTCTTCTTTTCAGTACATGTACTTGTAACGATATCCATTCTTGCGACACGACAAGATGCGCTTCTATCCCTGACGAGGCCTTCGTGCCAAATTGAGGACAGGGTCGCATCTTGGGCGTGACAATATTGGTGTTGGAGATACCTTGTAGTTTTCCATATTAGAACAATGAAGAATGTCGCCAATGTACTTCTATTAAGAGAGGACAACCCCCCTTGGCGAAGACTACACCTCAACCCCAAAGAAAAAATGTAGGGGACCGAGATCTTTGATAGCAAACGATGCCTGAAGATCAGCGAGCAACTTGGAATTAGCAGTAGGCGACGAGCTGACCACAATAATATCGTCCACATAGACTAGCATAAACATAGTGACATCATCATGATGAAAGACAAGCAAGGACGTGTCTTCCTTGGACGCCACGAAACCAAACTAAAGAAGCCGAGAACTCAACCTAGAGTACCACGCGCGTGGAGCTTGCTTGAGTCCATAGATAGCTTTCCTGAGCTTACATATATGACGAGGAGCAGAGGGATCGACAAAGCCAGGGGGTTGACACATGTATACCTCCTCCTGCATAACTCCATGGATAAAACCACTTTGAACATCCAACTGTCGGAGACACCAACCTCAAGAGACAATAATGGAGAGAACGAGGGAAACATTGACAGGCTTGACAACCGGGTTGAATGTGTCACCGTAATCCAGTCCATATCGTTGCTTAAACCCCTTGGCCACAAGAGGAGCCTTGTGAAGATCAACTGAACCATCAGCCTTGTGCTTGATCTTGAAGATCCATTTACAGTCAATCACATTGACATTAGGTGGAGGCGGAACCAGGGTCGAGGTATCATTCTGATGAAGTGTGTCGAGCTCAAGTTGCATGGCCATACGCAAAGCTCGACACGTAACAACTTCACGATGATCAAGAAGTTCCCTTGAGGCAATAAACGCACGACGAGATGGGTCGTAGTTGATCGTGACGTCTGTGTGTTGAAGAGCTTTGCGTGTGTTGTCACGCCCGTGAGTCACCATGGTGTGAAGAGGTGGTTCTGCCAACCCACCAGGCGGCACAGGAGGTCGTGAGAGCTCGGGTGCACAAGAGCCAGCGGGAAGGGCGGCCAGGGATCCCGCACCACCGTCAGGACCAGGTGCAGAAGCAGGTGACAGATCCGCCTGGGGCGCCAAGACGCAGGTGGACAATGAAGACGGGGCCTTCAAAGGCGAACGATCCATGAGAGAAGTCAAAGCGTGTGGCGAGGTAGGCCGATCGGAGAAGGGTGGGCTGGCTGGCACGGAAACCGACCCACCCATGAGCTTTGCGCAGGCCAATGCAAAAGGAGCTCCACCGCAATCCCTTGGAACGGGAGATCCCGCGTCGGTGTCATGTGGCGGCGCATGATCCAAGACTGGACCAACGCCAAATCCTGTGTGAGGATCCTCTTGGGATCTAGGGGCTCCGAGGAGCTTCGGCACCGAGGAGGTACTTGCATCCAGGTTAATACGCGAAACAGGAGAGCCATAGTTCATGTGGTCATGAGGAAATAGGAGAATGTCATGTTATGCAACTCTAGGCAGTATGGGAGAGGTGGTGCTACTAGCGAATGGAAAAACTTTCTCATCAAAGATAACATCGCGAGAGATGTAAACACGAGCTGTTGGTAGATGAATACATTTAAACCCTTTGCGGCGGATATTATAGCCAACAAACACACACTATTGAGATTGAAAGGCAAGTTTGTGAGTGTTATATGGACGTAGATTCGGCCAACAGGCAGAGCCAAACGTACAGAGTGACGTATAGTCAGGTTTGGTGTTAAGAAAATTTTCCACAGGACTAGAATTGCCAATAACATGGCTGGGAAATAGATTGATAAGATAACACGACAAAAGGTATGCCTCATCCCAGAACCGTAGAGGCATAGATGCATGTGATAAGAGGGACAACCCCATATCAACGATGTGACGGTGTTTCCTTTCAGTGGAACCATTTTGTTGATTTGTGTGTGTGGACATGATACCTGATGCGAGATACCAAGTTGACGAAAGAATGTGTTGCTAAGTTTTTCGTAACCCCCAACCCAGTCGGATTGAACACTTAATATTTTGTGAGAAAGGAGGCGTTCAACGTGTGCCAGGAAGTCACGAAAGACATCAAACACATCACATTTTCTCTTAAGAAGATAAATCCACACAAACTTACTATAATCATCATCAAATGAGACATAGTACTCGAACCCACCAGATGAAGTTTTGGCGGGTCCACAGACATCCGGGAAAACAAGTTCTAAAGGAAAACATGAAACACTTGATGATCTAGAAAAGGGAAGCTCGTGTGCTTTGCCTTGTGGACATGCATTACACACATGGGTCATAGACCGACTCGAGGATGCTACTTTATTGGACGCCAAGACTTGTTGAACGACGTGAATGGAGGGATGGCCAAGCCTAGCATGCGAGTCTTCATGTGAGAGTCGAACTGAAGACAAAGCACGGAAAGGAGATGGACGAATGGGGTAAATCCCATTTTCACATCTACCTTGAAGAATAACCCTCTTGGTGATCGAATTTTTCATAAGAAAATGAGTAGGACAATATCTTAGATAAGCACGATTATCAATGGAAAGACGATTGACTGAAATAAGATTCTTATCAGCATTAGGAACATGCAAGATGTTGCAAAGTCTATGAAGGATTTGATCGGAGGTGTAGGAAGGTGTAGGAAGGAAGCCATGACCATGACAATCTATGTGTAAACTTGAGCCGTCAGCCATGTGGGTGAGATACCTCCCTGGGTACTTCTCCCGCACAGTAAGGCGATCCACGTGGGAGGTGATGTGATCGGTGGCCCGTGTGTAAGTGAACAACGCGGGATCACCTAGGATGGATGGAGGAGAGGAAGTAGCAAGGGCTGCCATCTTGGACTATTTTGGCTGAAAGGCATGGTTGTAGCATTGGCCGCACTCCCATGCATAGTGCCCAGGGCCACGGCAAAGCTAACACTGGACATGATTGTCACCGATGCTAGTGTAGTCACCATGATCACCTCCATGGTGTCCTACGTTCCCGCCACCGCCGTGGTTCCCGCGGTCACTACCGCAAGAATTGTTGTTGTAGCCGCCATGATCACCGGAGTTACCGCGGCCCTTGCCATGGTGGTTGCCTCGACCTTGGTTGTTGAGGTTGTTGGGAGGGTTGTTGTCGAGTTTGTCGTGGGCGACTAACTTGATGAATGAGTCGCGCACCATCTTGGAAATGAAGGCGCACCACATTGTACTCGCAATGGCGTTCGAATGCGATAGCGTGGGAGTAGAACTCCCTAAGAGTCATGATGTAGATGTTATGGTGGCCACAGTGATAAGGGGCTCGTACTCGCTGTCGAAGCTGGTGATGACGGCGGTGATGATGTCCTCATCCCGCATGGCTCCAATCAACAACAACTAGTTGATCATCATAGGATCATATCTTGGCGAAGTAGTCCGCCATGGAAAGATTGCCCTTCCAGAACGTCGCGAGGTCCAGCTTGATCTGCACAATATTGGTGCGACAGTGGGTGTTGTACATCTCCTCAAGGTGCACCCAGATGGCACGGGAGGTGTCAAACCTGTGCACCTGTGGCAGGATGTCGTCGGACAAGGAGGCAAGGAGATAGCTGAGTATGATCTGGTCCCGATGGTACGAGTTGGAATACTCAGGATTGGGAGCACGCGCCCCCTTGCCATCAGCGTCCAGGAGCCGCGATCGAGCACGAAGAGTGTTGTCGATGTAGACTATAGCACCGGTGATGCGCAGAGGAGGGAGGACCTGTGTAACGTCCAATATGTGGCTCTTTCCTTATTTGGGGCGAGGCCTCAAAGGAGAAAGGGGCGCATCTATGTGTATCGCAAGAATGGTAAACATTGCAATACATACAAGAGGGATGAGTATAAGATTTGGCTTACACTCGCCACAAATTTAAGTTACAAGATCCAGACAACATTTATTCAAATCATTTAGACGGCAGGGTACGACTACATACTAGATAAATGAAAAAAGAAATGTTCCTGCCTCACTAGGCCCACGATCACGACCAAGGACCACTAGTCATCGGGATACGTCACGTACATCCGACCAATGTCCTCGTCAAACTACTACTTCAGTTGGTATCCTTGGAAGCATATGTATCTGGGGTACCTTTACCTGTGGGTGGTTGTAGTAATTTGTGAACCACAAGGACTTATCAATCTCATGACCATGGCAGTGAATCTAACTAAGTTGTAGGGTAAGGATGGGGTGTGTGTTTGAGTTTGCAGCAGCACTAAGCATTTATGGTGGCTAACTTACTTTGAACAAGAATTAAAGGAATGGTGGTCTACGCATGACGTCAGTCATAACCCCACCGTGTTCTCGATCAGAGAAGGAACTCTGAAGGAAACAATCACGGTTACGCACACAGTTGGTAGGTTTTAATTAAGTTACTTTAAGTTATCTAGAACCGGATGTTAACAAAGTTTCAATGTTTGCCACATAACCGGGGGCACTTCTTTCCAAAATATTTAACCCTGCAGGGGTGCTCCGACTAATACATCACAAACTACCTCAGGCCACATAGAAATCCTCGATCATGAAACACGCGATCTCGTCATAATACTTAGTGGAAAACCTCAACTCTGAGAAGACCCAAAGTCTCACGAAATCCCAATGCACAAGATATATCGTTGAAGTAAGACAAGTCCAGCAAGAACACCCGACATGGTGACGCCCCCGATAAGAGCCGTGTATCTGAGCCTTAGGACTCGTCGGATAAGTGATGCATACGGTGGCCTGATAGAAATCACTCAAGTTGCCCTGGGTTGGCCCCACACAATGCTCTAGTTTGGACCAACACTCATGAAGAGGACTGGTCCGGGGGGGGGGGTTGATTAGTTTCCTCGGGGTAGCTATTCCCTATGATTTAATTATTAAGTTGTTAGAAAATTTAACACCAAAGTTGGGTCTTGCCAGACAAGCCTTAGACTAAACGATTTACCAAGGGGGTCCCCATAACAACGCCGAACGTGTTAGGAGCGCTCAGTTATGGAATAAAACACCGGTAGCCAAAACTAAGGTGGAAAACGCGGAACAAATCACCTAGCAAAAGGACAGGCCTTCTGCCTTTTACCAAGTATATAGGTGCATTAATTAAATAGCATTAAAATAATATGATAATCAAATTGCCCATTTTATCACATGGACAAGCTTGCACCTACAACTAGCAATTCTATAATATGGTTGAGCAAGCACTAACTTAGCCAAACAACATTTGCTAGGTGGTGGAGGGTTAGAGGTTTCACGGAAATGTTTGGAGGCTTAATTATCAGGTAGTAGTCAGCGGTCGGTAATGATGGAAATGGTTCAACTAGGCATAAGAAAGCTAGATACGATGTGAGGGTCACGATCAGCTTACCTCTGAGATCTTCAGACTGGAACTGCTCTTGATCTTCCTGAACGTACTCAACAGAATCCTCGAACTCGTTCTCAGCACCTGATGCTACCCAAAATAAATAAAGAGCAAATAAACACCAGAAAGTAACAATGCTACAAGCAATATGATGCATGTGTGGCATGAAAGGAAGCATGGCATTTCTATACTAGTCATCTTTCATGCATTACTTGAGTTATTACTATTCTGGAAAGAACCTCAAGTTAACTTATTTAGACATGCATTATCATGGAACGGATGGATGCCTCACGAGAAAACTGTGCAAAAACATATAAAGAACGTCACGAACCGAGTTACGGAAGTACCAACAACTATAAAACAAGGTACAGAAGCCTAAAGAGACACACCATCAATAAACCAGATGCTATGTGCATCCACTTGGCATTCCAAGGTTGCCACTGGAATAAGCATAAAATTCCACGTGGAATAGAGCTAAATAACAGACAAATCCATCAAGCATAGCTCACACAAGACCAAAAAAGTATAGCACACAATCTACCTACTAACAACATCTTACCACTTTACTCGCAAGAATTAAAGTAGCTACAGCCCACCTTAAGGCATTAAATTTAACAGAGTTGTAGAGAAACACAAATGCAAAAAAATCATTAGTTCATTGCTTGGGATAAAACCCCACATTAAACTTACTAGCACCAAATCAACAAGGCATGAAAATACTAGCAAAATCTGAGACTTAATGAAAATTTACAGATTTTCACTTGCTGCCATTTTCAACAGAATAACAACTTTTGACAAAGAATAAAACTATGGTGCAATTCCTATGAACAATCCCGTGGCACCAAGTTGTATAGGGGTTCAACCAGTACAATTCATGCCATTGGTGCAACCACCAAAGATCAACACATTCATGGAAACCATGCTCACAACAGGGGAAGAAAATAATGATTCCAACACTTAGAAATATTTCTAGGTACCCAAACAACAATGTTTTTATCCCTTGAAAACAACAAAGTATCCACCTATTCACAAGAGTATCATGCTAAACAAAAATACCATGCCCTAATAAACATAAAAGCTAGAACTTTCATGTTGGCACAAACTTCATAGCATGCATAGAATTAATCCTACAAAAATGACAAAATGCCACCTCATCACAAAATGAATTTTTTGTAAACTTGCACAAATGTGAAATCCAATGTCACCATTG
Source organism: Hordeum vulgare subsp. vulgare (assembly GCF_904849725.1). Lineage (NCBI taxonomy): Eukaryota > Viridiplantae > Streptophyta > Magnoliopsida > Poales > Poaceae > Hordeum > Hordeum vulgare. The sequence continues at coordinate 240,954,345 of NC_058524.1, read as the reverse complement.
GATTCCTTGGGGTTTTCTACCCAAAATTATATATCAGACCACCATATTTGCATGCATAAAACAACCACAAAACAGAAAAGAAAAACTCCTCTAATTCCTACAACACTTATATGTCAAATCATTGGAAGATTTGGCATATTGCACTTCTGAAATTATTCCAAAAATGCAATAACACACGAAATGCAATAAAAACTACACATATTAATTAACATGGGGGTGCCACTTTTTCATCGACACCAGGGGCCCCCTTGTGCATGACAAGTGTGCCCTGTGGCCACTTTGAGTGGCACACTACAAAAATCAACAATATGCACAGAACTGGGGGTCGAACTCACCACCTCTCTACTAAAAACAATGCCCTCAACCAGTGGGCTACACTCGGGTAGCTGACTTAATTGGGAAGGTACACTAGATAAGCAAGCTCTGCCAACTAACTAACAGAAGGGGAAATAAACATAAAAGGGGGTTCACATGGTGGAGTTGAACTCACGATCGACTAGCACTGCCGTTGTTCGAATGCCACTGCGGTAGTAAGGTAACTCTTGTGGAACAGAGGAAGAACTCCACTTATTCAGATCATAAGCTAGCACATCTCCAGAAACGAAAACCACAGAAAAAGGGGTGCATGGGGTGCTCGAACCAATCGGGCTAGGTGTGGTGGATCTGCCGAAGGAGGGGATCCACCCTAGCTGCTTTGAATAAAGGGGGTGCCTTCCCTGCTTAGCAGAGAGGCGCCAGCGACAAACTCACTGGTGCAACGCTGGCATACACACAACAACGGATATGCGGGGCTACGCGGGGTTCTATGCTACGGCTATATGCGATGCAGAGGGGATCCACACTACGCATACATGCATGCAACGCTGCACTCTATCGGCTGCAGCTCCGGCTACACACGCCGGTGCACTTCGATGTGCTGCGGCTAACGCGCTATAGCGAGGCTAGCAGAGAGGCAAGGGCGAGAGCGGAGGAGGCGCGCTCACCCAGGGTGCAGAGGAGAAGGGCTCGCGTAATGGAGAGGTACGACGCGTCGACATCGTGGTTCTGCTACATAAGAGGTCGCCGGAGGTGGAAGCAGAGTCGGTCCTCGTGGACGTCGAGGAGGTCGACCTTGGCGTCCGATCTTCGCGGGAACGGAATTCCACGATCCTCCGCAAGCTCCTTGTCCAGTCGGGGAACAAGAATATGCCTCCTACGCCGGTGACAGGCTGCTGCAGGAGCCGGCCATGGCGTCGGTGGTGGTCTGGGGCTCGCCCCGACGGCGCTAGGGGGAAGAGGTGGAAGGAAACGACGAGGGTTAGGGTTAGAGAGGGCTGCGGGGTGGCTATATAACTCGATCCACGCGCTGGGAGCCATCTGATCGAGGGAAAAGTCCCATGTGTGGCTGCCATGGCGTCGTACAGGAGGTGACGTCGGGAGGAGGAAGAGGGAGTCGCTAGCCGGGCTTTGGGCCGAGACAAACAGTGACTGGGCCGGCTACTCTTCCTCTATGCATAAAACGTCTTGCAAAAAATAAAAATAACCGGGTTTGAATAAATTACAGAGGCTAAAATAAAAGGGTTTTGTTAAGATAAAAATATCTTTGGTCTTCTAAAATCTTGCCACTATTTATAAAAATAAGTGGGCCATTTTAGACGAGCAAAAATAAATTCCTTTTATTTGAAATGGGGCTCTGTTTTAAATAAAACTAAAGGAAAATAAAATCAAACAAGAGGGTGGTGCACTCCCCAATTAATAAGAAGACTTTAGGAGGGGACGAACATTTTTATGAAGGCAAAATAGGAACTTTAAATCTGCCTCCAAAATAAAAGAAACAAGGGTTTTTAGGTGCTATGATGCAACAAGAGGGTTTTGAGTTGGATCTTGTTGCACCCAAACATAAAACAAACACATGCCAATTCCCACATTACACTCACACTCAGACACCAAGGTGCAACACATGCAAAAGATGAATGATATTATGCATGATGCCATAATGCACCAGCAATGAAGTCAAGATCCATCTCATTCCACTTAACATTAGCAAGGTTGACATACAAGGAAAGATATACAAAAAGGGTAAGGTATTGCATTGGGGCTGTTAGAACTCTCCCACACCACAAGAAGATCTCGACTTGAGATCTATGACTGGAAGAACTCTGGGTATTCAGAACGGAGGAGGTCCTCTCATTCCCAAGTGGCTTCTTTGTCAGAATGATGTGACCATTGAACTTTGAGGAACTTGATGGACTTATTGCAGGTCTTGCGCTCAGCCTCTTCAAGAATTGCTATAGGATGCTCATGGTAGGATAGGTCTTGCTGGAGATCAATATCTTGGAGGTCAACTATGCGCTCGGGAGTCTTGGAGCATCTACGGAGCTGGGAGACGTGAAACACATCATGCACATTGGAGAAATTAAGTGAAAGCTCTAACTGATATGCAAGATCACCTCTCTTGCCAACAACTTTCAAAGGACCAACAAAGCAAGGAGCAAGCTTTTCTTTGATGCTAAAGCGTTGAGTGCCCTTCATGGGAGATACTTTGAGATACACAAAATCATCAAGCTGAAAAGTCATGTCACGATGCTTGCTATCGTAGTATCTCTTCTGACGGGAAAGAGCTGCTTTGAGATTATCTCGAATGACACGACACATTTCTTCTGCTTCAGTGATCATGTCATTCCCAAGAATCTGCCGCTCACCAGTCTCGGACCATTTGAGTGGGGTACGACACTTCCTGCCATATAGAATCTCGAATGGGGCCTTGCCTGAGCTTGCTTGAAAGCTGTTGTTGTATGAGAGCTCGGAAAATGGGATGCAATCTTCCCATTTCACGCCAAAAGAAATCACACAATCTCTGAGCTTATCTTCAAGGATTTTATTGACTCTCTCAACTTGACCAGTTGTTTGAGGATGAAAGTTGTACTAAAACAGATCTTAGTGCCCATCATAGTCTAGAAGGAATCCTAAAACTTGGAAGTAAAGAGGCTTCCAAGAACTGAAGAAATGGGCATTGGAATACCGTGCAAAGACACTATCCTTGAGGTATACAACTCTGCAAGCTGAGCTGCCGAGATAGATTCTTTGATCGGAAGGAAATGAGCAACTTTGGTCAACTTGTCGATGATGATGAAGATGGCATCGTTGCCTCTCTTGGACTTAGGAAAACCAGTGATAAAATCCATCTCCACATGATTGAATTTCCACTCGGGTATGGGCAAAGGATGAAGGAGGTCTGCTGGACGTTGATGCTCCTCCTTCACTCTACGGCAAACATGACACTCGTTCATGAACTGAGCAATTTCACGTTTCATGCGAGTCCACCAGAAGGTCTGCTTCAGATCTTGATACATTTTGGAGCTACCTGGATGTATCAAGAGGAGGGAATTATGGGCTTCATCCATGATAACTTTCCCGAGCTCTCCTTTCGGAACGACAAGGCGGTCCTCAAAGAACAAGGTATCTCTGTCATCAACATGGAAGCACTTGTATTTCGGAAAGCTCTTTGCCAAGCCAATCTTCACTTTCTTCACCATAGCATCAAGAAGTTGAGCTTGGCAGACTTGGTCTTCCAAGGTAGGACAAATCTGGAGATTAGCAAGAAATCCCTGAGGTACTATCGGAAGGTTGAGCTTCCTGAAAGATTCATAAGGATCAGGCTATAGAGGCTTCAGAATGAGACTGTTGCAGTAAGCTTTTATGCTCAAAGCATCTGCAATGACATTTGCTTTGCGTGGAGTATAGTCAATGCTTGGATTATAATCTTGGATCATCTCCACCCAACGAGTTCGACGAAGATTGAGATTAGGTTGAGTGAAGATGTATATGAGACTCTTGTGATCGGTGTAGACTTCAACCTATCTGCCCAACAAGAGGTATCTCCAAGTAAACAAAGCATGGACCACTGCCGCCAACTCGAGATCATGAGTGGGGTAGTTTTTCTCACTCGGCTTCAACTCCCTTGAGGTATAAGCAACCACTTTCTTCTCTTGCTTCAGGACCGCACCAAGAACTTGGAGAGAGGCATCACATAACACTTCATAAGGCTTGGAATCATCAGGAGGAGTCAAGATTGGATTTGAAGTGAGCTTCTCATTGAGTGTATCGAAAGCAAATTGACACTCTGGAAACCAGACATACTTCACACTCTTCTGAAGATGGTTGGACAGAGGCATCACAATCTTGGAGAAGTTCTCAATGAACCTTCTGCAATAGCTTGCAAGCCCGAGAAAGCTTCGAAGCTGATTCACATTCTGAGGAGGTTCCCACTAAACAATGGCCTGGACCTTAACATGATCCACCTTGATGCCCTCGGTAGAGATGATGTGCCCAAGGTACACAACTTCTTCCAACCAGAATTCAGATTTGGAAAACTTAGCATAGAACTTATGCTCTCCTAGCTTATCAAGCACAAGCCAGAGATGTTCTTCATGCTCTTCCTCAGTTTCAAAAAAGATCAGAATGTCATCAAGATACACCAAGATAAATTCATTCTTGAAGGGAGAGAAGATATAATTCATCATCCGAGAGAAAGTTGGAGGAGCATTGGCGAGACCAAAAGACATCACTGTGTACTCATATGAGCCAAAGCTTGTCTTGAAAGCAGTGTTGGGAATATCTTTTTCACGAATGCAGATCTGATGGTAGCCCATCCGGAGATCAAGCTTAGAGAAAATCTTAGCCCCTTTCAATTGCTCGAATAATTCATTGATGTTGGGAAGTGGATACTTGTTCCTGATTGCCTTCTTATTCAATGGACGGTAATCGACACAGAGTCGATCCGTGCCATCCTTCTTCTTGACAAATAGAACTCCACAGTCCCAAGGAGATGAACTTGGTCTGATCAGACCCAGACGTTCTTGCTCATCAAGCTTCTTCTTCGACTCTTTCAGCTCTTCGGTACCAAGTTTATACGGACGCTTGCAGACCTATTCAGTTCCAGGTTCAAGTTCAATTACAAACTCAACTGGACGATGTGTGGGCATTCCTGGCAATTCTTCTGGAAAGACATCTTCATACTCACATACAACCGGAACTTGAGAAATGGGAGAGATTTCACCCTTCTCATTGAGGGAAAAGAGATGGATCGTGTCATCGCGAGCAGTGAAAATGATCACGTCCTCCGAAGGATGAGTCAACTTCACTTCTTTGGCTTCACAATCGACAAAGCCTTGTTCTTCGTGAGAAAATCCATGCGAAGGATCAGACCAATATCCGAATAGCTAAGGCGAATTGGAGAAGCCATAAAGGAATAGTTGCCCATCTTGAAATAGACATTCAGAACGACCTTGTTGGCGCTCATGAGAGAGCCGGGTGAATCAACACGCAAGGCTTTGTTCAAATACTCAGAATCAAAATCATGCTCGGAGAAGAACATTCTAGACGTGAATGAATGTGATGCACTAGTATCAAACAAAACCTTTGCACAAATAGAATTAACTGAGAGGTTACCCATGATCACATCTGAGGAGTTCTCTGCTTCAGTTGCATTCCCCATGTTTACCCTTGCTGCCCTGGGTTAAAGTTCAACATTGCGTTGCTTGGAGGCCTGATTGGAGGAGGAGGCGGAAGACACCGCTGGCAGGTATACTTGTTAGAGTAGTGACCCTTCTGACCACACTTGTGAAAAGTCACCTCTGACAGCGCATGAAATTGAGGTTGAGGAATTCCTTGCTTCTGTTGCCGATACTTCTACTGGAAAGCTGGGTTGGGTGGGTAGGAAGAACCACGACCACCAGACTACTTGAACTGTTGAGTCTGCTGAGGAGGAGGAGAAACCCAGTATTTCTGTTGCTTTGGAACAACCTGAGTTGAGGAGGAGGAATTGGAGTCTCTGAAACGCTTCCTTGAGTTCACAACTTTGAGCAAGGCTGACCCACCCCTGAGAGCCAAGTTATAGAACTGGTTGAACTCAATGGACCATGCAAGGCAAGGGCCAGCTGCAAGGCTTCCTTCAGATCACCATGAAACTGATAAATCTTGCTCTTTTGATCTGGAATGTATTACTTAGCATAACGAGCCAGATCCTAGAACTCCACATGTATTTGTACACAGACAGACTCCCTTGCTTCAAGCGCTTGAGTTTCTCACGCATCTCTTCCACAAAACTTGCTGGAATATAGTGAGCCCTGAAATCCGTGCAGAAATCATCCCAGCTGATCACCCTATCGCCTCTGGAATCCTTCAATTGCTGCCACCATTCTGCTGCTTGCCCCTTGAGCTGGAAAGTCGCAAACTTGACAAAGTCCCGTGGTCTAACATTACTGCACTCGAAGTGTTTGTTCATGTCACGGAGCCAATCATCCGCATCGAATGGTCGGTCACAGGAGGTGAAGGACTTTGGCTGATTTGCTAGAAGTTGATTTGGGGATGCAAATTGTTGACCACCATTGTTGAAATTACCCTGCTGACCTTGGTTCCTCTCTGGCAACAACTAGAGCATCATTTGAGTGTTTTCCTTGGTTGCAGCAATCAAAGCTTGCCATGCCTCATGAGGAGGAGGCGGAGGGGGTGGTGGAGGGTTTGACTTCTCACCCTCACGACCCAGATTCTGGCGAGTTGGTGGAGACATCCTGCAGACGAACAACAACATTAGACGAGAGATGAAAATTCGAAGATGAAGCTGAATCACTAGACATAAACATCTAAACAAGAATCCTTAGCAATTGCATTGGAACTAAAATTAGTAAGAATGCTTCCACAAAATTACTGTCGACAACATCTGATTCAAAGCCACTTGCAAATGCCAAGTATGAGCTAGGATTGCTTGGAACAAATGTATATTCCCAACATACATATGATGAAAGAATTCCTAAGTTACTAATGGAATTCCCACCTAAGAACTTCCGAAATTTCTGGTCATGCAATCGGGTCTATGGATACAAGGAGAAAATTCATCACTCAACTCCTAGCAATAACACTAACCCGTTCAGTGTATCACATCCGTCAACACATAACGAGAATATCAAAAACTCATCTATCTCAGACCCTCATAATCACGACGATACTAAGTATGGCAGTATATTCGAACTCTCTCCACCAGTACTGGGGATGTCGGACTCCTCTCGCCACTACTAGTATTGAAGCAATATCGAACATCCTCTGTCCTAAGATGCTAAGAAATCTGAATGATAACAATGTGCTCAAGCATCCCCTCGAGCTCAACACCCCGGAAAAAATCAAGTCAAACAGTAGGCACCAAGTTAGAACTCCGTCACATAGGTATCATATAGATTCCAAAATATCCGCGTGATCCTAAAAAAATTGAGCAAGAAGAGGAGTAGAATCAAAATTTCTGAAGTCGTGAACCTCACCAGAGCATAGAATAGGAGTACCAAGGAACCTACTATCCGATATAACTAAGACTCAAAGCAATTTTTACTAGACTCGACTTGGCCAAGTTCGATCAACAAAAGGCTCCTATGGCCGTAAGGCTCTGATTACCAACTTGTAACGTCCACGATGCGACTCTTTCCTTATTTGGGGCGAGGCCTCATAATGGGAAAGGGGCGCATCTAATTGTATCGCAAGAACGGTAAACATTGCAATACATACAAGAGGGATGAGTATAATATTTGGCTTACACTCGCCACAAATTTAAGTTACAAGATCCACACAACATTTATTCAAATCATTCAGAAGGCAGGGTACGACGACAGACTAGCACTACACCATGACACTACATTTCCAACAACCAGGTTGGTTGGAAATACAACTTCCGCTGACAAACAGTTGGCCGGGAAAGATTATTGCCAACTGATAGTGTTTGTTGGGAAAAGTCCAGACAAGAAAGCCCTTTCCCGACCAACATATCTTTCCCAACCGACTGTTCGATGGCTATGGAGTATCTTTCCCGACCAACAGTCTGTTGAGCCTGTCATGGGCTTTTCCTGACCAACAATCCGTTGGGGTAGCCATGGATCTTTCCCGACCAACATTCAGTTGGGCTTTGCGTAGGCCTTTCCCAACCGACATTCAGACGTCATTTGTATTGCCGACCAACAATCTGATGGTGTTTTCTTTGGCTGACCAACAAATCATCAACATTTTTAGCCAACCACAGTTGTAATTAATCAATGGTACTGATTGTTACATATATATAGTTAATGTGTTCTAATGATAATCATGAAGACATCATCCATCAGGTGAACCAAACGTTTTTTATTCCGTTAATTAATTGTCACATACACAGGCTTCAGTCTGTTCTAAGCATAACCATCATGACACCATACATCAGGTTCACGAAAGGATAGCTAAAAGATGCTAGTATGAGACATGAGTTGTACAAAATGAAAGCTAAATATCCAGGTGACACGGATCGCTAGCTTCATGGTTTCTTGTGAGTGTTGTCCTTTTGTTTTCTTCCTACAAAAGTTAAACAAGTCTCAATTATAATAATACAATGTCATAAACTGCAATCTCTTTGCTTGTTTTTATTTTGCAAACATTTCATATGTGAGTAATCTTTTTTTTGTCAAGTGAATCACATGATGATAGAAATGATACCATATCTCAAAACTATTTACATGTCAATCATATTTATTGCTTACACACTAGTCTTTAGAAATAATAGAAGCGCATACCTAGCTTCATACCAAAGAGTGAAAAAATATCACCTAAGGCATGCAATCAAAACATGTAACAATTAAATAACAATGTGAAAGCATGATATGTCGTTTTTTGTTTACTTCCTACAGTTAAATAACATGTAACAATTAAACAAGTAATTATTTACTCTTTTGTCCATATATATATATGCTAGTAGGATATAGTACACAGGAGCCAAAAATCTATATTTGTTATAGTACTACATGCATATATAAAAGTCTCATGTTACACACAGGGCTAAAGATTCACATGCATTGCCAAGGAGTAAAAATGAAAGGTATCCAGTAATTAGAAGCAAAAAAGTTTAAGAGATCACACATGCATATTTAAAAGTAATTAGGAGCAACAAGTTTAAGAAGTTAACTGGCTCAAGTGGGTTTTAGAAAGGTACAATAGAAGAATCTAGCTATGTTCTCTAAATAGACCAAAATAGAAGAACATTAAGAATTTACCATCACTCTGAATACTATGCACCAAATAGTTCTTATTGAGATGCAATTACATCAATCATTCATGACATCGCTTCATCCTGCAATACAGTAGTTGTCAAGAAGTATTAAGTAAAAGTAAATACAATGGCGCCTTTAGGCGTATTTGCAGCACATAACAAGAAGTATTAAGTAGAAGTACTTGGTAACAAGTCTAAGCAGTTAAGAACTAATCCTAGAACATCTAGCGTGACATCCAACCTAACTCTATTAATATAATTTTATTGCTACACTGATTACAGTAGTACCTAGCCGAACACAACCAGCACACACGCCTACACTTGACTAACTAGAACCAGCATAAGTTTCGATTGCATAAGTTTCGATTACCTAATAGGTAAACGGTATCATTTAAAGTTCCACTGGTAGATCGTAAACCATCATATTGATAACACTTACCTATCTGCATTTGTCCAACTTTTATCCAATACCAGTTGAACTCTTCTGAAAAATAAAGTCAAAATCAAAGCATTTATATGGCTCACAATGGATCACTGGAACAATGTAGTTTTTACATTTAAAATATGAGCCAAACATATCTGAGCAATACTGAAAAATTCAATATCAAGGCCTGGATGATCTCTAGAAGATAAGCTCCTACTTTGTAGTCTTCTAAACAAAAATTCGTGTAAGAACCAAGGGCTAAACAAAATATTCAATTACTATTCACACACTACATTGGCTGGGAGTTGCTAGGCATGCATTAGGATAACAAATCAGAAAAGCTTCAAGAAGCACTACTAAAAAAAGAAAAGTTACATACTGTTATTTAGCTCTAATATATAACCATCAAGATGCGGTACATTAACTTCTATTCTACACTAAAAACATACTTCAATTCTACTCAAATCATGAGCTTAGATCATTATGTCCACACTTGGAGGTTTTTAAGTTAGTAGCACTATGTTTGACTTTGTATTTCATTCCAATGTCTTCTGTTTCTAGAACATATTGCATGGCATTGTCATGCCCCAATAAATGAGCATGTGATGTTTCATATATTTTTTCTTTACCCAAACTAACACTTAACTTGTTCTTTTATTTTGACAAGTCAAATATCATGGATTTTGGAAAAAGAAAGTTAATTTCTATAGAAGGACTTGCGACATTGAACACATGACGAATATGGAGGATCATTACTAGACCAAAATTAATTACTTTTCAACATAATCAATAGATTGTTTTTACTTCCACTTGATGTATGTGCATGTAAATTTCTAGAACCGTATTCGTGTGACCAAAGGATCAAAATAAATAAGAAGAAATGAGTGCCCTCGTGCAAGGTATTTATCTACAAATCCAAATAGGAACTCCTGTACTGCTAGAACCTCATCTTCGCTAATTGATTTCCCTTAACGATTGATGTACAATTTCAAATTTCCTTTTGCATTAGACCACACATGACGTGATAGTACTAATCCAATGGCACTAGCATAAAAGTACGACCGTTGGTTACAAAGTTAGCAGATTTAATAGGGCAGAGCTGGTCATGGCCTGAAGAATACCAACAAGGAAGAGATTGTTAGCTACAGATACAGTTGACAGACTCACAAATCCAAAACGCACGGGAGAAATTTGCACGCACACACAGAGGGAGCATGAGAGCAGAGGAGAGGAACAACCTATGCCAAAATCATTGAAGAAGGGAGGCGTCATACTGTCTTGCAACAGGGTTCTCAGTAGCTGGTGTTGGATGCCAGGCGTCTCCCGCGACCATGCACATGCACCTGCCCCATCGAACAAACAGAAATCGCATCACCGAAGGGATGGGAAGGAGAGAAGAGAAAATTGAAGATGGGCCTTAGAAAGAGTACCAAAGTCTGAGTGGCGTCGCGAGAATCCCATGGCATGGGCAATGGCCAGCGCGCGAGCATCTCCGTCGAGGACCCCGGTCACGGTGGGGCCACGTGGGCCTCAGGCGAGCCCTCTTCAATCTTCGGTGCGGCTTGACGGGTCGGGGCCGCCTGGATCGAGTCGAACCGACAGCGGGGGACGTGGTACCGGCGGCGGAGGGGGGAAGCATCGTCGGGGGAAGGGGGCGGCGGTGACGAGTGGAGGAGGAGATGTAGAAGGTTGTCGGGGTCGAGCAGGCGAGCGGGGGAGCGAGTGAGGGTGCGCCGGCGGCGGAGGGAGGGAGTGAGAGGATAAGGTTTGGGGAATTTGGATCTGGGAGGGAGAAGATGCGTGGGAGGCAGAGGGATTAGGTTTTGGAGTAGCGAAGGAAAAGGAAATGAGGGAGGCTTCGCGGGCTAGGGGAAAATGAGTGCTAGTACGAAAATTTCGCGCGCGTGCGTCGTTCGCAGGTCGGGCCATTTACCTACTGTTGGTCGGTCGGGATTTTTTGCCAACCGACTGTTCATTGTTGATAGAAGTATTCCCGACCCACAGTTGGATGGTACATATTCTGGTATTCCCGACCGATTATCAGTCGATGTGCATGAGTTTTCCCGACCAATAATTAGTTAGCAATTTTACTAACCAACAGTCGGTCGGCAATAGTTATTTTTCCCAACACACGTCTGTAGGGAATATGGTGTCGTGGTGTAGTGTAGATAAACAACAAAATAAATGTTCCGGCCTCACTAGGCCCACGATCACGACCAAGGACCTCTAGTCATCGGGATACATCATGTACAGCCGGCCACTGTCCTGGTCAAACTCTTACTTCAGTTGGGTATCCTTGGAAGCATTTGTATCTAGGGTACCTGTACCTGTGGATGGTTGTAGTAATTTGTGAGCCACAAGGACTCAACAATCTCATGACCATGGAAGTGAATCTAACTAAGTTGTAGGGTAAGGATGGGGTGTGTGTTTGAGTTTGCAGCAGCACTAAGCATTTATGGTGGCTAAATAACGTTGAACAAGAATTAAAGGAATGGTTGTATATGCATGACATTTGTAAACTAAGAATAATCACTAAGTGATCCCAAACACCTACTTATGTCAGTCATAACCCCACCGTGTTCTCGATCAGAGAAGGAACTCTGAAGGAAACAATCACGGTTACACACACAGTTGGCATGTTTTAAATAACTTACTTTAAGTTACCTAGAACCGGATGTTAACAAAGTTTCCATGTTTTCCACATAATCGTGGGCACGACTTTCCAAAAGATTTAACCCTAGGGGTGATCCAACTAATCCATCAAAAATTACCACAGGCCGCATAGAAATCCTCGATCACGAAACTCGCTATCTCGTTGGATTCCTTAGTGGAAAACCTCAACTGTGAGAAGACACAAAGTCTCACCGGAATCCCAATGCACTAGATATATCGTTAAGGTAAGACAAATCCAGCAAGACCACCCGACGTGGCGACGTCCCCGATAAGAGCCGCGTATCTCAATCTCAGGACACGCCGGATAAGCACGCGCACGATGGCCTCATAGAAATCACCCAAGTTGCCCTAGGTTGGCCCCACACAGTGCTCTAGTTTGGACCAACACTCGTGAGGAGCACTGGCCCACGGGGTTTTTGTCAGTTTCCTCGGGGGTAGCTATTCCCTATGCTTTAATTATTAAGTTGTTAACAAATTTAACACCAAAGTTGGGTCTTTCCATACAAGCCTTAGACTAAACGATATACCAAAGGGGTCCCCATAACAACACCGAACGTGTTAGGAGCGCTTAGTTAAGGAATAAAACACCGGTAGCCGAAACTAAGGCGGCAAAAGCGAAACAAATCACTTAGAAAAAGGCCAGGCCTTTCTCCTTTTACGAAGTATATAGGTGCATGAATTAAATAGCATTAAAATAAGATGATAATCAAATTGACCATGTTATCACATGGATGAGCTTGCACCTACAACTAGCAATTCTATAACATGGTTGAGCAAGCCCTAACTTAGCCAAACAATATTTGCTTGGAGGTGAACGGTTAGGGGTTTCATGGAAATGTTTGGAGGCTTAATTATCAGGTGGTAGACAGCGATACGTAACGATGGAAACGGTTCAACTAGGCATAACAAAGCTAGATACGATGTCAGGGTCACGATCATCTTGCATGTGAGATCTTTAGACTGGAACTGCTCTTGATCTTCCTGAACGTACTCAACATAATCCTCAAACTCGTTCTCAACACCCGATGCTACCCAAAAGAAATAAACAACAAATAAACACCAGCAAGTGACAATGCTACAAGCAATATGATGCATGTGTGGCATGAAAGGAAGCATGACATTTCTATACTAGTCATCTTTCATGCATTACTTGAGTTATTACTATTTCTAAATAGAACCTCAAGTGAACTCATTTATACATGCATGATCATGTTAGCAATGGATGCATCATGAAAAACGGGGCAAAAACATATAGAGAACGTGTCGAACCGAGTTACGGAACTACCCAAAACTTTAAAACAAGGTACAGAAGCCTACGGAGACACAACAACAATAAACCAGATGCTATGGGCATCCACTTGGCATTCCAAGGTTGCCACTGGAACAAGCATAAAATTACAGGTGGAGTAGAGCTAAAGAACACACAAATCCATCAAGCATAGCTCACACAAACCCAAAACAATATAGCACACAATCTGCCCACTAACAACATCTTAACACTTTACTCGCAAGAGTTAAAGTAGCTACAACCCACCTTAAGGCATGAAATTTAACAGAGTTGTAGAGGAACAAAAATTCAAACAATCACTAGTTCATTTCTTGGCCTGAAAACCCACAGAAAAGTTACTAGCAACAAATCAACATGGCATGAAAGTACTAGCAGAATCTTGGACTTGTGAAAATTTACAGATTTTCACCTCCTCCCATTTTCAACAGAATGACAACTTTTGACAAAGAATAAAACTATGATGCAAGTCCTATGAACAATCTTGTGGCACCAAGTTGTAGAGGTGTTCAACCACTACAATTCATGCCATTGGTGCAACCACCAAAGAGCAACACATTCATGGAAACTATGCTCACAACAGGGGAAGAAAATAATGGTTCAAACACTTAGAAATATTTCTAGCTACCCAAACAACAACTTTTCCAACCCTTGAAAACAGCAAAGGACCCACCTATTCACAAGAGTATCATTCTAAACAAAAATACCAGACCCTAGTAAACATAAAAAGCTAGAACTTTAATGTTGGCACATACTTCATATCATGCATAGAATTAATCCTACAAAAATGACAAAATGCCACCTCATCACAAAATGACATTTTTATAAACTTGCACAAATGTGAAATCCATTGTCACCATTGGATTCCTTGGGGTTTTCTACCCCAAAATCATATATCACACCACTATACTTGCATGCAGAAAACTATCACAAAACATAAAAGAAAAACTACTCTAATTCCTACAACACTTATATGTTCAATCATTGGCAGATTTGGCATATACGAGATTTGGCATATTCCACTTCTGGAATTATTCCAAAAATGGAATATCACACAAAATGCAATAAAGACTACATAGATTAGACACTAGAGCTCCCTTGTGCATGACAGGTCGGCCTTGTGGCCCACTATCAGTGGCACACTACAAGAATCAGCAATATGCAACAGAAATTCAAAAGGGGGAGAAGTGGGGGGGGGGGGGTCGAACCGACCACCTCTCTACTACCTACACTGCCCCAACCAGTGGGCTACACTCAGGTAGCTAACTACACAGGGAAGGTAAACGACATAAGCAAGCTTTGCCAACTAACTAGCAGAATGGAAAATAAACATAAAAGGGGGTTGCACATGGGGGAGTCGAACCCACGATCGACTGAAGCTGCGGTGGTTTGAATGCCACTGTAGTAGTAAGGTGACTCTGCTAGAAAAGAGGAAGAAATCCACATATTCAGATCACACGCTAGCACATCTAAAGGAACAAAAACTACAGAAAAAGGGGTGCGTGGGGTCTCGAATTCGAGACAATCTACCCAAGGAGGGGATCCACCCTAGTTGACTTGACTAAGAGCAAGTCTAGTAGAGCCCTCAAACCCCCAAACCCTCAAAAATAACCGCTTTTTTACATTTTTCGTCCGAAAAACGGCGTAGACTAGAACCCTTAAACCCTTAAACCCGTAAATATTTTTAGAGGTCCGACCCTCAAACGCCATCGCAGCCTGTAGAAGTGAGGGTTGGGGGGAGTTTCTCCCCCCAACCTGCACTCCATTTCCTCGCGAGCGCGGGAGGAAGTTTCAGCTTCCTTCCCTCCCTCCGCAGCGCCGCCGCCGCTCTGCTCCGCCGCCCCTCCCTCGATCCACCGCCGCCGCCCCGCCCTCTGCCGCCTGCGCCCCGCCCCGGCCGCCCTCTGCCGCCGCTGGCCCGCCGTCCGCCGCCTGCCCCGTCCGCATCGCGCGGCCGTCCCTCCGCCGCCACGCCCCGCCCCGGCCGCCCTCTGCCGCCGCCGCCCCGGCCGTCCCTCCGCCGCCACGCCCCGGCCGTCCCGCCGCCGCCCCGCCCTCCGCAGCCCGTCCACGCCGGCCCTCCGCAGCGCCTCCGCCCCGGCCGGCCCTCCGCTCCGCCGCCCCGTGCCGGCCGCCCCTCCCAGCGCCGCTGCCCCGTCCCGGCCGGCCCTCTGCAGGTTCGAATTTTTGCTTTTTTCTTCATTTTTATGTTTTTGCTTTTTTCTTCTTTTTTACATTTTGGCACTCATATTGTAGATGGAGTTGAACAACGCCGACATGGACTCGTTGTCCGATGCGTCGGATTGGTCGTCATCCGACGATTCAGACATTGACGAGTTGTTGCAAGACGACGACGTTGAGATGATGAGCCTCCTCATCGACGTGCAAGCGTTTGAAGACCGCGTGAAACTTATGGATCAGAGGAGAGGGTCGACGATGGGGCGACTCACCATCTACCGGAACCGTGCTCTCGGACACGAGCATTTGATGCAAGACTACTTCGCGGAGGTACCTACATACCGTGCTCGTCTCTTTCGCAGAAAGTACCGAATGCGTCGTAGTTTGTTTGTGAAGATTGTCAACGATTGTGAGGCTGCCTCCTATTACTTTAAACGTCGTAGATCCGCCGCCGGTATCATGGGGTTTAGTGCATATCAAAAGATATCGGCGGCAATGCGGGTACTCGCTTATGGCATACCCGCGGATTATACCAACGAATATCTTCGCATTGGGGAAGATACAACCACGCAGTCCGTCCGTAGGTTTGCCAAGTTGGTCGTCCGGTTGTATGGTGAGAAGTATCTTCGGGCACCAAACGAGGAAGATACAAAGAGATTAATGGAAATGAGTGAAAAAAGGGGATGGCCGGGGATGCTTGGTAGTCTTGATTGCATGCATTGGAGGTGGAAAAATTGCCCAAAGGCATGGCATGGAATCTATTGCGGTAAAAGCCGTGATGCTACCATTGTGCTTGAGGCCGTAGCATCGGAGGACACATGGATTTGGCATGCATTCTTTGGGTTGCCGGGAACACTCAATGATATCAATGTCCTCAATAGATCTCCATTGTTCAAAAGATTAATTTCTGGGGATGCTCCAGCTTGCAACTACAAAATCATGAACAATGAGTATTCAATGGGATACTATCTCACCGATGGCATCTATCCCGAATGGGCAACTCTTGTGAAGTCCATCAAGGAGAAAAATGGGGTGCCCTTAACAAGAAAAGAGGCTCATTTCACCAAGGCACAAGAGGCAGCCCGCAAAGATATTGAGAGAGCTTTTGGTGATTTACAAGCAAGGTTTGCCATAGTTCGGGGTCCAGCTCGGTCTTGGGACAAGAAAACCTTGGTGAACATCATGAAATGTTGTGTGATTCTACACAACATGATCCTAGAGGATGAGAGAGGGTTAAACCTCCCTTGTTTCTATGACAATGTTGGTACGCGTGTGCAACCGGAAAGAAACCCTTCTCGCATACACGCCTTTCTTGAAGCACATCGTGAGATTGAGGATGCAACCACTCATGGTCGTCTCCGGGATGATCTAGTAGAGCACCACTGGCAGTTGGATGGGCGGCGTATTGGCCCATGATGTATCTTTGTTTTACTTTTCTATGTCCTATTTGATTCGAACAATTGTTGTAATTTGCTCAAACATTGTTTTATGTTGTTATTTGCTCAAACATTGTTGTAATAATTTGAATGATTATTGTTTTATTCGGTGCTGTCATAATAACTAGAATGATTATTGTTTTATGTCAAATGTCATTGAATTTGTGATATGTCATATGATGAAATGTGTGATATATGAAATGACAGTTTTAAGGTTTGGGGTTGGGGCAAAGAGTAGAACCCTCAAACCCAACCCTTATAACGGAATAATCCGTTGTAAGGGTTGGGTTTGAGGGTTCTAGTCTTTGCCCGTGTTTTTCAACCCTTAAGAGTGTCAAAAATGGGCAATTCTCAACCCTTAAAACTGATTTTACATTTAAGGGTTTGAGGGTTCTACTAGAGATGCTCTAAAGGGGGCGCCTTCCCTACATAGCATAGAGGCACGGGCGACGAACTCAATGGTGCAACGCAGGCATACACACAACGGCGGATATGCGGGGCTACATGGGGCATTACGCTATGGCCACGCTGCGATGCAGAGGGAATCCACACTACGCATATATGCATGCAGAGCTGCGCCCGATCGGCTGTCACATCCCTGAATCCCTAAGAGAGTTTAGCAAGACTGTGCTCATGTCTTTTCCTTTGAATCCAAGAAAATGAAATGAAATCAAAAGCAAAGAAATGATAACAAAAGCAAACCCTAGCAACTCTATTTCCAAAAACAATTCAAATTTGGTGGCAAATCAATGAACCCAAAATGGCCATCATAAAAGTTCATGTTTTCTGATAATTCTTGAAAGCAAAATATCAAGGGTGCAATATATTTTCAAAATGCTTTTGGCATTTTATTTTAAACTTAAAAGTCACTGAAATCAATTATATATTGATTTCAAATAATTCAAATTCTTATAAAATGTTGAACCTTTGATATGTGTTTGGAAATATTCCAAATAACACCCTAGCATGTTTCAAACTATTTTAGAAATAGTTTGGAGCCAAAAATAAAACAAAACCAAGTCAGAAAAGATAAAACAGAAACTGGAAAAGAAAAGAAATGGGAAAAGTCTATACCTCGCTTAGCTCGCCCAAGCCCATTCCCCTTCTGTCGTCTTCCTCCTTCGCCAGTTGGAGCAGGAGCTGGCCGTCGCTTCTCCCGGCGCACACACGTACCTATGTGCGTGCCTGGCTCGCCCTGATGAGCTGGAGAGGGAGGATAAGCCTCCCCGGACTCGTTCCCATCCTCTCCCCCTCCTCACTCGCCCCGTGCGTCTCTCTCTCTCGGCCGCCATTGCTGCGAGCTCAAGCTCGAGCTAGCCATTGCTCCGGCCGTCCTCCCTCGCCTCTGAGTGCGCCGTTCGCTCCGCCTCGTCGAGCTGGTCATACGTGCCAAAGGAGAAGAGCCCCCGAGCCCTGCATCACCCTCGTCACCGTCGTCTTCCACCTTCGGCCGCCTGCAAGCCACCGTCGTTTCGTTGGATCCAGTGTGGCCCCGAGCAGCCTGAGCCTCCCCTCGATACCGCAGTGAGCTCCGGAGTATTTCCCCCCATCTCCCCCTCTCTTTCCCGAGCTCTAGGCCCAGATTCACCAGAGCCCAACGAGGACCGCCGCTGTAGCTCGTCGAAGGTGACCCTACGGTGACCGATTGGTCCACCCGAGGCCTGCAACAGCTCCAGCTCGTCGCGTAGATGCTCTAGGAGCCCAACCCCGCGTGTTTTGCCCTTGATTTCGATGACCTTGACGATGGCTGAGCTCCGGCAGCTGCCGAGCTCATCGCCGGCGTCGATTCCGGTCATCTCAGTCCCCGAGGCTTGCTCCATCTTGCTCGCGGTCGAGTGGCGGATCGTTTGAGCCCCTCCGCCGCTCGTTTGGTCACCGGAATCAGAATCCCGACGCCCTCCGCCGTTCTGGTGGTTGCCGGAGCCTCACTGCCGGTGGGTTTGACCCCATCGCCGGTGGGGTTGACTCCCCTGAGTCACTCGCAAGTGGGGCCAGCCCCGTGACCAATTGAGATTAGTAAAAATAAAAATAAAAATTATATTAAAAGTTAATCAGACACTGACATGTGGGTCCAGCCATGTTGAATACCTAATTAAGTTTAAACTTAACTAATTTCTGGCCAGAGTCAGTGACCATTGGGTCCCACTGGTCAGGTTTGACTTTCAAACGGCCAGCTGACCTGCTGATGTCATGCTGATGCAATAAATCCAATTCTGGTTTTTAAATAATTCAAGAATAATTGCAAAACTTTGGAAATTCATAGAAATTTGATTATAACTCCAAATCAGACAAATGATATATGCAAATTGATCAGAAAAATTCAATGAACACAATGGTGCTACTTTCATGCATGAAAAACAAAGTTATGAAACAGCATCAGGTCAAATCAATTAAATGATTAAGATAAATATGCCATTTCAAATAATATTTGAATTTGGGTTTCAAACCAGGTGAAAACTAAGATTTTACCAACCATATTGATTCATATCACTCTTCATTTCATGCCTTGATCATGCATCATGATTGTTGCATATGTTTGCTATTAATTGTATGTTGTTATTCTAGTAGGCCCCGCCCCTCCGGATACGACTAAATATCTGACTGACGGACATTACCCCTGTGTTGAGCAACAAGGAAAGCACCCTTTTGATCATCCTGATATCATCCCATGTTCTTGCTCCTGCTCCCACTTATTGCATTAGGACAAAATATTTCAAATGCTTTACTTCGGTAGCTGAACCTATTCCTTTGCATGACATGTCATTGTCACAGTAAATAGCCAAACCATGCAACCTAGCATACGTGGTAGATGCTTGAGCTGTGATGTCTTTATACCTGCTATGCTTGCTATGCCTAGAAGTTGTGTTAGGTATGTTTCATATGGGTGATGAACAGGAATGGATGAGTGTGTTCTAGTGACCAAGTTTAAGTGTGGAACCTGATTTGATAAAGGTACCGATGAAAGGCTATGTAGGAGTACATGGTGGGTTGTTTCAATGGGACCGTCCTTAGGAACTGAGTTCCGTGTATGTAATCCAAGACGAGATACTACCACATGCTGGGCCCCGAAATATGACCCCGCTCGGCTTATTAATCGCCTAGTACTCGATCCAGGAGTCGCAAGTAGTTTCTCGTGTTTATAGTCATGCCAGAGGCCGTGCATAATGCTGACCTTAGAGGTGGGCTATGATGCGGTAGGCAGTGGCACAGTGTACCAAGTGGCACCCGGATGGTGAGCTTGGGAACCCTGCGCACATCGTTTGGGGCCGTGGCAGAAACCTCGGCCGGACTTCGGTGCGGGTTACCCTCAAATAGGCGATAAACCTGGACTAGGTACTAATGTGGATAACGGTCGTGGCCGACTTCCTCGCCGGGCTTCCGCTTGAAGGTTGCTGAGGTGCATGACGTGCACATAGCGATAAGTGGCGAGAGCGTGTGTTAAGAAGTACAACCCTGCAGGGTTATGATCTATTCGAATAGCCGCGTCCACGGATATGGACTACTTGGAGACATATGTTGTTCATAGATAACTTTAATGGCTACTCATAAAAGTATCAAGATAAGTGTGAGTGTCATGGATGGAATCTCCTTAGGAAGACGGGAATGATTCCATGATGGTGTATTGTTGTGGAGTTAGTGGACTCGTGTGCGAGAAAACAGAGTTGTCAAAACTATTTAAAAATGTAGTTTTGTCTAGCCAAGAGTCAAAGCTGGCTTAATGCATAAAACACCACAAACCCCTTTATTGATACCTGAGCATGAGTAGATAGATCTGTTCTAAAGTCTTGCTGAGTACTTTTGTACTCATGTTTGCTTAATAATTGTTTCAGATGATACCCACGAGCCAACAGGTGGGTTCTTTCTAAACATCGATGATGACGAGTAGCTGGTGTCCTAGCTACGACCTGGCCCCTTTCAGAAGGGATCTGTAGATAGTCAGGCTTTATGCCTTATTCTTTCATCTGTGTGTACTCAGACAACTTTATGCTTCCGTTGGTTTGTATGATTTTGATTGTATGACTTTGAGTATCGGGTCGTGTGACCCATGCTTGTATGAACATATTATGCAAGACTCTTCCGAGTCTTCTAAATAAATGTCGTGATGTTGTATGGTTATGTTGTGATGCCATTGTTGTATCTATGCATATCTAGTATGTCATGCGTACGTGTGATGCACTGTGATATGTATGGGATTCGACACCTAGTCGTATGCCTTAGTAGCTCTCTATGCAGAGAAGTGCCCCTTTGTGATTTCACCGAGCCCTGGTAGTTCGCTACTGCTCCAGACACATTGGTTGACCGACATGTATCCTTCTTAGCTGTTGTGTCTGTCCCTTTGGGGATATGTCAAGCGGTGTAATGAAGTCCTTGTAGCTTGCTACGACTCGTCTACACTCGTTGTTGACCGACACCTGCTTTGCTGGGTTATGTATGTCTGTCTCTGTACAGTCGAGCCACTTGAGTTTATGATTAGATATGTCGACCCGGGTTCTTTGACATTGGAATACTAGCGACACTAATGCATATGTGAGTCAAAAGGCGCAAACGGTCCCGGCCAAGGTAAGGTGGCAGCCGTGGGGATAACCGTGCGTGAGACCGCAAAGGGATGCAATGTGTTACAGGCTGGATTCCTATGGCTCAGGATCGGGGTCCCGACATTGGCTGCAGCTCCGGCTACACACACTGGTGCAGTTCGACGTGCTGCAGCTAACGCACTACAGTGAGGCTATCAAAGAGGCAACGGCGAGAGTGGAGGAGGTGCGCTCACCCAGGGTGCAGAGGAGAAGGGCTCGCGCGATGGAGAGGTACAACGTGTCGACGTCGTGGTTCTGTTGCAGAAGAGGTTGCCAGAGGTGGAAGAAGAGCCTGTCGTCGTGGACGTCGAGGTGGTTAACCTTGGCGTTCGATCTTCGTAGGAACGGAACCCCACGGTCCTCCGCGTGCTCCTGGCCTAGTAGGGGAACAAGAAGACGCCTCCTACGCTGGTGACGAGCTGCTGCAGGAGCCGGCCATGGCATCGGCGGTGGTATGGGGCTCGCCTCGACGGCACTAGGGGGAAGAGGAGGAAGGAAACAGCGAGGGTCAGGGTTAGAGAGGGCTGCGGGGCAGCTATATAACTTGATCCACGTGCTCGGAGCCGTCTGATCGAGGGAAAACTCCCATCGGTGGCTGCCATGGCGTCGTATAGGAGGTGACGTCGGGAGGAGGAAGAGGGAGTCACCATCCGGGCTTTGGGCCGAAACAAACAGTGACTGGGCCGGCTACTCTTCCTCTATGCATAAAACGTTTTGCAAAAAATAAAAATAACCGAGGTTTGAATAAATTACAGAGGCTAAAAGAAAAATGATTTTGATAAGATAAAAATATCTTTGGTCTTCTAAAATCTTGCCACTATTTATATAAATAAGCGGGGCATTTTAGAAGAGCAAAAATAAATTCCTTTTATTTGAAATGTGGCTCTGTTTTAAAAAAACCCAAAGGAAAATGAAATCAAACAAGAGGGTGGTGCACTCCACAATTAATAAGAAGATTTTTAGGAGGGGAGGAACATTTTTATGAAGGAAAAACAAAAACTTTAAATCTGTGTCCAAAATAAAAGAAAGAAGGGTTTTTAGGTGCCATGATGCAACAAGAGGGTTTTGAGTTAGATCTTGTTGCACCTAAACGTAAAACAAACACATGCCACTTCCCACATTACACTCACACTCAGACACCAAGGTGCAACACAAGCAAAAGATGAATGATGTTATGCATTATGTCATGATACAACAGAAATGAAGTCAAGATTCATCTCATTCCACTTAACATTAACATAGCAAGGTTGCCATACAAGGAAAGATATACAAAAGGGGGAAGGTTTTGCATTGGGGCTGTTACAACCTGGGCCTTCCAGAGCAGGAACTTGGGGACGATGAGCTTGGTTATGATGAGGCTAGGAGAAGGAGTTGGGACAGGAGAGGCAGGCGGGCCACCGAAGGAGGCGGCAAGATAAAGGGTGGTCATGGCGGTGGAGGAAGAGGCGGAAGCATATTAAGATCCCATCGATGCAGTTACGCGAGATGGCCTAATACCATGTGAAACGAGAGAAAGAGAGGTTGGAACGGCTCAACCAAAATGGTGGCCTCGGGATGTATATGTAGGGTGTAGCTATGACACAAGATTACATAAGTTGTTACATGAGATAATTACAATCAAAGATACTAACAAACTCCTATGGTACAACTATATACTATGTTTAACAAAAAAGGTTTAAGCACAATAAACCATATCAATGACAAATTACTTGGCAAGGTTTAAACTTATGTTTGGATCTTAACCGGTGATCCCTCCTAAAAAGTATCATGTGAAGCGATGTGACCAATAAACCCTAAAGTGGTGTGGTAATAAACACAAGATTGTGTTGCATGCATCCGGAGCTGTTGAGAAGTTACTCTGCTAGTCATCTCGAGTCAATCACATGACACTGGCAGCGAAAGGGAGACAAGGAAAATGAGTAAATGCAGCAGAGTAACTTATCTAAGATTTCCTAAAATGATAAGATGGCAGAATGATGCAATGCACCTCATGCTAGGATATCACTGAATATGGGCAATGCAAAATTAACGAGGCACACAAAAACTGCATAATAGCATATAAAAGGGCCAATATGTCACTAAATATATTCATTATCTCAAATCAAGGAAGTTAAAGTGTTGTACCCAATATTTGTTACCGTCGTGCGCCATGGGCGGCGCCAGGGGTATGCCCCTATATTCCTATGAATACCCAAATTTTTGGTGAAAAAAATACATGTATATCTCAATAGCTCACTTGCTCGGTCGCTCCGCATAGCAGCCACACCGCCAAAGCCGCACAGCCCGCGCGGTCGCCTAACCGGCCATCTCCCCCACTGCCCTCTCCTCTGAATCCCCGATCCCCCTCCGTCACCCATCTCCCCTCGAGCCCCCACCGGTAACCGCGCGTTTCCCTCGCCCAATATACCCCCGCCACCTGTCTCCCCCCGATTCGCCCGTCTCCCCTCGATTCGTGCCCCGCCACCGTCGGCCCGTCCCCATGCTCGGAGCACTCGGAGGCGACGCTAACGCTGGCTGTAGAGCCCCGGCCCGCACCCCGCTGCCTGCCTCGGAGCCGCCCCGCCCCGCGTCAGAGCCACCCCGGCATATTGCGCCTCGACCCCAGCGCTGGTGGTCAGAGTCGAAGGGAGCAACAGCCGCGCTTGCCATGGCGACGCCCGAACCTTCATCTGCCCTCCTCTTCGCCACCATGCCGCGACACAGAAGGTGCAAATTTAGATGATGTTTTGCTTAGGTCAGATTTAAGTCTGTGTATTTAACAAATGGCACTACAAGAAATATGTCAACTTGAGACCATCAATATTGGTCACAGAATGGTCATTGTTTTTCATTTGTGACCTTTTTATGACCAAAAATAGTTTGTCAAAAGTTGACCGTCTTTAATGAAACATAACGACCAAAACAAAAGGTCGTCGGTTCTACGACCAATTCCGTTGGTCACTAGCAGCCTGCCCAGGCCACGTCGGATCCGATGTGGTAAGCTGACGTGGCAAAATTGCGACCAATTGAATTGGTAGTTGATAAGAATCAGCCCGATCCAATTAAGTGTCTATATGGGCCAAGCCCAACAATTCAGCCCATTTAATATACGATTTTCTATTAGTTTTGGCTACTCAATGGGCCTAGCCCATTAATTCGGCCTTTTGCTTATAGCCTTTTTACATTCTATATAATTTCTATTTTCAGCTTTTCTTTGTTTTTTTACATTCAATTCTCATATTATTGTAGGAGTTGGGTCCCAATCGCCAGGTTATAATTTTTCACAGCTTGTGACTCACTCAGATACCAATCAAAGAACAGATTTAAAATATATTCAAATAACAGCCAAACGCACTATATTACAGGATTCCACACAATCACAATATAACCATACAATATTCCACAAATCACAATACAACACTCTACAAATAAAACCCTCAACAAGTACAAGAACGCCTCCAACACCTTATAACGCCTTCAACCTGCAAAACATCACATCCATCCACATATTAACGAAGATCAATTCCCCCCTTGACGAGAATAAGAAAATGTGCTCATGTATGTACAAAAATGAAATAAGCAAAACTTTTAGGCCATAACATGTGCATAAAAATCTTAACAAAAATCTTAATAATTTGTGGTAGCTTGCTATCCAAATTGTACTACAGGGTTTCAGATAAGTATGAGCACTCACAGTTTCAGAGATGTTTGTGTGCAAAATGAATCTAACAGTTTCAGATACGTGTGTGTGCAAACTGAATCGATTCCTGATGCTACTCCTAGCACTCACATACCAGATATACAAAAACCATGCTTAAAATCCACATACCTGCATATAGTTTTGGGACGATGTGAGTCGGTTCCAAACCTACACATAGTTGCCTGGTTCAATTAAATTATATGTAATTTAAGGGGAAAATAGAAAGACAGTACAAAATAAAGAAGCATTTCCACTACCACGAAGAGCAAAAATGAACCCTTGCATCAACTCGTCAACTTCTCAATATTTGATAAAGTTTGGCCAGGCTCTATCAAGAGGCTAACTCGATCACTACCAATAGATTAAACTACCCTTTCCTTTCCTAACAGGAAGGGTAACAATCAATATTTAGTAGTTTGCCAAAATGCAATGCACATAGGTATTACCTGATCATCTTAGATGTGTGCAATCTTTAAAAGCTCATGTGCGCACAATATGGTATCACAGATTCAAAATATACTAACACGACAATCACATCAATCATATATTAAATTAATAAACAATGATCATGATTAAATTATCAAGTAGAATGACATGCTTGAGGTAATCTTAACTGCAAGTGTTAACATCAACTAAACAAGCACTATTGCAAAGAGGGGCTTTGGGGCACAGAACCTTGAGGCACTGTTATGGGGTTGTGTCTGATGAAGGTTTCCCTTTCGGACGGCAGCGGTAGCTTCGCTGGATGCAGCAACAACACCTCCAACCATCACAACAGCAGCGGCAATACCAATAATCATCTGCATGCATTTCAGATCATCATTATAGATTTTTTTATTTAAGAGACAAGCAACAAAGATAGCTTCTGGCTTCACATATAATCCAGTAGCCCGCTGCTACTATCACGATGGAGTACACTAAAGTGATCAAGTAGGTAAAACTGAAAAGGTAAGCTAATTTATTAGGATTGCCATTATCATGCCTAAAGTAAGATTAACTAGACAAGCACTACGGTAGTAACATTTCATGATGCTTTTACCAAATGGATAAAAAATGACATCTTCAGTTCAAATGAACCATGCAGATGCATGAGGTGAAGCGTTGGACAAGTAAGAGTTTTCTTCATTTTACTATTCAATGTGTCAATGTGTCAATGTATAAACATGAACAACATTTGAAACGAAAGCACAACATTATTTTTCTGTTTCTGCACATAACACAATGGCGACTTCAGATATCAAATTATTTCCTCATTTTTTTTCCTTCAGCAAGCTATAATCTACCGTTCCCCTTTCAATTTGTTAGGTTGAATAAAAAAAGTACTGTATTCAAACTGTCAAAATCATGTTCTAAATATTGTTAACCCAATTCGTAGGACAACCAAGGCCCTATTTGGTAGCACAACATTTTTAAACTTCAGGCATTCATTATGATTATGCGCTATAAAACCAAGGCAGATACCATGACTTACGGCTTCGCTGCTCTCGGCATTTTGTGCATTTTCTTGATTTTCCGAACTCCGCCCCTTTCCTGCTTTCTTATGGGAACTAATGATCTAATCCACTTGGCTAAAATACCCATTATAACACAGAATTTCCTTTCGTCTCATTACAGATCCTGAGACCTGCATTCCAAATAGTGCAATGTTATGGTGCTAAACAAGCAAAGCTGCTTCTGCTTAGAACTTAAGTAAAAGAACAAAGATGACTCACAGCTTAAAATAAAGAAAAATAGTACACAACAATTGATAGAATCTCACGCAGTGCATTCTATAATAAGAGTTCGCACATGAAAGTTTCTTGCAATGATTATTGGCAGTCCAGTAAAGAACCTAGGTTGTATGATAAGGTTAGTTGGAAGCAACAAAAATATTCTGCCATTCCATCGCTGATGGTTTGCCATAAAAGTACATGATACTAGTGAAGACTATGACAACAAACTAGCACAGGTGCTGTTAGGTAATCCTACTCCGCCCTCTACATGCAAGGATTTTTTGCACGCTAAGCCAAAATTGAAGAATAGTTCAGCAAACTAGTATCAAACGTGGAAGGGAGAAAACAGAATCAAGGGGAGACTTTGGGGTGTCAATCTGCCCCCGAAGCTTCTCCTTCTCGGCCAAGTAGCCATCTTCCAGGTGTTGGAAATATGCCCTAGAGGCAATAATAAATTAGTTATTATTATATTTCCTTGTTCATAATAATCATTTATTATCCATGCTAGAATTGTATTGATTGGAAACTTAAATACATGTGTGGATACATAGACAACACACTGTCCCTAGTGAGCCTCTAGTTGACTAGTTTGTTGATCAAAGATGGTCAAGGTTTCCTGACCATAGGCAAGTGTTGTCACTTGATAACGGGATCACATCATTAGGAGAATCATGTGATGGACAAGACCCAACTATGAACGTAGCATATTGATCATGTCGTTTTCTTGCTATAGTTTTCTACGTGTCAAGTATTTGTTCCTATGACCATGAGATCATATAACTCACTCGCACCGGAGGAATTCCTTGTGTGTATCAAACGTCACAACGTAACTGGGTGACTATAAAGGTGCTCTACAGGTATCTCCGAAGGTGTCCGTTGAGTTATTATGGATCAAGACTGGGATTTGTCACTCCGTGTGACGGAGAGGTATCTCAGGGCCCACTCGGTAATACAACATAGCACACAAGCCTTGCAAGCAATGTGACTTAGTATAAGTCACGTGATCTTGTATTACGGAATGAGAAAAGAGACTTGCCGGTAACGAGATTGAAATAGGTATGCGGATACCGACGATCGAATCTCGGGGAAGTAAAATACCCAAGGACAAAGGAATTACATGCGGGATTGCCTGAATCCTTGACACTGAGGTTCAACCGATAAGTTATTCGGAGAATATGTAGGATCCAATATGGGCATCCAGGTCCCGCTATTGGATATTGACCGAGGAGTACCTCGGGGCATGTCTGCATAGTTCTCAAACCCGCAGGGTTTGCACACTTAAGGTTCGGCGATGTTTTAGTATAGGTGAGTTATATGTGTGGTTACCGAATGTTGTTATATAGGATGACCTCATTTGGTTATCGGAAAGTTTTTTGGCATTACCGGGAATGTACCGGGAGTGATGAATGGGTTCCGGATGTTCACCGGGAGGGGCCAGCCCACCCGGGGAAGCCTATAGGCCTTAGAGGTGCCGCACCAGCCCTTAGTGGGCTGGTGGGACAGCTCAAAAGGGCCCTTGCTACTGCAACAAAAGACCTTCCAATGGAGCCAGAAATAGACACGTCGACGGGAGAATACTTGGCTTGATCTTTCTGCTGTGGCTATGCCTTAAGGGACTTCCTAGGCAAGTATGCAAAGGATTTCCCGCGTGGCCTTGGAGCCTTGCGTTGGTGTTCCCTCGAAGCGGAAAGGGTGATGTAGCATAGCGGTGGTAAGTATTTCCCTCAGTTTGAGAACCAAGGTATCAATCCAGTAGAGGAGTATCTCAAGATCCTGCACAAACACAAAAGCTTGCTCCCAACGCTATGAAGGGGTTGTCAATCCCTTACAGATTGTTTGCCAAGTGAGAACTGAAAGCAACAAAGTAACAAAGCAAAGTAAAAGCGGAGATGTAAACGATGGATGTGAATAGACCCGGGGGCCATAGTGTTTACTAGTG
This sequence comes from Hordeum vulgare subsp. vulgare, assembly GCF_904849725.1. NCBI lineage: Eukaryota > Viridiplantae > Streptophyta > Magnoliopsida > Poales > Poaceae > Hordeum > Hordeum vulgare. The sequence goes on along the minus strand of NC_058524.1, from coordinate 240,925,411 downwards.
GCTTCTCTCATGAAAGCAAGTAGACGGTGGGTGAACAAATTACAGTCGAGCAATTGATAGAACCGCACAAAGTCGTGACGATATCTAAGCAATGATTATTTCTATAGGCATCACGTCCAAAACAAGTGGACCGATACTGTCTGCATCTACTACTATTACTCCACACATCGACCGCTATCCAGCATGCATCTAGTGTATTAAGTCCATAAGAACAGAGTAACGCCTTAAGCAAGATGACATGATGTAGAGGGATAATCTCAAACCAATGATAAAAACCCCATCTTTTTACCCTTGATGGCAACTACTTGATGTGTGCCTTGCTTCCCCTACTGTCACTGCGAAAGGTCACCACATGGCAGAACCCAAAACCAAGCACTTCTCCCATTGCAAGAATCATAGATCTAGTTGGCCAAACAAAACCCAAGACTCGGAGAGACTTACAAGGATATCAAATCATGCATATAAGAAATCAACAAAGACTCAAATATATATCATAGATAATCTGATCAAATCCACAATTCATCGGATCTCGACAAACGCACCACCAAAGAAGATTACATCGGATAAATCTCCATGAAGATCATGGAGAACTTTGTATTGAAGATCCAAGAGAGAGAGAAGAAGCCATCTAGCTACTAACTATAGACCCGTAGGTCTGAAGTGAACTACTCACGAGTCATTGGAGGGGCGATGATGATGATGAAGAAGCCCTCCAACTCCAAAGTCCCCTCCGGCAGGGTGCCGGGAAGGGTCTCTAGATGAGATCTCGCGGAAACGGAAGCTTGCGGCGGCAGAAAAGTATTTGCGAGGCTCCCCTGATTTTTTGCAGAAAATTTGGGAATTTATAGGCCAAAGTGCTAGGTCAGGGGGCGGCCAGGGAGGCCACAAGCCTGCCCACCGCTGCCTCCCCCTGGTGGCGGAGTGGGGGCTTGTGGGCTCCCTGGAGCCCATCTGGCTTGGCCCAAATGCCCCCTGATCTTCTTCCGTTCGGGAAAAAAATCATTTCGGGGTTTTTCTTCCGTTTGGACTCCGTTCCAAAATCAGATCTGAAAAGAGTCAAAAACACGGAAAAATAGGAACTTGCACTTGCCACTGAATTAATAAGTTAGTCCCAAAAAAGATATAAAAGGTACATAAAACAACCAAAGAAGACAAGATAACAGCGTGAAACCATCAAACATTATAGATACGTTTGAGACGTATCAACCCTATGCGCACGAGATAGAAAATCAAAGAGAAAAAAAGAGAGGTTGGAAGGAAGGGAAGGACTCCACCTTCCAATCCTAGTTGGACAAGGATTGGAGGTGGACTCCTCCACCTCCTTGGATGGCGGACCCTTGGGGTCTTGGACCCCAAGGCAAGCCTCCCCTCCCCTCCTCCTATATATAGTGGGGTTCTAGGGCTGATTTGAGACAACTTTTGCCACGGCAGCCCGACCACAAACACCACGGTTTTCCTCTAGATCGTATTTCCGCGGAGCTCGGGCGGAGCCCTGCAGGAGTAGATCCTTCACCACCACTGGAGCGCCGTCACGCTGGCGGAGAACTCATCTACTTCTCCATCTTGCTTGCTAGATCAAGAAGGCCGAGACCATCGTCGAGCTGTACATGTGCTGAACTCGGAGGTGCCGTCCGTTCGGCACTAGATCGGAGCAGATCGTGGGACGGATCGCGGGACGGTTCGTGGGACGGTTCGCGGGGCGGATCGAGGGACGTGAGGATGTTCCACTACATCAACCGCGTTTCTTAACGCTTCCTGCTGTGCGATCTACAATGGTACGTAGATCCAAATCTCCTCTCGTAGATGGACATCACCATGATAGGTCTTCGTGTGCATAGGAATTTTTTTGTTTCCCATGCAATTTGCCCCAACACCAGGTCCACCCGCCAACGGATGCATGCCCTAAACCCTAAGATGCTCATCTGCTCCGTCCTTGTAACGCCCAAGATGTGGTCCTATCCTTATTTTGGCGTGAGGGCCTCGACAGGGATAGAAGGGCATCTCGTCGTTTCGCAAGAATGGATTTTGTTACAAGTACATGTACTGAAAAGATGAGTATATAGAATTGGTTGCACTCGCCACAAGCCACATCAGAGTTCACATAAATACAACAATATACACTCCTCATGTAGAAGAGAAGGGTCCAACTACGGCCGAAAACAAACGACAAAAGAACGACGTCCATCCTTGCTATCCCACGCTCCTGGCCTGGAACCCATCCTAGGTCGAAGAAGAAGAAGAAGAAGCAGCCGAAGAAGAAGGACTCCAAATAGCACAATCATCACGCTCACGTCAAAGTGTCACCTTATCTGTACCTGCAACTGACGTTGTAGTAATCTGTGAGCCACATGGGACTCAACAATCTCATTTCCAAAGGTATCAAGACTAGCAAAGATTAATGGGTGAGGTATGGTTAAGTGGTGAGGCTGCAACAAGCAACTAAGCATTTATTTGAGGTGGCTAACTTACGAGTACAACAATAAGAGGGGGATGATCTACGCATAATCAGACGTGAACTACTGATGATCAAATGAATGATCCTGAACACCTACTTACGTCAGACATAACCCCACCGTGTCCTCGATCACAGAAGGAGCTCACGAAAGAGATAGTCATGGTTACACACACAGTTGGCAAGTTTTAGTTACGTTTACTTAGAGTTATCAAGAACCGTATATTAAACAAAGTTTCCAAGTTGCCACATATCTCGAACTGACGTAGTCAAACGGATCCTCACATTCCGCCACGCTTGCAGAACTCTATCGAGACGAAGCAAACCGGAAACAAGAATCAACACACCATAACACCACACAAATCACGACATGATGCACAACACATATGATTCCTGAGCGGTTCAATTAGGCAAGGCATGGCATGGCAATTCACAACAATCGAACGCTACACATTAAGTGAAGCTCAATATGCAACGAGTTGCATATTGAGGAAACTCCACGTATGAATTATTATTTCACTCCCGTTTAGGTACACGAAAATTTTAAATGTTGTTAAACATGGCAAGGGGTGAACCACAAATAACCTACCTAACTAGGCGATTTAAATGAGGACGAAAACAACTTATAGCATTTCTGAACTAGCCCCATGTTTTAAATTTTAAATCTGTCCAGATTTGTCCTAATCACATTTTATGTTTGTTAAACGGCAAAACAAAGTGGTTCACGTGATTCTACTCGTCGTTCTAGTTTATTTATATATATGGCTCATCTCCAACAGAGCTACGGTTAAATAACTACGAACTAAACCATTTCTAAGATGTCAACACGCAAACCAATGCAAACAACACAACTAACAGTTCTAAATATGCATGATTGTTTTAAAATATTAATCTACACAAAATTCTACACATTCTACATATATGACTTGTTCCGATCTGACGCACGGTTTAAAAACTACGGGCGTTTGAAGATATGCATGTTTTCTTAAATTAATAAATTCGCATGACTTAAATAAAAAACAACTACATGCCTAATCTGGCACTATGGGCTGAACAGAGCGGTGTAACTTAGCTAAACGCCGCTCAGGGCGAGGGATAGGGCATCTCACCCTAGTAGGCTTCGGCCCGATGGAGGAGATACTAAGGCAGGCCTGGCCTCGTTGACGTTGTCAATGGCGAGCTACCGGGCCGCGCTCGGCCTGATAAGGGAGCGCCCACGCTGCGGATTGGGCGAGCGCCTGCTCGGTCGTCCCGTGCTCCTCACGGCAGAGCAATGGCGTGGCTGCTTGAGGGCTCCGGCGAGGGGCTGTCATTGGGAAGCCGGAGGAGCCGAGGAGGCCGAGATCAGGTAGGTCAGGGGCAGGGCACTCCTTTCCCGGCGACGGCAGCTCGAGGCGGCATCTCTATGGGCAGATCGGCCAGCAGCTCCTGCAGGGAGAGAGATACCGCAGGGGAGTTAGGCAAAGGGAGAGAGGGGGAGAAGGAGTGGGAGAGAGAGGGGCGCAGGGCATTGGCCTGCTGCAGCTCCGGCGGGGAGGGCGCATTCCGGCGACCCTCGATGGCTGGACGGTGAGCTGCACGCTGCGGGGCGAGCGCTCGTGCACATCGGGAGGAGCTGTGGGAGCCTCGGGCTCCAAGCGGCGGCGGCGGGCCTCGGATGGGCTTCACGGTCCCGACGGCTGAGCTGGGTGGAGTTGGATGCGGTGGCTGGCTAGGATTTGGGGCACGGGAAACGAGGGGGATTAGGGTTTGGGTTCGAATTAGGAAGTGATGGGTGTTTATATATAGACACGGGGCTAGGGCTAGCTATTTTATCCGAATTCGGACCGCGGGATCGCGATCGGACCGCTCCGGTCGCGACTTCAGGATAGGTGGGTTGTGTAGAGTAGGCTAGGTGGGGACGAGAGGGAGGTTTGCAGCCCGACAACGATATTTTAGACACCGAAAAACGTCTAACGATAAACCGAAGGCGGTGCGGCTACGGTCGACAGTTCGGGTATCAAACGACCTCCGATTTCGACGAAAATTGGAACGCGACCTTTCTATAAAAAAATAAGACCGCATGCCAAGTTTCAACTCCATCCGAGAAAAATTTATACACTTTTAGAAAACAAGATTTTAACGATGTCGCGGGCGCGTGCGTGTGTCATTGGTCTCGAAACGCTCAACGACGGAAACAGAGAGAGCCATGAACTAATAAGGGATGTAAGTTTTGAAAACTTGCGGGACTTAGTGCCGATGCAATATAGATGATGTGCATGATGTGATGACGAATGCGACAAACAATCTAATCACACGGCGTCAACGGAATAAAAGGGGAATCTTCTCGAGTGTCGATCTCGGGCTGTCACAACTCTCCTACATTAACAAGAGATCTCGCCCCGAGATCTAAGAATGAAAAGGAGAAGAGAAAAAGAAAGAGAAAGGTAAAACTTAGTTGCTTCTATGACAAACGAGTGAAACCAATGACTCTTGAAGGTTTCGAAGAGATGAAGAATGACATGAGGAACAAGCAAGAATTCAAATAAATTTTGGCATCACTTTGGTAGGAAATTGAGGACAATTTTTTTGTAAGATGGAACTATCTTGAAAAGATTCACAACACACGGATACAAGGAGAAATTTATCACTCAACTCCTAGCAATAACACTAACCCGTCTAGTGTATCACATCCATCAACACATAACCAGAATCTCGGAAACTCATCTATCCCATACGCTCGAGATCACAACTATACTAAGTATGGTAGTACATCCGGACGCTCTCCACCAGTACTCGGGATGCGGGACTCCTCTTGCCACTACCAGTATTGAAGCAATTTCAAACATCCTCCATCCTGGGATACTAAGAAAACTGAACGATAACGATGTGCTCAAGAATCCCGTGGAGCTCAACTCCCCGGAAGAAATCAAGTCAGACAGGAGGCACCAAGATAGAACTCCATCACATCGGCATCATATAGATTCCAAAATATCCGCGTCATCCTAAATAAAATTTTGAGCGAGAAGAGGAGTAGAATCGAAATTTCCTAAGTCGTGAGCCTCACCAGAGCATAGAAGAGGAGTAAAAAGAAACCTACTCTTCGATATAACTAAGACTCAAAATATTTTTCACTAGACTCGACTCGGCCAAGTTCGATCAACCAAAGGCTCCTATGGTCGTAAGGCTCTAATACCAACTTGTAACGACTAAGATGCGAAACTTTCCTTATTTGGGGTCGAGGCCTCAAAAGGGGAAAGAGTCGCATCTAAGCATCTCGCAAGCAGGATAAACATTGCAATACATAATAGATGGAAGAGTAATAAGATTTGGCTTACACTCGCCACAAGCTAAATTACAGATGCACATAGTCATTGATGATTTAGATAGAAAATAGGGTCCGACTACGGACAAGATAAACGACAAAAGCTAATGCTATCCTGCCTTGCTAGGCCCACGATCACGACCAAGTTCCTCTAGTCATCGGGATACGTCACGTACAGCCGGCCACTATCCTCGTCAAACTCCCACTTCAGCTGGATATCCTCGGAAGCATCTGGATCTGAGGTACCTGTACCTGTGGGTGGTTGTAATAATCTGTGAGCCATAAGGATTCAACAATCTCATGACCTTGGTATCGAATATAACTAAGTCATTAGGTCAGGATGGGGTATGTATTTGAGTTTGTAGCAACCTAAACATTTATGGTGGCTAACTTGCGTTGAACAAGAATCGAAGATATGGTGGTCTACACATGACGTTCGTTAACTAAGAATAATCACTAAGTGGTCCTGAACACCTACTTACATCAGTCATAACCCCACCATGTTCTCGAACAGAAAAGGAACTCTGAAGGAGACAGTCACCGTTATGCACATAGTTGACACGTTTTAGTTAAGTTACTTCAAGTTGTCCAGAACCGGCTGTTAACAAAGTATCCATGATTGGCACATAACAGCGGGCACGGTTTTCTCAAAGATTTAACCCTCAAGCGGTACTGCAACTAATCCATCACAAATTACCACAGGCCGCATAGGAATCCTCAACCATGAAAATCGTGATCTCGTGGGATTCCTTAGTGGAAAACCTCAACTTTCAGAAGACCCAAAGTCTCACCGGAATCCCAATGCACAAGATATATCGTTAAGGTAAGACAGGTCCAGCAAGACCACCTGACGTGTCGATGAATTCGATAAGAGTCGCGTATCTCAGTCTCAGGACACGACGGATAAGCTAGTGTACATGGCCTGATAGAGATCTCCCAAGTTTCCCTGGGTTGGCACCACATAGTGCTCTAGTTTTGACCAACACTCATGAGGAGCACTGGCCCGGGTTGTTGATTAAGTCTCCTTGGGGTAGCTAATCCCTATGCTTTTATTATTAAGTTATTAGCAAATTAACACCAAAGTTGGTGCTTGCGAGACTAGCCTTAACACTAAACGATTTACTAAGGGGGCCCCATAACAACCCCGAACGTGTTACGAGGGCTCAGTTATGGAATAAAACACCGGTAACTGAAACTGAGGCGGAAAAAGCGGAACAAGTCACCCAGAAAAGGGCCATGAGTTTCACCTCTTACCAAGTATACATGTGCATTAATTACATAGCATTTAAATAAGATGATAATCAATTGCCCATATTATCACATGGACCAGCTTGCACCTGCAACTAGCAATGCTATAAGAGGGTTGAGAAGCACTAACTTAGCGAGACAATATTTTTCTAGGAAGTGGAGGTTAAAGGTTTCATAGAAATGTTTGGAGGCTGATTTATGAGGTGGTAGATAGCGGTGCATAACGATTGGAAACGATTCAACTAGGCATAACAAAGCTAGAAACAGTGTCAAGGTCACGATCATCTTGCGTGTGAGATATTCAGACTGGAACTACTGTTGATCTTCCTGAACGTACTCAACAAAATCGTCGAACTCATTCTCAGCTCCAGATGCTACCCAAAATAAATAGAACACCCAATAAACACCAGAAATGACAATGCTACAAGCAATATGATGCATGTGTGGCATGAAAGGAAGCATGGCATTCCTACACGAATCATCTTTCATGCATTACTTGAGTTATTACTATTCTGGACAGAACCACAAGTTATCTTATTTAGGCATGCATGAACATGGCAGGAATGGATGCAACACGCGAAGACGATGCAAATGCATATCAAGAACATCGCGAAACGAGCTACGTAGTGCTCGAAAACTTTAAAACTAAATACGAGGGGCTACGGAGATATAATAGCAAATTACTAGTAGCTATGGGAAACCACTTGGCATTCCAAGTTTGCCACTGAACAAGCATCAAATTCCATGTGGAATAGAGCTAAAGAACATCCAAATCCATCAAACATAGCACAAAGCCCAAAACATTATAGCACACAATCTGTCCACATCCACCATATTACCACCTTTCTCACATGAATTAAGTAGCTACAACCTACTTTAAGGCATGAAATTTACAAAGTTGTATAGGAACACAAATGCTAGCAATCACTAGTTCATTGCTTGGGCTAAATCCCCACACAAAACTTAATAGGAACAAATTAACATGGCATGAAAATAATAGCAGAAACTCAGACTTAGTCAAAATCCCAGATTTTCACTTTCTTCCATTTTCAACAAAGTGGCAACTTTGACAGGGAAATAAACTATGATGCAAAGTCCTATGAACAAACTAGAGGCTTCAATATGTAGAGGGGTTCAACCACTACATTTCATGCCATTGGTGCAACCACCAAAGATCAACACACTCATGGAAACCATGCTCACAACAGGGAAGAAAATAATGGTTCCCACACGTAGAAATAATTCTAGCTACCCGAACAACAACATCTTCACCCCTCGAAAACAACATAGGAACCACTAATTAACAAAAGTAACACCTAAAAATGGGTCGGCTTTACCTGCAGCCACCGCTGCAACTCCGGCGAGGACTGCACGATGCAGGGTGCCGGCACGGCGAGGCGACGCAAAACACGCTATGGCTGATGCACTGCCGCCAGCTGCTACTGCTGATGCGGCGATGCTGCAGCTGTTGCTAACTACAAGATGCACTGTGGCGACAGAGTGACGACATGCTATGGTGAGCTACGCGCGGCTATGAGGGGATCAGAGGGGGGGGGTGCTCACCTCCCTTACCACACGCGCGGGTACGATGATGTAATGGCGAGGCGGCTCGGGCCGGAGGCACGAAGCAGAGACCGAAGCAGGGGACGACGATGATGATGCGTTGCGCTCGGCCTTGGCATCCCTTCTTCATGGAAATGGAGCAGGATGGGGTCGGCGAAGCTGCGGCGGCTACGAGGACAGCGATCGGCGATGCTAGGATGCCAGCAAGCACCAGCAAGGGTCGGCCATGGCAACGGCGAAGGGGCTTCTCCCGACGGCGTGAGAGGGAGGTAGGGGCGAAAATGGACATGGGGGAGGGCTACGGCACCGGACACAATTTATAGGGGCCGGGGCGCCCCGGTGGCCGTCTGATCGAGGGGAAGCATGATCGGTGGTGGAGCTCGGGTCACACACAAGGTGACATTGGGAGGAGGAAGAAAAGGGTCGTGGGATGGGCTCTCGGCTGAAAGAAACAACGCATGGGCCTTCCACTCTCTCTCTGGTTTCAAAAGGTTTCGCAAAAAGAATTAACATGCCACATAATTAAATCACAGGGCTTGATAGGAAAAGATATAAAAAAATAAAAATATCTTTGGTTCCCTAAAACCATGCCACACTTAACAAAAATTAGACGGGCATTTTTAGAAGAGTAAAAATAAATGCCTTATATTTGAAATAAGGCTCTGTTTTTAATTAAAACCAAAAGGATAATAATTCAAACAAGAGGATGTTGCACTCCACAATTAATAAGAATAATTTTCAAATGGGAGGAACATTTTAGTTGACCCAAAACAGAAACTTGAAACTCAGCCACAATTGAATTAGAAGAAGGGGTATTGATTCTATGGTACAACAAGGGGTTTTGAGAAGAATCTTGTTGCACCCAAATCACAACACAATCACATGCCACTTTCACAACTTGCACACACACTTCATACCAAGGTGCAACACAAGCAACACAAACAAGAACAAAAGAAATGATGTTATGCATGATGCCATGATGCAACATAAAATGAAGACGAAATTGAGCTCATACCACTTATCAACATAGCATGGTTTCCATACAAGGGAAGATATTACAAGAGGGGAATGAATTGGGGCTGTTACAACCTCGATGTAAAATTCCATTGTGGTGAAGCTTCATGTTTTCGTTGGGAGCCTCCAATTAAGTTGTAGAGATTGCCCCAACCTTGTTTGTAAAGGTTCGATCGCCGCCTTCAAGTGCACCACTAGTGGAATCACCACATATCGTATTGTGTGAGGGTGTGAGGAGAATACGGTAGCCTTAGTGGAATCTTGGAGAGCATTGTGCCTCCAGACTGCTCAATAGGAGACGTACTTCCCCCCAAAGGGAAGAAACTTCAATAACACATTCTCGTCTTCATCGGTTCCACCTGTGGTTACTTCTTACCTTTACCGTGTATTTGTTGCTTGCTTGTTATTGTTGTTGTTAGCATCATATAGGTTGCTCACCTAGTTGCATATCTAGACAACCTATTTGATGCTAAACTTAATTTGTTGAAGAAAAGCTAAAAATTGGTAGTTTCCTATTTACCCCCGTCTAGTCAACCATATCGACCCTTTCACCTACAAACACTAGAAACTAGTTGCAGCTCCTGAACACAAGGCGATTAATAAGCCAAGAGAGTCAATTAAGGATCCCAGTGTGTGGTAGTATCTTGTCTTGTATAACATCCACAAAACTTAGTTCTTAAGGACGGTCCCAATGAAACAATCCACCATGTACTCCTAGATAGCCTCTCATCGCTACCTTTACCAAATCAGATTCATCACACACTTAGCTCTCACATATTAGGACATGTTCACAACCATTCCGATTCATCACCCACATGGATCAGACCCGACACGACTCTACACATAGCAGGCACAGTAAGCAAGCATGGATGAGTAGGCACACGAAAGCTCAAGTAGTTCCTACTCATGCTAAGCGGTTTCAACTATTTACTCTGGAAAAGACATGTCATTCAAATGAATGGGTTCAACTACCAGGAACAGGTAACAATTGAATCGTTGTTGTCCTAATGCGGTAAAAGAGAGTAGGAGCGAGAGAGTAGGTTTATATTAGTATGCTCAATGGGGTTTGCTTGCTTGACCGTTCTGAAGATAGCACTTCTCTTCATGAGTGCTAGTGATCACAACATTAGAACCATCATCTACCGAGAAGGAATAACACCGACAAACAAGAAGATGAAACACATTCAATGTGATGCACAACCAGATGAATGATATGTCATGTAAAGGTACTAAGTTCACCTAATGTGATTGCTGGTCATATTAATTGAAGTGGATTTCAATCAAATATCAAATTAAAATCCAAAACTAATTATCAAATTTAGCCTAATCATCATTTGTCCTAGTTAGTGATGCTAACTTGTTCAAACATGCATGAACATGACATAAACAGATTCATTGATTTTTTTCTCATCATTTTTCCTATATGAATTACTTTCATCCAAATTATATAATTTTATATGAAATTTATAAGTTTTAAACATTTTCTGAAAGTAAAAAATCATTTCTGATTTATTTCATTAGAGAGAATTAGTTACTACATCAGTATTGGGTCACGCTTGCATCAGCAAGTCAATCGGGCCGGTCCAGGTTAAACCTAACCAATGGGTCGCACTGGTCACTGACCCAACTAATTAATGGGGTTAATTAGTGTTAAATTAATCCTAATCTAAAACTAAACTGGCATTGACCCCACTTGTTATTGACGTAGGGAGGTGAAAACCTAGTCATAAGTGGTCAAAACCACCGGTGACTCAACGCGGACGAGGTCCAGAACGGCGGGGGGATTTGGAAATCACCGTTCGGTGATGGTTTTGCGGGACAGGGGCGTGCTAATGCGACAACAGACCTTCCCTGGTACGGCACCAGGAATCCTGCTGCTACGGCTACGCCTTTAGGGACTTCCTTGGCAAATATGCCAAGGATTTCCCCGTGGCCTTGGAGCCTTGCGTTGGTGTTCCCTTGAAGAGGAAAGGGTAATGTAGCACAGCGGCGGTAAGTATTTCCCTCAGTTTTGAGAACCAAGGTATCGAACCAGTGGAAGATCTCGTCAAGTCACAAGTACCTGCACAAACACAAAGAGCTTGCACCCAACGCTATGAAGGGGTTGTCAATCCCTTATAGATTGTTTGCAAAGTGAGAACTGAAAGCAACAAAGTAAACAAGTAAAGTAAAAGTGAAAGTGGAAACCATAGGTGTGAATAGACCCGGGGGCCGCAGTGTTCACTAGTGGCTTCTCTCATGAAAGCAAGTAGACGGTGGGTGAACGAATTACTATCGAGTAATTGATAGAACCGTGCAAAGTCGTGACGTTATCTATGGCAATGATTATATCTAGGGTTTATTCCATCTGTGCCCCCAATTCCTTAGTTGTGCTCAGTTTTCCCCACGCTTCAAACTTTTGCTCACTTTTCCCCACTCCCTTAGCTGAAACTCTCACAAATGTTGACAACAGGCCTTTGCCGTCTTGGCCGTTAACTGACTTGTGGGGCCATGTTGGACTCTGTTGACTATGGCTGTGGCTTCGCTGGTTGGGCCGTGTTTGTGTTCATAGGACGGGCCCGTTAGTTTGTTGGTAATAAATTAAAAAAGCCTACTATCGATGGATGCAGCCTGCTATGCATGCCCGGCTTTGGCATCGATGTAGCCTGGTTTGCATGCGAACACCGCCAGACCTAAACGCATGCATGCACGCCGACACGCACGCATCGATCCGTGTCGCACGGTTCCAGTGGATTTAGTCGCTCCGCAACATCGTTTCACGCGTCGCAGGCATACGTGCCGGTGGCAGAAGGGGCAGGCTGCACGCACGCTCGCACGCTCGCGTCTATATGTCGAGGCATCGGTTCACGCCGCACGGCTCCCGCTCGATTCAGTTGTGCCGGTGGCAGAAGGGGCAGGCAGGCAGCCGCCAACGCAGAAGGGGGAGGCAGGCAGCCGCCAACGCAGAGAACGTAGAGCCGCCAACGCAGAGCACGCTCGCTTCGATTCACGTTCACACATTGATGATCGCATCGGTTCACACAGCACTGAGTCACGATCTACGTCGTTTGCGCGTGTACCCACTTCGTCTCCCCCGGCTATTTAAACTTCCCTTCATTGCCTCTTCTTCTACAGATCCATCTGCGCCTCCCACTTTTCTTCCCCCAAAAGCCAAAGCGGTTCCACTCAGCGAAGCGTTCAAGATGCAGTTCTACGGGCCGACGTTCCAAGAGCCTCCCACCGTGCCGGAACGGCGGTACCCCGCCAAAGTCGTCGTCGAGTAATCGCTCCGCGTGTGGGCGTTCTCACGCTGGAGGGGTAGCACTGAGCTTGCACGGGGGTTCTTCCGTGCGGGCTTCCACCACCTCCCGATGGGCTCACTGCCCATGTTAAACCTCGTGGAGCAACATCCCCACGCCAACGCTCCACCGGTAGGGCTCGTCGTCCACTTCACAAACAGGTTCAATGCCTACCACCTGCTCGGCAAGGTGTATTGGTGTGGGTGCGAGTTCATCGCATTCACCACCTATAACATCTTCACCGACTTCGAGAGCATCTTCCCCGCTTGCGACCGCATGCACAACCTCCCGTACTACCTCGGCGACAACGGCCTTGAGGAGGAGGAGTACTGAAGCCGGCGGCAAAGAAGACGGTGAAGCCGGCGGTTAAGGTGAAGACGACGGTGAAGACATGGCGGTGTTGCCCTAGCTACCCTATCTACTATGTAATATTAGTTTGGTGTGTGTGTTGCCCGACCTATCTACCCGAATTATTATTATCTATGTGAGAAATTGGTGTCGTGTTATATGTAAGAACTTATGTTGCCCTAGCAACCCTATCTATGTTAAGTTATGTGTGTTATATTAATGCTTTGTTATGTTTCTATTTTGTTTGTCCCAAGTTTAGACACGGCTAATTAGCATCGGAAAAATTAACCAAACTAACTAAAAATGATGTGTTTATAGATGCCTTCTAAAAATAAGAACATATTGTACATTTGTACACAGCTTTGGTTTGCTGAGCTCTGTATTTTTTAGGTATTCCAAGAATACTTTGGTTTTCAGAAATATTGAAGTATCAAATACTTTGAGATGTTTGGCTTTAGTCAAAAGTGTAGTTCTATATACTTTAATCCCTACTTTAATATGTAGAAAACTACACTATGTTTGAAGTATGGTTGGACCTCCTTTTCCAATCATGAAGTATAAATTACACTATGTAGAAAACTACACTATGTAGAAAACTACACTTTGAGATGTTTGGCTTTAGTCAAAAGGATAAATGAAGGGACCCATAAAGGAAAGCCAAAAAAATTCCTCAATGAGATAGAAGAGATTGGGCAATCAAATTAATGAAAAAAGCAATGAGAAACAAAAAAGAACAAAGAAATCGTTCCTAAACAAAAAAAGAAACATCACTTGTTTCTGGGCCTCATTTATCCTTTGTGGGCCTATTGCAGCTTGATTCTCTTTGGGCCCGCGAACTAGGTTTTTTTTCTAGCAGAACTGACGAACTCGAGGACAAAAGTATGGCAAGTGCGAGAGAGAATAGATGAACTTGATGTATATCCCTTGTGCTGCTCAAGTACTGCTTACTGTCATCTGATGAGCTAGGGTATGATCCAACACTCGAGGTTATTAGCTAACAAAATAATCCTATCACTAAACTGGTAGTTGTCTTCTGTCGAAACTGAAAGTGTCGAAACTTAACAGTAAACTGCATACATTCAGAGATCGACAGTTGCACTAAACAGAGTTGCATTTGAGATAAACAGACGAGGATTGCTAAACAGTGGCAACAACAGTAGACAAACATCTCTAACGAGAGATGGCCATCAAGTAAAAAATTCCTAGAGCAAGTATTCCTAAAGCTATCAGATTGGGTTGCTTCTTCAACTCAATCAGCTGCTTGATGTTCTTGTTCATCTTCTTCAATTCCGTCTTCAGTTCGACATCTACCACCGTCGGGTATTCCGGACGCGCTGCTGTTGCCAGAGCGGCACTGTCATGGGGCAGATTGAACTCGCGGATTGCACCCCCCCCTCGAATCCGGCAAGCCCAACCCTTGAAGCCTCTGGATGTAATCATCCATCCACTCGAAATGGTGGCATTTCTTCACGATCTGAAAACGAAATCATGTAACCTAAAGCCAAATCTGAGAGAGATAAAGGATGCGAGGAAAACTCAGATCTAACCTACCCCTCCGGCTTGCTCTCGCATTTGACGAACTCGCGCCCAAAGTTCCCATTCTTCTCCTCCTTCAAAGTCAACCGCTTCAGTGGCGCAGTCCGTGGGCACTCAGTGCATCGAGTCATCGGCACTATACCATACACCGGCCACGTGGAACGGGGGGCTGACGAGGAGGTCGACATATCGCCCGAGAGGAAAAAACAGAGGAATTGGTCGAGAGGAAGAAGAACGAGAAGATGGGGAAAGAAACAAAGGAATTGCTCGATCTGCTCGATGCCTTTGTGTGTCAGATGGAGAAGAGGAGAAGGGGAAGCTATATTGACGATTTGCCACATTGTATTTTGCAGTTTGAATATTTGAACCAACTCTTAACACTGACATGTGGTGGTCATGTGCGAAAAATACAATTTCATATGTAAAGTGGGGCAGATCGTAAAAACCCGAGAAGGACAGTGCAGTAGCCAATCAGGATGCATCACGCGGATCGCGCATGCTTGCCCCACATCTGACGGGTGGTGTTTGGCGCTAGGGTAGGATCCGACGGAGGACGTTCGACTCTAGGGTTTGGAGCATTTCTGCGGGTTATGAGCGAGTCAGCGGGGTTATTAGGGTTTGACCAGATTTCAAATGGCCATAACTAAATTAGAAAAAATCGCAAAAATATAAAACAAACATAGTTCGTCTGTTTATGAGACCTAGTTAGCATAAAAAAGTATAAACTCCGTATAGGGGCGTTTTTTTTGAAAAATCATTTTTTGAAGTGATCTGTCGAAATCAAGTTCAAATGTTTTTAAAAAATACAAAAAATAAAAATGTTGTAATTCTTGCGCACATAGCCGTCATATGTGACAAGGTTATGAGAAAAAGTTATAAACTTGGTGTAGGTCATTTTTGTCACATCCCTAAAACATTAAGCTAGATAGCATTGTGCTCATGTCTTCTTTGCATTTGCATCTAAGAAGTTTTAACAAAAACAACAAAGTGGCAAAGGAAAAACTCAAAACCCTAGCCACCATTTCAATTAAAGGAAATTTCAAACTAGTTCAAAATCAATGAACCCAAAATGGCCTCAAGAAATGTTCAAACTTTCTGATAAATCATGAAAGTAAATGAGCATTGGAGAAAACTTTTAAATAAATGCAAAAGCCACTGGTTTCAAATCTAAAAATTTGAAAACAGAAGCTATAATTTTCCAAAAATGTTGAAAGTCTTGGAATTGAGTGGGGACATTATAACAAATACTTCAGCAGGTTTAAAATAGTTTTTAATTTTTGTTTTGGAGCTGAAATAATTAGCAAAGCAATAAATAGCAAAACAGAAAAACAAAAACAGAAGAAAAAGGAAAAGTCTTACCTGACGCCCACGCCAGGCCCAGCCCACCTCGCCGCTCGTCCCCTTCCCCGCGCCAGTAGGCAGCATGAGGTGGCTGCCGCCTCCTCCGGCGCGGCCACGCACCTGCGTACCTGCCTGGCCGCCGGTTCGCGCTGGCGACGACGGGGATAAGCTCCCCACAGCCTCCCCTATCCATTCCCCGCCTCGGTTCTCCTCCTCCGCCCGGATCCCCTCCTTCTCCCTGCTGCCGCCATTAGAGCCGAGCTCGAGCTCGAGCTGGCCGTTGCCCTGGCCACAGGAACCCCTCCCCGAGCACGCCTTTAGATCCGCCTCGTCGCCCTGGTCGTCTCTGCAGAAGCCGAAGTCCCCTCGAGCCCTGGAACGCCCGCAACGCTTTCGTCTTCTTCCTCCGGCCGCCGGACATCTCCCGTCGATTCATCGCCCCCAGGCCTTCCCCGAGCCGTCTGAGCTCTTCTCTGCACTCCCTGTGAGCATGCGGTGGTTTCCCCTAAGCTTTCCCCGTCGATCCCCTTCTCTAGCCCTAGTTTCACCGGAGGCCGACGAGCACCGCCGCTGCCGCTCGTCGCCGGTAGCCCTCTGATGTCCAGCTCGTCCTCCCGTGAGCACCAGAAGCTCCAGGACGACGTGTAGATGCCGTAGCAGCTAAGAACTAAGCGTGGATCCCCCTGATTCGAAGCCCCCGACGACGACCGAGCTTCGGCCGCCGCTCCGGCTCGTCGCCGACGCCTCTTCCGGCGACCTTAGCCTCCCCAGTTGGTCCTGCCAGATCGGCCGCTTCGCGAGCTTGCTGTAGCTGCTATCCGCGTGCGATTTGGTGCTGTGCAGCGCCGTCTAGGTCGCCTCCGGCGAGCCCTCCGCCGCGGGTTTGGTCGCCGGCGACCACCCTCCGGTGGCCGTCGACGTGGCCGACCATTAGGGCCTAATCGCCCTCCTCTGGGTCGCTGACAGAGGGCCCCACGCCTGGTCAAACCCCAATTAGGGGCTGGTCAGCGCGGGATTAGTCCCAGAGAGGCTGACCAGTGGGGCCCCCCTGTCAGGTTTGACCTGCACAGGTCGGCTGACCTGCTGACGTCAGCCTGATGCAATAAATAGAATTTGCAGTTTAAAACTTATTCAGGAAATTGCTAAAAATTGCAAAAATCATAGAAATTAATCTGTAACTCCAATGAAAATAATTTATATATGAAAAAGTATGAGAAAAATTCAAGGATTCTGATTATGCTATTTTCATCTATGTTTGAAAAAGTTACAGAACCCTAAATTGTGAAATAAGGAATAATTCAATTCTTTTAATCACTTTATAAATGGAATTTGCAAAAATATCCAAATTTCTTTATAAATCCAATGATCATACACTGCCCTAGATGTAAATCAGTACCATAACATGACATCTCATGCATGTTAACATTAGGTTGATCTGAGCATCAGGTCGAATCAATTAAACCGGTATCCGGGAATACCTGTTTGAATTACTATTCGAATGTGATTCAAATCAACTCTAAACCTAAAACATCTTGATTATAATAACTTATCACTTGCATTCTCATGCCTTGCTCATGCATCATTTTGATTGCATATGATTGTTATTGAATGTTGCCGTTCATTTCGGTAGGCTCCGCACCCCCGGATTCCACCGAATATCTGTCTGACGGATATCGTTCCTCCTCTGAGCAACAAGGCAAGCAACCCTTTTGATCATCCCGATAACTCCTATGTTCTTGCTCCTGCACCTATTCATTGCATTAGGATCAAATGCTTCAACTGCTTTTGCCACGATAGTTGGACCCACTTCCTTTGCATGACTTAACCTTGTCACAGTAAATAGCCGAACCTTGCAACCTAGCATACCTGGTAGTTGCTTGAGCTATGATGTGCCTTATCCTGCTATGCATGCTATGCTTAGAGTTGTGTATGGTCTGTAATCTGGGAGATGAACAGAAATGTGGAATGTGTTCGGTGAACAAAGGTCGTGTGTTGAACTTGATTTGGTAAAGGTACCGGTGAAAGGCTGTGTAGGAGTACATGGCGGGTTGTTTCATTGGAACCGTCCTTAGGAACTGAGTTCCGTGTATGTAATCCAAGACTAGATACTACCACATGCTGGGCCCTGAAATATGACCCCGCTCGGCCTATTAATCGCTTAGTACTCGGTCCAGGAGTTGCAAGTAGTTTCTGGTGTTTATAGTAATGCTGGAGGCCGTGCATGGTGCTGACCTGAGAGGTGGACCGTGATGCGGTAGGCAGTGGCACGGTGTACCAAGTGGCACCCGGATGGTGGGCTTGGGAACCCTGCGCACATCGTTTGAGGCCGTGGCGGAAACCTCGGCCGGACTTCCGTACGGGTTACTCTCAGATAGGCGATAAACCTGGACTAGGTACTAGTGTGGTTAACGGTCGTGGCCGACTCCCTCGCTGGGCTTCCGCTTGAAGGTTGCCGAGGTGCATGACGTGCACATGGCGATAAGTGGCGGGAGCGTGTGTGACGAAGTACACCCCTGCAGGGTTATGATCTATTCGGATAGCCGCGTCCGCGGATATGGACTACTTGGAGACATATGTTGTTCATAGATAACTTAAATGGCTACTCCTAAAATTGTCAAGATAAGCGTGAGTGTCGTGGACGGCATTTCCGTATGGAGACGGAATGATTCCACGATAGTGTATTGTTGTGGTGTTAGTGGACTCGTGTGCGAGAAATCAAGTTGTCAAAACTAATTTCAAAAAGCAAGTTGTCTAGCCACGAGTCAAATGCTGGCTTTCCGCATGAAACCCCACAATACCTTCTTGATACCTTGCATGAGTAGTTAGCCATCCTAAAGTCTTGCTGAGTACCTTCGTACTCATGTTTGTTTAATAAATGTTGCAGAGGTTGCTAACGACCCTAATGGAGGGTTCTTCGTAGACATCGACGACGACGAGTAGCTGGTGTCCCAGCTACGACCTGGCCCTACGTCGGCTCTGTAGTATAGTCAGGCCATGTGCCTTCTAGTTGCTCTGTCTGTACCCAGACAGCTTATAACTCTGCCGCTGGCTTGTATTGTGTGACTGATATTATGGGTCGTGAGACCCTTAATGTGTAATAATATGTGTGAGGCTCTTCCGAGCCTCTTCAATAAAGCTTGTATGTCTATGGTTATGTTGTGATGCCATCGATGTATCTATACATATCGGTATGCTATGCGTACGTGTGTCTTACTTGATATGTATGGGGTTTGATTACCTAGTCGTGAACTTTAGTAGCACCCCTTACAAGGAAATGCCCCTTTGTGATCCAACGAGCCTTGGTAGTTCGCTACTGCTCCGGATGCATTGGTTGACCGGCATGTGTCCTTCTTAGCTGCTGTGTCTGTCCCCTTTGGGGAAATGTCACATGACGTAATGGAGTCCTTGTAGCTTGCTACGACTCGTCTACGTTCGTTGATGACCGACACCTGCTTTGTTGGGTCATGTATGCCTGTCCTTGTACGGAACTGCCACTTTGGTTTATGACTAGACATGTCGATCCGTGTTCTTTGACATTGGAATGCTAGCGACACGATCGCATACGTGAGTCAAAAGACGCAAACGGTCCCGGCTAAGGTAAGGCTGCAGCCGTGGAGTTAACCGTGCGTGAGACCCCAAAGGGATGCGATGGGTCACAGGCTAGATTCCTATGGCTTAGGATCGGGGTCCTGACAATTTTCATGAAAAAAGCCTTCACAGAAATGAGCTATCACCTATGAACTTTTTCAGAGTTCGTAGAATAGGGAGAGAGGGTTTAGGGTTTGAAAAAAAAATTAAAAAAAACTTAGAAAAATCTCCATAGCTTCATTTTGGAGTGAATAAGAAGGATCTGAACTTACCATTTCATTTTCATATCTAAAACGTGTTATTTGTCGGTTTTGAATTAAAAGCATATTTTTCAAAAAAAATGTAGTAATATGAATATTAATCAATAAATAGTGAGACTTCGTTTTTACCCTATATATATGGAACAAGTGTTAATAAAAATATATATGTCTCATTTAGGGAAGGTAAAAAAAACTTGATTTCAAATAGGGCTGTTTACCCTAGCTTTCGAGCTCGTTTCTAGCACATTTCTCATTCAGACTGTTCACATAGGAATATTGGACTTCAAATGCTCGATCAAATACACCGCACACAGCAATGAACCTCCAATGTTCAACTTCAACTTTGGCTCGAATCCAAATTTTGGCCCAAATTCAAATATTTATTTAAATTAAAATTTTGATGGAAATTTGAATTTTGACTCAAATAAGGAACCAAAGTAGAAGCAACATTATTACAACTGATGCCAACATTATTACAACTGATGCCAACATTATTACAACTGATGCCAACATTATTACAGTAGCTCAAATCTACCAAGTTTTAAGATCCCAACATCTTAATACAAATCTACCAAGTTTTAAGCGATCGACTCGCCCTCAAATTGACAACACAAACATTTCCCAACAACTTAATTCACAATTTTGACTTGCTCCTTGTGTTTGCAGCTGGCTTCACCGTCTTGCTCCTGGTTTCCCTAGTTGAGATGTTCTTTTCTTCCAGACTCTTGTTCCTTTTGATCTTGGGCTTTACTTGGTGTTTTCCCCGTGGAGGTGCTGATGGAGTAGTTCCACTCGCCGAGCACTTGACGACCATTTGACGGTCATCTATGGGTTCAGTAATCTTTAAAGGCACAATTGGAACAATTACCCCCTCCTCTTCCTCTCTTATATCTTCAAAACCGTCAAAGGCCATGGTTTCAAAATCTTCTGCTTCATTTGTTGCTGCATTCTCCACTGCATCTTCAATCTCTATTGCTGCTGCATTCTCCACTGCATCTTCAATCTCCATTGCTGCTGCATTCTCCTCAGCATTGGCTGCTGTCCATCTTTCCTCCTCTCCAAATGATGCATCCACTGTATTGGTACAAAGCCTGGCAATATGCCCCAGAACTCCACATTTTTTGCAAGCACGGTTCTTTGGTAGACGACCCTCCTCACCTGCTCTAATCCTCTGGTTCCTTGGTCTTCCTGGTGGTCTAGTAATGACATGAGCGTGGAGTTTGAACCCTGGATCTACTATGTTCCATTGATCTTTCCCCAATAGTGCAGACACATTGTCAGCATAAGCAGCCATAAATTTGGCAACAGAGAAATACTTAGAGAAATATTTATCAACTTCACCATCTGCACCCCCGATAACGGTCATCAGATGTAGGCCATGTATGCATGGCTTCCCACGGATCTGCCATTGCCTACAAGTACATTCTCTAGTACTTAGGTTCACAGGATACCTCCATACCCTATTTTTAGTGTCAGTATAGGTAACCTCTCCCTCATATGTACCAGATCGAGTACATTTCATCTTCAGTCCTCTTGCCTTCAAGTGCAATGCCTTAATCAGTGATGGGTGCATTTGATGACCAACATATTGTGTTTCTGCAATTCTTTTGCGAAGAGCCATCTTTATCATGATCATTTGCCTCATCTTGTAAAATGCTTGCCACAACAAGAGCCCTTTCACTGACTTGAAATTTGAATTGAAGCATTCTGCAAGGTTACTGGTCACATTATCTACTTTGCAGATTTCGTTGAATTTGCTTCTTGACCACACCTTACCATGATGTGCATCCATGTACTCCTTCACAAGAGGATTTTGAGAATATAACACTCTCAAATGGTGTTCATGCTTCCTTTTGCTGCATGTGTATGATGCTGGCCATAAGTTCTCATCATAAACTTTACCTTTGAACTTCTTTTTGAAATTATGCGCTAGGTGTCGCATACATTCCCTATGCTCCACTCCAGGGAATAAAATTTCCACTGCACTCTCTAAACCCTTGCAAGCATCTGTGTGTATAGCTAAACCTGGGGGTGTGCCTATAATGTTGCACAACTGCTGTAGAAACTAGACCCAACTTTCCTCAGACTCTCCCTCCACCACACCAAATGCAACTGGGAATAGCCAGTTGTGTCCATCCACTGCACAAGCTGCTACTAGCTGTCCTCTCCATCTTCTAGTCAAATGTGTAGCATCTACAGCCAAATAGGGCCTGCAACCATCTAGAAACCCCTGCCAGCAAGCCTTGAAACAAACAAAAGCCCTTCTGAAGCACTCCTTCTGAAATGACTTCCCATTTATTTTGAATTGAACTGTATGCTTGTCAATCTCTACAACACTCCCTGGACTTGCCATCTCCACTTCAGCTTTGAAAGTGTAAAGCAGCTGAAAACTGTCATTCCATTGACCATTAATTCTGTCAAGAGCCTTTTCCCTAGCATTGAAAATTCTCATGTAAGGAATTTCTATCTTGTACTTCTCAAAAAGCATCCCATGGAGTGTTGTTGGACCAAGTCTAGGTTCTTCTCTCAGCCAATCCAATATAGCATCTGCCACCCACCTAGTTTTTGCTAGCTTGGTTTTGGCCTTCCCCCCTCCCCCTATAGGTGGACAGGTGTGCTTGTGTGGGTTTTTCTTTATCTGAAACAAAATAAAAGGGTAAAAAAAACAGTTAAGAAACCTTACTCAACAATCTGAAACTAGATCACTAACTGAACTTGGATTACCTGAATATATTTGCTCTTTCTCATACGAGATGCATGCAACTTCCACCTACACCTAGGATATGGACAAAAAAATGTGAACCATGCTGGCTCACTCCTTTTAATCTTATAGGTGTTTTCAGATATAATGCACCATCTTGTCACTGCATGCCGACAGTCCACCATTGATTGGAAAATGGTACCTACACTAAGCTCAGGTTTTTCCCTGTTCCACTCAATTGTTGGCATGTCATCACCATCGTATTCATCCTGGATTAAGCTGTCCATGTTCTCCACCTTCTCTTCATCATCAGTGTCATCAAACCTAGCTTGGCTGATGGGCTCCTCCATATATTCCTCATCCACTGCTTGCTGACTGGCTACATCGACCAGTTCAGAAAACATCATCTCGTCTTCATCATCATTTGTAGGCACTGCCTCGTCAGGTTCTGCATCCTCTTCTACACCAACTGCAGAAGGTACACGAGAAGCAGCAACTGAATCGGAACCACAATTGGCAACAGGCATGTTGTGGCTCCATGAACCACTTGCTTTACTTGGTGTCGACCTACAAGGAGTGCCGGGGTGCTGGCTATTAGCCCAGACAGATGATGTCTGAACTCCCTTCCCCTTCACATGTTCTGCGCGTGGCTGAAGCACATCGATTTGGAGTTTACCGAATTGGCAGCCAGCAATCCCAGCAAAAAGCGACGACATATGATCGTCGCAAGTTAGTGGGAGAAATCTTTGCTCGTCACTGCTGAAGTAATTCAGTTCAACAACATCGGCATCACTCCAAGGATAGGTGTTTCTTAGCTCAGCTTGCAAATCTTTGAAAGATATGCTGGTTTCTACCACTTTGGGATAGAAAAATGATGAAAGCAAATGCGGTTTAGTACCACGCAGCACACTAGTTTCCATTCTACTCGCCAGACGGAAAGCCAGCGCGGGATCAATCCTATTTTGTTGAAGGAAATAAAGGCTTCAGTTAGCCGGGTAAAATCGAGCACAAATTCGAACGATTGAAGCAAACAAAAGTCGAATACAGCCTACAATACGACTTAGAACGTCAATTCGAGAAGAAACAATGCTTGCCCAGGTTTAATCCAAGAATTATCTACCGCAGATTCGACCAAATCGTCTCCACGGTCGACTGCATTCCGGGCGTCCTCACTCAACGTCACTATGTAATCCTAGATGGGGAGGTGGGCTATATCTGGCGGAGACGCGGAGTCGCCGACGAACGGAATAGGGGCATAGGGTGGAGGAAAGAATTGCGGTGGACGCGGCACGACGCCGGCGGAGGAGGCGGGGCGGCGCGGTGCAGTGCGGCCTGTCTAGATATGTTTCAGATTCAGACAAGCTGCCCAATACGTGTCTCCTTGCGGTCCCACCCGTCAGCAAGCAACAGTCAGACGAAGACTCGACCCCACTCGTCAGCAATTAACGGTCAATGGACGGTCAAGACGACAAACGGCCGCTATGAGCATTTGTGAGAGTTTCAGCTAAGGAAGAGGGGAAAAGTGAGCAAACGTTTGGAACGTGGGGAAAAGTGAACACAACTAAGGAACTAGGGGCACTAATTTAAATATACCTTATATCTATAGGCATCACGTCCAAAACAAGTAGACCGATACTTTCTGCATCTACTACTATTACTCCACACGTCGACCGCTATCCAGCATGCATCTAGTGTATTAAGTCCAAAAGAACACAGTAATGCCTTAAGCAAGATGACATGATGTAGATGGACAATCTCATATCTACGATAAAAGCCCATCTTTTTACCCTTGATGGCAACAACATGATGCGTACCTTGCTGCCCCTTCTGTCACTGGGAAAGGTCACCACACGGTATGAACCCAAAACAAAGCACTTCTCCCATTGCAAGAATAGTAGATCTAGTTGGCCAAACAAAACCCAAGACTCGGAGAGACTTACAAGGATATCAAATCATGCATATAAGAAATCAGCAAAGACTCAAATATAATTCATAGATAATCTGATCACAAATCCACAATTCATCGGATTTTGACAAACACACCGCCAAAGAGGATTACATCGGATAGATCTCCATGAAGATCATGGAGAACTTTGTATTGAAGATCCAAGAGAGAGAAGCCATCTAGCTACTAACTACGGACCCATAGGTCTGAAGTGGACTACTCACGAGTCATTGGAGAGGCGATGATGTTCATGTAGAAGCCCTCCAACTCCAAAGTCCCCTCCGGCAGGGCACCGACAAGGGACTCCAGATGAGATCTCGCAGAACCAGAAGCTTGCGGCGGCGGAAAGTGTTTTCGTGGATGCCCTGATTTTTTCTGGATTTTTAGGGAATTTATAGGCCAAAGACCTAGGGCAGGGGAGCGCCAGGGGGTCCACAAGCTTGGTTGCCGTGGCCTCCCCCCTAGCCGCGGCAACAGGGCTTGTGGGCCCACTGCCTTGGCCCTCAAGCCTCGCAATCTTCTTCCCTTCTGGAAAAATTTATTTCGGGGATTTTATTCCGTTGGGACTCCGTTCCAAAATCAGATCTGAAAAGAGTAAAAAACACTGAATTAATAAGTTAGTCCCAAAAAATATATAAAAGGTAAACAAAACATCCAAAGTTGACAAGATAACAACGTGAAACCATCAAAAATTATAGATACGTTTGAGATGTATCAAGCATCCCCAAGCTTAACTCCTGCTCGTCCTCGAGTAGGGAAGTGATAAAGAAAGAATTTTTGATGCTTTCATGCTACCTAGCATAGATGTCCTTTGTAACTCCTCTTATGTAACGTGAATGTTCAGATCCATTAGATTCAAAACAATAGTTTGCTATTTTCGTGGAGACAATAATAATTCAAGCAAACTAGTAAGGTAATCATGAACTTTCAAAATAACAAGGCCAAAAGAAAGTTATCCCTACAAAATCATATAGTCTGGCTATGCTCTATCATCCTTGCACAACGAATTTAAATCATGCACAACCCCGGTATTGGCCAAGTAATTGTTTTCACGCCTTTACTTTCTCAAACTTTTTCAACTCTCACGCAATACATGAGCGTGAGCCATGGTTTTAGCACTATAAGTGGTGTGGAGTGTGGTGGAGGTTGCAAGACAAACAAGGAGAAGATGGTCACATTGACTAGGCATATCAAGGAGCTATGGAGATGCTCATCAATAGGTATCAACGTGAATGAGTAGGGCTTGCCATACAAATGATGCACTAGAGCTAAGAGTATGTGAAAGCTCTTAAAGAAAACTAGTGGGTGTGCATCCAACCTGCTTGCTCACGAAGACCTAAGGCAAATTTGAGGAAGCCTATCATTGGAATATAAAAGCCAAGTTATATAATGAAAATTTCCCACTAGCTATATGGTGGTGACAAAATGAGAGACTCTCAATCATGAAGATCATGGTGCTTAATATGCACAAGTGTGGAAAGGTGGTAGCATTGTCCCTTCTCTCTTTTTCTCTCATTATTTTTTTTGGTGGGCTCTTTGGCCTCTTTTTTTTGGTGGGCATCTTTGGCCTCTTTTTGTAAATGGGCTTCGTTGGCCTCTTTTATTTTCTCACATGGGACAATGCTCCATCAATGATGATCATCACACTTACAACTCAAAACTTAGAGCAATGATGACTCTATATGAAATGCCTTCGGTAGTGTACCGTGACAATGATCTAGCATGGCATAGACATCAATGGGAACATCATGCTAGCTATCTTGTGATCATGCAATGGCAATGTAGAAGTGGTGGCACATGTCATGGTGGTAGTTGCATGGCAATATATCTCGGAATGGCTTTGAAAAAGCCATAGTAGGTAGGTATGGTGGCTGTTTTGAGGGAGGCTAATGGTGGGTTTTGTGCACCGACGAAAATTGCACGACACTAAAGAAGATAGTGATGGTGGAAGGTGAAAGTGCATCTAAACCATGGACTCAACATTAGTCATGAAGAACTCATATACTTGTTGCAAAAGTTTTAGTAGTAATCAAAACAAAGCATTCAACGCATACTCCTAGGGGAATGGTTGGTAGGTAAAAACCATCGTGCGACCCCGACCGCCACACAAAGGATGACAATCAATAGACTAATCATGCTCAGACTTCATCACATAGAGGTTCACCATACATGCATGCTACGGGAATCACTAACTTCAACACAAGTATTTCTAGATCCACAACACCTTACTAATATAACTTCAATATTACCATAACCACAACTCAAAACTAGTTGAGATGAATCAAACTTCTCTAACTATTCAATGCACATGAAGGTGTAAGTTTTCGTATCCCTTTGGATAACTACCCCTTTTGAGACTACTTTCATAGCATAGATCAACTACCAAGCCACACACCGCCGTGATCTAAAAGATATAAGTGAAGCACATAGAGCAAAATCAACTAGCTCAAAAGATATAAGTGAAGCACATGTGAGCTGAATTGTCTAACCAAAAGATATAAGTGAAGCTCGACAAAATCACGGTGAGTGCATGTCTCTCTCTCAAGGTGTGCAGAAAGGACGATTGTGACACAACAAAAATAAAAGACTCCTACGATACAAGACGCTCCAAGCAAAACACATAACATGTGTTGAATAAAAATATAGCCCCAAGTAACGTTACCGATGGATTGAAGACGAAAGAGGGGATGCCTTCCCGGGGCATCCCCAAGCTTACGCTTTTATGGCATCCTTGAATCAACTTGGGGTGCCTTGGGCATCCCCAAGCTTGAGCTCTTGCCACTCTTTTTATTTTTTCCATAAGAACTTCACCCAAAAGTTGAAAACTTCACAACACGAAACTTAAACAGAAACTCGTGATAACATTAGTATAAGAAAGCAAACCACCACTTCCTTAGGTACTGTAGCAAACTTAAATTCTACTTATGTTGATGTTGGGTTACTGTATTTTCAATCTTCCATGGCTAATACCCCCCGATACTATCCATAGTTTCATCAAAATAAGCAAGCAACTCAACAAAAACAGAATCTGTTAACAGCAGACCAGTCTGTAGCAATCTGTATAATTCGTATACTACTGGTACTTCCAAAGTTTTGAAAAATTACGAGAGTCTGAAGAATTTGCGTAGCAATCAGAAGCAAAAAGAATCAACTCAAAAGCTCTTACAGAAAAAAATGAAAATTCTTTTCGTGAGCAGAAAGTTTCTGCCTTTTCCAGCATGACGAAACGATCATCCCCAAGACTAATCATAACGGTTTTGCTTGGCACAAACGCAAAAAGAAACACAAAAAACACAATCATAACAGAATTGAGAAAGTGTGGAAAACACAAAACAGAAAGAAAAAGGATAGATTCGTTGGGTTGCCTCCCAACAAGCGCTATTGTTTAACGCCCTTAGCTAGGCATAAGGTGATGGAATCTCGTATAGTCATCCTTGGTGCTCAAACCATAAGTAGCCCTCATATAAGGCAATCTTATTTTCTTTCTAGGAAAATGCTCCATGCCCTTCTTTAGGGGAAATTGAAATCTAATGTTACCTTCCTTCATATCGATGATAGCACCAATAGTCCTTAGGAAAGGTCTACCAAGAATAATGGGACATGAAGGATTGCAATCTATGTCAAGTACAATGAAATCCACGGGTATATAGTTCTTATTTGCAACAATAAGAACATCATAGATCCTTCCCATGGGTTTCTTGAGAGTAGAATCCGCAAGATGCAAATTAAGAGAATACTCTTAAATCTCATGAAAACCAAGAATATCACATAAAGACTTTGGAATCGCGGAAACACTAGCACCCAAATCACACAAAGCATTGCATTCATAGTTTTTGATTTTGATTTTGATAGTAGGTTCCCACTCATCATGAAGTTTTCTAGGAATAGAGACTTCTAATTCGAGCTTCTCTTCAAGATATTTCATCATAGCATCTACTATATAAGCGGTAAAGGCTTTGCTTTGGCTATAAGCATGTGGAGAGTTTGCAATGGATTGCATCAAGGAAATGCATTCAAACAAGGATCAACTATCATAATTGAATTCCTTGAAATCCAAAGTGGGAGTTCCATTACTACCCAAATTTTTTGATTTCTTCTACTCCACTCTCCACACCTTTATCATCAAGATAGGTGGACTCCGAATTATTGGGGAATTTTTCAACCAAAGTGGATTCATATCCAGGCCCTTCATCAATAGGTTTGACACGCGAAAACAAAGATTCAAGAGGAGTCACACCAAGCACTTTAAGATCTTCGTGATTTGCATCACTAGAACGCACCCTTTTAAACCATTCATGCCTAGCGCGAATTTGGGCGGTTCTTTCTTTGCTCTCATTCATGGAGACACGCATAGCTTTCAAAGTTTCATCCAAGTTGACCTTGGGAGGAGCACATCTAACTTTCAAAGCATCAATATCACAAGACATCCCATCAACGCTCTTAGCCAAATCGTCTATTTTGAGTAGTTTTTCCTCTACGGACATATTGAAAATCTTTTGAGAGTCGATGAACTCTTTGATATTACTCTCTAAATCAGAGGGTAATTTGTTAGGATTTCCATAAGTGTTGTTGTAGGAATTGCCATAATTGTTAGAGGAGTTACTAGGAAAAGGCCTAGGAACATAGTTTTCTCTAAAAGCATTGTTGTTGCCAAAATTGTTCCTACCAACAAAGTTAACGTCCAAACTAGCGTTGCTACTCTCAATCAAGGAAGATAGTGGCATGTCATTAGGATCTAAAGGAGCATTTCTACTAGCAACCAAATTCATTAACTCGTCCATCTTAGCACTAAGCGAGTTAATTTCTTCTATAGCATGCACCTTTTTGCTAGCGGGTGACCTTTCAGTGTGCCACTGAGAGTAGTTGGTCA
Organism: Hordeum vulgare subsp. vulgare; assembly: GCF_904849725.1. Lineage (NCBI taxonomy): Eukaryota > Viridiplantae > Streptophyta > Magnoliopsida > Poales > Poaceae > Hordeum > Hordeum vulgare. The sequence continues at coordinate 240,895,963 of NC_058524.1, read as the reverse complement.
TGATATTGTCTAGGAGTTTTGTAGCGTCTCCTAACATGATTTCCATGAACGTTCCACCTGAGGCGGAGTCCAAGATATTGCTAGAATCGAAATTCAAACCAGCATAAAAGATTTGTATAATCATCCACAAACTCAAGCCACGAGCGGGACAATTTCTAATCATTAACTTCATCCTCTCCAAATATTGTGCAATGTGTTCATGAGCAAGTTGCTTGAAATTCATGATATCATTACGTAAGGAGATAATCTTAGCCGGCGGAAAATACTTGGATATTTAAGCATCTTTGCACTTATCCCAAGAATCGATACTATTTTTAGGCAAAGAAGAAAACCAAGTTTTTGCGCGATCTCGCAACGAGAAAGGAAAAAGCTTCAACTTAATCACGTCATTATCCACATCTCTTTTCTTTTGCATATCGCAAAGGTCGATGAAGGTATTGAGATGGGATGCGGCGTCTTCACTAGGAAGGCCAGAGAATTGCTCTTTCATAACAAGATTCAGCAAAGCTGCGTTGATTTCATACGATTCTGCACTAGTGGCGGGAGCATTAGGAGTATAATAAAATCATTATTATTGGTACTCGAGAAGTCGCAAAGTTTGGTGTTTTCAGCCATGATGATTTCAACAACAAACAAGCACACAAGCAAGCAAGAAAACCGGCAAAGGAAAACGGCAAAGGGCAAAAGAAAACGACAAAGTAAAACGGCAAAAAGGGAAATGAAAACGGCAAAGGGGAAAGGCAAATGAAAACGGCAAATGTGAAGTGGGGGAGAGGAAAACGAGAGGCAACTGGCAAAAAACGTAAATGCAAGAGATGAGTTTGTGACACCTACTTCGATAGATCTCCTCCCCGCGCCAGAAATTAGCACGTTGACGGGAGACTATTCTTGACTTGATCCTCCCCGACAACGGCGCCAGAAATCCTTCTGCTACTGCGACTACAAACCTTCCCTGGTACGGCGCCATGAATCCAGCTGCTATGGCTACGCCTTTAGGGACTTCCTTGGCTAATATGCAAAGGATTTCCCCGCGGCCTTGGAGCCTTGCGTTGGTGTTCCCTTGAAGAGGAAAGGGTGATGTAGCACAGCGGCGGTAAGTATTTCCCTCAGTTTTGAGAACCAAGGTATCTAACCAGTGGAAGATCTCGTCAAGTCACAAGTACCTGCACAAACACAAAGAGCTTGCACCCAACGCTATGAAGGGGTTGTCAATTCCTTATAGATTGTTTGCAAAGTGAGAGCTGAAAGCAACAAAGTAAACAAGCAAAGTGAAAGTGAAAGTGGAAACGATAGGTGTGAATATACCCGGGGGCCGTAGTGTTCACTAGTGGCTTCTCTCATGAAAGCAAGTAGACGGTGGGTGAACGAATTACTGTCGAGCAATTGATAGAACCGCGCAAAGTTGTGACGTTATCTAAGGCAATGATTATATCTATAGGCATCACGTCCAAAACAAGTAGACCGATACTTTCTGCATCTACTACTATTACTCCACACGTCGACCACTATCCAGCATGCATCTAGTGTATTAAGTCCAAAAGAACAGAGTAATGCCTTAAGCAAGATGACATGATGTAGATGCACAATCTCATATCTACGATAAAAGCCAATCTTGTTACCCTTGATGGCAACAACATGATGCGTGCCTTGCTGCCCCTTCTGTCACTCGGAAAGGTCACCACACGGTATGAACACAAAACCAAGCACTTCTTACATTGCAAGAATCATAGATCTACTTGGCCAAACAAAACCCAAGACTCGAAGAGACTTACAAGGATATCAAATCATGCATATAAGAAATCAGCAAAGACTCAAATATAATTCATAGATAATCTGATCACAAATCCACAATTCATCGGATCTCGACAAACACACCGCCAAAGAGGATTACATCGGATAGATCTCCATGAAGATCATGGAGAACTTTGTATTGAAGATCCAAGAGAGAGAAGAAGCCATCTAGCTACTAACTACAGACCCATAGGTCTAAAGTGGACTACTCACGAGTCATTGGAGAGGCGATGATGTTGATGTAGAAGCACTCCAACTCCAAAGTCCCCTCCGGCAGGGCACTGGGAAGGATCTCGAGATGAGATCTCGCGGAAACGGAAGCTTGCGGCGGCGGAAAAGTGTTTTCGTGGATGCCCTGATTTTTTCTGGATTTTTAGGGAATTTATAGGCCAAAGACCTAGGGCAGGGGAGCGCCAGGGGGGGCACAAGCTTGGTTGCCGCGGCCTCCCCCTGGCCGCGGCAACAGGGCTTGTGGGCCCCCTGTGGGCCCACTGCCTTGGCCCTCAAGCCTCCCGATCTTCTTCCGTTCTGGAAAAACTTATTTCGGGGATTTTATTCCGTTTGGACTCCGTTCCAAAATCAGATCTGAAAAGAGTCAAAAGCACAGAAAAAACAGGAACTGGCACTTGGCACTGAATTAATAAGTTAGTCCCAAAAAAGATATAAAAGGTAAACAAAACATCCAAAGTTGACAAGATAATAGCGTGCAACCATCAAAAATTATAGATCCGTTTGAGACGTATCAGGGCGCATTGGAGATCCCATGCTATGATGCTTTCGTTGGTTCATGTGGGGCTGTCGGGGGCTGCCAGAGCTGGAGACAGCGAGCAAGTTAGCGGCGGCCAGAGTTTGGGCATGCTCGGATCTGACACTAGAGAGCACGTGAGGAGGAGTTGTTGTGTCTATGGGCTCGTGGGGAGGTGCTGAGCACTTTGGTGTGCTCATATTCAAGCTGCAACGGCTATGGTCGCGTCGGCGACAAGGTCAGCGACAACAGGCTCACGACGGCGGTGGCTGTCCTAGCTTCCGCTCGAAATCGAGCACGGGAGAGGAAGAGAAAGACAGAGGAGCTCACAGGGGGGCGGAGGAGCTGCTCAGAGGGCTCGGGGATGGCCTAGGTGCTGTGAATCGACAGAGAGGTTGCCGACGGCCAGAAGTTGAGGATGAGCTCAAGGACTATGTTGCAGGACTCCCACAGTCGCGTGCATCGGCTATGAGCTTCAGGGAGATGAGGACGAGCCCCAAGGCACGGCGGCGAGGTGATGCGATGAAAGTGGCTGCGCTAGCAGAGAATGGCGACGATGCTGGTGCTCGGTCATGGCAGGGGGAGGGCGAGAAAGCGAGGGAGAGAGGGAATGAGAGGGCTGGCTCGATTCAGACACCTCTCGCGGGGTCATCCACATCGCCTTGTGGCCAGGGAGGGCCACGCAGGTTGCTCGTGTGGCGCTCCCGCGCGTGACGTGCCCTCTTTCGCCCTTGCCTTTTGACAGAGGTAGGAGATGACTCGCACTGGGCCAGTGGGCTGACCAGGTAGGTAAGCTATGCATTTTTTTTAATTTCGTGTCTTTTCTTTTATTTAAATCAGTTGCCACTATTTTGCAAAATCAAAAGAAGGCAAAACTAGTGCCAAACTTCCCTCTGAATATTTTATGTTGCAGAATGGAATATTCCAAATACACATAAAATGTTTCTAGGTTTTTGAAAATATATTCCATACATTAAGAATATAGATCCAAATTCAAATACAATATAGATTTAACTTCTCGGGCCAAATAATTCCTCAAAAGTGTTCCTAAATTTCTGTTTGAAATATTTATCGTGCCAAAATTCTGAGAAACATTTTCACAACATTTTGGATTCATTGGAAGCAATTTTTGAAGGTTCTTTGCCCTTCTTTTATTTAAAGTTTTAAGGCTTTCACTTCCCTCAATTCAACTTTTAGAAAAATAAACATGATGGCATGATGATGTTGACGCAATTAAACACACCAAATAATTATTGGCACTAAAAGTTCTTGGGTTGTGACAAAATCTTGTTACAAGAGAAGAGATTGATGCTCTAACTAAGGATTTAACTTCCACAACGTCCTGGTCTTGATGGTTTCAATAGAGGTACTACTAAAAGATTCTAGCCCATTATCAAGAAAGACTTTTGATTTATGCGAGGAATTCTATAGAGGGAATTTATGCTTGAAGCGGCATCAATAAGACAATAACTCATTCCTTTCACTCATTCCCAAAAAGTGTGGGGCCTCTTGTATTAATGACTACAAACAGATCTCTTTTTTGAGTTATACCATTAACCTCATAACAAAATTAGTGGCTAATACATTACAAATAGTGATGCAGTCGGTCGATGTTAACCAATATGGTTTCATTAGAACCAGGACCATACAAGATTGCATTGCTTGGGCTTATGAATATTTATATCAGTGCGAGAGAAGTAAACAACCAACAGTGGTTCTCAAATTAGATTTTGGAAAAGCCTTTGACAAGATTGACCATGGCATGATTTCAGAAATAATGTGTAAAAAAGGATTTGGACCCACGTGGGGCTCTTGGATCCAAAAGATCTTTACTTTAGTTACTTCTGCAATTCTATTGAACACTATGTTAGGGGCTAACTTTAAGTGCAGAAGAGATGTTAGGCAAGGGGGCCCACTTTCCCCTTTTTCCTTTGTGTTAGCAACTAATTTTTTACAAACAATTCTCAATGGTGCAATTCAAAAGTGCATCATCTCCCCTTCTATCAGCTTCACCTCTTGTCCTAAATTTCCAATTGTTCAATATGCAGATGACACCTTGATTGTAATGCATGCATCCCTTTTCAGTTAGTTGATCTCAATGGATTGATTGACTAGTTTGCTAAACCTTCTGGCTTAAAAGTCAACTATCACATGTGTTAATGATTTGTTCCGGTTCTCTAAAGGAGACCTTAATATCCCTAAGTTTCCAATAGGACCCCGCTGCCACGGGACGGTAGGACAAAAGATGTCATGCAATATCTTATCCCGAGCACATATGACTATATATGGAATACATGCCTACATTATATTCATGAATTGGAGCTAGTTTTGTGTCGCTCTAGTGTGTAACTGTTACATGATTGATGTCACTCATATCTTTCACTCGCGGATCCATGTGCCTACGCTTTAGAAATAGTGAACCTTGCTAAGTTACTACTGCTGCTGTTATCACACCTGCTACTCAACTGCTACAGTTACCGTTGTTACCAAATTTTCTACTAAAAATGTTACCTCTACTACTATTATTTTTTGTGCTACTAAATCTTTGCTGCAGAGAGATATCCTAGGTGCGGTTGAATTGACAACTCAACTGTCATGGCCTATAAAATTTCTCTGGCTCCTCTTGTGTCAAATCAATAAATTAGGGTGAAATACTACTCGTGAAGACAGTCGCGATCCCCTATACTTGTGGGTTATCAAGCCGTGAGCCATTGGGTCGTTCATGGAGAGAGCTAGCCAGAGGAGCTAGACGGAGAGACGGCTAGAGGATGCGGATGGGGAGCCACCCATGGGAGCTGAACTAGGGAGCCGTCTGGGGGAGCCGAATGAAATGCTAGGTGGAGGAGCCAGAAGGGGAGCCGAACAAGGAGCCAGCTCGAGGAGCCGGATTGGGCAGCCGGGCAGGGATACAGCTTGAGGAGCCAGATAGGGGAGCCAGCCGACTAGGGAGTCGACCGGAGTAGCCGGACCGGGGAGCGAGCCGACCGAGGAGCCAGGCGGAGGAGCCGGACCGGGGAGCCAGCCAGACCGAGGAGCTAGCAGATCAGGGAGCCAATCGGAGAAGCCGGACCGAGGAGCCAGTCGACCTAGGAGCCAGGCAAGGGGGGCAGCTTGAGGAACCGAAGGACCGGGGAGCCAGCCGAAGCACCCGGACCAAGGAGCATTCGAGGCCCCGATGTTTTGAAATGTTTTCATGTCTTACTGATCCTACCCGAGGGTCTTCCCCCCCATCACTTCACTTATCTGATTTTTGAAAAGTTTATAATTGGAATCAAATAAGTCATCAGAAGAATATGAAGTTTCACAGGTAAAGCCAGATAAAGTGGATGGATCTATAGGAGGTACTTTCGCAACAACCCATGTGGTTTTCGGATAATGCTCAGGTGTCCAGGAGGATCCATCAGCATTCAGTTTCTTTTCAAATGCAATAACCTCTTTACAAATGGAGTACCCTCTTTTCAGCACACCACGAAGGGTTTGATGCTCTTTGAGGCTTTTGTACATGCCTGACACATAAAATTCCTTCAACCCTGCATTTTCATTTGTCACACAAGTGGTTTCCTCAGATGAGGAATTTGTGACCACATAGATAGTTAAAGAAATTTTAGCAATATAAGCATTTGAACACTCACGTGAAGAATTAGCAGTTTCATGTTCGATGCATTTCAGGCAAGGTGGGACAAATTCTTCGTGAGCAGAACTGATCTATTGAGCAAGCAAAGAATTGTTTTTTCTTCAAATATCATCAAGAGACACTCTTAGTTTCTCAAGATCTTGCTTTCTTGGAATAAATTCATAGGAAAGCTTCTCATGATCAACTAAGAGAGTTCCATGACGATGTTGAAGGTCATCTGAATTAAAGTGAAGACTTTGAAAGTCAATAATGAGAGTTTGAGTCTGATCCATTTCCTCATTCAACAGGTCATTGCTTTTGTCTAGCAGTTTATGAATCCTTTCCATAACACTTTGTTGCTTAGTGGCAATATTAGCAAGTTTGGAGTAGCTAGGTTTCAGATTTTCATCAGTTTCGTCTTCACTTGATTCAGATTAGGAAGGATATTTGAGTACCTCGGTACCTTTTTCCATGAAGCAATAGGTGGGAGTAAAGTCGTCATCGCAGTCATCACGAGTCCTTGACAATGGCAAGTTCTTCACTGTTGAAGATGTACTTGTTGACAAATGCGCTCGCGAGAAATAGGATTGCCACTCCACAGTGTGACTCCTCCTTAGATTCCTCCTCTTCCTCACATTCTTCATATTTTTCTTCAGCATCCATTTTCTTCCCAATAACTACCCGAGCCTTTCTGGAACTGCCCTTCTTGTGGCATGATGACTTTGAGAATTTCTTCTTCTTGTTGTTGTCAAAACTGTCATCCTTGTATTTGTTCTTCTTTGACTCCTTTTGCAAGAGAGGGCAATCAACAATTTAGTGGCCAGACATCTTGCATTTGTGGCAAGTTGTTTTCTTGAAGATTTTCCAAACCAACCTCTTTTGGAGAACTTCTGGAATTTCCTAACGAGCATGGCTAACTCGTGACTAAGTTCTTGAGGATCACGAGGGCTGGTGCAAGAGTCTTGTTCATATGAGGAAATTGCCTTTGCCTTCAATGTGTGAGATCTTGCATAGCTTGGCCCATAGAGATCTTGAAAGTGCTAGTTATCGACTATAGGGGGTGAATAGGCGATTTTTATGAAAAGCTTCAAAACTGTAAATGTATTTAGAGTTAAGAGAAAGTGATACAGGATCATGTAGGGATAGCAATCAAGGATCTAAGCATAGGAAGAAATACTACAAAGATAAATCAGACATATAGAGCATAGTCATCATTCACACTAAGATGTATCAACGATAAACTTAGGTAGTGTGAAGATACATGGCAGTCGGGAATGTCTTTGGTGAATGTCTTCGAGTTGAGATGATCAAGCAATGGCTTCACAATACAGTATAGTAAGTAAGAGAGTGAAAGATAGAACCAGTAGCTTGACGAACACACATGATTTGTTGGACCAGATACAATTGCTATACGTTTGGATGGGGAGGATTAGACCTCATCCAAACCTTGATATCCTTCAACCGAGGTCTCTCAGAACACGCCCAATCACTCAGGTGAGTCTTCAAGTGAGACTTCCGAAACCCGTACAAACTTGGTCACCCATAAATCCACAATGGCTCTGGGATTGATCTAGACAATGGTCACCCGATAATCGCCAGGATGCAATAGACCACGATGCCTAACCCTCTCGAAGATCACAGTCTTCAAGTGTAACAAGTGTTCAATTCTCTCAAAATAGAACGACTTCGGTAATACTCAAACACTTTGTCTCTAGGTGTTTGGGTTTATCCTCACAGGATAGTTCTCTCTGTTAATATCTTCGAGGTGGGTTGCTCCAAAATGACAACAACCGTATCTAACTCCGAGCAGGCACCAACATATGGTGGAGGGGGGCTGTTTATAGCTAACACGCAACCCTACATGATGTTGGGGAACATTGCATGGGAAAGAAAAAAAATTCCTACGCACATACAAGATCTATACATGGTGATGGCCATTGATGTTTGCTGTGTATCCCTTGGAACGGCGCCAGAAATAGTTGTGTCGACGGCACCAGGAATCCATCAGCTGCGGCTACGCCTTAAGGGACTTCCTAGGCAAGTTTTCAAAGGATTTCCCCCGTGGCCTTGGAGCCTTGCGTTGGTGTTCCCTCGAAGCGGAAAGGGTGATGTAGCATAGCGACGGTAAGTATTTCCCTCAGTTTGAGAACCAAGGTATCTATCCGGCGGAGGAGTATCTCAAGATCCTGCACAAACACAAAAGCTTGCACCCAACGCTATTAAGGGGTTGTCAATCCCTTATAGATTGTTTTCCAAGTGAGAACTGAAAGCAACAAAGTAACAAATCAAAGTAAAAGTGGAGGTGTAAACGATGGATGTGAATAGACCCGGGGGCGTAGTGTTTACTAGTGGCTTCTCTCATGAAAGTAAGTAGACGGTGGGTGAACAAATTACTGTCGAGCAATTGATAGAACCGCTCAAAGTCGTGACGATATCTATGCAATGATTATAACTATAGGCATCACATATGAAACAAGTAGACCGATACTTTCTTCATCTACTACTATTACTCCACACGTCGACCGCTATCCAGCATGCATCTAGTGTATTAAGTCCATAAGAACAGAGTAATTAACGCCTTAAGCAAGAAGAGATGATGTAGAGGGATAATCTCAAACCAATGATAAAACCCCCATCTTTTTACCCTTGATGGCAACTACTTGATGCGTGCCTTGCTGCCCCTACTGTCACTGGAAAGGTCACCACATGGCAGAACCCAAAACCAAGCACTTCTCCCATTGCAAGAATCATATATCTAGTTGGCCAAACAAAACCCAAGACTCGGAGAGACTTACAAGGATATCAAATCATGCATATAAGAAATCAGCAAAGACTCAAATATATATCATAGATAATCTGATCACAAATCCACAATTCATCGGATCTCGACAAACACACCGCCAAAGAAGATTACATCGGATAGATCTCCATGAAGATCATGGAGAACTTTGTATTGAAGAACCAAGAGAGAGAAGAAGCCATCTAGCTACTAACTACGGACCCGTAGGTCTGAAGTGAATTACTCACGAGTCATTGGAGGGGCGATGATGATGATGAAGAAGCCCTCCAACTCCAAAGTCCCCTCCGGCAGGGCGCCGGGAAGGGTCTCCAGATGAGATCTCGCGGAAACGGAAGCTTGCGGCGGCCGAAAAGTATTTTCGAGGCTCCCCTGATTTTTTGCGGAATATTTGGGAATTTATAGGCCAAAGACCTAGGTCAGGGGGAGGCCAGGGAGGCCACAAGCCTGCCCACCGCCGCCTCCCCCCTGTGGCGGAGTGGGGGCTTGTGGGCTCCCTGGAGCCCACCTGGCTTGGCCCAAAAGCCCCGGATCTTCTTCCATTCCGGAAAAAATCATTTCGTGGTTTTTCTTCCGTTTGGACTCCGTTCCAAAATCAGATCTGAAAAGAGTCAAAAACACGGAAAAAACAGGAACTGACACTTGGCAGTGAGTTAATAAGTTAGTCCCAAAAAAGATATAAAAGGTACATAAAACAACCAAAGAAGACAAGATAAGAGCGTGAAACCATCAAAAATTATAGATACGTTTGAGACGTATCAAGCATCCCCAAGCTTAACTCCTGCTCGTCCTCAAGTAGGGAAGTGATAAGAATGAATTTTTGATGCTTTCATGCTACCTAGTATAGGTGTCCTTTGTAATTCCTCTTATGTGACGTGAATGTTTAGATCCATTAGATTCAAAACAATAGTTTGCTATTGACGTGGAAACAATAATAATTCAAGCAAACTAGCAAAGTAATCATGAACTTTCAAAATAACAAGGCCAAAAGAAACTTACCCTTACAAAAGCATATAGTCTGGCTATGCTCTATCATCATTGCACAACGAATTTAAATCATGCACGACCCCGGTATTGGCCAAGTAATTGTTTCACACCTTTACTTTCTCAAACCTTTTCAACTCTCGCGCAATACATGAGTGTGAGCCATGGTTATAGCACTATAGATGGTGTGGAATGTAGTGCAGGTTGCAAGACAAAAAGGAGAAGATACTCACATTAACTAGGCATATTAATGAGCTGTGGAGATGCTCATCAATAGATATCAATGTGAATGAGTAGGGATTTCCATAGAAATGATGCACTAGAGCTACGAGTATGTGAAAGCCCTTAAAGAAAACTAGTGGGTGTGCATCCAACTTGCTTGCTCACGAAGACCTAAGGCAATTTTGAGGAAGCCTATCATTGGAATAAACAAGCCAAGTTATATAATGAAAATTTCCCACTAGCTATATGGTGGTGACAAAACGAGAGGCTCTCAATCATGAAGATCATGGTGCTTAATATGCACAAGTGTGGAAAAAGTGGTAGCATTGTCCCTTCTCTCTTTTTCTCTTTTTTTTATTTGGTGGGCTCTTTGGCCTCTTTTTTATGGGCTTCTTTGGCCTCTTTTATTTCCTCACATGGGACAATGCTCCATTAATGATGATCATCACACTTTCAACTCAAAACTTAGAGTAACGATGACTCTATATGGAATGCCTTCTGTAGTGTACCGTGGCAATGATCTAGCATGGCATAGACATTAATGGAAACATCATGCTAGCTATCTTACGATCATGCAATGTCAATGTAGACGTGGTGGAACATGTCATGGTGGTAGTTGCATGGCAATATATCTCGGAATGACTTTGAAAAAGCCATAGTAGGTAGGTATGGTGGCTGTTTTGAGGGAGGCTAATGGTGGGTTTTGTGCACCGGCGTAAGTTGCACGACACTAAGAAGATAGTGATGGTGGAAGGTGAAAGTGCATCTAAACCATGGACTCAACATTAGTCATGAAGAACTCATATACTTGTTGCAAAAGTTTTATTAGTAATCGAAACAAAGCATTCAACGCATACTCCTAGGGGAAGGGTTGGTAGGTATAAACCATCGCGCGATCCCGACCGCCACGCAAAGGATGACAATCAATATACTAATCATGCTCAGATTTCATCACATAGCGGTTCACCATGCGTGCATGCTACGAGAATCACTAACTTCAACACAAGTATTTCTAGATCCACAACACCTTACTAGCATGACTTCAATATTACCATAACCACAACTCAAAACTAATTGAGATGAATCAAACTTCTCTAACTATTCAATGCACATGAAGGTGGAAGTTTTCGTATCCCTTTGGATAACTACCCCTTTTGAGAGTACTTTCAAAGCATAGATCAACTACCAAGCCACGCACCGCTGCGCTCTAAAAGATATAAGTGAAGCACATAGAGCAAAAGTATCTAGCTCAAAAGATATAAGTGAAGCACATGTGAGCTGAATTGTCTATCAAACGATATAAGTGAAGCTCGACAAAATCACGGTGAGTGCATGTCTCTATCTAGGTGTGCAGCAAGGATGATTGTGACACAACAAAAATAAAACACTCCTACGATACAAGACGCTCCAAGCAAAACACATAACATGTGGTGAATAAAAATATAGCCCCATGTAACGTTACCGATGGATTGAAGACGAAAGAGGGGATGCCTTCCCGGGGCATCCCCAAGCTTAGGCTTTTACGGCATCCTTGAATCTCTTGGGGTGCCTTGGGAATCCCCAAGCTTGAGCTCTTGCCACTCTTTATCTCTTTGTCCATAAGAACTTCACCCAAAACTTGAAAACTTCACAACACGAAACTTAAACAGAAACTCGAGATAACATTAGTACAAGAAAGCAAACCACCACTACCTTAGGTACTGTAGCAAACTTAAATTATACTTGTGCTGATGTTGGGTTACTGTACTTTCAATCTTACATGGCTAATACCCCCCGATACAATCCATAGTTTCATCAAAATAAGCAACCAACACAACAAAAACAGAATATGTTAACAGCAGACCAGTCTGTAGCAATCTGTATATTTCGTATATCTCTGGTACTTCACAAATTCTGAACAATTACGACAGTCTGAAGAATTTGCGTAGCAATCAGCAGCAAAAAGAATCAACTCATAATCTCATACAGAAGAAAAATGAAAATTCTTTTCGTGAGCAGAAACTTTTCTGTGTTTTCCAGCATGACCAAACGATCATCCCCAAGACTAATCATAACGGTTTTGCTTGGCACAAACACAAAAAAGAAACACAAAAACACAATCATAACATAATTATGAAAGTGTGGAAAGCATAAAATAGAAATAAAAAGTATAGATTGGTTGGGTTGCCTCCCAACAAGCGCTTTTGTTTAACGCCCTTAGCTAGGCGAAAGTGATGGAATCACGTATAGTCATCTTTGGTGCTCAAACCATAGGTAGCCCTCATCATAGATTCATAACGCAATCTTATTTTCTTTCTAGGAAACTGATCCATACCCTTCTTTAAAGGAAATTGAAATCTAATATTCCCTTCCTTCATATCGATGATAGCACCAATAGTCCTTAGGAAAGGTCTACCAAGAATAATGGGACATGGAGGATTGCAATCTATGTCAAGTACAATGAAATCCACGGGTACACAATTCTTATTTGAAACAATAAGAACATCATCGATCCTCCCCATGGGTTTCTTGACAGTAGAATCCGCAAGATGCAAATTAAGAGAACACTCTTCAATCTCATGAAAACCAAGAATATCACATAAAGACTTTGGAATCGCGGAAACACTAGCACCCAAATCACACAAAGCATTGCACTCATAGTTTTTTATCTTGATTTTGATAGTAGGTTCCCACTCATCATGAAGTTTTCTAGGTATAGAGACTTCTAGTTCGAGCTTCTCTTCAAGAGATTTCATCATAGCATCTACGATATGCGCGGTAAAGGTTTTGCTTTGGCTATAAGCATGTGGAGAGTTTGCAATGGATTGCATCAAAGAAATGCATTCAAACAAGGAGAAATTATCATAATTGAATTCCTTGAAATCCAAAGTGGGAGTTTCATTATTACCCAAAATTTTGACTTCTTCTACTCCACTCTCCACACCTTTATCATGAAGATAGGTGGACGCTGAATCATTGGGGCGTTTTTCAACCAAAGTCGATTCAGATCCAGCCCCTCCATAAGTAGGTTTGACACGCGAAAACAAAGATTCAAGAGGAGACACACCAAGCACTGTAAGATCTTCGTGATTTGCATCACTAGAACGCACCCTTCTAAACCATTCATGTCTAGCGCGAATTTGGGCTGTTCTTTCTTTGCTCTCATTCATGGAGATATGCATAGCTTTCAAAGTTTCATCCAAGTTGACCTTGGGAGGAGCACATCTAACTTTCAAAGCATCAATATCACAAGACATCCTATCAACGCTCTTAGCCAAATCGTCTATTTTGAGTAGTTTTTCCTCTATGGACGCATTGAAAATCTTTTGAGAGTTGATGAACTCTTTGATATTACTCTCTAAATCAGAGGGTAATTTGTTGTGATTTGCATAAGTGTTGCCGTAGGAATTGCCATAATTGTTAGAGGAGTTACTAGGAAAAGGCCTAGGAACATAGTTTCCTTTGAAAGCATTGTTGTTGCCAAAGTTGTTCCTACCAACAAAATTCACGTCCAAACTAGCGTTGCTACTCTCAATCAAAGAAGACAGTGGCATGTCATTAGGATCTACGGCAGCATTTCTACTAGCAACCAAATTCATCAACTCGTCCAACTTAGCACTAAGCGAGTTAATCTCTTCTATAGCGTGCACCTTTTTGCTAGCAGGCAACCTTTCAGTGTGCCACTGAGAGTAGTTGGTCATGATATTGTCTAGGAGTTTTGTAGCGTCTCCTAACGTGATTTTCATGAACGTTCCACCTGAGGCGGATTCCAAGATATTGCGAGAAGCGAAATTAAAGCCAGCGTAAAAGATTTGTATAATCATCCACAAACTCAAGCCATGTGCGGGACAATTTCTAATCATAAGCTTCATCCTCTCCCAAGATTGTGCAACGTGTTCATTATCAAGTTGCTTGAAATTCATGATATCGTTACGTAAGGAGATGATCTTATCCGGCGGAAAATACTTGGATATGTAAGCATCTTTGCACTTATCCCAAGAATCGATACTATTTTTAGGAAAATAAGAAAACCAAGTTTTTGCGCGATCTCGCAATGAGAAATGAAAAAGTTTCTACTTAATCACGTCATTATCCACATCTCTTTTATTTTGCATATCACAAAGCTCAATGAAGGTATTGAGATGGGATGCAGCATCTTCACTAGGAATGCCAAAGAATTGCTCTTTCATAACAAGATTCAGCAAAGCTGCGTTGATTTCATACGATTCCGCACTAGTGGCGGGAGCAATCGGAGTACTAATAAAATCATTATTATTAGTGCTCGAGAAGTCGCAAAGTTTGGTGTTTTCAGCCATGATGACTTCAACAAACAAACAAGCACACAAGCAAGCGAGAAAACCGGCAAAGGCAAACGGCAAAGGCAAAATAAAACGGCGAAGGAGAAAGGCAAATGAAAACGGCAAATGTGAAGTGGGGGAGAGGAAAACGAGAGGCAACTAGCAACAAAAGTAAATGCAAGAGAAGAGTTTGGGAGACCTACTTGGGGTAGATCTTGATTTCTCCTCCCCGGCAACGGCGCCAGAAATGCTTCTGATGTTTGCTGTGTATCCCTTGCAACGGCGCCAGAAATAATTGCATCGACGGCACCCAGAATCCTTCAGCTGCAGCTATGCCTTAAGGGAATTCCTAGGCAAGTATGCAAAGGATTTCCCCCGTGGCCTTGGAGCCTTGCATTGGTGTTCCCTTGAAGCGGAAAGGGTGATGTAGCACAGCGACGGTAAGTATTTCCCTCAGTTTGACAACCAAGGTATCAATCCGGCGGAGGAGTATCTCAAGATCCTGCACAAACACAAAAGCTTGAACCCAACGCTATGAAGGGGTTGTCAATCCCTTATAGATTGTTTGCCAAGTGAGAACCGAAAGCAACAAAGTAACAAAGCAAAGTAAAAGTGGAGGTGTAAACAATGGATGTGAATAGACCCGGGGGCCGTAGTGTTTACTAGTGGCTTCTCTCATGAAAGCAAGTAGACGGTGGGTGAACAAATTACTGTCGAGCAATTGATAGAACCGCGCAAAGTCGTGACGATATCTATGCAATGATTATATCTATAGGCATCACGTCCGAAACAAGGAGACCGATACTTTCTGCATCTAGTACTATTACTCCACACGTCGACTGCTATCCAGCATGCATCTAGTGTATTAAGTCCATAAGAACAGAGTAACGCCATAAGCAAGATGACATGATGTAGAGGGATAATCTCAAACCAATGATAAAAACCCCATCTTTTTACCCTTGATGGCAACTACTTGATGTGTGCCTTGCTGCCCCTACTGTCACTTGGAAAGGTCACCACATGGCAGAATCCAAAACCAATCACTTCCTCCATTGCAAGAATCATAGATCTAGTTGGCCAAACAAAACCTAAGACTCGAAGAGACTTACAAGGATATCAAATCATGCATATAAGAAATCAGCAAAGACACAAATATATATCATAGATAATCTGATCACAAATCCACAATTCATCGGATCTCGACAAACACACCGCCAAAGAAGATTACATCGGATAGATCTCCATGAAGATCATTGAGAACTTTGTATTGAAGATCCAAGAGAGAGAAGAAGCCATCTAGCTACTAACTACGCACCCGTAGGTCTGAAGTGAACTACTCAAGAGTCATTGGAGGGGCGATGATGATGACGAAGAAGCCCTCCAACTCCAAAGTCCCCTCCGGCAGGGCGCCGGGAAGGGTCTCCAGATGAGATCTCGCGGAAACGGAAGCTTGCGGTGGTGGAAAAGTATTTTGGAGGCTCCCCTGATTTTTTGCGGAATATTTGGGAATTTATAGGCCAAAGATCTACGTCAGGGGGCGGCCAGGGAGGCCACAAGCCTGCTCACCGCCGCCTCCCCCTGGTGGCGGAGTGGGGGCTTGTGGGCTCCCTGGAGCCCACCTAGCTTGGCCCAAAAGCCCCCTGGTCTTCTTCCGTTCGGGAAAAAATCATTTCAGGATTTTTCTTCCGTATGGACTCCGTTCCAAAATCAGATCTGAAAAGAGTCAACAACACGGAAAAAACAGGAACTGGCACTTGGCACTGAGTTAATAAGTTAGTCCCAAAAAAGATATAAAAGGTACATAAAAACAACCAAAGAAGACAAGATAACAGCGTGAAACCATAAAAAATTATAGATACGTTTCACACATATTAGCCATCTACGACAGGAGAGATCAGATCCACATAACCTTGTAGATCGCTAAGCGGGAAGTGATAAGAAACGCGGTTGATGTAATCGAACATCTTCGCAATCCAAATCGCAAGCTATCCCATGATCCAATCACAATCTAGCGCCGAACGGACGGCACCTCCACGTTCAGCACACGCACAACTCAATGGCGACCTCTACCTTCTTGATCCAGCAGGAGGGAGCGGAGAGGTAGATGAATTCTCCGACATCGCGATGATGCCGCTTGCGGTGTTGCTGGAGCTGATCCGGCAGGGCTTCGCCGTGCACTACCGAATCAATCTAGAGGTGGGACGAACTCGTGGAGGGAGAGAGAGCTGCGCCGTGGCTTCGGGTCAGCTTCCTCTCTCCTCTCCACTATATAGAGGAGGGAGGCAAGGGGTGGCACTCTACGGAAAATCCCTAGGGTATGCCGGCGGCACACAGATTAGGAGGAGTCCTCCTCCAATTTGGTTTGGTAGAGGCGCTAGGAGGACTCCTCCTAGCGGGATTCCTACCCACCTCCTAAATTCGGGCCCATAGGCCCATAGGGGCTGTCCGCCCAGCCCACCAGGGGCTGGTGCGCCACCTCTTAGGATTATGTGCCCCCCCGAGTGGGTGGCCCCTCCTGGTGAACCCCCGGAACCCATTAGTCACTCCCTGTAATTTATCGGCAGTGCCCGAAACCTTTTCGGAACCCAAATATCGCTCTCCTATATATCAATCTTCGTCTACGGACCACTCCAGAACTCCTTGTGACATCCGGCATCTCATCCGGGACTCCGAACAACCTTTGGTCACCAACATACATAATTCAACTATACTGAAACGTCACCAAACCTTGAGTGTGCAGACCCTGCGGGTTCGAGAACTATGCAGACATGACCGGGACACTCTCCGGTCAATAACCAACAGCGGGACCTGGATGCCATATTGGCTCCTACATATTGTACGAAGATCTTTATCAGTTTAACCTCTATGTCAAGGATTCAGTTAATCCCGTATGATGTTCCCTTTGTCCATCAGTGTGTTATTTCCCCGAGATTCGGTCGTTGGTATCTCCATACTTATTGGGCCCTAGAGATACCTCTCCATCATACGGAGTGACAAATCTCATTCTCGATTCACGCCAACCCAACAAACATTTTTGGAGATACGTGTAGATCACCTTTATCGTCACCCAGTTATGTTGTGATATTTGATACACACAACGCATTCCTCTGGTGTCTGGGAGTTGCATGATCTCATGGTATAGGAACAGAGACTTGACATGCAGAAAACAATAACAGTAAACTGACATGATCACATGCTATGTTCATAACTTGGGTCTTGTCGATCACATCATTCTCCCAATGATGTGATCCCATAATCAAATGACAACTCTTGTCTATGGCCACGAAACCTTGACTATCTTTGATCAACAAGCTAGTCCATTAGAGGCTTGCTAGGTACAGTGAGTTGTCTATGTATCCACACATGTATTTGAGTTTCCAATCAATACAGTTCTAGCATGGATACTAAAAAATTATCTTGAACAAAGAAATATAATAATAACTATTTTATTATTGCCTCTAGGGCATATTTCCAACAGTCTCCCACTTGCACTAGAGTCTATAATCTAGCTCACATCACTATGTGAGTTACATTGTAATGAATCTAACACCCATACAGTTCTAGTGTTGATCATGCTTCGCTCGTGGAAGAGGCTTAGTCAACGGGTCTGCAATATTCAGATTCGTGTGCACTTTGCAAATATTTATGATCTCCTCCCTGATGTAATCACAGATGGAACTGAAGCGTCGCTTTATGTGTCTGGTCCTCTTGCAAAAGCTTGGTTCCTTGGCCAAAGAAATGGAACTAGTGTCTTCACATAATAGAGTCATTGGATCCAATGCACTAGGCAGAACTCCAAGATCTGTCATGAACTCCTTTTTCATCCAGACACCTTCTTTATCCGCCTCCGAGGCAGCTATGTATTCCGCTTAGCATGTAGAATCAGATGCCATGCTTTGCTTGGAATTGCACCAGCTTACCACACCCCCATTGAGAATATATACTTATCCGGTTTACGACTTAGAGTCATCCAGATCAGTGTCAAAACTTGCATCGACGTAACCCTTTACGACAAGCTCTTGATCACCTCATACACGAGAAACATTTCCTTAGTCCTTTTCACGTACTTCAGAATATTCTTGACCGTTGTCAAGTGTTCCATTCTTGGATCCTTCTCAAACCTTTTTGCCATACTTATGGCAAGGCTGACATCGCGTCTTGTGCACAACATTGCATACATGATAGAGCCTATGGCTGAAGCATAGGGGACGACACTCATCTTTCTCTATCTTCTACAGTCACTGGCATTGAGTCTTACTCAACTTCACACCTTGCAATACAGGCAAGAACTCTTTCTTGGACTGATCCATTTTGAACTTCTTCAAAACTTTGTCAAGGTATGTGTTGTGTGAAAGTCCTATTAAGCGTCTTGATCTATCTCCATAGATCTTGATGCCTAATATGTAAGCATATTCTCCTAGGTCCTTCATCAAAAAACTCTTATTCAAATAATCCTTTACGCTTCCCAAAGAGTCTATATTGTTTCTAATGAGCAATATGTCATCCACATATAATATTAGAAACAATATAAAGCTCCCACTCGCTTTCTTGTAAATACAAGCTTCTCTGTAAACGTGTATAAACCCAAACGCCTTGATCACCTCATAACAACGCTGATTCCAACTCCGAGATGCTTGCACCAATCCATAAATGGATCGATGGAGCTTGCACACTTCGTTAGCATTCTGTGGATCGACAAAACCTTCCGGTTACATCTTATACAACTCTTCCTTAAGGACACCGTTAAGGAATGTTGTTTTGACATCCATCTACCAAATTTCATAATCGAAAAATGCAGTTATTGCTAACATGATTTTGAGAGACTTAAGCATCGCTACACGTGAGAAAGTCTCATCGTAGTCAACTCCTTGAACTTGCTAACGTCGGGATTTATAGACGGTGACATTTCCGTCGGCGTCTGTCTTCTACTTAAAGATCCATTTATTCTGAATCGCCTTTCGCCCTTCAGGTAATACTTCCAAAGTCCACACTTTGTTTTCATACATGGATCATATCTGGACGGCCTCTAACCATTTGTTGGAATCTAGGCCCACCATCGCTTCTCCATAATTCGTAGGTTCATCGTTGTCCAACAACACGATTGATAAGACAGGGTCACCGTACCACTCAGGAGTAGTACGTGCCCTTGTTGACTTACGAGGTTCAATAACAACTCTATTTGAAGCTTCATGATCATCGTCATTAGCTTACTCTTCAAGTGGTGTAGGATCCACAGAAACAACTTTCTGTGTTGCGCTACTTTCTGGTTGTAGCAAAGGTTCAATAACCCCATCAAGTTATATCTTCCTCCCACTCAATTCTTTCGAGAGAAACTCTTTCTCAAGAAATGTTCCATTTTTAGCGACAAACACTTTGCCTTCGGACCTGAGATAGAAGGTATACCCAACTGTCTCTTTAGGTTATCCTATGAAGACGCATTTCTCCGCTTTGGGTTCGAGCTTTTCAGGCTGAAGCTTATTGACATAAGCATCACATCCCCAAACTATAAGAAATGACAACTTTGGTTTCTTGCCAAACCATAGTTCATTTGTCCTCTTCTCAATGGATTTTGATGGTGCCCTATTTAAAGTGAATGCAGCTGTCTCTAATGCATAACCCCAAAATGATAACGACAAATCGGCAAGAGATATCATAGAACACACCGTATCCAATTAAGCATGATTACGATGTTCGGACACACCATTTTGCTGGGGTGTTCCACGCGGCGTCAACTGTGAAACAATTCCACATTGTCTTAAGTGAGTGCCAAACTCATAACTCACATAGTCTCCTCCTCAATCAGATTGTAGGAATTTGATCTTCTCCTTACGATGATTCTCCACTTCACTCTGAAATTGCTTGAACTTTTTAAACATTTCAAACTTGTGTTTCATTAAGTAAATATAACCGTATCTACTTAAGTCATCGGTGAATGTTAGAAAATAACAATGTCCACTACATGCCTAAATGCTCATCGGACCACACACATCAATATGTATGATTTCCAACAAGTCACTTGCTCGGTCCATTATTCCGGAGAACGGAGTTTTGGTCATCTTTCCCATGAGGCATGGTTCACATGTGTCAAGTGATTCAAATTCAAGTGACCCCAAAATTCCATCAGCATGTAGTTTGTTCATGCGTTTTACACCAATATGACCTAACCGGCAGTGCCACAAGAAAGTGGTACTGTCATTATCAACTATACATCTTTTGGCATCAATGTTATGGACATGTGTGTCATTACTATCGAGATTCAGTAAGAACAAACACCTCACATTGGGTGCATGACCATAAAAGATATTACACATATAAATAAAACAACCATTATTCTATGATTTAAATGAGTAACCATCTCGCAATAAACAAGATCTAGATATAATGTCCATGCTTAACGCAGGCACTAAATAACAATTCTTCCGTTTCATCACTAATCCCGATGGTAATTTAAGTGAGAGCGTGCCGACGGCGATCGCATCAACCTTGGGACCATTTCCCACGTGCATCATCACTTCGTCCTTCCCCAACCTCCATCTATTCCGTAGTTCCTGCTTTCAGTTGCAAATGTGACCAACCGAACCGGTATCAAATACCCAGGCACTACATCGAGAGCTAGTGAGGTACACATTAATAACATCTATATCATATATGCCTTGTTTTGCATTGGCCGCCTTCTTGTCGGCCAGATACTTGGGGCAGTTCTGCTTGGAGTGACCAGTCCCCTTGCAATGATATCACTCAGTTCTGGCTTGGGTTAAGCCTTGGTTTTCTTCACGGGAGGGGCAACAACTTTGCCACTCATCTTGAAGTTACGTTTCTTGCCCTTTCAATTTTTCTTGAAAATGGTGGTTTTATTCACCATCAACACTTGATATTCTTTCTTGATTTCTGAATCAGTGACTTTCAGCATTGCAAACATCTCGACGACTGATTTATTCATCCCTTCCATGTTCTAGTTTATCACAAAGATTTTGTAGCTAGGTGGTAGTGATTGAAGAACTCTGTCAGTGATTGCCTCTCGTGGGAAAACAATTCCGAACTCAGTGAGACGGTTGGCATACCCACACATTTTGAGTACATGCTCACGAACAAACCCGCTCTCCTCCATTTTGGAAGCATAGAACTTATCAGAGGTCTCATACCTCTCAATCCGGGCATTCTTCTCAAATATAAACTCCAACTCCTGAAACATCTCATATGCTCCATGACGTTCAAAACACCTTTGAAGTCCCGATTCTAAGCCATACGAAATCGCACACTGAACTACTGAGTAGTCATCCAGAAGCGACCGCCACATGTTCAAAACGTCTTCAGCTGCCGGGAAGGGGGGAGCATCACCAAGCGGTGCATCAAGGACGTAACTCTTTTGGGAAACTGTGAGGACAAGCCTCAGATTATGGACCCAGTCTACAGACTTGCTCCCATCATTTTCAGCTTAGCTTTCTCTAGGAGTGCATTAGAATTTAGGGGTGGTACTGCGCAAGCCATGGATCTACAACATAAAATTTTCAAAGATTACTTAGACTATTGTTCAAGATAATGAGTTTAGTTAATCATATTAAAAACTCCCACTCAAATTGACATCCCTCTAGTCATTTGAGTGACACATGATCCAAATTCACCAACTCAAGTCTGTTGATCACGTGAGGTCAGCTGGTTTCAATGGTGAACATCTTCATGCTGATCATATCAGCTATATGACTCATGTTCGACCTTTCGGTCTCTTTTGTTCCGAGGCCGTGTATGTACATGCTAGGCTCATCAAATTTAACCCGAGTGTTCCGCATGTGCAAAAATGTCTTGCACCCGTTGTATGTGAACGTAGAGTCTATCACACCCGATCATCACGTGGTGTCTCGAAATGACGAACTTTCGCAACCGTGCACACTCGGGGAGAACACAATTTTATCTTGAAATTTTAGTGAGGGGTCACCTTATAATTCTGTCGTTGTCCTAAGCAATACAAGGTGCATAATAGGATTAACATCACATGCAAGTCATAAGTGACATGCTATGGCCATGCTCTTGTGCTTTTGATCTCCATCTCCAAAGCACCGGCATGATCTTCATCATCACCGGTGCCACACCATGATCGCCATAATCATGATCTCCATCATTGTGCTTCCATCGAGGTTGTCCCGCCATCTGTGCTTGTACTATAGTTGCTACTGATTTAGCGGTAAAGTAAAGTATCACTAAACACCCAAAAATTAAAGACAACCCTATGGCTCCTGCCGGTTGCCGTAGCATCGACATGAAAGTCGATATTAACTATTACAACATGATCATCTCATACATCAAATATATAACATCATGTCATTGGCCATATCATATCACAACATACCCTGAAAAAACAAGTTAGACGTCCTCTAATTTTGTTATTGCATGTTTTACGTGGCTACTATGGGTATCTAGCAAGACTCTTCTTACCTATGCCAAAACCACAATGGTGATATGCAAGTTGCTATTTAACCTTCTACAAGGACCGCCTCTGTGGAATCCGATTCAACTAAAGTAGCAGAGACACACACCCGCCAGCCATCTTTATGCAACAAGTTGCATGTCTGTTTATGGATATGGTCTCTCGTACGCGGGTGAGTAAGGTTGGTCCGGCCGCTTCATCCCACAATATCGGTGAATCAAGAATAGACTAAGGAGGGCAGCAATATGAATATCAACGCCCACAAACTCCTTTTTGTTCTACTCGAGATGTCATCTACGCATAGACCTAGCTCATGATGCCACTGTTGGGGAATGTTGCATGGGAAACAAAAAAAATACTACGCACATACAAGATCTATCCATGGTGATGGCCATCTATGAGAGGAGAGATCAAATCCACATACCCTTGTAGATCGCTAAGAGGGAAGCATTAAGAAATGCGGTTGATATAGTAGAACATCTTTGCGATCCAAATCGCAAGCTGTCCCACGATCCAATCACGATCTAGCACCAAACGAACATCACCTCCGCGTTCTGCGCATGTACAGATCGATGACAATATCTGCCTTCTTGATCCAGCAAGATGGAGCGGAGTGATTGATGAATTCTTCGACAGCACGACGATGTGGCGGCGGTGTTGGTGGAGCTGGTACGGCAGGGCTTCGCCATGCACTACCGAATCAATCTAGAGGTGGGACGAACTAGTGGAGGGAGAGAGAGCTACACCATGGCTTCGAGTCGGCTGCCTCTCTGCTCTCCACTATATATAGGAGGGAGGCAAGGGCTGGCGCCCTAGGGAAAATCCCTAGGGTTGGCCGGTGGTGCACAAGAGGAGGAGGAGTCCTCCAATTCAGTTTGGTGGAGGCGCTAGGATAAATCCTGCTCCTAGCTGGATTCCTCCCCACCTCCTTAATTTGGGCGCATAGGCCCATAGGGGCTGGCTGCCCATCCCACCAGGGGCTGGTGCGCCACCTCTTAGGCCTTTGTACCCCCCAGGTGAGTGGCCCCTCCTGGTGAGCCCCCAGAACCATTCATCACTCTGGATACTTTACCGGCAGTGCCCGAAAACCTTCCGGAACCCGAATACCTCTTTCGTGTATATCAATCTTTGTCTCCGGACCACTCTGGAACTCCTCGTGACGTCCGGGATATCATCTGGGACTCCAAAAATCTTTGGTCACAAAAATTCAAAATTCAACTATACCGAAATGTCACGGAACCTTAAGTGTGCAGACCCTGCGGGTTTGAGAACTATGCAGACATGACCGAGACACTCTCCGGTCAATAACTAACAGTGGGACCTGGATGTCCATATTGGCACCTACATATTCTACGAAGATATTTATCGGTTGAAACTCTATGTCAAGGATTTAGTTAATGCTGCATGGTGTTCCTTTTGTCCATTAGTATGTTACTTGCGCGAGATTCGATCATCTGTATCTCCATAGCTAATTCAATCTCGTTACCGGCAAGTCTCTTTATGCGTTCCATAAACATCCCGTGACTAACTCTTTATTCACATTGCTTGCAAGCTCATTGTGATGTTGTATTACCGAATGGGCCCTAGATATACCTCTCGGTCATACGGAGTGACAAATCCCATTCTCGATTCACGCCAACCCAACAGACACTTTTGGAGATAAATGTAGAGCACCTTTATCGTCACCCAGTTACGTTGTGAAGTTTGATACACACAAGGCATTCCTCCGGTGTCCGGGAGTTGCATAATCTCATGGTCATAGGAACAAATACTTGACATGCAGAAAACAATAGCAATAAACTGACACGATGACATGCTACGTTCATAGTTTGGGTCTTGTCCATCACATCAATTTCCCAATGATATGATCCCATCATCAAATGACAACTCTTGTCTATGGCCAGGAAACCTTGGCCATATTTGATCAACAAGCTAGTCCATTAGAGGCTTACTAGGGACAGTGAGTTGCTTATGTATCCACACATGTATTTTAGTTTCCAATCAATGCAACTCTAGCATGGATAATAAACAATAATCTTGAACAAAGAAATGTAATATTAACTATTTTATTATTGCCTCTAGGGCATATTTCCAACACATGATATGACCACAATGACCCTGGGTCAATGGTCAACCGACGTGTGTTCCAACGGTCGGATTTCAAGGACACACGTGGCAACATTACTTGGTCTACAAGCAATACTGGCTCAACCAACCCTGGAAGATATTTATTCTCATTGTCTTCGCTCGAAGACATAGGTAATTGTGGGTTGAGGATTATGTTAGCGTCTGACTTTGATCACACAACCACACTTAATAGTGTGGTGGTTCCTATGACTCGGAAAGAAGAAACAAAACAAACAAAAGACTTTGTCTTCACGTTTCATTATCTTCATGCACCACTAATGGTTTCGACCATCATCATTGTCTTTCGACATTTTTGGTGGTCATCATGGATGGTTAAACCGAATCTACAGAGAGTTCTATCTGTGTTAACGTGTGAACTCTCACAAACACATTAGTCCGTCAACCACGTTTGTCTTCAATACTCAAAAACCAACAAAGGGTGGCACTAGATGCACTTATAATCTCCCCCTTTTTGTTGGTTGATGACAAATTAGTTGAAGTTTTCAACGGGGATAAATAGATGTGAAGATAAATACTTGGATATTATGATTGCAACATATATAGAGCTCGCACTGAATATGTGCTTATGAAGATTTTGTGTTGAATGCAACAACACATGGCAGATTGTAGTTAGTGGAGATCCCCCCTATATCTTGGAATCCAATCACTGTTTATTTAAAGGTTTCATCAAGAGAATGAAATGCATAATGAAAAATGAGCGTATGCTAAATGACTTCGGATGCATATGATAAGATATGTAATAGCACCAAAGTTATGATAAACAAAGAATGTGCATAGGTCCATCAAGACGTAAGTTTTACAACCCAAAAGCGGAAATGTGTGGAACGGGATTTGTAAATTAAACAAAATACCAGCACCCATCCCATATAGACCCATTCAAATACTATCAATCCAATGATTCTCCCCCTTTGTCATTGAATGACCAAAAAGGAAGAAGACATTGGGCACTATTGATACCCATAGCATGAAGATGTTGGTGCACTAGGGTCAGTGAAGGTTGGTGCAGGCTGTCTTGGTGTAGTGCTAAGGCGATTCATTGGTGCAGCCGGAGAAGTGACTTCATCAGCTTCAACATTGGCAATATTGGCTTGAACGGATCGTGCTGAAGAAGAGAAGTCACTGTCTTTGAGGGATGGCGTCGTGCACCATTTCTCCGTACAATGAGGAGGGGCACCACATTTGAAGCGTTTGTAAAAGCCATGCTCATGAAGGTCTTATTACAAAGCCAAGAGAGATAATGTCTTCCAAGAACACCTACAAA
The DNA here is from genome assembly GCF_904849725.1 of Hordeum vulgare subsp. vulgare. Taxonomy (NCBI): domain Eukaryota; kingdom Viridiplantae; phylum Streptophyta; class Magnoliopsida; order Poales; family Poaceae; genus Hordeum; species Hordeum vulgare. The sequence goes on along the minus strand of NC_058524.1, from coordinate 240,869,703 downwards.
TTTCATGTGCAACAAAGGAATTCTTGGTGGAGAGGTTGCTAATGCGATTGAAATTTGTTAGCAGAGCATGCATTTGTCTTTGTGTCCACTCATGTTGACGATCTTGCTTCGGTATGAGAGAAACAAAAGGCTCTCTATCAGTCATAGCACGTTCCCTTCTAGGTTGGGGTTGTCGTGGTAGAGTGCTTGTTGTGGCTTCAGTTGTAGTGGCACTTGGCTGCGAGCGTCGAATAGAGCCAATAAGCCTTGCTCTTGCTAGATCAGATGGTATTAGAAGCCCTTCAACATCAGTAGTGCCAATAGTGCCTTCAATTATGGGATTCTTGCCCTTGGATGGATAAATATCTTCGTGTCTGACTTCCACATCCAGAAGATAAATTCCATGATTATGAGCGGAGGACAGAAACCTTGTGTTTGTTCGGCACTTAATGAAGCGCGTGATCCTTGGTGCATAGATCTTCATTTCAAATAGATTTATGCTATTGGCAGCCAAGGTTATTGGAAATAAGTCTTGAAGATTAAAGATGATGTCATAGACGACATTCTAGATCAAAGTCTTCAATGCCCCTTCTAGCTTGCTTGAAGAAGAATGCCCTTTGATTGGCCATATGGTGTGACGAAGAATATGGTAGATACTCTTCAGCAGCTATTGAAGATCATCAACAAAGAATTTTGTAGGAAAATCAGCATCTAGAGCTAAAGGCTTCATTAGTGTCAACATCTCAATCATGTTGGCCTCCCATACTTCAAAGATGCTTCTTGTGGCTTCTTCATAGGCATCGGACTAGGGATCAAGATCTTTGCTTGATGCAGCAAGTGGAGTAGTGGCAAAGAATTCCATAGCAGGAGCTTTGACATGCTCATCACAGACCATGAATACATAGCCCATGTCTTCAGATCTCGTCCATAGCGAGAGATGTGTAGAGTTGCCTAAAATTGAAGAATCAATTCTTCATTCCAGTCTTCATGGTCAACAACAAACATCAACAATCCAACATCTCGAAGACAATTGAGGGCTTGGTCAAATGAAGGAACACCACTCATGGCTTCCATGCTGAGATGCTTGTGAGGGAAAATCATGTTCCGGCCATAGAGCACACATGTATAGCATGTGCATTATGGTGCACTCCAGAAACGATCAGGTTGAATCTTTCACCGTTTGTAGGGATTCCGGTTTGTATCAAGGAAGGTGTTGTTGAGACGGAATTCACTGACGCTGAAGACAAGAGGACGTGTTAGCCCAAATTATCAAAGACTTGGAAGCCTAGGCATAGGTTTAATAACTTGGGGGCGGCAAACAATGTTGAATTCGTATTGCAGACCCATTCCGTTGGGTGGCCGAACAATCTTGGGCCATTTTGTGGACACCATACCTCCTTCCCTATTGCGCGAGATGATAATATCATCACCATTGTCGTCGGTCAATGGCATAGCAGGCATAGTAGGACCATCAGGAAATGAAGCATTGGCGCCACCATCAGCAGTTTGTGGTTCTGGAGGTGCAACACTACTATCAGCAGCAATGTCTTCAGCTGCTTTGGCCGCGATCTCACGCTGGTCATGAGCAACATCTTGAAGCCTAAGAACTTCATCGACTGGTGCAGTCGCATTCATGCACACTTCATCTTTGGGAATGCTTCGCATCAAAGATTTTGTGGATCTTGTTCCTTTGTGAACCCTTTTGAGGGGTGATGGAGGTTGCTTCAACTTCCATTGGTGAGAATGGATATTTAGGTAATCTTGCCAGAAGAGTTGGAAATGGACTGGGCGGAGAGTCAGGTATGGCTTCACGCGCGATAGGCCTTGGAGGAGTGCCAATTTCTCAATATTCACTTGTTTGATGCAGTGGCGAGGATACCACGGGGGCATCCAGTGGGGACACCGGGTCAATCTCTCTTTCAACATTGTCTTTGTTAGAAGCAATGTTTTCAACTACATGAGCTACATTGTCTTCATCTGTGGTAGTTTCAGCAGATGGTACATCTTCAGTTGTCCGATCCTTTGTGGTAGTAGGATCATGCAAAACAACTTGCATGTCAACATTTACTAAGGCACAAGGAAGCATGGGGATAGAAGTCACAAGCAAGGCTCTTCGTGTGCATGTGGTGTAGCACACGGAACTCGAGGGGACTTGGGCACTTGGGCTGAACCTGAAGACTTTGCCTTCTTTATCTTTAGCATCTTGACATGCTGAACTTCACCTTCAGAAGCATGTGCGGGCTTGTGTTTCCTGACTCCAGCCTCTGCTTGATCGATCTTCTTGCTGATTACAGCAGAGCAAGGAGGGGGTGTTCTTGTGCCAGAGAAGCCAGCTGGGAAGACAATGCATGGCATATATTGCTATGTAGATGCAAGCTGACTCGAAGACAAAGAGCCTTGCCTTGGCCGTTCAATGATTCTGGTGTTAAGAGCAGGCTGGTCAAGCGCTTTTCTCCTCAACATCTCGTTGTGAGCTTTTACCACATGTGCGGATTTCAGACGCTCAAGGGCGCCTTTGACAGCTTCACGATGATTCTCGAATTCAGCCTTCGAATGTTTCATAAAGAGCTGATATCATTGAATGTGTGAGCTTGTGTATGTTGCTCTTAAAGAGAGCCTTCTCATCGCGAATCTTCACGCGTTGCTGCAGTATCTTTTGAGAAAAAATGAGTTCTTCGTTCACTAGCCCTTGAAATGTGACGCTTAGTCCAATTGGAAGCTGAAGGGCATCGATGGTAAGCGAGGGGTTGGCAAACCATTCATCAATGAACTGGTTTATTATGTCTGCATCAATCAAAGGCAAGTGTTTGAGACGTTTGGCCTCGTCTTTCTTTTGTTGAATCAACATTTCCAGGGCTTCGTCATCAAATTCATCATCGTATGGCTCAATCATATTAGCTGCATTCATCAAGGAGACGGATGGCTTCGGTCCACGGACAACAACATGTTTTCTCTTCAGTCTCCTATTGATGTGAGACTCTTCCTTAGTTTCAGCTTGTTCAACTGGTCTTGATCTTGAGGCTTGTGGTGAAGCTCTTGGCCTTGAAGCCTTTGAAGCCTTAGGCCTTGAAGCCTTCGCTTCCCCCATATGCTTCGGATCAGTAACATGAGGAAATCTTCTTCCTCAGATGAGTCGTCTGCCATAGTGCAACCACAGATACTTGATGGATGAGGCTGCTCTGGCATTGGAGCATGCACCATGCATGGGTAGAAGCCAATCTTGATGGCTTCAGCCTTAGTCTTTGGATGCAGATTTTTATAGATGATATCAATCCATGTAGCCTTCCCAACATTCTTTTTGGTGTACTCATCTCTGACGAAGTGATAGTTGAACCATTCTTCAACCCAATATTTGTGGATCCATTGGATCCGGTTCTCGCACTGGTGGTAGTTCTCATCTGGATCAGAATTGTACCGTTCATATATATGTGGTGGAAGAACCTTGGTTGTGTTTGAATGCCTTTTGATCCCCCTTTCCTGGGAGTTTTTTTCTAGCCATAGTCTTCGACTTGGTCAAAGGCTTCACAGATTGATTCTGGTGAGATCTAGCTCCACGTGAGTCCACATGTATGTGCAAGTAGTATGCAAACAAATTCAGACTATGAGATCCAAGTGATTCTGCCATGGACATGAACCTGTGAAAGAATTAGAGATGCGAGGGAATATACGAGGCCATATGCATTCTCAAAATATTTTGAAAGTAAAAAAACATGGTCTCAAGATATTGACCTCATTCACCAAAGACTTTCACTTTTGCTCAAGCCAATGTCGTTTTAGATTTGTAATAGTTCGAGAATTTGCACAAGTTAGAAATCAACACAGATTTTAAACATAATTAAAAGCATTAAGAAAATAGAGATGGGTTGTTGAGAGCTGTCGAAACTATTGTGGAAAATGGCTTTTGAAGATATATGATAACTTTTAACATCAAACAAGTGGTAAAAATCAATAATTCATTTACCATGGTGAAGAACGTAAAGAACTGTTCGACAAGGCAGAGAAGCCGAGCAGTTCGATCTACCACACCCTAGCTTAGTGGTGGTAGATAGCTACGGCGACGGCGGATGAGGATGGTCGCGGCTGACATGAGTACGTCGACAAAGAAGTTACGACAATGAAGCACTTCTTCTCCGGCGATGATAAAATCCAGCGATTGATGGCGCTATGGTTTGGAGCTTGGAGCCGGAGGTGTAGAGGCAAGAGTAATTATTGAGTTGAGGGTCTTGTATTTATACATTGGGTCTAGAATGGAATATCCAAAAACATTGGACGGATTTGTCCCAGACTCTTTGACTTATTGGGGCACGTGGCAAGCATGCAACATGTCTAACAATCCACTACCTCCGATCTGTTGCACCAGACACAGGAATTTCGGCTATATAGGCGGTAAAAAGATAAGAGTGAGAATCCTTTTAAGCTCTTGGTTGGAATTTTCTTCGTTAGACAAGGATGATGCCAAGACAATCAACATGTGTCAATTTGAATGCATATTACCGGAACTAAACAATGTTAGGAGAGATAAGCATAGATGAGGTGTAAGGGTCCGATCACATTTGCCTAGATAAAATTCGAAGATATAGCTATAGGTAATATGTTGTAGAGGACAGAACTCCATAATGTCTCATATGACATATTCAAATGACAAGTGTTCAAATTCGATGACAATCATAAAGTTCGAAGACAAACTCAATTTCTTGAAGACATATATGAACATACAAAGATAAAAGCAATGTCTTCAGGAGGGGTTGGTGGCGTTGACCACCATATAAGAATGTTTGACCCAAACACGATGCAGAATTACCGTGGCACTCTGAAGTCATATTCTTTGTTAATGTATTCACACTTAGAGTGTATGTCTTCATGTGTTGAAGACATTCGTGACTTCGAGTGTTGTGCATCAAAGTCATCAACGTGCATGACCATTAGGATGTGTGTCCATTCACTTGACATTTGAGGATTCTAAGATATTTATCTCACACCCAACTTACAAAACCACTTCATATCCAAAGGCTTCATGAAGATATCGACCAATTGCTCTTCTGCCTTCATAGGTTCGATGATGATGTCGCCCTTCAACACATGATCACGAAGAAAATGATGTTGTATCAGAATGTGGTTTCTCTTTGAGTGTTGTACTAGGTTGTAGGCGATCTTGATAGCACTCTCCTTGTCTCGTTAGAGAGGTACTTTCTTCTCATTGATAATGTAGTCCTTGAAAGTTTGCTTCATCCAGGGAAACTGGTAGAGCAACCGCCAGCAGCAATGTATTCCGCTTGAGGAGTGGAGAATGAGACGCAGTTCTGCTTCTTCAAAGAACAACAGACCAGAGATTGACCAAGAAGGTGATAGGTGCGTGATGTAGACTTGCGATCAACTCTGTCATCGGCAAATTCTGAATTTGAATAGCCAATGAGATCAAACTTGGAGCCCTTTGGATACCATAATCCTAGCCTTGGGGTGTGAGCCAAATATTGAGGTATTCACTTCACCGCGAGGTGATGCGATTCCTTTGGTGCTGCTTGGAATTGGGCACACATGCAAAGCTAACCATTATATCTGGCCTAGATGCACATACGTACAATAAAGAGCCAATCATGGACCAATATAACTTCTGATCAAAATCTCTACCATTTTTGTTAGTGCAGAGGTGTCTGTTTGTTGGCATTGGTGTTTTATAGCCTTTACAATCTTGCATGCCAAATTTCTTTAGGAAATCCTTGAGGTACTTCACATGTGATATGAAGATCCCATTTGGTTGCTGTCGAACCTGAAGCCCTGGGAAGAACTTCAACTCTTTCATCATAGACATATGATATTGCTCTTGCATCATGAAGTTAAACTCATCACTCTATCGATTGTTAGTACATCCGAAGATAATGTCATCAACATAGATTTGGCATACAAACAGTTCACCATCATATGATTTAGTGAAAAGAGTAGGATCGAGTGAACCAGGTTTGAAGCCTTTTTTCCTTTAGGAATTCCTTGAGTGTGTCATACCAGGCCCTTGGTGCTTGTTTGAGGCCATACAATGCCTTGTTGAGCTTGTACACCATGTCGGGGTGTTTTGTATCTTGAAACCCTGGTGGTTGAGCAACATATACTTCTTCCTCAATCTTACCATTGAGGAATGCACTTTTGACATCCATTTGGTATAAGCATATATCATGGTGGTTAGCATAAGCAAGAAATATGCGTATGGCTTCAAGTCTAGCAATAGGTGCAAATGTTCCGTCGAAATCAATACCCTCAACATATGTGTAGCCTTGAGAGACAAGTTGAGCCTTGTTTCTGACCACTTGGCCACATTCATCTTGCTTGTGTGCAGTAGATCCACTGTGCCGATGATATTGTGCTTTCGTGGATCGTGACGCTTGACTAGCTCCCATACATTGTTGAGCTTGAATGGACAAGGTTCTTCTAGCATGGCTTGAATCCATTCCGATTCCATGAAAGTTCACCCACTTTGGAGGGCTCTAAGATAGACACAAAAGCAAAGTGCCCACAAAAGTTATCTAATTGTTTAGCTCTTGAGCGAGTGAGAGGACCTGGTGCATTGATGCTCTCGAGCATCTTCTAAATTTGAACTTCATTTACAACTTGAGGATGAGAAGGTCGAAGACTTTGATCCTACTGTTGAGCATTGTCTTCGTCGGAAGCATTATCCTCAGGAGCATCATTGTCTTCATGATGGGTAGGTAGAAGAATGATGACTTCTTCAACTTCCGGTTCCTCGGGTATGATCTCACTAGTGCCCATCAGCCTAGTAGCTTCATCAGATGGAAGTTCATCTAGCACAGGTGGCAGGTGCTCTCTTTGTGAGCCATTAGTTTCACCAAATCGCACATCTACATTCTCAACAATTATATTATGAAAAATGTTGAAGACTATGTAGGTGTGCCAATAATTTCCATAACCAAGCATGAAACCTTCATGAGCTTTCGGTGCAAATTTGGACATGTGCTGTGTATATCTAATCCAACATCTTACACCGAAGACCTTGAAATAATTTACATTGGGTTTCTTACCAGCAAGTAGCTCGTATGTGGTTTTCTTGAGGAACTTGTGTAGATATACCCTGTTGATGATGTGGCATGCAGTGTCAATGGCTTTACACAAGTACTTTCGTGGAGTCTTCTACTCGTCAAGCATAGTGCGAGCCATCTTTATGAGTGTCCTATTCGTGCGCTCCACAACATCGTTCTGATGTGGTTTGTATGGAGCAGAGAACTCATGAGTGACACCAAGGGAGTCAAGATAGGTATCTAGACCCATGTTCTTGAACTCTGTGCCATTACCACTCCTGATATACTTGATCTTGACGTTGTAGTTGGTCATGCACCTATTTATAAAGCGCATGAAGACATCCTACACTTTAGTCTTATAAAGTAAGATGTGCACCCAGGTATATCAATAGTAATCATGAACAATTACGAAGCCATATAAATTTCCAGTGGTAGATAAAGTGGAATAATGAGTAGGGTCAAATAAGTCCATGGGGAGTAGCTCAAAGGGAGTGGAAGTCGTCATGATAGTCTTCGAGGGATGTTTGGCCCTAGTCATCTTCCCGGCTTCACATGCACCACACAAATGATCTTTCTTAAACTTCACAACCTCGATCACAATGATATGATTCTTCTTGCCGAGTGTATGCAATTTACTCATACCAGCATGTCCTAGCCTTCGATGCCATAGCCAACATTCAGAAGCTTTTGGTAGAAGAAATGTGGCGACCTGTTGTCCTACAAAAAAGCCTACCATGTATAAATCACCTCTTCGAAAACCTTAGAAAACTTTGGTTTTGTCAGAGGAGATTATTACAATGCATCGGAATTTGCCAAAGATGACAAGCATGTCAAGGTCACGAAGAATTGAGACACACATTAAGTTGTAACCAAGGGATTCGACAAGCATCACATTTTCCATGTGCATATCCCTTGTGATAGCAACTCAACCTAGCCCCAGTACTTTGCTGGTTCTTTGTCATCAAAGACGATGTGGTACTTGGTTGGAAGTCGAAGAGTTGACTCCATCAATAGGCTTTGATCACCAGCCACGTGTAGTGCATCAACTATCGATGATCTATTCGGTTGGACTGGATTTGTGTTCCTGCGTTGAGAATTAGTCTTGTTCACCAAGGCATGAAACAACAACATGCATTGATGAAGATATTGGAGTGTAAGTAAGAGTAACACTTGACGATATAAATGGTAACACCATTTTCATTAGTTATCTTATGTCTAGACAAGAATGTTTTAAGGTCTCTAGAGATAGTACTCAAGTTAGTCTTCATCCCCTCTAGAGACCCGTTGCTGCATGAAGGTATTAGTTCTTCTTAACTACCCACATCCTGAGGGGTGGCTTAGAAGCAATAAGACATAAATCAGCATCAGTTAATTTTGCCAATGTTGACCTAATAGCACGTTTCACGAGAGGGTTAGAATACTCAAATGAATATGCAAAAAAAAAATCTTTGATGGGTGAACATAATGGTTCTGGCCATAATTCTCATACTCATGAGTCTTTTGAGTTCTTCCCTGCGAAGCATAGTTGTTAGTGCGATCATATGTAGACCTTTGTGTCAGAATCGGGCTCTAGGGACCCAAGAGGTTCGAACTCTGGGGTGCGAACGCTCTTGCGCCCTACTCTACCACGCAACTACCACGACAGCACTCTGGCGTGTTTGAACCAAGGAAGAAGAACATAGGACACGACAGTTACCCAGGTTCGTGCCACCTCGCGGTGTAAGACCTAGCCGCTGCTTGTATGGATTGCTCGAGATCTAGAGAGTGTACAAAGGTGTGTTCTTGCTAATTCTAGGACCCATCCTATTCTACGGCGGCAGCCTACCCTATGTTATACTGGCACCGGTACTCTTCCCCTCGAAAACACTCGATGGGAAGGGTCACCACAACGGCTAAATTTTAAATGGGACAGGATTGTTACCTATCCTAACTAAAGTAGTCTTTGCGTGCGTCCTCATCTGCCAAAGCTTCTTGTTGCGACGCATCGATAGGCTCGGGGGTGACCTCCGTCCTGACTTGTCATCTCATCAGTCCTCTTTCACCAAACAGGATGCCTTTCGAAATTGCATTGGGAGCTAGCGGGATGGCCCTGCTCCCTAGCCCAGAGGAGGAAATGCCCACCATCTGCATCTGCTGGCACGGCTCCCTGCACTGTCCAGCGTAGTGAGCACCACCCACGTGAATACGTAGGGCCGTGCAACCCTGCTGGGCCACACCTAATCAGTCCGCCCCTCGAAGGCTCCGGGGTAGCCTCGGGGGGCGACCTCGTGAGAGGGGTCTCGTGCGGTTCTGCTACGCCTTGAGCTTGCAGTTTGTTTTCCTTTCAAGAGGAAAGGGTGATGCAGCGAAGTAGATAAGTATTTCCCTCAGTTTGTTGAGAACCAAGGTATCAATCCAGTTGGACGAACAAGCAAGGCCCCAATAGTAGGTACCTACACAAATAATAAAAACTTGCACCCAACGCTATAAAGGGGTTGTCAATCCCTTCAGAGTTATTTGCAAGGATGAGATTTGATAGAGATAGATATAAAAGATTGTGGAAACAAAAGTAAATAAATTGGTGCAAAGTATTTTTGGTATTTTTGGTTTATAGATCTGATAATATAATATGGAAAATAGACCCGGGGGCCATAGGTTTCACTAGAGGCTTCTCTCATAAAGGAAAATAATACGGTGGGTGAACAAATTACTGTTGAGCAATTGATAGAAAATAAAATAATTTTGAAGATATCTACGGCAATTATTATGCATATAAGAATTCAGAAGAGACTCAAATAATATTCATAGATAATCTGAACATAAACCCACAATTAATTGGATCTCGACAAACACACCGCAAAAGAGTATTACATCGGATCTCCATGAACATCATGAAGAACATGGTATTGAAGATCAAAGAGAGATAAGAAGCCATCTAGCTATTAGCTATGAACCCGTAGGTTTGTGGTGAACTACTCACACATCATCGGAGTGGCAATGGAGTTGATGTAGATGCCCTCCCTGATCAATTCCCTCTCCGGCAGATTACCGGAAAAGGCTCCCAGATTGGATCTATCGGGAGCAGAGGCTCCTGGCGGAGTAAAAGTATTTTCGTGGCTCTTTCTGGCGATACGGGAATATGGAATTTATAGGCCAAGAAATAGGTTAGGAGACCTGCAGGGGGCCCACAAGCCAGGGGGCACGACCCCCCCCCCCCCCGAGGGCACGCCCTATAGGCTTGTGGCCTCCCGGCAATTTCCTTCCCCCCCTACTCCAAGTCTCTTGTGTGTCTTCTGGTCCAAAAAAAATCTTTCCGGAGATTTTGTTCCGTTTGGGCTCCGTTTAATATTCCTTATCTGCAATATTCAAAAATGTGGAAAAAACAAAAACTGGCACTAGGCTCTAGATTAATAGGTTAGTCCCAAAAATAATATAAAAAGCATATTAATGCATATAAAACATCCAAAACAGATAATATAATAGCATGGAACAATAAAAAATTATAGATACGTTGGAGACGTATCAGGCTCATGACGAAGCTTACTGACTCGCGCCTCACGCGGCGGGGGCCCTTGAGCGGGCCTTGTCCACGAGGCCTAACGGCGGGCCGTGTTGGGCATGCGACATGCATCGCTTCCAGGTCCACAGGCATACGGGCCTGAGTACCCCCAGTCTCACGGGCTCGACACCTTGTCTTCTCGAAGATATTGATGTGGAGAGTGTCTTCTTCTTGAGATATGTCATCATGACATTTGTACGAAGCTTCTCAAGAATCCATTTGGGAACCCACATCTTCTTCATGGGTGAACCATTCCTGCAGTTAGTGTCAATGAACCTAGCAAATACTTCACCATTTGGACATTTTAATAGTGTATAGTTGGAATCAAAGGATTCATTAATGATTATAGGATTAGCATAGTTAAAGCCAGATAATGTGGATGGATCAATCGAGGGGGCCTTTACAGCAACCCATGTGGTTTTTGGGTATTCGTTCAGGCTTCGAGTAAGATCCATTAGCATTGAAGTTTCTTTCAAAACCAATACCCTCTTTCCTAGGTTTTTTGTTCAGGATTGTCTTCTTGAGGACATCACACAAGATCTGATGTCCCTTCAGACTTGTGTACATGCCTGTCTCAAGCAATGTATTCAACCTATCATCATCATCAATGATAGCAGTGGTTTCCTTAGATGAAGAGTTAGATCCCATGGATATAGTTGAAGATATTGCATTTTCAGAAGCATTTGAACATCGAGGAGTGGAATCATTAGCTTCACAGAGCAAGGCATTTCAAGCATGGAGCATCAAATTAATCCTAAGTATTACTTATCTGTTTAGTAAGGAGTGAGTCGTTTTTCTTTGAAAGATCCTCATGAGCCTCTTTAAAATTCGCAAGATCAAGCTTTGTTTGAAGATATTCAAGCGAAAGCTTCTCATGATCAGTTCAGAGAGAATCATGAAGATTTTGGAGATCCTCAAACCTTTAACGAAGATCACCGATATATTTTGTCGTAGCTTCGTTCAGACTCATCTCCGTTGCGCGACAAGTCGTTGCTTTTCTCTAGAGTTTGTTGCATTTTTTCATAGCATTTTGTTGCTTAGTGCCAATCTTAATGAGGTTAGAATAGTTGGGTCTGGATTCACGCTCAAATTCACCATCACTATCAGATTCATCTTCACTAGAATACGATGAGGTATAAGAAGATACCTTTGAACCTCAGGCCATGAGGCAAATCGTAGCATCATCTTGTATGATGTTTTCCTTCATTTTATTGGGGTACTTCTTGAAGCTAGTGATGAAGGAATCTTGACGAGTTGAGGATCCTTCGCAGATATATGTTATCCTATCCCAGATAAGCTTCGTAGAGCCTAAAGTTCATACACACGTGAACCATGTCTTGGAGAGGCACGGCCATATGACATTCTTAACGCGAGCATCTAGCTGAGTGTACAGACAAATGTCTTCGTGGTAGCGTCATTGCAGAGCTATGAGTTGCCCCTATCAGTGATAGTACATAGATCATCATTCTACGATTGTACAAGATTACACATCAACTTCTTCCATAATGGATAGTTCGTGCCATCGAACACTAGGCATGCAGCGGAGACCTTGATTATACATGTAGTAGAAATAGCTAAAACTCCAGCTGGTTAAACCGAAACACAGAACAAGGGAGTACCTTGCTCTGATACCAATTGGAAGTGCTAGCTATCGACTAGAGGGGGTGAATAAGGGATTTCTATGGAAAGCTTCAAAACAATAAATGTATTTAAAGTTAAGCAGATGTGATACATGATGAGGTAGGGATAACAATCAAGGATCTAAGCATAGCATGCAATACTATGAAGACATTCAAACATATATAACATAGTCATCATGCACACTAAGACGTGTCAACGATAAACTTTGGGAGTGTGAAGATAAATGGTAGTTGGGAATGTCTTCGGTGAATGCCTTCAAGTTGAGATTATCAAGAAATGCTTGATGATATGGTACAATAAGTAAGAGAGTGAAAGATAGAACGAGTAGCTTGACGAAGACATGGGATTTATTGGACAAGTTCGAGTTGTTGTGACAACTGTACGTCTGGTTGTGGAAGCTTAGACCTCGTCGTCACCTTGATCCTCTTGAGCTGGGGTCTCTCAGACCACGCCCAATCACTCAGATAAGTCTTAAGGGGAGACTTCTGAAACCCGTACAAACTTGGTCACCCGTCAATACACAATGACTCTTGGATTTATCTAGAACATGGTCACCCAACAATCCACAATGACTCTTGGATGCACAAGACCACGACACCTAACCATTTGGAAGATCACAATCTTCAATTGTAACAAGCATTCAGTTCTATTAGAACAGAACGACTTTGCTAATGCTTAAACACTCTGGCTCTAGGTGTTTAGGTTTATCCTCACAATATAGTTCTCTCTCTTTCTCAATGTCTTTGATGTGGGTTGCTCCAAAATGACAATAGCCATATCTAACTGTCAGCAGCCACCAACATATGGTGGAGGGGTGGGCTATTTATAGCCAACAGGCAACCCTACATAATATGACTAAAATGACCCTAGGTCAATGGCCAACTTACACGTGTTCCGACGGTCGGATTTGAAAGACACACGTGGCAACATTACTTGGGCTAAAAGGAATCCTCACTCAAGCAACTCTAGAAGAGATTTCCTCTCATTGTGTTCGCTAGATGACATAGGTAATTGTGGGTTGAGCATTATGTCACTGTCTAACTTTAATCACATCGCCCCCACTTAACAGTATGGTGGTTCCTATGACTTAGGAAAGAATAAACAACACAAACAAAAGACTTCGTCTTTGTGTTTAATTATCATCGCGCATCGCCAATGGGTTCGGGCATCATCTATGTCTTGAGACATTTTTGGGGGTCGTCTTCGACAGTTAAACCGAATCTCTAGGGAGTTCTATGTGTGATAACCTATGAAATCTCACAAACACATTAATCCCTCAACCACATTTGTCTTCAATATTCCAAAACTAACGAATGGTGGCAATACATGCACTTACAGATCTCTCTTCTCGACTTGTTGGAATTCATGAGTATTGAGCCTCTCAAGAATATCAACATGATCCGGTGACCTGTAGTCTCCACAATCTTGAATCATCAAAGCCGGTGTGTCAAATGAGGAGTCAAGAGATCTCAACAGTTTCTTCACTACCACATGGTCGGTGATGTCACTGGCACCAAGAGCTTGGGGCTCCTCGGAGATATTAGTGAGGTGATCGAAGGTTTTCTTGACATTTTCCTTTTCGAGTCTTTTCAAGCGGTTGAAGAGATTGCGAAGAACATGAACTCGAGAGTCGCGTTGTGTTGAAACCCCTTAGTTGACTTCGGACAGTGTGTCCTAGATGAGCTTCACGGTTTCCAAAGTACTCACTCTGCCATATTGTACTTCACTGAGATGGCCACATATGATATTCTTTGCTTTTGAGACAAGTTGTTTGAATCTCTTCACATCGGCAGCGTTGGTAGTGGGGGTAACTAATGGAACACCATTTTGCACAACGTATGAGAGATCATTTTCAATTGCCTCAAGATGCATACGCATCTTGTTCTTCCACTACGGGTAGTCTGTCCCATCGAAGGTAAGACACCTGACAGATACCTTGATCATACTTATAGTTGACATAACCAAAACTCTAGGTGTTCAAACCAAAATCACACAGAACAAGGGAGTACCTTGCTCTGATACTAATGGAAATTGCATTATATCGGCCAGAGGGGGTGATTGGGTGATTGTTACAAATTCATCACTCTGGAATTACTAGATGAGGAATTATTAAAGTGACGAAATAAAAGCAATGGATAAACTACTCAAGTGTGTGCGAAACATGGGAGTAGCAAAGTCATCATGATGAAATAAAGCACACACACAAATTAGAATTAGAGAGTAATCAAGATAAGCATGTGGAAGACAAAGTGACTGAAGAATTGGGATTGGGGAAATTGAAACAGTCTTTACTCAAAGTATTCAAATAGTAAGGATCAATTTTATTAACAAGTAAATGAGAAAATGAAAGGGTTGAGAAAATAGAACAGTCGCTCGGTGAAGGCAATGATTTGGTCTACGAGTTCCAACAGTTGTAACAGTCGTACGTATGGTTTGGAGCGTCTTGGTATTTAACCGAGGGACACATAGTCCTTACCGTATTCTCCTTGATCTAGAGTCACATACATTCCGCCCACACACTCGTGGTAAGTCTTCAAGGTAGACATCCAAACCTTCATAAACTTGGTCAACCGGCGATCCACAGTCACTCTTGGATGCACTAGACCATGATGCATAATCATCTGGAAGATGCACAGTCTTCAAAGGTAACAAGTGTTGGTTGCACATAGGGCAATCTCTTCAATGATGTTCAATCACTTTGTGGCTTTGAGTGTTTGGGGTTTTTCTCACATACAATTCTCTCAAAGTGGTCGGGGGAAGGGTTTCACTAAATGACACTTGTCAATCTCTCTCAGAGAATCCAACCAACTAGTAGTTGTGTGGGGGGGGGTGCAGCGACTTATAGCGAGGGTGCAACCCCAGTTATAAGACATAAATGCCCCTAATGATATGATCATTGTGAGGATAAGATCCTTCGGATAGCTATTGCTAAGCACAATAACAGTCGGCAATTTGAACTCCCAAATTCCTAGGGGCTATTAATTTCCTCATGGTAGCAATTCACACTCACAAAATCCGAACTCCTCCGTCACACCATTTTCCTCAAAGACTGGAAGAACTTGTCTATGTCACTGAAGAATTTGACAGCACTATAAGATATTTACACAAGCTTCACTCGAAGGATTGGGTATGTGCATATTTTCATATGAGAATCAATTGGAAATTTTCCTTAGTATTACCTCAATCCCCTTTAACGGTACAGTGTTTCCTATGAATCAAAAGGAAGTAAAAGAAACTATGAAAACAAAGTCTTCAACCTTCAAAATCATCGCATCAGTATCCACAAGGTCAAACCAAGTTCCTCATTTTTAGTCTTCAAGAAGAGCACCGGGGTCTTCAAGTGAAGACATATATTTTTACGGGTTGTCTTTCGTGTGTTTAACCAAACTCCTTAGGGTCTATATTACCTGTGTACACTCAGAAACATATTAGTCATTTAAACCATTTGTCTTCAATACTCCAAAACCATTAAGGGGGCACTAGATGCAGTTAAGCTTGTCTCATATTCCGAGGCTCTGGATTGGTTCTCGCATCTCGTTCAAACATAAGAGGTCAGATTGGCTCATCTCTTGATAGAAGGTGGGGCTAATCTATAGTATGCTCCTTGTGTTGCATGATACAACTTCACAATTCTCATCTGTCGGTGTTAAAATCTAAGCTAGTGACAAAGTGATCAGATCCGAACTCAAAGTTCGTTCCGAGGTAATATTTTCCTCAAGGTCTTGTCCTAAGATCGAGTCCAAGGTTTGGATGAAGGTGCATGCGGAGTTCTCGGCTTGGCCTGATACCCAAGCCGAGAGAGCAAGATTGCCATGGGAATCAACGGTGCACTCCATGCTCCCAATTTTGATGACTTGACTTGGGGCGAAACTTTTGACTCAAACAAGGTGGTCGAACGAATTGGCACGAAACACGATGTTGCCAAAGGCAAAAGGATGGCAGGGGACAAACGTGTCGCCATAATTGATGTCGTTTTTGTTGTGAAGATGAGCCACTGATCCTTTGCAGATATCGTTAGGTTGTGCCGAGTGAAATCAGCATAGCTTATTTTTTTCCGTTGCAGAAAATACACCCCTTACCCTTCTTTAGAAAATGATGAATACGAAGTCCGGGAGGCTGCGGGTACTATGGGATCACACAGTGGGACCTGTATGGGCCACATATGTCGGTGTTGAAACCGGCGGATCTCATTTAGGGGGTCCCGAGGTGGTGATCTAGGAACAACGGTAACAGGTGATTATGGGACAATCTTTTACCCAGGTTCGATCCTCTCAAAGAGGTAAACACGTACACCATCCTCTCAAAGTACAAGATGATCTACCTCGAGATCGTATGATTGTGTTCCAAACCTAAGACTTGTGTTCGTGTCTCTAAAATCTAAACCGCTCAGCTTATATATGCATCAAGAGTACCTAGGTTACACATATAGTTGGTTTCTATCTAGTGATAAAAAAGACGACTACTAAAACACTCCTTTATGTACACGTCATGTCTTTGGAGGTTTCCATCTTTGCCCATGCCAATGATCATAGCTTTGGTAGTTCTTCCTTCTAAAGGTTGGTGAGTTATTAGCCCGGCCCATGAATGATGGCTCATCAGGGGTTAGCACACCTTAGTCCAGGACACCGTTAGGGGCGTCGTCTTAGAGATCTTGATCTCAGTTGTTCTTTTTTTAGGCTGGACTTGCACGACAACGCGGTTGGCAGTTGTCCGTACGGTGATGTGGATGTTTTCGCGGCTTCTTGTGTGCCAACAGTGGTTGATTCAGGCCGAGTCAGGTTTGCTGATGGTTCTTGGTAGTTGGTCTTTTCCGGCGTGTTGGAGAAGTCGTTGTGCCTCTCTTTGTGTTCCGAAGTCGGAGATTATGAGGAGGGGCCCTTGTAGTGAGGATGACACAAGATCAGTGGTCCGCTCTAGTGCTGGCTCAGCACAAACCAAATGATTTTCTCCTGCAATGCCTTTTGTCTGAGTCGAAGCTCTCTATTCACCGACGTGTGTGACTGACTCTTTGATATCGACCGGCGCATGCCTCAATGCTTGTTCATGGTGAGGGTTTCTTCTATGTTCTTCGATGGTGGAGTGGGATTCTCCCACGCGAAAGCATGGTGGCGACGATGTCGGGCTGCGACCTTGACGTTACTTTTCACCTCGACGGTGTGTGTGCACTTTTGTGTGAGTTGTCAGGCTGCCCTATGTGTCTTGTTTTGTGGGCCTGTTGTGGCGGTTTTTTGCTTGATTTTTTGTTAGTTAACCGAGCTATCTCTTTGAACTTTTTTAATGGATCGGGTCCTAAGAAACTATGTTTAGGAAAAATTGTGGATGTAGCATTCCTAGGAGGTTACTTCATGTCTGAATTCACATTTTAATGCTCGTGCACGTACGACTCAACTCTCCAGGCCTCACCATGCTCATGCAATGGCATGTACTGTACGCATGCAACAACTTTCCTCTGCAATGAAAAGGAGACGACTGCTTACATCACATGCAATATCATGCATGTGAGGCATCGAAAAGGCCAAAACGAGGACCATGTATGGCAGCTCTACGTAGTGACAATAGCAGGCCTGACCGTGGTGGAGTGGGGGCGAACAGGGCGGTCGCCCCGGGCCCTCGAAACCATACGTGCCCCACGTATGCATGTCATCTTTACTTTCTTATTAATGGCTCGTCTCGATTTATCGACATCGAAATAGGTCAGGTCATTGATGCAACTACCAGATTCAACCTCTTTACTGCAACGCGTGATGTCCTCTTAGATGCGAGCGACACTTGAATTCTTCATTTTCGTTTGGCGCCGTATTGACTCAAGATTCACCGATCCGAGAGAGAATATAAGACGTCGAACGACTGTCGCATAGACGCCGCCACGGCCACCACCAGTCTGTGTCAATGAAGACGCAATTCCAGGATGATTAGAGAGAACCATACCGTTGAGTACTACTTTCTATCAACTGTTACATTGTGATAGCCCTAGTGCACCCCTTTCCTTGTATGTAACCTTTCCTTGTATGTCAACCTTGTTTGTTAATGAGATGGTTGTGAGACTTAGTGGTGTCATCATTTCATGTGCTTCATGCATCATGCATAGCATCTTATTATTGTCTTCTTTGTTTTGATCCTGGTGTTGTTGTGTCACCTTGGTGGCGTATGTGAGTGCATGTGTGATGGTGATCTTGATATGAGAGTGGGTACAACAAGGGCCACTTCAAATTCCCCTGGTGCACCATGACCAAACCCCCCTCTCTTCCAATAGTTTTGGGGTTGTTTAAAAGTTTCAGTTTTGTACAAATAAAATGTTCATCTTCTTTTAAAAATCCAATTATTAATTGTGGAGGCAGCCTCTGATTTTATTCTTGTGGTTTTTTCCTTTTGCTTTTATTTTCTTTACTCTAAAATGCCTCATCTATTTTTATAAATAGGAGGGACATTTTAGAAGCTTAGTTTTATTTTAGTTTTATTCTTTACCTTTTCTTTCCTCCCTCGCCTTTAATTCAAAGTTGTCTTGGTTTTTATTTTAAATAGACCCCAGTGTTTTTGTTTCTCTGAGAGAGAGAGAGAGAGCCAGGGCCCAACTTACCTTTTGGCCCAGCCAGCCCACCCCCACGTTCCTCTTCCTCCTGTGTTCGTCAGCATTTGTACGAACCAGGAGAGAGCCATTGATCCTCTCCTCAGGGCCGGTCCCGAGATTTCTGGGGCCCGGGGCGAGACTAGAACCCGGGCCCTTAATATAAATATCAAAATAATACTTGGTGTATGAAATGTTTTAGTAAACACTAAAGTGCATCCAAAATCAAATAATTTATACTTTTAACTTAAATTTTTTGTCTAACGTTCCTAGATGCAATTACATTAATGATGGTATGGATATTAATCTCATTTAAAAATTTCTGAAGTTACCAAACCATTAAAGCTCACTTGAGACATTTACAAACATCACACCGTTTTTCATCACTATATAGCTATTTAAAAGATGCAGGTGCTTTCTACAGTATGACAAGTCACAAGAGACAATCAAATAGTGTATCATACCTCGGCGATGATCCACATATGACATATCCAGTGCCTCCTTATACATGTCTTTGATGAAAAAAAATGTTCTTTGACGAAGCATTAGAACCATCTTCGAAGCCCTATAGATAACACGAATAATGAAGTTAAATGTCATATACTACGAGAGAAAACCGTTGAGCAGAAGATTCATTGTATTTCTTGCTATCATCTGGAAATCCACAAAGCTTTATTTCTGTCAACTTTGATCCTCGAGATGTAAGTTCTATTTTTCTACAAAGAAGGAACCATATAAATGTGTTTGAGATGGTGCTTTTCCAATATCAGTACAAAACCGTAAAAGCGACCATTGATTTAATTAAACAGACTAGTTCATAAAGAATTCGTCATAACTTAGGGGCTAATCCTGCTTTAGTAGACACCATCCCATTCTCCTAATTTCCCTAAATCAAACAGTAACATCATGGCTCCTAATTTTCGAATTCCAAAATGAAAACTCCCTTCACAGTGACTATAATTTTCCCCATCGAAAGCAAGGAAGGGAAGAAATTTCAGAATGCATACAACTACACAGGATTCTAAGGAGCAAAGCAATCTTTACCAGAACGAGAAGATGAGAATCCCGGTCTGCTCCGCCAGTCTTCCTCTGTCGCCGCCGTCGTGGCATTGGCGGCGATGGCGTTGTCGCGATTGGCGGTTGAATGTTCGCATGGCCAATGGGCATCCGTGATGGAAAAAAGAGATATGGGCGTTGTATACGTTGGGGACTTCAGCAGCGATGGTCATGCTGCCCACACGCTGGGCCGGGCTCATTATCTTAGCGCGGATGATGTTGTGCGTTGCAAAGAAGAAAATAGGACGGGTGTGCTCGTGTGATCGTCGTCTCGATTATACCTGCCTTCGTGGGGAGGCCACACGCGATCTGACCTACGTACCTGGCCGGTGGGGGCCCCTAGATTTTGGGGGCCCGGGGCGGCCGCCCCCCTCCCCACCCCTCAGGGCCGGCCCTGCCTCTCCTCGTCGTATCCAGTGGCCACCCAAAGCCCTTGGGCTCACAAAAGTGCTTCTTACCCATCTTTAGCCCTAGGCATCTCCCTCTCCTGCCGCCATATCCTCCTTCCACTCTTCTTCACTCTCTAATGTGAGGATCTGTGCTATTCTTCAGAGAGTTAAGAGAAGAGAGCAACAGGGAGTGCAGAGCCTGTCGTCGTGG
Source organism: Hordeum vulgare subsp. vulgare (assembly GCF_904849725.1). Lineage (NCBI taxonomy): Eukaryota > Viridiplantae > Streptophyta > Magnoliopsida > Poales > Poaceae > Hordeum > Hordeum vulgare. Next base: position 240,849,299 of record NC_058524.1, on the reverse strand, counting down.
CTTCCTCGCCGGTGGTGGCATCCTCCGCCTCGAGGGAGATGTCCAGGGGCTCGAGGGAGGTGCCGTCGTTTCATTCCTGCCACTAGGGTGGCCAGAGCCGCCACAACGACGGCCCCATCCTCGTCTGTGACGAGTGCCCGGAACCCGAAGCCCTGCACCAACGCACGTCTCGGTCTGCCTCTTCTTCGCCCGATCCCCTTCTCCGTGCCTTGGGTGAGAAAGCCCCGAGCTCCTATCCCCTTCTTCCCCTCTCCTCTTGCAGGCCCGCTCGTACCATGCAGCATCACCGCCGTGGCTTTGATCGAGCGGAGCCGCAGCAGCTTCGGCGTAGTAGAGGAGTAGCGCAGCAGCTTCGACGTAGTAGCGCAACAGCAGTAGCGGATGCGTGTTGGTGGAGCAGAAGTAGCAGCACGTAGCGTGCCTTCTGCCTCTCCTCTTTGAGCCGAGTGGTGGTAGCCGCCGAATTGCACCATCATGGCTAGCTGCAGTAGCATCATGGCAGCGCAGCAGTTGCAGAGAGCAGCAACAACAATCATTCGAGCTTGTGGCGGAGTTCGTGCACGCTGCATAGGTGTAGGAGGCGTAGCAGTGGCTCAGCGCTAGCCTCCCCCACCCCCCATAGTGCAGTGCGGCAGGCCAGCATGCTTTAGAGAGCACGTCATCGCCGGCGTCTCTCTGTGAAACAGAGAGGGCGTCGTGTGGTTAGCCTATTGGGGGTCGATCCGCTTCTGGTTCAGACCCCCTCCTAGCCGAGTGGCTCCAGCGCTGCGCCTCCACCAGGGGGTTGTGTGTTCGAATCCCCCCTGGTGTCCTCTTTTATTTCACTTTGTTGTGTGGGTTGTGTGTGTGTTGTGTGGGCTGACACTGGGCCGTAGGGGCCCACGTGTCATCTAGTGAGGGGGCCCTGGCCACTGCGAGGTGGGTCCCCCTCCTTATTATTATTTTCTGTTTTATTTATTGTTTGTGTTATTTTGTGATAATTATGAATATTTCCATTTCTGGAATATGTCCATATTTGGACTTGCCAAATAGGGCAGGCTCAAGAACAACCATGTTCTTGACATAGGTGTAGTTTGATTTTGTGCCATTTTTTCTTTCATTGTTTGTGGTGTTTTTTTGAATGCAACATGGGCAGTATGATATATCGATTTGGGGTAGAAAATCCCAAGGAATCCAGTGGTGGTACTCGCATCTCGTTTTGAGCATTTATGTAGAAAATCACCTTGTGGTGAGGTGGCGCTTGATTATCTATGTAGGGTGGCTTATGTGCATGGTTAGAGGTTGTGCATGCATGCATCATTATGTCTATGGCATCATCAATGTGCTGGTATTTATTTTCTCGTTGTTTCTTTTGGGTAGCTAATGGGGCCGGAAACGAGTTCGAAGAGTCCGGTGAGTTTGTGTAGGAAGATCAAGATCAGTTCCACTCTAAAGAAATCACAGACAAGATGATCGTGACCCTGACACCGTTTCTAGCTTTGTTTTGCTTAGTGATTTGTTTCTATAGTTACATATCCGCTGCCTGCCACATGGTATATAGGCCATCAAAATTTGACATGAAACCTCAACACCTCCCCTCCTAGAAATAATTGTTTGGCTAAGATAGGCTTGCTCAAGCACTAATTTGTTAGCATTGCTAGTTGCAGGTGACAGTTGGTCCATCTGATAACATGGGCAATTTGATATCATTATATTTACTTGTTATTTAATTAATGCACCAATATACTTGGTAAATAGCGGAAGGCCTAGCCTTTTGCCAGGTGATTTGTTCCGCTTTTGCCGCCTTAGTTTCGGCTACCGGTGTTTTATTCAATATCTGAGTGCACCTAACATGTTACGGGTTGTTATGGGGACCCCCTTGATAAATCGTTTACTATTAAGGCTTGTCTCGCAAGACCCAACTTTGGTGTTAATTTTCTAATAACTTAATGATACGTCTCAAACGTATCGAGTTTTCCAAACACTTTTGCTATTGTTTTGGCCTCATTCTTGCATGATTTGAATGAAACAAACTCGGACTAGCGCTTTTTTCAGCAGAATTGTTTGTTTAGTTTTCTTGCGCAGGAAAATGGATATTTAGACGTCCCGGAAAATTCCCATAAAAATAGAGAAAATCCACGCACCGGGAGGAACGATGGGCCAGAAGATGGGCCAGAGGGGAGCCACAGGTCCCCCAGGCGACCTGCTAGCGCGGCTTGCCCCTCGCCGCGCCGGGAGGCCGCCTGGGTGGCTCCCACCCCCTCTGGTGCCCTTCTTTGGCTCCTATTTTTACCCGTGATGGAGAAATCCCAGAACACAAGTCGTTTTGCAAGTTCTCGATGCGGAGCCGCCGCCGCCCTCGGTTCTTCCTCGGGAGGGCTAATCTGGAGGCTGTTTTGGCCTCCGGAGAGGGGAAATCGTCGACATCATCATCACCATCACCACTCCATCATCGTTCCATGGCTTCTCCCATATTGTATGATTAATTCCCTGTTGTAGGTGGAGGTGATGGGAGAGATTGGATGAGTTAGATCATGTAATAGTTCGTGGGATTGTTGGGGGCATGTTGCTTATCATCTATTATGGGTTTTATCATCTTTGCTACCACTTGTTACTCTTAATACTTGTCACTTTGGGCCCAAGTGCCCTGATTTCAGTTGAATTCATTATGTTCTTTATCCTATCTATGAGTAGTATGCACCTATTATAGTCGGGAACCGGTGATCCCAATGGCGACAGCTTGGGACACCAAAGGGGATAGACTATAGTTTGAGGATTCCATGTATCCATTGATTGTTGATGCTTTGTTCCATTGCTCTTTGACAGGAGCACCTTTATCTCCATAAGTTCCTTTTGGCCCCGTTGATAGCGGGATGGTAGGACAAAAGATTTTGTGCAAGTTCTTATTACAAGCACGCACGACTACCTCGGGATACATGCCTAATGTTTGATATATGCCTAGATGATCATTACTTTTCTATGTGCATTTTCCCAAGTTAAATACATGATATCTCTCATCTATGACCAACCATCCATCTCCCTAGCCTACAGTGTTTTAATCCTGCTCGTGACAAGTTGCTTTACTTTCGTTGTTTTACTTTCGTTGCTTTGTCACTATTATTTTCGTCGCCACCATCATTTCCATATCACCATTGCTACTAATATTTTGTTGCCAAGCAAGTATCTTTCAAGTGCGTTTGAATTGACAGCTCAACTGTTAAAGCTTATAAATATTATTTGGCTCCCCTTGTGTCGAATCAATAAATTGGGTTATCTTACCCGCGAAAACTGTTGCGATCCCCTACACTTGTGGGTTATGAAGACCATTTTCTGGCGCCATTGCCGGGGAGCACAACTTTATTTACAAGTCTACTTGGAGTTATATTGCTTGCTGCAATTTATTCACTACGGGTAAGAAAGGAGACCCCAAGGTTCCAATTTTACCATCCACTACGAGAAAAGGTACAGTTCTTAGCACCAGTGCTACGCTTGATTCACCTTCCATTATGAGTAACTTTGCTTCACCACCATCACATGTTGCTTCTACCGAGTCTGTTACTATCCCTGATGCTTTTGATGATGCTTCCACTACTATTGATGAGCCTGGTTTGCTTGGTTATTTTATTGAGTCTCAGATTGCTAAGGTTGCTAAACAGTCTGGAATCGAACTTCCTGTTACACGCTACCCCATTGGTAGATCTTTTGGTTACCCAGACTTGAGTGGTCTCAAGGAAAGAAGTCTTGATGATGATTATATTGAACTTGATGATGATTTATGTAGGGAACTTACAGATTGTGCTGACTTTGACCCTGCTTCTCTTAAGAAGCTGCTTGAAAAGCATTCTATGAAGAACAAGTTTACTCCTGATCCTAAGTTTGCTTCATCTCCTATTTGCATTAAGGATGCTGATTTTGATTTCTTTGTCGATCCTTCACTTATATCCACAGTTGAAGCTGACCCCTTTTATGGCAGAGAAGATGACGATGCTATTGCACACCTTACCAAACTCACTGAGTTGGGTGGCTTATTCACTACAGAGGATAAGAAGAGAAATTATTATGTTACTAAGCTACTTCCTTTCTCTTTGAAGCAAGATGCTAAAGCATGATATGATGCACTACCATGTGGTTCCATTAAGAGTCCTCAAGATTTAGCTCAATCTTTTGTTTAAATATTTTCCTGCTCATAAGCAACATGCTGCTTTACAAAGAATTTATAACTTTAAACAGTTGCAGAATGAGCACCTCCCTAAAGGTTGGGGGAGGTATTGCACTTTGCTTAAGGCTAGACCGGTACATGGAATCCCTAAGAATGAATTTCTTGATATATTTTATGCTGGTCTAACCGATGAATCTAGAACCTATCTGCATAGTTGTGCTGGTTGTGTTTTCAGGGAAAGAACACCGGACTATGCCGAAGAATTAATGGGCAAGATAGCTAAGAATCATGATGATTGGTCCGTTCCTGAACCACCTCCATCACCCAAGAACAGAGGTATGCTTTTCTTGAGACCAGAAGTTATGCAAGAAGCCAAGAAGTCTATGAAAGAGACAAGTATTAAAACTGAAGACGTGAAGAATCTACCTCCTATTGACGAATTATGTGATCCTGCCACTCACCCATCTATGGTAGAGGTACACTCTCTTTTAGAATTCAACGCAAGTGACGTCCCTCATGGTAAGCCTCCTGATCAATGTTTAGATGAGCTTGATAATTTCATTGTCAAGCAAAATCACTTTAATGAGTGGATTCAAAGCCCATTGCATGATAATTCCCTTGCTATCAAAAGTTTGCTTGATGTTTTAAGTAGAACTGTTAATGATGTTAAAGGTCTTGTTAAGCATTTTCATATGGTTCAAACTCAGCTTGAACAAATTTCTAATGTGCAAAAAGATTTGCTTGCTAACAATGCCAAACAAGTTGATACACAGGCATATGGTATAAAGACCCGAGGAGGTACACACACCCAGGACCCCCTTTATCCGGAGGGGCATCCAAAGAGGATCGAGCAAGATTCTCAATTGCAGGAAGAAGACATTGTCAGCTCCCCGAAGAATAAGAAGAAACACAAGGAGGCTGACAACTCCAATGATCCCATAATTGATGAAGAACCTATTGTTGATCCTAATAGTATATCTATTTCCGATGCTGAAACTGAAGATGGTGCTTAACCTGATAAAGATAATGAGAAGATTGATCCTCCTGAGATACGAGAAGAAGAAGCACCCGACAAGCGCAAGAGGTATACTAGAGAAGATTTTGTTGCAAGAAAACATGAGAAGGAAAGAGAACCATGGGTACAAAAATCATTGCCCTTCCCAGGGAAGTCTTTCAAAACTAAAGAAGAAGAGCATTACAATAAATTTTGTGAATGGATGAAACCTCTTTTTCTTCAAATTCCTTTGGCCGATGCTATTAAGTTGCGTCCTTACTCGAGGTATATGAAAGATATTGTTACTAATAAAAGAAACATTCCTAATGAGGCAATATCTACCATGCTTGCTAATTACTCTTTCAGTGGCAAGATTCCTGAGAAGCTTGGTGATCCAGGAATACCCACCATTCCTTGCTCCATAAAAAATAATTATGTGAGAACTGCTTTATGTGATCTTGGTGTAGGAGTGAGTGTTATGCCTTTCTCTCTTTACAAAAGTCTTTGTCTAGATAAACTAATCCCTACAGATATCTCTCTCCAAATGGTTGATAAGTCAACAACCGTTCCTGTAGGTATTTGTGAGGATGTTCCCGTTGAAGTTGCTAATTGCTTGATCCTTACTGACTTTGTTGTGCTTGACATGCCCGAGGATGGGAGGATGTCTATTATTCTTGGTAGACCTTTTATTAACACCGCAGGTGCTATTATTGATTGCAATAAAGGAAAGGTAACCTTGAATGTTAATGAGAAGGAGCACACGGTATATTTTCCGAAGAAGATTGATAAAAGGCATGGCCTTAATTCTACTGAGAATATTGAGACCGTGAAGGTTGGAGAGTGGGATTGTCCTCTACATGTGCACCACAAGTACAAAATCATTATGGTGGAAACAATATCCATTGAAATAAAGGTACCATGATTGCTTTATAAGAAGTGAAACTTTTTGCTCAATATAACACCTGTTTGGTAGTAAGGCTGGATCAACCTTGCTAACAAATATGTTTTATATGAGTAAAAAGAGAAGCTTGTTATGTTTTCATTTCCTCTATCTTTCATTCTCCTTGCTGTACCAAAGTTCAATGTTTTTTAGGCTTCATATATTTAACCAGTGTTTCGAGCTTTCCGAAAGTGTTGCAGCTTTCGGTATTTCGAAAAAAAATCAAAAGTGAAGTTGTCAGAAAAATGAAAATAAAAATTTCCAACAAAAAAGACACAGTTGCACGTGGAGCCAGCCAAGGGGGGCCACCCTTGGTCCAGGCGGCTAGCTGGCGCAGCGTGCCCCCTGGCAGCGCCCACAGGTCGCCTCGGCCCACCTCGGCTCCTTTCTAGGTACTTCTTCAACCCTTCTCTCTCTCGCACTCCAAAAATCCCGATTTTTCTCCTGGAGCTGGAGTTCTTGCTGTTCTTGGTGGCAAATTTCGATCTCTCTCTACAGCCCATCAATTTCGTTGAGAATTTGATCATTTGCTCCCTGGTATGTGACTCCTCCACTCCTCCAATTAAAATTTTGATTGGTGGTCTTATTTGTGAGTATTTCAGAGTTCTTGATGTTGTTCATATGAGTTTGCATGCATGTTTAGAAATTTATTTGTGAAGTTTTGAAGCAAGCTTATGCATGAGGGAAGTGACTAGAATAGTTCTCTCCAACTCATTTTTTCATAAACCTCCATTTTTTATGAACGAAAAATTTCAGAAATGAGTTTGTTTGGAAAAGCAAAAGGATGGCTTGGGAAGAAGAGACCCGAGCCTACCGATAGACTAACTAGAGCTGCAACTTCATCCTCTACCATGAGGACAAGTTACAATGATGATATCATGCCACCGGAGTTGTTCCACGAGACGCACACGACACGTGCCATGGCATACCCGTGTTCATATTTCCTTATGGCGGCATGTATTAAGGATGAGTTTGATAACCTTTGTGCAGCTGCATGTTTGACACATCTCGTATCACGACGTGTGCAACAATATCCAAAACTCACCTATTATTTTGTCAACTGGTTTAGATATAATGATAAAACTTCCATGATTGAATTCAAATTATATGAGGATGTCTTTACCATGTCTTTGGCAGAATTTTGTGATGTTATAGGTGTGCAGAATGTCGGGGAGACGACCAAAATGAACGTTCAGCCCTATGAGCTGAAATCCCTATTCGCTTCCCGTTGCAGTAAGGACCCGCGATAAATTCACCGGGGGAAGATCTCCAACATCTTGTTTCCTCAGATCAGGTATTTCGCATACTATATTGCTCGAGGGGTGCTAGCTCGTGACAACACGAGTAAGATTCCGGCTCCGGATCTCGCTATCTTGGCAGCTGCCCTGTTAGGAGATAACACATATAATATTTGTGCTTTGATTGCTCGTCGCCTCGTCGTTAACAGCGGCAAAGGGCCTCACTTTGGTGGCATTTAGGCCACGCTTATCCTCGAGCACCTCGGGTGCACTGTGTGCACGGATGATACGCCTTTTTCATTCATAGGCTTTGATCTTACCGCTATGAAGAGGCATGAGTTTGTTACTAGGACTTCCGAGTTTGGTAACCTTGTTTGTATTATGAGGTTTGGCGAGCTTACTACTTGCGAGATCCGTCTACCCGCACCACTTTTGTTTGATTACACTATCAGGAATGGGTGGTCTTTCACATCGATTGAGCTGGATGAGTTCGTGATCCAGCAGCAGTTCCACAACCCCATGGAGCAGGTTGTTCCCGAGGAAGAAGAGCCTTCTCCTTGGGAGGCCAGTCGGGCATCAGTGTACGCGCCCGAGGCCTCGTATGATTCTTGGAGCCACCATTACCACTCCGGAGCCGGAGGAAGCTCATGGAGCCCGCAGTAGCCGAGCTAATCTTAGGCCAAAAGCCTAAGATTGGGGGAGTACGTATCCTTCTCCCCTTTCATTGTATCATCCTTAGTTTCCTTTTTAAATATTTTTAGAGTTTTTGCCTTTTCTTCTTTGTTCTTCCTTTGCAAAAACAACAAAAATATTTCTCTTTTCTTTTGCTTTCATTTAACCTTTGGAAAACCCAAAAATATTTCTTTTCTCTCTTTAGTTTGCTTTGTTTTAGAGGTCAGATTACATCCATGGTTGCAATTTCACTTGGTTATATCTTTCTACGTTTGATCGTGCAAGTGACGATGCAATAAGGACGAAGATCGACGGAAGGAATGCAACAAGGAAAGCAAGTATGAACTCTATTTGTTTCTACTTTTGTACATATGCATGTACTTATGATCTAGAGACCAGCTTGTAGCGACATAGTGCTATGATTACAATACTTTCCCGGTAGTTCATGCTTTCTTTGTGACTAGTCTCAACTAGCTGGAGTGCATAATGTGTTATTGAAATATTTAACATGCATTGCATTGCTCATGGTTTGGCATATTAGAGTGTTATTTCCCTTAGGAGAGTTTTTGGATTGACTTGGCACATGCTTACACATGTTTATGACTAGTAGTCTATCAAGCCTTGATGATCTTTTTATTTCAGAATAGTTATATCGCTTTAATGTCCGATTCAATGTTGCTTTGTCGCTCTGCATGATTATGACCGTTATTGCTCTCTAGTTAGTCGCTTCCCCGTCTTTTGCTAGCCTTCACGTGTACTAAGCGGCCTGACTGCTTGTGCATCCAAAATCCTTGAAACCAGTTGCGTCATATGAGTCCACCATACCTACCTATATGCGGTATTTATGTGCCGTTCTAAGTAAATTTGCATGTGTCGTATTCTAAATTTTCAAATAAATATTTTGTTTAGTATGCCCGAACCGCTCATGTAGCGACTAGGGGCTATCAGTATCTTCCATGCTAAGTAGGTTATTCTAAAGATATGTGTTGATTCACTATCACTCGCGAGAAAGTGGATGGAAACCAGGATGCCTAGTTCCATGCTCAAAGTCAAATCAAATTTCATGAAACGGAACTCCCCCAGAATTGTTGTTTGTATGGACGGTACCCGTGGATTTGGCTCGCTGAGGAGTGTGATCGTTTGGTGGAGGGGGCGTTAAAACTTTACTATTCTATTTGGGAACCGCCTATAATGTATTTAGCATGGAAGATATTGAGATCTCTTAGTTGTTACATTGACAATGAAAGCATACCACCCAAAATTTTGATTTATCTCTGTTTTAAAGCTCGAGATTTGGCACCTCTGCAACTCAATGCTTCCCTCTGCGAAGGGCCTATCTATTTTACTTTTCTGTTGAGTCATCCTCTTCTATAAAAAGCACCAACTATAGAGAGCATAATTGTCATTCTGAGTGTAATGTGCATTGTCCCAAAACACCACATTGTCTTCTGCATGATTGTGATATTGCTTATTCTAAAATATTTATTTCTAGTCTCCTTTAATACTCCGAAGGAGCGTTTGCATTTATGTTTTTCTTCACTCTTGGGGCTAGCAAGATACCACTCTAGTATATGCAAGTCATGTTTATTGTGATCTCGTTATGATTTTCCGTTACATATTATTCACTCTTAGTTGTTTGAAACTCTTCACATGATCGAAGGATTGTTGCGTGCATTGTCTTTGTAGCATTACTTCAATACTTGTTGGACTTGTTCGTAGTGCATGCTTATATACATTTGATGAAGCTAAAGAGTTTGTCTAAGTTTTTCTTTGCCGCGTTCAGTTCATTGAACTCAATTGCTTGAGGACAAGCAATATTCTAAGCATGGGGGAGTTGATACGTCTCAAACATATTGACTTTTCCAAACACTTTTTGCTATTGTTTTGGCCTCATTCTTGCATGATTTGAATGAAACTAACCCGGACTGATGCTGTTTTCGACAGAGCTATTTGTTTGGTTTTCTTGTGCGCAAGAAAATGGATATTTAGATATCCAGGAAAATTCCCATAAAAAATAGAGAAAATCCATGCACCGGGAGGAACCATGGGCCAGAAGACAAACCAGAGGGGAGCCACAGGGCCACCAGGCGACCTGCTGGCGCGGCCTACCCCCTGGCCGCGTCGGGATGCCGCCTGGGTGGGGCCCACCCCCTCTGGTGCTCTACTTTGGCTCCTGTTTTTACCCGTGACGGAGAAATCCCAGAACAGAAGTCGTTTTGCAAGTTCTCGACGCGGAGCCGCCGCCACCCTTGGTTCTTCCTCGGGAGGGCTAATATGGAGGTTGTTTTGTCCTCCGGAGAGGGGAAATCGTCACCATCGTCATCACCATCACCACTCGATCATACTTCCATGGCTTCTCCTATCATGTGTGAGTAATTCTCTGCTGTAGGTGAAGGGGATGGGAGAGATTGGATGAGTTAGATCGTGTAATAGTTTGTCGGATTGTTGGGGGCATGTTGCCTATCATCTACTATGGTATTTATCATATTTGCTACCACTTGTTACTCTTAATGCTTGTCACTTTGGGCCCGAGTGACATGATTTCAGATCTGAATTCATTATGTTTTCATGAATATATTTGTGTTTTAGATCCTATCTACGAGTAGTATGCACCTATTATAGTCGGGAACCGGCGATCCCAATGGTGACAGCTTGGGACACCAAAGGGGATAGACTATAGTTTGAGGATTCCATATATCCGTTGATTGTTAATGCTTTTTCTGGTGCTCTTTGACACGAGCAACTTAATCTCCATAAGTTCCTTTTGGCCCCGTTGATAGCGGGATGGTAGGAAGAAGATGTTGTGCAAGTTCTTATTGCAAGCACGCACGACTACCTCGGGATACATTCCTAATGTTTGATATATGCCTAGATGATCATTACTTTTCTATGTGCCTTGCCCCAAGTTAAATACATGATATCTGTCATCCATGACCAACCATCCATCTCCATAGCCTACAGTGTTTTAATCCTGCTGGTCACAAGTTTCTTTACTTTCGCTGTTTTACTTTTGCTGCTTTGCACTACTATTTCTGTTGCCACCATCACTTCCATATCAGCATTGCTACTAATATTTCGTTGCCAAGCAAGTATCTTTCAGGTGTGGTTGAATTGAAAACTCAACTGTTAAAGCTTATAAATATTCTTTGGCCCCCCTTGTGTCAAATCAATAAATTGGGTTATCTTACCCACGAAATCTGTTGCGATCCCCTACACTTGTGGGTTATCACTTAATAATAAAAAGCATAGGGAATAGCTACCTCGAGGAATCTAATCAACCCCCCCTCCCTGGGCCAGTGTTCCTCATGAGAGTTGGTCCGAACTAGAACACTGTGCGGGGCCAACCCACAGCAACTTGGGAAATCTCTATCACGCCCTGTACACTAGCTTATCTCTCATGTCCTGAGAACGAGATACGCGGCTCCTATCGGGTTCATCAACACGTTGGGAGGTCTTGCCGGACTTGTCTTACCTTAGTGATATATCTTGCGCATTGGGATTTCGGTGAGACTTTGGGTCTTCTCAGAGTTGAGGTTTTCCTATAAGGAATCCAAAGAGATCACGAGTTTCGTGGAAGAGGATTACTATGCGGCCTATGGTAATTTATGATGGACTAGTTGGAGCACCCCTGCAGGGTTAAATCTTTTGGAAGCCGTGCCCACTATTATGTGGAAAACATGGATATTTTGTTAACATCCGGTTCTAGACAACTTAAAGTAATTCATATAAAACTTGCCAATTGTGTGCGTAACCGTGACTTTTTCTTTTGGAGCTTCTTCTCTGATCGAGAACACGGTGGGGTTCTGAATGACGTAAGTAGGTGTTCAGGATCACTTAGTGTTTAGTCTAGTCTTCGACCGTCTTACTTAGACCACCATATGTTATTTTTGTTCTTCGTAAGTTAGCCACCATATATGCTTAGGATGCTACAAACCTAAATACTTAACCCTACCTCACCCATTAAATTAGTTAGACTCAATACCAAGGTCATGAGATTGCTGAGTCCTCTTGCCTCACAGTTTACTACAAACACCCACAGGTACACGTACCCAGTTGCAGAAGTTCCCGAGGAGACCCAGCTAAGGTGGGAGTTCGACGAAGATAGTGGCAGACTGTATGTGACATATCCTGAGGACTAGAGGCGCATGGTCGTGATCGTGTGACTAGCAAGGTTGGATAGCATGACTTAGCCATTTATCTTGTCCATAGACGGACCCTGTCTTATGTATGAAAAGTGAATGATTGTGTGGATTGTAATTTAGCATGTGGTGAGTGTAAGCCGAATCTTATACTCATCTCTCAATTTATGTAATGGCATTGTTATCCAACTTGCGACACGCTTAGATGCGACCCTTTCCCATTTTGAGGCCTCTCCCCAAATAAGGAAAGTGTCGCATCTTACTCGTTACAAGTTGGTATTCAGAGCCTTACGACCATAGGAGCCTTTGTGTGATCGAACTTGGACAAGTCGAGTCTAGCAAAAACTATTTTGAGTCTCAGTTATATCGGAGAGTAGGTTTCTTTTTTCTCCTCTTCTATGCCCCGGTAAGGTTCACGACTTAGGAAATTTTAATTCTACTCCTATTCCCGCTCAAAAAAGTAGGATCACACGGATATTTTTTGAATCTATATGATACCAATGTGACGGAGTTCTGTCTTGGTGGCTCCTGCCGTGTTGATTTTATTCCGGAGAGTTGAGCTCCAGGGAATTCTTGAGCACATTGTTAGCATTCAGATTTCTTAGTATCTCTGGATGGAGGATGTTCGAAATTGCTGCAATACTAGTAGTGGCGAGATAAACCTGACATCCCTAGTACTGGTGCAGAGAGTTCGGGAGTACTACCATAATTTGTATCGTTGTAATTACGAGGGTTTGAGATAGATGAAGTTCCGAGATTCTGGTTATGTGTTGATGGATGTGATACACTGGACGGGTTAGTATAGGAGTTGGGTGATATATTACTCCTTTTATCCGTGGACCAGATTACATGACCAGAAATTTCGAGAGTTCTTAGGTGGTAACTCAGGTAGTTACTTATAGGACAATCTTTCAACATATGCATGATGTGAGGTTGGGATTCGACATTGAGTGGATTCGTTTGATCACGGTCTTCTTACAGCCGTTCTCTTTGTGTCTTAAAGAGTCCTTGTAGCTTGCTACGACTCGGGGATGCTTCGTATGTCGTGTGCACTGCCTTGTACATGATGGCTACTGTAGGATAGAGCCCGTGCGATCATATCCATGAAAATATCAGATGGAATCTCTGTCATACATTTGTTCTGAGCAATCCTAGCTCATACTTGGTTTACGAGTGGCTTTGAATCAGTTGTTGTCGGCAGTTACTTTAAGGAAGCATTCTTACTAATTATAGTTCGAGTGCATTTGCTAAGTATTCTTGTTCAGATATTTCTGTTCGTTGATTCAACTTCATCTTTCAATTTTAATCTCTGGTCTAACGTTGTTGTCCGTCTCCAGGATGGCTCCACCAAGTCGCCAGAATCCAGGTCGTGAGAGTGTTGATCCTCCACCACCCCCTCCTCCGCCACCTCCTCCGCCACCGCCTCCTCCTCCAGAGGCATGGCAATCTGTGATGGTTGTAACCAATGAAAACACTCAGATGTTGCTTCAGTTGTTGCAAGAGAGGAACAATCAATAGCAGGGCAATTTCAACTATGGTGGACATCAGTTTGCAACTCTGAATCAATTCCTAGCAAACCAGCCGAAGTCCTTCACTTCGTGTGGCCAGCCATTCGATGCATATGACTGGATTCATGACATGAAGAAGCACTTCGAGTGCAGTAATGTGCGACCAGAGGACATCGTCAAGTTTGCCACTTTTCAGCTCAAGGGTTAGGGAGCAGAATGTGGCAGCAATTGAAGGATTGCCGAGGCGACATAATGATCAGCTGGGATGTTTTCTGCAGGGATTTCAGGGCTCACTATATTCTAGCAAGCTTCATGGAAGAGATGCGTGAGAAATTCAGGCGCTTGAAGCAAGGAGGCTCATCTGTGTACAAGGACAATGTGGAGTTCCAACAGCTGACTGGTATGCTAAACAGGACATCCCAAATCAGAAGAGCAAGATTTATCAGTTCATAGGTGGTCTGAAGGAATACTTGCAGTTGACGCTTGCCTTGCACGAGCCTCTTGAGTTCGACGAGTTCTACAATTTGGCTCTCAGGGCTGAAGTGGCTTTGCTCAAAGTGGAGAACTCAAGGAAGCGTTTCAGAGGTTCTAGTTTCTTGTCCTCAACTCAGGTGGTTCAAAAGCAACATAAATATTGGGTGCATCCTCCTCCTCGGCAGTTCAAGCAGTCAGGTGGTCGTGGTTCTTCCCACCCACCCAACTCAGATTTCAAGCAGAGATTTCAGCAGCAGAAGCAAGGGAATCCCCAAGTGCAATTCCGTCCGCTGTGAGAGGTGACTTGTCACAAGTGTGGGCAGAAGGGTCATTACTCTAACAAGTGCACCACTCAGCAGCGTCTTCCGCCTCCTCCTCCAGTCAAGCCTCCAGGCAACGCAATGGTGAAGTTCAATCCCAAGTCTACAAGGGTCAATATGGTGAATGCAGCTGAAGCAGAAAACTTCTCGAATGTGATCATGGGTAATCTCTTGGTTAATGATATTCCTGCAAAGGTTTTGTTTGATTCGGGTGCTTCGCATTATTTCATTTCTAGACCATTTGCTCTCATGCATGATTTCAATTCAGAGATGCTGAGTAGACCTTTAGGTGTGCTTTCTCCGGGTTTGGCTATGAAGTCAACATCGGTCATTCTAGATGTCTTTGTCAAGATGGGCAATTATTCCTGCACGGCATCTCCTTATGTCCTTGGCAAGTCTGATATTGATCTGATCCTTGCTATGGATTGGCTGGCTATGAACAAGGCATATATTGATTGTGAAGCAAAGGAAGTCAAGCTAACTCATCCTTCGAAGGACGTGATTATCTTCGTTGCGCGTGATGACACGATCCGTCTGTTTTCCTTGAATGAGAAGGGTGAGATCTCTCCAATTTCTCAAGTCCTAGTGGATTGAGAGTACGAAGATGTCTTTCCGGAAGAACTGCCAGGAATGCCTTCACACCGGGCAGTTGAGTTCGTAATTGAGCTTGAACCTGGGACAGAACCAGTATGCAAGCGACTGTATAAACTGGGTCCAGAAGAGCTGAAAGAGTTGAAGAAGAAGCTTGATGAGCAAGAGCATCTGGGTATGATCACACCAAGCTCATTTCCTTGGGGTTATGGAGTTCTTTTTGTCAAGAAGAAGGATGGCACAGACAGACTGTGTGTCGATTACCGTCCATTGAATAAGAAGATGATCAGAAACAAGTATCCACTTCCCAACATCGATGAATTGTTCGAGCAATTGAAAGGGCCAAGATTTTCTCTATCCTTCATCTTAGGATGGGCTATCATCAGATCCGCACTCGTGAAGAAGACATTCCCAAGACTGCTTTTAGGACAAGCTTTGGCTCTTATGAGTACACAGTGATGTCTTTTGGTGTCGCCAATGCTCCACGAACCTTGTGTCGTATGATGAATTATATCTTCTCCCATTCAAGAATGAATTTGTCTTGCTGTATCTTGATGACATTCTGGTCTTTTCTGAAACTGAGTAAGAGCATGAAGAACATCTCCATCTTGTGCTTGCTAAGCTAAGAGATCATAAGTTCTATGCTAAGTTTTCCAAATGTGAGTTCTGGTTGAAGGAAGTTGTGTACCTCGGGCACATTATCTCTGCCAAGGACATCAAAGTTGATCCGTCAAAGGTGCAGGCCATTGTTGAGTGGGAACCTCCTCAGAATGTGAAGCAGTTTCAAAGCTTTCTCAGACTTGCAAGCTATTGCAGAAGGTTCATTGAGAACTTCTCCAAGATTGCTAAGCCTTTGTCCAACCTTCTTCAGAAGAGTGTGAAGTTTGTCTGTTCTTCAGAGTGTCAGTTGGATTTCGATACACTCAAAGAGAAGCTGACTTCTACTTCAGTATTGACTCCTCCTGATGACTCCAAGCCTTATCAAGTGTTCTGTGATGCCTCTCTTCAAGGTCTTGGTGCAGTTCTGATGCAAGAGAAGAAAGTCGTTGCTTATACCTCAAGGCAGTTGAAGCCAAGTGAGAAGAACTACCCCACTCATGATCTTGAGATGGCGGAAGTAGTCCATGCTTTGATGACTCGAAGACATCTCTTGTTGGGCAGACAAGTTGAGGTCTACACCCATCACAAGAGTCTCAAATACATCTTCATCCAACCTAGTCTCAATCTTTGGCAAACTCGTTGGGTGGAAATGATCCAAGATTATAATCCGAGCATTGACTTCACTCCAGACAAAGCAAATGTCATTGCAAATGCTTTGAGAAAAAAGGCTTACTGCAACAGTCTCATTCTGAAGCCTCCCCAGCCCGATCTTTGTGAATCTTTCAGGAAGCTCAACCTTCAGATAGTACCTCAGGGATTTCTTGCTAATCTCCAGATTTCTCCTACCTTGGAAGACTAAGTCCGACAAGCTCAACTTCTTGATGTGATGGTTAAGAAAGTTAAGATTGACTTGGCAAAGAGCATTCCGAAATATAAGTGATTCCGTGTTGATGACAGAGATACCTTGTTCTTCGAGGACCGCCTTGTTGTTCCGAAAGGAGAGCTCAGGAGAGTTATCATGGATGAAGCCCATAATTCCCTTCTCTCGATACATCCAGGAAGCTCTAAAATGTATCAGGATCCAAAGCTGACCTTCTGGTGGACTCGCATGAAACGTGAGATTGCTTAGTTTGTGAACAAGTGTGATGTGTGTCATAGAGTGAAGGCAGAGCATCAACATCCAACAGGTCTCCTGCATCCCTTGCCTATACCCGAGTGGAAATTCGATCATGTGGAAATGGATTTTGACACTCGGTTTCCGAAGTCCAAGAGAGGCAACGATTGCATCTTCTTCGTCATCGACAAGTTGACCAAAGTTGCTCATTTCCTACCAGTCAAAGAGTCTATCTCGGCAGCTCAGCTGGCAGAGTTGTATATGTCAAGGGAGTCTCGTTGCACGTTGTTCCTATGCTCACTCCTTCAGACCGTGGAAGCATCTTTACTTCCAAGTTTTGGGATTCCTTTCAGACTTTGATGGGTACTAAGATCCATTTCAGTACAACTTTCCATCCTTAGACAAGTGGGAAAGTTGAGAGAGTCAATCAGATCCTTGAAGATATGCTCAGAGCCTCTATGATTTGTTTTGGCATTAAGTGGGAAGATTGCCTACCATTTGCTGAGTTCTCATACAGCAACAACTTTCAAGCAAGCTCAGGCAAGGCTCCATTCGAGATTCTATATGGCAGGAAGTGTCGTACCCCGCTCAATTGGTCAGAGACTGGCGAGCGTCAAATTCTTGGGAATGACATGATTGCTGAAGCATAAGAAATGTGACGTGCCATTCGGGATAATCTGAAAGCAGCACAGTCCCATCAGAAGAGCTACTACGATAGCAAGCATCGTGACATGACTTTTCAGCTTGATGATTTTGTGTATCTGAAAGTGTCTCCCATGAAGGGCACTTAGCGCTTCGGCATCAAAGGAAAGCTCGCTCCTCGCTTTGTTGGTCCTTTCAGAATTGTTGGCAAGAGAGGCGATCTTGCATACCAGTTAGAGCTTCCATCCAACTTCTCCAATGTGCATGATGTGTTCCACGTCTCTCAGCTCCGGAGATGCTTCAAGACTCCCGAGCACACAGTTGATCTCCAGGATATCGATCTCCAGCCCGACCTATCCTACCATGAATATCTGATAGCAATACTTGAAGAGACTGAGCGCAAGACGCGCAATAAGTCAATCAAATTCCTCAAAGTGCAATGGTCACATCATTCAGACAAAGAAGCCACTTGGGAGCGCGAGGACCACCTCCGTTCCGAGTACCCGGAGTTCTTCTAGTCATAGATCTAGGGTCGAGATCCTCTTGTAGTGTGGGAGAGTTGTGACAGCCCAGTGCACCCCTTTCCTTTTATGTAACCTTTCCTTGTATGGCAACCTTGTTTGTTAATGAGATGGTTGTGAGACTTAGTGGTGTCATCATTTCATGTGCTTCATGCATCATGCATAGCATCTTATTATTGCCTTCTTTGTTTTGATCCTGGTGTTGTTGTGTCACCTTGGTGGGGTATGTGAGTGCATGTGTGATGGTGATCTTGGCATGAGAGTGGGTGCAACAAGGGCCACTTCAAATTCCCTTGTCGCACCATGACCAAAACCCCCCTCTCTTCCAATTGCTTTGGGGCTGTTTAACAGTTTCAGTTTTGTCCAAATAAAAATGTTCATCTTCTTTCAAAAATCCCATTATTAATTGTGGAGGCAGCCTCTGATTTTATTTTTGTGTTTTTCCTTTTGCTTTTATTTTCACACAACCAATTTCAAATAAAAAGCCATTTATCTTCTTTACTCTAAAATGCCACATCTATTTTTATAAATAGGAGGGACATTTTATAAGCTTAGTTTTATTTTAGTTTTATTCTTTACCTTTTCTTTCCTCCCTGGCCTTTAATTCAAAGTTGTCTTGGTTTTTATTTTAAATAGACCCGAGTGTTTTTATTTCTCTGAGAGAGAGAGAGAGAGAGAGAAAGAGAGAAGGCCCAACATACCTTTTGGCCCAGCCAGCCCATGTGACATCCTCGACTTTTGCAACAGTAATTATTGTAATTAAGCTACAGTGATCAACCGCTAATGATGCCACGTCATTGAATTCCCATCTCAGACCCGCGTTGATTCGAGTCTGTCCGGATCCAAAATTTGAAAGCAAAAGAAAAAGTACTTTATAAGTTCATTACAAATTTTAAAAGAATACATTTATGAAAGAAAGAATTAAAAGTATGTTTAATAAATTGTAAAAGAAAGTATTTAAAAAGAAAAATCAAATAGTAAAATAAATAATGAAAGAAAGAAATAATAGAAAAGGGAAAAGGCAAAATAAAACAAAACGAAACAAAAAAAAGAAAAAGAAAAAGCAACCCCCCCGGCCCAGCTGGGCGTGACGGCCCAGCTGGCCACCACCCACCGGCCCAACCGGCCGAACCCTAGCGCCTCCCACCTCCTGGCGAGGGAGCCCCTCGCTACTCCCCCCCCCCCCCCGTGCGCCGTCAACGCCCCCCACACTCCCCCTCGGCCCCACCCCCACCGACGCACTCCCCCACCAACCGTCGCCCCATCCCCACGAGAGAGCCCTCTCTCTCCCGTGACCCCTCTCCCCCCACGTTCCTTCCCAGATCCCTCCCCACCTCGCCTCCCACCTCGGCTCCCCTCCCGTCGGCCCCCTGCCTTCCGCCGGCGGCCCCCCTGCCGCCTCTCTCCCTCTCACCCGTGGCCCTCCTCTCCACCCCTCATCCCTGGCCGGCGAGCCCTCCCGCCGTCGGGCCCCTCCCCGTCCACAACCTCCCCTGCGCTAGCCCCCATCTCGCCCCCCCCCCCCCCCCCGTCGAGGACCACCTTCTCCTCTCTCAGGTCGGCCCCAGGAGCACTGCGACCCCGCGCCGGCCGGAGCCCCCGTCGGCGGCTCCATCCTGGGGGCCCTCCTCACCGGGGACCCTCTCGGCGAACCTCCGACCGGCTCCTCCTCGCCGGCACGCCCGTCTTCACCGAACCGCGTCACTGTCGTCACCTTCACCTTCGTGCGAACTCCGGCTTCACCGGCCCCTCCCGTCAACGTCGGTGAGCCCCTCCTCGGGCTCCTCCCACCATGTCGTTCTCCTCGCCGTCCCGGTTCCGTTCCGGCAAACGAGGCCTCGATCCGTCGACGGTAGACTCCGGTAGGAGGGATTGAAGTTTATGTTCTTCTAGGTTGAGTTGGAGCAGAGAGAGTTGTGTGTCTCTCTGTTAGCAGAGAGGGAGATGAGAGTTTTGAGAGAAAAGAAATAAAAACAAATGTTGTATTCCGTATGTATGTATGTATGTATGTATTTGATACCCGTATTTATGTATGTATTTGCGTATATAGGCATGTGGAGAGATACGACATGTGTATGGTTATGTATTTGTGATTAATGAAATGAGTAAATGGCCTAGGGTCACTTACCGGTGGGGCCAACGCACCCGCTGTCTATGACAGGGAGGCCCCACGCGATAGTAAAACTAAAAATAAATAATAATGTTTTTATTAAATAAATAAATAGATATATTAGTTAAATTAGTTAATTAACATAATGATAGAATGCCACGCGGGTCCCCCCACTAAATTAATCTGATTAAATAATATTTAATCTTAAATAGAACTTGTGCCTATGACGTTCGGGACCCGCTGGTCAGTTGACCGGTCAAATGTTGATGTCAGCCTGACATCGCGATGATGTCATAATGGGATTTTATTAAAATAGCTAAATCTATTTTTAATTCCTAATTATTAAATAAAACTTTAAAAATTAATATAAAATAATCCGTAAGTTAGATCAAAATAATTTCAACATGAAAGTTGATCAGCAGATCGAGACGAACCCGGATACACGCCCCGTTCGTCTGTCACGCGTCCCTAGCATAGAAAACTTGGAACTTTTCCATCGTTTCCAGTATAACCGGTAGTAGCCCGGGACCCGGAAAAATATCGTCAGATATTCTTCCGACCCGTCTATGACAGATGTTGCTGCGTTAGCTCATGTCTAGCCTGCATCTTTCCATGTCATGCTTTGTGTTGCATCGGTGCTATTATTTATTGTTTCTTCCCCCTCTTCTTACCGGTAGACCCCGAGACTGACGCTGCTGCCGGGTACATCTACGACCCTGCCGATCAGTCCTTTGCCGCAGAGCAGCAAGGCAAGCAAACTCCCCTTGATCATTCCTATATCGCCTATGTCTTTCTTCCTACTGCTTGCATTAGTATTTTGCTACTGTTGTAGTTAGCTCCTATATCTGATGCATAGCCTATTTTTGATGAACTGCTACTTTCAGTCATGTACCTTTAATCTGCTTAGTATAGGTGGAGCAGTCATCCCCTCTGACCCCGTAGTTCAGTTGCCCCGCTTGTTTTCTAATCTCGATCTCTGATCGACGAGCCAGACCCGACACAACACATTCACCCGCTTCGTTGTACGACGCTACAGAGATACTATCGGGTACCGAGGGTGACACCTCGCTAAGTACTCCTGATGATATCTCTGTAGTACAGCTAGTCGGTCGTGGTTATCGAGGGTGATACCTCTTTCACCATTCCCGATGACGTCTCTGTCGTGCCACCCCGCGAGTGTGGGACCCCCGAGGGTGATTCCTCTAAGCCCACCTTGACGGGTACATCGTTCGGAATCCAACGAGGGTGATACCTCGGATTCCCCCGATGTTACAACCACACAGTTACTCGACCATGTGACTGGGATCTTCGGTGATTAGTTGTAAGACGGGTGGATTCCCGTGAGACTGTGTTGCTGGCCTAATTAAAATGCTAATGGATTTGGTTATTTGATCTGGGTTGGTCGGAGACCTTTTCGCACTAACCAGCTACGCGGGAAGAATTATGGGTACTCGACGTCGCGGTATCAGCCGAAGCTTTTCAGATGCCAGCAATGTAGCGGTGCGCGCCCGAGTGGTCCTGAGATGCATCGCGCTTGTGATTAAGGGATGCTAGGACTGACGTCGGCCGCCCATGCCACGTGCAGGAGCGTGAAGGGGAACTGGGCCCACGAACCCTTTGTGCTTAGGATTTAGACCGGCGGGCTGGCCTCTCTGATTAGTCTTAGGTGGGGCTACGACGTGTCGATATTCCGAGGCCGGGCAGGACCCAGAAAAGTATGTCCGGCCAGAGTGTTATCGAGCGTGACGGGACATGTGGTGCACCCCTGCAGGGATGAAAATTAACTATTCGGATAGCCGTGTCCACGGTTACAGGACGACTTGGAGTTGTGCCCCGATCTTTTACAACTACAATTGTTACTTAACTGGAATTAGTTTGCCTCGGGATTGCTTCCTCGCAGGGAGTCGAGGGAGGATCTTTAGGCGTGACCTCACTTTAATATTGTTGTAACAGTATGACTATTAATGTTACCCCCTGTTCTACTCTCGTCTATTGCTGCAAGACCCTGAAGATGCTAGTCTTCGATAGGACTAGGCCTTCTCTCTCTATTCTCGCATTGCTGCAGTCAGTCCACATATAACCCCCTTCTTTGATACTGGTGCATATTTAGAATAGTTCTGATGTAAGACTTGCGAGTACTTTGGATGAGTACTCACCGCTGCTTCGCTCCCCCCTTGTCCCCTTGATTCGTTTGCTGCGACCAGATGATGGAGCCCAGGAGATGGAGGTCCCCGCCGCCGACGACTGCTGCCCCGACGGTGCCTACTACTACGTGGAGGCCGCTGATGATCACGAGTAGTTAGGAGGTTCCCAGGCAGGAGGCCTCGCCTCGTTCGATCGTTTTATCTTTTGTGCTAGCCTTCTCTAAGGCACCCCATGTTTTATGTCTATACTCAGATATTTGTTGCTTCCGCTGACTCGTGTGTTTATCGAGCTTTCATATTCTAGCACTCGAGGCCCCTGGCTTGTAATATGAAGCTGATGTTATTTTATTTGTGTCTAGAGTTGTGTTGTGATATCTCCCCGTGAGTCCTTGGGTTTGATCGTACGCATTTGCGTGTATGATTAGCGTACGATTAAATCGAGGGCGTCACAGCCCACCCCCGTGTTCCTCTTACTCATGCGTTCGTCAGCACGTGTACGAACCAGGAGAGAGCCATGGATCCTCTCCTGGTTGTATCCAGTGGCCACCCAGCGCCCTTGGGCTCATAAAAGCGCTTCTTCCCCCTAAACAGCCCTAGCCATCTCCCTCTCCCACCGCCATCTCCTCCTTCCCCTCTTCTTCCCTCTCTCAAGTGAGGATCTATGTTATTCTTCAGAGAGTTCAGAGAAGATAGCGACAAGGAGTGCAGAGCCCGTCGTCATGGCTTCCTTGTCGGTGGTGGCGTCCTCCACCTCGAGGGACATGTCCAGGGGCTCGAGGGAGGTGCCACCATTCCATTCCTGGAGGGCCACCATAGCGATGGCCCCGTCTTTGTCTCCAGCGAGTGCCCGGAGCCTGAAGCCGTGTAGCAACGCCCGTGTCGATCTGCCTCTTCCTCACCCGATCCCCTTCTCCGTGACTTGAGTGAGCAAGCCCCGAGTGTTGGAAATATGCCCTAGAGGCAATAATAAAATGGTTATTATCATATTTCCTTGTTTATGATAATCGTCTATTGTTCATGCTATAATTGTATTAATAGGAAAAAGTAATACATGTGTGAATAAATATATCACAATGTGTCCCTAGCAAGCCTCTAGTTGGCTAGCTCGTTGATCAATAGATGATCATGGTTTCCTGATGATGGGCATTGGATGTCATTGATAACGGGATCACATCATTAGGAGAATGATGTGATGGACAAGACCCAATCCTAAGGTATGTCTGGGCCTGATACGTCTCCAATGTATCTACTTTTCCAAACTCCTTTGCCCTTGTTTTGGACTATAATTTGCATGATTTGAATGGAACTAACCTGGACTGACGCTGTTTTCAGCAGAATTGCCTTGGTGTTATTTTTGTGCAGAAATCAAACTTCCCCAAACGTCCTGAAAATTTACGGGGAGCAGTTTTGGAAATATCAAAAATATCTGCGCCAAGTTCAACCTCAGGGGGTGGGCCAGTGGGCCACAAGCCCCTGCTCCGCCACCACCCCCTGGTGGCGGTGGGCAGGCTTGTGGGACCCACAGGCACCTGCCGCCCCCAACTCCAGCTCTATAAGTTGTCTTTCGTCCCAGAAAAAATAAAAAGAGAAGTTTTCGTCGCGTTTTCGATACGGAGGCATCGCCACCACTTGTTCTTCATCTGGAGGGCAGATCTGGAGTCCGTCTTGGGCTCCGAAGAGGGGAAATCGTTGCCATCGTCATTATCAACCTTCTTCCCTCTCCAATTCCATGAAGCTCTTCGTCGTTCGTGAGTAATCTATTCGTAGGCTCGCTGGGCGGTGATGAGTAGGATGAGATCTATCATGTAATCGAGTTAGTTTTTATGGGGATTGATCCCTAGTATCCACTATGTTCTGAGATTTGATGTTGCTACTACTTTTCCATGCTTAATGCTTGTCACTAGGGCCCGAGTGCCATGATTTCAGATCTGAAATTATTATGTTGTCACCAATATATGTGTGTTTTAGATCCGATCTTGCAAGTTGTAATTACCTACTATGTGTTATGACCCGGCAACCCCGGAGTGACAATAACCGGAACCACTCCCGGTGATGATCATAGTTTGAGGAGTTCATGTGTTCACCAAGTGCTAATGCGTTGGTCCGGTTCTTTATTAAAATGAGAACCTTAATATCCCGTAGTTTCCTTTTGGACCCCGCTGCCACGGGAGGGATGGACAATAGATGTCATGCAAGTTCTTTTCCCTAAGCACGTATGATGACACACGGAATGCATGCCTACATCACATTGACGAACGGGAGCCAGTCACATATCTCTCCGTGTTATAGCAGTTGCATGATGAATATCATCCAAACAAATCACCGACCCATTGCCTACGAGTTTCTCCTACTACTGCTGTTACTTGTCTTGCTCTGCTGCTGCTACTACTGTTTCTACTGTTGTTACCTGTCTTGCTCTGCTGCTGCTGCTACTACTGTTGCTACTGCTGTTACTTGTCTTACTCTGTTGCTGCTACTACTGTTGCTACTATTGTTACTTGTTTTGCTCTGCTGCTACTGTCACTTGCTACTGTTGCTACTTGCTACTGATGTCACTACTGTTGTTCCTTGCCACTGCTATTGCTCGTTACACTGCCGTTACTCGCTAATTTGCTGTTACTACTGTGCTTGCAGATACTAATCTTTTAGGTGTGGTTGAATCTGACAAATTCAGCTGCTAATACTTGAGAGTATACTCTCACCTCCCGACTGGTAAACCAACAAATTGGGTCGAATACTCTACCCTCGAAAACTGCTGCGAACCCACGCGTTGGTGGGCCATCAACAACATTCTTCCAGTTTCTTTGTCGGGAGTGCTATCAGCATTCTTCTGGTGCCGTTGTACGAGAAGGTTAGTTGTTATAAGCATTCGTCTAGCTAACGCCGGAGATTGTAGGATCAGCCCTTTTCTGGAGCCATTGCCAGGGAAGCACAGCTGACGTCAGCATTTTTCTGGCGCCGTTGTCGGGGAGGTATTTCTATATTCTCTGAGTTACTTGGGATTTATATCTGCTCATCACTATGAAGAATCTGAAGGATCCGAAGACCAAAGTCTTGCCCTTAACTACGAGGGGAGGTAAGGAATTGCCATCTAGCTCTGCACTTGATTCACCTTCAGTTATGAGTAAGTTTGCGACTTCACCTACTGCTAGAGATGTTAATGTTATGCTTGATACTATGCTTGATGATGCTATGCTTGATACTATGCTTGATTATGCTATGCTTGATACTATGCCTGATGATGCTATGCTTGATACTATGCCTGATATTGCTAGAGATGCTATGTCTGATACTGCTAGAGATGCTATGCTTGATACTGCTATGCCTGATGATGCTAGAGATGCTATTTTGCCTGATGATGCTATGCTTGATACTGCTAGAGATGCTCCTTTGCCTATTCCATTAGGAGTGTTCCTTGATGCTCATATTGCTAGAGTTACTGCCAATGCTCGTGATGCTTCTGAAATTGCCGATGCTATTGAGATAGAACCTGCTTTTGCTCCTGTTAGACCCAACTCTCCTAGATATGAATTGCCTGATATACCTGAGGGTTACGTTATGGAGGGAGACATAGCTGAGGATTTTCTTGCGTGTAAGGATGCCTATGACGCTGAGAAATAAATTCTCAAGTGGAAGGAAAAATCTTGGGAAGTTAGGATGAAAAATGATCCGAAGTTCGCCACTTCGCCTATCTTTGTCACCGATAAGGATTATGAATTCTCTGTCGACCCTGAGATAATCTCTCTAGTCGAATCTGATCCTTTTCACGGTTATGGGTCTGAGACGGTCATAGCCCATCTTGCCAAACTATCCAAAATAGCCATCCTTTTCACTAATGAGGAGAAGATCCGCCACTACTATATCCTTAAGTTGTATCCTTTCTCTCTAAAGGATGACGCTCAAGCCTGGTTCACCTCTCTTGCTCCTGGATGTGTGCGTAGTCCCCAGGAGATGGTCTATTACTTCTGTGAGAAATATTTCCCTGTCCATAAGAAGCAAGCTGCCTTGCAGGAAATATACAACTTTGCTCAACTCCAAGAAGAGAGTCTTCCACAAGCTTGGGGGAGGCTCGTCCAGCTACAAAAAACTTTGCCTAATCACCCTCTTAAGAAGAACGAGATACTTGATATCCTCTATAACGGACTTACCGATGCCTCTAGAGACCACCTAGATAGTTGTGCCGGTTGTGTTTTTAGGGAACGAACTGTAGAACAAGCTGAGACCCTGCTGAATAACCTCTTGATCAACGATAATGCTTGGACTATTCCTGAACCACCTCCTAAGACAACTCCTAAGAAAAGAGGTATTCTATTCCCCAGTCCCGAAGATATGCAAGAAGCCAAGAAATTTATGCAAGAGAAAGGCATTAGATCTGAAGATGTCAAAAATCTACCACCTATCGAAGAGATCAACGGTCTCGATAACCCGATACACGTAGTGGAAGTGAATTCTGTGCGTAGGTTTGATGAGAGTGATATTTCTTTTGATAAACCTGCTAGCCTATGCTTTGATGAATTTGACAACTTTGTTGCCAAACAACGGAGTTTCAATGATTTTGTTAGCAGACATTTGGAACAAAGTGCTCGTATGCTAAGTCATCTAAGTGCTTGTGTAGATAGAAATGTCAATGCTCTGAAGCTTCTGAGTAAACATGCCTCTATGATTACTACTCAGGTAGAACAAGTACTTAAAGCTCAGAATGACCTGCTCAATGAATTAAATGACAACTCTGTCAGAGTCATTACTAGAGGAGGCAAAATGACTGAGGAACCTTTGTATCCTGAAGGTCATCCTAAGAGAATTGATCAAGATTCTCAAGGAATCAATACAGATACACCTAGTCATCCTAAGGAGAAGAAGAAGGATGATAGAAACCTGCATGCCAGTTCACCAAATACTATCACACCTGAAGAACCTAATGATATTTCCGCGTCTGATGCAGAAACACAATCAGGGGATGAACATGAACCTGGTGACAATGTGGACATTGATGTTCATAATAATGCTCAACCTATCCATGATGAGGATGTGCAGATTGAACCTACGGTTAATCCTGATAATCCACAACCTAAGAGATACGACAAGAATGACTTTACTGCTAGGAAGCATGGTAAAGAAAGAGAGCCATGGGTTCAGAGACCTATGCCCTTTCCTCCTAAGCATCCAAGAAAAAGGATGATGAGGATTTTGAGCGCTTCGTTGAGATGATAAGACCCGTCTTTCTGCAGATGCGGTTAACTGATATGCTCAAGATGTCTCTGTATGCCAAGTACATGAAAGATATCGTGACTAATAAACGGAAGATACCACATCTTGAGATCTCCACCATGCTTGCCAATTACACTTTCAAAGGTGGAACTCCTAAGAAACTTGGTGATCCCGGAGTGCCCACTATACCTTGCTCCATTAAAGGAAACTACGTAAGAACTGCCTTATGTGACCTTGGAGCCGGTGTTAGTGTTATCTCGCTCTCTATTTATCGTCGACTTGACTTGGATAAGTTGACACCCACTGAAATTTCTCTGCAAATGGCCGACAAATCAACTGCTTTCCCTATCGGCATTTGCGAGGATGTGCCTGTTGTGGTTGCTAACACCACTATCTTAACAGACTTTGTTATCTTGGATCTTCCTTGGATCTTGCGAGGACAATACCATGGCTATCATCCTCGGAAGACCCTTTTTAAACAATGCAGGGGCTGTTATAGATTGCAACAAAGGCAATGTCACTTTCCATGTCAACGGTAATGAGCACACAGTGCACTTCCCGAAGAAACGATATCCAGTACATTGCATCAATGCTATCGAAAAGACTTCATCGATTCTTATTGGGAGTTTGAATGCCCTATTCCTCGTGTCAAGATGAAGTATGATTTGCTTGTTGGGGAGATCCATATCCCCATTGAGGTGACTTAGTGGCTATTCGAAAATTCTTCGTTCTCTCTTGCGATTCGAGAAGGTTTTGTCATAAGGACTTGATCAACCCCATTGACGAATTTCTTCCGATGACCATGAAACGGATGAATCAGAGAGTCGCATACCTCTGTTTTGAGTTTTCATTTTCTGTTGCTTAGAAGAAAAATGATGGAATTAGTTTAGTTTTTCCTGTTTTCTGTTTTAGCGTCCCGAAGAAAAATACCTCGAAATAAAAGTTCTCCGATGGTCCTGAAAATTTAGTATGATTTTGTGTGGAATTTTTGAAAATTTATGGGCCTGAGAGTGTTGGAATTATGCCCTAGAGGCAATAATAAATGTATAGTTATTATTATAATTCCTGTATCAAGATAATAGTTTATTATCCATGCTATAATTGTATTGAATGAAGACTCATTTACATGTGTGGATACATAGACAAAACACCGTCCCTAGCATGCCTCTAGTTGGCTAGACAGTTGATTGATGATAGTCAGTGTCTTCTGATTATGAACAAGGTGTTGTTGCTTGATAACTGGATCACGTCATTAGGATAATCACGTGATGGACTAGACCCAAACTAATAGACGTAGCATGTTGATTGTGTCATTTTGTTGCTACTGTTTTCTGCGTGTCAAGTATTTATTCCTATGACCATGAGATCATATAACTCACTGACACCGGAGGAATGCTTTGTGTGTATCAAACGTCGCAACGTAACTGGGTGACTATAAAGATGCTCTACAGGTATCTCCGAAGGTGTTAGTTGAGTTAGTATGGATCAAGACTGGGATTTGTCACTCCGTGTGACGGAAAGGTATCTCGGGGCCCACTCGGTAATACAACATCACACACAAGCCTTGCAAGCAATGTAACTTAGTGTAAGTTGCGGGATCTTGTATTACGGAACGAGTAAAGAGACTTGCCGATAAACGAGATTGAAATAGGTATGCGGATACTGACGATCGAATCTCGGGCAAGTAACATACCGAAGGACAAAGGGAATGACATACGGGATTATACGAATCCTTGACACAGAGGTTCAAACGATAAGATCTTCGTAGAATATGTAGGATCCAATATGGGCATCCAGGTCCCGCTATTGGATATTGACCGAGGAGTCTCTCGGGTCATGTCTACATAGTTCTCGAACCCGCAGGGTCTGCACACTTAAGGTTCGATGTTGTTTTATGCGTATTTGAGTTATGTGGTTGGTTGCCGAATGTTGTTCGGAGTCCCGGATGCGATCACGGACATCACGAGGGTTTCCGGAATAGTCCGGAAACGAAGATTGATATATAGGATGACCTCATTTGATTACCGGAAGGTTTTCAGAGTTACCGGGAATGTACCGGGAATGACGAATGGGTTCCGGGAGTTCACCGGGGGGGGGGGGGGCAACCCACCCCGGGGAAGCCCATAGGCTTTGGGGAGACACACCAGCCCTTAGTAGGATGGTGGGACAGCCCCAAAGGGGCCTATGCGCCAAGAGAAGGAAATCAAAGGAAAAGAAAAAAAAGGAGGGAGGAAGTGGGAAGGGAGGGGGACTCCTCCCACCAAACCAAGTCCAACTCGGTTTGGGGGGGGGGAGTCCTCCCCCCCTTGGCTCGGCCGACCCCTTGGGAGTCCCTTCGACCCCAAGGCAAGGTCCCCCTCCCTCCTCCTATATATATGGGGCTTTTAGGGCAGATTTGAGACGACTTTCTCATGGCTGCCCGACCACATACCTCCATAGTTTTTCCTCTAGATCGCGTTTCTGCGGAGGTCGGGCGGAGCCCTGCTGAGACGAGATCATCACCAACCTCCGGAGCGCCGTCACGCTGCCGGTGAACTCTTCTACCTCTCCGTCTCTCTTGCTGGATCAAGAAGGCCGAGATCATCGTCGAGTTGTACGTGTGCTGAACGCGGAGGTGTCGTCCGTTCGGTACTAGATCGTGGGACTGATCGCGGGATTGTTCGCGGGGCGGATCGAGGGACGTGAGGACGTTCCACTACATCAACCGCGTTCTCTAACGCTTCTGCTGTACGATCTACAAGGGTACGTAGATCACTCATCCCCTCTCGTAGATGGACATCACCATGATAGGTCTTCGTGCGCGTAGGAAAATTTTTGTTTCCCATGCGAAGTTCCCCAACAGTGGTATCAGAGCTAGGTTCATGCGTAGATGTCTTCTCAAGTAGAACACAAAAGGTTTTGTGGGCGGTGATGTGCGTTTTTCTGCCCTCCTTAGTCTTTTCTTGATTCCGCGGTATTGTTGGATTGAAGCGGCTTGGACCGACATTACTCGTACGCTTACGAGAGACTGGTTTCATCGTTACGAGTAACCCCCTTTGCTCAAAGATGACTGGCAAGTGACGGTTTCTCCAACTTTAGTTGAATCGGATTTGACCGAGGAGGTCCTTGGATGAGGTTAAATAGCAACTCATATATCTCCGTTGTGGTGTTTGCGTAAGTAAGATGCGATCCTACTAGATACCCTTGGTCACCACGTAAAACATGCAACAACAAAATTAGAGGACGTCTAACTTGTTTTTGCAGGGTATGATTGTGATGTGATATGGCCAACGATGTGATGTGATATATTGGATGTATGAGATGATCATGTTGTAATAGAAATATCGACTTGCACGTCGATGGTACGGCAACCGGCAGGAGCCATAGGGTTGTCTTTATACTAACATATGTGCTTGCAGATGCGTTTACTATTTTGCTAGGATGTAGCTTTAGTAGTAATAGCATAAGTAGCACGACAACCCCGATGGCAACACGTTGATGGATGATCATGGTGTGGCGCCGGTGACAAGAAGATCGTGCCGGTGCTTTGGTGATGGAGATCAAGAAGCACGTGATGATGGCCATATCATGTCGCTTATGAATTGCATGTGATGTTAATCCTTTTATGCACCTTATTTTGCTTAGAATGACGGTAGCATTATGAGGTGATATCTCACTAAAATTTCAAGACGAAATTGTGTTCTCCCCGACTGTGCACCGTTGCTACAGTTCGTCGTTTCGAGACACCACGTGATGATCGGGTGTGATAGACTCAACGTTCACATACAACGGGTGCAAAACAGTTGCGCACGCGGAACACTCGGGTTAAGCTTGACGAGCCTAGCATGTGCAGACATGGCCTCGGAACACATGAGACCGAAAGGTCGATCATGAATCATATAGTTGATATGATTAGCATAGGGATGCTTACCACTGAAACTATACTCAACTCACGTGATGATCGGACTTGGGATAGTGTAAGTGGATCATGAACCACTCAAATGACTAGAGAGATGTACTTTTTGAGTGGGAGTTTAGCATATAATTTGATTAAGTTGAACTCTAATTATCTTGAACATAGTCTAAGTCCACTTTGAATATATTTGTGTTGTAGATCATGGCTCACGCTAGTGTCATCCTGAATTTTAATATGTTCCTAGAGAAAGCTAAGTTGAAAGATGATGGAAGCAACTTTGTAGACTGGGCTCGTAATCTTAAGCTAATCTTACAAGCTGGAAAGAAGGATTATGTCCTTAATGCTGCGCTAGGAGATGAACCACCGGCTACGGCTGATCAGGATGTTAAGAACGCTTGGTTAGCGCGTAAGGAGGACTACTCAATAGTTCAATGTGCAGTCTTGTATGGCTTAGAACCGGGACTTCAACGTCGCTTTGAGCGTCATGGAGCATTTGAGATGTTCCAGGAGTTGAAGTTTATCTTTCAGAAGAACGCCCGGATCGAGAGGTATGAGACCTCCGATAAATTCTATGCTTGCAAGATGGAGGAAAACTCGTCTGTCAGTGAACATGTGCTCAAAATGTCTGGGTACTCAAACCGTCTGGCTGAACTGGGGATTGAACTCCCGCAAGAAGCTATCACTGACAGAATCCTTCAATCACTGCCGCCAAGCTATAAAGGCTTTGTGTTGAACTACAACATGCAAGGGATGAACAAGTCTCCCGGCGAGTTGTTTGCGATGCTGAAAGTCGCAGAGTCTGAACTCCGTAAAGAGCATCAAGTGTTGATGGTGAGAAAGACCACTAGTTTCAAGAGAAACGGCAAAGGAAAGAAGGGCAATTCGAAGAAGAGCGGCAAGCCTGTTGCCAATCCGCCGAAGAAACCCAAAGCTGGACCTGAGCCTGAAACAGAGTGCTTCTATTGCAAGGGTATGGGTCATTGGAAGCGCAATTGCCCCAAGTATCTGGCAGATAAGAAGGCGGGCAAAGAAAAATCAGGTATATTTGATATACATGTTATTGATGTGTACTTAACCGGCTCTCGTAGTAGTGCCTGGGTATTTGATACCGGTTCTGTTGCTCACATTTGCAACTCGAAGCAGGAACTGCGGAATAGACGAAGGCTGGCGAAAGACGAAGTGACAATGCGCGTAAGAAACGGTTCCAAGGTTGATGCAATCGCCGTCGGCACAGTGTCACTTCAGCTACCATCGGGATTAGTGATGAACTTAAATCATTGTTATTTAGTGTCTGCGTTGAGCATGAACATTATATCTGGATCTTGTTTATTGCGAGACGGTTACTCTTTTAAGTCTGAGAATAATGGTTGTTCTATTTCTATGAGTTACATCTTTTATGGTCATGCACCGAATGTGAGAGGATTGTTCATATTGAATCTTGATAGCGATACGCATATACATAACATTGAGACCAAAAGAGTTAGAGTAAACAATGATAGCGCCATATTTTTGTGGCACTGCCGCTTGGGTCATATTGGTGTAAAGCGCATGAAGAAACTCCATGCTGATGGACTTTTGGAGTCACTTGACTTTGATTCACTTGACACGTGCGAACCATGCCTCATGGGCAAGATGACTAAGACTCCGTTCTCCGGAACAATGGAGCGTGCAAGTGACTTGTTGGAAATCATACATACCGATGTGTGTGGTCCAATGAGCGTGGAGGCACGCGGCGGGTATCATTATTTTCTCACCTTCACTGACGATTTAAGTAGATATGGTTATGTCTACTTGATGAAGCACAAGTCTGAAACATTTGAAAAGTTCAAGCAATTTCAGAGTGAAGTGGAAAATCATCGTAACAAGAAGATCAAGTTCCTACGGTCTGATCGTGGGGGTGAATATCTGAGTTTCGAGTTTGGTGCTCACTTAAGACAATGTGGAATTGCTTCACAGTTAACACCGCCTGGAACACCACAGCGTAATGGTGTGTCCGAACGTCGTAATCGTACTTTGTTAGAGATGGTGCGATCTATCATGTCTCTTACTGATTTGCCGTTATCGTTTTGGGGTTATGCATTAGAAACAGTTGCGTTCACTTTAAATAGGGCACCATCAAAATCCGTTGAGACGACACCATACGAACTGTGGTATGGCAAAATACCAAAGTTGTCGTTTCTTAAAGTTTGGGGATGTGATGCTTATGTCAAAAAGCTTCAGCCTGAAAAGCTGGAACCCAAAGAGGAAAAATGTGTCTTCATAGGTTACCCAAAAGAGACAGTTGGGTACACCTTCTATCTCAAATCCGAGGGCAAAGTGTTTGTTGCTAAGAAAGGAACTTTTCTCGAGAAGGAGTTTCTCTCGAGAGAATTGAGTGGGAGGAAGATAGAACTTGACGAGGTTGTCGAACCTCTCATCCCTCTGGATGGTGGCGCAGGGCAAGGGGAAACCTCTGTCATTGCGACGCCGGTTGAGGAGGAAGTTAATGATGATGATCATGAAACTCTAGTTCAAGTTTCTGTTGAACCACGCAGGTCGACGAGATCACGCGCTGCTCCAGAGTGGTACGGTAATCCCGTCTTATCAATCATGTTGTTAGACAACAATGAACCTGCAAATTATGAAGAAGCAATGGTGGGCCCAGATTCCAACAAATGGCTAGAAGCCATGAAATCCGAGATAGGATCCATGTATGAGAACAAAGTGTGGACTTTGGAGATACTACCTGAGGGCCGCAAGGCTATTCAGAACAAATGGATCTTTAAGAAGAAGACGGACGCTGACGGTAATGTGACCGTTTATAAAGCTCGACTTGTGGCAAAGGGTCTTTCACAAGTTCCAGGAGTTGACTACGATGAGACCTTCTCACCCGTAGCGATGCTTAAGTCCGTCAGAATCATGTTAGCAATAGCTGCATTTTTCGATTATGAAATCTGGCAGATGGATGTCAAAACGGCGTTCCTTAACGGTTTACTTAAGGAAGAGTTGTATATGATGCAACCCGAAGGTTTTGTCGATCCTAAAAATGCTGACAAGGTGTGCAAGCTCCAGCGATCCATTTATGGACTGGTGCAAGCATCTCGGAGTTGGAACAAACGCTTTGATGAGGTGATCAAAGCATTTGGGTTTATACAAGTGGTTGGAGAATCTTGTATTTACAAGAAAGTGAGTGGGAGCTCTGTGGCGTTTCTAATATTACATATGGATGACATATTACTGATTGGAAACAACGTAGAGTTTTTGGAGAGCATAAAAGGTTACTTGAATAAAAGTTTCTCTATGAAGGACCTGGGAGAAGCTGCTTACATTCTAGGCATTAAGATCTATAGGGATAGATCGAAGCGCCTGATAGGACTTTCACAAAGCACATACCTTGATAAAGTTTTGAAGAGGTTCAAAATGGAACAGTCCAAGAAAGGGTTCTTGCCAGTTTTACAAGGTACGAGATTGAGTAAGACTCAGTGCCCAGCAACTGATGAAGATAGAGATCATATGCGCTCCGTCCCCTATGCTTCAGCCATAGGTTCTGTCATGTATGCGATGTTGTGCACTAGACCGGATGTTAGCCTGGCCATAAGTATGGCAGGTAGGTTCCAGAGTAATCCAGGAGTGGATCACTGGACAGCGGTCAAGAATATCCTGAAGTACCTGAAAAGGACTAAGGAGATGTTTCTCGTGTATGGAGGTGACGAAGAGCTCGCCGTAAAAGGTTACGTCGATGCAAGCTTTGACACAGATCCGGACGACTCTAAGTCGCAAACCAGATACGTATTTATTCTTAATGGGGGTGCAGTAAGCTGGTGCAGTTCCAAGCAAAGCGTCGTAGCAGATTCTACATGTGAAGCGGAGTACATGGCTGCCTCGGAGGCGGCTAAGGAGGGTGTCTGGATGAAGCAGTTCATGACGGATCTTGGAGTGGTGCCAAGTGCACTGGATCCAATAACCTTGTTCTGTGACAACACTGGTGCCATTGCCTTAGCAAAGGAACCAAGGTTTCACAAGAAGACCAGACACATCAAACGACGCTTCAACCTCATCCGCGACTACGTCGAGGAGGAGGACGTAAATATATGCAAAGTGCACACGGATCTGAATGTAGCAGACTCGCTGACTAAACCTCTTCCACGGCCAAAACATGATCGACACCAGAACTGTATGGGTGTTAGATTTATTACAATGTAATTCACATGGTGATGTGAGGGCTAGATTATTGACTCTAGTGCAAGTGGGAGACTGTTGGAATTATGCCCTAGAGGCAATAATAAATGTATAGTTATTATTATAATTCCTGTATCAAGATAATAGTTTATTATCCATGCTATAATTGTATTGAATGAAGACTCATTTACATGTGTGGATACATAGACAAAACACCGTCCCTAGCATGCCTCTAGTTGGCTAGACAGTTGATTGATGATAGTCAGTGTCTTCTGATTATGAACAAGGTGTTGTTGCTTGATAACTGGATCACGTCATTAGGAGAATCACGTGATGGACTAGACCCAAACTAATAGACGTAGCATGTTGATCGTGTCATTTTGTTGCTACTGTTTTCTGCGTGTCAAGTATTTATTCCTATGACCATGAGATCATATAACTCACTGACACCGGAGGAATGCTTTGTGTGTATCAAACGTCGCAACGTAACTGGGTGACTATAAAGATGCTCTACAGGTATCTCCGAAGGTGTTAGTTGAGTTAGTATGGATCAAGACTGGGATTTGTCACTCCGTGTGACGGAAAGGTATCTCGGGGCCCACTCGGTAATACAACATCACACACAAGCCTTGCAAGCAATGTAACTTACTGTAAGTTGCGGGATCTTGTATTACGGAACGAGTAAAGAGACTTGCCGGTAAACGAGATTGAAATAGGTATGCGGATACTGAC
This sequence comes from Hordeum vulgare subsp. vulgare, assembly GCF_904849725.1. Lineage (NCBI taxonomy): Eukaryota > Viridiplantae > Streptophyta > Magnoliopsida > Poales > Poaceae > Hordeum > Hordeum vulgare. The sequence goes on along the minus strand of NC_058524.1, from coordinate 240,813,161 downwards.
GATCGAATCTCGGGCAATTAACATACCGAAGGACAAAGGGAATGACATACGGGATTATACGAATCCTTGACACTGAGGTTCAAACGATAAGATCTTCGTAGAATATGTAGGATCCAATATGGGCATCCAGGTCCCGCTATTGGATATTGACCGAGGAGTCTCTCGGGTCATGTCTACATAGTTCTCGAACCCGCGGGGTCTGCACACTTAAGGTTCGATGTTGTTTTATGCGTATTTGAGTTATATGGTTGGTTACCGAATGTTGTGCGGAGTCCCGGATGAGATCACGGACGTCACGAGGGTTTCCGGAATAGTCCGGAAACGAAGATTGATATATAGGATGACCTCATTTGATTACCGGAAGGTTTTCGGAGTTACCGGGAATGTACCGGGAATGACGAATGGGTTTCGGGAGTTCACCGGAGGGGGGGCAACCCACCCCGGGGAAGCCCATAGGCTTTGGGGAGACACACCAGCCCTTAGTAGGCTGGTGGGACAGCCCCAAAAGGTCCTATGCGCCAAGAGAAGGAAATCAAAGGAAAAGAAAAAAAAAGGAGGGAGGAAGTGGGAAGGGAGGGGGACTCCTCCCACCAAACCAAGTCCAACTCGGTTTGGGGGGGGAGTCCTCCCCCCCTTGGCTCGGCCGACCCCTTGGGAGTCCCTTGGACCCCAAGGCAAGGTCCCCCTCCCTCCTCCTATATATATGGGGCTTTTAGGGCAGATTTGAGACGACTTTCTCACGGCTGCCCGACCACATACCTCCATAGTTTTTCCTCTAGATCGCGTTTCTGCGGAGCTCGGGCGGAGCCCTGCTGAGACGAGATCATCACCAACCTCCGGAGCGCCGTCACGCTGCCGGAGAACTCTTCTACCTCTCCGTCTCTCTTGCTGGATCAAGAAGGCCGAGATCATCGTCGAGCTGTACGTGTGCTGAACGCGGAGGTGCCGTCCGTTCGGTACTAGATCGTGGGACTGATCGCGGGATTGTTCGCGGGGCGGATCGAGGGACGTGAGGACGTTCCACTACATCAACCGCGTTCTCTAACGCTTCTGCTGTACGATCTACAAGGGTACGTAGATCACTCATCCCCTCTCGTAGATGGACATCACCATGATAGGTCTTCGTGCGCGTAGGAAAACTTTTGTTTCCCATGCGACGTTCCCCAACAGAGAGCTGGTGGGCCTGACCAGTGGGCCACAAGCCGCCCACCGCCACCTACCCCCCCTGGTGGTGGGGTGCAAGCTTGTGGGGCCCACAGGCATCCCCTCCACTCACTCCAGCTCCCAGCCTCTTCTTACACCTCCAGAAGAAATTGTTTCGCAGCTTAAACCCGTGTTCTTGCCCATTTGGCTGTGATTTTCGATCTCCTTGCTCAAAGCACCATTCTTCGAACTGTTTTGGGGAAATTACTCCTTGGTAAGTGACTCCTCCATTGGTCCAATTAGTTTTTGCTCTAGTGCTTTATCCTTCGTGAATTCTTGCTACCTTGGTGACCCTGTTCTTGAGCTATAAATGTTGATTTTAGCTGGTTCCAAGTAGTTTTAGCGCGTGATACGGTCTCTAGGCACTAGTAGGAGTAGTTGCTACAAGTTGGGTTGATTCTTGTTCACTTTTCTTTCGAAGTCTCTTAAAATTTCAGAATTTTTCAGAGCTAGAAAAAGGAAAAGATGAGGAGGTTCTTGAGAGGCTCTTCAAGCCGTAACCACAAGGAGGATGAGAAGAACCACCCCAAGTACGTAGTCCCTCGTGTCACAGAAGTTCGAGCATGCGAGTGGCCAAGTGATGGATTTTTGCACGTCGCCGGACTTTATGAAGACTTTTATTACTTGGTGGAGAACGCAGGTCTTACTGCGTTCGTTGAAGATAAGTGCCCACAATATCTCCTCCTCACCAATATTTTTGTTCAAAGCTTCAACTTTTATCCGAGGAAGAATCCTCCCATGGTCGAGTTCATGATATACGATGTCCCCCAGTGCATGATGCTGCAGGATTTTTGCAATGTATGCAAATTACCTTATGTTGGGGATATCCGTGACCCTCGTCCACGGGACTTGGAGGATTTCATTGGTAATATTGATGTTGGAGAGGAGAGAGGAGTGTCTCGCGCTAGAATTGCTAGCATACATTTTCCTGTGCTTCGGTACTTCTCACTATTTGTGGGAAAATGTTTGATTGATCGTGGGGAGGCTGGATCACTTAGTTCTCCAGACATTGCGGTTTTGCGCGAAGGCCTTTATAACAATAAGACTTATAGCTTGGGTGCTATAGTAGCTCAACGGTTGAACCTGAACCGTTCTAAAGGTGTCGTCTATAGAGGTATCTATGCTACCCGTCTTGCCACACACTTTGAGATACCCATTAGACTGGGAGAGGAAGGAGAGATGCTTCTCCCTGAGAGATATCTGCATTATGATAGCATGGTTCACCATGATTTTCTGGATAGATATGCTAGTAGACGGATGATTTATAACCCGGTGTTTAGTCAGGGTACTCGAGAGACTATTACTTTGCCTGCTCCTTCTTTGTTTGATCTTCATGCAGGTAGGTACACTATTATGCCCGCGGACATCTACGCATATTGGGGCTTGGCCCAACCACAGGCGCCCGTGCCCGAGCCGCCACTCGAGTACCAGACGCCAGTTTATCAGTGGGAGCCAGAGGAGCTCACACAGCAGTGGCATCCATAGTCTGCTCTAGAGTATCCTGGAGCTGGTTATTTCCCACCTTGGGAGTAGACCAAGCTAGGCCAAAAGCCTAAGCTTGGGGGAGTACGTGTTCTCACCGACTCTACATTCATGCTTATGCTTTCACCTTGTTAGCCGGTGTTTACACTTTGCCACTGTATTATCCATGCTAGTTTCTTTTCGTTTTCTTGTTTTTCTTGTTTTGTGTCCTTTTGAGAAAACCCGAAAAGATTTTTCTTTCTTCTTTTGCTTGTTGGGAGCTTTCCCGTGTAAATAGTTTTCTTTTTCTTTGTGTCAAGGTAGAAGATATTGGTTACAATGCTTAGTGGTTCTTACGTGCTTACCTGTTTAGCTTTCAAAGACCCATATTATTTTGTCTTCTCCTTTGTGTTTGCCTGCAGATTCGGCTTAGTCCAATGCGCTTATTATCGTTTCCATCGTTCGATCATGCAAATGAAAGGCAACAACGATGATATATGATGAAGTGACTGAGACTGAAAAGCTGGTATGAACTCTATCTATTTTGTTTTTGTAATATGACTAGCTTGTCGACCCAGATTTAGCTTTGTTGTGAGAGAACCATGTTTGCAATGACAACTTAGAGATCATAGTTTCCGATGCCATGCTTATTTAGCTGAGAGCTTATAATGGTTTGTCTTGATTGCCAACATAGATTTTGAGATGACTATGATGTAGTATGATAGGATGGTATTCTCCTTTGAATGTTTCAAGTGGCTTGACTTGGCGCATGTTCATGCATGTAGTTGAACCAAAATCAACATAGCCTCTATGATGTTCGTATTCGTGGTGATTTATATCATGTTCATGCTTGCATTCAATGTTAGTCAAACTCATTGCATCTTGATGACCGTTGTCGCTCTCTAGTTGGTCGCTTCCCAGTCTTTTGCTAGCCTTCACTTGTACTAAGCGGGAATACTGCTTGTGCATCCACTTCCATAAACCCAAAAGTTTTTCCATGAGAGTCCACCATACCTACCTTTTTGCGGTTTCTGTCTGTCGTTCCAAGTAAATTTGCATCTGCCATTCTCTAAACCTTCAAGAAATAAATCTGTTTTGCATGCCCGAACCGCTCATGTGGTGACAGAGGGCTATTGGTATCTTCCATGCTAGGAGTGTTATCCTCGACAAGTCTTTATTCACAGTCCTTCACGAGAAAGGGGCCGGTATTTGGGATGCCCAGTTCCATGCTTAAATCGAAAACATAACTGTAAAACAAGACCCCCCCCCCCCCCGGATTGATATTTGTATGGACGGTACCCAAGAATTCGGCTAGCCGTGGAGTGTGATTGATTGGTGGTGGGGGAGTTAAAACTTTACTTTTCTGTTTGGGAACCGCCTATAGCATGAGTAGCATGGAATATATTGAGAACTCTTGGTCATTGCGTTGACAATGAAAGCATGCCACCCAAAATTATTATCTCTGTTTTCAAAGCTTGAGCTCTGGCACCTGTGCAAATCAATGCTTCCCTCTGTGAAGGTCCTGTCTATTTATTTTCCTGTTGAGTCATCCTCCTCTTATATAAGCACCAATTAGAGAGCACCTCTGTCATTTTTATGCTTTGCTTTTGATTGATATTGAGTATGACTATGACTGGATCTTCGTTGCTATGAATTACAATGTTTAGTCAGCCCTTGATCTTTGAAAGTGCTCTGCATTTATGTTTTGCGGTCTCAGAAAGAGCTAGCGAGATACCACCTATTCATATTGCTTCATGCTTGTTTTGATTGAAGTGTTGGTATTTGAAACTCATTATTATTTGCTCGTTAGCTGACTATGCCATTGATATTAGTTTACCGTGAGACCTTTGTGTCATTTGCTTATGTGGTTAACTTGTGATCTTCCTGAAATTCTGGTTATGAGTTAGACATAGTTGCAACAACAAGATCAAATAGAGTTTGTCAAAGTTTTTCTTTCTCTCTCAGTTTGTCAACTGGGTTGCTTGAGGACAAGCAAGGTTTTAAGCTTGGGGGAGTTGATACGTCTCCAACGTATCTACTTTTCCAAACTCTTTTGCCCTTCTTTTGGACTATAATTTGCATGATTTGAATGGAACTAACCTGTACTGACGCTGTTTTCAGCAGAATTGCCTTGGTGTTATTTTTGTGCAGAAATCAAAGTTCTCCAAACGTCCTGAAAATTTACGGGGAGCAGTTTTGGAAAATACCAATAATATCTGCGCCAAGTTCCACCTCAGGGGGTGGGCCAGTGGGCCACAAGCCCCTGCTCCGCCACCACCACCCTGGCAGCGATGGGCAGGCTTGTGGGGCCCACAAGAACCTGCCGCCCCCAACTCCAGCTCTATAAGTTGTCTTTCGTCCCAGAAAAAATAAAAAGAGAAGTTTTCATCGCGTTTTCGATACGGAGGCGCCGCCACCACCTGTTCTTCATCTGGAGGGCAGATCTAGAGTCCGTCTTGGGCTCCGGAGAGGGGAAATCGTCGCCATCGTAATCATCAACCTTCTTACTTCTCCAATTCCATGAAGCTCTTCGTTGTTCGTGAGTAATCTATTCGTAGGCTCGGTGGGCAGTGATGAGTAGGATGAGATCTATCATGTAATCGAGTTAGTTTGGATGGGGATTGATCAATAGTATCCACTATGTTCTGAGATTTGATGTTGCTACTACTTTGCCATGCTTAATGCTTGTCACTAGGGCCCGAGTGCCATGATTTCAGATCTGAAATTATTATGTTGTCACCAATATATGTGTGTTTTAGATCCGATCTTGCAAGTTGTAGTTACCTACTATGTGTTATGACCCGGCAACCCCGGAGTGACAATAACCGGAACCACTCCCGGTGATGATCATAGTTTGAGGAGTTCATGTGTTCACCAAGTGCTAATGCGTTGGTCCGGTTCTTTATTAAAAGGAGAACCTTAATATCCTGTAGTTTCCTTTTGGACCTCGCTGCCACGGGAGGGATGGACAATAGATGTCATGCAAGTTCTTTTCCCTAAGCACGTATGACGACACACGGAATGCATGCCTACATCACATTGACGAACGGGAGCTAGCCACATATCTGTCCATGTTATAGTTGTTGCATGATTAATATCATCCAAACAAATCACCGACCCATTGCCTACGAGTTTGTCCTACTACTGCTGTTACTTGTCTTGCTCTGTTGCTGCTACTACTGTTGATACCGTTGTTACTTGTCTTGCTCTGCTGCTGCTGCTACTACTGTTGCTACTGCTATTACTTTTCTTGCTCTGCTGCTGCTACTACTGTTGCTACTATTGTTACTTGTTTTGCTCTGCTGCTACTGTTGCTTGCTACTGTTGCTACTTGCTACTGCTGTCACTACTGCTGTTCCTTGCCACTGCTATTGCTCGTTACACTGCCGTTACTTGCTAATTTGCTGTTACTACTGTGCTTGCAGATACTAATCTTTCACGTGTGGTTGAATCTGACAAATTCAGCTGCTAATACTTGAGAGTATACTCTCACCTCCCGACTGGTAAACCAACAAATTGGGTCGAATACTCTACCCTCGAAAACTGTTGCGAACCCACGCGCTGGTGGGCCATCAACAACATTCTTCCAGTTTCTTTGCCGGAGTGCTATCAGCATTCTTCTGGTGCCGTTGCAGGAGAAGGTTAGTTGTTATAAGCATTCGTCTAGCTAACGCCAGAGATTGCAGGATCAACCCTTTTCTGGAGCCATTGCCAGGGAAGCACAGTTGACGTCAGGGCCCACTCGGTAGAACATCATCATAATGAGCTCAATGTGACTAAGGAGTTAGTCATGGGATGATGTGCTACGGAACGAGTAAAGATACTTACCGGTAACGAGATTGAACAAGGTATAGGGATACCGACGATCGAATACGGGCAAGTTCTATACCGACACACACAGGGAATTATATACGAGATTGATTGAATCCTTGACATCGTGGTTCATTCGATGAGATCATCGCGGAACATGTGGGAGCCACCATGGTTATGCAGACCCCGCTGATGGTTATTGACCGGAGAGGTGTCTCAGTCATGTCTGCATGCCTTCCGAACCCGTAGGGACTACACAATTAAGGTTCGATGACGCTAGGGTTATAGCGAATTGTTAATACGAGGTTACCGAAGGTTTTTCGGAGTCTCGAATGAGATCCCGGACATCACGAGGAACTCCGGAATGGACTGGAGGTAAAGATTGATATAGGATGGATGGGTTTGGATGCCGAAAATGTTTCGGGCACCACCGGCAACGTGTCGGGACCACCGGAAGGGTTCCAGAGGCCCACCGGGAGGGGCCACCAGCCCCGGGAGGCTACATGGGCCAAGTGTGAGAGGGAACCAGCCCCTGGGTGGGCTGGTGCGCCCCTCTTACCCAACCCAAGGCGCCAAGAGAGGGAAGGGGGGAACCCTAAGTCAGGTGGGCCTTAGGCCCACCAGGGGGTGAGGCACCCCCTCCTCCCCTCATGGCCGCCACCTCCTGGCACCATCTAGGGCTGCCGCACCCCTTAGGGGTGGGAACCCTAAGGGGGGATCCACCCTCCCCTTCCCCCTATATATAGTGTGGGTTTTGGCCATTGGAGACACGACAATTTCTCTCTCTCTCGGCGCAGCCATGTCTCTCTTCTTCCTCCTCTCCCACGGTGCTTGGTGAAGCCCTGCCGGGAGACCTCATCCCTCCATCGCCACCAGGCCGTCGTGCTGCCGGAGCTCTTCCCCAACCTCTCCCTCCTCCTTGCTGGATCAAGGTGCGGGAGATGTCACCGGGCTGTACGTGTGTTGAGCGCGGAGGTGTCGTGGTTCGACACTAGATCGGAATCACACCATGATCTGAATCGTAGCGAGTCCGACTCCATCAACCTCGTTCTAGCAATGCTTCCGCTTAGCGATCTTCAAAGTTATGAAGATGCTCTCAACCCTCTCTCGTTGCTGGTTCTCCATAGGAAGATCGGAATATGGCGTCGGAATTTTTTTTAATTTTGCTACGTTACCCAACAGTGGTATCAGAGCCAGGTTTTCTATGTGTAGATTCTTTGCACGAGTAGAACACAAAAGGTTGTGGGCGCTGATTTTGTCAATTGCTTGCCGCTACTAGTCTTATTCTTTTCCAGCGGTATTGTGGGATGAAACGGCCCGGACCGACCTTACACGTACGCTTACGTGAGATAGGTTCCACCGGCTAACTTGCACACGGTGCATAAGGTGGCTAGCGGGTGTCTACCTCTCCCACTCTAGTCGGATTGGATTTGATGAAAAGGGTCCTTATGAAGGGTAAATAGCTTTGGCATATCATTGTTGTGGCTGTCACGTAGGTAAGAAGGCGTTCTTGCTAGAAACCCAAATCAGCCACGTAAAACTTGCAACAACAATTAGAGGGCATCTAATTTGTTTTTGCAGGGATTGACATGTGATGTGATATGGCCAAAGGATGTGATGTTACATGTGTGATGTATGAGATGATCATGTTCTTGTAATAGGATTCATGACTTGCATGTCGATGAGTATGACAACCGGCAGGAGTCATAGGAGTTGTCTTAATTTATTATATGAGATGCAACGCCATGTGTTTACTACTTTTACTTCATTGCTAACGGTTAGTTGTAGTAGTAGTACTAGTTAGCATGACAACTTCACGGAGACACAATGATGGAGATCATGGTGTCACGCCGGTGATGATGATGATCATGTGATGCCCGAAGATGGAGATCGAAGGATCAAAGATGACAATGGCCATATCATGTCACTATATGATTGCATGTGATGTTTATCATGTTTTTTCATCTTATTGCTTAGAACGACGGTAGCATAATAAGATGATCCCTCATAAAATTTCGAGAATGTATTCCCCTAAAGTGTGCACCATTGCGAAGGATCGTTGTCTCGAAGCACCACGTGATGATCCGGTGTGATAGATTCTAACGTTCGCATACAATTGGTGTAAGCCAGATTTACACACGCGAAACACTTAGGTAGACTCGACGATCCTAGCATGTACAGACATGGCCTCGAATACGAGAGACCGAAAGTTCGAACATGAGTCGTATGGTTGAATACGATGAGCATGAAGATGCTTACCATCGACGACTAGTCCGTCTCACGTGATGATTGGACACGGGTTAGTCGACATGGATCATGCAACACTTAGATGACTAGAGGGATGTCGATTTAAGTGGGAGTTCATGCATAATTTGATTAAATGAACTTAATTATCATGAACTTAGTCTAAAAGTTGTCTTTACAAATATTGTAGATGCAATGGCCAATGCACTTGTCAACCTCAATTTCAACGCGTTCCTAGAGAAAAACAAGCTGAAAGATGATGGTAGCAACTATGCGGACTGGGTCCGCAACTTGAAGCTCATCCCCATTGCATCCAAGAAGGCTTATGTCCTTGATGCACCGCTAGGTGACCCTCCTTCTCCCGCGGCAGCCCAAGATGTTTAGAACGTCTCGCAAGTGCGGAGTGATGACTACTCTCTGGTTAGGTGTGGCATGCTATACAATTTAGAACCAGGGCTCCAAAGGCGTTTTGAGCAAGACAGAGCATATGAGATGTTCCAGGACCTAAGGCTAGTTTTTCAAGCTCATGCCTGGGTCGAGAGATATGAATTCTCCTATAAGTTATTTAGCTGCAAGATGGAGGAGAACAGTTCTGTTAGTGAGCATATTCTCAGAATGTCTGGGTTGCACGGTCGTGTGACTCAGCTTGGAGTCGAACTTTTGGATGACGCTGTAATTGACAGAATCCACCAGTCTCTCCCACCAAGCTACAATGGTTTTGTGCTGAACTACAACATGCAAGGGATGGAGAAGACCATTCCCGAGTTGTACTCGATGCTGAAGTATGCAGAAGTAGAAGTCAAGAAAGAGCATCAAGTGTTGATGGTCAATAAGACCACCAGTTTCAAGAAGGGCAAGGGTACAAAGAACTTCAAGAAAGATGGCAAAGCCGTTGCCACGCCTAGTAAGCCAGATGCCGGGAAGAAGAAAAATAATGGACCCAAGCCTGAGACTGGGTGCTTCTATTGCAAGGGAAACGGTCGCTGGAAGCGGAACTGCCCCAAGTACTTAGCGGATAAGAAGGCCGACAACGTCAAAGGTATATGTGATATACATTTTATTAGTGTGTACCTTACCAGCGCTCGTAGTAGCTACTGGGTATTTGATACCGGTGCTACTGCTCACATTTGCAACTCAAAGCAGGAACTGCGGAATAAACAGAGGCTAGCCAAGGACGAGGTGACGATGCACGTCGGGAATGGCTCCAAGGTCGATGTGATCGCCGTCGGCATGCTGCCTCTACATCTACCTTCGGGATTAGTTTTAAACCTTAATAATTGTTATTTAGTACCACCTTTAAGCATGAACATTGTATCAGGGTCTTGCTTAATGCGAGAAGGCTACTCATTTAAGTCATAGAATAATGGTTGTTCTATTTATATGAGTGATATGTTTTATAGTCATGCTCCGCTGGTGAATGTGTTATTCTTGATGAATCTCGATTGTGATGTTACACATATTCATAGTGTGAATACGAAAAGATGTAAGGTTGATAATGATAGTCCCACAGACTTGTGGCACTGTCGCCTTGGTCATATCGGTGTCAAGCGCATGAAGAAACTTCATACTGATGGACTGTTAGAGTCTCTTTACTTTGAATCATTTGACACATGCGAAGCGTGCCTCATGGGCAAGATGACTAAGACTCCATTCTCAGGAATAATGGAGAGAGAAACAGACTTATTGGAAATAATACATACTGATGTGTGTGGTCCAATGAATGTTGAGGCTCGTGGTGGCTATCGTTATGTTCTCACTCTCACCGATGATTTGAGTAGGTATGGATATATCTACTTGATGAAGCACAAGTCTGAAACATTTGAAAAGTTCAAGGAATTTCAGAGTGAGGTTGAGAATCAATGTGACAAGAAAATAAAGTGTCTACGATCTGATCGTGGAGGAGAATATTTGAGTCACGAGTTTGGCACACGCCTAAGGAAATGTGGAATTGTTTCACAACTGATGCCGCCTCGCACACCGCAACGTAACGGAGTGTCTGAACATCATAATCGCACTTTATTAGATATGGTACGATCTATGATGTCTCTTACCGAATTACCTATCAATTTGGGGATACACATTGGAAACTGCAGCATTCACTTTAAATAGGGCACCGTCTAAATCCGTTGAGATGACACCGTATGAATTATGGTTTGGCAAGAAACCTAAGCTGTCGTTTCTAAAAGTTTGGGTCTGCGATGCTTATGTGAAGAAACTTCAACCAGAAAAGCTGGAACCCAAAGCGGAGAAATGTGTATTCATAGGATACCCTAAGGAAACTATTGGGTATACCTTCTATCTCTGATCCGAAGGTAAAATCTTTGTTGCTAAGATCCTTTCTAGAGAAAGAGTTTCTCTCAAAAGAGTAAGTGGGAGGAAAGTAGAACTTGATAGGTAATTGTACCCCCTCTCGAACCGGAGAGTAGCGCAACGCGGGAAATGGTTCCTGTGGCGCCTATGCCAACTGAAGAGGAAGTTAATGATGATGATCATGAAGCTTCGGATCATGTTGCTACTAGACCACGAAGGTCCACAAGGATACGTTCCGCACCAGAGTGGTACGGCAACCCTATGATGGAAATCATGTTGTTAGACACCGGTGAACCTTGGAACTATGAAGAAGCAATGGCGGGCCCGGATTCCAACAAATGGCTTGAGGCCACGAAATCCGAGATAGGATCCATGTATGAGAACAAAGTATGGACTTTGGTGGAGTTGACCGATGATCGGCGAGCCATAGAAAATAAATGGATCTTCAAGAAGAAGACTAACGCAAACGGTAATGTGACCGTTTGTAAAGCTCGACTTGTCGCAAAGGGTTTTCGACAAATTCAAGGAGTTGACTACGATGAGACTTTCTCTCCCATAGCGAAGCTGAAGTCAGTACGAATCATGTTAGCAATTGCCGCTTTTCATGATTATGAAATTTGGCAAATGGATGTCAAAACAGCGTTCCTTAACAGGTATCTTAAGGAAGAGTTGTATATGATGCAACCAGAAGGTTTTGTCGATCCTAAGAGTGCTAACAAGGTATGCAAGCTCCAGCGCTCCATCTATGGGATGGTGCAAGCATCTCGGAGTTGGAACATTCGCTTTAATGAGGTGATTAAAGCGTTTGGGTTCATACAGGTTTATGGAGAAGCCTGTTTGTACAAGAAAGTGAGTGGGAGCTCTGTAGCTTTTCTCATACTATATGTGGATGACATATTATTGATGGGGAATAATATAGAGTTATTGGAGAGCATAAAGGCCTACTTGAACAAGAGTTTTTCAATGAAGGACCTTGGGGAAGTTGCATACATATTAGGCATCAAGATCTATAGAGATAGATCGAGACGCCTCATAGGTCTTTCACAAAGTACATACCTTGACAAGATATTGAAGAAGTTAAATATGGAAAACTCGAAGAAGGGGTTCTTGCCAGTTTTGCAAGGTAAGATATTGAGTAAGACTCAGTCACCGACCACGGCAGCATATAGAGAGAAGATGAGTACTGTCCCCTACGCTTTAGCCATGGGCTCTGTGATGTATGACATGCTGTGTACCAGACCTGATATAAACCTTGCCATAAGTTTGGTAGGGAGGTACCAAAGTAACCCCGGTATGGAACACTGGACAGCGGTCAAGAATATCCTTAAGTACCTGAAAAGGACTAAGGAAATGTTTCTTGCTTATGGAGGTGACGAAGAGCTCGTCGTAAAGGGTTACGCCGATGGTAGCTTCGACACAGATCCGGATGACTCTAAGTCACAAACCGGATACGTGTATGTTCTGAATGGTGGAACAGTGAGCTGGTGTAGTAGCAAGCAAGATGTCGTGGCAGCATCTACATGTGAAGCGGACTACATAGCTGCTTCGGAAGCAGCTCATGAAGGGATCTGGATGAAGGAGTTCATCACCGACCTTGGAGTGGTTCCAAGCGCGTCAGGTCCGATGACACTCTTCTCTGATAACACTGGAGCCATTGCCATAGCCAAGGAGCCCAGATTTCACCGAAATACCAAGCACATCCAACGCCGCTACAACTCCATCCAGGACCAGGTCCAGAGAGGAGTCATGGATATTTGTAAAGTACACACGGATCTGAATATTGCACACCCATTGACTAAACCTCTTCCTCGAGCAAAACATGATCAACACCACAAAGCTATGGGTGTTCGATTCATCACAATGTAACTAGATTATTGACTCTAGTGCATGTGGGAGACTTTTGGAAATATGCCCTAGAGGCAATAATAAAATGGTTATTATCATATTTTCTTGTTTATGATAATCGTCTATTGTTCATGCTATAATTGTATTAACAGGAAACAGTAATACATGTGTGAATAAATATATCACAATGTGTCCCTAGCAAGCCTCTAGTTGGCTAGCTCGTTGATCAATAGACGATCATGGTTTCCTGATCATGGGCATTGGATGTCATTGATAACGGGATCACATCATTAGGAGAATGAAGTGATGGACAAGACCCAATCCTAAGCATAGCACTAGATGGTGTTGTTCGTATGCTAAAGCTTTTCTAATGTCAAGTATCTTTTCCTTCGACCGTGAGATCATGCAAATCCCGGATACCGTAGGAGTTCTTTGGGTGTATCAAACGTCACAATGTAACTGGGTGACTATAAAGGTGTACTACGGGTATCTCCAAAAGTATCCGTTGGGTTGGCACGAATCGAGATCGGGATTTGTCACTCCGTGTGACGGAGAGGTATCTCTAGGCCCACTCAGTAGAACATAGTCATAATGAGCTCAATGTGACTAAGGAGTTAGTCACGGGATGATGTGCTATGGAACAAGTAAAGAGACTTACTGGTAACGAGATTGAACAAGGTATAGGGATACCGACGATCGAATCTCGGGCAAGTTCTATACCGACAGACAAAGGGAATTTTATACGGGATTGATTGAATCCTTGACATCGTGGTTCATCCAATGAGATCATCATGGAACATGTGGGAGCCACCATTGGTATCCAGACCCCGCTGATGGTTATTGGCCGGAGAGGTGTCTCGGTCATGTCTGCATGCCTCCCGAACCCGTAGGGTCTACACACTTAAGGTTCGATGATGCTAGGGTTATAGGGAATTGTTAATACAAGGTAACCGAAGGTTGTTCGGAGTCCCGGATGAGATCCGGGACGTCATGAGGAGCTCCCGAATGGTCCGGAGGTAAAGATTGATATATAGGATGGATGGGTTTGGACGCCAGAAATGTTTCTGGCACCACCGGCAATGTGTCGGGACCACCGGAAGGGTTCCGGAGGCCCCAAGAGGCTACATGGGCCAAGTGTGAGAGGGAACCAGCCCCTGGGTGGGCTCGTGCGCCCCCCCCCCCCCCCCACACCCAGCCCAAGGCACCAAGACAGGGAAGGGGGGACCCTAAGTCAGGTGGGCCTTAGGCCCACCAGGGGGTGCGCCACCCCCTCTTCCCCTCCTGGCTGCCACCTCCTGGCACCATCTAGGGCTGCCGCACCCCTTAGGGATGGGAACCCTAAGGGGGGCGCCACCCTCCCCTTCCCCCTATATATAGTGGGGGTTTGGCCATTGGGGACACGACAATTTCTCTGTCTCTCTCGGCGCAGCCCTGTCTCTCTTCTTCCTCCTCTCCCACGGTGCTTGGCGAAGCCCTGCTGGGAGGCCTCGTCGCTCCATCGCCACCACGCTGTCGTGCTGCGGGAGCTCTTCCCCAACCTCTCCCTCCTCCTTGCTGGATCAAGGTGCGGGAGACGTCACTGGGCTCTACGTGTGTTGAACGCGGAGGTGCCGTGGTTCGACACTAGATCAGAATCACACCGCGATCTAAATCGTAGCGAATATGACTCCATCAACCGGGTTCTAGCAACGCTTCCTCTTAGCGATCTTCAAAGGTATGAAGATGGTATCACCCCTCTCTCGTTGCTGGTTTCTCCATAGGAATATCTGAATATGGCGTAGGAAATCTTTTGAATTTTGCTACGTTACCCAACACCAAGCTCCTTTCCCCTTCTTCCCCTCTCCTCTTGCAGGCCCGCTCGCGCCATCCAGCGTCGCTGCCATGCTCTGCTCGAGCGGAGCAGCAGTAGCTTCGGCGTAGTAGAGCAGTAGCGTAGCAGCTTCGGCGTAGTAGCACAACAACAGTAGCCTCTGCGTGTTGGTCGAGCAGCAGTAGCAGCACGTAGCGTGCCTTCTGCCTCTCCTCTTCGAGCCGAGTGGTGGTAGCCGCTGGACTGCACCATCGTGGCTAGCTGCATTAGCAGTATGGCAGCGCAGCAGTTGTAGGGAGCAGCAACAACAATCGTTCGAGCTCGTGGCGCAGTTCATGCATGTTGCGTGGGTGTAGGAGGCATAGCAGTGGCTCAGCGCTGGCCTCCTCCCCCCCCCCGAAGTGCAGTGTGGGCAGGCTAGCGTTCTTCAGAGAGCGCGTCGTCGCTGGTGTCTCTCTGTCAAACAGAGAGGGCGCCGTGTGGTTAGCCTATTGGGGGCCGAACCGCTTCTGGTTCAGACCCCCCTCCTAGCCGAGTGGCTCCAGCACCGCGCCTCCACCAGGGGGTCGTGGGTTCGAATCCCCACAGGCCTCTTTTATTTTAATGTGTTGTGTGTGCTGTGGTGTGTGTGTGTTGTGTGTGTTGTGTGTGTATGGGTTGACAGTGGGCCACCAGGGCCCACGTGTCATCCAGTGAGGGGGCCCTGGGCACTGCCAGGTGGGTCCCCCTCCTTATTTTTTTCTGTTTTATTTATTGTTTGTGTTATTTTGTGATAATCAGGAATATTTCCTTTTTTGGAATATGTCCATATTTGGACTTGCCAAATAGGACAGGCTCAAGAGGAGCCTTGTTCTTGACATAGCTATAGTTTGATTCTGTGCCATTTTTTCTTTTATTGTTTGTGGTGTTTTTCTGAATGCAACATGGGAAGTATGATCTTTGTATTTGGGGTAGAAATTCCCAAGGAATGCAGTGGTGGTACTGTAATCTGGTTTTGAGCATTTCTGTAGAAAGTCACCTTGTGTTGAGGTGGCACTTGATTATCTGTGTAGGGTGTCTTATGTGCATGGTTAGAGGTTGTGCTTGCATGCATCGTTATGTCTGTGGCATCATCAATGTGGTGGTATTTATTTCCTGCTTGTTTCTTTTGGGTAGCTACTAGGGCCGGAAACGAGTTCGAAGAGTCCGGTGAGTTCGTGCAGGAAGATCAGGACCAACTCCACTCTAAAGAAATCACACACAAGATGATCGTGACCTTCACACCATTTCTAGCTTTGTTTTGCTTAGTGATTCATTTCTATCATTACATCTCCGCTGCCTACCACATGATATATAGGCCATCAAACATTGCCATGAAACCTCAACACCTCCCCTCCTAGAAAATATTGTTTGGCTAAGATAGGCTTGCTCAACGACTAATTTGTTAGCATTGCTAGTTGCAGGTGCCATATGGTCCATGTGATAACATGGGCAATTTGATATCATCATATTTATTTGTTATTTAATTAATGCACCTATATACTTGGTAAATAGCGGAAGGCCTAGCCTTTTGCCGGGTGATTTGTTCCGTTGTTGCCACCTTAGTTTTGGCTACCGGTGTTTTATTCCATATCTGAGCGCTCCTAACACGTTCGGGGTTGTTATGGGGACCCCCTTGATAAATTGTTTAGTGTTAAGGCTTGTCTGGCAAGACCCAACTTTGTTGTTAATTTTCTAATAACTTAATAAAAAAGCATAGGGCATAGCTACCCCAAGGAATCTAATCAACCCTCCCCAGGCTAGTGCTCCTCATGAGTGTTGGTCCGAACTAGAGCACTGTGCGGGGCCAACCCAGGGCAACTTGGGGGATCTCTATCACGTCATGTACACTAGTTTATTTGTCGTGTCCTGAGAACGAGATACGCGGCTCCTATCGGGTTTGTCGACACGTCGGGAGGTCTTGTCGAACTTGTCTTACTTTAGCGATATATCTTGCGCATTGGGATTCCGGCGAGACTTTGGGTATTCTCAGAGTTGCGGTTTTCCTATAAGGAATCCGAAGAGATCACGAGTTTCGTGGAAAATGATTACTATGCGGCCTGTGGTAATTTGTGATGGACTAGTTGGAGCACCACTGCAGGGTTAAATCTTTCGGAAGTCGTGCCCGCGGTTATGTGGAAAACATGGATATTTTGTTAACATCCAGTTCTAGACAACTTAAAATAATTCAAATAAAACTTGCCAACTGTGTACGTAACCGTGACTGTTTCTTTCGGAGCTCCTTCTCTGATCGAGAACACGGTGGGGTTCTGCATGACGTAAGTAGGTGTTCAGGATTACTTAGTGTTCATTCTAGTCTTCGACTGTCTTACGTAGACCACCATATGTTATTTCTGTTCTTCGTAAGTTAGCCATCATATATGCTTAGGATGCTGCAAACCCAAACACTTAACCCTACCTCACCCATTAACTTAGTTAGACTCGATACCAAGGTCATGAGATAGTTGAGTCCTCGTGGCTCATAGTTTTCGACAAACACCCACAGGTACAGGTACCCCAGTTGCAGAAGTTCCCGAGGAGACCAGCTGAGGTGGGAGTTCGACGAAGACAGTGGCACACTGTATGTGACGTATCCCGAGGACTAGAGGCGCATGGTCGTGATCGTGGGACTAGCAAGGCGGGATAGCATGATTTTGTTGTTTATCTTGTCCGTAGGCGGACCCTGTCTTATGTATGAATGATGAATGCTTGTATGGATTGTAATTTAGCATGTGGCGAGTCTAACATGAATCTTATACTCATCTCTCTATTTATGTAATGGCATTGTTATCCTGCTTGTGATACGCTTAGATGCGACCCTTTCTCCTTTTGAGGCCTCGCCCCCAAATAAATTAAGTGTCGCATCTTAGTCCTTACATACATCCAATCGATTAGGTAAACAATCAAGCACTTTGGTTGATCTGAATAACTTAACTCCTACCTATTAATAAATATTTTTAGGGGAACACTGATTTTTATTGGGCTATAGGTGATAATATAAGTTAATTCTTTTGTGGCTAGATAACACATACAAGCAAATTTCCTAACATATTAGGTCTCCCTTGATTTTATCTGTTGTGAGGTATATCTCCATCCATAGGTTGGTTGTACTGTATGCAATTTTACCATAATGTTTAACAATAAAATAATGACCAAACTGTCTCTTCATCTTTTGTTGCAATAGGGTCACTCACAACCAACTGGTTGGACATTGCTTAGTTATATATGGACTTTGTTATATGTGAGTTCAACATGATAATCATTAAGATTTAATTGGGTTGAACGAGTACTTTTAGCTTTGCGCTAGTTTGCAATTACTAATCATTTTCATAAATTTGATATGAATATTAATTACAAATATACAGTTAAGTGTTTATATTACTAATATTTGATATACATACATATTGGCTATTACTATGAACCCTCCGTTTTAGGTTTGCACCAGGCCCCAAAATCCTAGGACCTACCCTCGCAAGTCTGACCCTGAGGGAGGGGCAAACGGGGCTGCCGCCCGGCCCCCAAAACCCACACGTATTCATGTCGTCTTTACTAACTTATTACTGACTCGTGTCAATTTATCGATGTCAAAACAGGCTAGGTCATGAAGGCAACTACTAGATCCAACATCTTTACTGCAGCGCGCGACATCTTCTTAGATGCGAGCGACACATGAATACTTCGTTTCTTTCGGCGCTGTCTTAACTCATGATTCACCGATATGGGAGAGAGTACGAGATGCCAGACCACTGCGCGTCGCCACGGCCGCCACCAGCCTACATCGGCGACGATGCGATTCCATGATGATTAAGAAGAACGAGAGCATTGGTAGTGGTTACTACTAGCTGTTACATCCAATCGATCAAGTAAACAATCAAGCACTTCGGTTGATCTGAATAACTTAACTACTATCTATTAATAAATATTTGTTAGGGGAATGCTGATTTTTGTTTGGTTATACGTAATAATATAATTCAATTCTTTTGTGGCTAGAAATCACAAACTTGCAAATTTCCTAACATATTAGGTTTCCCTTGATTTTATCTGTTGTGAGGTATATCTCCATCCATAGGTTGGCTTATGCGATCTTACATATTACCATAATAATTAACAATAAAATGATGACCAGAGTGTATCTTCATTCTTTGTTGTAATAGGACCATTCACAACCAATTGATTGGACATTGCTTAGTTATATATGAAGTGTGTTATTTATGAGTTCAGCATGATAATCATTAAGATTTAATTGGGTTGAACCACTACTGTTCGCTTTGCGCTAGTTTGCAATTACTAACCATTTCTATAAATTTGATATGAATATTAATTACAAATATGTAGTTAAGTGTTTATATTACTAATATTTGATGTACATACATATTGATTATTACTATGAGCCCTTGGTTTTAATTCCGCTCCAGGCCCCTAATCCAAGGACCGCCCTAGAAAGTAGGCGACCACTATTCCGACTCAGCCTTCGACATGTATGTGTTAAGTAGTGTACTTGTCAAGTAAAAAATGTTTAGTTTCCAAATTCAAAGTGATTAGTGACTAACATTAGACTGCTCATACTTATGGTATCTTAGCTAGTAGCATGCACTTGAGACTAGTAAACACGCTGATGTGATAGATAATTAAATAAGAGAGAGGGTTAGAGTAACATAAGTAGATATTGTATCATGTTAAATACTATGTTACTGTATGTCATGCATGACAATAAATAAGACAATTATGGTAGTAGTCTATGATATTATGCATTATGAAAGTAGTATTTTACATTAGTATCATATACCTGATACTACTATGTAATACTATAATATGCATTATGGGACGTCTTGTTTCGCAGATCCTTCCGCCCGGCTGAGATCCTTGAGTGGGATGAGCTGTCGGCCCTCCTCCCACATACGCTTGGCAGCACCCGGGACCAGGCCCTATGGCACCTATCTTCCTCGGGGACCTTCTCGGTGGCCTGTGTCTATCGAGCCTTATGACGGGAGCCTAGTATTCAATGGATGGCGTCCATGTGGAAGGCACCTCTTCCACTGAAGATAAAGATTTTTGTGTGGCAATTATTACGGGACCGCCTTCCGTGTGGGACGGAAGTGCTCAAGCGAGAGGGCCCGAGTAATGGCCTCTGTCCCTTGTGTGTTGTTCTAGCGAATGGGAACCATATTCTATTTTCATGCACCGCGAAGGTCGCTTTGGAGCTTTGTCCGGGAGGCCCTTGGACGGCAGTGCGAGGCGGCAGACCTCGACGGCTTCCTCCAGGCTAGGGCAGGGCAGATCAGGAGTAAAAAGCGGTTGTTCTGGCTAATCTTTGCAGCCCTTTCGTGGACTGTTTGAACAACTCGCAATAAGATGGTAATAGAGAGGGCTTTTCTATGTCACGCCTCTCAAGCTTTCTTTAAATTTCTTACGTTCCTACAGCACTGGCACCCGCTTGTTAGGCAGCGGGGGGCAGGGCGTCTTGGCCGGATGCTGGACGCGCTTTAGGCCTCGGCTCGCATGCTGACTTCACCAGGTTCTCCATGATGTGCTGACCACTTGGTGGTCTTTTTTGTGGTTTCTCTTCCTTTTCTTGGGCGCAAATATGGTGTGGCCCCAACAAACTTTGTCAAATGTGGTGTCGGTTACACTATTTACTTTATCTGTAAAGCGGGATGAAAACCTACTTGCTCATACTTTCCATTGTAAATAGCCTTATTAGTATTTGCTTGTCATGCTAAACATGTTTACTCACTAGATTACAAAGTACTTAGCTGTCAAAAATTTAAACATGCTCCTCGAGTCTGCCTCCACGCCTTTGTGTGTAAGTGGCTTGGCATCCTCCCCAAAATTTATTTCCTATATCTTCTATCAATACATAGATACCGATGCGTTTGTATTAACAAAAATAATAATAATTAGATATGCTTAGTTGAATTACATGTTCTCGGTTGCCATATTATTAGAGAATGCATTACACGTACTCCCTCCGTACCTAAATATAAGTCTTTTAAGATATTTCACTAGGTGTCTACATACGAAGCAAAATGAATGAATTTATACTCTAAAATATGTCTATATACATCCGTATGTAGTCCATTAGTTGAATGTGACAGCCCGTTGCCGACACTCCAGAAGATTCCTCCTTCTATTCCGTTTCCGTCGTGTGTTATTTTTATTGTTGCATCGTCATTTAGTTTGCATCATGGCATCATGCATGGCATCTTGCATCGTTTGTCGCATGTGGTGTTTTGAGTGTGTGTGCTTCGAGTGCTCATCGAGTCTTAGGGTGATAGGAACTCCCCTCCTCTCTTCTCTTTGATTTTGTTTTGGGGTTGTGTAAAAGTTTCCATTTTAATCCTTTTAAAAAAATGTGTCTTCTTTTAAAAAAAACCTTTTATTAAATGTGGGGACCACGCCTTGGGTTTCCTTTATTTTCCCTTTTGTTTATTTTTCTAAAACGTCTCAATTTCTTTTCTCCTTTAAAGAGCTCCTATTTTATTCTTTAAAGAAAAAAGGGTATTATATTATTCTTAATAAAAGGTTTCATTTTATTTGTTTTAAAATGCCCAAGCTATTTTATAGTTGGGTATATTTTTTTTAAAGGGAGCCAAAAGCATTTTTCTATTTTGTTAAAAAAACCTTTTACATTTTTGTTGGAGTTTTCTGTTTTTTTAAGGAAAAAAAAGAGAGGGAGAGACCCGAGCCCCTGCCCGAGCTGGCCCACGTCCAGCAGGCCCCTGCTGCCCTAGCGACATGGGAGGGATCCAATCGATTCCCTCGTCCTCCCCTCGTTCCCCCATGCGCCTCCTCCCTCTGCTTCCCCCTCGCCCCGCCATTGCCTCCCTCGATCCTGTCGGTAGCCCCGCCATGCTCCACCCCGCGCGCCGCCCTCGCTCCCGCCGCCTGTCGTGCCTCCTCCTCCTCCCCTCTCTGCTCCACCCCGTGTCGCCCGCGAGCTGCTCTCCCCACGCGCCCGAGCCCTCGGAGTCATCCCTCGCGACCTCGCTCGCCAGGGAGCATCTCCCATGCCCAAACCCAGCATGCCCTAGGTCGCCGCCCAGCCCGCCGGCCGTTCCCCTCGGATCCCCGCGCCGCCTGCAGGCCTCCCGTCCTCGCCGCTCACCTCCCCGCGCTGCGCCTGCCGCCGTGCTTGCCTCCTCGCGCCGCCCCACTGTGCCCGCCGACATGGCCGCCACCTGCTGCTGCAAGGGCCCCCTGCCGGATGTGAACGGAGGTCAGGACCCACCGGCCTCGTTCCGTGCTTGCTACCATGGCCCGGCCTCCTCCTCCTCATTGTTGTCGCGTGTTGTTGCCGCCGAATGCTTGCCTGTCGCTGGCTGTTGCGGTTGCTGCTGCGTGCTGATGCTAGTTGCGGCGCTAGACAGCTTGCTGTTGTGCCTTGATGTGCTTGCTGCCGCTGCCGAAGCTTGCTGCCGTCGTTTTGCTAGATGTTGCCGCTGCTTGATGTTTCCTGCTTGCCTGCTATGCTGTTGTTGCTTAGCCGCCGCTACTGCTTGCAAATCCTCCTGTGGCTATTGCCGTTTTCCTATTGTTGTGCTGCGATGCCTGATGTGGTGGCTAGCATGCTTTTGCTGTTAGATGCTAATGCTTGCTGATGCTAGTTGCTGCTGTAGCTCGTTGCCTAATGTTGTTGCTAGCTGATGCTTGCTGCCGATCTCAGTTGCTGTAGCTTATCGCGTAAGCTTCTATTTGTTGCTGCTTGTTGTGGCGTGCCTCGCCCTATCGCCTTTCATTTAACGTCGCCGAAGACCGCGTGGTCCATCCCCGCCACCGTGGGTCGTCGACGAGATCGCGAGTACTACGACGTCCTCGACGACCATCTTTGGGAAACGAGTTCGACTACCGTCGCCGAAGACCGTGAACCACGACGCCGAGAGTACGACTACAGTCGACGAGACCCGAGTACCACGACGACAACTACTTCCACGATGACCGTTGATCTCCTTCAATGACCCGATCCCCTCCGATTTGCACGCCTCGAAGGTATACCGATGGGACGTTGTCGTGAACCGAAAGAATGTGATGTATGAGTTGTATGTATGTTTGCATCGTATGTTTGACCGTTGCACATTGTCCCTCTATTTTGTGCTCGACACATGGGAACCCGGTAATCGGGATCACCGCACCTTTATTTAACGTTCCCGCACACGCTTCCTATACGTTGGCACGATTGCTCGTCGAGTTATTAGGATAGGAACGTTGTCGTGGCATAGTTACCGTCTTGCCGCCATGGTTCCTTTTGCTCGCGTGGCGACACATGTTTATTTTCCTTCTTGCCCGTGATGTGTTGAACTTGCATGCATGATGCATTCATGGCATGATATATTGTGTTGCATGTTTCTTGTGACGTAGCTCCAATCTGTGCTCCGTATGTTAACCGTCTAGGATGCCATGTAGGACCGTCGCTTCACCCTTGCCATGTTAACTACAATTTAATATTGCCGTGTAAATAACGTGGAGTGAACTAAATAATTAAGCATGGAGTTTCGTCGATATGTGACTCGTTGCATATCGAGCTTCACTTAATGTGTAGAGTTTGCGTGAGGTGAATTGACATGCCATCCCTTGCATCATTGAACTGATCATGCATCATAGTAGGTTGTGCATCATGTTGTGCATCGTGTGGTGAATATCTGTGTTGATGTTTATTTCCGATTTGCTCCGTCTCGATAGAGTTCCGTAAGCGTGTCGGAATGTGAGGACCCGTTCGACTACGTTGGTTTGCCGACTTCACGGAGTCATTCTTCTTTCAAGCGGGATCTTAGGCAAGATGACCATTTCCCCAGATACCATTACTATCATTGCCATGCTAGTTTTACCGCTGCTATCGATTATGTCTCGTTGCCTACCACATGTTAAATATCAACCTCTCAACCATGCCATGATAACCTTCAACCCGTTCGACCTAGCAAACCACTGATTGGCTATGTTACTGCTTGCTTAACCATGTTGTTAGCGTTGCTAGTTGCAGGTGTAGTTGCTTCCATGTGATAACATGGGTTCCTTGTCATATCACCATATTTAAATGTTATTTAATTTAATGGACCTATATACTTGGTAAAAGGTGGAAGGCTCGGCCTTTCTAGCCTGGTGTTTTGTTCCACCTTTGCCCCCTTAGTTTTCGGCTACCGGTGTTATGTTCCATAATTGAGCGCTCCTAACACGATCGGGGTTGTTATGGGGACCCCCTTGATAATTCGTTTTAGATTAAAGCTGGTCTGGCAAGGCCCAACATTGGTACTACATTTGCCTAATAACCTAATAAAATTGCATAGGGCCTTTCCGGACCCCGAGGATAATTTAATCAACCCCCCGGGCCAGTGCTCCGCATGAGTGTTGGTCCACCCACCTAGCCGTCGGCGGTGCCACCATGGGGCAACTCGAGGTTTGGCTACCGTCCACTATGCATAGACGGTGTGTCCTGAGAACGAGATACGCGGCTCCTATCGGGTTCGTCGACACACCGGGTGGCCTTGCTGGATTAGTTTTATCTTTGACGAGATATCTTGTGCATCGGGATTCTAGTGATGCTTTGGGTAAACTCAGAGTTGAGGTTTTTCACTAAGGAATCCAACGAGATCGCGAGCTTCATGATCGAGGATTTCTATGCGGCTTGTGGTAATTTGTGATGGACTAGTTAGAGCACCCCTGCAGGGTTAAATCTTTTCGGAAAGCCGTGCCCGCGGTTATGTGGCAACGTGGAAGCTTTGTTTAACACTAGTTCTAGATAAGTTGAAGTTAACTTAATTAAAATATGCCAACTGTGTGCGTAACCGCAACTGTCTCTTTCGTGAGTTCTTTCACCGATCGAGGACACGGTGTGGTTATGTCTGACGCAGGTAAGTGTTCAGGATCATTGATTTGATCATCAGTAGTTCACGTCCGTTATGCGTAGATCTTCCCCCTCTTATTTCTTGTACTCGTAAGTTAGCCACCATATATATATGCTTAGCCGCTGCTGCAACCTCACCACTTAACCATGCCTCACCCATTAAGCTTTGATAGTCTTGATACCTTTGGAAATGAGATTGCTGAGTCCCCTGTGGCTCACAGATTACTACAACACCAATTGCAGGTACAGATAAAGGTTACTTGACGCAAGCGCGTTGATTGTTCATTTGGAGTTGCTTCTTCTTCTTCTTCTTCATCGATCTAGGATGGGTTCCAGGCCGCCAGCCTGGGATAGCAAGGATGGACGTCGTTCTTCTTTTGTCGTTTGTTTTCGTCCGTAGTCGGACCCTGCTCTTAGTCTTGATGATTATGTAATGTACTGATGTGACTCTCATGTAGCTTGTGACGAGTGTAAGCCAATTCTATTATATATCTCTTTTTTTCAGTACATGTACTTGTAACGATATCCATTCTTGCGACACGACGAGATGCGCTTCTACCCCTGACGAGGCCCCCGTGTCAAATTGAGGATAGGGTTACATCTTGGGTGTGACATTGAACCTCTAGAAAGACTTATATTTAGGAACGGAGAGAGTATATAATTACCAGGTTTAAGCAAGTGTAATTTTTAAATTTAAGTGGATGTCGTTGTCAGATATTTAGACATGCTTATCAGGTTAAACGGATGTAGTTGTTGAATTTAAACGACTGTAGTTGACAGATTTAAGCAAAAATGAGTATAGTTGCCTCGTGAAAAATTGTTATAGTTGCCAGATTAAATCTCAACGATAAAAACATTTACAGATCAATTATAATTTTTTTTGTCAGCTTCCTAAGCTAGTATATGTATTGTGGCAGCTGTCCAGGCAATTTAGTACTTTGGCATGTTAGTACTTTGGCTGCATCACTTCTCTGCAGACCAGGCCAACTGTAGCTCTCCTATTGTATCTGGCTAACCAGAGAACCAATCACTCGTTGCTTACAAAAGGAGCAGAGCGAACTCTAAATAACTAAATTTAGCCGCGTAAACTGAACATTACTTCAAAAGTAGCAAACAGTGTTTCAAATTTCAAATACTTTAATGAAGTTATGAATAATTTATAACAAATGCTAACAGATTATAATATTTCGCATCATCTTAAAAAAAATTGTAGAAACTTCCAAATTTGCAAACATTTTACGAAAAGGTTAACATTTGTTGAATGTGTAAAGAAAACTTGAAAAATGAACATGCTTTGACATTCTGAACGATTTATTTAACAATCGAACATTTTTATATTTTCGTACATTTTTCAAAACGTGAATATTTTTTAAAGAGTGCACATTTTTCAACATTCCAGGACATGTTTTGCAAACGTGAATTTTTTTTTAATTGGTGAACAAAATTTGAAATTAAGGATAACTTTTTAAATTTGGAACAAACTTTTTATAGTGAGAACAATTGAACAATATATAACAATTTTTGAAGTTGTAGACAAATTTTGAAAAACAGGAAGATTTCTCAAATTTTGATAAATACAAACATGTTTTCAAACAATGGTGAACAATTTTATAATTTGAGAATAAAATTTAAAATCAGTAATGTATTTTATATTTGTGAAAAAATCTTGAAAAAAGGGAATCTAATTTAAACTTGTGAACAATTTTGAGCAATCAAAAACTATTTGAAAAATACGGGAAGGATTCATGAATTTGCGCATAAATTTTGGAAAAGCGACCTTTTCTGCATTCGTGAATTAATCTTGAAAAATAGAGCGTTTTCTAAAATTTCAGGCAATATTTGATAATCATGAACAAGTTTTCAAAAAATTGAACCATTTTTGAATTTGTGTACAAATTTTGATAATGGGAACATTTTCAAAATTTGTGAATAAATTTCTAAAATGAACACTTTTAAATTTTGAACACTTTCTATGAATCTTAAATAAAATATTCAGAAATGGTAACATTTTTTGGAATTTCCAATTTACTAAACATTTTTGAAAATTATGAACATAGTGTGAAAATATACACAAATTTGTGAATTCCAAACAATATTTCAAATTCCAAAATATTTTTGGAAAAATGAAAATAAAGTTGAAAAAACCAAAAAGGAAATGAAAACGGAACAGAAGGTAAAGGAAACATGGAAAAAAACAAAAACGAAAATCCGGAGAAACCTGGAACAATTTTGAAAATCTAGAACAAATTTGAAACATGAACATGTTTCTTGATACTTGAACAATTTTTTAAATATGTGAAAGACGTTTTGCAATAAGAACGTTTTCTGTAAATTTGAACAAAATTTGAAATGAGAGCATAAGTGAAAACAGGGACATTTTTTGAAATTCATGGACATTTTTTGAAAATTTGAACAAAATTAAAAGCAGCAACATGTTTTGAAATTGCTGCACATTTTTTAAATTGGGAGGAAATTTTGAAAACTAGAACATGTTATAAAATTCCTAATAAATATTTAAAAGTTTCAAATAAATGAAACATGAAAAAAAGAAAAAGAAAAGAAAGGAAATAGAAAAAAAATGAAAAAAAAAGATAATAAGAAAATAAAATGAAATAGCGAAACCAGTTTAGGAACCTCCTAGAAGGTTCAAAAAACCAGAAAAAAAGAGCTGGAAACCACCTAGAAGATTTCCAAACCTGGCATCGGTTTGAACCGGCCGGCCCACCCGAATCGCTCGTCGGTCTGCCCTGTGCGTCGCCCCGACTAATTGCCGCGACGAGTGTCCAATAGAATTTTTCCACATAACAAGACCTTCCGGTGGAAGGACGTGAAGCATGCCACAACTCAGATTTTCTCAAATAGAAAAACAAAATTTATCTTGCTGACGTTTGCTAGAAGTGGATGGTATTTTAAACATTTTGCTTGTAGTTTTAGTTGTATGACAGTTTTTTAGGGCGACATGACATTTTCTTAGAAGGATGACAGTCTTGAGCCTTCATTTCAAAAAATATTATGTCGCTCTGAAAAAAATGTCACCTCATACATAACTAAAACTGCGATAAAAATGTTAGCAAATGACATCCCCTGACAGTAAATGCCAGACAGATAAGAGGGCTGTAAAAGTATTCCTAGTTTACATTAAAATATAATAAGACGTATGGAATGTGTGACAAAATTAAGCATGAAACAAACTTTTAAAATAAAACTTAATGTGACACTGTCTTTCAACAAAAAAAAGCATGGCCTATATATTTTTGCTCCAAGAATCTAACACATCCACCGTCAATAACACCCAAAATGTAACACACAAAATTTAACTTGTGACTGACGTGCATGATTTGATCCCGCTCACCACCCAAAAAAAGGATATGCATGATGAAGTCGTTTTTCTCATTGAAAAATTAAACTACAAGCATATACATGACTTGCTGATGTCACACAATTTTAATTGGCGACTATCAATTATTGAGGTAATGTTGAACCACTATGTGCATAGAAATCTAGTACTGGAGGCTACCTATTTAGGTATAGAAGATGACTTCATCTTATTTGTTTCAGAACGAAATAAGGGCTCATATTTTTTTCTAGATATTCTCTGCTAACATGTAAACAAAATCCTTAACATTACAAGGGCATTTTAGTATTTGAATACATAACCATAACTGTTAAAATAAACTTACAACTTACTCGTGGTGGGTAGTCCACAAACGCTTTTTTTTCAAGTCAGAGATCAGCCAAGTGCCCCTCAAGTAAACAATCATAATATAATAAACCATGATAATCTTGGATATAAGGATCTCACACATAATATGTATATAAGACCGAAAACTGGCGAGATGATTTCTACCACGCTCGGTGTGATACAATGCATCAAAAAGGTTCTCCGCAATTTGTTCAAACACTTTATTTGATATCTGTATATACTACCCATGGGCTAACGACTTAGCAAATGTGATCATAAAACAAAAGATGTTCTCGTCAAGTAAAAATTGGACAAATATATGTTTTGATAAACATGATGTGTCGACCCAATAAAAGATCGTCCTACATCCATATGCATATTGCATCATTGAGATGTTCATAAACATAAAACTAATACAATTAAGATATCCATGCTCTTGTAGACCTAGGTGATGTGATATGCTATGTAGTACAAAGTAATATAGTTTGTGGACAATAGTACAGTAATTTGTGAACAATAGTACAGTCTCAAAGAGCTTCTCGATCTTATTCTAGTACACAAAGATGCAATGTAATGAATTCATATGCTATAGGGAATATATCTGAACATACGCCACCAGATAGATATCATGTTGTCCGCATCACTTCAAAAATACATCTTTAAAGCCCAGTCGTGGAATAGCTCTGAGTTGTAGGTCATATCTTCGTCTTATTGTCAACCCAAATTTCTCAGACATGTCAAATGAAGTCGGACAAGCTCCTTCAGGAAGAATCCAATTGAAGTGATACAACATGTTAGCCAATGTGATGTGCACTGTCGACATGCCAAAAAATATCCCAGGGCACTGTCGTCGCCCAGCCCCAAAGGGAATAAATTCAAAATATGTCACATTGTAATCCATATTGTTGTTCTCAAATCTCTCTGGCTTAAACTCTTCAGGATTTTCCCAATATCTCGAATCTCTGGAAATTGCGAAGACATTAACTAATACATTTGTGCCTTTAACCATGTCATAACCCATAATTGAGCAATCATCTCTAGCCATGCGAGGGACTAGAGGAATGGGTGGATGCAACCTCAAAACCTCCTTGATGACCATCCTCATGTAGGGGAGTTTAGCAATCTCACCATTGACAATATTAACTCGGTCTTCACCAAGCACCTCTCGGATCTCTAGTTGTGCTTTAGTCATGGCTTCGGGATTCTTCACGAGTTCAGATATAGCCCACTCCAAAACAGTTGCGGTGGTATCCGTGCCACCAGCAAACATGTCCTGAAATGATGATCATGACATGCAGAATTATAAATTATACATATTGAAGTGGTATTTAAAGCCAATATCGCCCACATATGTTTTATTACGAACACTCGTGTTTATAGTGGCTAAGGCAGGGATAACTTGTGTTTGTTTGAAAGTAAACAATGAGAAAAAGGTGGCAATGTCATTTGGCCGAACACTTGTGGAACTTGGTGTCCTCCGTGAACGACATCGTCAAGGGGCGGAGGATACCTAGGTTGTGGCCAAATCCAGGATGGACTGGCGGTGTAGTTCAAAGTGGGCATCACAGTTCAAGGCGGAGGTCCGGCAAGGCCTAGGTGGCGACCGGGGTGATATAACAGCGGCATTGGTCTCCAAGGGTGCGGATACATAGCAGATGGGAAGGGGCGGAGAGGGGGGGGGGGGAGGGAATAGCTTTGTGTCGGGTATTTTGGTGGGTCGGGGGTGTCGGAGTCCGCCATGTCGGACGTCTGGGCTCCCCCAACCCCAAACCTCTCCCAGGTTTTGTTTTGGTTTGAGGGATTTTACATCCAGACTGGTCTGGATTTTTTTAATGATCATCGTTGGATGACAAAAAATATCTGAATTGTTCGGCTCAAACATTGAGGGCCGATCTGATGATCCGCATGCTAGTTGCCATAAAGGAAGACCAAAGAAAGGAATAGACGACATAACCATATCTTCATGTATTTCTTTTAAGTATGAGAGGTTGTATTCTGTTTTTGATCAGTATATACTGTAATAGACTAATAAAAACTTCATCCGCAAAAAAAAAATAGACAAATAAAAACTTGATTGATAGACAGAAAGAAAGTGATCTGCTGGTAAAGAGATGGTCAGTAAATTGGTAATTTAACATTTCCGTGTTTTTTTGGAGTTCTAATAACATATTTTTTTATTTCTGTCGTATTGTGTTTTAATTAGTTTTTTTAGAACATGTTTTAGTTAGTCAGTACTCAGTACTACTACTATATAATATAGGGGGAAATATATACTCCCTCCGTTTCTAAATATAAGTCTTTTTAAAGATTTTACTAGGGGACTACATACAAAGCAAAATGAATGAATCTACACTCTAAAGTATGTCTACATACATCCGTATGTAGTCTCCTAGTGAAACCTCTAAAAGGACTTATATTTAGGAACGGAGGGAGTAGATAGTACTCCCTCTGTTCCTAAATATAAGACCTTTTAGATATTGCACTATGAACTACATACGGATGTATATAGACATATTTTAGAATGTAGATTCACTCATTTTGCTTCGTATATAGTTTATTAGTGTAATCTCTAAAAGGTCTTATATTTTGAAAGTACTAGATAAGAAATAAAAATACTCACGAACATGACGGCGCCTATAATCTCTGTGGTTAGAGGGAACTCCAACGAGTCCTGAGCCTGCAGCCTGAGCAGCACTTCCAGGAGGTCCTCGTCGTCGGTGCTGCAGGAGACATCGCCGGCAGCTCGTGCAGCCTTGCGCTCGTCGAGGATGTCAGCGATGATTCTCTGCATACGGCCGTAGCTCCTCCTCATATGCCTCTCGACGTTGGTAAGCCACCGCACCAGCCGCGACGAGGGGAAGATGTCGACGAGGCAGAAGCCGGTCACGAGCTCCATCGCCTCGCCCAACTCGCGGATGTACTCCTCCCGCTGAGCGACCTTGCCGCCAAAAACCGCCCGCGAAACGACGTCGATGCTGAGCATCGCCACCTTCTCGCTAACGTTGACCGTAGCGGCGCCACCGGCCGAGGCGGTGATGATGGACCGGAGGAGGCTGCCCACCTCCTCGGTCCTGATGCGCTCCATGCGCCTCGCCTGCTTGGAGCCGAGGATCTCCATGACGCACACCTTGCGCATCTGGCGCCACGCGTCGCCGTAGGGGGCAAAAGCGATGTCTTTGCCGCCGCTGCCGAAGATATCCTGCGTCACAGTGCGCGGCCGGTCCGAGAACGTAAGGTCGTTGGTCTTCATGACCAGCGCCGCCACCTCGGCGCTAGATACCACCATGGTGGCGACTTCGCCTAACCTGAGGTGCATCAGCGGCCCATGCCGGCGAGAAAGCTCTGCAATGGTGCGGTGCGGGAAGGCGCCAACGACGTGGAGGAGGCTGCCGATGATGGGCAGAGTCCATGGCCCGGGAGGCAGTTTCTTATTGGGGTTGTTCTTGCGACGGGATAGCACAAGAAACCAAATTGACAGTAGCGTGGATCCGGCTATGAAGCACAAGCTTAACCACCCCTCCATGGCAGTCAGCTTGGCGACCAATCTGTTAGCTTGCGACTTGCAGAGATGTGATACTGATATATATGCGTGAGGGCCTCGAAGTTTGGTTGGATCTTGCAAGTGTGGAGCTTAGCTCTATCGTCAAACCATACTATTAATACTTCCCCTCTCTTTCATAATAATTATCTTAACTTTATACCAGCTCTAATACAAAATCGTACTCCTTCTGTCTCGATGACAAGTCATCTTAATGTCTAGGTTGTGCACGTGACCAAAACAAAGAGAAAAATAAGAAAAAATATATATTAATTTGCTAAATAATATCATTGCATGCAATGAATTGACCACCCCATGTCGTGTTAGTTAGGCCAGTGCAAATGCATCATCTCTTATCACGTTATTATAGAAGCATTAATAATTTAAGATACAACCATGTCAATGCATTGTTTCTTATGAGTTATATCTACATTTAGTAATTTAGGACAATACATTCATATGATTGGGCTAGAATCATTTTTTGCTTATGGCCACATGCAAGGGTTGTATGTTAGCAAAGATACAACCTCACTCTTTCTTCATTAACTAATATGTCACGTCAGCAAAATGCCTATAAAACCACGCTAAGAAACATATCAAATGAACAAGAAAAGAGGTAAAAGTTAATGTATCATACCTAAGTGTCTTGAGATTATTTGATTTTCATAAGATGACTTATAAACCGAGACGGATGAAATACTAAGCTTAAGAAACTTATTTTGGAAGGGAGAAAGTACTACTTACTCCGTCTGTTCTAATATAACTGTCTAACTTTGTATTAATTCTAGTATAAAGTTATACTAAACTTAAAATATTTATTTTAAAACAGATAAAGTACTTCATATTATCATATACGAAAGACGTGTTTTGGCTCCCGGGTGCATATGCACCCGGATGACTAGTAACGTAAAAAATAACAATATATGTTTTCATAAAATTCAATTTTTTTTAGATGATTGTATTAGTGTCATAGGTATGCTTGATAATTTTTGTGTGATAAGAAAGAGTGGTGTTTCGTCGACAAAAGAACACAAATTTAGGCTAACATTTTAAAGTAACTTTTGATGTTCAGTTTGTTTTCTTACACAAGCCAAAATGTTTACCCTTTTTGTCTCAAAATTTGTACGTAGCATTTGAAATAAATTTTGTCTTGATTTTTTTCATTTTAAATTCTATTGGCCCCGGGAGCATATGCTTCTAAGGGCCGAAATGCATTTTTGATCGTATACTATCTCTGTACATTAGTAAGATAGTGCCCATGCCTCAAAGATTATTATTACTCCCTCCGTTCCTAAATATAAATCTTTTAAGATATTTTATTGGGAGTCTACATACGAAGCAAAATGAATGAATCTACACTCTAAAGTATGTTTATATACATCACTAGTGGGGACAGGGCCTATAGTCCCGGCCCGTAAGGGGCTTTAGTCCCGGTTCACCAACCAGGACCAAAGGGGCGGGACTAAAGGCCTAACCTTTAGTACCGGCCCTGTTTTAAGCCGGGACCAAAGGTGCTTCACGTGGGCGCCTCGGAGTGCCCTCAGGGGCAGGCCCTTTAGTCCCGGGTCTTAACACGGACCGGGACTAAAGAGTTTCTGTAGATTTCGTTTATTTTAGGATTTTAGGGTTTAGTTGTTCGGGAGATTAACGTGATGCCTCGTTTGGTGTTCGGGAATTAGTTTTCATATAATTCTAAATATACATGTTTATGCATATATATATATATAAGATTAACTTATCTTACAAGCGAGCATATATATACAATTATATGGAGATCTGAATTATCGGGACTAGAGCCCGTCTATTCTCGATTATATGGACCAACATCAGTAATGGCCCCTAGCTACACTAAATCGTCCTTTGTCATCTATAGCTTCCGTTCTCAGAAAGGTCGCAAGCTCCTCTGCAGCAGCAATCGCGCGTTGCTCTGGTAGGTACTTCTCCCTCATGGTCGTGTACTATATAAGAAGAGGAGATGAATATGAATATCAATCATGATAACAAAGAATAACGGGTAAAAATAGAGGTGTGAATGTTCGTTGCTTACGTCGTATCTGTAATCCTTGTGCTCATAGGTAAACGTGCGAATGGTCTCGCAAACATAGTATCCGCATAGATGCGTCCCCCGTGGCTGCTGGTCGCATTTTACGAGAATAGAATATATATAATCAAAATAATAATCTAGCATCATAAATGTATTGAAAATAGAAGTATATCATACTACTACTTACCTTAGCCGCTGTAAAGGTCAGCTTCTCATGCTCGATACCGGGAGTCACGCACTTGAACCGCTTCCAAACCCTGTCCGACAAGGAAAATGATTTGCTAAGTTTTTCATTAATTGATATATCAGAAAATCATCGAAAAAGACCGATAGAGCGCAAGAATGATTGAAATTACCCTTGGAGCATGTCCTGCAGGCTTTGGAACTGTTCCAAGGGTCTCGATAATGGGTCGAAGGCATCAACTCTTCCCTTATCAATTTGAATGTCCAACAGAATCCAATGGTAGCTGCACATGTATATATATATATATATATATATATATATATATATATATGTGTGTGTGTGTGTGTGTGTGTGTGTGTGTGTGTGTGTGTGTGTGTGTGTGTGTGTGTGTGTGTGTGTGTGTGTGTGTGTTAGTAACTTATCAATTACACTTATAAGTGAATGGACACAACAGAGTAAAGACCCTCACCTGAAGTTGTATGGAAACAGTATGTGGTCACAGAAATTTTGATCTGTTAGAAACCTTAGAAGGTTTTCCTCTGTCTCCTTGGGTTTATCAGTTAGCGTCGCTATATGTATTTTATCTGGGTCAATAAACCAAATATTTAGGATGTTCCTACTTTTACATTCCAGAATCTTCATTCTGCATAATAGAGTACAAGTTATATGTAGACAATGAATTGAAATAACTAAACAAGTTATATGTAGACAACGAATTGAAAAACTTACAGAGAATAGCTACTCATAAGCGATTTGTCGAGGGCGTCGACATTGTACATCTGGAAGAGTTCATCAAAGTCGATATGGATTTCTTCAGGGCGGCCGTAGTACTCCCGTGGGACACTCGCCACGATCATCGTTCTCCCATTCTTTGATTCACTTATGTACCATGTATGCAAGTAACGCATATTTGTTGGGAGATCATCTTTGCTGACCAAAGGCGCTCCCATGACAAACTGAGGCTTAGGGGCTACCACAGCCTTGGGTAACCTGTCGTCTTGGGAAGCCAGAACGTCTTCAACCGGGATACCCCATTCATCCGCCCACTTCTTTGCTAATTCCAAATCTTGCCCTCCACCAGAGAGGGAACATTCTCGGGTAACACCCTGAGGGGTGGGATCGACTGTTTGGCCTGTTGTCCAAGCTGAGGAACGTCTGATCTTTTTTTGCTTGTAGTTGAACTTGATTTGCTCCCACTTGCACTTGCACGTGATCTGCTCTTTTTCCCTTCCTTCTGCAATGTGCGTGTATAGTCATCAGGCTTATGGTGTAAGTCATACTGTGATGGAAGGTTCGTGAAGTATTTTGCATATGCTATTTGCTTCTCGGTGTATTCCGGGCGGGGCTCGAGTTCCTTCTTTTTCATTTGCGCATCATAATGTTCCTTTGCTATCCTGGCGTTTTCCTCGTCGGTACGATCATAAGGTCTGATAGGAAGATTAGTATGAGGTACCTTTGGGAGGGGCGACAATTTGCGCTTTGGGGAGCTCCGTTGCTTAGAACTCATCGACGGAGCGTTCTTGCTGGCACGCTTCCGCTTAGTATCCTTAGCGGGCGGCGGCGGAGACGGACGACCCAAGTCCGGAGGCGGTGATCGAGATGGACTCGTGTTGTGCTGGCCGTCGTCATGTGGAGGCCTTGGAGGTGATGGAGGTGTAGGTGACCTGCGACGACTCGGAGGCGGTGTTGTCCTTGGGGCCGAGCCTGGAAGCTTGATGTAGTTCTTGTCCCATAGGATGACTCCACCCAGTACTTCTCCAAGTGCCCTCTCATCTTCGGGTCCAGCTATGTCGAGCTCCATATCATGAAACCCCGCCATGATTTCATCCACCCCGACTTTAGTAAAGCCAGCTGGAATCTCACGGCCATGCTAGCGTGCATCAGGGCCAGAAGGTAAAGCTTGTCCGACGGCCACCTTCATGGATATGTTCTTGAATTTCTGATGGAGTTCACATGATGTTGACTCCTTGATTCCATCCACGGGGTAGCCGGGACCGCCCTCTATCATTCTTCGTGCATCGTCGGACGGGGCCTCAGATTCAGCCACGCTGCTTTTACGCTTAGATGGGGCGCCGGTAATATCGAGTGCAGGATCTTCCGGGCGCGCTACTCCTCTAAGCTCATCAATCTGCTTCTCTTGCTCGTTAAGCCTGGCAAGCAACTGGTTGAACTTGTCATTCTCCTCATCCTGTTGTCGCTTCTTTGCTCTCGCTCGGCTTCTGTAAGTGTCTTGGTCTCTGGCAAACCCAAGCCACCACGGGTAAGAAGGACCGAAGCCTCGCGTTCGTCCTCCATGTTCGTAATTGCCGAGGACTAGTGTGAGCAAATCTTTCTCTCTATCTGAAGTGAACTGTCCTTTTCCCTCCTTAATTTCTTTCACTATCTTTTTCCAATTCTCCCTGGGTATCCTAAGACCGTCACTGCAGATGAGGTCCCCTGTTTCTTCGTCGTACGAACCACCATGCGCAAGGAACCAATTTCTTGCTCTCAATTCCCACTCATCACAGATGGGTTCAGGTATGATGCCTTTAGCTAGCAGATCTTGCTCTTTCTTATCCCACTTTGGGATGGCAGTCTCATAGCCCCTGGCCCCAGCGTGTGGTGATATTTCTTCTTGTCGACATTTTTCTTGTTCTTTTCTGATAATGCCTTGGCATCTTCTGACTCCTTGTACTCTTGAAATGCCTTCCGGTGATTCGCCTGCTTGGCTAGATACCCCTCGAATACTGGCACTTTCTTTGTCTTCCGATAGTTTTTCCATAGCTTCTTCTTCCAGCTACGGAACAGTCCGGCCATCTTCTTTAGAGTCCACTGCTTGACTTTGGCCCTCAGTTTTTTTGCGGCGTCTTCATTCTCACATTCTGGCAGGTTGAAATGTGACATGAGATCATTCCAAAGATTATCTTTGTACCTTTCGGCGACATAGTCACTATCGACTGCCCCTTTGCGCTTGTTCCACTCCCGAACGCTGATCGGGACGTGATCCCTAACGAGAACTCCGCATTGCTTCTTGAATGTGTCAGCAACATTCTTAGGAAGCTTGGGTTCACCCGTAGGCAATATCACCTCAAAGGTGTAATGCGTCCGTGCATCCAACTTTTTAGTCGGGCCTCGTTTCGTAGCTTTGCTCGATGTGGAGGCCTAAGAGGGAGAAACATTCGTCAAATGAATGTATATGTATAAAATATAGAGCTATCTCCAATATTTTTCACATATTACAAGTGATTGTCGAACTTTATATGTATACCTCGCCGGACATTATTATTTCTCCACCGACTTCTCCACCGGCTTCTCCATCAGTGGAGCTATCACCTTCTCCGTCATTGGACCTATCTCCTGCCCCATCGGCTTCATCTTCGTGTCGGTCGACCTCCATTCCATATCCGGAGGGGTGTAGATATGATGACGGAGATTCAGCTGGTTCAACGTCGGGGCCGTCTTTGATTATATCTTCGAGAAGTTCTTCCTCTTCGAGGTTCCTGATATGTTGATCCATAGTTCTGCAAAAAACGGACATTTGATTAACTAATAAACTAACAAACTATATAAGAGGGGTTGGAAACTTCGAAGTGTCGTTTTATATAGGAGGACCTTTAGTCCCGGGTCTTGGCTAGAACCTAAACTCTAAAATATGTCTAACGGATTCTCTTAACCTTTAAGGATTTAACAAAATGGCGACATTCTAGATGTGTAGAAAATGATCCTATTTTTCCTGATCTCATCTACCCTTCTATATGTCACATTGTCTAGTGTCAAATGACTTTGTTGAACTTTGTACCAAAAAAGAATTATTCTATCAGGAACTCCGTTCCAAAACAACTTTAGTCCCGAGTCGTGGCTTTTCCAATTTGAGCATTCAATAAGCAAAACCAAATTGTAAAATAAAGTAGTATTCAAATTAGCATGCATTCAATTATAAGCAAAACTACATCATCTCTTGTGTCCGTACATCGTCGAATATTATCACTAATACTCCTCGAATACTATCATACATATAGCATCGCTAATACAGCTAGAACCGTAGCGCCCGATGGGTATCGTCGCGGGCGGTGGACACCCAAAGAGAAGGAACCATCACAGGATCATAGCTCCAGTGAGATCCCTGAAGAACCTGCCAGGTATGGTCGAACCTGCCCTCTAACGCAACCATGTAGCGACGGACGTGCTCATCCTCCTCGCTGACACGGTGACGTACCACCTCCGCGGTGTCCGGAAGCCTCGGCACCGTCACTGGCCCACGGGACCGCCACCAAACAAGGATCGGGTCAACAACGGGCTGGCTCCTCACCAACCTACGCCCCCCGGAAGGTAGCACCTCCCAATACCAGGCGGGCGGAGCCCAGTCCCGGACATGGCCCCTCTGATCTAGCAGGTGTCCTCCACCGAGTCGACGACGAGGATGCGGGATAGGCATCGTAATATGAACTAAAAAAATAAACTAGTTCTATTAATTTTCTTGCTAAAAATAAACTAATTGTATATATAGTAAAATAAAGTAGTTTTATTAAATCAACTAGTTCAACTATATATTGACAAAAGTTTTAAGTGTGTGTAAAAATTCGTGTATGTAAGCATCTGCAATTGTATTGTTTTAAAAAAAATAGGAGCATCATGCTATGAAGCTTTATAAAGTTGTTTTTTAACGGAATCCCGAATAGGATAATTAGCTTTTTGGTACGCAGTTCAAAAAGAGCCATCCGAATATCGCTATTTGGAAGGACTTTTGTTGAACTTTGTACCAAAAAAGAATTATTCTATCAGGAACTCCGTTCCAAAACAACTTTCGAGAGCTTGATAGCGCCATGCGTCTGTTACTACCAGGTAATGATGAAGCCATGGACCGACCCTAAACTAACTTACTTAAATTTACATAGCCTTAAACTAGCTAACACTAACCTAATTAATACTAATTTATATGCTTAAGTGATTTAACCTAGCACACTAGCTAACCTATTTCTTCTTCTCCTCTTCTTCTTCTTCTTCTTCTTCTTCTTCTTCTTCTTCTTCTTCTTCTTTCTTATTTTCTTCTCCGCTTCTTCTTCTCCTACTTTTCTTCAACTTATCTTCTTCTACTTCTCCTCTTCTTCTATTTTTCCTCTTATTCTCCTCTCCTCCTCTTCTTATTCTCCTTTTCCTTCTTTTCTTCTCCTCCTCTTCTTACTTTCCTTTTTCCTAATCTTATTTTCTTATTTTTATTCATCTTTCTTGTTCTTGTAACCCTAACCTAATTCTAAATATTACTAACCCTAATAATCTAGCACAAACCTAATAACAATAGGAATTAAATGACAAAAAAAATCTTCTTCTCCTCCTCTTCTTCTTCCTCTTCTTCTTCCTTTTCTTCTCCTCTTCTTCTACTCCTCCTCCTCTTCTTCTACTTCTCCTCCTCCTCTTCTTCTACTTCTCCTCCTCACCGGCAGGACGGCGGCGGTGGCGTCGCCGGCGGCTCGTCCTTCGTGTTCGGCATGGGGAGGAGGGGGCGGGGGGCTTACCGGAGTGGGAGGGGAGGGGGTCGACCAGCGGTGCTTGGAGCGGGGGAGGGGAGGACGGCGGGCGTCGACGACGGCGAGAGCTAGGCGGAGGTCCGGCGCCGGCGAGCAGGACGGCAGGGCGTCGACGACGAACACAAGGGCGCGCGAGGAGGTCCGGCACCGGCGAGGAGGACGGCAGGGCGACGGCGAGGAGGACGGCAGGGCAATGGCGACGGTGGGCAGCCTGGCGGCGTCGAGCAGTTCGTCCGGTGCCGCGCCGGGCAGGAGAGGCGAGCGAGAGGAAGAAGAGAACGAAAAGGGCGTTTGGATTTGGATTTTCGTCGGGGCCGTATATATAGTAGGATCTTTAGTCCCGGTTCGGGGCTCGAACCGGGACTAAAGACACCATTTAGTCCCGGGTGGAGCCACGACCCGAGACTAAAGACCCTTTTTGGCAGACCAAAAGGCGGGAAGCACGGGCCTTTAGTTCCGGGTCGGGGCTCGAGCCGGGACTAAAGACACCCTTTAGTCCCGGGTCTAGCCACGACCCGGGGCTAAAGACCCCTTTTCGGCAGGCGGCAGGCGAGGGGCTTTAGTCCCGGGTCGTGGCTCCACCCGGGACTAAAGGTGGTCTTTAGTCCCGGTTCGTGCCACGAACCGGGACTAAAGGCTTGGGCTGGCGGCATTCCAAAGTTTAGTCCCACCTCGCTTGTCGAGAGGAGCCGCCACTGGTTTATAAACCCCGTTGTCCCAACCGTGTCGAGCTCCTCTCTAAAGCAGGCTTACGGGCCTAAACATATTGTAAATTTAAAAATTGAAAATATATTTGAAATTATGGACAAAATTCAACCTAAATTCAAAGTGAGGTCACTTTGAATTTATGTTGAATTTTCTCTATAAATTCTCATATAGTTTCAATTTTTTTCTAAACTATCCAAACTATTAACTATTTTGTTATTTTCAATTAAAAACTATGTTTATTAAAAATTCTTTTTGCATATTTGAGAATTTGACAAAACTATGAAAATGAAAAGTGTATGAAATTGAATAAATAATTCAAAACTATTTTCTATTTTCAAAATTAATTATTTTGACTATCCAAACTATTAACTATTTTGTTATTTTCAATTAAAAACTATGTTTATTAAAATTCTTTTTGCATATTTGAGAATTTGACAAAACTATGAAAATGAAAAGTGTTTGAAATTGAATAAATAATTCAAAACTATTTTCTATTTTCAAAATTAATTATTTTGACTATCCAAACTATTAACTATTTTGTTATTTTCAATTAAAAACTATGCACAAAACGTGCATTTACTTTTGTTTTTTTGGGCTAGTTGACCCTAAAATTGAAAAGCACTACAAATGAACTCTGAAAATGTTGAAAGTTGGCATGCTATCATCATTTCACCCACATAGAATGTGTTAAAAAGTTGAGAGGGCTACGACAAAAACTGGATGCACTTCGTGTACAAAACGGACAATCTCTCTCGAAGTATCAGGGTTTCGAACGAGAACTAATCTCTTACGAAGGGATTTCATTTTTTTGAACTTATTTAAACTCCATACTTTTTGTGTGTTCAAAATGCACCATTCAAAGGCACATCACAAAATTTCTACAATTTATGACTTCATTTGGTATTTTTCGTGCATTTACTTATTTTTTTGAGCTAGTTGACCCTAAAATTGAAAAGCACTACAAATGAACTCTGAAAATGTTGAAAGTTGGCATGATATCATCATTTCACCCACACACCATGTGTTAAAAAGTTGCGAGGGCTAGGACAAAAACTGGATGCACTTCGTGTACAAAACGGACAATCTCTCTCGAAGTATCAGGGTTTCGAACGATAACTCGTCTCTTACAAAGGGATTTCATTTTTTTGAACTTATTTAAAATCCATACTTATTGTGTGTTCAAAATGCACCATTCAAAGGCACATCACAAAATTTCAACAATTTCTGACTTCATTTGATATTTTTCGTGCATTTACTTATTTTTTTTGAGCTAGTTGACCCTAAAATTGAAAAGCACTACAAATGAACTCTGAAAATGTTGAAAGTTGGCATGGTATCATCATTTCACCCACATAGAATGTGCTAAAAAGTGGAGAGGGTTACGACAAAAACTCGATGAACTTCATGTACAAAACAGACAATCTTTCTCGAAGTATGAGGGTTTCGAACGAGAACTCATCTATTACAAAGGGATTTCAGTTTTTGAACTTATTTGAACTCCACACTTTTTGTGTGTTTAAAATGCACCATTCAAAGGCACATCACAAGTATTCAACAATTTCTGACTTACTTTGGTATTTTTTGTGCATTTACTTTTGTTTTTTTGGGCTAGTTGACCGTAAAATTGAAAAGCACTACAAATGAACTATGAAAATGTTGAAAGTTGGCATGCTATCATCATTTCACCCACATAGCATGTGTTAAAAAGTTGAGAGGGCTACGACAAAAACTGGATGCACTTCGTGTACAAAACGGACAATCTCTCTCGAAGTATGAGGATTTCGAACGAGAACTCATCTCTTACAAAGGGATTTCATTTTTTTGAACTTATTTAAACTCCATACTTATTGTGTGTTCAAAATGCACCATTCAAAGGCACATCACAAAATTTCAACAATTTCTGACTTCATTTGGTATTTTTCGTGCATTTACTTATTGTTTTTGAGCTAGTTGACCCTAAAATTGAAAAGCACTACAAATGAACTCCGAAAATGTTAAAAGTTGGCATGGTATCATCATTTCACCCACATAGCATGTGCTATAAAGTGGAGAGGGTTACGACAAAAACTGGATGCACTTCGTGTACAAAACAGACAATCTCTCTCGAAGTATGAGGGTTTCGAACGAGAACTCAACTATTATAAAGGGATTTCATTTTTTGAACTTATTTGAACTCCATACTTTTTGTGTATTTAAAATGCACCATTCAACGGAACATCACAAATTTTCAACAATTTCTGACTTAATTTGGTATTTTTCGTGCATTTACTTTTGTTTTTTTGGGCTAGTTGTCCCTAAAATTGAAAAGCACTACAAATGAACTCTGAAAATGTTGAAAGTTGGCATGCTATCATCATTTAACCCACATAGCATGTGTTAAAAAGTTGAGAGGGCTACGACAAAAACTGGATGCACTTCGTGTACAAAACGGACAATCTCTCTCGAAGTATCAGGGTTTCGAACGAGAACTCATCTCTTACAAAGGGATTTCATTTTTCTGAACTTATTTAAACTCCATACTTTTGTGTGTTAAAAATGCACCATTCAAAGGCACATCACAAAATTTCAACAATATCTGACTTCATTTGGTATTTTTCGTGCATTTACTTATTGTTTTTGAGCTAGTTGACCCTAAAATTGAAAAGCACTACAAATGAACTCTGAAAATGTTGAAAGTTGGCATGGTATCATCTTTTCAACCACATAGCATGTGCTAAAAAGTGGAGAGGGTTACGACAAAAACTGGGTGCACTTCGTATACAAAACAGACAATCTCTCTCGAAGTATGAGGGTTTCGAACGAGAACTCATCTATTACAAAGGGATTTCATTTTTTGAACTTATTTGAACTCCATACTTTTTGTGTGTTTAAAATGCACCATTCAAAGGCATCACAAATTTTCAACAATTTCTGACTTAATTTGGTATTTTTCGTGCATTTACTTTTGTTTTTTGGGCTAGTTGACTCTAAAATTGAAAAGCACTACAAATGAACTCTGAAAATGCTGAAAGTTGGCATGCTATCATCATTTCACCCACATAGCATGTGTTAAAAAGTTGAGAGGGCTACGACAAAAACTGGATGCACTTCGTGTACAAGACGGACAATCTATCTCGAAGTATGAGGGTTTCGAACGAGAACTAATCTCTTACGAAGGGATTTCATTTTTTTGAACTTATTTAAACTCCATACTTTTTGTGTG
The DNA here is from genome assembly GCF_904849725.1 of Hordeum vulgare subsp. vulgare. Lineage (NCBI taxonomy): Eukaryota > Viridiplantae > Streptophyta > Magnoliopsida > Poales > Poaceae > Hordeum > Hordeum vulgare. The sequence continues at coordinate 240,769,763 of NC_058524.1, read as the reverse complement.
TTCAAAATGCACCATTCAAAGGCACATCACAAAATTTCTACAATTTATGACTTCATTTGGTATTTTTCGTGCATTTACTTATTTTTCTGAGCTAGTTGACCCTAAAATTGAAAAGCACTACAAATGAACTCTGAAAATGTTGAAAGTTGGCATGATATCATCATTTCACCCACACACCATGTGTTAAAAAGTTGCGAGGGCTAGGACAAAAACTGGATGCACTTCGTGTACAAAACGGACAATCTCTCTCGAAGTATCAGGGTTTCGAACGATAACTCGTCTCTTACAAAGGGATTTCATTTTTTTGAACTTATTTAAAATCCATACTTATTGTGTGTTCAAAATGCACCATTCAAAGGCACATCACAAAATTTCAACAATTTCTGACTTCATTTGATATTTTTCGTGCATTTACTTATTTTTTTTGAGCTAGTTGACCCTAAAATTGAAAAGCACTACAAATGAACTCTGAAAATGTTGAAAGTTGGCATGGTATCATCATTTCACCCACATAGAATGTGCTAAAAAGTGGAGAGGGTTACGACAAAAACTCGATGAACTTCATGTACAAAACAGACAATCTTTCTCGAAGTATGAGGGTTTCGAACGAGAACTCATCTATTACAAAGGGATTTCAGTTTTTGAACTTATTTGAACTCCACACTTTTTGTGTGTTTAAAATGCACCATTCAAAGGCACATCACAAGTATTCAACAATTTCTGACTTACTTTGGTATTTTTTGTGCATTTACTTTTGTTTTTTTGGGCTAGTTGACCGTAAAATTGAAAAGCACTACAAATGAACTATGAAAATGTTGAAAGTTGGCATGCTATCATCATTTCACCCACATAGCATGTGTTAAAAAGTTGAGAGGGCTACGACAAAAACTGGATGCACTTCGTGTACAAAACGGACAATCTCTCTCGAAGTATGAGGATTTCGAACGAGAACTCATCTCTTACAAAGGGATTTCATTTTTTTGAACTTATTTAAACTCCATACTTATTGTGTGTTCAAAATGCACCATTCAAAGGCACATCACAAAATTTCAACAATTTCTGACTTCATTTGGTATTTTTCGTGCATTTACTTATTGTTTTTGAGCTAGTTGACCCTAAAATTGAAAAGCACTACAAATGAACTCCGAAAATGTTAAAAGTTGGCATGGTATCATCATTTCACCCACATAGCATGTGCTATAAAGTGGAGAGGGTTACGACAAAAACTGGATGCACTTCGTGTACAAAACAGACAATCTCTCTCGAAGTATGAGGGTTTCGAACGAGAACTCAACTATTATAAAGGGATTTCATTTTTTGAACTTATTTGAACTCCATACTTTTTGTGTATTTAAAATGCACCATTCAACGGAACATCACAAATTTTCAACAATTTCTGACTTAATTTGGTATTTTTCGTGCATTTACTTTTGTTTTTTTGGGCTAGTTGTCCCTAAAATTGAAAAGCACTACAAATGAACTCTGAAAATGTTGAAAGTTGGCATGCTATCATCATTTAACCCACATAGCATGTGTTAAAAAGTTGAGAGGGCTACGACAAAAACTGGATGCACTTCGTGTACAAAACGGACAATCTCTCTCGAAGTATCAGGGTTTCGAACGAGAACTCATCTCTTACAAAGGGATTTCATTTTTCTGAACTTATTTAAACTCCATACTTTTGTGTGTTAAAAATGCACCGTTCAAAGGCACATCACAAAATTTCAACAATATCTGACTTCATTTGGTATTTTTCGTGCATTTACTTATTGTTTTTGAGCTAGTTGACCCTAAAATTGAAAAGCACTACAAATGAACTCTGAAAATGTTGAAAGTTGGCATGGTATCATCTTTTCAACCACATAGCATGTGCTAAAAAGTGGAGAGGGTTACGACAAAAACTGGGTGCACTTCGTATACAAAACAGACAATCTCTCTCGAAGTATGAGGGTTTCGAACGAGAACTCATCTATTACAAAGGGATTTCATTTTTTGAACTTATTTGAACTCCATACTTTTTGTGTGTTTAAAATGCACCATTCAAAGGCATCACAAATTTTCAACAATTTCTGACTTAATTTGGTATTTTTCGTGCATTTACTTTTGTTTTTTGGGCTAGTTGACTCTAAAATTGAAAAGCACTACAAATGAACTCTGAAAATGCTGAAAGTTGGCATGCTATCATCATTTCACCCACATAGCATGTGTTAAAAAGTTGAGAGGGCTACGACAAAAACTGGATGCACTTCGTGTACAAGACGGACAATCTATCTCGAAGTATGAGGGTTTCGAACGAGAACTAATCTCTTACAAAGGGATTTCATTTTTTTGAACTTATTTAAACTCCATACTTTTTGTGTGTTCAAAATGCACCATTCAAAGGCACATCACAAAATTTCTACAATTTATGACTTCATTTGGTATTTTTCGTGCATTTACTTATTTTTCTGAGCTAGTTGACCCTAAAATTGAAAAGCACTACAAATGAACTCTGAAAATGTTGAAAGTTGGCATGATATCATCATTTCACCCACACACCATGTGTTAAAAAGTTGCGAGGGCTAGGACAAAAACTGGATGCACTTCGTGTACAAAACGGACAATCTCTCTCGAAGTATCAGGGTTTCGAACGAGAACTCGTCTCTTACAAAGGGATTTCATTTTTTTGAACTTATTTAAAATCCATACTTATTGTGTGTTCAAAATGCACCATTCAAAGGCACATCACAAAATTTCAACAATTTCTGACTTCATTTGATATTTTTCGTGCATTTACTTATTTTTTTTGAGCTAGTTGACCCTAAAATTGAAAAGCACTACAAATGAACTCTGAAAATGTTGAAAGTTGGCATGGTATCATCATTTCACCCACATAGAATGTGCTAAAAAGTGGAGAGGGTTACGACAAAAACTCGATGAACTTCATGTACAAAACAGACAATCTTTCTCGAAGTATGAGGGTTTCGAACGAGAACTTATCTATTACAAAGGGATTTCAGTTTTTGAACTTATTTAAACTCCACACTTTTTGTGTGTTTAAAATGCACCATTCAAAGGCACATCAAAATATTCAACAATTTCTGACTTAATTTGGTATTTTTTGTGCATTTACTTTTGTTTTTTTGGGCTAGTTGACCCTAAAATTAAAAAGCACTACAAATGAACTATGAAAATGTTGAAAGTTGGCATGCTATCATAATTTCACCCACATAGCATGTGTTAAAAAGTTGAGAGGGCTACGACAAAAACTGGATGCACTTCGTGTACAAAACGGACAATCTCTCTCGAAGTATGAGGATTTCGAACGAGAACTCATCTCTTACAAAGGGATTTCATTTTTTTGAACTTATTTAAACTCCATACTTATTGTGTGTTCAAAATGCACCATTCAAAGGCACATCACAAAATTTCAACAATTTCTGACTTCATTTGGTATTTTTCGTGCATTTACTTATTGTTTTTGAGCTAGTTGACCCTAAAATTGAAAAGCACTACAAATGAACTCCGAAAATGTTAAAAGTTGGCATGGTATCATCATTTCACCCACATAGCATGTGCTATAAAGTGGAGAGGGTTACGACAAAAACTGGATGCACTTCGTGTACAAAACAGACAATCTCTCTCGAAGTATGAGGGTTTCGAACGAGAACTCAACTATTATAAAGGGATTTCATTTTTTGAACTTATTTGAACTCCATACTTTTTGTGTATTTAAAATGCACCATTCAACGGAACATCACAAATTTTCAACAATTTCTGACTTAATTTGGTATTTTTCGTGCATTTACTTTTGTTTTTTTGGGCTAGTTGTCCCTAAAATTGAAAAGCACTACAAATGAACTCTGAAAATGTTGAAAGTTGGCATGCTATCATCATTTAACCCACATAGCATGTGTTAAAAAGTTGAGAGGGCTACGACAAAAACTGGATGCACTTCGTGTACAAAACGGACAATCTCTCTCGAAGTATCAGAGTTTCGAACGAGAACTCATCTCTTACAAAGGGATTTCATTTTTCTGAACTTATTTAAACTCCATACTTTTGTGTGTTAAAAATGCACCGTTCAAAGGCACATCACAAAATTTCAACAATATCTGACTTCATTTGGTATTTTTCGTGCATTTACTTATTGTTTTTGAGCTAGTTGACCCTAAAATTGAAAAGCACTACAAATGAACTCTGAAAATGTTGAAAGTTGGCATGGTATCATCTTTTCAACCACATAGCATGTGCTAAAAAGTGGAGAGGGTTACGACAAAAACTGGGTGCACTTCGTATACAAAACAGACAATCTCTCTCGAAGTATGAGGGTTTCGAACGAGAACTCATCTATTACAAAGGGATTTCATTTTTTGAACTTATTTGAACTCCATACTTTTTGTGTGTTTAAAATGCACCATTCAAAGGCATCACAAATTTTCAACAATTTCTGACTTAATTTGGTATTTTTTGTGCATTTACTTTTGTTTTTTGGGCTAGTTGACTCTAAAATTGAAAAGCACTACAAATGAACTCTGAAAATGTTGAAAGTTGGCATGCTATCATCATTTCACCCACATAGCATGTGTTAAAAAGTTGAGAGGGCTACGACAAAAACTGGATGCACTTCGTGTACAAGACGGACAATCTATCTCGAAGTATCAGGGTTTCGAACGAGAACTAATCTCTTACAAAGGGATTTCATTTTTTTGAACTTATTTAAACTCCATACTTTTTGTGTATTCAAAATGCACCATTCAAAGGCACATCACAAAATTTCAACAATTTCTAACTTCATTTGGTATTTTTCGTGCATTTACTTTTTTTTGAGCTAGTTGACCCTAAAATTGAAAAGCACTACAAATGAACTCTGAAAATGATGAAAGTTGGCATGGTATCATCATTTCACCCACATAGCATGTGCTAAAAAATGGAGAGGGTTACGGCAAAAACTGGATGCACTTCGTGTACAAAACAGAGAATCTCTCTCGAAGTATGAGGGTTTCGAACGAGAACTCATCTATTACAAAGGGATTTCATTTTTTGAACTTATTTGAACTCCATACTTTTTGTGTGTTTAAAATGCACCATTCAAAGGCACATCACAAATTTTCAACAATTTCTGACTTAATTTGGTATTTTTCGTGCATTTACTTTTGGTTTTTTGGGCTAGTTGACCCTAAAATTGGAAAGCACTACAAGTGAACTCTGAAAATGTTGAAAGTTGGCATGCTATCATCATTTCACCCACATAGCATGTGTTAAAAAGTTGAGAGGCCTACGACAAAAACTGGATGTACTTCGTGTACAAAACGGACAATCTCTCTCGAAGTATGAGGGTTTCGAACGAGAACTCATCTCTTACAAAGGGATTTCATTTTTTTGAACTTATTTAAACTCCATACTTTTTGTGTGTTCAAAATGCACCATTTAAAGGCACATCACAAAATTTCAACAATTTCTGACTTCATTTGGTATTTTTCGTGCATTTACTTAATTTTTTTTGAGCTAGTTGACCCTAAAATTGAAAAGCACTACAAATGAACTCTGAAAATGTTGAAAGTTGGCATGGTATCATCATTTCACCCACATAGCATGTGATAAAAAGTGGAGAGAAACAGGATGCACTTCGTGTACAAAACAGACAATCTCTCTCGAAGTATGAGGGTTTTGAACGAGAACACATCTATTACAAAGGGATTTCATTTTTTGAACTTATTTGAACTCCATAATTTTTGTGTGTTTAAAATTCTCCATTCAAAGGCACATGACAAATTTTCAACAATTTCTGACTTAATTTGGTATTTTTCGTGCATTTACTTTTGTTTTTTTGGGCTAGTTGACCCAAAAATTGAAAAGCACTACAAATGAACTCTGAAAATATTGAAAGTTGGCATGCTATCATCATTTCACCCACATAGCATGTGTTAAAAAGTTGAGAGGGCTACGACAAAAACTGGATGCACTTCGTGTACAAAACGGACAATCTCTCTCGAAGTATCAGGATTTCGAACGAGAACTCATCTCTTACAAAGGGATTTCATTTTTTTGAACTTATTTAAACTCCATACTTATTGTGTGTTCAAAATGCACCATTCAAAGGCACATCACAAAATTTCAACAATTTCTGACTTCATTTGGTATTTTTCGTGCATTTACTTATTGTTTTTGAGCTAGTTGACCCTAAAATTGAAAAGCACTACAAATGAACTCCGAAAATGTTGAAAGTTGGCATGGTATCATCATTTCACCCACATAGCATGTGCTATAAAGTGGAGAGGGTTACGACAAAAACTGGATGCACTTCGTGTACAAAACAGACAATCTCTCTCGAAGTATGAGGGTTTCGAACAAGAACTCATCTATTATAAAGGGATTTCATTTTTTGAACTTATTTGAACTCCATACTTTTTGTGTCTTTAAAATGCACCATTCAGAGGCACATCACAAATTTTCAACAATTTCTGACTTAATTTGGTATTTTTTGTGCATTTACTTTTGTTTTTTTGGGCTAGTTGACCCTAAAATTGAAAAGCACTACAAATGAACTCTGAAAATGTTGAAAGTTGGCATGCTATCATCATTTCACCCACATAGCATGTGTTAAAAAGTTGAGAGGGATACGACAAAAACTGGATGCACTTCGTGTACAAAACGGACAATCTCTCTCGAAGTATCACGGTTTCGAACGAGAACTCATCTCTTACAAAGGGATTTCATTTTTTTGAACTTATTTAAACTCCATACTTTTTGTGTGTTAAAAATGCACCATTCAAAGGCACATCACAAAATTTCAAGAATTTCTGACTTCATTTGGGATTTTTCGTGCATTTACTTATTTTTTTGAGCTAGTTGACCCTAAAATTGAAAAGCACTACAAATGAACTCTGAAAATGTTGAAAGGTGGAATGGTATCATCATTTCACCCACATAGCATGTGCTAAAAAGTGTAGAGGGTTAGGACAAAAATTGGATGCATTTCGTGTACAAAACAGACAATCTCTCTCGAAGTATGACGGTTTCGAACGAGAACTCATCTATTACAAAGGGATTTCATTTTTTGAACTTATTTGAACTCCATAATTTTTTTTTGTTTAATATTCACCATTCAAAGGCACATCACAAATTTTCAACAATTTCTCACTTAATTTGGTATTTTTCGTGCATTTACTTTTATTTTTTCGGGCTAGTTGACCCTAAAATTGAAAAGCACTACAAATGAACTCTGAAAATGTTGAAAGTTGGCATGCTATCATAATTTCACCCACATAGCATGTGTTAAAAAGTTGAGAGGGCTACGACAAAAACTGGATGCACTTCGTGTATAAAACGGACAATCTCTCTCGAAGTATGAGGGTTTCGAACGAGAACTCATCTCTTACAAAGGGATTTCATTTTTTTGAACTTATTTAAACTCCATACTTATTGTGTGTTCAAAATGCACCATTCAAAGGCACATATCAAAATTTCTACAATTTCTGACTTCATTTGGTATTTTTCGTGCATTTACTTATTGTTTCTGAGCAAGTTGACCCTAAAATTGAAAAGCACTACAAATGAACTCTGAAAATGTTGAAAGTTGGCATGGTATCATCTTTTCACCCACATAGCATGTGCTAAAAAGTGGAGAGGGTTACGACAAAAACTGGATGCACTTCGTATACAAAACAGACAATCTCTCTCGAAGTATGAGGGTTTCGAACGAGAACTCATCTATTACAAAGGGATTTCATTTTTTGAACTTATTTGAACTCCATACTTTTTGTGTGTTTAAAATGCACCATTCAAAGGCATCACAAAGTTTCAACAATTTCTGACTTAATTTGGTATTTTTCGTGCATTTACTTTTGTTTTTTGGGCTAGTTGACCCTAAAATTGAAAAGCACTACAAATGAACTCTGAAAATGTTGAAAGTTGGCATGCTATCATCATTTCACCCACATAGCATGTGTTAAAAAGTTGAGAGGGCTACGACAAAAACTGGATGCACTTCGTGTACAAGACGGACAATCTATCTCCAAGTATCAGGGTTTCGAACGAGAACTCGTCTCTTACAAAGGGATTTCATTTTTTTGAACTTATTTAAACTCCATACTTTTTGTGTGTTCAAAATGCACCATTCGAAGGAACATCGCAAAAGTTCAACAATTTCTGACTTCATTTGGTATTTTTCGTGCATTTACTTATTTTTTTTTGAGCTAGTTGACCCTAAAATTGAAAAGCACTACAAATGAACTCTGAAAATGTTGAAAGTTGGCATGGTATCATCATTTCACCCACATAGCATGTGTTAAAAAGTTGAGAGGGCTACGACAAAAACTGGATGCACTTCGTGTACAAAACGGACAATCTCTCTCGAAGTATCAGGGTTTCGAACGAGAACTCATCTATTACAAAGGGATTTCATTTTTTGAACTTATTTGAACTCCATAATTTTTGTGTGTTTAAAATGCACCATTCAAAGGCACATCACAAATTTTCAAAAATTTCTGACTTAATTTGGTATTTTTCGTGCATTTACTTTTTTTTTGGGCTAGTTGACCCTAAAATTGAAAAGCACTACAAATGAATTCTGAAAATGTTGAAAGTTGGCATGCTATCATCATTTCACCCACATAGCATGTGTTAAAAAGTTGAGAGGCCTACGACAAAAACTGGATGCACTTCGTGTACAAAACGGACAATCTCTCTCGAAGTTTGAGAATTTGAGCGACATCATTGGCTAGGACAAATGGTTCGTCCAGGTACGCAAGATTGTTGAGATCCACTGTTGTCATGCCGTACTTTTGGTCTACAACTACCCTGCCTCCTGTCAGCTTCACCCATTTGCACCGAAAACAAAGGGATCTTAAAAGTAGGTCCATAGTCAAGTTCCCATATCTCCTCTATGTACCCGTAATATGTTTCCAAACAGTGCCCATTCCCGTCTGTTGCATCAAAGCGGACACCACTATTTTGGTTGGTGCTCTTTATATCTTGGGCAACTGTGTAAAATGTATTCCCATTTATCTCATACACTTGGAAAGTACATATAGTCGAAGATGGTGGCCTCGCCAAACAGTACATCTGATTTCCAACGGTGTCGTCATTCATGAGATGTGTCTGCAACCAACTGCCGAAAGTCTTCTCGTGTTCCCCTTTAATCCAAGAGTCAGCCTTCCCCGGGTTTTCGGAGCGTAGAATATTCTTGTGTCTCATGATATACGGAGCCACCACGGTGGAATTGTGTAGAACTGTGTAGTGTGCTTCAGAGAAAGAATACCCGTCCATACATACTTTTGCTTTCCTTCCTAGTGTGCCTTTTCCTGTCAGCCAACCCTCATACCGAGATTCAGGAACACCAATCGGCTTAAGGTCAGGAAGAAAGTCCACACAAAACTCAATGACCTCCTCTGTTCCACACAAAACTCAATATGCTTCCTTTTGGCCTAGCACGGTTACGAACATATTTCTTTAAGACTCCCATGAACCTCTCGAAGGGGAACATATTGTGTAGAAACATAGGACCGAGAATTCTAATCTCTTCGACTAGGTGAACTAGGAGGTGTGTCATTATATTGAAGAAGGATGGCGGGAACAACAACTCAAAGCTGACCAGACATTGGACCACATCAATCTGTAACCCTGATAGACTTTCTCGATCGATTACCTTCTGAGAAATTGCATTGAGGAATGCACATACCTTCACAATTGCCAGGCGAACATTTTCCGGTAGAATTCCCCTCAATGCAACCGGAAGCAACTGCGTCATAAGCACGTGGCAGTCATGAGACTTTAGGTTTTGGAATTTTTTTTCTTTCATATTTACGATTCCCTTTATATTCGACGAGAAGCCAGTCGGGACCTTGATACTGAAAAGGACTTCAAAGAAGATTTCCTTCTCTTCCTTAGTAAGAGCGTAGCTGGCACGCCCTTGAAACTGCCCTGGATGCATGCCATCTCTTCCTTTATGACGTTGCTGGTCCTCCCGTGCTTCCGGTGTATCTTTTGACTTCCCATACAAGCCCAGGAAGCCTAGAATATTCACGCAGAGATTCTTCGTCAGGTGCATCACGTCGATTGCCGAGCGGACCTCATGGACTTCCTAGTAGGGTAGCTCCCAAAATATAGATTTCTTCTTCCACATGGGTACGCGCTTATCAGGGCCGTTAGGAACAGGTTGGCTGCCAGGACCCTTTCCAAAGATTACTTTTAAATCTTTGACCATATCAAATACTTCAGCACCAGTACGGATGACAGGCTTCCCCAGGGTTCTGCCTTGCCATTGAAATGCTTGCCTTTTTTCTTTAAGGGATGCTTGGGCGGAAGAAAACGATGATTGTACGGGTACACATTCTTCCTACATTTGTCCAGATATATACTTTCTGTCTGATCCAAACAGTGCGTGCATGCATTGTATCCCTTGTTTGACTGTCCTGAAATGTTACTAAGAGCAGGCCAATCATTGATGGTTACGAAAAGCAACGCTCGAAGGTCAAATTCCTCTTGTTTGTGCTCGTCCCACACACGTACACCTGGTTCGGCCCACAGCTGTAAAAGTTCATCAACTAATGGCCTTAGGTACACATCAATATCGTTGTCGGGTTGCTTTGGACCTTGGATAAGCACTAGCATCATAATGAACTTCCGCTTCATGCACAACCAAGGAGGAAGGTTGTAGATACATAGAGTAACGGGCCAGGTGCTGTGACTGCAACTCTGCTCCCCAAAAGGATTCATGCCATCTGTACTCAGACCAAACCATAAGTTCCTCGCGTCACCTGCAAATCTCGGGAACTCTCTCTCGATTTTTTTCCATTGCCGACCATCAGCGGTGTGCCTCAACTTATCGTCTTTCATACGATCTTCCATGTGCCATCGCAACAACTTCGCATGATCTTTATTTCTGAACAGACGTTTCAACTGTGGTATTATAGGAGCATACCACATCACCTTGGCAGGAACCCTCTTCCTGGGTGGCTCGCCCTCAATATCACCAGGGTCATCTTTTCTGATCTTATACCGCAATGCAGTGCATACCGGGCATTTATCCATATTCTCGTACTTCTCACCGCGGTAGAGGATGCAGTCATTAGGGCATGCATGTATCTTCTGCACGTCTAATCCTAAAGGGCAGACAAGCTTCTTTGCTTCGTACGTGCTGGCGGGCAATTCGTTCTTTCTTGGAAGGATCTTCTTCATCAGTACCAGCAAATTTTCGAATGACGAGTCAGTCACACCGGTCTCTGCCTTCCACTTCAGCAATTCCAGTGTGCTACCCAGCTTCTTCTGGCCATCTTCACAAGTTGGGTACAACAATTTGTTGTGGTCCTGTAACATCTGCTCGAACTGCAACCTCTCCTTTCCTGTGTCGCAACCTCGCCGTGCATCAGAAATGACCCGGCCAAGATCATCAGCGGGCTCAGCTGGTTCCCGTTCTTCATCCTGATCTTCTTCTTCATTGTCTTCCATTGCGGTATCAGCATACTCAGGGAACATAGATCGGTAGTTGTCATCATCGTTCTCTTCTTCTTCATCGTCGTCTTCCATCATAACCCCTCTTTCTCCGTGCTTGGTCCAAACATTATAGCCCGACATAAAACAGGACCGAAGCAGGTGGCTCTGAATGACTCATGAGGAAGTGTAATCCTTCTCATTCCGACATTCAACACATGGACAAAACATATAGCCACCACCATGCTTGTTCGCATCGACTGCATTTCGAAAAGAATGCACGCCTTCTCTGTAAACGGCTGTGCGTCGATCATCGTACATCCATGGATGGCTCATCTGCGTTATACGACAGTATATCAAATACAATCACGATCCTAAAAATTAGTACCGCACGGTCTAAACGAAGAAATATAGTTGCTAACCTTTTAGTATAAGTAGAAATAAAGAGGAAGAGGTTTAAGCGTGGCTCGGGCATCTCATATCGTAGTTGTGTTCGGTGAACTGAAGCGGCATCGCTCTAACACACATTTCAACAAACACCTCTAGTGCATCCAAGAAAAATGGAGAGCTAGCACACACCCACACTCTTCCATCCAAGAAAAATGCAAGGAAGAGGGGAGAGGGGGGCTGTGGCCAATATATATAGGGAGAGGACTTTAGTCCCGGTTTGAGACACAAACCGGGACTAAAGGTGGCGCACATGCGGGCTGCACACTGCGTAGCCCTTTAGTATCGGTTTGAGACACAAACCGGGACTAAAGGCTCCTTACGGGCTGGGACCAAAGCCTCGTGGACGGCATTGCGATTTTGGGCGACCTGGCCGGGCCTTTAGTCCCGGCCCACATGGAGGCCGGGACTAAAGGGTCTAGTGCATCCGTACGTAGTCCACTAATGAAACCTCTTTAAAGATTTATATTTAGGATCGGAGGGAGTATTTGAGACAACTATGACTACGCACATGCACATGCACATGCAGAAATTGCTTTTCGGTGGAAATCGTACATTGCAAATACGATTATTTAAACCTTCATAGACACGCCGGTCAATGATGGGATGTTTTTTCCATTTGTCCGTGTGCCCAGCCACATTTTTCATATTTTTTTCAGATGTCCGGTTACTTACACGTGATTGTTGAAGAGGAAAAAAGAAAGAAAATAATGATAAAGAAAAAAAAATATGGTTTAGGATGGGGTTGCGTCTTATGTGGCCGACTGACCAGACGGTATGGATGCGTCCGCGAGCTCTTATATTCTTTTTATATTTAAGATGAATATAAGGTTTCGCCGATAGCCCAAACGTATAGAAATAATATGAAAGGTCTAACTGTATCATTTTTTTCTTCTCTTTTGTTTTCTTCTCTTTTGTGTCCGATCGTTCATCGAACGTGTCTACGAACGTATAAGGCTTCATTTGACCCGCCTCTAGAGTCCACCGCCCCCGATCATTCTAAATAATATAGTTGTCGAGGCCAACTTTTGGGTTATAGTCCGTGCTAAAAAATTAGGGTTTTTTATTGTACGTGAGTAATTGTCATGCCGTGACTTTAGGTCATTTGTAAAACTCTATTATCTTTTTATTTAATGAATAAGATAAATCTTTTGCATCTGTTTTGAAAAAAAATGACCCGTCTTGCTGTAGATGCTTTAGAGCAACTCTAGCAGATCCCACATCCTGCTCCGGCCCGTAAAATAACCGTTAAAGTGCGGATCCGGACGGGAAAACCTGTCCGATCAGACCCCGCATCCCGCCCCGCCCCGCAAATATTTTTGCGGGGCGCGGCAAAATCTCGGCCCCAACCCGCGTATTCGCGGGTTCCCCCTCGCCGCTGCGGTGTCCTGCATATAAGCGGGAAGCGGTTGGTGGGGGGACATTTCAGCCCGCGCTTTCCCGCACCAACCACCTGTCCTCTCCCCCCTTAGCCCAACATTCTGGGCGCCGGATTTGGCTTTTGTCGGCCGCCGGTGGCTGCGCCAAGCGATGGAGTGGTCGGGGAGCATCTCCCGCAGCCCCGGCAAGGGCGCATCAACGCATGCAGGGACGTGTTCGTCCTCCCGGCGCCGCCGACGATTTGCGGGCATGGATTCGTCCGGTCGTCCACCGGGCTCGGCGCTCGCGCAACGGCTCTGTGGCTCGCCGTTACCGCTCATACAGTGGGACGACTGCACGCGGACAGTGCTGCGGCTTACTTCGGGCACGCCGAACTACCCGGATGGGTGTTCTTCAAATGCGAAAAACGACGGGGTACGTGCACTTGCGATATCTCATTCTTTGATTCAATTGCGAATCCTCATTCCGAACATGGTTATTCTTTTGTGTAGGAATATGGATGCTCATTTTGAGCCCTGGAATATGGATGCTCATTTTGTGCACCCAGAATCATTCCGCGAATATGCTTTTTTACGGGTCCGTTATGCGGGGTCTGCATCCGCGGCCGTGCGCGCCGGCCCGCAAAGGCTTTTTCCGCGAACTGCAAACACGTTTTGCGGACCGGATGGATGTGGGGTCTGCTAAAGTTGCTCTTAACAGCTGAACACGCAAGCCTTCATTTCGATGGTCACCTGAGTCGTGGACTGTGGGTACTAAAGAGTGATAGCTTCCGGAAATCCCTTTTGGAGCTCAGCCTCCAGTGAGGCCTCCAAATTCAAAATTGAAATTTCATCAAAAATCATATTTTTACATTTCAATTTTTTTAAAAATACAGATATACATGAAGGTATAACACACTTGTGTGTAAATTATTAGTTCAAAATACATCAAAATGAGGGCTATGCAAAAAAGATAAATCTGGGACTGTTTAACGCATGATATTATTCATCCTTCCACACCACGAATTCGTTTTTTTGTACAGGTCGCAACTCAAGGTATTTCATCATAAATTTTTACACACATGTGGGTTACATCCTTACATACATGTATATTTATTTTTCAAAATTGTTTGAACCATACAAATTTAAATTTAAATTTTTTAAAAATAAAAGCCTTCATGGAGCTCGGCCTCCAAAACGCCTCTCTCGATAGCTTCCCGTTATAGCTTGCCAACAGCTCCTTTGGTGCAAATTACTCCCAACCGGAGGCTACACGCATGCAGAGAAGAGGAAATACATTGCAGACAGAAAATAGTTAATCACGTAAGAGGGGCACAAGCTCCATCTGTGGCTCGAACCGGAATCGCCAAATGTGAAAAAGTAACGTACCTCTGTGTTAGCGGAAGCATATCCACAACCATTGTTTGGAGCATCTCTAGCAGACCCGTATAATGTCCTTATTTATAAAACAACCGTTAAAATAGTCCACACAAAAAACCATCTGATCATACACCGTAAACGCGTCGGATCCGTAATTTTTTTAAAGGGCGTGGTAAAATTCCACCTCCAACCCCCGAAAACAGAAGTTCCCCCCTCGACCCGACGGTGCACTGTATCTCTGAAAATCGGTTGATGGGAGGAACATTTCAACCCGCGCGCGTTTCCCACCCCCTTTCTCAGCCGCCCGCCGTCGGTTTTGCGAGTCCGCCACCGACGATTCCGGCCATATTTACGGACGGAATCACGCCGCCGGGGGGCCTCTTACCCAGTTCCACCTAGCCACTTCACTGGCTCCCCGAATCCGTTGAGCCGAGCCGGCCTGAGTCGCCATCGCCGCCCCGGGATCGACCGACACACAGCCAGTGCCCCGAGCCTCCGGTGCGTACTTGTGCTTGTGCTTTCGGATGCGATATGCATAGATGATTCATGCGGTTTTCGTATTTGTGATCCCTGAAAAACATCATTGTCATTTTTCGTGGTCCTACTCCTTTTTGGGACAAGCGATCCCTGAAAAACATCATGATATACTGTGTGATTTTTCACAATATGATTCTCGAAGATGAGAGATGCATGAACTTGGAGTTCTTGTACGATAATGTGGGTAGACGGGTCAAACCAGCTAGAGACCCTAACCACATTAGAGCATTTCTTCAAACCTACCGGAAGATTGAAGATGCAAACACCCACTTTCAGCTTCAGGAGGATATCACTGAGCACTATTGTCAAAGGGCTCGGCAGTAACACATTTCATTTTTGCATTAGTTTCATTTAATTCATGTGTGATTTGTATTCGACACAAGTTTTGTGTTGAATTATTTAGCTTGTTTCGATGATTTCAATAATTATTGTAATTTGGATGATTGATGTACTGTAATATTGAAATTTTATCTTATATTGAATTAATAATTCTAAACATGTGACAAATGTGTCAAATTCAAATAAAAACCCATCTCATTTGCGGGTTGGCGCAGGCTGCGGCCGAGCAGACCCGACATAGTGGAACTGTAAAACGGAATATCCGTAAATATTCTGTTTTACAGTTCTGTTATGCGGGGTATGCTCGGCCGCAGCCCTCGCCGGCGTGCAGAACCATTTTTCGCGAACTGTAAACGAGTTCCGCGGATCGGCGATATATGAGGTGTGCAAGAGATGCTCTTAGGCATGGACGTGCAAATCGCCGCATACATTCAAGTCGTGCTGTTCGGACCGTGAAAGACATCCAACAAGGGTCTCTATAAATCAAAATGACACTTTGGGCTTATTTTTTCCCGTAAATCGGAGACAAACATAGGGGTCTTTTTGGGCGTCTTGACATCAGCCAAGCCCGCTTCTGATCACCTTGGCCCACCCCAACACTTCCTCCCTCGTCCGCACACGTTATGTCCGGTGCCAGCTCCCCACATTCATGCACTGCAGAGTGCACCAATTCACATTGAAGACAACTCAGGACGGACAAGACCTCTCCCTACCTCCATCATTGAAGCGACGTGTCGGCCGAGGTAAACACGCCTCCTCGCCGGAGTCAAAAGCCTCCACTAAACCTGAATGCAAGACGATAAACCTACTTCAGTCACACTCCGTTCACGAGCGGGCGACATTAAACAAAATGCCGGACAATCTCCTCCCGTCCTCCAGCTCTTTAAAGGATCCCAAATTCCGGGCATGAGTGACACCTCCTTCCACCATTTTCTCCACCCTTACGAGCAGGAAGTGCTATTCTCCGGCATAAAAGCTGGTTGTGTGGCCCGCCAAGCCCGTCAGATATGAGCGAGGGAGACGACCGCTCCACCTCACTCCTGTAGCGTGACGTAGCAAGTCACCGCTCGAAACAAGCGCGCGATTCAGCAAATCGTCGCTCCGACGCCGACGAGACAAGCGAGGGTGTATGGCGGAGCTGGCATCATGGGTTGTGATACATCTCCAACGTATCTATAATTTTTGATTGTTTCATACTATTATATTTGTTAGGAAAGCAACTTATCTGTATTCAAGGCCCAAGGAGCATATATATATTAGACATGACTTGAGGTGCAAGAAAAGTAAACATAGACTAATAAGGGCTCCTAGACTAATACTAATAGACTAATAAGGACACATAGACTAATACTAATACTTCCTAACAATATTATCAATTTGAATACTTTATATGTAATTATATGCTATTTTATATCATTTTTGGGACTAACCTATTAACGCAGTGCCCCTGCTAGTTCCTCACTATTTAGAAATGGCTTATAGGTGAACACAGATGAGTGGATGGTGCACTGTGTCATTCGCTACGTCTATTTTTTTGGAAATAAGCAATTGTGGGAAATAAGAATCACCTGCCAAAACTAAGGGAGTAAGTGTGGCGGGCCGACCTGAGCGCTCGCCACATGTATAATCTATAGGGTTTGACTTGCTTGCGTAATTCAGCTGTGATGGCCGCTATTTAGTGCTCGCCACATCTACTTGACAGAGCAGTGGCGAGCATTAGCTGCGAACTACCACTAGTTATCTTGGCCGGGTGTTCATTTCTGGCAGAACATAGCTGTGGTTGCTGGTGTTTAAAGCTCGCCAGTGCTATGTCAAACTACAGTGGCGAGTGTTCCGTTGGTCCCGCCACAACAAATTTTCCCACGCGGGTTTTGTGCCAACGACACTTAGCAGTAGCGGGATCTAGCTCGCGCCTGTCAGTGGCAAGAAGGTATGTAATATTCTCTTTCTTGTACAGTCCCTCCCCTCTCCCACCACACTCTTCATTGTCCATGTACTCACTCCCACACCATACGTCCTGGCCAGCACTAGTGGGGACAGGGCCTTTAGTCTCGACCCGTAAGGGCTTTAGTCCCGGTTCATCAACCGGGACTAAAAGGGCGGGACTAAAGGCCTAACCTTTAGTCCCGGCCCTGTTCCAAGCCGGGACCAAATGTGCTCCACGTGGCCGTCTCGGAGGGAGTACCTTTAGTCCCGGTTCTAGTTACGAACCGGGACTAAAGGATCCATATGTTTTTTGTTTGTTTGACCCGAAAAGGTAGATTTTTTTTTAAATTTTTTTCAAATTTTATTTTTGAATATTTTTTATGTTTTATTTCAATTTTCTAATCTTTGAATTATTTGACAATTTAATCTCTAATCACCCATCCTCACTGCTCTAGCGTCGATCACTCATTTCAAATCGTCTAACTTCCCGGCCGATCACCCATCCTTTCATTAGTTCAACCCGAGCAGGCTTAACTTTCTGGTTCTATCACCCCTAGTTGTCAAGTGTGCACTTGTTGTTTTTCTGACAATAGTAAGCTATCAATCCTAAACAACTTGGGTCTTGATGTCATGTCACATGATTTAATTTTGTGAATTACAAATAGTTATTAAAATAAACTTAATAAGTAACAATAATACTGAATTTCAATGAAAATAACCTAATATTTTTAAATAAAATTATTTTTCTTTCTTTTTGGAAAAAACTTCTTTTTGAAATAACTTTTTTTCCATTTGGAATTTTGAGCATGTGAGAAAACTTGAACGGGGAAGCCCGGGTGAAATCGAGTACCAATTTTTTCTAGTTTTTTTATATACTAATTTTTTTGGACGTCGTATGCAAAAGTTATGCCCGTTTATTTTTTTTTCTTTTTTTTGCAAAAACGGTCAAAATTCATATCTCAAAATTTCTATACCGACTAGACACTAAAACCTAACAACATCTCAAAGGATTTTATTTTTTGAAGATTTTATCATTTTTGTTTATTTTTTGAAGATTTTATCATTTTTGTTTATTTTCTACAAAAGTGAAAGTATCAAGGTTTCAAACGAAAACCCATCTGCTACAATGGAATTTTTTTAAAATTAATTGAACTGTAGATTTTTCTGTGCATTAAATATGCACCATACTACAACATGTTAAAATCTACAGAAAGAACTAACTTAAAATAATAATAAACAACAATTAAATGACTAAAACAACTCTATAAGAAAAACAATATTTCTTTAATTAAAATCCTAATTTAAATTGTTCTAAAAATAATCAAGTAAATCTTACTGTGACAACAATCTAACACATGAGTGGGAGCAAAAAGAATTAAATTAAAAACTATTTGTAAAACTCAAGTTATTCAAAAACTGGGTTTGAAGCAAATTTAAACAAATTCAAATTTAAACCATTCAAATTTGAAAACTAATGGCACAAACAGAAACTAGACAAAATTTTGAATCTAATGCAAAAAGAATCAATCAAAAACATCAAATATCCTAAAAGATATAAGCAATTTAAAACAGAAACTACAAACAAGAATTTAAAAACAGAAAAAAAAAATCTGAACACCTTTAGTCCCGGTTCGAGACACGAACCGGGACTAAAGGTCCAAGACACGAACCGGGACTAAATCCTCCAAACTCTTTAGTCCCGGTTCAAGACACAAACCGGGACTAAAGGCTCCTTATGGGCCGGGACCAAAGCCTCTTGCGATTTGGGGCGACGTGGCCGGTCCTTTAGTCCCGGCCCAGAGGCAGGCCGGGACTAAAGGGTCCAGGCCAAAGGCCCTTTTTCTACTAGTGCAGCCATCTCCCCATGCGGTCGCATCGCCCATTTTGGCCCTCCTATGCCGTCGTCCTCCCCCGTTCTGGCCCTCTCTCGTCCTAGCACTCCTCATCCCGACCCTTCCCCCGCAACCTTTGTCCCCCGGCCCGGCCCTTCCCGCGCTGCTGTGATACGTCCTAAGCGTATCTACTTTTTCAATTACTTTTGCTTGTTTTGGATTTTAATTTGCATGCTTTTAATGAAACTAATCTGGATTGACGTTGTTTTATAGAAGTACCGTGATGATGTTTTTTTTGTAGAAATACAAGTTCTCAGACCGAGCTAAAAATTGACGAAGAATATTTTTCGAATTAATAAAAAATATAGGCGTCAGGATCTACCGGAGGGGGGGTCCACCTAGAAGTCACAAGCCTGGAGGGCACTTCCTCTGAGCTTGTGGGTCCCTCGGGGCCTCGGTTGACCTAATTCCAATGCTATTAGCTCCGTTTAGTAGAGAGACAAAAACAGAGAGAAGTTTTCATCATGTTTTACGATACATACAGAGCCGACGCCACCTCCTGTTCTTACTCGGGAGGGCTGATCTGGAGTCCGTTTGAAGCTCCAAAGAGGGGGATTCATCGCCGTCGTCATTACCAACCCTTCTCCATCAAAAAGTCCATGATGCTCGCCACAGTGATTCTTGTGTAGGCTTGCTTGACAGTGATGGGATTGGATGAGATTCGTCATGTAATCGAGTTATTTAGATGGGGATTGATCCCTAGTATCCACTATGTTATGAGATTGATGTTATATCCTTAGTGCTTGTCACTAGGGCCCGAGTGCCATGATTTCGACTATGAACCTATTATGTTTTCACGAATATGAGAGTGTTTTGGATCCTATCTTGCAAGTTGTATGCACCTATTATGTGTTATGATCCGTGATACGGCTCCCTCGTATATATAACTTTTTCTTGTCTCATGCCAATATTCTACAAATTGCATATACTTTTGGCAACATTTTATATTATTTTTGGGACTAACTTACTTACCGAGTGCCCAGTGCCAGTTCCTGTTTTTGTGTGTTTTTTGTTTCGCATAAATTCCATATCAAACGAAGTCCAAACACGACAAAAATTTACGGAGAATTTTTGGAATATATGTGAATTTTAGGAGTCAGAATCATCACAAGATGATGCCTGAGATCCCCACAAGGCAATAGCGCATGACCTAGGGGTGGCGCCCTGATAGCTTGTGGCCACACCTTAGGTCGGTTGGAGATATCCTTTGGCCGCAAGAAAGATATATTCGTGCTACCTCTTGAGATTCCGTAGGTTTTCCCTTGAAGAGGAAAGGGTGATGAAGCCAAGTAGATAAGTATTTCCCTTAGTTTGTTGAGAACCAAGGAATCAATCAAATAAAAGGAACAAGCAACGCCCCAATTGTAGTACCTACAGAAATAATCAAAGTCTTGCACCCAACGCTAAAAAGGGATTGTCAATCCCTTGAGAGTTATTTGCAAGGATAAGATATGATAGAGATAGATATAAATATTGTGGAAACAAAAGTAAATAAATTGCAACAAGATATTTTTGGTATTTTTGATTTATAGATCTGAATGTATAATATGGAAAATAGACCTGGGGGCCATAGGTTTCACTAGAGGCTTCTCCCATAAAGGAAAACAATACGGTGGGTGAACAAATTATTGTCGAGCAATTGGTAGAAAAGCGAATAATTATGAAGATATCTAAGGCAATGATTATGCATATAGGCATCACCTCCGTGTCAACTAGGCTTAAACGATTCTGCATCTACTACTGTTACTCCACACATCGACTGACTCCTGCCTACATCTAGAGTATTAAGTTCATGAAGAACAGAGTAATGCATTAAGTAAGATGACATGATGTAGAGGGATAAACTCAAGCAATATGATGAAAACCCCATCTTTTTATCCTCGATGGCAACAATACAATACGTGCCTCGCTACCCCTACTATGTCACTAGGTGAGGACATCGCAAGATTGAACCCAAAACTAAGCACTTCTCCCATTGCAAGAATTACCAATCTAGTTGGCCAAACCAAAGCAATAACTAAAAGGGACTTTGTAATATATGAAATCATGCATATAAGAATTCGAAAGAAAATAATATTCATAGATAATCTGAACAGAAACTCACAATTCATCGGATCTCGACAAACACACCGCAAAAGACTATTACATCGGATAGATCTCCATGAAGATCATGAAGAACATGGTATTCAAGATCAAAGAGAGATAAGAAGCCATCTAGCTACTAGTTATGGACCCGTAGGTCAGTGGTGAACTACTCACGCATCATCGGAGAGGCAATGGAGTTGATGTAGATGCCCTCCGTGATCAATTCCCGCCCCGACAGATTACCGGAAAAGGCTACCGGAAAAGTATTTTCTTGGATCTCTTTTGGCGATGGGGGAATATTCGGGATATTATAGGCCAAAAAATAGGGTTATGTGGCCTGTCGGGGACCCACAAGCGAGGGGGGCGGCCACCCCCTACCTTGGGATCCGGGTGGATCAATTACTTGAGCACTATATGCCTAGCTTAATGGATTTAAAGAAAGCCCTACTAGGGCGACAACCTGGAAGTTTGAGAGATTCATTTATTTCTCTTATGTGATTTTAAAATAATTTACAAAAAAATAAACTGGGGAAGCTTAAACGTTTTCAAAAGGAAAAGTGAAAGTGTGAAGGACGAGCACCGTTGAAGTGGGGGCTAGCCTTGAACTTTGTTCATGCCCATGGAAACTTGGTGAATCTTGATTACAAAAACTTTTCAACAAAAATAATTATCCCCTTGTTAAAATCCATTGTATTATAAAAATAATGTGCCAATAATTACCTTTAGGATGTTTAAATTTCTTGTATGATATTTGTTGTGTAAAAACAGAAACTTTGTGTGTTGTGTTTGATGTTTCATATTTTACTTGAAAGTCAAAATTTCTGAAATTTCTAGATAGTGCTTTTATATAAATTATTTACCACTTCCTAAGTTTTCAGAATTTTCTAAGTTACATAAGTATAAGTTTCATCTGCATATTTTTAGATTGTCCTATTTTTCATAGATTGTTGTTATATTTGCTTTGCGTGCTTATGTTTGAATTTTTTTAGCCCCATTGACTTGGGAGACATAGAATTGTGATATAATACAGTGAATAATGTTGGATTATAATTATACAATGATATATGGAAGGACATGATGAGATTTGATGATTATGTACTAACGTTTCTAATAAAAGTTCTGTCAAGTTTTGTGTGGATAAAGTGTTCGAAGATCGAGGAGGTACGATATGAGAAGAATAGGGAGAGAAAAGAGTTCAAGCTCAAGTAAGTATTCAAGAAGACTCAAGCGTCTATGTTTGGTGATGCCCAGGAAGGCATCCCATCTTTCTTCTTCAACAACTATTAGTACGTTTCGATTTTTGTTTTGTTCACATGATATGCGTAAATTCTTGGAGCGTTGTGTGCCTTTTATTTTCCTTTTAGCAATGCACAGTGCTGGTTTGGGAAAGTCTATGGTTGATTTATAAAACGATCTTTGCAATTCACTTATATCTTTTGAGTATGGCTTTATAGAATGCTTCATGTGCTTTACTAATATCTTTTGAAGTTGGATACCTATTTCTCTACATATAGAAAACCGTTATTTGGAGAATGCTCTTTTCTTTAATTATATTTATTAGAGCATGTCCAAGTATTTTGTAGAAAGAACTAAACTCTCATTCTTCACTTATACCTATTTAGAGAGTCAAGAGGTTTTGGTCATTTACATGGTTAGTCATAAAATCCTACATAAAACTTGTCGACCACTAAATATGATATGTTTGATTCCGTGCAATAGTTTTGTGACATTAAGATAGTACTATGTGAGTGCACTAGTTGTTGATTGTGTATTAGTATGAATACTAATGTTAAGGTTTGTGATTCTCAAAGCATGCACGTATAGTCTCTAGTTATGCAATGAAGATTGGAGCATAATTTATCTTTGATTGAAATCCTTTGAGCTGTTATAACCGGAGTCGTGCAATGGTTAACTCCTCCCAACCTTCTCCCTTGAAGCATGCGAGTAGTACTTTGCTTCGAGAGAGATAATAAACTCTTGAAATAAATATGTGAATTCTTTATGACTAATGTGAAACCATGGATATACGCACTCTCACCACCTCATATTTGCTAGCCTCTTCGGTACCGTGCATTGCCAATTCTCACTTTGAGGGTCGGTGCAACTTTTGTTGGTGCATCCAAACCCTGTGACATGACACACTCTGTTGCACATAAACCTGATTATATCTTCCTCAAAACATCCACCATACCTACCTATCATGACATTTCCATAGCCATTCCGAGTTATATTACCACGCAACTTCCACCGTCACTTCATATGACTTGTACTTCCATTTTCATATTGCTTTGCACGATCGTAAGATAGCTAGCATGATATGTCCATGGCTTGTCCATTTTATGATATCTTTTTCTATGCCAGATAATTACACATCCTCGTACACTGCGAGAGGCATTCATGTAGAGTCATATCTTCCTATCAGTTTTTCATATCGACTTGTAAGTAAATAAAAGTGTGATGATCATCATTATTAGAGCATTGTTCCAGTGAGGAAATAAAAAAGGGGAAGTCCAAATGAGCCCGCCATAAAAAAATGGGGGAGGCAAGAAAAAGGAAAAAAAGTCCATGATAAAAAAATAAAAAAGTGAGAGAAAAAGAGAGAAGGGACTTTGCTACTATCCTTTACCATACTTGTGCCTCAAAGCGACACCATGTTCTTCATATAGAGAGTTTCTTGTCTTGTCACTTCCATATGCTAGTGGTAATTTTTCATTATAGAACTTGACTTGTATATTCCGATGACGGGGGTCATCAAATGCCCGAGGTATTCATGAGCAAGCAAGTTGGATGCACACCCACTTAGCTTCAGTCGAGCTTTCGTACACTTATAGCTCTAGTGCATATATTGCATGACAATCCCTACTCCTCGCATTGATATCTATTGATGGGAATCTCCATAGCCCATTGATACGCCGAGTTGATGCGAGACTTTCTTCTCCACTTTTAAACCTTTGAAACCTACCACCATAGTCTGTTCCACCATTATGCTATATCCATGGTTCATGCTCATGTATTGCGTGAGTAACAAAAAGCTAAAGCGCGTTAAAAAGTATGATCCAAGTGATTGATTTGACATCGAGGTGCTCATGATTTACTTTATGCTAGGAAGACCAAGCATGACAGGCTATATGATTTTGTAGGGATATCATTCTTCAATCATTGTTATTTTGAAAGGACATGATTGTTTGCTAGTAAACCTGAGTATTCAGGTCCTCTTGTCAAATAATAGACTATTGCCTTGAATCACTTATATCTTAATATTCATGCCATGATTAGACATTTGTTCAAGATTATGATAGGTAGCATTCCACATCAAAAAATTTCTTTTTATCATTTACCTACTCGAAGACGAGCAGGAATTAAGCTTGGGGATGCTGATACATCTCCATCGTATCTATAATTTTTTATTTTCTCGTGCCAATATTCTAGAAATTTCATATACTTTTGGCAACATTTTATATTATTTTTCGGACTAACTTACTTACCCAATGCCAATTCCGGTTTTTAGTGTTTTTTTGTTTCGCAGAAATTCCATATCAAACGAAGTACAAATGTGATAAAAATGTACGGAGATTTTTTTTGGCATATATGTGAATTTTGGGAGTCAGAATCAACGCAAGACGATTCTCGAGAGCCCCAGAAGCCAACAAGGTGTGGCCTCGAGGGGGTGGGGGAGGTCGCACCCTCATGGCTTCGGGACATCCCTTAAGTCGGTTGGAGCTGTCCTTTGGTCGGAAGAAATATATTTTTGCGATAAAATCCACTCAAAATTTCAGCCCAATCAGAGTTACGGATCTCCAAATTTTTAAGGAATGGTGAAGGGCCAGAAACAGAAGCGAAAAGAGGAGAGAAACAAAGAGAGAGAGATCCAATCTTGGAGGGGCTGCTGCCCTCCGGGAGCCATGGAGGCCATGGACCAGAGGATAAACCCTCCTCCCACATAGGGTGGAGGCCAAGGTAGAAGAAGAAGGAGGGGGCTCTCCCCCCTCTCTACCAGTGGCACCAGAGCGCCGTTGAGGAAACCATCGTGATCGCTGATACGTCTCCAACATATCTATAATTTTTTATTGTTCCATGCTATTATGTTACCATTCTTAGGTGTTTTACAATCATTTTATAGCAACTTTATATCATTTTTTGGGACTAATCTATTGACATAGTGCCCATCGCTAGTTGCTATTTTTGCTTGTTTTTTACTTCACACGAAATCAGAACCAAACGGAGTTCAAATCCAGCGAAACTTTTTGGAGAATTTTTGTGGGCCAAAAGAAACATGATGGGCCAAAGAAGTACCATAGGGGGCTCCGAGGGGAGCACCACCCACATGAGCGCACCAGGGAGCCCAGGTGCACCCTGGTGGGTGGCGCCCTCCTCGGTGGCCTCCTGCACTGTCTCTTCGCCCTATGAATTCCCTAATATTCCAAAAACCCTAGGAGATTCAACGAAAAACAATTCCAGCTGTCGCAAGTTCTAGAACCACGAGATCCAATCTAGAACCCTATTCCGGCACTCCGTCGGAGGGGAACACGATCACTAAGGGGTTCATCATCCTCATTGGTGCCTCTCCGATGATGCCTGAGTATTTCATATCAGACCTATGGGTCCATATGCGGTAGCTAGAAGTCTTCTTCTCTCTATGGGTCTCAATACAATTGTCTCTTGGAGATCTATTTCATGTAATGCTTTTGTGTTGTGTGTTTGTTGGGATCCGATGAACAATGAGCTTATGATCAGTTTTTCCTTGAATTTTATGTCCAATATTGATTATTATAGCCTCGTATTTCTAGTGATCTATTTATGTTGCAATGTGAAGAGGTGCTTTGTGATGGGTTCGATCTTGCGGTGTCCTTTCCTAGTGACAGAAGGGGCAGCAAGGCACACATGTATCGTTGTTATTAAGGATAAAAAGATGGGGTCTATTCCTACATGAATAGATCTTGTGTACATCATGTCATCGTTCTTATTGCATTACTCCATTTTTCCATGAACTTAATACAGTAGATGCATGCTGGATAGCGGTCGATGTGTGGAGTAATAGTAGTAGATGCAAGCAGGAGTCTGTCTACTAATCTTGGACGTGATGCCTATATACATGATCATTTTGTTGGATATCGTCATAATTATTTATTGTTCTATCAATTGCTCAATAGTAATTTGTTCACCCACAATTGCTATTTTCTTGAGAGAAGCCACTAGTGAAATCTACGGCCCCCGGGTCTATTTCATCATCATATACTTTCAGATCCATATTGTTATTTGCCTTTTCCTTTATTTGCAACTTTTATTTTCAGATCTATATTATCAAAAACACAAAAATACCTTGCTGCACTTTTTTGTTACTTCTTTTATTTCGCGTTTAAGAGAGATCTATTTACCCAAACTATCATCAAACTATCTATATTTTTACCTGTGAGGGATTGACAACCCCTCTCTTACGTCGGGTTGCAAGTGTTTGTTATTTGTGTATAGGCACTGTCTACACAGCGTTGCGTGATTCTCCTACTGGTTCGATAACCTTGGTCTCATCACTGGGGGAAATACCTACCGTTGTTGTGTTGCATCATCCCTTCCTCTTTCGGCAAAATACCGACGTAGATCAAGGGACAACAAAAGGAATTTGTGGCGCCGTTGCTCGGGAGAAATCATCAACATTATGAGGTTCCTAATCACATGTCTCATCTCCTTGCAATTTACATTATTTGCCTTTTTCCGCTCGTTTTCATCTCCCACACTTCAAATTTCTTTGCCGTTTTCTCATCACATCTATCTTGTGTTTTTGTTTGCGAAGTGATCATGCCTGAACGAAAGTTTTATGATGTTCCTTACCCCAATATCTTGCTTGATACTGAACGAACTACTAAGAAATATATGACAACCCAATTTGAGCACAATAAACATTGTATTGAATAGCTTAAAGAACACTGTGTTGTGCTAGATGCTATAATGAGACAACTTGATGATATTAGCAGAGAAGTTTGCAATCTCCAATCCAAGTATGCTTTTGCTGAAAATTTGTTAGGAAAAATTTCCAATGCACAAGACACTTTAGTGAATCAAATGGCAGCAAAACCAATCTCGCTAGAAAATAAAAATGCTGAAGATCTTAAGATGATTGGCGTTTCTTCTATTGATTCCTTGTTTAGCAATGTTAAGGTTGAAGAAAAAGGTATTGGAGATGAGTCGACTTTAGCTAAAAGGCGTCCTGTTAATTCGGAGGGTGAAAATCTTGTTGAAAATTTTGATAAAAGTGGGTTTTGAGAAGTTAAGACTTTAACTAGTGATGTGCCCACTATTTTGGATTACAAAGACTTTAATTATGATAGGTGATCTTTAATTGATTGTATTTATTTGTTGCAATCCATGATAAATTCACCTCATGTCTATGAACAAAATAAAGGTTTTAATAACATACTGTTTATGCCATGATGAAAGATTTTGAAGACAAATTGGAATTAGAAGTTTCTATTCCTAGAAAATTGAATGATGAATGTGAACCTACTATCAAAATCAGTACTAAAAATTATAAGTGCAATTATTTATGTGATTTGGGGGCTAGTGTTTCCACAATTCCTAAGTCTCTTTGTGATGTGCTGGGTCTTACCAATATTGAAGAATGTTCTCTGAATTTGCACTTGGCTGATTCTACTATTAAAAAGCCTTTGGGAAGAATTAATGATGTTCTTATTCTTGAAAATATGAATTATGTGTCCATATACTTTATTGTCCTTGATAGTGATTGCAATCCTTCTTGTCCCATTATACTTGGTAGACCGTTTTTACGTACTATAGGTGCCGTGATTGACATGAAAGAAGGGAATATTAAATTTCAGTTTCCACTAAGAAAGGATATGGAACACTTCCCTATAACTATGATTAAATTTCCATATGAGTCTATAATGAGGTCAACCTATGGATCATCCTCCAAGGATGACAACACTTGAAATCTATGCTATATGCCTAGCTAGGGGTGTAAAACGATAACGCTTGTTGGGAGGCAATCCAACGAATAAATTTATTTTTGCTTTTTTTTGTTTGTACAAATATTCTTCTATTATGATTGTGTTTTTATGTTCTATTTAGTGTTTGTGCCAAGTAAGATCTTTAGGATGATTCATAAGATGAGTAGAAACAATACTGAATTTGAAATAGAAACTTTGTCTCCACTGCACGAATTTTCATTTTTTACTAGAGCATGATAATGATCTGAAATTTTAAAACAATATTTTGAAAAAAATTCTTTATGTTGTCCAAATTTGTTAGAAGTTTTAGAGTATAGAAGTATGGTTATAGTACAGATTACTACAAACTGTTCTGTTTTGGACAGATTCTGTTTTCATTGCATTGTGTCCTTGTTTTGATGAATCTATGACTTTTATTGGGTGGTATGAGCCATGTTAAAGTTGGAATACAGTAGATATAATGAAATATTAAAATATGAATGGGTTTGAAAAAAATACCTTAAGGTAGTAATTTTTTCTTTATTATAGTAACGGATCTCACGAGAATTTTCTTAAGTTTTGTGTGATTGAAGTTTTCAAGTTTTGAGTAAGATCACGATGGATGAAGGAATAAGGAGTAAAAAAGCCTAAGCTTGGGGATGCTTTCTGCACCACAAGACAATATTCAAGAAGTATCAAGCAACTAAGCTTGGGGATGCCCCGAGTGGCATCACCTCTTTCTTCTAACAACCATCGGTATTCTACTTGAAACTATATTTTTATTCATCACATATTATGTGTTTTGCTTGGAGCGCCTTGTATCATATGAATCTTTTATTGTTTTGCTTTTTAATTTTTCATTTGTATCCTTGTTGGACACACCTATTTGAATGATCCAAAATGTGTTATGATTTGTTAGAATTTCTCTATGTGCTTCAATTAACTTTTTAGAGCTATGCAATTGCTCTAGTGCTTCACTTATATCTTGTTGAGCACAGTGTGCTTTACCATGTTTGAAGAAATGCTCTCATGCTTCACTTAGATCTATTTGAGAGTTAGTAATTTTGAATAAATCCTCTCATGGTTCACTTATATTATTTTGAGATATGAAATTTCTTATGCTCATGATCTTCACTTAAATTATTCGAGCTTGCTAAAAGAAATAGCAACATATGAAACTAGTCCCAAAGTGATAGATATTCAAGAGGGATATAATAAAAACTTCCATGAAGATCACTGGACCAATTAAACTTGATTCCTTGTAATAGTTTTGAGATATGATGATAGTGATATGTGAGTCATGTTGATGAGTAATTATGCTTTAGTAAGAATATTGGTGTTAAGGTTTGTGATTCCCTATGCAAGCATGCAAGTCAATAGTTGTGCAATGAAATTACATCTTACTTATGGTGCATTATCCGATGTTAGTTATGCTCAATGCTTGTTTACGCGATTTTTCGTTTCTCGGTTGGATGCTTCCCAATCTTTTGCTAGCGATCACTCGTACTAATTAGGAATACTACTTGTGCGTCCAAACTCCTTAAACCCAGTTTTTCCATATGAGTCCACTATACCTACCTATATGCGGTATCTCCTTGCCGCTTTAAAAAAATTGTATGTGCCATCTCTAATTTTCAAAATAAATTTCTGTTTTTGTACCCGTACTAGATCATGAGGCGATGAAGGGTGGCTTATATTTTTCCATGCTAGATGGATTATTCTCAAGATGAGTGTTTATTCAGTTGTCATTGCACAACAGTATGGCGGTAATAGGGATGCCTAGTCCAAAAATTGAAAAAAAAATTGTTCTCAAATAGTAAATTCCATGGAAAGTATTGGTATGGACGGTACCCGTGGATACGGCTAGCCGTGGAATGTGAAAGAAATGGTGGAAAAGGAATAAACTTTATTTTCTGTTTGGGAACCACTTATGATGTATCTAGCATGGAAAGTATGGGAAACTATAATTCGTTCTTGTTGACGGGAAAAGTATACCTCCCCAAAATGTTTTATCTATAAATTTTTTGCTTTGAGCTCTGGCACCTCTACAAATCCATACTTCCCTCTACGAAGGTACTTTCTATTTACTTTAAGCAATTTTTACTTTGTGTCTCCATTTTTCTTATTAAAAGCACCAACTAGAGGGCACTATGATCGTACATGAGCATTGGGTGTAGCTAATATGCCAGTGTGTTTCATGATTTGATCAATGATCGAGCATGATGGGCTAGGGTTAAATTTCTTTAGTGTTGATATTTTGAAAGACATGGTTGCTTGTTGATATGCTTGAGTATTAAAGTCATCATGTCCAAACTAGATTATTGCTTTGAACTATATAAAAGTCAAAATGTCCATGTTACAAAGAAAAGAATATGTGATGAACATGATAGGCAGCATTCCACATCAAAAATTCTATTTTATCATTTACCTACTCGAGGACGAGCAGGAATTAAGCTTGGGGATGCTGATACGTCTCCAACGTATCTATAATTTTTTATTGTTCCATGCTGTTATGTTACCATTCTTGGATTTTTTACAATCATTTTATTGCAACTTTATATCATTTTTTGGGACTAACCTATTGACATAGTGCCGAGTGGTAGTTGCTGTTTTTGTTTTTTTATTTCGCAGGAAATCAGTACCAAATGGAGTCCAAACACACTAAAATTTTTTGGAGAATTTTTCTTGGCCATAAGACACAGGATGGTCCAAAGAAGTACCAGAGGGGGGCTTCAAGGGGAGCACCACCCACATGGGCGCACCAGGGAGCCCAGGTGCGCCTTGGTCAGTGGTGCCCTCCTCGGTGGCCTCCTGCACCGGCTCTTCGCCCTATAAAACACCCAATTCCAGAAACCCTAAGAGAGCCGACGAAAAATAATTACAACCGCCTCAAGTTCCAGAACCACGAGATCCAATCTTGAGCCCTATTTTGCCACTCCACCGGAGGGGGACATGATCATGGAGGGGTTCATCATCCTCATTGGTGCCTCTTCGATGATGTGTGAGTAGTTAATATCACACCTACGGGTCTGTAGGGAGTAGCTAGATGGCTTCTTCTCTCTATGTATGTCAATACAATGGTCTCTTGGAGATCTATTTGATGTAATGCTTTTGTGAGGTGTGTTGGTGGGATCAGATGAACAATGAGTTTATGATCAGATTTTGCCTTGAATTTTAAATCCAATCTTGATTACTATAGCCTCATATTTCTTCTCCGATATTTGGGTTTTGTTTGGGCAACTTGATCTATTTATCTTGCAATGTGAAGAGGTGCTTTGTGATGGGTTTGATCTTGCGGTGTCCATTCCAAGTGACAGAAGGGGCATCAAGGCACGCATATATCGTTGCTATTAAGGGTAAAAGATGGGGTGTATTCCTACATGAATAGATCTTGTCTACATGATGTCATATTTCTTATTGCATTAATCTGTTTTTCCATGAACTTAATACACTAGATGCATGCTGGATAGCGGTCGATATGTGGAGTAATAGTAGTAGATGCAGGAAGGAGCCGGTCTACTAATCTTGGATGTGTTGCCTATATACATGAACATTGTCTTGGATATCGTCATAATTATTTGTTGTTCTATCAATTACCAAATGGTAATTTGTGCACCCACCGTTGCTATTTTCTTGAGACAAGCCACTAGTGAAATCTACAGCCCCCAAGTCTATTTCATCATCATATACTTTCAGATCCATATTGCTATTTGCCTTTTCCTTTATTTGCAACTTTTATTTTCAGATCTATATTATCAAAAACACAAAAATACCTTGCTGCACTTTTTTGTTACTCTTTTATTTCATGTTTACGAGAGATCTATTTATCCAAACTATCATCAATCTATCTATCTTTTTACCAGTGAGGGATTAACATGCCCTCTCTTACGTTGGGTTGCAAGCGATTGTTATTAGTCTGCAGGCGCCTTCTACATAGTGTTGCATGATTCTCCTACTGGTTCGATAACCTTGTTTCATCACTGAGGGAAATACCTGCCATTGTTGTGCTGCATCATCCCTTCGTCTTTGGGGAAACTATCGACGTAGTTCAAGCGACATCAACAGCAATACACACCAACAACTTCGCTGTCGTCATCACCACCACCATCACCTTCCCTAATCTACCTAGAGCAGTCCACTCTCCCGCATTCCGTTGTACCCCCTATTTGAACCTGGTGCTTAATGATATATATATTATTATCCTATGATGTTTGAGTAGTTATGTTTTGTCCTATGGGTTGATTGATGATCTTGATTGATTTGAGTTGCGTGGTTTATATTGGTTCTGTCCTAAGGTGCTTTATGTGAGGGCACACGTGAAAGATTCACGCTAGAGGGTTTCCAATATGTGCATGATTCGCTTATAGTGGGTGGCTAGAGTGACAGAAGCTTACACCCGAGTAAGGGAGTTGTTTGTGTATGGGAGTAAAGGGGGCTTGATGTTTACTGCTATGGTTGGGTTTTACCTTAGTTATCTTTAGTAGTTGCGGATGCTTTCTAGAGTTCCAATCATCAGTGCATATGATCCAAGTATGGAAAGTGTGTTAGCGTATCCCTCGCCGTCATATAAAACTGCAATAATGATCATGGGTCTACTTATCAATTGCCTAGGACAATCTCGCAAATCCTATCACCACCTTTTCACACTCGCTATATTTACTTTATTGTTTTTTTTACTAAAATAGTACCTGAAGTTTATTTGCATGTTCTTTATATCTTGCAAAACAATCTATTACACCTACTAAGTACTTCTAGTTTCATTCCCGCAAAATAGTTTCATACTTGTTCTAGTTAAAGTAAGCGTTAGCGTGTGTAGAGTTGTATCGGTTCGATAGAACTTGAGAGAATATTAATTATACCTTTGCCCCCTCATTGGGTTCCACACTCATACTTATCAAAAAAGTCTACAAATGACACCCTACACTTATGGCTTATCAATCTCTAGACCCAAAAGTGACAGTAGTTGGGATCATCTCCGATGATGACCATAGTACGAGGAGTTTATGTATTCACCATGTGATAGTTCTTTGTTCCGGGTCTTTATTAAAAAGAGGCATTAATATCCCTTAGATTTCATTATGGACCCTGCTTCCACGGGAAGGTAGGTCAAAAGATGTCATTCAAGATCTTACTGTAAGCACGTATGACTATATACGGAATACATGCGTACATTACATTGATGAATTGGAGCTAGTTCTATGTCGCTCTAGTGTGTAAATTGTTACATGATGAATGTCATCCAATAGAATTATCCATCAACTATCGAGTGCCTATGCTTTTCTCATATTGATCTTAGTTAAATTACTACTCTTGCTACTGTTGTTACAATCATCACAATCAATTCTATTACTATTCGAATTACTATTGCTACTTTGCTACTAAAACTCTGGTGCACAAAAAGATTCCAAGTGTGATTGAATTGATAACTCAACTGCCGAGACCAATAATTTTTTTGGATTCACTTGTGCCGAACCAATAAATTTGGGTGAAATACTACCCGTGAAGACTGTTGATCCCCTATACTTGTGGGTTATCAAGACATTTTTCTAGCACAGTTGTCAAGGAGCATAGCTCTATTTATTGAGTTCACTTGGGATTTCCATTTTTCACTGTGAAGAATATGAAAGACACTAAGACTAAGATCATACCCTCTAAGACAAGGGGAGTTAAGGAACTTTATCTAGCTTTGCATTTGATTCACCTTCTATTTTATGACAGCACCACCTGCTATTCATTCTGACATGTCACAAGTAATTGATGATGCTAGTTATGTATTTGATGAACCTCATGATGCTACTACAACTATGCTAAATGAATCTGAAACTATATATGCCACTTAATGAATTACTTGATGCTCATATTCCTAGATTTAAAGAAAATGCTAATGCTGAAGTTGATGAAATTATGATTCACCTATTATGCCTAGCTCTCCTACTAGAATTGATGTGCCTGAAGTACGTGATGGTTATGTTATGGGTGGGAAGATAAATAGACACTTTCTTGCTTGTCATGACACAGATGATCTTAAGAAATTATTAATTAATAGAAATAAAAAATATATGATTGAGAAAATGAAATATGATCCTAAATTTACTACTTCTCCTATATGTTTCTGATAAGGATTATGAATTCTCTGTTGATCCTAAGCCGATAACTTTGGTAGAGTCTGAACCTTTTCATGGCTATGAAACTGAACCATTGTGGCAAACCTTACCAAATTAAATTGCATTGCCACCTTATTTGCTCATGAGGAAGAGTTCGCTATTACTTTATACTTAAGGTTTTTTCCTTTCTCACTAAAGGATGATGCTAATAAGTGGTTTCGTGCACTTGCTCCTGGTTGTGTGCATAGTCCCAAGGATATGATATATTCCTTCTTTGAAAAATATTTTCTTGGTCATAAGAAACAAGCTGCTTTACAAGAAATATTTAACTGTGTGCAAATGGAAGATGAGAATCTCCATCAAGCTTGGGGGAGGCTTGTCCAGCTACTTAAATATTTGTATTTTCATCCTCTTAATAAAAATGAAATACTTGATATATTTTATAATGGACTGATTGATGCTTCTAGGGAGTACCTAGATAGTTGGGCTGGTCGTGTTTTTAGGGAACAAACTATTGGACTAGCTAAAGAACTATTGAATAATATTTTAAAGAATGCATATGACTGGACATGTCCTGAGCTACCGTCATAACCTATTCAAAAGAAGTGAGGCATTATATTTCCTAGCCGAGAAGATATGCATGAAGCTAAGAAATCTATGGAAGAAAAAGGTATTAAATCTGAAGATGTAAAGAATTTACCACCTATTGAAGAAATACATGGACTCGTTACCCCTGCATAGGTAGTAGAGGTAAATGCCCTTCATAGATTTGATGAGGGTGATATACCTTATAATAAAATTGTTGATCAATGCATCAATGAATTTGATAACTATTGTTAAGCAAGAACATTTCAATATGTATGTTAAAGATAAATTACAAAAAATGTCATGATGATTGATCATTTGAGTGACATGATGTTTATAATTACTAATGATGTTAAGAGTCTAGGTAAACATGCATCCATGGTTCACACTAAACTAGACCAAGTTGCTAAGTAACAAAATGATTTGATTGCTGAAATGAATGATAAACTAGACGATCATGTAGTTAGAGTAATGACTAGAGGGGTAGAATGACTTAGAAACCTCTCTATCCTGAAGGCCACCCTAAAAGAATTGAACAAGATTCCAAGAGAGTTGATAATGATGCACCTAGTCCATCTATTTTTGATGCTGAAACGCAACCTGATAGTGAACATCCACCTGCTAGTGACAACGATAATGATGATGTTCATGTCACTCGTAGTTAGGTCCTATACAAACGGTTTTTAACCCCTTCCTGTGACGTAGTTCCAAACTGTCGTCTTGCATGTGTGGGCTATAGGGGGAATCACACACGACACCAAAAAAGCATCTTCGATGGGGCGAGCGCGTGCTGACAATTCTCCTGAAGTAAGGTATGTGAAGTCGTAGCCTATCCCACACATCACCCTTCGACGTTACGTTTGTGATCGATCACACATCCGAGATGATGGCATAGATATATTCATGTGCGAAATATGGATATCAGAAACATTTAATTCCACGACCTATTTGCGATAGGTACATTGTGACACACAGTCAGAAAATTCTAACTGTATGTGGTGGCTCTACTATTGCCAACGTGCCAATGTAATAATCATGTGCGATAGTTATTATGATAACACACGTCGTTCATATGTCAACCATCTTCTTATCGTCCTACTTTACACACGCATGCAAGTTTGGAACCGTTGGTGGTATTGATGCCAATCGCACATGCCTGCGGCATGCAAACGCGACTATGACATTGTGCACAGCCCACACGCGTAGAATAGGCGACCATGTGTTGTAAAGCTGATAATCACACATGCTATTCTACAAATAGTCGTGTGTAATATATGAAACCATCACACACGGTTTATTCATTCTAATTGTGTGCACTATAATTTATTACCTAATAGTTTATTTTTGTTAATTCATTGTTCAAATTGGAAATTTCAAAATTTTAGTTATGAAATGTGGATTCCATATCCATCCATACATACCCTAATTACAATGGTTCAACACCATTGCATAAATCAGAAGCTTAGTACATGTTCGATGGTTACATTGTTCGGTAGAAGATTAAATATTATGGACCACAATATATATTACTTGAGGCGGTAAAGGTGAAGTGAGAATTGTAAATCCTTTTGGCTGTCGATGGTGTTGAAGAAGCGGCATACCCATAATGTGCCCTCCTCCATGTCAAAGGTGCCCATAACTTTTGTCCAACCCCTTCTGATGATCGCCCGTCCATCCTTCACCGCCTTCCAGAAGACTTCTAAACCATTATCATGGTCGCATGAATTATATACTATAGCCTTCGTTGCCTCCACTCCGGCCAGGTAGCTTGCAAGGTAATCTTGAGTACATTCCTTTGGAAACCACTAAAAACACACAACTTTCAGATATTCATGTCTAATAGAGTAACTTGTTCTAGGCAGGAAAAGAAGACAACAGGTTTCTTATCATCCTAAAGTTCACTCATGTCTTGGAGAAAGTGTAAATAAATATTTTAATTCCAATAATATCTCTCTTCTGCCTAACATTTTTTCTTAGTTTCCTCACTAGATGCTTGCTGATGTATATCTCATTGCCCCTTATGCATAGGGTGTCGAAGCATCGATTAGTACCACTGACATATGTACCTACAACCAAGAAATAAATGTTAGAACCTAAACTGCAATTGCATAAATGATGTGAAATACTATAAGACAATGGGATGTGACTAACCTCGATTGTAAACAACATTACCGCGCATTGTATTCCTACATAAGTACATAGAAATGCATGTTAAATTGAACAGGGTTAACATAAACTAAAAACAGCAAATATTAATTAAATGACATTATCTCCGGTGATATTTTCATTGCGAGGAATAGAACGATAGGAAAGAGAGAAAGGAAAAGAAGTGGATATAATTGTTCACTACAACAGGCTTAACAACAATCTAGCATAGATATTGTCAGATCGTAACTAGTATTGGTGAAATTAAAGTGGACTGTTCATACTTGAACAACAAAGCACATTACTGAAATAAACAACGGACATGTCAAATATAGAGTACACACAACCTAACATAACCATTACAGCTTTTACCAGTGAAACTCAAATGGACACGGTTAAACATCGCAAGATAGGTGCCGCTAGATCATAAAATGACCCAAATATCTAGGAAAAAGGTAGCGAAAATAGCTAAGGCGTGTTAGGCGTGTTTACTACACCAGGCTTAACACATCAACCATACAAAACATACCCATTGCAACTGGAATCGGTAAAATTGAACTAGACAGATCATACTTGGTAAACCCCGAGGGGTGGTCGATGGAGCA
This sequence comes from Hordeum vulgare subsp. vulgare, assembly GCF_904849725.1. Classification (NCBI taxonomy): domain Eukaryota; kingdom Viridiplantae; phylum Streptophyta; class Magnoliopsida; order Poales; family Poaceae; genus Hordeum; species Hordeum vulgare. The sequence continues at coordinate 240,732,010 of NC_058524.1, read as the reverse complement.
CTTCATCTCAGCCAGATCCCATCTAAAGTCGGCGATGAGGTGTTCCTGGAGGTCAAAGCGTTGATTATTACCACCAACATATGTACCTACAAGCAAAGAGTAAATGTTAGAAGCTAAAAAGAAATTGCACAAATGATGTAAAACACTATAAGATATTGGGATGTGACTAACCTCGACGGTAAACAATATCATCGTGCATTGTGACCCTGCATAAGTACATGAAAAGGCATGTTAACAATAACAGAGTTAACATCCACCAAAAATATCTAACGGTAATTAAAGGACAACATTACCAGTGATATCTTCATTGCAAACAGTAGCACAATACTGAATGGACAGCGCAAAAATGGATATAACTCTTCACTACATCAGCCTTAACAACAAACTAACATTGGCATTGTAAGTTTGTAACTGTTATTGCTGAAATTGAACTGGATGGTTCATACTTGAACAACACAGTGCACATAAATGAAATAAATAACGGACGTGTAAACTACAGAGTACAAACGACCTAACATAGCAATTAAAACTTGTACTAGTGAAACTCAAATTGGCACTGTAATTGACACGGTTAAATATTGCAACTGGTATTGGTAAAATTGAACTGGACAGTTCATACTTGTTAAATCCCAAGGGGTAGTTGCTGGGGCATTTCATCTCGGCTAGAGCTCATCTAGAGTCGGCGACGAGGTGTTCTTGTGGGTCGAAGCATGGACCAATACCGCTCACATATGTATGTGTACAAGCAACAAGTAAATTTTAGAAGCGTGGGGCACTTCAACTCGACCAGAGCCCACACCAAGTTGGTAGTGTTAGCGGAAAGGTGTTTCTCCGTGTCGACACGCACAATAGCCACGGAGCTATCGGCCGCCATTAGAACCTCAACCTCCGGGTGATATGTTGTTGGGCTTATGCGGGGATGCTCAGCGATAGGGGATGAGGATATGGAGGCATGAGGGTGGGTCACACGCTCCATATGAGCAATCGGGCCAGGGCGGTGATGGAGATCGGTGGTTACCTCACTAGATCGACGAGACTGGGATAGAACATAATGTGGTTGGGACGGCGACAGGTTGGGATGCAGGGAGAGGGGTGGGGAGGATAGGGGGAAATGTGATGGTTGGGTATGGGGTGGGAAGAATAAATTCTAAAATCACGTACCTACTAAAAATTTCGCTGCAAAACTCGAACCTTACGCGGGGGAAACACGCAACACAGACAAAGTGCATCAAATACCCATGTGCCAGAAAAGAGAAAATTGGTGATCTCGTGTGAGAAAAATTGTACACTCAATGAACATACTTAAATTTGCACATCATAATTTTCTCTAAAAACTACTAGTAGGGTACATACTAGTACTTGGATTCTCATAATTAATTAAACAAACATTCAGTTGAGACACGCGCAAACTACTTTCCCGATGTTGGCCATATGCCCTCGTTTTCGATCTTATCGGTGGCAGCCCACACCGTGCTTGGATATTCGTCCATCTCTCACCAATGGATTTGGTAGCCACTACCATGATCCTAATGGTAGGTGAAGGCATCGGGGCATGCTTGCAAGAGCCGTCGTTCTCCTTCTCAGCCATGCCAGCGGCAACCCATCATGCTTGGATGTCTGCCCATCTCCCCTTAGCACCGCGTGCGACCAGTTCTTTCTTGGTGCGGATGGACTCTCTATTATTGCGTGCTTTTTCCTTTTTCCGCTCGGACTGTGTGGCTTTGGCCTCTGTCATCAAAACCAATGGATCTCGGGTAGGGGGTCTAGAACTGTGGATCTTGGATCAATGGGGAACAAGAAACACAAGGACAATATTTTCCCAGGTTCAGGCCCTCTCGAAGAGGTAAAACCTATGTCATGCTTGATTATATTGATGTGTGTATGATAATCACACCATCAATCTACCACGAGAATAGATGAACTAAACCCTAGATGAGTAAGATAATGATTCTCCTCCCCTGCGAAGTAAACCCTGTGGTTTATATAGACACCAGGGGTACCTAGGGTTAACATGGTCGATTGCCATCAAGGAATAAACATGCCGATTCTATCATCTTGACTTGGAGGACTCACCAAGGCTTCGGAGGTTCCCTTCATGAACACAGAGTTGTTTTATAGCTCGGCCTTCCATAGAATGGACCACCTGTCCGGCCCATAGGAGATAGACCGACAGCCCAAGGACCCCTTAGCCCTGAACTCCCCCAATAGCACTCGAACTAGCCTCCAATGTCGGGGTTCGTTCGCCCAAGGTCTCCGGTTTGCAGGGTGAATTCTTTTCTCCTTCTATGTTCGAATCACACTAATTCAGCCATTGACGTTCTCTTAATTGTCGAAGCATCATGGGGCTGCAATGTTAACTTTCTTGTTCTAGATTAATGACACCCCTGGATTCCTGTGCGTCGATGGGAGGTGGATGGTCCAGCATTCTTTTATAGAAATGCCCTTGGTGGGTCAGAGGAAAAACACCTATTCAATAGGCTGGGTGTGCCAGGAGAAACACATCATATTCCCCAACCATCGAGAGAAACAAACCAAGGAACTCGGAGACATGGCAAGCATCCCAAGGTCCTCCTGACGCCCTCATGGCCCCCTCCCAAGCGACTAGGAAAGTTGTTCAGTCTCCCTTCTCCGATTGAGCGACCCTGAAGCACAAGGGTACCTTCCTACTTCAGATCTGGCATCCACCCGCCTCGGATTAACTTCTGCAAATGGCAAGGACTTTGCAGAGAACTTCCCTGCTCCATGCAAGGAAGAGAGGGTATGCTTCGTCCCCTTCCTCTTACGAGGCTTGAGCTTTGATACATCTCCAAGGTATCTATAATTTTTTATTGTTCCATGCTACCATATTATCTATTTTGGATGTTTTATATGCATTAATATGTTGTTTTATATTATTTTTGGGACTAACCAATTAATCTAGAGACTAGTGTCACTTTCAGTTTTTTCCATGTTTTTGATTATTGCAGATAAGGCATATTAAACGGGGTCCAAACGGAATAAAATCTCCGGAATGATTTTTCTTGGACCAGAAGACATATGCCAGACTTGGAGAAGGGGGCAGGAGACCTGATGGGAGGCGACAAGCCTGCAGGGCGTGCCCTAGGGGGGTCGCGCCCCCTGGCTTGTGGGTCCCCTACACGCCTCCTAACCCTAATCCTTGGCCTATTAATTCCCAATTATTCCTCCAATACCAGAACGAGACCACAAAAAAACTTTTCCGATGTCGGGAGCCTCTGTTCCCGTGAGATCCAATCTGGGAGCCTTTTCGGTAATCTGCCGGAGTGGGAATCGATCACGGAGGGCATCTACATCAAATCCATTGCCCCTCCGATGATGCGTGAGTAGTTCACCACGGACCTATGGGTCCATCGCTTGTAGCTAGATGGCTTCTTCTATCTATTTGTTCTTTAATACAAGGTTCTTCATGATCTTCATGGAGATCTATCAGATATAATACTCTTTTACGGTGTGTTTGTCGAGATCCGGTGAATTGTGGGTTTATGTTCATATTATCTATGAATATTATTTGAATCCTCTCTGAATTCTTATATGCATGATTTCAGATCTTCGAAAATCTCTTTGAGTTATTTGTTTGCTTTGGCCAACTAGATTGGTAATTCTTTCAATGGGAGAAGTGCTTAGTTTTGGGTTCAATCTTGTAGTGTCCTCACCCAGTGACAAAGTAGGGGTAGCAAGGCACGTACTGCATTGTTTCCATTGAGGATAAAAAGATGGGTTTTTCATCATATTACTTGAGTTTATCCCTGTGCATCATGTCATCTTACTTAATGCGTTACTCTGTTCTTTATGAACTTAATACTCTAGATGCAGGCAGGAGTCGGTTGATGTGTGGAGTATTAGTCGTAGATGCAGAATCGTTCTGGTATACTTGACACGGACGTGATGCCTATATGCATAATCATTGCCTTAGATATCTTCATAATTATTCGCTTTTCTATCAATTGCTCGACAGTAATTTGTTCACCCACCGTATTATTTTCCTTCATGAGAGAAGCCTCTAGTGAAACCTATGGCCACCGGGTCTATTTTCCTATATCTACAAATAAAAAATACCAAAAACATATTTCTGCAATTTATTTACTTTTGTTTTACTTTTATTTCTAGCAGTCTTTTATCTATCTCTATCAGATCTCATCCTTGCAAATAATTGTGAAGGGATTGACAACCCCTTTGTAGCGTTGGGTGCAAGTGTTTGATTGTTTGCGTAGGTGCTAAGATTGGGGCCTTGCTTGTTCCTCCTGCTGGATTGATACCTTGGTTCTCAACAAACTGAGGGAAATACTTATCTACTTTGTTGCATCACCATTTCCTCTTCAAGGGAAAACCAACGCAAGCTCAAGAAGTAGCAAGAAGGATTTCTGGCGCCGTTGCCGGGGAGGATACATAGCAAGATCATGCTTACCAAGTACCCGTCACAGACTCATCTCTTGCATTTACTTTATTTCCCATTTGCCTCTCGTTTTCCTCTCCCCCACTTCTAATTTTTTTTCCAGAAAATACCAGAAATATTTGCCGTTTTATTCACCTTTTTCTCACCGGATGTCTTTTTGTCTACTTGTGTTACCATGTGCCTTCTATTTGCTTCCATCTTTGCTTGCTAAAAATCTATTGATATGGATCCTCATCCACCTCCTAGTCTTTTCAAGAGATCCAATTATGATGAACCAATTGCTAGTGAGTTGAGTGTACTTGATTATCTCCATGAAGTTTTCTTGAGATTCGTGAATCTGAAAATTGTGATGAAGTGATTCATGATGTTTCCTTGAATGAAAAGCATGATTTCAATGGTACTGTTATGAATTCTATTAATATCAGTTGTGCTAATGATATGCAAACCCACAAGCTTGGGGATGCTATATTTCATGAGTTTGCCATGACCACTACTTATTGCAATGATCATGATTGGGGTGATAATGCTTCTTATGATTTTGATAATTTATTTAATACTCTTGATGAATGTGATATCGAAAGCTAGTTTGGAAGAGTGTCAAATTTAGGTAAAAAGAATCCCACATATTTGGAGAGTGTTCAATCTTATGATTTTTTTGATAAAATTTGGTTTGGAGAGGTCATGACTTTAGTTAATGTTAATCCCACTACCTTGGAAGATTATAAGACTTGTATGCATGTGGATCATGAAAATAATGCTTTATGGGATAACTATATTGTTGAATTTATTCATGTTGTTACTGAAAATTACTATGAGAGAGGAGCATATGCTTTTACATATTGCAATGATATTAAGTTTCTTGTCTATGAAATTTTGAAGCTATACTTGTTTTGCCTTCATATGCCAATTGATTGTTGTTCCCATAATTTGTTTGCTGACAAAATCCCTATGCATAGGAAGTGGGTTAGACTTAAATATGCTTGCCATGTGATTCATTATGCCCTTTTTGTGTTTCAATTCTTTACCTTTATGCGAGCATCATTGAAATCATCATGCCTAGCTAGGGGGATAAAACGATAGCGCTTGTTGGGAGGCAACCCAATTTTATTTTTATGCTTTTGTTTTTGTTTCTATTTTTGAGTGCTGCACACATTATTACCTCTGTAATAATTTTGTTTTCTTGTTTCAATTAGTGTTTGAGCCAAGTAAGACCTTTGGGATGGTCTACGGTGTTTGTAAGTTGATTTTGCTGAAAAACAAAAACTTTCGCTCTCAATCCGGGAATTGTGTAAATACATTGGAACGTGCTTTTGATATGAAATTTGTACACAATATTGATATACAAATTTCCCTGATTGTCCTAATGTTTCAGAATTGTTGGAGTTAAATAAGTATTTGAAGTTTATAGATTGCTACACACTGTTCTGTTTTTGACAGATTCTGTTTTTTCTTTGTGTTGTTTGCTTATTTTGATGAATATATGGGCTGTATCGGGGGGTATAAACCATGGAGAAGTTGGAATACAGGAAATATTACAACAATATAAATAAAGAATGAGTTCACAACAGTACCTAAGTGGTGATTTATTTTTCTTATACGAACAGATCTCATGAGTTTTCTGTTGAGTTTTGTGTTCTGAAGTTTTCAAGTTTTGGGTAAAGATTTGATGGACTATGGAATAAGGAGTGGAAAGAGCCTAAGATTGGGGATTCCCAAGGCTTCCCAAGACATATTCAAGGATACCAAAGAGCCTAAGCTTGGGGATGCCCCAGGAGGCATCCTCTCTTCCATCTTGAATCCATCGATAAATTTACTTGAGGCTATATTTTTATTCACCACATGATATGTGTTTTGCTTGGAGCGTCTTGTATGATATGTGTCTTTAATTTTTTAGTTTGCCACAATCATGCTTTCTACACACATCTTTTGAGAGAGACACGTTGAATCGTAAATTTATTAGAATACTGTATGTGCTTCACTTATATATTTTGAGCTAGGCAATGTTGCTCTAGTGCTTCACTTATATCTTTTAGAGCACGATGATGTTTTATTTTATAGAAATTGTTAAACTCTCGTACTTCACTTATATTATATTGAAAGTCTTTAAACAGCATGGTAATTGGTTTAGGTTATGAATTTAGTCCTAATAAAATGGGCATCCAAGAGGGATATAATAAAAACTTTCATATTAAGTGCATTAAATATGATGAGAAGTTTGATTCCTTGCATATAGCTTTGAGATATGAAGTTGTTATATGAGAGTCATGCTAGTAAGTAATTGTCAATTGGAAGAAATACTTGTGTTAAAGCTTGTGATTCACGTAGCATGCACGTATGGTGAACCGTTATGTGATGAAGTCGGAGCATGATTTGTTTAATGATTGTCAACCATTGTGTGGGGGTCAGGATCACGCGATGGTTAACTCCTACCAACCCTTCCCCTAGGAGCATGCATCTAATACTTTTATTTTATAACTAATAGGCTTTTGCAATAATTATGTGAGTTATTTATGACTATTGTTGAGTTCATGGATTATACGCACTCTCACCCTTCCACCTTTGCTAGCCTCTCTAGTACCCTGCAACTTTCCCCAGTACATTAAGCCCACCTTCCTCCATATAGCCACCATATACCTTCCTCAAAACAGCCACCATATCTACCTATTATGGCATTTTCATAGCCATTCCAAGATATATTGCCATGCAACACCACCGTCCCGTTTTTTCATGACACGCACCATCACTTCCATATTGCTTATAGAGTCACATTTTGTTCTAGATATCATTGTAATCTTTGAGTTGTAAGTAAATAAAAGTGTGATGATTTGCATTATTAGAGCATTGTCCCGCGTGAGAAAAGGAAGATGGAAGCAATTATTCCCTCACAAGTTGGGATGAGTCTCCGGACTTTACAAAAAATAAAAGAGGCGAGCGAAGCCCATAAAAAAGTGGCCAAAGATGCCCACCAAAAAATTAAAAAAATAAAAAAATGATAGAAAGACAGAACGGACAATGCTACTATCTTTTTCCACACTTGTGCTTCAAAGTAGCGCCATGTTCTTCATAGAGAGTATCATATTTTGTCACTTTCATATAACTAGTGAAATTTCATATTTTGCACAACCACTTAGTTTTCTTTTTGAGCTTTCTTACAGTTATAGCTCTAGTGCATTTGTTGCATAACAATCCCTACTCATTCACATTGATATGTATTGATGGGCATCTCCATAGCCCGTTGATACGCCTAGTTGATGTGAGACTATCTTCTCCTTTTTTTCTTGCAACCTCCACCATATTCTATTTCACCTATAGTGTTATATCCATGGCTCACGCTCATGTATTGCGTGAGAGTTGAAAAGGTTTCAGAACATAAAATGTGTGAAACAATTGTTTGACTTCCATCGGGGTTGTGTATGATTTAGATACTTTGTGTGGGGAAGATGGAGCATAACCAGACCATATGATTTTGTAGGGATAACTTTCTAAGGCCATGTTATTTCAAAAGGACGCAATTGCCTTGTTAGTATGCTTAAAGTATTATTGTGTTTATGTCAATACTAGACTTTTGTTATATATTTTATGGGTATGAATATTCATGCCACAATAAATAATATTACATGGATCAATATGTTAGGAAGCATTCCACATCAAAAGTTCTGTTTTTATCATTTACCTACTCGAGGACGAGCAGGAATTAAGCTTGGGGATGCTTGATACGTCTCCAACGTATCTATAATTTTTGATTGTTCCATGCTATTATATTATTTGTTTTGGATGTTTTATATGCATTAATATGTTGTTTTATACTCCCTCTGTCCCAAAATAATTGTCTCAACTTTGTACTAGCTCTAGTACAAAATTGTACTAAGCTTAAGACATTTATTTTGGGACGGAGGGAGTATTATTTTTGGGACTAACCTATTAATCTAGAGCCTAGTGTGAGTTTCTGTTTTTTCCATGTTTTGAGTATTGCAGATAAGGAATATTAAACGGAGTCCAAATGGAATAAAATATCCGGAATGATTTTTAGTGGACCAGAAGACATCTGTCAGACTTGGAGAAGGGGGCAGGGGACCTGTCGGGAGGCCACAAGCTTGCACGGCATGCCCTAGGGGGGTCGCGCCCCCTGGCTTGTGGTTCCCCTGCAAGCCTCCTAACCCTAATCCTTGGCCTATAAATTCCCAAATATTCCCCCAATACGAGAACGAGACCACAAAATACTTTTCCGCCGCCAGGAGCCTCTGTTCCTGTGAGATCCAATATGTGAGCCTTTTCCAGTAATATGTCTGAGAGGGAATTAATCACAGAGGGCATCTACATCAACTCCATTTCCCCTCCGATGATGTGTGAGTAGTTCACCACACACCTACGTGTCCATATCTAGTAGCTAGATGGCTTCTTCTCTCTCTTTGTTCTTCAATACCATGCTTTTCATGATCTTCATGGAGATCTATCCGATGTAATACTCTTTTGCGGTGTGTTTGTCGAGATCCGGTGAATTGTGGGTTTATGTTCAGATTATCTATGAATATTATTTGAATCTTCTCTGAATTCTTATATGCATGATTTCATATCTTAGCAAGTCTCTTTGAGTTATTGGTTTGGGTTGGCCAACTAGATTGGTAATTCTTGCAATGGGAGAAGTGCTTAGTTTTGGGTTCAATCTTGCAGTGTTCTCACCTAGTGACAAAGTAGGGGTAGCGAGGCACGTATTGCATTGTTGCCATCGAGGATAAAAAGATGGGGTTTTCATCATATTACTTGAGTTTGTCCCTCTACATCATGTCATCTTACTTAATGCGTTACTATGTTCTTCATGAACTTAATACTCTAGATGCAGGCAGGAGTCGATCGATGTGTGGGGTAATAGTAGTAGATGCAGAATCATTTCGGTCTACTTAACACAGACGTGATGCCTATATGCATAATCATTGCCTTAGATATCTTCATAATTATTTGCTTTTCTATCAATTGCTCGACAGTAATTTGTTCACCTACCGTATTATTTTCCTTCATGAGAGAAGCATCTAGTGAAACCTATGCCCCGAGGTCTATCTTCTATATTATACTTTCAGATATATAAACCAAAAATACAAAAAATATATTTCTGCAATTTATTTACTTTTGTTTTACTTTTAGTTCTAGCAATATTTTATCTATCTCTATCAGATCTCATCCTTGCAAATAACTGTGAAGGGATTGACAACCCCTTTCTAGCATTGGGTCCAAGTGTTTGATTGTTTGTGTAGGTGCTAAGATTGGGGCATTGCTTGTTCCTCCTACTAGATTGATAACTTGGTTCTCAACAAACTGAGAGAAATACTTATCTACTTTGCTGCATCCCCCTTTCCTCTTCAAGGGAAAAGCAACGCAAGCTCAAGAAGTAGCAAGCTTCCCCATTGACCCCTTCCTAAGGGGTTGACTAGAGTTTTACAGGACCCAATTCTATCATCATACTCCTGGATCCATGCTCCATATCTCGGGCTATGTCGCCCTTTGCGAATGTTTTTGGGCTGCGAGGTCCATATCGAATTATGGAGAAAAAATTTGCCTCGTCCCTCGCACCCGGGGAGGGACTATTTTTTAAGTTGGCGGAGCCGAAGTACGACGCATAGTGGGGACGGGGTACCCTACTGGGACCCCAAAGAATTATTCCGAAGAGTGGACCTCAGAATGGTTTAATATTGGGGATGTCCCCTATTCGATCTAGATCGGAGGGATCTGCTGAATACTCAAATGCTCCTTTAAAGAAACGGTTTAACTCGCGAGCAAAAAGCCCTTCCCAAGAGGAGAGCATCGAAGTAAACCATATGGGCACTAAGGTGAGGTTGTTAGCTCACAGTAAGTTAACCATCATTGATGTGATGGACACTGCTATTACTAAATGTGTCAATCCTCTTCAATAAAGGATGAACCCCTTATGGCATTACAATGGGACAAACGATGTGACCCGCTGCAAAAGGAAAGGTCCTACCAACCATGCAGCAATGGCAGCCATACTTGCCGATTTCTTTAAAGGAGAAAAGGAAGAGTTTGCCCGCCTGAGGATCTAGGACGGCTACTCAAGTCATAATCTCGTTGAATGGGTAAGTACAACTATATTTCCATAATCCATATGTTATGCCCATTTTTGTTGATCGAATCATTGAACTTTTCGAGCAGAACTGGAGGCGCTGGATCAAGACAATCAACTGCCCTCTGATGTCAGCTGTGCTTCCCCGGCAACGGCGACAGGAACAGTCGTCTCGACACCACCAGGAATCCTTCTGCTACGGCTATGCAGCCTTGCGTTGGTGTTCCCTCGAAGCGGAAAGGGTGATGTAGCACAGCGGTGGTAAGTATTTCCCTCAGTTTGAGAACCAAGGTATCAATCCAGTGGAGGAGTATCACAAGATCCTGCACAAACACAAAATCTTGCTCCCAACGCTATGAAGGGGTTGTCAATCCCTTATAGATTGTTCGCCAAGTGAGAACTGAAAGCAACAAAGTAACAAAGCAAAGTAAAAGCGGAGGTGTAAACGATGGATGTGAATAGACCCGGGGGCCATAGTGTTTACTAGTGGCTTCTCTCATGGAAGCAAATAGACGGTGGGTGAACAAATTACTGTCGAGCAATTGATAGAACCGCTCAAAGTCGTGATGATATCTATGGCAATGATTATATCTATAGGCATCACGTCCAAAACAAGTAGACCGATACTTTCTGCATCTACTACTATTACTCCACACGTTGACCGCTATCCAGCATGCATCTAGTGTATTAATTCCAAAAGAACAGAGTAACGCCTTAAGCAAGATGACATGATGTAGATGGACAATCTCATACCAACGATAGAGCCCATCTTGTTACCCTTGATGGCAACTACTTAATGTGTGCCTTGCTGCCCCTACTGTCACTAGGAAAGGTCACCACATGGTAGAACCCAAAACCAAGCACTTCTCCCATTGCAAGAATCATAGATCTAGTTGGCCAAACAAAACCCAAGACTCGGAGAGACTTGCAAGGATATCAAATCATGCATATAAGAAATCAGCAAAGACTCAAATATATATCATAGATAATCTGATCACAAATCCACAATTCATTGGATCTCGACAAACACACCGCCAAAGAAGATTACATCGGATAGATCTCCATGAAGATCATGGAGAACTTTGTATTGAAGATCCAAGAGAGAGAAGAAGCCATCTAGCTACTAACTACGGACCCGTAGTTCTGAAGTGAACTACTCAGGAGTCATTGGAGGGGCGATGATGATGATGAAGAAGCCCTCCAACTCCAAAGTCCCCTCCGGCAGGGCGCCGGGAAGGGTCTCCAGATGAGATCTCGCGGAAACGGAAGCTTGCGGCGTCAGAAAAGTATTTTCGAGGCTCCCCTATTTTTTTGCTGTATTTTAGGGAATATATAGGCCAAAGATCTAGGTCAGGGGGTCGCCAGGGAGGCCACAAGCCCTGCCACCTCCCCCTGGTGGCGGAGTGGGGGCTTGTGGGCTCCTAAGAGCCCTCCTGGCTTGGCCCACAGGCCCCCTGATGTTCTTTCGTTCGGGAAAAAATTATTTCGGGGATTTTATTCCGTTTGGACTCCGTTCCAAAATCAGATCTGAAAAGAGCCAAAAACACACAAAAAACAGGAAGTGGCACTTGGCACTGAATTAATAAGTTAGTCCCAAAAAAGATATAAAAGGTACATAAAACATCCAAAGATGACAAGATAACAGCATGAAACCATAAAAAATTATAGATACGTTTGAGACTTATCACCCTCCTCCTCAACTAGAGAGTCTTTAAGGATGGAGTCTGTTACCAGGAGAGTCTTGACCACTTTAAGGTGGCCCTTTTGGTCGATCACCTTGGGACATTCCCTTCCTCCGCTGTAAGTAACAAGAAGGCCTCTTCCAAAAAGGGTGCATGCTTCCCGTCATTTCATTGACTTCTACTCCTAAGGGTCGTCACACCACGTGCCAAAGACCGGCGATTGCGGCGCTAGACGAGTCCGCACCAAACAATGGTGGTGTTCCCAAGCATGTGGTATCCACGAGAACTACCTCGATCGTGGCCCCGACCAAGAAGTAATAAATTAAAATCATAGTTTGGTCATTGTTATAGCCATTGTGAGAATTTACAATCTTTGTCGAGATCTGCAGGAGGTGGACACAACCGCCTTCATATGAGGACGTCAACGAGGTGCCAGGTGGTAATCACGAACATAGGTCTTCAACAAAGGTCGGGGTCTGTGCAGAGGTCCCCATCGCAGAACAGCTTCCACAGGATCGTGATGACGTCTTGGTTACCAGTACGAAGCCGAAAGTGTGATGAATCACTGACGGTGGAAGGAGTCACTATGTCACCCTACATTTTCTGAATATGAGTTTAACGCTCTTAATTCTGTGGATGCATATCCCGAAGCTGCCGAAGCACGACTTGATGGATCCGCCAACCTTATGTCGAGCAACCTACATGTGAGTGATTGGTTTTGATAACCGAACATAAATCCTAACCCAGTAGCCCCGAGCCTTAATTTGGTTGGGACGACCGAGTTAAGGGAAGAAATACTGTTGCGACATGGTGTAGGCCTCGAGGGAACGAAAGAAAAAATTGTCTGAGGACCTTGAGTTAAACTGAACAGAGTTGGCCGTTGTGAAGGCCCGAACTAGAGGATGTTAAAAAATGCACCTCGGAAGCACATGGTGGGTAAAAAGTTATAACACGCATAATTGCTTGGGACACCTTTTCTAATGAAAGATTGCCTTATAGTAGCAGAGTCCATAGGTGAGTCGCAGAAAGATCTGGATGCGTTCGGAGAATCTCAAAGGAATGTCGAACGACAGCACGAAGCTAGCCGCCGGGTACTGTCTGAGAGTCTTGATGAAAATAATGAGCTCAAGGTGGAAAACCAGTGACATGTCGAAGAAATTGAGAGGTTAAAAACTCAAATGGCACAAGCCTGGGAAGAGAACCAAAGATTTAAAGGTGGCGTGTTTGGTGAGTGAAATTTTAACATGTAATTACGTAAGATATGTGTATTATGCGAATGTAAGAGACATGCCACGTTCCTTGTTAGGTCTCCAAATCGGGCGCCCCGAAGAAGAGGCCATCTCGTTCAGAGGGAACCTTCTAAAGGAACTGTCCATCGTGCATGAGCGAGGTCATAAAGCTATGAAGAGTATGGTCAAGGCACTATGCCCAACCGAGATTCCTCCGGAAGGTATGGCCGAGCTAGCTGATCGATTTAAAGGAGCTCGGCGTAGCTTCGAGCTGTGGAAGATATTGTCCTGTCAGGAAGGAGCATGGGGGGCTTGGGAAATGGTGAAGACCCGCTTTACCAAACTCAACCCAAATCATTTGTCTCGAGTTGGGCCAGTAGGGCCACATGGTCAAGAGGTGCCACTTCATTTCGTCTATGACCAAGTGATTCCTTCCACACATATCTCGCAAGAAGATTGCACCCTTGATACCATAATAGATAATCTTGACCAGCAACTGGGTGTTTGATTCTTTGTAGCTATGTACTATACATCAAAAATACTCTGTGCATGTAGTAAACTTGTCTTAACTGACCACCATCTTCTGCCTCCCCCGCCAGTGGATGGGATTGTTCCGTACTATGTGGCCTGAGGTAATAAGAAATCACTTCGGAGAACCAGGCAATCCGGCCATCCGATGCGAATAGACAGAACGTTCTCGGAGAGTTATGTTATATTACTGTTTAACGTAAGAAATATCTTCCGAAGAAAATAGTTCCTCCATGGCTTCCTTTATTCAGTTCGCTATGTTAACCGTAGACTTTATAACCGGATACCAGCAGTATGCGGGTGATGGTTACTTCGGGAAAATAACTTCGGGTTTGGATGATGATCACCGACTATTTTCACTTCCCTCGTGGCCGACCAATTGTCTTCTTAAGAATGCTAGCTTGTTGATGTCTACTACACAACTTGTTCTTGTAGACTCGTATTGGGCCTCCAAGCGCATAGTTCTGTAGGACAGTAGCAAATTTCCCTCAAGTGGATGGCCTAAGTTTTATCAATCTATGGGAAGTGTAGGATGAAGATTGTCTCTCTCAAACAACCCTACAACCAAATAATAAAAAAGTCTCTTGTGTCCCCAACACACCAAGTACAGTGGTAAATTGTATAGGTGCACTAGTTCGGCGACGAGATGGTGATACAAGTATAGTAATGATAGTAGATATTGATTTTTGTAATCTGAATAAATAAAAACAGCAAGGTAGCCAGTAGCAAAAGTGAGCATAAACGGTATTGCAATGCTTGAAGATGAGGCCTAGGGTCCGTCCTTTCGCTAGTGCAATCTCTCAACGATGCTAACATAGTTAGATCATATAAAAATCTCTCAATGTGCAATGAAGAATCACTCCAAAATTCCAATCTAGCGGAGAACATAAGAACAAATTGTTTGTAGGGTACGAAACCACCTCAAAGTTATTCTTTCTGATCAATCTTTCCAACAGTTTGTACTAAGATAAACAAGTTATTCTTTCCAATCGATCTATCAAGAGTTCATACTAAAATAACACCATAACAAATTTAGATTCATAATACTCAATCCAATACAAAGAAATTCAAGGAGCGCACCAAGATTTCTACCGGAGAACATAGTATGAAAACATGCAATCAACCCCTATACCTAAATTACCCCATTGTCACCTCGGGGATCAACGAGTTGATGCCACAACATATATCAAGTGAATCACTTGAATACCCCAATGTTACTACGGCGAGCCTCATGCAAGACATATATTATGTGCTCTCAAAGCCGAATGTTCAATCCAACATAACAAGATCTTAAAGTGAAATATTCAATTCATCATAATAATAGCATGGGACAAACACCATATGATCCAACTATATTGACAAGGCCCATGATATATCAAGATCATGACATCTCAAGAACACGAGAGAGAGAGAGAGAGATATTAAACACATAGCTAACGGTACAAACCCTCAGCCCTGAGGGTGGACTACTCCCTCCTCGTCATGGCCTCCGTCGGGATGATGAAGATGGCCACCTGAGATGTTCTCCCCTCTACGGAAGGGTACCCGAATGTCTTCAGATTGGTTATTCGTGGATACATAGGGCCTCCGGCGGCGGAACTTCTCGTCTAGGGTAATTTCTGGAGGTTTCTATATTTATAGGATTTTTGGGCGTTGGAATCACGCCAAGATGTGCCACGAATGACCACTAGAAACCATGCCACCAGAGGGGGGCAGGCGCGGCCTGGTGTTTGGTGGGCAATAGGGGGCCCCCTCTGGTGGTTCTTTGCTCCACAAATTCTATTTTCCATCAAAAAATCATCAAAAAGTTTTGTCTAATTCCAAGAACTTATATTTTTGCACAAAAAACACCATGGTAGTTCTGCTGAAAATAGCGTCAGTCCTGGTAGTTCTAAATAAATCATATAAAGTGCAGCAAAACCATATAAAAGTATTGTAAACATAGGCAAACATGGCATGAGTACTTCATAAATTATTAATACGATGGAGATATATCACTTCCGGTTTTGCCCGTCTAAGGTACGTACCCGGGTGATCTAGTCGTAATAATCACACACGTGCGCCCTTTAGCCCCTAGCCGAACAATCAGGAACGTAATGGGTAAGCATAGGATTAAGGCAACCCAACTTGGCCAAATATTAAGTCAAATTGATGCATATTGTGCCTTAAAATCGATACTAGAAGGGTGCATACACGACAGAGACGAACAGATGCACGAAAAATATATTGATCGACTTCATTAAGAAGCCCTAAAGTGTGACCGTGTAGTACATTTGAATATGTATGCCGAGGAAAACTTAACGTAGCTCTCTTTAGCCGAACACAGCCTAGGAAATGCTAACCAATCTGAAAATTAAAAAGTAAAGGAAAACTATAAAAGGAAAAAAACTAGTGAGGGTGACGACACCGGTCTAGCCATAGAAGCGCTGAAGACGAGATGCGTTGCATGGGTTCAGTTCGAGGAAATTATCCCGTGGGTTGCAGAGGCGATATGATCCTCCTCCAAGTACTTCATCAATTATGAAAGGACCCTCCCATTTGGGCGAGAGTTTATTCTTCTGCTTTTCCGGGAGGCGTAAAACAAGTTCGCCCACATTATATGCCTTCACTCGAACTTCCCTACTCTCGTAGCACCGAGGCTCTTGTTGATAAAATGTAGAGCGGGCCCGATATATACCAGGTTCTCCTTCTAGGGCGTCTTGGTCATCATGCTGATCTAGCCTGGCCTCCTTTTCTTCGTACAAGCGCACTCTTGGGGTGTCATGGATGATGTTGCAGGGGAGGACTGCTTCTGCCCGATACACCATAAAAATGGGGTGTATCTTGTTGATTGGTTCGGGGTGTGCATAAGCCCCATAATACGTAGTCAAGCTCCTCCACCCAATGGCAGTCAGATTCTTTCAAAGAAGGACCAGTCGAGGTTTGATACCACTCTCATAATAAGACCGGTCTCCCGTTCGACGTGTCCATTGGTATGTGGGTTATATATCAAGGCATAATCAAGCTTGATGCACATGTTAGCGCACCAGTCCTTTACCTCCTCGGCTATGAAATTGGATCCATCCATTATTATACTATGGGCGACACCATAACGGCGAACGACGTCGGATATAAACTCGACTACCGATCCGGACTTAGATGAAGTTACTGGTTTTGCTTCAATCCACTTGGTGATTTTTTTCGACCATGACCAGTGGATATTTCTTTTTATTGGTCCTGCCTTTAAGTGGTCTGAACCTGTCCAGCACCCAAACCATGAAAGTCTAGGTGATCGGTATTTACTCAAGGGTCGTTGGGGCCATGTGGCTTTGATTTGAAAAGAGATGACAACCAACGGAATGTTAAACAAGTGTGTGGGCGTCAGCACGAGCCGTGGGCAAAAATAATTCGGTTCAAAAGGCCTTGCTAACGAGGGTTTGAGTTGATGCGTGGTGGCCGCCCATGCCTGCGTTTATCTCGGCCAAGAGCTGCTTTCCTTCTTCTCCGGATATTCACCATTGCAGGACTCCGGTGGTGCTTTTCTTGTATAGATCACCCCTCGTGGACCTTGTAGGCCATGGATCGCCAAATTATTCATCTTGCCTCGGTCTGGTTATCATGGAGTTCTGATAGGCAAGGAAGGGCTTGGTCCATGCAGCGATTACTGCCATGGCTTCGTGAGCCGAAGGCATTTCTTCAAGTTTTGAACCATCGATGATTTGTTCATCTGGTTCGATGATAGGACGGATGATCTGTTCTAGTCCATTCGTTCCACCTTCCTTGTCCTTGTCCAGTCATACCATGGATGCCTTGAAAAGCCGTTCCAAAAAGGCATTCTTAGGGATGGGGTCACGTTTGAAGCCCATGCGAGCGAGGATGTCAATATTTTGATTGTTGTCTCTGGAGACTTGGTGGAATTCTAATCTTTCAAATCGTGCGCATATTTTTAGGACAACATTTCTATATGCTGCCACCTTTGGTTTTTTAGCATCAAATTTGCTGTAGATTTGAGAGATGGCGAGGTTAGAGTCTCCCCGTACTTCGAGTTGTTGTAAGCCCATTGATGTTGCCATCTGAAGTTCATGCAAAAGAGCCTCGTATTCGGCCGCATTATTATTTGAATTAATGTACATGATCTGCAGTACATATCGGATGTTGTCGCCAGTGGGGGATGTGAGTATAACTCCAGCCCCCAGTCCAACAAGCGCCTTGGATCCACAAATTACATCGACCACTGGGAGTATGCATTGTATTCTCTCGGGAGCTCGGCCTCCGTCCGTTCAGCAAGAAAATCAGCCAACATGCGAGATTTAATAGCTTGGCGTGGTTTGTACGTGATTTTGGAAGGGAGCAGCTTAATGGCCCATTTGGCTATGAGGCCAGTGGCATCCCTTTATTAGTTATATCATTCAGGGGTACTTCGGATGTCGCCGTGACCGAACACTCTTGATAGTAGTGTTTGAGCTTTCGGATTCCATAAAAACTGTATAGGTTATCTTCTGGTAAAGTGGATACCTAGATTTGCATGGGTGAGTACTTCTGGCACATAGTATACTGGCCTCTACACCCGGAACTTGTGACCCTTAGCCTCTCGTTCGACAATGAGAACCGCACTGACCACTTGATTTGTGGCCGAGATGTACAACAACATTGGTTCATCTATGTCGAGCGTTGCTGATACTTGTGATCTGCATTGGGTTTTCCATGAAAAGGAATTTGTAATTTCATCACAATACGGGTAAGTATTTCCCTGAGTTAAGAAACCAAGGTTTAGCGAATGAATAGGAATATCAAGCCTCAACCGTCTTCAGCATCTTCACACAAAAGAGCAAACAACTTGCACCCAACACGGGCAATAGGGTCGTCAATCCCCTTGATCTCGTTATTTGCAAGCAAATGAGGTGTGTAGATAATTGTAGAGGATTGTAACTTGAAAAATAAAATAAAAGACAAATAAGAATAGTGAGAGAAATATAAGTTATGTGAATATATAAGTGAATAGACTCGGGTGGCCATAGTGTCCTCTAGTGGCATCTCTTATGAAAGCAACATACGATGGGTAAACAAATTACTGTTTGGCAACTGACAGAATTGCGGATAGTTGTGTGATGTTCATGGCAATGATTGTGTGTATATAGGAATCATGTCCATAAGAAAATAAGCTGACTCCTGCCTGCACCTACTACAATTACTCCACTTCAACAATGCTTCTATGCTTGCCTATCTACGTATTAAGTTCATGACAAACAAAGTAATGCTTGGAGAACGATGACATGATGTAGACAAAGTAAACTCAATCAATATGAATAAACCCCATTGGTTTATCCTTCGTGGAAACAACACGAAGATGTATCTTATCACCTTCTGTCACCGGAATATAGAAACTCATCACGTTAAACCCACTACAACACACCCCTCTCCCTGAAGAAATACCAAACTACTTGGCCAAAGCAATTCAATAGATCATGCAGAATCACGAAGCTATGATGATCATGCAAATAAGAATGATAATAATCAGACAACACTCAAATACTTCTCATGAATAATATTAACATAAACCCACAATTCATTGGATCCCAACACACACACCATACAAAAACATTACATCGGATAGATCAAAGCAAAGATGTGATGATCATAGTATTGAAGATCAAGAGAGAGAGAGATATGGCCATCTAGGTACTATCTAGGGACCCATAGGTCTATGTTGAAAAACTCACACATCATCATGAGGGCAGAAAGGTTGATGAATAGACCCCTTCTGATTGATCCCCCCGGACAGGATGCCTGAACGAAGCTCCAGATGGGATCGTCGTGGAACAGTGACTTGCGGCAACTAAAAAATTGTTTTGCATTCATCCTTAGTGTTTTTGGAATACGTATGAATTTATAGGCCAGAGAACAGAGGTACAGGGGCCACCAGGGAGGGACAAGACATCACGATGCACCGACCCCCCTAGTTGTGCCCTATTGGCTTGTGCCTCCCTCGTGTTGCTTCATGCCTACTCTCAAGGCTTCTAGGTCCTCATTTGGTCGAGAAAACATCATAAAAAAGTTTGGGAGCAATTGGACTTCATTTGTATTGTAAACCTGAAAAGTAAAAAACACGTAGAAAACAACAACTTGCACTAGGCACTTGGGCAATAGGTTAGTGCTCAAATATAATATAAATTGGTAAATTATTACCCGAAAAGTATCCTAGGATGATAATATAATAGCATGTAGCAATAAAAAATTATAGATATGTTGGAGACATATGTAGCGACCCGACTCAAGACGAGTGAAGCCTCTGCGTTACTATGCCATCCCTGGATCAGTATGCTGGCACACACAGTACATCAATGTATATATCAAAGTGCAATCACATGTAAATAGCGTAAAACTGATATATACCTTAATTATTTCAGCGGAAGCAGTCAAGGGAGTGGAGTCCCAATAAACACCAACGGCAAGTTGATGTAGAACGTAACCCTGAATTGTACTCTTACTCGTCGAAGAAAAATATCTGCAACATAAGACGTTGCAGCCGTGTAGGTCAGCATATTGAATATGCCGGCAAGTCACATAAGAGAGGGGTGAAAAGTAATCATCTATACTATATGCATATATGGCAGGTGGGGCTATAAGTTTTTAGCGGAAAGCAAGTTTTCTCCTACATCAAGAGAGGGCTAAAAGCAAAATGTTACTACACTGTTGGTTGTTAATGAGATGGTTCCGCCAACCAGTTCTCATACCCAAGTTATCAATATTACCCTCATCAAGTATTTATAATGGTGTTGAGAATTTCAGATAACTTCAGTTCCTTTGGCTCAAGTTGTCCATGACCGTGGACACGGCTAATCGATTAGGTTTGAGTACCCTGTAGAGTTTTGCACACGTTCCCCACAAGATTTGATCGCCTCCGTGTATGTTCTCGCACTTCAGGGTGTTTGAAGATCGGATGATCAAAACATGGTCTTTCAACGGGTCCCTCTGAATCCCTGTCGGTGCCCATCCATTCCTACCGTTCTTCTACATCTGCTAGCACCGCCTGTCCAGAGTTGCCGCGTTGTCCAACCAAGCCAGAGCCCATAATGACTTGTGGCTGTGCAGGTAAGCCTTGGGTCTTGAAAATATCCGTCCGTCCCTTTGAGCCTGGGTGAAGCTTTCCGCAGGATGTCATGGCCTCTCCAGCATCCCGGGTCATCCATTGGGTTCTCCAGGGAGCCGATCAACCGTCCTTCACCCAGAGTTGCATTGCGTCCGAGGTCTTGAAAATCTTGTCTTAACCGGTCTTGATTATTTAATCAACCTCGCATCACTCGTGTTATGCACTCAACCGAATCCCGTCTACTCAAGCATAGCAATATGAAATTTGTCGTCCCGGGCCTAGTAACGGGGTTGTTGGGTGCCTACCACGTGATACTACAATATGTAACCATAATTTCCAAGTACCTAGTCAGCATGCAATTGGGCATAGGATGGTAGAACTACAATGCATAAAACATAGGTGATACATGATCAAATGACTTGCCTGGTGATGTTGACGAAGAAGAATTTCTCGAGAAAATAACTTGATAGACTACTCGTCACTCTCCGATGAAATCTATATAACAAACATATCATTCACATAAGCACTCATACTAGAAATCATTCTAGCAATCAAAACAACAGAGAGAGCGAATAGGAATCCGAAGGAAACTTCAAATAAGACTAGGGAGTCTTCTACTACGTCAAACACTAAATAGTTTATGTCTAACAGAAAATAAAACACTAAAATATAAAAAATAACAGAAAAAAATATATAAAATAACTAAGATAACAGAAGTAAAATTTACAAAACAATATTTTTTATAAGTATTTTCAAAATAGGAAATCAAACTAGCAATGCAATCAATTCGCAAGTTAGTATAGAACTAGAATTGATTCCATGCAAACAAATAAGAATAAATAAAATAAAATTTTGTTGTTGTTGAAAAGTTACTGGTAAATATCAGAAAACAAAATATAACTTGTCACAATTAAAAAAAACAAATTAAGAAAAATTAATACAAAAGAAATAGCAAGAAAACAAAAAAAGCTAAAACATAATCTGTTTTGCTTAAAACCCTAAGTAAAATTATTTAAAAAAATTGAAACCTAAACTACTGAAAGATATGATCAACAGGAAACAACAGCAAAAATAATCAAATTAAAAGCTATTTTTAAACTCCCGGAATAAGCAAAACAAGCTTTAATTCAAATCTGATCTAACTCAATTTTTATAAATCCAAACATAGACAAATTATATATTTTTAAAAACTACAGGAAATTTGTGACCTACTGAAAAAGGAATCACCATCATTGGACTTCGGGATCAAACGTTATGGGCTGAACAAGATTGGAACTTTTCTGTTTTTGAACTAAATCTGAAAAAACAGAATAGAAGCTAACTAACTAGGTGGCAGTCCCTGATTGGCTGCGGGGCTGTGCGCTGCGTAGGCTAACCAGCGAATGGCCGCTAAATAAGAAAAAAATTCTCTGGCTAAAAGTTAAGTGAATAAAAACCAGCGGTTTTTTGTTTAAAAACCGAAAGGGTAAGTTACTCTAATCTATACCGTTGAAAATGGATCTAAGGGTAAAACTAAAAAAACAAAACAAGTAAAAAAAAGAAAGGAAAGAGGGGGGCCTTACCGTGGCTGGGAGTTTCTCCCGTGGCTGGAGCCTTCTCCGGCGAGGTGGCAGGCCGCCGGCGAGGGTGGGGAAGGGCCGGTGGAGGAGGGGGGGGGCGAGACTCCAGGGGGGAGGGAGGCGAGGTGGAGGTGGGCCTGCAGGGGGGGGGGGGGCGACGGGGAAAGCTGCTGGCGGTGCTCCTGCTCGCTGGTTCCAGGGAGGGGCGAGGCTTGCAGGGCGACGGGGTGGGGAGGTGCGGCGGTGGAGGGGGGCCGAAGGGGTGGGGAGGGCTCGGCAGGGAGGGGAGGGCTGCAGCGAGGTAGGGGAGGGGTGCAGGGGCGATGTGGAGGAGCACGGTGAGCTCTCTGGTACCGACTCCGGCGAGGTGGCGCGCGAGCTAGAGGCGAGGAGAGGGGGTGGTTTCAACTGGAATGGAACGAGGAGGCCATGGGGGTTCTTATAGAGGCGACGGGAGGCGCTGGGAGGGAAGGTACTTCGCAAATCCCGAAGGTGGAGATTCCTCTGTCCATGGCAGGGAAGGTTCTGTGACGTGAGGGAGAGGAGAGGTAGGAGATGATCTTCTGTTGGGCCAAAATAGGGAAAGGTCTTAATGGGCCACCTGGAGTTTCCTAATAAAAGTGATTTCCTTTCCTATTTTAAAACTAGGAAACTAAAACGATAAAAGGGAATTCAAATCAATTCGGAATAAAGAGTTTCTATATACTAAAATCATCAGAAAAATAAAATACAAATGATGGGCATTTTTCCACGGCAAAAATAAAAAACTTCAGAAAAATTATTTTCACAAAATTGCCTAAAAGATTTATTTTCTTTTGCAAATAATTTTCAAATGACCCTCTAAGTTTTAGGGTTCAAATAACTTTCAAAATGCCCGTGTGTTTGAGGGGCATGTTCCTCCTCTCTTTTCTGTTTGACAGAATGTATTTCCCGGCATTTCTTGCACGAAGAAAACAAATAGAAATGCAAAAGAATTCAAATGCAAATATCCGTTCAAATTCTTTATAGTTGAAGAAGTCACGTCATCTTCTCTCTTTGCTTTTTAAAATGATTAAATTTGAATTCATCGGAGAAGGGGAAAGTCATTTTATTCCCTCTCATTCAAATTTTTTAAAAAGTTTCAAATTTTCACTCAAGTTTCAATCACTCAATCAAACAAACAATCATTCTAATAATTATTTTAACATTCCAAAATTTGGGATGTTACAACATATCAGCTGCTAGTACAGGATTGCCAGTCAATAAAGTTTAATTTCTTCCCGTGTGGTTGTTGCTTCATAGGTTCACTCGAAGTTTTTGGTCCATTTGAGAAGTTTGTAGAGCAGCAGTACCTTTTCACCAAGGCGGGAGATAAAGCGGCTCAAAGCCACCATGTAGCCCGCCATTTTTTAGAACGTGCTTCAACTTGGTAGGGATCACTAGTTGGGATATGTCTTGGATTTTAGCCGCATTGGCCTCTATTACTCTATGGGAGACGATAAATCAGAGCACTTTACCGGTGGGAACCACGAAGATGCATTTGTCCGGACTGAGCCGTATAGCATAAGCCCATAGATTATCAAAGGTTTTCTCGATGTCCTCACCAGCTGGGTGACGTGTTTGATCTTAATGACCACGTCCTTGATACGTCTCCTACGTATCTATAATTTATGAAGTATTCATGCCATGTTTACAATAATTTTGTATGATTTGATTAGAACTACCACGGACTGACATTGTTTTTAGCAGAACTACCGTGGTGTTGTTTTTGTGCAGAAATAAAAGTTCTCGGAATGAGCTAAAAATTTACGGAAAATATTTCTGGAAAATATAAAAAATAATCATGAAAGAATAAACCGGAGGGGGTCCACCACCTGTCCACAAGCCAGCCCCCCCCCTAGGGTGCACCCCTATCTTGTGCCACCCTCGGGCACCGCCTTGATGTGAGACTGATGCCAAAAAATACTATAAATCAGGAAACGTCCAGAAAGAAACCTACATCAGGAGTTCCGCTACCGCAAGTCTCAAGAGCCACGAAAAACCAATCGAGAGCCTGTTCCGGCACCGTGTCGGAGGGGGAAATCGTCATCGGAGGCCATCTTCATCATCCCGGTGGTCCCCATGACAAGGAGGGAGTAGGTCATCCTTGGGGTTGAGAGTATGTACCAGTAGATATGTGTTTGATCTCTCTCTCTCTCTCTTGTTCTTAAGATGGAACGATCTTGATGTATCACGAGCTTTACTAATATAGATGAATCATATGGAGTTTTCCCCTCTCTATCTTCTTGTGATGAATTGAGTTTTCCCTTTGAAGTTTTCTTATCGAATTGAGTCTGTAAGGATTTGAGAACACTTGATGTATGTCTTGCAATGGGATATCCGTGGTGACAATGGGGTGTTCTATTGATCCACTTGATGTATGTTTTGGTGGTCAACTTGCGGGTTTTGTGACCTTCGTAACCTATGCATAAGCGTTGGCACATGTTGTCGTCTTGACTCTCCGGTAGAAACTTTGGGGTACTCTTTGAAGTTTTTTCTGTTGTATTGAACATGATGATTCTAAAATTGTGTGATGCATATCGTATAATCAAGCCCATGGGTACTTGTGGTGACATTGGAGTATATAGGTGACATTAGGGTTTTGGTTGATGTGCAGCTTAAGGTGTTATTTTGGTACGAACTCTAGGGCCGTTCGTGACACTTATAGGGATAGCTCATAAGATTGATCGGAAAATATAACTTTGAGGTGGTGTCATACCCTACAATAATTTCTTCGTTTGTCCTCCGCTATTTGTGACGTCGGAGTGAACTCTTTGCCGCACCTGAGGGATTTATATATGATTCAACCATGTTAGTATTGTTGGGAGAACTTGCACTAGTTAAAGTATGGACCCTAGGCCTTGTTTCCGAGCATTTATGCAATGTTTTGCTCGATGTTTACTATTTTTTACATTGCTTTTTTCATATTTTCATATTACAAAAAACTATATCTACCATCCATATTACACTTGTATCACCATCTCTTCACTGAACCAGTGCAACTATACAATTTACCATTGTATTGGGTGTGTTGGGGACACAATAGACTCTTTGTTATTTGATTGTAGGGTTGCTTGAGAGAGACCATCTTCATCCTATGCTTCCCACGGATTGATAAACCTTCGGTCATCCACTTGAGGGAAACTTGCTATTTTCCTACATAACTCTATGCTTGGAGGCCCAACACGAGTCTACGAGAATAAGGTTGTGTAGTAGACATCAATCCTCCATGTATGCCTGGACCATTTTGCCGATTTGATTTTATAGGTATGTATAAATAAGGAGCTGGTATGTGGCGCCTGCGTGTTTTAGCCCGAAGGGCATTGTGTTAAAACAAAATATACCGTAGGGGGTGATCAATGCGGTTGCGCCTTGGTCAGACTCCTTCATTTTTATTTAATGGTATCCGGAGTAGGCATCGAGGAAGCACCACAATTCGTGTCTGGTGGTGGCATCAATGATATGGTATATGCGGGGTAAGGGGAAGGGATACTTTGGGCATACTTTATTTAGGTCTTTGAAATTGACACACAACCGCCAGGATTTGTCTTTGTTTGGCACAATGACCATATTTGCCAACCACTCGGGGTGTTTAATTTCTCGGATGAATGCGGCTTCGACTAGTTGTGCTAGTTCTTCACACATAGCTTGACACTTGGGTTTGGAAAATTGGCGTAACGCCTATTTGACAGGCTTGAAGTATTTGACTATGTTTAGGTTATGCTACGCTAGTGTTCATGGGATTCCTGTCATATCTGAGGGGTGCCAGGCAAATATGTTCCAGATTCGTGGAAGAATGTCCGCAGTGCTTCTTCAACCGTGGGGTCCAGCTGAGCTCCAATGGACACTGTTTTGTTGAGGTCCATTGATGCACCTGAAATTTGACGATTTCACCTACTGGTTTAAAGTATGTGGATTTGGGACTCTTACTAAGGATTATATCATTCCTATCTACCATCGAGCGGGGTCTGGTTAATTTGTGTGTCGCGAGAGTTTCGGACTGTGCCTCGAGGGCGAGGCATGCTGTTTTGTTGTCATCCCGAAGAGCTCTGTCCGGGTCACTTACAATTGTGATCACGCCATTGGCCCCTGGCGTATTTAGCTTGATATACCTATCATATGGTATTGCGTGAAATATTGTGAAGGTGTCACGCCCCAATAGGGCGTGATAACCGCTGCGAAAGGGCACAATATGGAATAGAAGTTCTTGAGCCATGTAGTTTTGAGGGGTGACGAATACCACATCAAGAGTAACTCGCCCGGTGCAACGTGCCTCTTTTCTGGGGATTACCCCTCAGAAGGTGGTGGCTTTGTTTGATGCGAGATCTGTTGAATTGCATTTTGTCTACGGTATCCTAAAAAATGAGGTTTAAACCACTACTGTTGTCCATTAGCACCTTGTGGAGTCTGAAGCCATCTACTATGGAACTGAGGACCAGGGCAGCAGGTGTTCGGCCGGGGCGGGTTCTCGGCTCGTCGACCTCGCCCAAGGTAATGGGTGTGTTTGTCTATCAATTCCTAGTTCCCATGTAGTGTATTTGGTCGAGTTATCGAAGAGCTCTCTTCCTCTGATTTTTTGAGGTAAACTCCTCATAGATCGTTAGGATCTCGACATTGTTATCCACTGGCATTGCTGAACGTCTGCTTGAGGCTTATAGCCCGAGGATGGCCTTGCCACTTTTTGCGACTTCCCTAATGACTCAATAAGCTCGAAGGCCGTGAGTTGGACTCGTATTCAACAGGGGGGAGTGTATGAGGCACGACTTGTCCAATAGTTCATCAAGGATAGTTCTTGATCTTGCAAGGTGTTCATTCTTTTTCTCAGCGGTCTCGTGTTCGGCCAACCGTCATGGAGGTACATGCTTCCTCTGAGTTCTTCTGGGTTTCTCGGCATGGATTGATTCCATGCGCATCTATTGAGTCATCCAGGTGCTTTCGATGACACTGTATTTGCGTATTAGAGCCGATAGCTCGGTGAAGTTTTGAACGTGGCAACGGGTGAGGGCTTTTAGGATTCCTTCACCGCAGCAGTTATGCCGGAAGACTGTTGTGATTTCCTGGCCACTATAGTCCATTATCCTGTATTTGGTAAGTAGGAATCTAGCCCAGAAGTGATGGACCGTTTTCACTGGCTGTTGTTTGACGTGTAATAGGTCCCATATATCGGGCTTCCCTGGATTACTTGGAGAGTATTAGACTTGGGGTGGGTGTGGGAAAGCTTTGTATCCCAATAGAATGTGAGTTTGAAGCTTTGGCGGTCATGTCTTGTGCCATCCAAGAATCCAGCGTGTCCGGTTCAGGGTCCGGATTATCGACCGGACACCACCATATGGATCCAGATTGTGCGCCGAATCGGGGTTCAACCATGAACTTTTTTTGAGCCGAAGTCCGGAATCCGACTTAGAGGAATGACCCTAATGGTCAAAGAACCAAACGTAAACCATTCTCAGCTCCGACGGTGAGAGGGCAAACCTTCGGCCGGGTCCTCCAAGGTGGCGACCAAGTGCGTAATAACTGGGACATAAATCTCCCTATCATTGGGTTTAAACCTAATCCAATCATAGATCGAGGGTTCGCCATCGGCAATCCCCATGGCTTGGATCCGGCCAGTAGCTCATTTAATGACGAGATATCTATGGTGTCCATGATCCTAGAGTGCATGGGGTCGATCCGTAGTACCGCTACACCGGGGGCATTTAGGGTCACGCCCGGGCGGTCTTCGACCAAAGATGATGCGGTGACTGGATTGGGCTTTAAGTCCACACATAGGATGGAGGTCACCCCATTGGCGTGGTCCACCACTCCCGCTGTTAAGGCGTCGGGACTTGCAAGCACTTCAAGGTGAACCGAAAGCTTCATCAGAATAAGATCTCCCCAGGAGTCAGCGATGAACTCTAGGTTCCTAAACCTGATCTCCTAACCAGAGGCAAACGTTCTGAACTAGCCAAGGTGGCCGGTTGGATCAGCGTGCAACACGATGCTGCTGAAGTGAAGATTTGTCGAGGGAAAAAAACGTTCTTGTTGTAGACATCACTTGATCATTAGGTGAGCCATCGATCCTTTGTCAATCCCATAGCGAAACTCTCATTGAAAGCACCAATGTAGGTGTCAAAACTGGCGGATCTTGGGTAGGGGTTCCTGTCGTGGTTTTGCCGCGGCAGATGTCCACGTGAAAGGACTTAGGTGTGGAGCCATTACAACTAGGTGGCGACTTGAACGGGGTTCATCGGAATTGAGAGACACGAGTTTACCCAGGTTTGGCCCCTCCGATGGAGGGAAAAGCCTGCGTCCTGCTTTTGGTGTTTGTTGATGATCAACTCGATTACAAGGGTGGAGAATCGCTAACCTAGCTTTCGATTCTTTCTTACTTTTCCTTTCCACCTCAGGGGCTCCTCTTTATATATGCAGGTGGAGGCCTTGAGATTACAATGGAGTCTGGGTCATGTTGCAACATGTGTCTTCCTCTACTTCTTACTAACTTGGGCGAGGGAGAATGTCCACATTCCCCTTAGTGTGGCCTCCATGTGATAGGATTAAGTCGGCCTCTTGGCGAGTCGCCCCTTGGGCCTTTGTGTCGAGGGCCTCCTACCCAAGGTATAGTCCAGGCGGGTTATCCCCATGGCAGGTTAACCTGTGGGGTATATCCCCAACATTAGCCCCGAGTTCAATTTACATTTATGCATGTTAAACTTCATCCTAGAATAATATATAAAAAATCTCAAAGGTGAATACGCCTTTTGAATTGATGAACTTCTTATGAATAATATATTTTTCGTGAGTTGGAATTTGGCCGGGTCATCTGTTTGTTCAAGACATGGTATTTTCATCATCCGCCATGGTTATGATGCCATCCTAGTTGCCACTGACGTCATCTAGTCATCATAGCGTATCTTTTCCAAACAGTTTTCAAAGCTCGGTTGGGCGCGGAAATGGAGGAGCCCATTTCGCCACCATTTACTCCATTTTTTAGTGCGCTACTTTGGGTCTTATTCTTATTATAAGTAAACCGGCTAGTTTTACCTTTCACTTCTTCCTCTCGCCTCTAGAACTTTCCCTTGAACTCCGCCAGGATAGCTCCTTCTCACACAACTCCATCTCTTCACAGCCTCCATCGAAGTTCATCTTTGTTGATAGCGGAGGTCTCTCGAACTGGGCCGACCGCAACCATCTTCTGCGGCAAATATTTGTAAGTCCCCCATTATCACTTTAGGTCACTGCCACTTTGTTCGTAGTTCATGAGAATTCATCTTATGCTTGGTAGATTATAGCTGCAAATCTACAACCTTTCGGGTGTACATGCTTGTGCAATTTTTCTGCCACAGTCGTCCGATAAACTTTGTATATCGATAGTAGATTCACCTATTTTCATGTGCGCATTTCTGTGTGATTTCACCACCGTGTTCATCTAGAAATCCTTGTATTAGTAGTTTTACTATTTAAAACATATATTTCCTATTTCTATGCATCACGTGGATCCACTTGTCGTTCCACTTTAATAGGAAACTTGTTTATCGCTTTGCAAACTTTACTAAGAACTTACAACCTTTGGGTCTCTCCTTTTGATCTGGTTTTAGCTTTATAGCTCCTCATATTACCGGCTCAACTCTTTATGTATATCTTATGTCGGCTTACCATGCAAACCCTTTGTCGTCTTATCTTTCATCTCGGCTTTTCTTTCTTTGGAGTGTTGTTGTTTCAATCATAATGGCCCCAAAGACCAATAAAGAGGCCAATTGGGTTAGATCCAAAGTAACCACACTTTCTTTAAATGAACTGGTAACCCACGTATTTTTGTTGTCTAAATATCAAAATTGAATGGAGGGTGCCAGAAGAGGAGGTCTTTCCTTAACCTTCCCAAGGAGAAGTAGTGATTTTCACCAATCATCTACTTAGAGGTTTTCGTCCTGCTAGGTGAAAGCTCTTTAGAGACTTTCTTCATTTTACGAGCTCAGGCCTCAAGACTTTGGTCCCAATTCTATGACCATCATTTGCCACTTCGTCGTACTTTGTGAGTTTTATCTTCAGATGGAGCCCACACTTGATTTATTCAGATACTTTTTCTACCTTAATCACCAAAACCAAATTGAAAAATGGGCCAAGTGTGGAGCTTGGTGGAGTCAGAATTCAGAAAAGGAAAAGAGCCTTTTCTGTGAATCCCAGCTCATGAGTCATCCCAAAGGTTGGTTTTCCACTTGGTTCTATTGCAAAGACACTTCTCCAAAGGGTCAGAATCCCTTGGTAGGTTATAGGGCAAACCGGCTCAACGCCACAACTGAATTTCTGGGTTGGCCAAGTGAGGAAGAACAAGCACTGCTGGTACCCACAATTTCCAGGTTGAAATCTTTAACCGCTCATGGTCTTACCGGGATTGACCTAGTTCGATGCTGGATAACTTGGAGGATTCAACCCCTTAGCTTGCGGGGTGATCTAATGTGCAACTATATTGGTCAATCAAAGGACATCTGATGCTTTAGTGAAAAGACTTGACTGAGAAGGAAGTCAATAAAGGCACCAAGCAGATGTTTGGCGACTCAAAAGAGTTGTGTAGCTTTACTTGCTTAGATCCCTTCAACATTGATAACCCGGTTCCACCTGTAAGTTATTTTGTGTCACTTTGCCTCCTTTCCTTTTTTTTTGGTATTCTCACTTGTTGAGCCGTCTCATACTTTTTCCTTTCAAGAAAACTCTGATATCTGGAACATCACGACCAGTACACGTGCTCCCAATCCTTCTCTTCAAGTGGATGACATGGCTGATGAAGCCGCCTCGGGTAGTGAATCTGAGGTAGAACTTGACTCCCTGTGCCGCCTCTTTATTGATCTTGTTGACTCCTCTTTCCCTCAGGATGATATTGAAAACAGTCAACCTCGCGATGTCGAGGTAATTTCGATCTCCTCTAGTTCTTCAGAAACATATGTTCTGAAGAAGATAAGATGAGCCATCCGAAAACTTAATTTTTCACATCCAGCTGCTTAAGTAGATCCAACCTTTCTTTTGAAGCAAAATCAATATGCCGCTCAATCGAAATGCAAAACCCGGAGTTGCTCCGGTGAGTTATCTGCCGGCTTGGAGCTACCTACTCGCAAACGACGTCAAGATGTGCCACATAGTCCAACTATTTCTCATCCTCAAGTCAGACTCTTCAAGAAACCCCTTAGTCCATCTAATTCACTTTATTTCCAGGAGTCATCTCCTTCATCTCGTAACTCGACTATGACCCAACTTCTAGCTTTCACCATCAACCGTGGGTAAGCTTTTGTTCAAGTCATGTTTTATTGACCACATCATCACTCATTGTTTCCTTAACTTGATAAACTTGTTTTTATGATTTACATGGCGATACCGTTTGTTAGGAAAAAGGCGGGTGAATCGTCTTCCGCAAATGAGGACCACACTGTTGAAAACTCTCCTCTCACTGAAGTAAGAACTCATGATGAGCCGCCAGAGTAATTTCATTTGGCTAATTACATGGAAATGGCCGAGGCTGAAGAAGTTGTAAAAACAACTATTGATAACCAAGATATCCCTCATGATCCGGCCTTTCATCCTCAAAGCCATGTTGCACCTTCAAGTCCGGTGCCTCCTATAGATAATATTACTCCATCCGCTGGTGAGGATGATGCTGAAGCGGTCATAGTTCGCGAGTCTTATCACGCCCCTAGCTCTTCGACCATTCTAGCCAAGATCATATCCACAAATGAGCCGACACATGTAGATAAAGGAAAAGCGAAATTAGAGCTACCAGGAATTGAAGGCCTTCACATCCAAGGACTGTATCAGCAATATATGACCCGACTATGTGAGAGCCGAGATTTGAAGCAAATTTGGTCAACATTATGAAGACGAAATATGAGGTATCAAATTTT
This sequence comes from Hordeum vulgare subsp. vulgare, assembly GCF_904849725.1. NCBI lineage: Eukaryota > Viridiplantae > Streptophyta > Magnoliopsida > Poales > Poaceae > Hordeum > Hordeum vulgare. The sequence goes on along the minus strand of NC_058524.1, from coordinate 240,699,575 downwards.
TACCCTTTGCTCATTATATATACCTTTGTAGCCCTCAAGAGCTAATTTAGTATGAATAAGTAGTTAATTGGATCTTTAACAATGTGTGAAGAACCATGTGTAACCCCCAAGGGCCAGGTCATTATGATAATAATGAGCTAGTACTTCCTTAAAGATGCAAATTTTGGTTGATCGTAGCCCCCCACGGCCGGCTTGTCTCCACGAGAAAGCCTGGTCTTAAGTGTAGACCTTTAATCTATTTTAAACAGTTGAATACTGTAGCCCCCAAGTGCCGAGTCGCATGCCTGGAGTGACTTGGAACTTTATAGGTTCTCCTTTCCGGCTTATCTTCTTGTTTATTGTTTTTTAGGACGAAAAGATGGCAATATTGTCCAGACGCCTATTGTGAAGTTAAAGGCTATCTTTATCTACATAGAGCATCTATTTACACGGTCTCTTTATCCCATCAAGGCGGCCAAGGATTTGTAGGACCAGCCGCTGAACATAAGAGACATGCTTAAACAACTGTCAACTATTCCTCAATGGATCGAAGAATATAAAAGATCGGCGGCTCAAAGAGGAGTAAACCTAGCGCTCTCTCATGCCAAAGCCTATGTCCGAGAGTTTGACGTTGAAGCAGCACCCAACGATTTTCCGAAGTTGAAAACGGACGACTCTCATTTTACAAAGGAAGATTCTGCCAAGTGCGTGAAGGAGACCCGCCCTCTGGCAACTCTTCTGGCGAACGAGCTAGATATCAAGTAGTACCATCCGACATATTAAATGGAAAATCATCGCATAAGTGCATCGCGGGACCAGCCTTCTGAAATTGTTCCTCCTTCTCGTAAGCATCCCTTTGCACCTGATGTTGACTCATCAGTTATTGTTGTTGGCTCTTCTAATTTTCAACCTCTGTGCTTGATGGAGTGGTTGGACAAAGGCCAAATAATTGGTGAAGACGGACTAGCTTCTGCAGATCTGGGGCGGCTGGCAAAGCACAACAAGACCAAACATCTAAGGTGGGAGCTAGCCAAGCCGCCGGCTAGGAATAACTTCAATTGCCGTTGATGTAAAAACTTGATATTTTTATGGATCCCGCCTCTCATGCCATCATGCACGAAAACATTCGACTGTTGAGTCTGCTTTATGACATTTGTCAATATACCTTTGCTTTGCTTTTTTGATAAGCCGCCCCTTTTTTTTGCACGGGATGAGCTGCCAAAATCACCATTCCTCTGATACCTTGACGAGGAAAATTGGTCATCTTTGGACACAGTAGAATAACCCGACAATCTATGAATGATCCGTGAACAATTTTGTACAAAAAAATAAGTGAGCATCTTTGTGAAATAGTATAATAACTTGGTTGTCAATATATGACTGTAAAAACATGAAATCCCTGCAATAATGATATGATATATATTTATGAGCCGATTTTGTCAGATCGACAATGTATATAGATTTTTGATACTCAAAACTTACTTCAACGAAACTAGCATTAGAGCCAGTGGTTTATCCTCGCTCTATGTAAGCCGGCCCTCACAGGACCAAATCGATGTTTTAAGCTGGATAAGTTTGTATGTGACTTATCCTAGAGTACACGAGGTGGGATGTCACGCCCAAGATGCGACCCTATCCTCAATTTGGCACGAGGGCCTCGTCAGGGATAGAAGCGCATCTCGTCGTGTCACAAGAATGGATATCGCTACAAGTACATGGACTGAAAAGAAGAGATATATATATAGAATTGGCTTACACTCACCACAAGCTACATCAGAGTCACATCAGTACAATACATAAACATCATGAAGAAGAGCAGGGTCCGACTACAGACGAAAACAAACGACAAAAGAAGAACGACGTCCATCCTTGCTATCCCAGGCTGCCGGCTTGGAACCCATCATAGATCGAAGAAGAAGAAGAAGAAGAAGCAACTCCAAATAAACAATCAGCGCGCTCGCATCATGTAATCTTTACATGTACCTGCAAGTGGTGCTGTAGTAATCTGTGAGCCACAGGGGACTCAGCAATCTCATTTCCAAAGGTATCAAGACTAGCAAAGCTTAATGCGTGAGGTAAGGTTAAGTGGTGAGGTTGCAGCAGCGGCTAAGCATATATTTGGTTGCTACACTTACGAGTACAAGAAATAAGAGGGGGATGATCTACGCATATCGGACGTGAACTACTGACGATCAAACGAATGATCTTGAACACCTACCTACGTCACACATAACCCCACCGTGTCCTCGATCAGAGAAGGAACTCACGAAAGAGACAGCCACGGTTACGCACACGGTTGGCATATTTTAATTAAGTTAACTTCAAGTTATCTAGAACCAGTGTTAAATAAAGTTTCCACGTTGCCACATAACCGCGGGCACGGCTTTCCGAAAAGATTTAACCCTGCAGGGGTGCGCCAACTAGTCCATCACAAATTACCACAAGCCGCATAGAAATCCTCAATCACGAAGCTCGCGATCTCGTCGGATTCCTTAGTGGAAAGCCTCAACTCTGAGATTACCCAAAGCATCACCGGAATCCTAATGCACAAGATATCTCATGAAAGGTAAAACTAATCGAGCAAGGCCGCCCGACGTGTCAATGATGCCGATAGGAGCCGCGTATCTCGTTCTCAGGACACGACGGATGAGCTAGACGTCGGGATCGCTAAACCTCTGGGTGACCAGAGGGGTGCTGGACATTGCTCGAGTGGGACCAACACTCATGAGGAGCACTAGCCCGGGGGTTGATTAATTATCCTCGGGGTCCGGAAAGTCCGTATGCAATTTCATTAGGTTATTAAGCAAATGCAGTACCAAAGTTGGGCCTTGCCAGACCAGCTTTAATCTAAAACGAATTATCAAGGGGGTCCCCATAACAACCCCGATCGTGTTAGGAGCGCTCATTTATGGAACATAACACCGGTAGCCGAAACTAAGGGGGCAAAGGTGGAACAAAACACCAGGCTAGAAAGGCCGAGCCTTCCACCTTTTACCAAGTATATAGGTGCATTAAGTTAGATAGTATTAATAGGGTGATATAACAAGGAACCCATGTTATCACATGGAAGCAACTGCACCTGCAACTAGCAACGCTATCAACATGGTTAAGCAATAAGTGGTTTGCTAGGTTGAACAGGTTGAAGGTTTTCATGGCATTGTTGAAGGGCTGATATTTAACATGTGGTAGGCAACGAGACATAATCGTTAGAAGCAATAAAACTAGCATGACAATGATAGTAATGGTATCTGGGGAAATGGTCATCTTGCCTGAGATCCCGCTTGGAAGAAGAACAACTCCGTGAAGCAGACGAACCAATGTAGTCGAACGGGTCCTCACATTGCGACACGCTTGCGGAACTCTATCGAGACGGAGCAAACCGAAAACAAACATCAAAACAGATATTCACCACACGATGCACAACATGAAGCACAACCTAATATGATGCATGATCAGATCAACCATGCAAGGCATGGCATGGCATGGCAATTCACCTCACGCAAACACTACACATTAAGTGAAGCTCGATAGGCAACGAGTTGCATATCGACGAAACTCCACATTTAATTGTTTAGTTCACTCCCTTAATTTACACGACAATATTAAATTGTTGTTAACATGGCAAGGGGTGAAGCAATGATCCTACCTGTCATCCTAGTCGCTTAACATATGGGACTTAGAACGGAGCTACGGAACAAGAGACATGCAACACAAGATTATATGCCATGTATGCGTCATGCATGCGAGTTACAACAACACGGGCAAGAAGAGAAAGAAGCATGTGTCGCCACGGCGAGCGAAAGGGATCCACGGCGGCAAGTCGGAAATGAAGCCACGACAACGTTCCTATCCCGATAACTCGAAGAGGTATCGGTGCCAACGAATTGTGAGCGTGTGCGGGTCAAGTCAAATAAAGATGGGGTGATCCCGTTTATCGGGTTCCCATGTGTTGAGGGCACGACAAAAAGGATGACAATGTGCAACGGGCAAACATACGGCACAAACATACGATACATCTCATACATCATAAGCATTCGGTACGCGACACATTCCAACGTATACCTTCGAGGCGTGCGTTCAGGCGGATCGGATCGTAGCGGTTCGGTTCGGTGAAGGAGAACAAAATTGTCGTGGTCGTCGTGGAAGTAGTTGTAGGTCTCGTCGATGGTAGTCGTACTCTTGGCGTCGGTAGACGAACACGGGTCTTCGGCGACGGCAATCTGCGACAGCAACAACAGCTCGCAGCAACACGACAACAACATAGCGGCAAGCTACATCAACTAGCAATAGCAGCTAGCAGCAATGGCAAGAATCATTGGCGTCAGGCGGCAGCAACTAGCAACTAGCCTAGCATCTAACAGCAAAAGCATCAACTAGCAAGCAGCAAAGCAACTAGGCAGCAGCAAGAGCATTAGAAGCTACGCAAAAGCAGCAGCAGGCACAACAACTAAGCATCGGCTAGTAGCATGGCACAGCAACAACAAAACGCAAGCATCAGCTAGCACAAACAATCAGCAACAGCAAGGCACACCAGGAGCAACACGGTGACATGCAACAGCCAGCAGCAGCTCAAGCAGGCAACAGCTAGTGCTATGGCGAGCATCCGGCGGCAACAGCAAGCGGGAGCTGTCGGCAGCGGCCGGAGGAGGTCGGGGCCAATGCATGCTCGAGGCGAGGGGGACCTCCGGCGAGAGGATATGGCTGGCGGGGCTTGGCAGCCAAGACGGGTGCGGCGACGGGAGGCGAGGGTGACGGCGACCACGGCGGGGCACGGGACGAGGCACGGGGCACACACATGAGGCCGGCGGCGGCGGAGCTGACCTGGGGGGCTGCTGGCGAGAAGCGAGGTGGCGCGGGCACGCGGGGGAAGAGGCGACGCGCGGGGTGGAGCACGCGACGGGCAGGGGAGCAGTTGCAGGCGCTAGCGGCTGCGGGGAGGCGAGCACGCGGGGGGCGAGGGGCGAGGGCGAGGGGAGGCGCTCGCGACGAGGGGGTGGAGAGGGAATCGGGAGGAGAAGGAGAGGAACGCTGCGGGGGACGACGGCGCACGGGGGAAGGGGGAGGATCGAGAGAGGAGAAGGGATCGGGACGGGCCTCCCTGCGCTAGGGTTGGGGGGCTGGCTGGGCCTGGGCCAGGTGGCCTTGGGCACGCTCCTCCTTCCCTCTTGCTCTTTTGTTTTTTTAAAACAGAAAAAATCACGCAACGAAAAGAATTAAACAAAATAAAAAAAATACTTTTGACTCTTTAAAAAAAGAATACCCCATCTATAAGAAATAGATTGGGCATTTTTTAAGAATAAAAATGAAACCACTTTTGAAGAATAAAATAAAAACCCCTTTTATAAATAAAATGAGAATCTAGTTTTGAAATAAAACAAAATAATAAATAAAGGAAAACCCAAGGGGTTGCCCCCACATTTAATAAAAGGACTTTAAAAAGAAGACAAATCTTTTGAAGGGGTTAAAACTGAAATCTGAACGCAACCACAAAACAAAATGAGAGGGGAGAGAAGGGGAGTTCCTATCACTCTAAAGACTCTGAGAGCACTCACAACTCAGATCACACCACGCAAGAGAAGATGCAAGATGCCATGCATGATTCCATGATGCAAACTAAATGATGATGCAACAAACGAAATATAATCACACGACGGAAACGGAAATAAAGGGGAACCTTCTGGAACGTCGGCGTCGGGCTGTTACAACTCTCCTACACTACAAGAGGATCTCGCCCCAAGATCCAAGAATGAAAGGGGCAGAGGATGAGAAAGAACAAGAGGTAAAAATTTAGTCACTTCTTAGACAAACGAGTGAAACCAACGATCCTTGAAGGTTGCCAAGCGATGAGGAATGATATGAGAAAGAAACAAGAATTCACGAAAAATTTCGGCAGCACTTCGATAGGAAAATGGGACAAAAAATTTGATAAGAAGAGAGAATTAGACAATATTCATAACAAACAACTAAATAGAACAAGGGAACACCACAATCTTGACAGAACAAGATAATAGACCCAAAAGAGCAACATCACAATGCCTCCGGAACAAGAGAATATGAACTAGCTCAAGCGGAAGAAGAGAATGAAGAAAAGAATGACAACTATCATCACAATAGAATTGAAGAACCTCCGGACAGAGAATTGACGTAGTAGTTGGAAAAACAACAACGAAAAGAACAAGATAGTAGTGGACTTATGAAAATCATCTCAACATTTATGAGGTGACAACCAACCACTAAAATAAACAAGGATAGATTGGGAGAAACAAGATGTGAACAATTTCTTACACCAAGAGGATACATTGAAAACTTGGATCAATGACAACACCATAATAGCGACAATCCTTAGATAAAGCTTTAGGTGAAACCTAAACCAAGATACCTCAATGAAGAAATCATGGGTTGAAAGTATCTCATGATCATAGAATTGGTGGGTTTAATTATCTCATTCTTGAAAGGAAATCTCTTCGAGGCTCCTACACTAACAAGAATTCTATAAAACCACCTCAAAGGATAAAGGAAGAACAAATGCACTTGGAAATGCAAGATAAGAAAACTTGAGGTTCTCTAATAAGAATCTTGGAGAACACTTGAGAGTGAATTGAAACCTTGATGAACCACCATGAAGGACCTCCGTATACAAATGAATGATGCAACGATATGAAGGTAGAAAAGAATAAGATTATGACCTTACCAAGATTTAGATGAAGCCTCACAAAGAGATACTTAAAAGAACTTGGAACTCCGGAAAAGAAAGATAAGCACACGAGAAAAGAATTGAAACCATGAGCCACTCTGGAAGAAGAATTCAGATTACTATGAACAAGAATAAGAATTATGTTATGCTCATCCTTCATCAAATTAAACTGATGACAAGCAAGGGATTTAGCATACAACTTATTATTCTAGAAATGATTGAGGAGATATATGAGCACAAACTAGACGAAGTCTTGAAGGAGACACCGGTAAGAATTGAAATGAACGAGGCAACCATGCATGAATGGAGATACATGAGAATGAAGAGATCATGAGCCACCTGAGAGAAAACAAGAACAAGGCAAAGGAATAATTGAGAGACGAACGAAGAGACAACAACTGAGAAGAATGTAAGAATGAAAGCTGCAAGCTGAGAACGAACAAAATATTTTGGATGATGGCCTTCGGAGGATCGAGAATGAATACAACTCAGAAAAGCACCAGATCACAAGAAATGAATCACACATGATTGAAAACAAATTCAAGATGATGGCACAAAGCCGAAATGACGACTCTCCAAGAGAATGGACCAAGATTTGAGAGAAACACTCCTTCGAATTTGCAAGTTGAGAATGATGACGAGGAACAACACCAAGAATCGCTGAGACACTTCGGAATAAGAACAAGGATAAAGTTAGCCAATGACGACAAATAAATTTGAAGCGGTCTTGAAGAAGGAATAAGACTGATGAAATTCATACTTACGTCATAGTTGAAAGGAATTAATGATCTCCGGAAAGATTAGAAGAGACATATAAAATCATGGGAAAAACCTGTGGGTTATGGGCCCACTTAAAGAAACCACCGTTGAAACAATTACTAACAAAGAAATATACTGCACCGGTAGAAACAAAAACTTGATGAGGTTGAGCACCTCAAAATAATTAAAGAATTGAAAACAAGAAACTCCGAGATATCTTCACCACACCGGATAGAAAGAGAAGAATGAATAGCAAGATAGTCTGAAAAGAATTTCCAACATGGGAAAGAATTTACAAGGATGAAAAGGATATGATGAACACGGACAACTGAATAGAATTCACAGGACAAGACCACAAGAATGAATAAAGATGAACATGAAGTTCCTGAGAATCTTCACAATGAATCACCGGGTAAGAGAGAAAAGAACAGACAGCGGAAGCACAATGAAAAGAAAACTCTTGGATGAAAATTGAATGATTGAAGAAAAGGGTGGGAGGGCGGGGAAAAACAAAGACAACTTGGGACACATGAGATGAACTCCGGAAGAAACGAGAGATTGATCTTGCAAAATAGGAGAGGATGGAATTCGCTTGGAGAGAAGCACACCGGTTGAATAAAAATTGGTATGACAACTCCGGTTGACAAGAAATGAAAAGACAAGATCATTTGAGCAAAAGTATTAATAAGCATTCCCATGGAAATATGAGAACCGCTCTTGGAAAGATCTAAAATCACCATTTGACATTGAAGCAATTCGAATTACCATATTCCAACAAAAACAAAAGGTGCGGCTTATGAAACAAGCCAGAACAAACTCATGAAAAAGATTTCGTTCGATATTTTCGTGGACAGGATCGCACGGGCTCGAACCTTACAGTAGCCATCAAGTGCAAGGCAGTGCACCCGACATACGAAGCGTCCCCGAGTCGTTGCAAGCTACAAGGACTCTTTAAGACACAACGAGAACCGCTGTAAGTCGACCGTCAACAAACAAATCCACTAGATGTCAAACCCCAACCTAACATCATGCATTTGTTGGAAGATTGTCCAATAAGTAACTACTTGAATTCCCACCTAAGAATTCCTGAAATTTCTGGTCATGCAATCTGGTACACGGATACAAGGAGTAATAATCACACAACTCCTATACTAACCCGTCACCTGTATCACATCCGTCAACACACAACCAGAATCTCGGACCTTCATCTACTACACACCCTCGTGATCACAACGATACAAAGTATGGCAATACTCCCGAACAATCTGCACCAGTACTGGGGACATCGGGGTTATCTCGGCACTACTAGTATAGAAGCAATTACGAACATCCTTCATTATGAGACACTAATAAATCTCAATGATAACGATGTGCTCGAGAATCCCTTGGAGCTCAACTCCCCGGAAGAAATCAAGTCAGATAGGAGGCACCAAGACAAAACTCCGTCACATCGGCATCATATAGACTCCAAAAATATCCGCGTGATCCTAAATTTTTTTTGAGTGAGAAGAGGAGTAGAATTGAATTATTACGTCAAGATTCCTCACCAGAGCATAGAAGAGGAGAAAAAGAATCCTACTCTCCGATATATAACTAAGACTCAAAGCAGTTTTTCACTAGACTCGACTCGGCCAAGTTCGATCAATCAAGGGGGCTCCTAGGTCGGTACTGCTCTGATACCAACTTGTCATGCCCAAGATGCGACCCTATCCTCAATTTGGCACGAGGGCCTCGTCAGGGATAGAAGCGCATCTCGTCGTGTCGCAAGAATGGATATCGTTACAAGTACATGTACTGAAAAGAAGATATATATATATATATATATATATATATATATATAGAATTATCTTACACTCTCCACAAGCTACATCAGAGTCACATCAGTACAATACATAAACATCATGAAGAATAGTAGGGTCCGACTACGGACGAAAACAAACGATATAAGAAGAACGACGTCCATCCTTGCTATCCCAGGCTGCCGGCCTGGAACCCATCCTAGATCGAAGAAGAAGAAGAAGAAGAAGCAACTCGAAATGAACAATCAACGTGCTCGCGTCAAGTAATCTTTACCTATACCTGCAACTGGTGTTGTATTAATCTGTGAGCCACAGGGGACTCAGCAATCTCATTTCCAAAGGTATCAAGACTAGCAAAGCTTAATGCGTGAGGTAAGGTTAAGTGGTGAGGTTGCATCAGCGGATAAGCATATATTTGGTGGCTACACTTACGAGTACAAGAAATAAGAGGGGGATGATCTATGCATATCAAACGTGAACTACTGACGATCAAATAAATGATCCTAAACACCTACCTACGTCAGACATAACCCCACAGTGTCCTCGATTGGAGAAGGAACTCACGAAAGAGACAGTCACGGTTACGCACCCGGTTGGCATATTTTAATTAATTTAACTTCAAGTTATCTAGAACTAGTGTTAAGTAAAGTTTCCATGTTGCCACATAACCGCGGGCACGGCTTTGAGAAAAGATTTAACCCTACAGGGGTGCTCCAACTAGTCCATCACAAATTTCCACAAGCCGCATAGAAATCCTCAATCACGAAGCTCGCGATCTCGTCGGATTCCTTAGTGGAAAACCTCAACTCTGAGATTACCCAAAGCATCACCGGAATCCTGATTCACAAGATATCTCGTGAAAGGTAAAACTAATGTCGCAAGGCCACCCGACGTGTCGACAATCCCGATAGGAGCCGCGTATCTCGTTCTCAGGACACGACGAATGAGCTAGACGTCGGGATCGCTAAACCTCTGGGTGACCAGAGGGGCGCCGGACATTGCTTAGGTGGGACCAACACTCATGTGGAGCACTGGCCCGGGGGTTGATTAATTATCCTCGGGGTCCGGAAAGTCCCTATGCAATTTTATTAGGTTATTAAGCAAATGTAGTACCAAAGTTGGGCCTTGCCAGACCAGTTTTAATCTAAAACGAATTATCAAGCGGGTCCGATCTGCCTTTGTGCACCCGATCGTGTTAGGAGCGCTCAATTATGGAACATAACACCGGTTGCCGAAACTAAGGGGGCAAAGGTGGAACAAAACACCAGGCTAGAAAGGCCGAGCCTTCCACCTTTTACCAAGTATATAGGTACATTAAGTTAGATAGTATTAATAGGGTGATATAACAAGGAACCCGTGTTATCACATGGAAGCAACTGCACCCGCAACTAGCAACTCTATCAACATGGTTAAGCAAGCGGTAACATAGCCAAAAGTGGTTTGCTAGGTTGAACAGGTTGAAGTTTTTCATGGCATTGTTGAAGGGCTGATATTTAACATGTGGTAGGCAATGAGACATAATCGTTAGAAGCGATAAAACTAGCATGACAATGATAGTAATGGTATCTGGGGAAATGGTCATCTTGCCTGAGATCCCGCTTGGAAGAAAAACAACTCTGTGAAGCAGACGAGCCAACGTACTCGAACGGGTCCTCACATTCTGACACGCTTGCGGAACTCTATCGAGACGGAGCAAACCGAAAACAAAGATCAACACAGATATTCACCACACGATGCACAACATGAAGCACAACCTAATATAATGCATGATCAGATCAACGATGCAAGGAATGGCATGGCAATTCACCTCATGCAAACACTACACATTAAGTGAAACTCGATAGGCAACGAGTTGCATATCGACGAAACTCCACATTTAATTGTTTAGTTCACTCCCGTTAATTTACACGACAATATTAAATTGTTGTTAACATGGCAAGGGGTGAAGCGATGATCCTACCTGTCATCCTAGTCGCTTAACACACGGGACTTAGAACGGAGCTACGACACAAGAGACATGCAACACAAGATTAGGCGTCATGGTCTAGAGCATCCAGCAATCAATTGTGGATCATCTTGTGACCGAGTTTGTGAGGGTTTGGAAGTCTTGCCTGAAGACATACCACGAGTGTTGGTACAGGACTGTGTGTCCTTAGCTCAAGGAGAATACGGTAGGGATTGTGTGTCCCAGGATTGTGTGTCCTTTGGTTTCACTACCAAGTCGCTCCGAACCAGACGTATAACTGTCACAACAGTTGGAATTGGGTCATCAACAATTGTCTTCAGCGAGCTACGGGTTCTATTTCTTCAACTCTTTCATTTCCTAAAAATTGTATGTTGAAGACTTTCATCTATGTTGTTTGAAGAATTTGTCTGAATACTTTCTCTGAATTTCCTCAACCTCAAATTCTTCACTCGAGTTAATCTTCACTTGCATTCTTTGTACCTGAATATTGTGCAAACCAATTATCATAATCTTCACCAAGTAATCTGCTGTAGTAGTCTTTGCACTTCTGATCGTGTGCTATTTTTGCTCCACTTAATTCATCATTGAGGAATTTCCTCAGCGATGAAATTCTAAAAATCACCTATTCACCCCCCTCTATTCGATATAACACACTTTCAATTGGTATCAGAGCAAGGTACTCCCTTGTTCTGTGTGATTTTGGATTAACCATCTATAGTTTTAGTTATGTCGACCACAGGTATGATCAAGGTTACTGCAGGATGTCCTACTTTCAAAGGAAAGGACTTTCCCTACTGGAAGACCAAGATGCAGATGCATCTTCAGGCTATTGACAATGACCTCTGGTATATTGTGGAACATGGCATTCCCCGCATCACTGCTACTATCTCTACCGCTGATGTGAAAAAATTCAAGCAACTTGATTCTCAAGCGAAGAATATCATTTCTGGCCATCTGAGCAAAGGTCAGTATGGCAGACTGAGTGCTTTGGGCACAGGTAAGCTTATGTGGGATAGGCTATCCCAAGTCAATGAAGGAATTTCAACTCAGCGTGACTCTCGTGTTGATGTTCTTTGCAATCTCTTCAATCGCTTCAAGAGGCTTGACAATGAAAGCTGCCAAGATACATTTGATCGCCTCACTGACATCTCAAATGGACTGCAAGCACTGGGAGCTCAACACATCACTGACCAAGAAGTTGTGAAGAAACTTTTAAGATCTCTTGATCCATCATTTGATATACTGGTTCTGATGATTCATGAAAGAGGAGACTATAAGATGCTTGATCCTGCTGATATACTTGAAAGACTCAATACTCATGAATTCCAACAGGAAGAAAATAGAGATTTGTACCGACAAAGCTACTCAAGACCTCGTGCGCTAAAGGCTAAAGAAATTTCCTCATCTTAGGAAGAAGACTCAGATTGCAGCAATGGTGACCCTGAAGAACTTGGACAGGAGCTTGCAATGCTCGTGAGGAAATTCGAGAAGTTTACATGGTGTGGCCAGTTTGGTAAATCTTCAAGAAGAGATATGAGGAAATCATAATCTTCATCTGAGGACTACAAGAAAAGAACCCTCCACAAATGTAAGAAATCTGGTCACTACATAGTTGACTGTCCTCGCTGGGTGAAAGAATCAAAGAAGAAGAAATACAAGGATGAAAGTTGTGATCACTCGAAGAAAAAGAAGAAATCTTCAAAATCCTCATCCTCAAAGTCCTCATCGCACAAGAAGACTAGTTTCAGAAAGGCTCAGACAGTCATTGGCAAGGAAATGGGTTCTGAAAAAGAATCTGAGGAATGTGATAAAGAGGAAGGTTCTGGAGAACATTCAGAGTCTGGTGTGGCAAGTCTTGCACTGGCTACCACATTCGTCAACAAGTCAATATTCAACCTTGAAGAAAATGACAATGCTATCTACACTGATGACTATGCCGATGACTTCACTCCAACCTATTGCTTCATGGCAAAAGGTTCAAAGGTACCAATGACACTTCCTCCTCGGACTCAAGTGACTGTGAATCTGATGATTAGAAAAAACCCAGTTACAGTAAACTTGCCAACATTGCAACTAAACAACAAAGTGCCATTGAAAAGCTTCAAAAACTGCTAAACAGAAGCGATGATTTGTTGAATGATGAAATGAATCATACTCAAGTCCTCACTGAAGATGTGAAAAGTCTTTAGTCTAGATTTGATAGTCTTCAAGATCGTTATGGCACACTCTTGGTTGATCATGAGAAGCTTTCCAATGAATTTCTTCAAAGGAAACTTGATCTTGAGAAGTTGAAGATGTCTCATGATGATCTTCGAATGGAAAACGATTCATTGCTTGCTCAACAAATCAGTGCCGCTCAGGTTGAATTTACTCCACCATGTCTCAAATGCATTGAACGTGAAACTACTAATTCTTCATCAGAATCATCAAATACTTCTATCACTACAAATATGCTTCAACTGCTCATGTGGTATCAAATTCTTCACTTGAGAAAACCACAAATGCTACTGACGAAAATGCAGGGCTGAAGGAATTGTATGTGACAGGCATATACAAAAGTCTCAAAGGGCATCAAACCCTTTGTGATGTGCTCAAAAACAAGATTTTGAACAGGATACCGAGGAAAGAAGGAATTGCCTTAGAGAGGAAATTGAATGCTGATGGATCATACTGGAAACCTGAGCAGTATCCCAAAACATCATGGGTTGCTGCTAAAGGTCCTCCCGTCGATCCATCCTCTCTAACAGGCTTTGCATGTGAACTATCCTATACATAAGATGAGTCATTTGACTCCAACTATAAACTGTTCAAAAATCAATCTCGTGAAGTATTTGCTCGATATGTTGGCACTAACTGCAGGAATGGACCACCCATGAGGAAAACCTGGGTCCCCAAAAGTTTCTTGGAAAATCTTCAGGTGAATGTCCTCATGACACCACCTCTGAAGAACGCAAACCCGAGATCAAATTCCTCAGGTGGACCAAAGTCTTCAAGAGGATCAAAATCCTCAAATGGTCAATATTATACTCGTACTCGTGCTAATGCTTCTGATATGCAGGGAAACTACAAGGGATATGAATATGAGCATTATTCCTCAAATCATTATGTTCATAAATCCTCGAAGAACATCTTTCCCTATTCATTTGAGTACTCTAATCCCCCTACTGTGAAGAGAAGTACATTAGCTTCAATGCCCCCTTTCTCTTATGGTGCTCGCAGGATAATGAACTCTTTGCCACCCCTTCAAATGTGGTTGGTGAAGAAATTGAAATAATCACTTCTGCAGGTCAGGTCTCCACATGAAAATCATCATCTGAAGAATTTGCTGGAGGCCTGAGGAAAATGCTTGATTGGACGCAAGCTAAAATTGATGAAATGATAACATTTCACACGTCCTCAATTTACTGTTTATGATGAAATACTTAACTGATGAAATTGATATCATATTATTCAACTCTGAAGCATATGAGATGGTAAGATGTACTAATTCATCTACAGGATGACAAATCCAAGAATATAAAGTGGGTTCTTGAGAGTGGTTGCACAAATCACATGACTGGTGATAAAATCCTATTGATGAATATGCCACTGACTCCATCACCACTGAAACAAATCACTTATGCTGATAAAGGTAAAAGCAAGGTATTGGGACTTGGCAAAGTGGCTATTTCCAACGACAGGCACATGGACAAAGTCATGATTGTCGAATCCTGATAACCCACAAGTATAGGGGATCGCAACAGTTTTCGAGGGTAGAGTATTCAACCCAAATTTGTTGATTCGACACAAGGGGAAACCAAAGAATATTCTTGAGTATTAGCAGTTAAGTTGTCAATTCAACCACACCTGAAAGACTTAGTATCTGCAGCAAAGTATCAGTAGCAATGTGGTGTGGTAGAAACAGTAGCAATGGTAATTGTAGCAGCAGTGACAGCAGTAGCAGTAACAGTAGCAGCAGTGACAGCAGTAGCGGACACAGTAGCGTAGCAAGGACGATTAGGAAAAACTCGTAGGCATTGGATCGGTGATGGATAATTATGCCAGATGACATTCATCATGCAACAGTTATAACATGGGGAGATATGTAACTAGGTCCAGTTCATCAATGCAATGTAGGCATGTATTCCGTATATAGTCATACGTGCTTAAGGAAAAGAACTTGCATGACATCTATTGTCCATCGCTCCCATGGCAGCGTGGTCCTAATGGAAACTACGAGATATTAAGGTTCTCCATTTAGTAGAGAACCGGAACAAAGCATTAACACTTAGTGAATACATGAACTCCTCATACTAAGGTCAGCTCTGGGAGTGGTTTCGGCTATTGTCACTCCGGGGTTGCCGGGTCATAACACATAGTAGGTGACTACAACTTGCAAGATAGGATCTAGAACACACATATATTGACGAGAACATAATAGGTTCAGATCTGAAATCATGGCACTCGGGCCCTAGTGACAAGCATTAAGCATGGCAAAGTAGAACCAACATCAATCTCAGAGCATAGTGGATACTAGGGATCAATCCCCGTCAAAACTAACTCGATTACATGATAGATCTCATCCAACCCATCACCATCCAACAAGCCTACGATGAGATTACTCACGAACGGTGAAGAGCATCATGGCATTGGCGATGAAGGAAGGTTGGTGATGATGATGGCGACGATCTCCCCTCTCCGGAGCCCAGAATGGACTCTAGATCTGCTCTCCACAGGAAGAACTGGTGGTGGCGGCGGCTCCGTATTGTAAAACACGATGAACTCTTCTCCTTGATTTTTTTTCCGGATGAAACGGACTAAATAGAGCTGGAGTTGGAGGCGGCGGAGCCCCGAGGGCCCCACAAGCCTGCTAGGCGTGGCCAGGGGGGCCCGCGCCTCCTGGGCTTGTGGGCTCCTCGCTCCACGCCTCTGGTTGATTCTTGCGCCAGTATTTTTTTTATATTCCACAAAAAATCCTCGTAAATTTCCACGTCATTCCGAGAACTTTTATTTCTACGCAAAAACAACACCATGGCAATTCTCCTGAAAACAACGTTAGTCCGGGTTAGTTCCATTCAAATCATGCAAACTAGAGTCCAAAACAAGGGCAAAAGAGTTTGGAAAAGTAGATACGATGGAGACGTGTCAACTCCCTCAAGCTTAAAGCCTTGCTTGTCCTCAAGCAATTCAGTTAACAAACTGAAAGAGACAAAAGAAAAACTTTTACGAACTCTATTTGATCTTGTTGTTGTAATTATGTCTAACTCATATTCAAATATCCAGCAAGATCATAAGCTAACCACATAAGCAATGACATTTAGGTCTCAAGAGGAACTCATATCAATGGCATAATCAACTAGCGAGCAATAATAATAAGTTTCAAACGTCAACACTTCAATCAAAACAATCATGAAGCAATATGAACAGATGGTATCTTGCTAGCTCTTTCTGAGACCGCAAAACATAAATGCAGAGCACCTTCGAAGACCAAGGGCTAACTGAACACTGTAATTAATGGCAAAGAAGATCCAGTCATAGTCATACTCAATAACAATTAAAAGCCAAGCATAAAAATGAGGGAGGTGCTCTCTAATTGGTGCTTTTATAAGAATAGGATGACTCGACAGAAACGTAAATAGATAGGCCCTTCGCAGAGGGAAGCATTAATTTGCAGAGGTGCCAGAGCTCAAGCTTTGAAGAGAGAGATAAATAATTTTGGGTGGCATGCTTTCATTTTCAAAGCGATGAACAAGAGTTTTTACCATCTTCCATGCTACACATACTATAGGTGGTTCCCAAACAGAAAAGTAAAGTTTTGACTCCCCCACCACCGATCAATCACACTCCACGACTAGCTGAATACTCGGGTGCCGTCCATACCGACAACAATCCAGGGGGAGTTTTGTTTGCAATTATCTTTTCGATTTGAGCATGGAACTGGGCATTCCAATTACCGGCCCCTTTCTCGTGTGTGATAGTGAATAAACACGTATAGAAGATAACACGCCTAGCATGGAAGATACGGATCGCCCCTTGTCGCCACATGAGCGGTTCGGGCTTGCAAAACAGATTATTTCTTGAAGATTTAGAGAGTGGCACATGCAAATTTACTTGGAACGGCAAGTAGATACCGCATATAGGTAGGTATGGTGGACTCATATGGAACAACTTTGTGTTTATGGAAATGGATGCATGAGCAGTATTCCCGCTTAGTACAAGTGAAGGCTAGCAAAAGACTGGGAAGTGACCAACTAGAGAGCGACAATAGTCATCAATATGCATTGAAATTAACCAACATTGAGTGCAAGCATGAGTAGGACATAACTCACCACCACCACCAACAACAACCAAGCCTTTCAGTCCCAAACAAGTTGGGGTAGGCTAGAGTTGAAACCCATAAGATCTCGAAGCCAAGTCGTGGCTCTGGAACGTGGATAGCTAACTTCCACGCACCCCCGTCCATGGCTAAGTCTTTGTCGATATTCCAAACCTTCAGGTCTCTCTTAACGGACTCCTCCCATGTCAAGTTTGGTCTGCCACGACCCCTCTTAACATTCTCATCATGCTTTATCCGTCCGCTATGCACCGGCGTTTCCGGTGGCCTCCGTTGAATATGTCCAAACCATCTGAGACGATGCTGGACCAGCTTCTCTTCAATCGGTGCTACCTCAAGTCTCTCTCGTATATCTTCATTCTGTACCTGATCCTTCCTTGTGTGGCCACATATCCATCTCAACATGCGCATCTCTGCTACACCAAACTGTTGGATATATCGTCTCTTGGTTGGCCAACACTCCGCGCCATACAACATGCAGGTCGGATAGTTGTCCTATAAAACCCGCCTTTTAGCTTTTGTGGCACTCTCTTGTCACAGAGTATGCGAGAAGCTTGGCGCCACATCATCCACCCAGCCTTGATTCGGTGGCCCACGTCTTCATCTATATCGCCATCCTTCAGCAACATGGACCCCAAATCACTACAGGAGTTAGCTTCTTTGCCGTCTGCCATCACAGACGGCAAAGAGTATATCACAGACGGCAAAGAGTATATCACATATGGCATAGAATCTCACTGTCGGCAAAATTTCTGCGTCAGCCTACGACGACATTGTAGCTTCTTTGCCGTCTGCCTCACCAAAGAGGATGGCAAAGAGCTTTGCCGTCAGCTTTCCATGAGAGCAGTCGGCAAATATGTTGAGACGACAGCCGGCAGGCGTTGCCTCCGTTAGGGGATAACGGAGGCTTTGTCGTCTGCCTCCCCTCTTCTATGCTATCTGCCTCCCCCCATCTTCTTTACCGTCTGCCTCCCCCTCCTCCTCCCCCTTCCTCTGTGCCGTCTGCCTCCCCCCTCTTCTTTGTCGTCTGCCTCCCCCCTCTTCTGTGTCGTCTGCCTCCCCCTCTTCTTTGCCGTCAGCCTCCACCTCCTCCTCCCCCTCCTCTGTGCCCTCTTCTTTGCCGTCTGCCCCCCTTGAAGTAGACGGCAAAGATACTATATGGCCAGCTGCTGCTGCCCAAGTTGCACAGCTGGGCGCCACGTGGCACCTTTGCCGTTGGTCAGTTGATGGCAAAGGCCTTTGCCATCAGCTGGCAGACGGCAAAGAGCCTATATTGTCACATTCTTGTTCATCAACGTACATCCCATATATCAAAAGAACCACATATATATATAATTCATAGCACATATATGATAAATAGATCACAACACATATATGATATACATATAAAGCTCATCAATGCCATTTGTTCATCAACGTACATCCCATACATCAAAAGAACCAACACATACAAAGTTTCATCCAAATATACATACATATAGTTGCACATATATTGTTCATCCATATATACATATACATATACATATAGTTCCACATTGTTCATCAACTCAAATAAAAACGGGAACTAAAGCACTCCAATGCTAGCTTCCATGCATGTAGTACATCCAATCTGCAAAATGGGAATAAGAAAGTCAGAAGAAGAACAACAACAACATATATATATGACAAATAAGCTAAATTAAAGAAGAAAGAGAAGAAGCAAGAAGAGAACAAGGAGAATAAAAACAAGGAGGAGGAGGAGGAGGAGGAGAAGGAGAAGGGGGAGGAGAAGAAGAAAAAAATGAAGAGAAGAAGAAGGAGAAGAAGGAGGAGAAGAAGGAGGAGATAAGAAGAAGGAGAAGAAGGAGGGCTCCTTCTCCTTCTTCTCCTACTTCTCCTTATTCTTCTCTTCTTCTCTTCCTCCTTCTTCTTCTTCTCCTTCTCCTTATCCTTCTCTTCTTCTTCTCTTATTCTTGTTCTTCTTCCTTCTTTTCATTTCTCCTCTTCTTGGAGCTAAATTAGCTAACTATGTCTTTTTGCAGCTAAATGGGCTAATTATGTCATTCTAGAGGAAAACAAGCTAAGTATATAATATTAATGAGCTAACCAAGGTTCTTATGCCATTTTGAGATTATTATGACTTTTAGGAGCTTAATTAGTCATTTTATTGAGCTAACCAAGGTTCTTATGATGTTTTTACCTAACTAAGCTAATTATGTCATTTTGGATGATAATTGGCTAAGTATGTCTTTGTTGGGGAAAATAAGCTAAATTGAAGAAGAGGAGGAGAAGAAGGAGGGAAGAAGAAGGAGAATAAGGAGGGCTCCTTCTCCTCCTTCTCCTTCTTCTCTTCTTCTTCTCCTCCTCCTTCTTCTCCTTCTCCTTCTCTTCTCTTTCTCTTCTTCTTTTTGTTCTTACTTTTCATTTCTCCTCTTCTCCTCTTCTTGGAGCTAAATTAGCTAACTATGTCATTATAGAGGAAAACAAGCTAAGTATATAATATTAATGAGCTAACCAAGGTTCTTATGCCATTTTGAGCTTATAATGTCTTTTTGGAGCTAAATTGGCTAATTATGTGATTATGTCATTGTTGGGGAAATTAAGGCGGGGAGAATATGAAATAGGAGATGAAAGAGGAGGAGGAGGAGAAGAAGAAGAAATAAAGAAGAAGGAGGAGAAGGAGGAGGAGGAGGAGAAGGACTAGAAGGTCCTTGGCATTCTCCTCCTCCTCCTTCTCCTCCTCCTCCTCCTTCTCCTTCTTCTCTTCTTCTTCTTCTTCTTTCTTTTCATTTTTCCTATTTCTTCTCCTTTTCTCCTCTTCTTGGAGCTAAATTCGCTAACTATGTCTTTTTGGAGCTAAATGGGCTAATTATCCCATTTTAGAGGAAAACAAGCTAATTATATAATATTAATGAGCTAACCAAGGTTCTTATGACATTTTGAGGTTATTATGGCATTTTGGAGCTAAATGGGCTAATTATGCCATTGTTGGGGGAAATTAAGGCAAGGAGAATATGAAAGAGTAGAAGAAAGAGGAGGGGGAGGAGAAGAAGAATAAATAAAGAAGACGGAGGAGAAGGAGGAGGAGGACGAGAAGGACTAGAAGGTCCTTGGCCTTCTCCTCCTCCTCCTCCTCCTCCTTCTCCTTCTTCTCCTCCTCCTTCTTCTCCTTCTCCCTCTCTTCTCTTTGTCTTCTTCTTTTTGTTCTTCCTTTTAATTTATCCTCTTCTCCTCTTCTTCGAGCTAAATTAGCTAACTATGTTATTATAGAGGAAAACAAGCTAAGTATATAATATTAATGAGCTAACAAAGGTTATTATGCCATTTTGAGCTTATAATGCCTTTTTGGAGCTAAATTGGATAATTATGTCATTGTTGAGGAAATTAAGGCAAGGAGAATATGAAAGAGAAGAAGAAAGACGAGGAGGAGAAGAAGAAGAAGAAATAAAGAAGAAGGAGGAGAAGGAGGAGGAGAAGGACTAGAAGGTCCTTGGCCTTCTCCTCCTTCTCCTCCTCCTCCTCCTCCTCCTCCTCCTTCTCCTTCTTCTCTTCTTCTTCTTCTTCTTTCTTTTCATTTTTCCTATTTCTTCTCCTCTTCTCCTATTCTTGGAGCTAAATTAGCTAACTATGTCTTTTTGGAGCTAAATGGGCTAATTATCCCATTTTAGAGGAAAACAAGCTAAGTATATAATATTAATGAGCTAACCAAGGTTCTTATGCCATTTTGAGGTTATTATGGCATTTTGGAGCTAAATGGGCTAATTATGTCATTGTTGGGGAAATTAAGGCAAGGAGAATATGAAAGAGGAGAAGAAAGAGGAGGAGGAGGAGAATAAGAAGAAATAAAGAAGGAGGAGAAGGAGGAGGAGGAGGAGAAATACTGGAAGGTCCTTGGCCTTCTCCTCCTTCTCCTCCTCCTCCTTCTCCTTCTTCTCCTCCTCCTTCTTCTCCTTCTCATTCTCTTCTCTTTCTCTTCTTCTTTTTGTTCTTCCTTTTCATTTGTCCTCTTCTCCTCTTCTTGGAGCTAAATTAGCTAACTATGTCATTATATGAAAGAGGAGAACAGAAACTTACCGTAGTGGTCATCAAGGAGGACAAACACGTGGAGAAGGGTCGTGCGATGCCGCTCGGGAGTTATTCTGCAGAATAGATATTTTGCAATATCTCAGTTAGCATGATGACACTAAATTATTAATACTAGTTTATAATGAAACTCACCGTGCCAATCGAAGAGAAGACGGGCATCGACGGAGGGACTTAAACGCTCTTCTCGCACAGACCCTGAAGAGTGTGTCGTATTAGTTAATAATGAAATAGACATTACACACATGATTTGGCTAATGTGAAAAAAAACTTACCACAAAAAGCTCGTACAGGGCCCGTTGACCTGCCTCATTCCGGGACCTCTCCTCCTCAATCAATCGTGTCGTGGTCTGGTCCCTCTCATCAAGAGCAGCCTGCAGAGCAGCCTGGCTTGCCAATCTCTCTTTCACAAGAGCACCCTGGTTTGCCAATCTCTCTTTCTCAAGAGCAGCCTGGTTTGCCAATCTATCTTTCTGAAGAGCAGCCTAAAACACCATTCCTCGATACCATAGTAATGATCTATGGTGACACACATAATGAAATGGATGAAAGTGTTCTTAGTCCATACAACTAACCTCGATGGCAAGATCGAGTGGCCGTGGACGACACGTTATCTCAGGACAGCTGCTCCACTGGCGCGCCTTGGTCTCCGGGAGAGTGAGTGGACAACGTATTATCCCATCTCCAATGGCTATCGAGCCATGGGGCCTCCCGCCACCAGATATCATCATGAGCTCTGGATCCAAAGGTTCCTGGCTAGGGTTAAAGTCATCCCCTTTCGTAGCCTTCCCCACGGCCCTGTATGCCACAAGCTTGTGGTGGGATGATATGTTGGTGAAGTTATTGGGATCATCCAGGTCAGACTCAGAGAATGCCTTCGCCTTCTTGTACGAGGCAGTATGGGCCATGCCATAAAGGTCGTACAAGTGTGGCATCTCCGTCTTATTGTGATGCGCGTAAAACAGAGGAACAAAATATTAGCATGAAGAATGAATTGCATGAATCATGAAGCAAATCACATACCCAGTTTCGTCCGAACTGAAGTAAGTTTGCTCTGCCTTGATGGTGTGGCACACCAACTATTTCGCTACGCCGATCCTTCGCATTCTCATGGACGGCTCGCCAGCTGCCTGTGCACCACTCATCAACCAACACCTCCCAACAATCCATCTTATCCGCACACCATCTCGGGGGCACTTGTAAGTTATTAGAAAGAATTTTGAGCGCTACACCTATGAATGTAATCAAGAAAACTACGTAGGAGGACTTAAGAATAGGTAATTACCTTCATGTATTGCTCCTTCTTGAGAAACTTTCTGCGACAATCCTTCTTCTGCTTCTTAATACCACGCGTGGCGTAGTAGTCTCGAATAGCCTGCGGCCGAGCCTCGTGGCGTAAGTTTTGTAGTAACCGCCTACACTTGGCCTCGAGAACCTTGGCCGCCTCCTCCTCATATCCATCCTCACACCTATAGAAGGTCTGCAATCAAATGTGAAAACACCGATTAGTACAATAATTAGCTATATTGTTAATTTTAGATTGTGTAAAAGGATAATTTACCCAAAATCTCTTGATCACCATCTCGGCCCTCGTGTGGCACAAGACACCATCTATAATCTCCTCCGGCGGGGCCTGCGTAGCCTGGTAGTGCTCCCAGGAAAATCCTAGTGTAGGAACCTGACCCTCACCAGGCAACTTGACAAACCCCGGGAAATTTTTCCGGCAAAGCACACCAAGGACAGAGTTCGGCCTGCGGACTCGAAGAGGGTGTACCCATCCCCTGCAGTATGATAAGGTCAACGCATTAGATATTTGAACAAACTTGAAGGCAAAACCTAAAAAGAGTAAATGTACTTACCTATCTCCTTCAGGTTTAATCACCGGCCTCTGCTCACGGGTAGCCGGCACGACCGGGAGACGTGTACTACCACGCTTGTACACGATGGCCCCGTCCACCTGCACATCGACCTCACTATCTGTAAACTCATCCCCGCCATCCCCGCCCCCTGAGCCATCCGGACCCTCGGTCCAATCCGACAACTCGGTCCGATCCGGCCAGGTATCCCATCCGGGCCTCTCCATGTCGGGTGAAGCCTCCGGAACCGTAGTCTCGTGGGCCGAATGCACCTCGAACGGAGGCTGATCCTGGACCGGAGTCTCATGGGACGAATGCCCGTCAACACTAGGCTCCTGGAGCGGAGTCCCCGTAGCCTCCTCCGCAAACGGGTCGACCATAGTAGTCCTATGCTCGGGTGAATGAGCTGGTGGTGGTGGCGAGGACGGCTCAATAGTCCTCCTGGATCTTCCGCGGCCACCACCTCTCCCTGTACCCTTCCCCTTCTTCCCTATCCAACCAGCACCTCTCCAAGTGGGCAATGCCGTCGACGAAGAAGAACCCACGGGTGGTGTCGACACACTATCTGCCAAGGCTCTACGGAGACATAGGGGTGGAAGGGAAGTACCACCCCTCGTGCGGGGCGGCTGGGAAGAACCCGTCGAGCGCTCTGGACCAGCGCCCACCATCTTTCAACACCTGGTGACCTGCCATGATAAAGATTAAAAGAAATTAGTACAACATAAAAAAATTGAATAACTGACATGAATAATAATATGTACATGAATAATAAAGATTAAAAAATATATAATTTAAGTTGTGAATCTTACAAACTAATAATCATCATCAATAAATGCATCATCATCATCACTATCACGCATGTCTTCATGAATGACGTGCTCGTCGGGTTCAACGGCGTGAAGTTGTGAAAGGCCTTTCTTTAATCATTGAAGCATTGAAAGATCATCCGCATCAGTAACCTCTACGAGTTCCAGGTCTTCTGGTTCCGGCTCAGGGGTGGAGTCGGATTCATTGTTGCTGTCTACTTCCATGTTCTTGGGTGAAGCACAGCGGTTCTTGAAACGTTTCTTGGAAAGACGTGTTTCTTGGAAGAACTCTCCATCATATGTGTCTGGGTTAATGTGAGGTTCATAATCCTGTTCATTTGGGAGAGGTGGTCTAACATGTGGCGGCACTTCATAAACAACATACCAACCTTCCAGATTCTTATCCGTTTGGCATGCCCACGGTAGATAGAAAACTTGGGTCGCCTGTTGAGCCGTAATATAGACAGCGGGAACATCTAAATGGGTGTTTGGATTGATTTCGACTAGTCCTATATGTTCATGAGTCCTTCTAGTCTCCTTCGGCTGGAACCAATAACATTTGAAGACTACGACGTTCGGTGGGTTTTCACCATAGAATTGAAGTTCATAAATTGCTTCAACTCTTCCATAATACTCGATAACACCTTTGCCAATAGCAGAGACACCACAATTTTTAGATTACCGGTCGGGCGTAGATAGCTCTTTCCAAAAGGTACGAAAGAGATACCTGTTGATGTTGTATTTCTCAAACGAACGGACCTTATAGTCAAAACCATTAGCGACTTGTCTCAGTTCGGTGTCCACAGACTCTGAATTAGCCTACAAGTTTAATACAAAATGATTGTTGCATTAGCCGCAAGTTAGACCAAGAAATGAAATGGTCCATTATTGATAATTACCGTTTGTTTGAACCAAGAGATGAAACCGGGATAGCCGCCTCCTGTCTTTGACAGAAGCTCATACTCTTCGACGGAATCATTTTCGATCACCGCTCCATCCGAGAATTTGGCGATGTAATGGTTGTTTGAAATATCCGGGAATAAGAGCAGTTCAAAGGAATTAGAAGTTACGGGGAAATGTGCCGAGAACTCACTCGATGTACGGCCGCACTTATGTTAGGTTGTTGAAGATATACAACGAAATGTTCCGCCATTCTTCGACATCCAACGTTATTGGTTTCGAAGCACCGGCTGGTGCGAGCTTCCCTTTGAATAGGCTGAGGTTGGACCCACCTTTTTTAGGGTCTGCATCATTGCGCCGAGGCTTCGGATTATGCAAATGATGATTTTTGGCTTTGTAGTGTGCTGTCACAAAGTTCACCACCTCCTCAGTAATGAATGCCTCAGCCATCGATGCTTCAATTCTATGCCTATTTTTACATTTAGCTCGAAGGGTCTTCTGCATCCTCTCATTTGCATAGCACCAACGATCTTGCACGGGCCCACCCAATCTTGCGTGGGTCGGTAGATGTAAAATCAAATGCTACATTGGATTAAAGAAGCCCGGTGGAAAGATCTTCTCTAACTTGCACAACAACTCCGGTGCAGACTCCTCCATGTCTTCTAACACGCCAGGCAACAATTCTTTCGCACAAAGAACGCGGAAGAAATAGCTCAGCTCTGCCAGTACTAGCCATTCATCCTCAGGAATAAAGCCACGTAACATCACCGGCATTACCCGCTCTAGCCATATGTGCCAATCATGACTCTTGAGACCAAATATTTTTAATTTTTCAAGACTCGTTCCCCTCTTTAGATTCGCTGCATACCCATCGGGGAACATCAAGTGCATTTTGACCCACAAGATAATTTCCCTCATAGCTCCAAGATTGAACCAGGCCTTTGGCTTCGACCACTTCTGCTTTCCTTTGCCTTCTCGCATGTTTTGTAACGGTCTATGACATAGTGTCTCTTGATTGACTCTAGCCTTAGTATTATCCTTTGTCTTCCCATCTATGTCGAATAATGTACCAAAAATAGCCTCTCCGATATTCTTTTCAGTGTGCATCATGTCGATATTGTGTGTAAGAAGGAGGTCTTTGAAGTAAGGCAGATCCCAGAAGCATGACTTGTGAGTCCACGCGTGTTTTGAATTATACCCCTTGAAATACCCTGGACGCTCTGGATCAGGCTCGAGGGCGTTTAACTGATCCAGGATCTCTTGGCCTATCAACGCAGGTGGTGCCAAGTTTTTGACAACTTTACCTTTGGTAAAGTTCTTCTGCTCTTTTCTGAACTGATGGTCAGGATCCAGGAACTGTCTATGCAAGTCAAAGCAAGAATACTTCCGACCCTCCTGCAACCAATGAAACTGAAGAGATGCCTTGCATTGGGGGCACGGGAACCTTCCATGCACACACCATCCAGAGAATAGCGCATACGCCGGCAAGTCATGCATAGAGTACATGTACCACACATGCATTTTGAAGTTTTGTTTTCTAGCGGCATCGTATGTCTTGACCCCATTATCCCAAGTGTCTTCCAATTCATCCTTAAGCGGCTGCAGGTAGACATTCATATTCTTCCCCGGATAATTGGGCCCTGGAATTATCAACGTCAGAAATATGTTCTTTCTTTGCATAATCTGTCCGGGGGGGGAGATTTAGTGGAATGACAAATACAGGCCAACAACTATATTTGGTTGTTGTCATGCCAAAGGGATTAAAACCATCTGTGGCGATGCAGACTTGAGGATTCCTTGGATCTACCGCTTTATCCTGATGCAATCCATCGAAATGTTTCCACGCTTCCCCATCCGATGTGTGTACCACCATCTTATTCCCATCCGCATCTAATTCATTTTTTTTCCAGTTTGTGCCATGTCATCTGTCTGGTTGTCTCTTCGACCATGAAAAGACGTTGAAGTCTTGGTACGATTGGCATATACCGAAGAACACTAACTGCGATTTTGGTCTGCCTCTTCTCACCCATACCGTTGTCTACCACAAGATACCTGCAAGACTCGCAATTGGGACAATAGTCCAAGTGTGCATACTCCTTCCTAAATAAGACACATCCTTTCTCACATGCATCTATCTTCTCATAGGGCATCTTAAGTACACGAAGTATTTTGTCCAACTGGTATAGGTTTGCACGCATGACATGGCCTTTGGGTAGGAAGCGTCCAAATAGTGTCATCATCGCGTCGTAGCATTCTCTTCCCAAGTTGAACTGAGCCTTCAGAGCCATTACTAGTGCAATTGCATCCAGCTAACAGAGCAAAGTGTGCTGATGGAGACGACATCTTGAAGACTCCAACATTTCATAAAATGCCTTTGCAGATTCCTCCATCTCATCTTCCGAATCCGGAGCATCATCAAAGTCTTGCCCCATGTCTTCGATCCCGGTATCATGCTCGTCCGTGCGACGACGGACCACCTCAGCTCTTGTGCGTTGTATAGACTCACCATGAAATGTCCACACCGTATAATTATGTTTAAAACCCCTCCGCTGTAGGTGTTTAATCATTACAGCCTCTGTCGTCTTTTTACAGTTGTCGCATCCAGGACAGGGGCAATAGTTTCTTTCCTGGCCATTTGCGAATGCGGATTTCACAAATTCCTTTGTTTTTATAAACCATTCTTTCGTCATCTCTTTCTGACTAGGTTGACCGGTATACATCCACGCACGATCACTCATCTTGCCTAGCTAATAAAGACAGAAGAAATATATTTATATGTAATTTAGCATTTATGTTCATCGCTTAATCAGGTTCGCCATTTTTATTACGTCCAGGCAACTTACACGCTAATAGGTAAAGATAGGTCCTAATCCCACCAGAGTATGTGTAGATTGGGCTCGTTTTCCCATGCTCTGCTCCGGATCCAACGCAAAATTTCGGCATCACCTCCCCGCTGTTCTCCTGATACACGTCTTCGCAATAAACAGAGAGGATGTGCATCCGGAGAACAACAGGGAGGCACTGACGAAATTCCGCATCGGATCCAGAGCACATCATACGGGAAAACAAACCCAATCTACACATACTCGGGCTGTCCATGGATATTGTTGGACAATTCGAAAGGATGGCGGTTATAAATATGCAAATACATGCATATTTATAGATGTCGCCCTTTCGAACGGGAGACACATACTCGTCACGCATACTGATAAATTAATTTAATTACCTAAATCTAGAAAGTTTCATCCGGGAACCGAGCCAGAGTAAATGAAGGGGCGGGGAGGAGATGAAATTTGTACAGACCCATGAAAGCAGGGGCGGAGCTCGTACAACGCACGGGGAGGTCTTCGCACAGCAGACCTCACAGCGACGAGACAACTATCACATGTAAATCCACCCGATCAACACAAATATTCAAATTATGTCATTTTAGAGGAAAACAAGTTAAGCATATAGTATTCATGAGCTAACCAAGGTTTTTATGCCATTTTGTAGCTAAATGGGCTAATTATCTCATTGTTGGGGAAAATAAGGTAAGGATAAGAAAGAGGAGGAGGAGAAGAAGAAGAAGATATCAAGAAGAAGGAGAAGGAGGAGGAGGAGAAGAAGGAGGAGAAGAAGGAGAAGGAGGAGAAGGTATTCTTCTTCTCTTCTTCTCTTCTTCTTCTCTTCTTCTCTTCTTCTCTTCCTTCTTATTTTTGTCTTCTCCTCCTCTTCTTCTTCTTCTTCTACTTCTTCTTCTCCTCCTCCTCTTCTCCTCTTCTCCTCCTGCTCCTCTTCTTCTTCCTATTCTTTCTGTTAAGCTAACTAACTAACTAACCTAACTAACCAAGCTAACTAAAGCTATCGCTAAACCTAGATAGCACTAAACAACAAAAAAATAATAAAAACAGAATCTACCACTAAGTAACTAAAAAAGAATCTAGCTAACTAACCAGGCTAACTAACTTCTCCTTCTTATTTTTTTCTTATTCTCTTCTTCTCTACTTCTTCTCCTTCTTTTTTTCTTCTCTTCTTCTTCTTCTTCTTCTTCTCCTTCTTTTTTTTTCTTCTCCTCTTCTTCTTCTTCTTCTTCTTCTTCTTTTTCTTCTCCTCCTCCTCCTCCTCCTACTCCTATTCTTCTTCTCCTCTTCTCGTCCTCCTCCTCCTCCTCTTCTCCTCTTCTCCTCCTCCACCTAATTAACCAAGCTATCTAACTAACCTAACTAATTTAACAAACTACCACTAATTAACAAAACAAAATCTACCACTAAACTATCTACTAAATCTACCAACTAACTAAATCTACCACTAAAACTACTAACAAGAACAATTACTAAAACTACTAAAACTACTAATACTACTAACAAGAAAAACTACTAAAACTACTAACAAGAAGAACTAATAAAACTACTACCACTAATACTACTAACAAGAACAACTACTACAACAACAATAAAAATCATGTCGATACTTATAATCTAATTCCAAAAAATAATGCGAGTGCTGGGGGGTGTGGGGGCTCACCGGGAGGGGCGGCTGTGGCGGGGCCGGGGGTGTTGGATTGGCGGGGCGGCGCCAGGGGTGGCGGCACGACGATGGTGGCGCTGCAGCAGCGGGGGCGAGGTGGGGCAGCGGCGGGACGGTGGTGGTCGCGCGATGGTGGCGGCGGGGGCGACAGGGGCGGCGGCGAGGGTGACGGAGGCGGCGGCACGACGGGGGCGGCGACGCGATGGTGGTGGCGGCGGCCGGTGGGCGTCGGGGATTGGGAGAGAGAGAGAGGGGCGCGCGGGGTGAGCCGTTATAGAGAGAGAGCGGCGGGGTGGGGATGGGAAGGAGCCGTTAACGGAGTTAGCGCTTTGCCGTCTGCCGGCGAACGGCAAAGAGTCTAGACTCTTTGTCGTCTGCCTCCGGACTCTTTGTCGTCCGCTAGCAGACGACAAAGAAGGGACTCCAATTTGACCTAACTCCCCCGCGGTCAGGTGGGCCCATCTACATCTTTGCCGTCCGCTGTGAGACTCTTTGCCGTCTGCTAGCTGACGGCAAAGATGTGACTGATGGCAAAAACACTCTATGCCATGAGCCAGTGCTTTGTCGTCTGCTTTGTTGAAGCTGATGGCAAAGACACTCTTTGCCATCAGCTAGCAGACGGCAAAGACTAGGCAGATGGCAAAAAGTTGTTTTCAAGTAGTGAATATCGAAACGTGTCTCTCTCCGGTACCACCTGCCCACCAAGGCTAACCTCTCCATCCTCATGCCTAGTAGCACTAAAATTGCACCTCATGTATTCAATTTTAGTTATACTAAGCCTAAATCCTTTCGATTCTAGAGTCCGCCTCCATAACTCTAACTTTCTATTAACCCCCGTTCGGCATCATCGACTAGCACCACATCAGTCGCAAACAGCATACACCATGGGATATCTCCTTGTATATCCCTTGTGACCTCATCCATCACCAAATCAAAAAGATAAGGGCTCAAAGCTGACCATTGGTGTAGCCCTATTCTAATCGGAAAGTCATCGGTGTCGCCATCACTTGTTCGAACACTTGTCACAACATTATCATACATATCCTTGATGAGGGTAATGTACTTTACTGGGAATTTGTGTTTCTCCAAGGCCCACCACATGACATTCCGAGGTATCTTATCATAGGCCTTCTCCAAATCAATGAACACCATATGAAGGTCCTTCTTTTGCTCCCTGTATCTCTTCAACAGTTGTCGTACCAAGAAGATGGCTTCCATGGTAGACCTCCCAGGCATGAAACCAAATTGGTTTTTGGTCACACTTGTCAACCTTCTTAAGCGGTGCTCAATGACTCTCTCCCATAGCTTCATAGTATGGCTCATCAGCTTGATTCCGCGGTAATTAGTACAACTTTGAACATCCCCCTTGTTCTTAAAGATTGGTACTAAAATACGCCGCCTCAATTCATCGGGCATCTTGTTTGACCGAAAAATGAGGTTGAAAAGCTTAGTTAGCCATAATATCGCTATGTCTCCAAGGACTCTCCACACCTCGATGGGGATACCATCAGGACCCATCGCCTTGCCTACTTTCATCCTTTTTAATGCCTCCTTAACCTCACACTCCTGGATACGTCGCACAAAGCACATGCTGCTATCATCAAAGGAGTCGTCTAGGACATAAATCACCTTAAACATGAATATCATAGAGGCTATGTTGATTTTGTTTCAACTACATGCGTGAACATGTGCCAAGTCAATCCACTTGAATCATTCAAAGGAGGATACCATCCTATCATACTACATCATAATCATCTTAAGATTCATGTTGGCATCCAAGACAAACCATTATAAGCTCCTAGCTAATTAAGCATGGCATCAGAAACTATGATCTCTAAGTTATCATTGCAAACTTGTTTCTCTCATAACAAAGCTGAATTAGGAACGATGAGCTAGTCATATTTACAAAAACAAAATAGATCAAGTTCATACCAGCTTTTCCACGCTGAGTCACTTCATCATATATCGCCATTATTGCATTTCACTTGCACGACCGAATGATTTGAATCATAATGAGAGTGTTTGTGCATTGGACTAAGCTGGAATCTGAAAGCAAACACAAAGGAGAAGACAAAGTAATATGGCTCTTTGATAGATAAACAGATAAGCATGCAAGAGCCACTAAACATTGTAACCATGGTCTTCTACCTTGACCCAAAGAAAAAGAAAACTATTTACACGGGAAAGCTCCCAACAAGCAAAAGAAGAACGAGAAATCTTTTTTGGGTTTTCTCAATCTAACCAAACACACGAGAAGAAAGCGTGAAAAAGAAATAAACTAGCATGGATGATACAATGGAAAAGTGTGAACACCGACTAACAAAGTGAAAGTGTCAGCATGAATATAAAGTCGGTGAGAAACACGTGCTCCCCCAAGCTTAGGCTTTTGGCCTAAGTTGGTCTACTCCCATGGCTGGTCCAGGCGATATCCAAAATCATAATGGGGGTTGTACGGGAGCGCGACAGCTACCGCGTGAATAGCTGCCTCACGGAGGCGAGCAGCCTTTGCCTCCCTCTCATACTCCTCTGCCTCTCCTCTGGTTATGTAATATCTCCGTTTTACCAGAAAGTCAAAGAAGGCAGGAGCAGGAAGGGTAATATGGAAAACACGCTGTCGTTAAATATTAACCAGTATAGGAGGGATTCATTATCCCTCTCAAGGAACTGATAACGTGCCATGGCGGCGCGATCAAGGAAAGCTGTATGGAGCGGGGGATCTCCTCCGTGGATGGGTACTCCATGAAAATTTTCTATGTGAGTGGCATAGATCCCACCAAAGAAATCCCCTTCATTAGAATTATTATTTAGCCTCCTCGCGATTATAGCTCCCATGTTGAAACTTCTATCACCCGTTACTGTGCTCTTAAGGAAACTAAGGTCAGGTGCGCAGAGGTGACAATGCTCAATCTTGTCGTTAATGCATCTACCTATGAAGAGGGCAAAGTAATGCAAGGCAGGAAAATGAATGCTCCCCATGGTAGCCTGCGTAATATCTCTAGTTTCTCCGACCGTTATACTAGAGATAAATCTCTAACCGAAGACTTAGTAGGATCATTGAGACTACCCCAATCAGGTATCTTACAAATTCAATTGAAATCCTCTAAATCCATGGTATACGATTTGTCATACACATCAAATAGTATGGATGTGTCACGGCTAGCTGAAAATTTGAATCTACGAACAAAAGAGGCAGTGAGAGTAGTATACTGTTCACATTTATCGGAGATGAATTCTACAAGCCCAGCGTTGTGAACAAATGCATCAAACTCATCTTAGAAGCCTGCATCAATCATGAATTCACCAGAAGACCATTCACATGGTTGTACCTGTGCGTTCCTCGGTTGGTAAGGATCGGGCTCCCGAATCGCGAGACGGGGACCCCTCTTGCTTGAGGAACCACCATGATAGTTTCTCCTAAACATCTTCCTTTTCTAAATAATTTAGTGACTCAAAGGAAAAGTGAACAAGTCTCAACAAAACTCATAGCAACTACTCCTACAAGTGCCTAGAGGCCATGTCATGCGTCAAAACTACTTAGGACAAGTTAAAATTAGCATGCAAAGCTCAAGAACAGGGTCACCAAGGCAGCAAAAATACGCAACGATAAGGCACTAGAGAAAAAACTAATTGGACCAATGGAGGAGTCACATACCAAGGAAAAATTTCCCCAAAACAGTTTGGTGAATGGGGCTTTGCACAAGGAGATCGAAAATCATAGCAAGAAGAGCAAGAACACGGGTTTGAGCTGTAGAATGAATTTTCTGGAGTTAGGAGAAGGAGATGGGAGCTGGAATAAGTGGAGGGGGGACACGTGGGCCCCACAAGCCTTGTAGGCGCGACCAGGGGGGTGCTTGCGCCTCCTCGGCTTGTGGCCCACTGGTGCATCCCCTGACTAGCTCTCCGTCTCATAATTTTTCAAAAATTCTAGAAAAAATCATACTTGATTTTCTAGGCATTCGGAGAACTTTTATTTTCGGGACACTTCTCTAAGGGACGCAAAAAGTAGAAAACAGGAAAAACTAAAGCTAAATCTATCATTTTTCGTCTAAGCAACCGAAGGTAAAGGTTTGGAACAGAGGGTTGTGACTCCCAGATTCATCCATCTCATGTTCATCAAAAGAAATCCGTCAATGAGGTTGATCAAGTCTCCTTGATAAACTTTTTCAAATCGCATAAAACCGTAGGATTTTCGAATAGTCACTAGGTTACCTCAATGGGGATGTGCATATCTCCAACAAGCAAATCATACTTCATCTTAACAGTAGGTATATGGCATTCAAAGCTCCCAATAAGAATCGATGAAGTTTTTTCAATAGCATTGATGCAATGTAATCGATATTGTTTCTTCGGAAAGTGCACCGTATGCTCATTACCATTGACATGGAAAGTGACATTGCCTTTGTTGCAATCAATAACAGCCCCTGCAGTGTTTAAAAAAGGTCTTCCAAGGATGACCGCCATGGCATCATCCTCGGGAATATCCAGAATAACAAAGTCCGTTAAGATAGTAACGTTAGCAACCACAACAGGCACATCCTCGCAAAAGCCGATAGGGAAAGCAGTTGATTTGTCGGCCATTTGCAGTGGGTGTCAACTTGTCCAATTCCAGTCTACGATAAAGAGAGAGAGGCATAACACTAACACCGGCTCCAAGATCACATAAAGCAGTTCTAACGTAGTTGCCTTTAATGGAGCAAGGTATAGTGGGCACTCCGGGATCACCTAGTTTCTTTGGAGTTCCACCCTTGAAGGTATAATTAGCGAGCATGGTGGAAATCTCAAGATCAGGTATCCTCCTCTTATTAGTCACAATATCCTTCATGTACTTAGCATAATGAGACATTTTGAGCATATCTGTCAAACACATTTGCAAAAAGACAAGTCTAATCATTTCAACAAATCGCTCAAAATCCTCATCATCCTTTTTCTTGGATGGTTTGGGACGAAAGGGCATGGGTTTCTGAACCCATGGTTCCCTTTCTTTACCATGCTTCCTAGCAATGAAATCGTTCTTATCCTATCTCCTATTCTTAGGTTGTGGGTTATCAAGATCAACTGGTTCAATCTCCAAATCCTTATCATTGCTAGGTTGAGCATCATCATGAACACCACTATCGATGTTATCACTAGGCTCATGTTCATCACCAGATTGCGTTTCGGCATCAGAAACAGAGACATCGTTCGGATTCTCAGGTGTAACAGCAACAGGGTTGCTAGCATGCAAGTTCCTATCATCTTTCTTTTTCTTCCTAGGATGACTAGGTGCCTCGGTGCTAACTCCTTGAGAATCTTGTTCAATTCTCTTAGGATGACCCTCAGGATACAAAGCTTCCTGGGTCATTCTACAACCTCTAGTGACGACTCTAACAGAATTGTCATTCAACTCATTGAGCAAGTCATTCTGAGCCTTAAGTACTTGTTCTACCTGAGTAGTAACCATAAAGACATGTTTACTCAAAAGCTTAAGATCATTGACATTTCTTTCCACACAAGCACTTAAATGACTAAGCATACGAGCATTCTGTTCCAATTGTCTGCTAACATAATCATTGAAACTTTGTTGTTTGGCAACAAAGTTATCAAATTCATCCAGGCATAAGCTAGTAGGTTTATCAAAAGGAATATCACTCTCATTGAATCTACGAAGATAATTTACCTCTACTACCCGTGTTGGGTTATCAAGACCATGGATCTCTTCGATAGGTGGTAGATTTTCGACATCTTCAGATTTAATGCCTTTCTCTTTCATATATTTCTGAGCTTCTTGCATATCTTCAGGACTGAGGAATAGAATACCTCTTTTCTTCATAGGTGGTTCAGGAATAGTTCAAGCATTCTGATTGCACAAGATATTATTCAATAGGATCTTAGCTTGTTCCACAGTTCGTTCCCTGAAAACACAACCAGCACAACTATCTAGGTCATCCCTAGAAGCATCTGTTAGTCCATTATAGAAGATATCAAGTATTTCATTCTTCTAAAGAGGGTGATCAGGCAAAGCATTCAGCAGCTGGACAAGCCTCCCCCAAGCTTGTGGGAGATCTCTTCTTCAACTTGCACAAAGTTATATATTTCCTGCAAGGCAGCTTGTTTCTTATAGGCAGGAAAATATTTCTTAGAGAAGTAGTAGATCATATCCTGGGGAATACGCACACAACCAGGAGCAAGAGAAGTGAACCAAGTCTTAGCATCACCCTTTAGCGAGAAAGGAAACAGCTTAAGGATATAGTAGTGGCGAATCTTTTCCTCGCTCATGAATAGGGTGGCTATATCGTGCATCTTAGTAAGATGTGCTACAACCGTTTCAGACTCATAACCATGAAAAGAATCATATTCGACCAGATTGATTAACTCAAGGTCGACAGAGAATTCATAATCCTTATTGGTCACAAAGATAGGCGAAGTAGGAAACTTCGGGTCGTATTTCATCCTAGCGTTCAGAAATTTTTCTTTCCACTTGCGTAGTAATTTCTCAAGATCATAGCTATCCTTACAAGCAAGAAAGTCCTCAGCTATCTCTCCCTCCATAACATAACCCTCAAGTATATCAGGCAATTCATATCTAGGACAGCTAGTTCTAACAGGTGAAATAGCAGGTTCTACTTCAATAATCTAAGCAGTTTCAGGAGTATCATCACATTCAGTAGCAACTCTAGCAATTTGTGCATCAAGGAATGCACCTAGTGGCAAAGCAGTATCAAGCAAAGCATCATCACAAGCATCATGGATAGCAGAAGTAGCATCGTCAAGCACAGGCGGCATATCAAAATTTCTAGCAGGAGGTGGTGTCGCAAACTTACTCATAACTGAAGGTGAATTAAGTGCAGAGCTAGATGGCAGTTCCTTACCTGTCCTCGTAGTTGAGGGCAAGACTTTACTTTTTGGATCTCTCGGATTCCTCATAGTGATCAACAGACGTAAATCCTAAGTGACTTTGAGAATAGAGCTATGCCTCCCCAGCAACGGTGCCAGAAAATATTCTTGATAACCCACAAGTATAGGGGATCGCAACAGTTTTCGAGGGTAGAGTATTCAACCCAAATTTGTTGATTCGACACAAGGGGAAACCAAAGAATATTCTCGAGTATTAGCAGTTGAGTTGTCAATTCAACCACAACTGAAAGACTTCGTATCTGCAGCAAAGTATCAGTAGCAAAGTAGTGTGATAGCAACAGTAGCAGCAGCAGTAGCAGTAACAGTAGCAGTAGTGACAGCAGTAGCGGTAACAGTAGCGTAGCAAGGACCAGTAGGAAAAACCCGTAGGCATTGGATCGGTGATGGATAATTATGTCGGATGACATTCATCATGCAATAGTTACAACATGGGGGGATATGTAACTAGCTTCAGTTCGTCAATGTAATGTAGGCATGTATTCCGTATATAGTCATACGTGCTTAAGGAAAAGAACTTGCATGACATCTATTGTCCATCCCTCCCATGGCAGCGGGGTCCTAATGGAAACTACATGATATTAAGGTTCTCCTTTTAATAGAGAACCGGAACAAAGCATTAGCACTTAGTGAATACATGAACTCCTCATACTAAGGTCATCTCCGGGAGTGGTTCCGGCTATTGTCACTCCAGGGTTGCGGGGTCATAACACATAGTAGCTGACTACAACTTGCAAGATAGGATCTAGAACACACATATATTGACGAGAACATAATAGGTTCAGATCTGAAATCATGGCACTCGGGCCCTAGTGACAAGCATTAAGCATGGCCAAATAGTAGCAACATCAATCTGAGAACATAGTGGGTACTAGGGATCAATCTGAGAACATAGTGGGTACTAGGGA
This sequence comes from Hordeum vulgare subsp. vulgare, assembly GCF_904849725.1. Classification (NCBI taxonomy): domain Eukaryota; kingdom Viridiplantae; phylum Streptophyta; class Magnoliopsida; order Poales; family Poaceae; genus Hordeum; species Hordeum vulgare. The sequence goes on along the minus strand of NC_058524.1, from coordinate 240,662,133 downwards.
TCAATCTCAGAACATGATAGATCTCATCCAAACCATCATCGTCTAGAAAGCCTACGATGATATTACTCACGAACGGTGAAGAGCATCATGGAATTGGCTATCAAGGAAGGTTGGTGATGACGATGGCGATGATCTCCCCTCTCCGGATCCTAGAACGGACTCCAGATCTGCCCTCCAGAGGAAGAACAGGTGGTGGCAGCGGCTCCGTATTGTATAACGCGATGAACTCTTCTCCTTGATTTTTTCTGGATGAAAGGGACTAAATAGAGCTGGAGTTGAAGGCGGCGGAGCCCCAAGGGCCCCACAAGCCTGCTAGGCGCGACCAGGGGGCGCGCCTCTTGGGCTTGTGGGCTCCTCGCTCCACGCCTCTGGTTGATTCTTGCGCCAATATTTTTTATATATTCCACAAAAAATCCTCGTAAATTTCCAAGTTATTCTGAGAACTTTTATGTCTGCACAAAAACAACACCATGGCAATTCTGCTAAAAACAACGTTAGTCCGGGTTAGTTCCATTCAAATCATGCAAATTAGAGTCCAAAACAAGGCAAAAGAGTTTGGGAACTAGATACAATGGAGACGTATCAAATCCCTTGGGTTTAACCTCATGCCATCTCAATTCTTTGTGATCTTGATATGGTTGTTATCTTTGTAAAATAGAGATGTGTAGTCATCATGGAATTTGACAGATCCAAAGTCTTCGAAGGCTTTAGGAGAAGAGATTTGTACATTGTTGATTTTTCCACAGGTCCTCAACCAGCCACATGCTTACTACCAAAAACCTCAGAAGGCTGGCTATGCCATCGAGGACTTGGTCATGTAGGCATGAGGAATTTGCACAGGCTGGCAAAGAAGAAGCATGTCATTGGCATCGAATAAGTCAAATTCCTCAAGGACCACCTCTGTGGTGCTTGTGAGTCTAGAAAAATGACCAGATCCAAACACCCCTCGAAGACTATCATGACTACTACTCATCCGTTTGAATTGCTTCACATGGATCTATTTGGACCTACTGATTATGCTACTCTAACCAATGCAACATCTTTATATGCCTTTGTCATCGTTGATGACTATTCTCGATATACTTTGGTACATATCATTCTATATAAAACTGAAGTGCAGGAAGTCTTCAAACGATTTTCATCAAGGGCCTAGACGAACTTCGGCGTTAAGATCAAACACATCAGGAGTGACAATGGGACAAAATTCAAAAACACTGGTCTTGATGATTATCTTGATGAACTTGGTATTACTCACGAATTATCTGCTCCTTATACTCCTCAACAGAATGGCGTCGTTGAATGTAAGAACAGGACTCTTGTTGAAATGGCATGGACTATGCTTTTAGAATATCAGACTCCTCGTCGTTTCTGGCCTAAAGCAATCAACACTGCTTGCCACATCATCAATAGGGTATATCTTCACAAATTCCTCAAGAAAACCTCATATGAACTCCTCCCTGACAAGAAACCCAATGTAAGTTATTTCAAAGTCTTCGCTGCAAAATGCTGGATTAGAGATCCTCACCATAGCTCAAATTTTGCACCTAAAGCACATGAGGGTTTTATGCTTGGTTATGGAAAGGACTCGCACACCTACAGAGTCTTGAACACCTATCACAACAAGGTTGTTGAAACTGTAGATGAGCGGTTCGATGAAACTAATGGCTCGCACAGAGAGCAATTGCCTCGTGTGCCAGACAAATTATCTCTTGAGGAAGCTATCAAGTTCAAAGCTACTGAAGACATCGTTCCTACTAAGGAAATTGCAAAAGAAATCGTCCCTAGCACTGATGAAATTCAAGCAGCTGCACCTGAGGAAATTGCTCCAGATCAAATTCCTCAGCCCAGACAAAATATTCAACCAGCTCATCCAAGAATTGCAAATGAAGTGGAACTTGACAAAATCCTCGATGACATCAATGCGCCAGGTCCTATCACTCGCTGAAAAGCTTCACATTTAGTTTACTTTTGTGGGCATTCGTCTTTTGTGTCTATCACATAACCCTCAAAAGTTGTTGAAGCCATCATGGAACCTGAGTGGATTCAAGCCATTCAAGATGAACTTCTTCGATTCAAGCTAAATGACGTGTGGGAACTCGTCAAACGACCAGATCCTCGCAAGCACAATATCATCGGCACCAAGTGGATTTTCCAAAACAAGCAAGATGAGCATGGTCAAGTGGTGAGGAATAAGGCACGGCTTGTAGCCCAAGGCTACACACATGTTGAAGGAATTGATTTTGATGAAACTTTTGTACATGTTGCTAGACTTGAAGCTATTCGAATACTACTTCACTACAAGAAATATGCTCATACATGACGTTTTCTAAGACGTCGTTGAAGAATTCATCATAAATCTGTGACGATTTCATCCGAGATCGTCGTAAACCGTTTGAGGGGATCAAATCCACATATAAATTACGACGATGGGAGTCAAAAACGTCGTAACCGCGTAAGATGAGATCGTCATAATTTTTACGATGATGGTAAAAATGTCGTAACATGTTCTAACTATGTTGACATGTCACTCGTGGGTCCATTCTATCCCACCTGATCCTAGTTTGTGAAGCAACCTACTATTCTGTCATTCCGAAAATTCTCGAAAAATTCTCATAAATACTTTGGACCATATATTTCTCAAATATGTGAAAACCCTCCCTTCCATAGTTCAAAAATAATTGAAAAATATTCATTTTCCTATTCTGTTCAGAATAGCACTTTGTGAAGGAAGTGCTATTTCTATTTCTTTGATTACCCTCATATTGTTTGAGCACTCTTTCCAATCCAAATCATTGCCTCATGAAAACTTTCGTAATGATTTGCCTACTAAATCTTTCTCAGCAAATTTCCAAAGTTTTTGTTCAGCTAACAGCTTTGTGAAGGAAGTACTAGATAGGAATATCTTGATGAGTTGAATTGTTTCCACATCATCTACGTGCCCAAAACATAGCTCTCCATAAAAGTTTAGCCACATCTAACAATACATGTGAGCTCATCATCCAATCTTTGTTTTTGGTAATATTTTCATTTTGTGAAGCAACTATGTTTTATATTGCTTTATAGTTGATGAAAATTTACCACGGGATGACACTGACCATATAACCTCACTCCACCAAATATTAGCTCATTTAATTCAGCCAGTTTCTCTCAATATTTTTCCGAATATTCTGTTCAGTAGAGAGCATTGTGAAGGAAGTACAATTTTTGTTTATCCAAATTTTATGAAATTTTTACAGTACCTTAATGTGCCCAAATTATCGTCATCCTCCAAATTTAAGGTCAATCCAATCATCTATGTGAGGCCAGTTTCAATTACCATTTTCTGTCCAAATTGGCACATTCTGAAGGAAGTGTCACTTTGGCATGTCCAAATGGTATACTTTTTATACAGTGCCTTCATATGCCCAAATTAACATCATACACCAAATTTTGGATCAATCCATTCATTCATTTGATCCTAGCTTCAACATCCATATTTCTGCGCAATGTGTTACTTTGCAAAGCAAGTGCCACCTAGATTCATCCATTTGAGATAAAAATTTGCCAAGAGAGTTTCCTTAGTAGATAATCATCCTCAGCCAATATTTAGGCCCATTGTCTATGTGAATTACCCGCACCGCTAATCAAACACTTGGCTGCTAATTCATGTTTGTGCTTAGTTCAGTCTCCTCGTGAGATTCTTCTATTGTATTATTCTTGCTAACACCTATCGAGGGATTGTCCAACCCACGAGACATGTCTATTCCACCTAGAACGTGTGGCAATGCAACGGTCAGGCGGTGACCATGCGACTCGCATGCAAGTTCACGCGCTCTGGAGTTGGGGCCCTCGACCACCATCCAAACCTCGACGTCATGGCACCACACCATGTATTTCTGATTAAATAGATACTTATATACCTATAAATGATTTTTGGGAAAAATAAAGAGCAAACTCTAATGCAGTTGCAGTTCAAATTTAACCCGCTTCCATCTGAACCGACATAAATTTGTCTTTTTCACGAGAGGTGGATAAAATCTTTTAACACCCAACCATTTTTTCAATTTTACATTAAATATGGACTAGTATTTTATAAAAATGATTTGATACAATTTTCAAACAAATATATGGTAGATCCTTCACAAAAAAACTCATTTTGGTCACTTGAAAAATGAAAAATGAATTTTTCATACAAGGAAAATGAAAACTTCCTTAATCAACATTGTTTGCCATTCCAATATGCACCCTTGTGCATAATATTATATCATTTCAACAAACTATGTCATGAATGTGGCCGTAAGATTGATCATTTGGCTTGAAAGCCATGAATCTTCACACATGATAGCCCATTTCTAAGAACACTTATTTAAAATAATTGTCGTATTACTAGTTTATTATTTTTCTTGGTAACTTTGTCACATATAATGACACAATGCAATGGTTTTCCTTTTTTTTGAATTTGTTTTGAATTTTTCATGGTCATTTCAAAACGCGGTCAAAACAGCGGGTATGACCGTTCATACCTAGTTGTTGAATCTTGGAAATGTTTTGATGTTTCTATGATTAAATAGATACTTGTGTACCTAGAAATTGTTTTTAGGAAAATATAGAGAAAACTATAATGTAGCTGCAGTTCAAATTTGACCTGCTTTCAGCTGATTCAACGAAAATTTGTCTTTTTTACGAGAGGTCGATAAAAGCCTTTAACACCCAACCATTTGGTAAATTGTACATTAGATATGTCCTAGTATGTTAGAAAAATTATTTGGTCCAATTTTGCTACAAATATATGGTAGGTTATTCACAAAAAACCTCATTTTGGTCACTTGAAAAATGGAAAACGAATTTTTCATACAAGGAAAATGAAAACTTCCTTAATCAACATTGTTTGCCATTCCAATATGCACCCTTGTGCCCAATATTAGATCTTTTGAACAAACTATGCCATGAATGTGGCCATAAGATTGATCATTTGGCTTGAAAGCCATGAATCTTCACACATGATAGCTCATTTTTGAGAATACTTTTTAAAAATAATTGTCGTATTACAAGTTTGTTATTTCAAGGGTCGCCTATTCGTCCCAAATAAAAAGAAAAATCTCAGGATGACTTGAAAGGTGATGAAAGAAGCTCACGACACACCATTGTCTATTCACCCGGAAAGGTGATGGAAATGGGACCATGTTAAAATGGATTTCGTCACTGGTTTTCCCAAATCTCACAGAGGTAATGATGTCGGATATTATCCAACATGCCGAAGATCAAGTCTGCATTATTCATGAGAATCTGAAGGCTGTTCAGAACAATTTGAATTTGAGATTTAAAAATAAAACAAAGCGGGAATAATTATCGAATGCGAAGATTAAGATATCGGGGGTGATATGAAAATTCCCTAATAGGTTATAATTATAAATCGAACATTTTAAAATTGGTTAAAATTCTATATATTTAAAATATAATTAATAAAAGAAATAATAATAATGATAACTAATAAAACAATAATAGAAAAAAGTATTTTAAAAAAAAAGAAAAAGAAAAAGAGCCCTCTGGCCCAACTGGGCCAAGTGGCCCAGCTGGCCATCAACCGCCCGAGCCCATAACCACCCTCGGGTATAAAGCCCTCCACGGGGCTAACCCTAACTGACCCATTCACCCTCCCAACTCCCTTGGCCGCCGCCACCCATCCCACCCAGCGCACCCGCTCGCCCCACCTACCCCTCGGCATCTCCCTCCCCCAGATCGACCGACCCCCCCACGTTCCCTCTCTCCCACCGACACCCAGCCCCACGCGGTCCCTCCTCTCGCCTCTCACCCACCCACCCAACGCCCCGCCTCCCTCCGACCCAATCTGCGCGACGGACCCGCTGCGACTGGGCTCCATGGTGGACTTCCCGGGCTTCGAGGCGCACCCGGTGGACCTCCCGGACGCGGCGGAGATGCCCCAGCATGCGGACTCGGGCGAGCGGCTGCGCGGCGCGGAGATCCGGTTCCGGGCGAGGAGCAGGGCCCTGAGAGCATCGCCTTCGATGTGCGCGGCCGTGGGTCGTACACGGGCGTCGCCGACGGCCGGCTCCTTGTCTGGGACGGCGCGCGCTGGGCCTACTTCGTGCACGCCTCGCCACCACCTCCCCAGATCATATTCTGAGCTTTTACTGTACTTTGACACATACACTTGCTTCTTTTGCCGACGACCAGATCATGAAATAGAGTTCTTCTTCGTAATACTAAGTTTCTGTATACCGAAACTTTTTGGTAACTGAAGGACCCTCTAATTTTTGTGGAAAAGGAACTAAGCCTTGCAATTTTTGTGATTGCACTCATGCGACATATGTATGGATAAACCAAAGGATCTCGCATTTGGATGTGGACATCAGGTGCAAAAAATATCCCCTTGCTTTCCTCTGAACATTTATTCATAATTCTTGTTGTATATACAAATTGCTAACACGTTTAATTCGGATTTGCTATGACTGCAGGAAAAAATTGGTGCGCTGCCCTATGTGCCAGCATCACATAACCACCAGGATCAGGATGTACTGATTGAAAGACGACCACCTGATGCTTTTGAAGCAAGTGGTGTGCCAATACGGAAGGAACTCGGTGGAAAATGTTCAGAATGCCGCAAAAAATTTACTTGTTGTCCATAAATTTTAGCGTCCTTAATGTGGTTGGGGTGTCTTCGATTAGCCAGTGATTTAAGGCCCTGTTGGAATGCAGCATTTATTCTCCATTTCCCACAAGGGAAATGTGGATTGAACCGTTTCGGTAAAATTTCTATGTTCCTGAAGGGCTCTTAATTACTGCAGTGAAGAATGTTCTGTGGAAAATAGTGTACATATTGCTTTCCTTTCTTTCTCTTGTAAATAAAATGAACAGTCGAGAAAATTCAGGATGTACCAATTAGGAAGACATTTGCATTGTATATTAATTAAAACCTGTTATAACTGCTGAATATTCAGTTTTGTATCCATTGGGCTCGCCGGGTTTCAGCACCGACCGGGTGCCTCCCAATACCACCACCAACTGCGGTGCCATCGACCCATCCTCCTACTCGGACGACGATGGTGAGGCGGAGGTCGACCCCAATGTGCACCCCGAGGACGACGACACCACCGTTCTCCTCGATGAGGAGGAAGACGACGGGAAGACCTCTTCAACGACGACTACCTCAAGTAAGCGGGACACGTCCCAACTAGAGATTTTCCGGATCTGATGTTACATGGGACAACGTTTAGATAGATGTTTCTAGTACTTGACAAGTTTAGCCCGTTGGATCTGCTAATAAATTGGTTATTCAACGACTTCGGGGGTTCGAGATTCTAGGAATTCCGGCCTAGATTTACTTCATAAATAGGCAGATTTGTGCCACTCGGATACAAGGGAATTTACAACACTTCGCCGGATTGTGCCTTTTGTGTTACCATGAATGTTTTGTTAGTCGTGGACTTTCTAATGTACAAATGTATGCCAACTTTCTTCCCCTAACTGAATATGAATATTAAAACATGTTGTTTGTGCTCGGTATTTTGTTGGGTATATTTCAGTTTACCAAATTCAGTACCTGATATGTCCTGTTCCTTTTGATGAATTAATTGTCCGAAAAGGATTTGTTGATCAGTTTTCTGCTGTCCAGATGAATAGTATTTGTGCAGTCACCTACACAAATTAATTGTTCCTTTGTGTTGTCCTGCAATTTTGCTAATGTGTTTTTTACTTTCTAGATTGTCTAGTGTTTTGGAAAGTGTGACTGTTCAGTAATGTGTTTTTTACTTTCTGAATTGGCTAGTCCTGACGCTAAATTCAGGTTTATTTTTTTCTTAGAAGCACCTCATGTGTTTGTGTAGTTGTACAGTCTAGTGTTGTCAGCTCTTTACTTATGTCTTATTGGTAGAGTAGGGCATTTTTACTTATTTGCATGTAATCAAAATCAATAATGAATGTCGATATTTTTGCTTAACTCTATTTGCCTTCTTTGGATTAAGATTATAGCACGAACCATTCTTTGAGATGGTTTTTGCATTCAACTTTTCCATACATATCTTAGCACTGAACTGAATTTTGTTTGGATAGTGGTATTTGGGATGCCATGAGGTATATGATGCTTGGTCTGCTTTCATGGCCTTGTTTCTCGTTAGATTGGCATACATCAAAAAGGAAACAGGTTTTTGCGACACTGGCTGCTCTCATACAAGGAGCTTCCTGTTACTATACCCTCGTTTACACATATCAACTATATTGTTCTTTCTATACCTGGTTTCTGTGGTTGATTCATCAGTGATGATCAACACTTATTAGGTGTCTCATCATACAGTATATTATTAAACTGTGCATATTCGGCATCAGAAGTTTTGTTTTTGTATCTCTACTTATTCTAAATGTCTAGTAAGCAGCACATTCTGTCATGGATGCTGTATAGTTGTCTTGTCTTAAATAAATAGAAACTCCTACACCATTTTTTGTTTGCTGTGAGAAGTGATGATATCATATCCATACCACGTTTCTGCACTTACTGTGATGATCAATTTCTTTTTTCCTTGGATTATATGGACCTAAGGATACTTTCCCCAAATTATCGACTATGACTGTACAATGCGCAAATGTAATCCCATCAGGATTCCAAGCCAGAAATCTGATCCATCTTTTATGTTTTACTATTGTCTTCTAGTTAATATTTTGAGTGCTAGTCAGGTTTCCTTTCTCCAATCTGGCTAAAGAATTACCCAGTTGACACCAGAAATCAACTCAGCATCAAGCTCTATCTAAATCAATAATGCTCTTTGGTAGTCCCTTTTTCATGTTTTCATTTGATTCAATCTAAAAGTTCTGAAGGTAATAAATTAGAGTCTCTGGTGCACTTATTGATAGCGTAATTTAGTGATGTATGTTGCCGAAAGGATTTTTTGGGCTAATATTCTTACACCCTGGTTTGCACTTGGTTATCACAGTAATGTGGAGTAGCTTGTTTTGTATTATCTTACATGTCTGCTAATTATTGTGTCATTGACTCCTGCTTGTGTCAGTGCTTAAATTCCTCCAGTAAAGCGAAAATACCATAAAGATATTGAGTTTGCTTCTGTGCATTTCCTTTGTCCAGAATTTCCTGGAACAATCTTAGATAGTTTGAAATTTAATTTTCAGTTTCTATGACCTGTTTAGGTTGGACTAATTATACTCCAGAATTTACATCTCAGGATTTTTAACATCATCTTCACGATGAAAACAAATCTTTTTATTTCTAATATTTTTTATATTTGTTTCCTTTTGATTGATGCATGTGCACTGTAATGTTTTTGTAGGTTGACAAGTTGTGGCATCTCGAGCATGCCTCATTAGAGGGCGGAATGAAGTCCACTGTACTGTTGGGACAGTAGCACATGTGCCATTGTTCTTTTTTGCAATTTTGTTCGTTCTTGCTATATTCCTGTGTAAGGAAATGTATTCATGAGATGATGTTATATGATGGATGATTTTAATTCGATTTGGAGTTTTCTTGATTTGAATATGAAATAGTGTTGGATTTAATACTGTATAAATAATTGGGTTGAAAAGGCCCAACAAATAGAAATGAATCCAAATTCTGTAACAAAAAGTTGCTGAATTCAAAAATGAAAAAGGGCCAAAACTGAAACTGGACCAAATGTATTTGGGCTCTAAAAGGCTAGGGCCGAAATTATGATGATATAAAAAAATTCAAAAAAATACTAGAAGTGGCTGTAAACAGGCTAAGGCCCAAAAAGAAGCCCAATAAGAAAAAGACCAAAAAATTAAAACCAGCCCATGTGATCAATTGAAATGGGTTGGGCTGATTTCAACCATGACGTTTTGATTTCGTCGTAATTTTGCCACGTAGGACTGCCACATAGGACTGAGTTTGATTGCCAACGACGATTTAGGATTGTCGTAAAGGTTACGACAATCCAGGAATCGTCGTAAAAGTTACGATGATTTTAATCAAAACGTCGTTGTTGTTCATTTGTGATGCTCCATTTTTGACGCTTGGTTTTTCGTCGTGAGATCGTCGTAAATTAAAAACCATGACGATGTAGCGACAAAAAAATAGCGTCGTGTATTAGCATATTCCTTGTAGTGCTAGCTTATGCTAATTATCATAACATTGCTCTATATCAAATGGATGTGAAAAGTGCATTCCTCAATGGTAAGCTTGAGGAAGAAGTATATGTTGCTCAGCCCCCAGGTTTTGAGGATCCAAAGCATCTAGACAAAGTCTTCAGACTCAAAAAGGCACTATATGGCCTCAAGCAAGCCCCTCAGGCATGGTATGATACATTGAAGGAATTCCTCATGAAGAAAGGCATCAAACCTAGTTCACTCGATCCAACTCTTTTCACAAAAACTTATGACAATGAACTATTTGTGTGCCAAATATATGTCAACGACATTATCTTTGGTTGTACTGACAAATGTGACAGTGATGAATTTTCTTACATGATGAGTGAAGAATATCAGATGTCTATGACGGGGGAGCTGAAATTCTTCTTAGGTCTTCAAATTCGTCAACAACGCAATGGTATCTTCATATCTCAGGAGAAATACCTCAAGGACGTTCTGAGGAAATTCAACATGCATGAATACAAAGGCGCCAAGATCCCTATGCCTACCAATGGCCACCTCTGCACTGACGAAAATGGTAAAGATTTTGGTTCTCTATTGTATCTATGTGCATCTAGGCCAGATATAATGCTTAGTGTTTGCATGTGTGCTCGTTTTCAAGCAAAACCAAAGGAATCACACCATAAGGCTATGAAACATATTCTTCGATACTTAGCTCACACACCAACACTAGGATTATGGTACCCCAAGGGCTCAAATTTTCACCTTGTTGGATATTCTGATTCTGATTATGCTGGTGACTGTGTGGATCGCAAGTCAAAATCAGGCACTTGCCATTTCCTCGGATGATCATTAGTTTGATGGTCCTCAAAGAAGCAGAACTCTGTTTCTCTCTCCACTGCCGAAGTTGAGTACATTGCTGCTGGATCCTGCTGTCCTCAACTGCTATGGATGAAACAAACCCTCAGAGACTATGCCATCAACATGAAGAATGTGCCCCTCTACTGCGACAATGTGAGGCAATCAAGTTCGCCTACAAACCAGTACAACACTCGAAGACTAAGTACATCCAGATTCATCATCATTTTCTTCGGGACCATGTCCTCAAGGGCAATATCATCATCGACCATGTGAAGACTGAAAATCAACTAGCAGATATTTTCACTAAGCTCTTGGGTGAGAGAAGGTTTTGCAAGTTGTGGTGTGAGCTAAATATCCTAGAGTCTTCAAATGTTTTGTAAAAACATGCACACATCCTGACACTTATGCAAAATTGATGACTTAGATGTGCAACACACGAAGAACCGATTTTCTTCAATCAATGAAGAATATCACTCTTAGTTTGAAGAAATTAATGAAGAATTTGGTTCTCAGGGCCCTACGACAATTGTACGCGGCGCCTGAAATCATCATTCTTAAACGGTGGGTCATGCCACCACCCAACTTTGAAATTCTTCAAGCTGTTTTTCTTCAAAGTTGAAATTCATCAATCTGACACTTTGTCACAAAATCCTCAAATTCTCAAAATCTTCAAATTATTCAAAATGTTTGACGATTTTTAGTTGCATATATACATAGACTGGGATTTCAAAGTCCACGACAACATTCACTTATAGCTCAGTCTTCAATTTGATATTTCATCTAAGTGAATGTTATCGGACGTGACTCCCCTCTATGCTAAGCTCAACCCAGTCTATTCTCATTTCTTCGTATGTGTTCTACTTAACACTTGTTCAAAATCCTCACTCTGTCCTTGTCATCTGAGGACTTTGCAACAAAATCCTCAAAAATTCAAAAACTGTTTTTATAAGGTTACACAGCAAATGGACCCACTTCTCACGATCGGATAACCACGAACTCCACCGCTTTAGTCGTGGGCACCATGTGTCATGCGGAGACAAAGGGCAAGGGCAGTTCTGTCCGAATATTTTAGACGAACAGTTTTTCACCTGTGCTATAAATAAGCCCTTACCCCCCTCAGTCAAAACTCTTCGTCCTCTCGTCTTCTCCACTCGAGCTCAACCCTAGCACCACCGCTAGCATCCTCGCCGCCGGTAAGGAAAAGCTTCGCTGCATCGCCCTTGCCGTCGCCGGACTCATGCCATCCGCGGAAAATCGTCTTCCGCCGCCGCCGTAGCTGATTTCAGTTGCCAAGTTAGGGCGCTGAAGATCTGAACCGAGGAACTTCTCTCTTTTACTACTCCAGTTATTTGTGTTCCTCACACAGGGTAAGTAAAATCCTATTTTAGTGCCTCTGTTGATCTTTTCATTCACTTAAGACTCACGAAATCTGTTTTCCCTCGGAGAGTCTGTTAGCCATGCACACTAATTCCTCAAACACCTGATAAATTTCACTAAGCCACTAAAATTCTTTATGAGATTCCTCAATTTTGTAAATTCTAGAATCTGCACAACTCTCGAACCCAAGATCAGAATGCTTAGTCAAATTCCACAACTCACTGGTCAAATTCCTCAAGTTCAAAAAAAATCAATTTCTTCAAATCTGAGAATGCATATGACCTCTTCAAATTCTTCGCACCTATACTCTGTTCACAGGTACAAAAATGCAATCTGATGAATTTCTAGGTTCTCATCAACTTAACTCATTTGCAGCATTCCTCGAAGAAACTTTACCTTTGTCTTCGGAATCACCAAGAGTTCAAATTCCTGTGCAAAAGACTCGATTGAAGAAAATGGAGGATGACCGGAAGCAGGAAGGAGGAACGAAGCTTGAATAGAAAAGAGCATTTGAAATACCTAAAGATATATATGCTGACTATTTTACTCCGGATGAGGAAATACATGGCAAGACACCATGGAGAAGCGCAAAATAAGGCTTCAGATGATTGAGCGTAGGTGGGCTAAGGAGTGGAAGGAGTACAAATATGTGACTCCAAAATATGCGAAGAAATTCGCCCTCAAGCCACCATGCAAAAGGCCTCCACAGGGTGATCAACGAGTCGCTCATCCCTCAAGTGTAGAAACTATTGAGGATTACCTAGCTGAGAAAGACAAATATTTGTCTAAGTTACAGAAGAAGGCAGAAGCAACTATGAAGAAATTCAATGAGGATTCTACTGTTGCAGCAAGTGCTGCCACTTCCTAACTTGTTGAGGCCTCTCCTACAAAAATTCCTCAGAAGAAGACTTTGCTGAAGAAACCCAAAGCCTTTACTCCTGTGCCAAAAGAGCAATTGCCTCAAAAGGGTGCAACGGCAGCAAAATGTTCAATAGCACCATAGTCTTCACCTCCACAACAGAAGCAGCTCAGTAAGTTTCAACCTGCACAATCAAGTTTCTAGTGCCATCTGCCACTAGCTCTGGTGCAAAGTATTCACCCACTTTGTTGAAGACTGAAATGACTGATGGTAGGGGCATCAGGCCAAGTCCTAGCAAAGTCATCAACGTTCCTTCTGCATCAGAAGGGAGTAAAGAATTTGATGATGAAACACTCCAAGCAATCATCAGAAACAAACAGGAACGTGTTGCACAAGCCTCCGGCAGCTCCATCAGTCGGTTTTGCTGGATTTCATCGACCTCTGGTATAAAGATCCAAACAAAATGGTTGATGACTTAAAGCTTCCCCCTGGTGTCATCCATATGGTGGCTACTTTCGTAAATGAAGCAAAGTGGAAAGAGCAGCAAGCCAAGTAAGCAAAGGCTGCTAAATGAAAAAGGAGAAATTCCTCAAGCAGAATCGCATCAACCTGACGCATGAAGCACTTGTATCAACTCAGGCTGAACTCAAAACCCTCACACACAAGTATACAAGTCTTCACTCTGATCATCAAGGTGTAAAAGTGAAATTCATCAAGGCTGCAACAACTGTTGTTGATGAATACAACAAGAGGACTGCCCCTCCAAAGCAGCAAACCCCACCTCAGCCAAGCTACAATGTTCAGCTACGTGAGGAAGATGAAATTGATGAACCAGCTGCTGAGGAAATTTCTCAAAATATTCCAACTGAAGAAATTGCCAGGCCTGACACTGAACCAGTGCCTGATGAAATTTTCCCTTCGCCGCAACCCTCAAAGGTGAAGAAAGTGACTCTGTCTGCATCATACGTGAAGAAAAACAAAGCGGCTGAGAAAGAAGCCAAAAAGATAAAAGTTTCAATGGCCTCAGAATCCTCAGAGGCCAAACATCTGAAGATCACTCAGACATAATCTTCATCATCCCCGGTGGATGCTACTCCTCTGAATGTAGCACCATCATACATGGTCGTTCCCTTCGGAGTTGACTATGTCATTCCTGAAGAAGATGAAGAAATGAATGATGCTGAAGATGATGAAGTAATGGATGAGGAAATACAAATAGATGATATTCCTCAGTCCACCACTCCTCCAAATACCACTAAAGAAGAAGTGGGTGATGATGACATTGGGTGCACCACACCAGTAATCCATGATGATTTCTGGGAAGAAACTCATCCTCGCTCACCAAGGTCGACTCAAATCCCTCCAACTCTTGCAGCAACTGATATTTTCACCGGCTCTGACAGAATAAGCATTCATGAGGAATCTGCTCAAGAATCAACCGCATCAGCTGAAGACAATGCAGTGATGAATACTGCAAATGCCTCCTCCAACAAGTAAATTCCTCAAGCTGAAGAGAATCCTCAAACTGAGGAAAATACTCAAACTGAAGAAAATGCTACTGCATCCAACACTGAAACCGCTATTGTTGTGGTGAACACAGAAACAACAATGGTAGTGGCTACTCCTCAAGAACAGTAACACATCTTCAACCGCAGCAAAATTAGCCTTTCTCCAAAAGGCCAAATTTTCAGAAAGAATCATTCTATGAAGAACGCATGTACTTCACTCGCAAAAATCCATATGACAAGCTTCGCATCAGACACAGGAAGTTCTGGACAAGAAATCAGCTTAACTACTATGCTTTTGTGCTCTGTGGGAGAAACAAGATATTTCGGCATACCCATATTCCTCACTGTGATATGGAGGAAATATCTTGCTTTGCTCCAGTCCTCAACGTTCTTCACGAAGTTGGGTTACTGACTTCCTGTACTGACATCGGAGATTGGAACACTCACATCACTCTTCAATTCTACGCCACACTGCACATCTTTGGCAACCCAAAGAATGTCAACACTTGGGTTTTAGATTGGATGACTCAGCACACGCACTACCAAGCTCCAGCCACTGAATTGCTTCGAGCTCTTCCAATTTCAATTCCCTTAGAGGATGCAGTTCTAATGTATGATGAACGAGAACTGCCCAACAACGTGATGGAAGTCCTCATGAAGCCTTTGGCCAAGGACCAACCCCCAAGGACTTGATTTCTGGTATAGGACTTGAAGTATGAACCCAGAACAGTGTATATAATCATGTCTTATGCCATTGCTCCTATCAAAGGGCGTGATGATGAACAAGATGTCGTAGGCATCATGAAGAATATCCTATTCAATGTCATCCATGGCATACCTATGAATCTTCATGATTTCTTCTTGAGGACTTTGGCTGACAATGCCTTGTCACCATTTGAATTGAAGATATATGCGCCTTGCATAATGAGATTCATCAGAAACAGCTCAGGCATCAACTATCAAGCTGATTTTCAGAATCACCTCGAATATCTGCCGCCTATCAAAGTCATCAAGAAATCATTTGAACATGTTGAAGGCAAAGGCAAGTCTGTAATTGATGAAGGAAATCGGCCCCTCGATGGCCAATTTCGCAAGGAAGATTCCTATTCTTCATATGATGACACTGCTACTCAAGATCCTCCAAGCCCAACTGCCCCCAGAGTGATGAATAACACAGAGCTACTCCTCAGTCTTCATCAAAAGGTCGATCGCAATCACAAGTGGGTTAAACACTAGTTTGGTGCCATTGTGAAAACCCTCAACGAAACTTAGAATGCAGTGAAGAAAAATCATTATTATCTTCATGAGTTGTTTGATCGCACTTGCGCAACCTTGGCTTATCTGAAGACTCAAGAGGAACTTGAGAAATTGGAGTTCAGTCAAGACTTTGACTGGTCGTGGCCTCCAAAGAAGAAATTCAAGCCAATTCCAGTTCCTGACTTGGAGGAAAGTTCATTTTCTTCATTTCACACTGGTGAATCAGATGAAGAACAAGAGGACACTGGGACTGGTCCAAGGAAGAAGCGTGTCACCAAGGATCCTCACGCCTCTACATCAACCAAGAAGTGAATTTCTCCAAGGGCGTTAGTCCTCAGTTTTGTCCCTTTTCGCCACTTGATGACAAAGGGGGAGAAATATGAGAGCTAGTCTTCAAGTGTGGTCTATTTTGGGGCTTATAAACTTTATTAAGTTACAAACTCTTGGCTTTTCTGAAGTGTTTGATGTAATGAGTTGTAACTTAAGCCCGATGGTGCTCTGATTCTTGTGAATGTTTTTCCTCGCATGCTTATTCCTCAAAATCTATTAGTGCAGGCATGCTGAAATTCGTCAGCCACCAGTTTTCATCATGAATTTTCAATTCCTCATATTATATATCAAATGTATGCATGATTTACAAGATACAAGGGGAGATCTCCATGATATAAATCATCAATGTGCATCTACTATACAAAGCAAATTCCTCAAAATATGCACATCTTCAGGGGGAGTGTGTCGGTATCTTGATTTCAAATTCCTCAAACGAAGTACTTACATATCATATTATTATCCCCTTGAAAACATAACCTAATTGTCATCAACCACCAAAAAGGGGGAGATTGTAAGTGCATCTAGTGCCCTTAGTGATTTTGGTGGTTTGGACACTTATAGGTTAAGCGACTAATGTGTTTGTAAGTGTACACATGCTCTATAAGTCGCTGAGGAGTCTGAGTTATACGATGAATATCGACCCCTAAAAATGAATGTCTTTGGCTGAATAATTTGGTCTTACCTTGAAGACTTTGATCGCGAAGAAATTGCGATGAAATTGATATTCCTCATGAAGATATTGAAAATAAGGACTTCGGTGTGTCCTGAAGAAAACAGTGTGAAGACTTTGAAGCGTGAATATTTATTCTTTCTGTTTCATTTTCTTTACTCTTGAGTCATAGGAACACCGTACTGTTAAAGGGGGTCGAAGTAATACTACGGAATGAATTTCTTCATGATTCTCAACCCAAGCCTAAACCTACCAAAGCCTCAAAGTGAGGAATATAAGCGACATGAGGACTTTCGTAGTTGAAAGTTCCTACCATTGCCGCAACACGCGCCACCTCACTAATCTTATGCACCCAATGGTCACAATATTTAAGGGCTTTTATGTCAAATCATGTCGGGATGCTCCCAGGCTATAAATAGCCGCCCCACAACCACTTGCTGGTTGGCTGCTCCGAGAGAAACTGGCACTTGTCATTTAGAGCAACCCAAATTCCTCAAAGTCTTCGAGAGAAAATCATCAAGTGAGGAAATACCCCAAACCAAAAACCTAGTGATTGAGCATCACTGAAGAATTTGTTCCTTTGTGGAACTGGAGCCTTTTACCTTTGAGGACTCTGCATCCTCCAGACGGTTAGGCGTCATGGTCTAGAGCATCCAACAGTCAATTGTGGGTCGTCGGGTGACCGAGTTTGTGAGAATTTGGAAGTCTGCCCTGAAGACTTACCATGAGTGTTGGGCGAGGACTGTGTGTCCTTAGCTCAAGGAGAATACGGTAGTGACTATGTGTCCTGGGACTATGTGTCCTTTGGTTTCAATACCAAGCCGCTCCGAACCAGACGTACAACTGTCACAACAGTTGGAACTGGGTCATCAACAACTGTCTTCATCGAGCTACGGGTTCTATTTCTTCAACTATTTCATTTCCTCAAAATTGTATGTTGAATACTTTGATCTTTCTTGTTTGAAGAATTTGTCTCAAGACTTTCTCTGAATTTCCACAACCTCAAATTCTTCACTCGAGTTAATCTTCACCTCCGTTCTTTGTTCCTGAGTACTGTGCAAAACGATTCTCATAATCTTGACCAAGTAATTTGTTGTAGTAGACTTTGCTCTTCTGATCCTTCGCTATTTCCGCTGCACTTAATTCATCATTGAGGAATTTCCTCACAAGGAATTTCCACAGCGATGAAATTCTAAAAATCGCCTATTCACCCCCCCCCCTCTAGTCGATATAACGCACTTTTAGTTATTGATCTTGATAACCCACATCCTAAGAATAGACGCTATGATAAGAAGGACTTCATTGCTAGAAAACGCAATAGAAAAAGAGAGCCATGGGTTCAAAAACTCATGTCATTCCCTCTTAAGCCTTCTAATAATAAGGACGAGGAAGATTTTGAGCGCTTTGTTCAAATGCTTGGCCCATTGTTTTACGAACACGCTTGGCATATATTTTGAAAATGCATCCTTATGCTAAGTATATGAAGGATATGATTAGTAATAAAGGAAATATACATGAAGCTCAAATTTTCACCATGCTTGCTAAATATTATTTTGATAGTGGAGTGCCTACGAAGTTGGAGATCTTCGGATACCCACAATACCTTGCCCCATTAAACAAAGTTATGTAAAACTTATTTATGTTATATGAGCTGATGTCAGTGTTATTCCTTCCTATTTATATAAACGGCATGATTTGAATAAGCTTACACCTACTGAAATATGTTTGCAAATTGCTGATAAATCCATTGGTATACCAATTGGAATTGGTGAGGATGTCCATGTTGTGGTTGCAAATATTACTATCTTAATGGACTTTGTTATTCTTGAGATGCCCGCGGATGCCAACATGTCGATTATCCTTCGTAGACCATTTTTGAATACTGCAAGTGTTGCTATTGATTGTAGCAAAAGCAAGGTTTCCTTTCATGTCAATGGTAAACAACACACAATGCATTTTTTTAAGAAACAAGCTTCGGTAAATAATATCAATTACATTGAGCAAATTGCCACAATTACTATTGGTGGGTTTAAATTTCCTGTTCCTACTATCAAAGTAAATATAAACTTCTTATTGTTGGGGAGATGCACATCCCTATTGAAGTAACTTAGTTCTATACCAAACAATCAGTTTCATGTCGCTCAAAAATGGTTTTTAGTAAGACTTGATCAACCTTATTAATAGATTCTTTTTTAGAAGCACGGGGTCGATAAATTTAGTAGACACAACCTACTATGTCCCAAGTTTTATTTTTTGTTATTAAAGATTTTAATAAAGTATAATACAAAAATTCCTTTATTTTAATTCCCATGCTATAAAAAATGTCCCAAAAATAAATTCCTGAGAACATTTGAGGGAGTCCGGGACTAGGGGGTCCTTGGGCCGTCTACCTATTCTAATGGGTTGGACTCTCGAGCTTGTTTGACTATCAGTGGAAGTATCGGACTCCAGATGGACTCTTCCGAAGACTTGGCCTACAATCTAAGGCGATGTAATAATTGGAATATTCCTTCTCTATTATAACCGACCCTGTGTAAACATGTGCACCCTTGGCATCTATATAAGCCAGGAACTCTAGTTCATAGAACATATAAAACTCATTACGAATAGGGTTTACACCACAACATCCAATCTCGCACTAGATCAACTTTGTACTCTGTACTATCCCTTCAATAACAAGAGCATGACGTAGGGTTTTACCTCCATTAAGAGGGCCTGGACCGGGGTAAAACATTGTCTCCTTCGTCTCTTGTTACACATCGACCCTAGTTCCACAGTTCGCACCCCCTACTCGAGATCAACTCGTTTTGACACCAACACTGGTGTTGTCATTCAGAGCTCCTTTGTAGGATTGCAAGAAATATCGATGGCTTGCCTCATCATTAATGATGACATCCCCACCGGGGATATCTTTGTCTCTGGGCAGATTTTCACGTTCGACGGTGTGGTGTTGCATGTCGATCCCACCGGTCACTTAGACCAGGTCGTAAGTCTCACACTCAATCAAGAGATTCGGTTCGGGAACTTAGAGTTCGTCGCAGATCCCTGGGGAAACCTTATTTTGAAAACACCCCTCACTCACGATGCGCTAGCATCAGAGGGGGTGTATCTCATCCTTGAGACGCCTCCTGATCATGCTCCGGTCTCAAATCCCAAATTGGACGCACTCTGTGAATCAGTAGCAGGTGAACACGGTTCAGGCACAGCTCCGAATACTCCATAGGTGGCAACACCTCCGGTTGATCCCATAAACTTCAAAATTACAAACGTCGTGAATATTAAAGAACTAGAAGAGTTGCTTGGCCAAATCTAGGTCATGTGAGTATCCAATGACCAACCATCGGTCTACGAGCAGATCGGGATTAAACCTGATGACACGGAAATCTATGTCCCACCTATTACCCACCTGATCGCCACTATTGAAGAACCAACGAGGGGCTCGTCCTCCCAACCACCGGAACTGAGAACCATCTGCGTCCCGGTATCTGGTAACCACGATTCTCCGGCGATCGAGTCATGCCCCAAACTCATTCGGACCTCGAGCTATCATGTCCGGCCAACCGTACGGGCTTTGAACCCAACGCTCCGAACTTCTCAATGGTATTGGAGGCACATGTTTTGTCGAAACACCAAATTTACCCCCATCCACCTCCGAGTCTAGGAATCATCTGAGTATCACCAAAAGGCCTAGCATACGGGACCTCCACCATGTCCGACACACGCCAGGAGAATCAGTCCAACACTTCTGGGCTAGATTCTTGTTGAACATAAATCGGATACCAGATTACAACAGCGAGGATATTATAAACATATTCTAGCATAAATGCCACGAGGAGGGAATCTTGAATTCCCTCGCCCGTCGCCACATCCAAAGTCTCACTAAGCTTTTGACATTGATACATAAATATTGTGCCATGGAAAGTACCTGGCGGTCTTAGCAACTGCATGTGGAACCAGTAAACACCGAGCAACCTAGAGAAGCTTGGAGGAAGCGCATACTCCAGTAGCAACTAATTGAATCTGGGCCTTTAAAAATGAACAAGTCCCTCGATGGATCTCAAACCATACTGGGCAAGCTATTAGACAGCCCAAGTCCCATACACTCCGCATTGCCTCACAGTGTCTCAACCCACAGGCTTCGAGCATGTTGGATCATCACGCACGTGGCTAAAAGCGGATAGGCTATTCTCGAGGCCCAACTACCAAAAAGGCGTTCACTCCAACTTTCCCATGACAGCGTCGACGTACTCACAATTTATGAGACTTTCTCCTCACATAATCAAAGGAAAAGGGCCCTCCGAGAAACTGGCCAAGTATTTATGGTGGCAGCGACACATCCATGAACAAGCACACCCATTACATTAATGGAGGAGGACCAGCCTGGAATACATTCTAATCAAACACCCGTCGCATTAGTCCTCAATCCCAGTATAGATTGTTTCAAACTATCCAAAATGCTAATGGATGGCGGTAGCGGCTTAAACCTCATTTATGAAGACACCTTGGATAAAATGCAGTTTGATAAATCCCGCATTGAACGCAGCAGCACAACCTTTCGAGGAATTATACGCAGAAGGGAAGTTCGATGCGCAGTTCAGGTCTCCCTCGATGTAGTATTCGACACCTACAAGAATTACACGTCCGAAGAGCTCACCTTCCATATTGTACCCTTCAAAAGCGGTTGTCATGCCCTTCTGGGAAGGTAGGCGTTCACGAGATATTAGGTCGTACCTCATTATGGGTATATGAAGCTCAAAATGGCCGGACCCAACAGTGTCATTACCCTGATAAGCGATCCAGATAGAGCCCTGCGGGCTAAAAATAAAACCGCATCGCTCACCCTCGAGGCACATTCATAGGCCTTAGCAGCTGAAGAACTCACCAAACTAAGATCTATGGTCGACTGGGATGACGTGACTCTTAGCAAGAGACCCAAGTCCACATATTTCAAGCATGTCGATGAGATAATCAAGTTCCAAGTGCACCCGATGGACCCTGCTAAAACAGCGTCCACCGGAGCATAGCTCGACCCGACGGTCGATGAAGCATTCCTCACATTCTTACGTGAAAACTAGGATATATTCGCCTCGCACCCTTTGTAAATGGCAGGAATCCCATGAAGACTGGCCGAGCAAAGCTTGAACATAATAGACGGCGTCAAACCCGTCAAAGAAATGCTACGTCTCTTCTCCAAACGCAAGCGTCAAGCCATGGGCACAAAACTAGCAAAGTTGCTTGAAGCCGAATTCATTTGGACATTAAACATCCGGAGTGGTTTGCAAATCTTGTCATGGTCCCAAAAAGGACAAATCCTGACGATTATGGATCGATTTCAAAGACCTCAACAAAGCCTGCCCCAAGGATTCGTTTCCTTTGCTTCGCATAGACCAAATAATTGATACCACCGCAGGACACGCCTCACTATGTTTCCTCGATGCTTACTCCGGATACCATTAAATAAAGATGAAGGAATCCGATCAAGCTGCAACCGCTTTCATCACTCCCTACTGGCCATCCTGCTTTAACACAATGCCCTTTGGGTTAAAAAAAGCATGCGCCACGTATCAACGCATGATTCAAACATGCCTATCGAAACAAATTGGCAAGACAGCAGAAGCGTATGTGGATGGTGTGGTCATCACGACCAAACACGTCAGCGAGCTAGTGGACGACTTCCGACAAACCTTCAACAATCTCCAATAATATGACAGATGACTCAACCCAAACAAGTGTGTCTTCGGTGTCCCCGTAGGTAAACTGCTCGGTGTTATCGTCTCCCATAGGGGAATAGAGGCCAATCCGGCAAAAGTTCGAGCTCTATTCCAAGTGGCGATCCCGACGGAGCTGAAACATGTTAAAAAGTGGGCAGGTTGGATGGCGGCGTTAAGCCATTCTATCTCCCGTCTCGATGAAAAGGCACTACCGCTCTATTGCGTGCTCAACCGAACCAAAAATTTCGAGTGGACTCAAGAGGCAATAACATCCCTAGAAGAAATTAAAACATTGCTGGCCAGCAACCCAATATTGAGAGCACCTACAATAGGGGAACCAATGCTATTATACATATTGGCCAAGAATCAGGTTGTCAGTGCAGTACTCGTGGTTGAACGAGAGGCGGCAGACCACAAATTAAGGGTATAAAAACCAGTTTATTATGTGTCTGAAGTCCTCACCATGTGCAAGACGTGCAACCCTAACTATCGAAAGATGGCATATACAATCTTCATGGCATATCGCAAGCTCCAACACTACTTTCAAGACTATCAGGTAACGGTAGCATTTGAGGTACCCTTGAATGACATAATCAACAACAAGGATTGTCGGGGGGATAACCCCGGGGTAGGCTCATCCAGCCTGTTCCTTCATTTCCGGCCCAATGGACATGAACGCATGAAGATTCCCAAGGCCCAAGTCGTCTGACCGGCTAGGCATCACCTGCCGGCTGAAAGATGAGGCGGCCACCTTTCTGGCCGGCTAGGCAACCCCTGCTGGCTAGAATCCACGAGACCTTCCCTTCAGAGCCGGCCTGGTCCCGCCAGCCGGACTTAGGAGGAGTCGGCCACACTCAAGCCGGCTGACCAAGCAGGATAGCCGGCTTGAGGATCACAAGTCACATCATATCGTAGGTCAGGAAGAGACCTCTCGATTAAAGGTAGCTACGCGTCAGCAAAGGTACAGGATCAGGGCACCCGGCAGGTACGAGCGTCGGCGGCCACGCCGCTGACCTACCCCGGCTCTGATCCATCACCTAGCATAGTGTTGGACCGTACACTCCCACTCCATTACTGCACTCGGCGTGGGGAACAGTGGAGGCGGTCGTACTACCTGCCCATGAAGAATCTCGCGGGGCGACGCTGGACGTACAGCGCGTGCTCAGCGTCAGCCTTACGCGAGAGTCCCATTAGCCAGCCGGCGGGACGCACAGGCAATCAAGACTCTGCAGCCGGCGGGCCCATCATCGACAAGACAAGACCCTTGTGGTCCCCTGGCCAGCCGGCGAAGCAGCGAGCTGGGTCCCACGCTTGTACCCTTTACCCATATTGTAGGCCGGCGGGTTCATCAATAAAACTCCTGGTCGCCCCCCATGCAAGGGGGCCGATCACTCACTAGTCATTCAACACTACACACTCACCAACCCACAGTGAGAGAGGTAGAGACGAGCCGACTGCTCCCCTCTTCCTCCTCCCAACACAGCTCCACGGGCGACATTGTACTCTTTTCCTATACATCAAACACACCAGCAGGATTAGGGGTGTTATCTCTGTGGAGAGCCCTAAACCTGGGTACATCGTGCGTCCCATGCGTGTACCAACCTCGTTCCCAGCGCCCACCTTTGTCCCTTCGGTTCTCACCGACTTTAGCCTACCTACGGCATATGTTGTGAGTATTCACTGACATTTGGCGCCCACCGTGGGGCCGATCGCGGCATCGGCTGGCTTTACGCGCTAGGCGGGGCCCCGCACCTACACCACCGGATGCATCACGTCCGGATCAGTTTGCATGCCCGTGGAGCTCGCTTTCGATGAGGCGACACCCATGATGATCGACGTCCCCGTCCGCCATGCAGATTCGGATGAAGATTCTGATGACGAGGCGCTCCCTAGCGTCGTCGTCGCGGCTATGGATAACCTCATCGTTCTCTTCAGCGACCTTCGCCTCAACGACGGCCCGCGCTACTTTGGCGAGGACTTCGACGTTGAGGCACTCTGCGCCCGCTTCAGAAGGCTCTCTATCACTGAGATGCATGCCCACGACGTTTACCCCAGTAACGTCCTCATCTTCGACGGCCCCCCGCCGTCGGTGGGGTTCTTCACCCCATACCACGTTGCTGTCGTCTCCAACACCGTGGAGGTGATGGTTATCGGCGCTAGCACCAGCACGGCTCCCGGCAAGGCCTCCGCATGCGCTGGCAAGCCCGCTGCGGCCCCCACTGATACTCTTCGGGACGCCATCACCGGCCTGAAGACACCTATCACCACTTCCGCCGAGCCCGCTGACGCTCGAGCCTCGCTGGAGGAGGCTCGCAAGCGCATCTTGGAGGAAGGCATCGCCGTGGCATCGGCGAAACGTCAGTTGGAGGCTACACGGCGCGAGTATAACTTCGCATATGGTCTCGCTCCGATTTCCGAGGCCCCCAGCCGGCTTGGATCGGTCCGCAGCCGCGGCCGGTTCGTTGCCGATGTTCTAGGCAGTGATGTGCCCACCTACGGAACTCCTGCGGCCAACATGCGAGCGGCGTAGGCAGCCATGGAGGAGATGGCAAGCCTGGAAGGCGAGGAGCGCGCCTTCCAGGAGAAGCGTGTCAAGGATCTCCTTGACGCTGCCAACCAGCAACACGCTCGGTTTGACCCTGGTCAGGCTCAATCGGAGTCCCCGGGACCGAACTCGGGGGCTCGCCGCGACCCTAGCGGCCAGCACCACGCAGAAGGATCTTCCTCGCATCGCCCTTCCGGCTGGGGGCGAGGGAAGCCAAGACCAGCGCTCCCTGCGCCAGAGCGAGCATACTTCGGGCTTGCGTCGCGGAGGCGATGAGGGCGATCCGGAGCGTGAGGTTCACCCCCCGCGAAGGACTCACGTCTCCGGCTCACGAGGCACCTCCCCTCTCGCCACCGGGGTTGGCGCCCACGCCACCCAGGATGAGCGGGACGCTCGTTGGCGTATCATCGCCCTGGCCCAGTCGGCCCTCCTAGAGGAAGACGGACCCGTCGGTCCGGCATGCTTTGGCCCCCGTATCCGAGGGGAGCCGTTCCCCCGAGGTTTCACCTTGTCTCGGGATACACCGAAATACAACGGCATGGCCAAGCCAGAAGACTGGCTGATCAACTACACCACGGCCATAGGCATCACCAGGGGCAACAAGCGCGTAGCGGTTCACTACGTGCCACTCATGTTGGCCGGCTCGGCCCGGACTTGGCTTAACAGCCTCCCGGCCGGCAGTATCAAATCTTGGGTGGACTTCAAGGAGGCGTTCGTCCGCAACTTCACTGGCACCTACAAGCGCCCTGGCCGGCCCCGCGAGCTGGCCATGTGCGTCGAGAAGGCTGACGAACCCCTTCGTGACTACGTCACCCGGTGGACCGAGCTCCACAACTCCTGCGAGGGGGTGCATGAGGTACAGGCCATCTAGTACTTCATCGACGGATGCCGAGACGGCACCCTCCTCAAGCACAAGCTCATGTGCGCCGAGCCCACCTCTTTGGCGGTGCTCATGGCCAAGGCGGACAAGTACGCCACGGCCGACTCTGCAATGCGCATCAAGGTGACCGCCTTGGACAAGGCTGTGCCTGTGCCGGCTACTCCCAAGCCGGCTGGGGACAACCGAGGCGGCCAGAACAACTACAAGCGCATGGCGGATCAGATGGATCCCCGCTCCAACAACAAGTTGGTGGCCAATGTGGGGGGCGAGGCATCGGCTTCTCAAGCCGGCCCTCCACGAAAGCGTCACAATCAGGGCAACCCCAACTGGCTGCCCAGGCAGTCCCTCGAGCACTTGCTCGACGCCCCCTTCAAGATACATTCTGGGCCGACGCCGTCTACCCATACCCTTCGACAGTGCAGCGTCGCACGCCGGCTGTCGCAAGGGGATGGCCTGCCGGCTCCTCCGGGTGCGCAGGCGTCGCCCCGTGCACCGGCTCCCAATCACGCTCCGCTTCCGCCGCCACCGCCTCGCGATGACGGTCCTCACCCTGACGACTATCCTCATCAAGACGGAGCGTTCATCGTCTTCACCAGCGAAGGCGACGACAAACACAGCCTGCGCCAAAGACGGCGCAAGGTAAACGCCACTGTCCCCCCCGGTACCCAAGTACATGCATTGGTCTGACAAACCAATCACATGGAGCCGGGTGGACCATCCTGCGGTGATGCCCAACCCGGGGTCATACGCACTCGTCCTCGACCCCACCTTCGCCTCCAAAAGGCTCACCGGTTGATTCTCCCGGGTGCTAGTCGATGGCGATAGCACCATCAACATCCTCTACCTCGACACTCTCCTCAAGCTCGGGCTCAAGGAGACGGATGTCCTGCCAACCAGCACTGTCTTCCATGGCATCGTGCCTGAGCAGTCATGCTCGCCCATCTGCAAGATCCAGCTGGACGTCCTCTTCGGCGACAAGGCCCACTTCCGCCGAGAGTCCATATGGTTCGAGGTAGTGGACCTCAGCAGCCCGTATCACGCGCTGCTGGGAAGACCGGCTCTGGCCAAGTTCATGGCTATTCCGCATTACGCCTACCTGAAGATGAAGATGTCGGGTACCAAGGGAATCATCACTATTGTTGGCGACTACAAGAAGTCGCTCGAGTGTGCCCAAGATAGCAGCTGCCTCGCTGACGCCTTGGTGATTGCTGAGGAGAAGCGACAAATCGACCGGCTCGTGGCCCAGGCTACCGAGCAGCCGACGATTCCTTCTCCTCCGTCCCAATCGGCCGGCGAAGGCTCTTTCAAGCCGGCTAAAGAGACCAAGCAGGTCCCACTCGACCCTGCCAACCCGAAGCAGCGCCTCACCATCGGGGCTGGCCTCAGCCCCAAATAGGAAGGCGAGCTCGTCGACTTCCTCCATGAGAATCGGGACATCTTTGCATGGTCCCCCAAGGACATGCCGGGTGTCCCGAGGAAGTACGCCAAGAACAAACTTCACGTGCGACCAGATGCAAAGCCGGTGAAACAACCTTTGCGCCGCTTCGCCGAGGGGAAGCGGCGCACAGTTGGAGAAGAGATCACCCGGCTCCTTGCATCCGGCTTCATCATGGAGGTTTTCCACCCAGACTGGCTCGCGAACCCGGTCCTGGTGCTGAAGAAGAACAACACATGGCAAATGTGTATCGACTATACTAGCCTGAATAAGGCCTGTCCGAAAGACCCTTTCGCGTTGCCTAGGATAGATCAAGTGATCGACTCCACTGCAGGCTGCGAACTGCTGTCGTTTCTGGATTCTTATTCGGGCTACCATCAAATCAAGCTGGATCCAGCTGATCGCCTGAAGACCTCCTTCATCACGCCCTTCGGGGCCTACTGCTACACCACCATGACGTTCGGTCTGAAGAACGCAGGTGCGACATTCCAACGCTGCATGTAGCAGTGCCTACTACCACAGATTGGCAAAAACATCCACGTCTATGTGGATGACATCACCGTCAAGACGAAGCAGCCTCCTCGACGACCTGCGGGAGACATTCGCCAATCTGCACGAATACAAGATCCGGCTCAACCCTGAGAAGTGCGTCTTCGGGGTCCCAGGCGGCAAACTCTTGGGGTTCTTAATATCCACCCACGGCATCGGAGAAAACCCTGAGAAGATCAGCACCATCGAGCGGATGATGCGGCCGGCTCGGATCCTCGACGTCTAGAAGTTCGCCGGCTGCTTGGCATCCCTCAGCCGGTTCGTCAGTCAGCTCGGCGAGAAGGCTCTTCCACTCTACCAGCTCATGAAGAAGACGATGAAGTTCGAGTGGAATGACCAGGCGGACGAAGCCTTCCGCGACCTCAAGCGGGTAATCTCGAGCCTGCCAATCTTGGCAGCCCCATCTGAAAGGGAACCCATACTCATATACATTGCGGCGACCACTCGCGTGGTCAGCATAGTGTTGGTAGTTCAGCACAACGAGGAAGGCAAGGCCCTGCCAGTGCAGCGCCATGTCTACTACCTTAGCAAGGTCTTGTCCGCCTCTAAGCAGAACTACCCTCATTATCAGAAAATGTGTTATGGTGTTTACCTTGCTGCAAAGAAATTGAAACAATACTTCTAAGAGCATGCCATCACTGTGGTGAGCACTGCTCCGCTTTCAGAGATCATGGGTAACCGTGATGCCAGAATTGCCAAATGGTCCATCGCCATGGCGGACCATGATATTCGGTACGAGCCTCGCACCGCCATCAAATCACAGGTGATGGCCGACTTCTTAGTCGATTGGGCCGAGACCCAGTTCGAGCCACCGCCTCCAGACTCCACGCATTGGTGGATGCACTTCGACGGCTTGAAGATGCGGACAGGGCTGGGAGCCGGCATCATCTTGATGTCTCCGAAAGGGGACCAGCTCAAGTACGCTCTCCAGATCCATTTCGCCACCTCCAACAACGTCGCCGAGTATGAAGCAATGGCTCATGGCCTCCGGCTTGCCAAGGAGACCGGCATCTAGCGGCTCATATGCTTTGGCGATTCAGAATTGGTGGTGCAGCAGGTCTTTGGAGAATGGGATGCCAGGGACGCCAACATGGCGAGCTATCGCTTCCTCATCCAGCAGATCAGCGACCCCTTCGAGGGTTGTGAGTTCCACCATGTTCCCTGGATGGAAAATGAGGCGGCCGATACACTGGCGAAAATCGGCTCCACGAGACAGGCCATCCCAGTCGGCGTCTCCCTCGAGCAACTCCACAAGCCGTCTATCAAGCCATCTCCTGAGTCGGGATCAATAATCGTACCGGCCGACTCTACGATACAAGCGCCGCCGGCTCCGCCAGTTACGCCGGCTGTGGGCCCCACGCCGGCTGCACTGACGGCACCGACTCCAAATGCGGCACCGACTGAGTCTACGGTGCAAGCGCCGTCGGCTCCACCAACTATGCCGGCTTCGGATCCTATTCCGGCTCCATTGGTCCAACCGACTCCAATAGCGGCACCAGCTACAACAACAACCCCGGCTCTATCCGGGCTCGAATCCTCCCAGTGGGTGGACGTCATGGAGATAGACGGTGAACCGGCTGCAGTAATAACACCATCAAGCTCGGGGGCTGCAAAAACCTCCAAGAGTCAAAACGAAGTAGAGGCGACCCTCGTGTCGGCTCCATCATGGGTCAGGCCATTCTGGCCTTCCTTCTTCACGGCGAACTTCCTCAGAACGAGGCGGAGGCGAGACAGACCCAGCGCAGGTCCGCCACCTACGCCATCATCAATCGCGAACTGGTACGACGAAGCACGACCGACGTGTTCCAACGTTGCGTCGAATCAGAAAAGGGCAGGAGATCCTCAGAGACATCCACCAGGGGGAGTGTGGGCATCATGCTGCCTCCAGAACCCTTGTGTCCAAAGCATTCCGCCATGGATTCTACTGGCCCACCGCCCTTGAGGAGGCCGTTGATCTGGTGGACAAATGCGAAGGCTGCCAATGCTTCAGTGCCCAAAGCCACATGCCGCCTTCAGCGTTGAAAACCATTCCCTTATCATGGCCATTCGCCGTCTGGGGACTGGACATGGTTGGGCCCTTCAAGACGGCTCACGGAGGGATGACACATCTTTTGGTAGCCATCGACAAGTTCACCAAGTGGATCGAAGCCTGACCTATCAAGAAGCTTGACGGCCCCACTACTGTCAGGTTCATCACCGACATCTTTGTCCGATATGGCGTTCCCCTCAGCATCATCACTGACAATGGCACCAACTTTGCCAAGGGCACCCAGGCGCTCTACTGTTCCAAGGTAGGCATCCGGCTCGACTTGGCCTCAGTGGCACACCCTCAGTCAAACGGCCAAGCAGAGAGGGCCAACGGCCTGATCCTAGTCGGCATCAAGCCAAGGCTTGTGGCACCACTGGTCAGGTCAGCCGGCTGCTGGATTGAAGAACTACCGGCTGTGCTATGGAGCCTCTGCACCACGCCCAACCGGTCGACCGGCTTCACTCCATTCTTTCTGGCATATGGGTCTGAGGCTATCATCCCCACGGATGTCGAGTTCGACTCGCCTCGGGTCACCCTATACACAGAAACGGAGGCGAAGGAGGCCAGAGAAGACGGTATGGATCTCCTCGAAGAAGCAAGGGACTTAGCTTTGAGCTGGACGGCCATCTACCAACAGAAGTTGAGATACTACCATAGCAAAAAGATCAGGCCTCTCTCTTTCAGGGACGGAGACTTGGTCCTCAGAAGAATCCAGTGCACTGCCGGCCAGCACAAGCTCTCGTCTCCCTAGGAGGGACCCTTCATCATCAGTAGGGCACTGCACAACAATGCTTACTACCTGATTGACGCCCAGAAGCCAAGGAAGCGCAAGAGGGACGACTCCGGCCAAGAAACGGAGCGCCCATGGAACGCGGAGTTGCTTCGCCCGTTCTATTGCTAAAAGGCGGAAGTCAAGCAAAGGAAAGAGCATGCATATGTATCTTCCTCCCTCTTGAGGGAACAACGAAGGCAATAAAAAGAACATGCTCCATGTTTCTTTTCGTTAAGAGTTTTCACTCAGTGTACGGGCTACACAGCGTACCACCTCTTGCCAGCTTAATCAAGCTCGGAGGCTACGCAGTGCGGCCCCTTGCTAGCTTTAAACAAGCTCGTGGGCTCGCCAGCCACCTGAACGGTCCACCCTTATGGACGGACACATAGTGTACCGGCTGACTCCTGGTCCCTCGCTCGAGCCTGCGGGATGGCTCCGGTCGCTCAGTTCGCGAGGTGACGCCAGGTCAGGTCGAATACATGCAAAGTCCGACTATACTTGGGACGACCGGCTCGGGCTGGCTCCATCGTATATACGATCTCCTTCAAGACTCAAGACGGCCTCTAACTACCGGGAACAACAAAAGCGACAAAAAGAGAGCATGCTCCATGTTTGTTCTTGCTAAGAGTTTTCACTCAGTGTACGGGCTACACCGCGTACCACCTCTTGCTGGCTTAATCAAGCTCGGAGGCTACGCCACTGTGACAGCCCGATGCCGACGCCCTAGAAGATTCCCCTGTTATTTCCATTTCCGTCGTGTGATTAGTTTTATTAGTTGCATCATCATTTAGTTTGCATCGTCGCATCATGCATGGCATCTTGCATCGCATGTCGCGTGTGGTGTTTTGAGTGTTGTGCTTCGAGTGATCACCAAGTCGTAGTGCGATAGTAACTTCCCCTCTCCCTCCTCTTATTTCATTTTGTGGTTTTGCTAAAGTTTCCCGTTTTAAACCCCTCTTTTAAAAGGGTGCGTCTTCTTTAAAAAAAATCTTTTTATTAAATGTGGGCGCAACCCTTGGGTTAATATTTTATTTCTCCTTGTGTGTTATTTTAAAAACCCTCTCATATCCTTTTCTCTTTTAAAGGGATTTTATTTTATTCTTTAAATAAACAGGTTTTATTTAATTCTTCAAAAGGGGTTTGATTTTAATCTTTTGTAAAAAGGGTTTAATTTTATTCTTTTGTAAAAACAGGGTTTAATTTTATTCTTCAAAAGAGTTTAGTTTTATTTGTTAAAAGAGGCCCAATCTATTTTATAGTTGGGGTTTATTTTTAAAGGAGTAAAATGCATTTTATTTATTTATTTTGCTAAAACATATTTTCCTTAAAGTTTGTTCACTGTTTTTATTAAAAAAAACAAATAGAGAGGCCCAGTAGGCCAGCCGGCCCAGGCCAGCCAGCCCTCCCCTGCCCTAGCGCTAAGGCGCGATGCCTCTCCTCCTCGCCCATCTCCCCGTGCGCAGTCAGCCAGGCCTCGATCCCCAGCCTCCTCCCATCTCCCTCCCGCTGCTCCGTCACCGCCATGGCCGAGCCGCCCTGGCCACCCTGCTCCCCAGCCGCTCGGTTCCCCTCAGCCCCGCACGCAGCCCCGAGGTCCCCCGTCGGCCTCGTCCTAGGCCGCGCAGCCGCTCGCCGTTCCTTTCCTCGCCGCGCCGCCGTGGCTTCGTTGCTCCCCGCGCCGCCCGCTCAGGTCGCCTCCTACCCGAGCCGCCGTCCCCCGTGTGCCTCCAGCAGCCCCGCGTTGCGCCTCCGCGGCGCCGCCTCATCGTGGTCGCTCTCGCCAGTTGCCAGTCCGATGCCGAGGCCCGACCTCACCCCATGCCGAGCAAACGCCACCGACCTCGCTGCGCCACCGCGTGCTCGCTGTAGCCGTTTTGCCGCTTGTTCCCTTGCCGTCGCCCCTGCCTTTGGCTGCCAAGTTGCTGCTACCATGTGATGTTGCTCGCCTGTGCTGCCGCTGCCAAGCTAGCTGCTGCCATGTGTTGTTTTACTGCTGCTGCATGCTGTTGCTGTTGCATTTTGCTCATAACTGCCTGCTGTGGCTGTCGCCGTTCCCGCTGCCGAGTTGCTGCTGCTGCGCTATACTTGCTGCTTGCTGCTGCCTCCGCTGCCTGCCACGAGGCAGTGCTGTTGCTGTCGTTGCCTGAAGGTTGTTGTTGTTATTGTCGACATGCCATCGGCTCCTGCTGCCTGCTTGTGCCGTGCTTTGCTTGCCTGCTGCCTGGTTGCTATAGCTGCCGATGCATGTTGTTCTTGCTGCATAGCTTGCTTGCTAGCGTGCGACCTGCTTGCTGCTTGGTTGTCAAAGCTTAGTTGTTGTTGCTCTTGCTGTAGGTAGCTAGCCGCTATAGCTAGTCTTAGTTGCTTTTGCTGTTAGATGCTAGGTTGCTTAGTTGCTGTTGCTGCTAGCCGATGCTAGGTGCGATAGCTGCATGCCGTCGCCGCTTGCTGTTGCCTTGCGTGAGGCTTGCATTTTGATGCTAGTGTTGCCGCTTGCCGTCGCCGCTTATACCGTCCCCGCCGCGTGGGATGGCCAAGTTCACGAGTACCACGACGTCCCCGACGACCCCGGAAATGAGTTCGAATACCGACGCCGAAGACCCGAGAACCACGACGCCGAGCGAACGACTACCGTCGACGGGACCGGAGTACCCCGACTTCCACGACGTCCACGACGATCGTTGTTCTCCTTCACCGAACCGAACCGCTCCGATTCGCACGCGTCGAAGGTATACCGATGGGACGTGTCATGTACCGAACACATATGATATATGAGTTAAATATATGTATGCACCGTATGTTGCCCGTTGCACGTGTACTTCTTTTGTTGTGCCTCGACACATGGTAACCCGGTAACCGGGATCACCCCATTCCTTATTTAGCGTTCCCCCACACGCTCCCTATTCATTGGCACGTTATCTCGATGGGATTACCGGGATAGGAACGTTGCCGTGGCATCATTTCCGTTTTGCCGCCATGGTTCCCTCTCGCTCACCGTGGTGACACTTGATTCTTTCTCTTCTTGCTGTGGTGTTGATGATCTCGCATGCATGACGCATTCATGGCATACATCTTGTGTTGCATGTTCTTGTGCCGTAGCTCCGATCTTTGTTTCGCGTGTTACCCCTTGCCATGTTAACCACATTAAATATTGCCGTGTAAATAATCGGGAGTGAATTAAATAATTAAACGTGGAGTTTCAACGATATGCAACCCGTTTCATATCGAGTTTCACTTAATGTGTAGAGTTTGTGTGAGGTGAATTGCCATGCCATCACTTCCATCTTTGAACTGATCATGCATCATAGTAGGTTATGCATCATGTTGTACATCGTGTGGTGAATATTTGTGTTGATGCTTGTTTCCGGTTTGCTCCGTCCCGATAGAGTTCCGCAAGCGTGTCGGAATGTGAGGACCCGTTCGACTACGTTGGTTCGCCGACTTCACCGAGTTGTTCTTCTTCCAAGCGGGATCTCAGGCAAGATGACCATTTCCCCAGATACCATTACTACCATTGCCATGCTAGTTTTATCGCTTCTATCGTTCATGTCTCGTTGCCTACCACATGTTAAATATCAACCTCTCATCAATGCCATGATTACCTTCAACCTGTTCAACCTAGCAAACCACTGATTGGCTATGTTACTTCTTGCTTAACCCTGTTGATAGTGTTGCTAGTTGCAGGTATAGTTGCTTCCATGTGATAACATGGGTTCCTTGTCTTATCACCATATTAATTGCTATTTAATTTAATGCACCTATATACTTGGTAAAAGGTGGAAGGCTCAGCCTTTCTAGCCTGGTGTTTTGTTCCACCTTTGCCCCCTTAGTTTCGGCTACCGGTCTTATGTTCCATAAATGAGCGCTCCTAACATGATCGGGGTTGTTATGGGCACCCCCTTGTTAATTCGTTTTAGATTAAAGCTGGTCCGGCAAGGCCCAACATTGGTTTTACATTTCCCAATATAATAATTTTGTTAATACTGAAAGCATAGGGCGTCATGAACCCGAGGAGTAATTTCACATAATACAGGGAGGGCCAGTCCTGATAGTGCTGGTCCAAAACAGTGAAGCTTACTAACGCTACCCGGGGCAACTCGGCGTTTGGCGTGGTAACCATCGCTCATCCATCGTGTCCTGAGAACTAGATACGCGGCTCCTATCGGGATCGTTGACACGCCGGGCAGCCTTGCTGGATTGGTTTTACCTTTGATGAGATATCTTGTGCATCGGGATTCCGGTGATGCTTTGGGTAATCTCAGAGTTGAGGTTTTCCACTAGGGAATCCGACGAGATCGCGAGCTTCGTGATTGAGGATTTCTATGCGGCTTGTGGTAATTTGTGATGGACTAGTTGGCGCACCCCTGCAGGGTTAAATCTTTTCGGAAAGTCGTGCCCGCGGTTATGTGGCAACGTGGAAACTTTGTTTAACACTGGTTCTAGATAACTTGAAGTTCACTTAATTAAAACATGCCAACTGTGTGCGTAACCATGACTGTCTCTTTCGTGAGTTCTTTCTCCGGTCGAGGACACGGTGGGATTATGTCTGACGTTGGTAGGTGTTCAGGATCATTCATTTGATCATCAGTAGTCACGTCCGCTATGCGTAGATCTTCCCCCTCTTATTTCTTGTACTTGTAAGTTTAGCCACCAAATATAAGCTTAGTCGCTGCTGCAACCTCACCACTTAACCATACCACACCTAATAAGCTTTGCTAGTCTTGATACCTTTGGAAATGAGATTGCTGAGTCCCCTGTGGCTCACAGATTACTACAACACCAGTTGTAGGTACAGGTAAAGGTTACTTGACGCGAGCGCATTGATTGTTCATTTGGAGTTGCTTCTTCTTCTTCTTCATCATCGATCTAGGATGGGTTCCAGGCCGGCAGCCTGTGATAGCAAGGATGGACGTCGTTCTTCTTTTGTTGTTTGTTTTCGTCCGTAGTCGGACCCTGCTCTTACTCTTGTTGATTATGTAATGTACTGATGTGACTCTGATGTAGCTTGTGGCGAGTGTAAGCCAATTCTATATATATCTCTTCTTTTCAGTACATGTACTTGTAACGATATCCATTCTTGTGACACCACGAGATGCGCTTCTATCCCTGACGAGGCCTTCGTGCCTAATTGAGGATAGGGTTGCATCTTGGGCGTGACAGCCACGCGGCCCCTTGCTGGCTTTAAACAAGCTCGGGGGCTCGCCAGCCGCTCGGACGGTCCTCCCTTGTAGACGGACACATAGTGTACCGGTTGACTCCTGGTCCTTCATACGAGCTTCCGGGCTGGCTCCGGTCGCCTAGCTTGCGAAGTGATGCCACGTCAGGTCGAATACATGCAAAGTCCGGCTATACTTGAGACGACCGGCTCGAGTTGGCTCATTCAAGACGGCCTCTGATTGGCTTATGTCCTATTCTTTATGTCTTGATGGCTTTGGATAAGAGAAGTCAACTAGGAACCAAAAGACGGGATCATAAGATAACACGCTTGGTGACGAATATAATGCTGAATATATACATTCATAAAAGCATTGGCCCACGGCCCACATTCGTTACATCCCTCCGGGGGTAGAACCAAAAACACAGAAGGACACCGGTTACGGGACATCGGCCTCAGTGGTCGTCTCGGCCGCTGCTCCTGATGTGGTAGCATCACCACCTCCGGCTCCTCCCGAGGTGGTTGCGCCATCTCCCCCGCTGAGGCCCCCAGCTCCGCCAATCCCAGAGTCGGCATACGCCGCACCGCTGGAGGCGGCAGCAGATTCCGCAGCCCGGACCGCTTCGTCGGAGCTGCCGTCGGCGTCGTAGGGCTGAAGGCCGTGCAGATCTTCAGCGATCACACCGCCATCTTCACCCCTCTCCAAGACAAAGTCATCCCAGGCTGCGTACTCGGCAATAGCGCTGGCTCTCACACGGAGCTCCTCCTCCATGCCTTGCAGCTCCGCCTCTGAGCCGTCGCGTTGGGCAGCCAGCTTGCCCAAGTTCAGGTTCCGATACCATGACTTGGCCAAGCGTAGGGCCATATAAGCCCCAGACCGCGCTGCGGAGGCACGCCAGGCGTCCAGGCGCTCTCCACCCGCTGCGAGCCAGCGGGCAAGCCGGCTCATGCATGGACGCTGGCTCCACGCCCTCCGGCCATAGGGCCGCCACCATCGACGAACCTGCAACCTGGAGCTGAGCCACAGACTCGCCCAGGGCGTGCAGGAGGTCCCGAAGGCCCACCCCGATCTCCTCCACGCTCCAGCCGGAGGTAGTGTCTACCTCCTGCCCGGCCGCGCGGCGCTCCTCACGGCACACCTCAACGGCGGTGTCGGCTATGACCTGGGTCTCGGGGAAGAGATCTGGAGTAACGACAACCAGGACGTAAGAACACAGCAAGAGGAGGAGATGGCAAAAACACCAAACACAAAACAAGGAAAATAGACCCACGCTGGAAAGCGCCATCGGTCTCATGAGAGACCTCGAGGACCTCGCGCTCCCGCACCTTACTCGCATGAGTAAGGCGGGCGATTTCCTCCTGGAGGGTCACGGCAGACCCCAGAGCCTTGGCCACCTGCGTCTGCTTCTGGGTAAGGGCTTCATCCTTCTCCCTCAAGGCGGCGTCCTTGAGGTCCACCTCCTTGAGGTGAAGCGACGCGAGGCGGTCCACGTCGGCAGAGTAGGAGGCCTCCTTCTCCTGCAGCGTAGCCCGCAGCCGCTCCAACTCGACCCGGCGAGCCGCCTCGAGCTCCTTCTTCTCCGCCTGAAGAAGGTTCAGCTTCTCTTGGAGCCGGCCGCCGGCGTCGCGCAGGGCATCACGCTCCGCGGCAACCTCGCCCAGCTGGGCTTCAAGCTCGGCAATCTGGCTATCATCCCCCAGGTGTTGGTCCCGTAGCTCATTGTACGCGTGTACCTGAGCATCGTAAAGCGCCTGCCAAAGGGGAGAGAAAGGGAACAGGATTAAGATTCGACCTGGTTAAAAGCCTAACCAGCCTGATTCTCGGGGGCTACACCCAGTGGGTGCGCTTGCGCGCGCCCACTGAAGAAAACTGTGCAGGGAAAAAGGCCTCCAAGAGATTCGGACCGGTTGGCAATCAACCCGCCCGACTCTCGAGGGCTACACCCAGTGGGTGCGCTGTCGCGCCCCCACTGATGCCAAGAGAAGAGAAAAAGTACAAAGAAAAACCAAAGAAGGCAAGGACTACCTGCGTGCGGGCTTCCAAGCGCTCCATGTCGCCGCATACCACACGGGCCGCCTGCTCCACCTTCGATCGGCCGCTGGAAAACAGCGTCACCAGCTCTGGTACGCTGGAAAGAACGGTGTCGGCGGGCAGTCACAGGCGGGCCAAGTTCGCTGCCCGCCATGTCTTCATGGGCCGGCTCCCAGCCCGGCCCCCGGCCCTTGGCGCAACAGGGTCGTGCTGAGGAACAACAGGGCCGTGCTGAGGAACGTCCCGACCGGCGCTACCTCCCCCGCAGGAGGCGGATGAGCCGCGTCCGGCACATCCATGGTCGCCCCTGGGGCATCAGGGGCCGCATCCAGCGCTGTCAGGTCCAGCACCGACGCGTCAAGAGCCGCTTCGGCCCTGGGAGAAACAGGGATCGTCTCCAGGTCCACCTGCTCTGAGGCTGCCGGTTCAGATGGCTGGGCCCCTTCGGTCCTTGGGGCCGGCCTGGAGGCGGCCTCGCTAGCTGGCTCCTCCGCACGGGCGTGTGCGGAGGGGTCCTGTCTAGCCTTCGCACGCTTCTCCGCCGGCCTCTCGACCCGGCTGGGGCGGGGCTGACCCACGGCGGCCTTCCCCGTAGCCGTGTCCCACCGCGCTTGGACTCTATCTCGAGCTCCCTCTCGGCAGCATCAGCTGCTGCCCAGCTGGCCCGCTCGGCTGCGGAGGCGGTGTCTTCATCTGCATCCTCCGCCTCCCTGTCAAGCCAAGCTTCTCAGGAACAAAGCTCATCTCAAGATGGGGAAGGGAAAAGAGGAGGAAATCATACCCTGCAACTACCGGGACCTGCCTCCGGCCACCGCCATGGCGCCTCTTGGCGCTGTCTGCTCGCTGCCCAGCTGGAGGACCCGGCGCCGGTCGCTTAGAGGCCGGCCCAGAAGTTGTGGCACGCTTGCCCTTCTTCCCGGCTGCCTCGTTAGCAGTGGTCGCTCCGCCACCTTGACGCCGGCCACGCGTCAGTAGTGGGTTGGTGACCTCGTCCACCTCGTCGGAGTCTTCCTCGAAGGCTGCATCAGAACAGAATGAGGCTTCCTCATTGTCGTCTGTCCAGTATGCTACGGTGTGCCGCGGGTACTCACGAGACGGCTCGGTCCCTTCCGACTCCAGGGAATCTTCCGAGCCGGCGGAGGAGTCTGAACGGGGCTCCATCGCACCCTCGTCCTCCATCTCGGAGGCGTCGGACACCTCCACGTCAGGAGCAGGCTGACGGAGGGACCCCTCTAGGGTCTTGAACATCTACAAGAAAGGAATTCAACCAGGCTCAGCAACGCCACCGGCTTCAAGACAAAACAACAGATAAGAATGGAGTAAGGCTACCATCGGAGGCGGGTGAGCCCGGTTGAACGGGGACATCCCCCATGTCCATTCCCCGCCCTCATCCATGCGGGCGGTGGAGATCAGGTTCACCCTTCGCGCCATAGCGCCCGGGGTGAACCTCTTGGTAGACAGCCAGCATGGATCAAGCCGGACGCTCATCTGGCAGACCAGATGCGGCCGCCTCTGCAGAGGCAGAATCCGGCGGACCACCATGGTGGTGAGAAGGTCGCAGCCGAGGAGGCCGCTCTTCCCCAAGATGTCGAGGTGGGCGCAGATAAGCCCCACCTCAGGATGCGGCCTGGGAGTCTTCACATCCCAGTTCCACCACGTCGGAGGAGCGATGGAGAACGGGGGCATGTTGAGGCCGTCCTGGGCCGGGTCGGCGCTCTACATGTAGAAGAAACCCTTCTGCCAATATTTGATGGAGTCTTGCAGAGGCATCTGGGGGAAGCCGGACTTCAGGCGGTGATGCACCAACGCGGCCCCACACGGCGTCATGTGGCGCGTTCCCTTGAGCTTCTCCACCTCGGATTTATCCATGGCGATGGATTGCTGCTTGAAGAAGAATAGGCTGCGCCACATATCGACGCGAGGCTCGATCCCCACGAAGCCCTCGCACAGGACCATGAAGGCGGCCAGCTGCAGTATGGCGTTCGGCGCCAGATGATGCGGCTGCAGGCTGAAGAACTGGAGCCATTCGGTGAAGAAGGAGCTAGCCGGGAGCCCGAAGCACCAGTAGAAGTGCTCGACGAAGACCACAACCTCTCCCGCGGTGGGTGCAGGAGAGGTCT
Organism: Hordeum vulgare subsp. vulgare; assembly: GCF_904849725.1. Taxonomy (NCBI): domain Eukaryota; kingdom Viridiplantae; phylum Streptophyta; class Magnoliopsida; order Poales; family Poaceae; genus Hordeum; species Hordeum vulgare. The sequence goes on along the minus strand of NC_058524.1, from coordinate 240,621,993 downwards.
CGGAGCTAGGAAGGCGCACCGACACTTGGGAGTCCGGGGGCAGCAGTCGATGGTGACAAAGCGCATCAATGTGCCCCTCGTCGACGTCGCTGCTCAACTAGGCCCCCTACGAGGACGCCTGCTGCGTTGACGGCTTCTTTGGGGAAGAAACGCCGGCCATGGCTGCGGGTGGCGAAAGCTCGAAGCGGTCGACGGAGGTCTCGACGGCGAAGATGAAGAAGACGAAGGGCGTGAGCTCTTCTTCTCAGGACGCAAGGAGGAAGAGAGCACGGAGCAGGGCGAGAAGAGGGGGCGAATGCCCTCCTCGAAACCCTCGCATCCCATTTAAACCCCAGAAGCGTCGTGGGGAGGGGATTCGGTGCGCGTCGGGCCCCATTAATTCCGTGTATTACGGGCGGTAACGCTCCCCTAATCCCAACCGTCGCGGAGTAAATCCACAGAGGATCTCCCGTGCGGAGGCCGAGGGGGCGTCGTGGCGGGACCCAGGGCCCAGGCCCGGTCCCGTCAGCCGTAATCGCCATCATTACGCCAGGCGGGGCGTGGCACGTGGCGTTCTCCGGGCCAGTTACTAATGGACCGAGGCATCGCTTCGAAGCCATCCGGTTCCGAAGCCGGCGTCCTTCACCGCGAACAACAACCAAAATATCAAGACAAATCAACAAGCGGTGAGGCCGCCCGCTCGCAGGCGGCATACCTCGCCAGCTTCGGGGACTACTGTCGGGGGGATAACCCCGGGGTAGGCTCATCCAGCCTGTTCCTTCATTTACGGCTCAATGGACATGAACGCATGAAGATTCCCAAGTCCCAAGTCGTCTGACCGGATAGGCATCAACTGCCAGCTGGAAGGCGAGGCGGCCACCTTTCTGGCCGGCCAGGCAACCCCTGCCGGCTAGAATCCAGGCGGCCTCCCCTTCAGAGCCGGCCTAGTCCCGCCAGCCGGACTAAGGAGGTGCCGGCCGCACTCAAGCCGGCTGACCAAGCAGGATAGCCGGCTTGAGGATCACAAGTCATGTCAGATCGTAGGTCAGGAAGAGACCTCTCGATTAAAGGTAGCTATGCGTCAGCAAAGGTACATGATCAGGGCGCCCGGCAGGTACGAGGGTCGGCGGCCACGCCGCTGACCTACCCCGGCTCTGATCCATCACCTAGCATAGTGTTGGACCGTCACACTCCCACTCCATTACTGCACTCGGTGTGGGGAACAGTGGAGGCGGTCGTACTACCTGCCCATGAAGAATCTCGCGGGGCGACGCTGGACCTACAACGCGTGCTCAGCGTCAGCCTTACGCGAGAGTCCCATTGGCCAGCCGGCGGGTCCCACAGGCAATCGAGACCATGCAGCCGGCGGGCCCCTCATCGACAAGACAGGACCCTTGTGGGCCCCTGGCCAGCCGGCGAAGCAGCCAGCCGGGTCCCACGCTTGTACCCTTTATCCATATTGTAGGCCGGCGGGTTCGTCTATAAAACCCCCGGTCGCCCCCCATGCAAGGGGGCCGATCACTCACCAGTCATTCAACACTACACACTCACCAACCCACAGAGAGAGAGGTAGACACGAGCCGGCTGCTCCCCTCTTCCTCCTCCCAGCACAGCTCCAGGAGTGACATTGTACTTTGTTCCTATACATCAAACACACCAGCAGGATTAGGGGTGTTATCTCTATGGATAGCCCTGAACCTGGGTACATTGTGTGTCCCATGCGTGTACCAACCTCGTTCGCAGCGCCCACCTTTATCCCTTCGGTTCTCACCGACTTTAGTCTACCTATGGCATATGTTGTGAGTATTCACCGACAAGGATGCTACAGGATGCATAGCTAAATGGGCCATAGAACTATTACCCTTTGAAATCATGTACAAGCCACGCCGAGCTATTAAATCTAAGGTGTTGGCTAGCTTTCTAACCGAATGGACGAAAGCCAAACTCCCTAAGGAGTATAGTACATGTTCCCAATGGACAATGTACTTTGACGACTCCAAGATGCTTGCTAGCCTCGGGGCTAGTGTCATACTTACATCTCACACCGGCGAAAATATTCGGTACGTTTTGCAAATCATGTATAGTGATTCTAAGAATGCGGCCGAATATGAAGCTCTGCTACATGGCTTAAGGACGGCAACTTTTATGGGCATACAAAGGCTGGAGGTGCGAGCGGACTCGAACCTCGCTATCTCACAAATCAATGGAAAATTTGATGCCAAAAATCCTAAGATGGCAACTTATAGGAACGTTGTCCTCAAAATATCAGCTCGGTTCAAAGGCCTCGAGTTCCACCATCTCTCTAGAGATAATAATTATGTTGTCGATATCCTTGCCCGCATGGGTGCCAAGCGTGACCCTATCCCCAAAAATATCTTGTTGGGACGACTGTTTAAGCCTTCCGTGGTATGGCAGGATGAGCATGAGGATATTGAAGCCACAAAAGGAGCAAACTACTCCTCCTACAGTTGAGCCAAATGATCAAATCATCGACTGGTCTACCTTAGAGGAAACACTCTTAGCTCACGCGATTATGGCTGTAATTGCGCCATGGACGAACATTTTTGCCTTACCTCCTTCGCTAGGAACTCCCCGATGACGAAACAGAAGCAAGACATATAGTTCGGTGATCCAAGTCTTACAAAGTTCATGAATGGGAACTCTATACAAAAAGCACTACCGGTGTCCTCGAGCAATGCATATTCGAAGAAGAAGGTAAACAACTCTTGGTTGGAATACATGCAGGTATGGGCGGCCATCTCATAGCAGCTAGATCTCTGGTAGGCAAAGCGTTCCGAGCTGGTTTCTTTTGGCCAACAGCTTGAGAAAACGCTCATTCGCTTTTCCAGCATTGCGTGGGGTGTAAACTCTTCGCAAATCAGAGCACATGCGTGCAACAGCTCTTCCGACAATACCAATCACTTGGCCGATCGTTGTCTGTGGGTTGTATATGGTTGGACCTCTCGAAGGAGGATCCAAGAAAAGGAAATACTTACTAGTTATGGTCGATAAATTCACTAAGTGGATCAAAGCTAAACAAGTAAATTCTTCCATGTCCGGACCGGTCATCGAGTTTATATCATATGTCGTTCACCGTTATGGCGTTCCACACAGTATAATCATGGATAATGGGTCTAATTTTACAGCCCAGGAAGTTAAGGACTAGTGTGCGAACTTGGGCATTAAGCTCGACTACGCCTCCGTCTACCACCCACAAACAAATGGACACGTGAACGGCCTAACAGTCTCATCATGAGCGGAATCAAACCTCGACTAGTCCGATCTCTCAAATAATCTGATTGCCATTGGGTAGAAGAGCTTGACCCCGTATATATCGTGGGGCTTGTGTAAAACTCCGAATAGGTCCACGGGATACACACCGTTCTTTATGGTGTACGGGGCAGAGGCAGTCCTCCCTTGTGACATTATCCACAGTGCACCTAGAGTGCACATGTATGAGGAAAAAGAAGTTGTGTTAGATTGGTCGGATGACTTGGACGCACTGGAAGAAGAGCGTGAGATAGCTCTGGCACGATCCACCTTCTATCAAGCACAGGCTTGGCGCTATCAGAGTAGCGAAGTCCAGGCAAAGACTTACAACGTAGGCGAGTGATACGTCTCCAACATATCTATAATTTTTTATGGTTTCATGCTATTATCTTGTCAAACTTTGGATGTTTTGTATGCCTTTTATATATTTTTGGGACTAACTTATTAACTCAGTGCCAAGTGCCAATTCCTGTTTTTTCCATGTTTTTGACCCCTTTTAGAGGAGGATTTTGAACAGAGTCCAAACGGAACGAAACTGCCAAAAAGATTTTTTCCGAAACAGAAAAAGATCGGGAAGCATGAGAATCAGGGCAGGGGGCCTGCAGGGACCCCACAAGCCCCCTAGCTGCGGCTAGGGGGGTCGCGCCTCCCTGGCTTGTGGGCTCCCTGGGCCACCTCTGCCCTAGGACTTTCGCCTATAAATTCCCTAAAATCCCAGAAAAAATCAGGAGGTCATCGAAAGTACTTTTCCGCCGCGGCAAGATTCTTTCTCCGCAAGATCCCATCTGGGGCACGTTCTAGTGCCCTGCCGGAGGGGGGATTCGGATACGGACGACTTCTTCATCAACACCATGACCTCTCCGATGATGCGTGAGTAGTTCACCATAGACCTACGGGTCCATCGCTAGTAACTAGATGGCTTCTTCTCTCTCTTGGATCTTCAATACAAAGTTCTCCATGATTTCATGGAGATCTATCCGATGTAATCTTCTTTTGCGGTGTGTTTGTCGAGATCCGATGAATTATAGTTTTATGATCAGATTATCTATGAATCTTATTTGAGTTTCTTCTGATCTCTCTTATGCATGATTTCATATCCTTGTAATTCTCTTCGAGTTGTGGGTTTTGTTTGGCCAACTAAATCTATGATTCTCGCAATGGGAGAAGTGCTTGGTTTTGGGTTCGTACCGTGCGGTGACCTCACCTAGTGAAAAAAGGGGTAGCGAGGCACGCATCATGTTGTTGCCATCAAGGGTAAAAATATGGGGCTTTCATCATTGGTTTGAGATTATCCCTCTACATCATGTCATCTTGCTTAAGGCGTTACTCTATTCGTCATGAACTCAATACACTAGATGCATTCTGGATAGCGGTCGATGTGTGGACTAATAGTAGTAGATGCAGAAAGTATCGGTCTACTTGTCTCGGACGTGATGCCTATATCTATGATTATTGCCTTAGATATCGTCATGACTTTGCGCGGTTCTATCAATTGCTCGACAGTAATTTGTTCACCCACTGTAATATTTGCTATTTTGAGAGAAGCCTCTAGTGAACACTATGGCCTCGGGGTCTACTCCACACCATATTTTCAGCCTTACACTTTTTCTTCGTTGCACTTTCCGCCTTCTGATCTCGCTTTGCAATCAATCTTGAAGGGATTGACAACACCTTTATAGCGTTGGGTGCAAGCTCTTTGTGTTTGTGCAGGTACTCTATACTTGAAGAGATTCTCCTACTGGATTGATACCTTGGTTCTCAAACTGAGTGAAATACTTACTGCTCCTGTGCTGCATCGCCCTTTCCTCTTCAAGGGAAAAACCAACGCAAGCTCAAGAGACGACATAAGAATTTCTGGCACCATTGCCGGGAAAGGACTTTTGTTGCCGTAGCAGCGAGTTTGTGTTGCGCCTCCCTTAGAAGAAAAATAATAAACTTGCACTCATATGGGAGGGCCCCTTCGTCATCGATGATGTACTTATCAGAAGGGTATATCATCTTCGCAACACGTCGGATAATCGTATTGAACCAAAGCCATGGAATGTGGCTCGTCTTCGGTGTTTCTACAGCTAAGCTGATACAATTACGCTTATTCATTTCCTCATTATCTTTTTTTAGTTTTTCTTGTATCATTTTTCTTATGTCAAGGGGATTAATGTATCCCAGTTCATGTTTGGATTAACCGAACTGTGTCTGTGAAATATGTCATTTCTGTAGACACTTGGGGGCTTCGTAAAGCCGATGATAATACGTTCGTGCATCATTTTTGTAATGTGTGTGTTATTCCTGCACATAAAGCATCAATATGCACTATATTTGACTTAAGGTTTTGCCAAGCTAGGTTGCCCAGCTCATGTGTTTGTCCTCTAAGTTCACGATTGTTTGGCTAGAGGATAAAGGGAGCACCTCTGTGATGGTTTCGTCCGGGTAACTCGGATGCATACCTCAGTCGGGTGAAGCCAGAAGATAGAGTTCTTAATGAAAATCTGGTCTAGCAAAGGAAGGCAATAATAATTAGGTGGTTAGAACCAAGGGTTAAAATTCCCAAGTATACACTAGCTCTGTACACAATGGATGCTCACAAAACCCCGAGAAAGGAACCTATAAAGGAAATATTTCCAAGGGAAGATGTTTCTTCTTAAGTAAAAAAGTAATATAACATTACTGCATGATAATTATCTATGTGTTAGCACCACATGGTCGGTTTGTCTGGTTCCCCGAACAGTTTACCTATTCACAAGTTACATAGTACGGAACACTTCCTCATGTTTATCCACGAAGGCATACGCGGATGGTCGGTTTAGATAGTATTAACACATCGGACGAAGAACAAAGTAATACAAACACCTAGTTACATAAAATCATGCATCGGGCTGCTGACCCAAGCTATCTATTACTGTATCCAGGTCATAATCTTGTTGCGACAAGAGTGCGGCGGGCATTACTTGGTCATAAACCCGCGAAGAGGCACCTGCAGACCATCGGGCCCCGCCGGCCTGACTCATGCCAGTTCTTCAGGATTAAGCTTCATAAACCTCGTCTTCACCATCACACACGCCTCCCGGGCACCTTCTTGGCGGGTCGATGTCTTCCATAATTCGAAACGGCTCCGAGCTCCTTTAAAGCGCTCATCTAGTTCCGGCATCCTTTCCATGGGCTTCTCGGTCGGCCATATTGCCTTTGGCATGCTCCTCATCACTTTGCGCCCGCGCTCATAACTTATGGAGAATTCCTTTAGAAGGTCACCACTAAACAAACTGGCTTCTTCCTCAGGACGCCCAGTCAGGAGTGTTATACCAAAGGAATGAAATATGTGATTAATATCAAAACTCATATTCGTATATTCACAAAATTTGGTATATTAGTTACCGAACATTCCACCTTTCAATCTCTTGTTTTCTTTAGTGATTTGTCCTAGTTGAGTCTTTAAACTCTCAATTTCCCTTATATGTCCTGTTTTTTCCGCCTTAAGCTTTTCATTCTCATTTACACTTGGAATTACGAATTGCAGCTCGCCTCATTCTAAGATACGACGTATCTCTGTGATTGCTTGGTCGTTTCTAGATCTTTTTGCAGTTGACCTACAGATTCAGCTGCTACAAAATATATTTTTGTTTAAAAAGGACAATAGGACAACTATGCATATGAGTTCAAAACAAAAACTCTTACCATGTGCTTGTCTTGTGAAACTCTTTACTTGTTTTAATTCGGCTTTAACAACCTCGAGTTGTGTTCGATACGTCCCAATCTCCTAAGACAACTCCTTATTTTTGTCCCTCGCAACCTAAATAGCATATGGACAGTTAGGATTAGACCCTCAGATCGGCCATGCTGTCCAATTGAGGATTTGGGGCTAGTGGTTGGCATTTGTATGTAATGGCAAGAATTTGAATACATACCTTAAGGCTTGTTGACATACGGTTGGCTACTCCTTCAAGTCCTACTCGGGCGGCTTCGAGGTGCGCATCAACCTAACTCAAGGTGTTAAACTTGTGTTTAGTAAATTCGGGATGGCACAAGGATTCTTGCCGCAGATAATGGTTCATTACACTCTCCACTTCGGAGTTTGTAACTGAAACCTCGTCATGATCCTTGGTGGACTAACCTGCACAAGGAAGTTCCACATTGTCCATCATCGTCAAGAGGTTGGTTGTGTTCGTTTCCTGTCGAATACACCGATGGGTGTAAATACTTGTCGTTTATTGGGAAAGCAACGCTTATTTTAAAATTGATACCTCTTGAAGGGGGAGCAGTTGGAGCGGTCCCTGTAGATGCTCCATGTTTAGAGGACCGGACATTATTCGGCGCGGGTTCGGCACACCCTACAATAATAAGTGTTCGACGCGTGGAACAGCGACCCATCATAGCAGGAGGGGTTGTTGTGTCAGTCAAGCAACCTTTTTGGGAAGGCGCTTTCCTATTTTTCTCCTTGTTCGATGAAGGAGGTATCTTCGGATAGTCAGCAATGACGATGACCTTGGTGTCATTTATACTCATGTGATAAAATAAACCATTTTCAAAGATGATCGACGTATCCGGATTATCATGGAATCTCGGGTCGTCATCCTTGGCATAGTTCTCTGGATGAGGAGGAGGGCAGCTAATTTTTTCTACCACACGCCTCCATTCCTGTTTGAACAAAATTTCAGGGATTCAGTTAGATCAGGGATGCTATAAGAATCCGAATTAGGGGAATTAAACTATACTAAACCATTAGATGGGGTTGTGGTTTGATTATCCCCCTTGGTGTTTTGACTCATAAAATCTTCCATTTCCCCTTTATAAAGATCGGCCAAACGGCAGCCAATGTTGTCGGATCCGTCGGGCCTTCCCGCTTGTATCGAGTGGCATCACTTGAGTCGTTGAATTGCCAGAGTGGATGGGATCTTTGTTGGAGAGGTTGAACACACCGCCTTATGGCCTCAGCCATTATGTCAATCATAGTACGCCAGTAGTGTGTCAACAACTTTACGTTGGCAACCAACTGCCTCACCTCCGGGCCATCTTCTTTATACGGGCTTCTTGGACGCCAGTTGAACCGCTTCTTAAGAGAAGCGGATAATTCGGGCAGACACCTTTAGACGGGGTCAAACAAAGGCACGTGTTCAATGTAGAGCCATTTTGAGGTCCACTCTTCAGGAGCTGCCCTCGGGGTACCTACCGGATACCCAGTCCCAGCTATGCGCCATACTTTGGCTCCTTTGAGTTCATAAATAGTCCCGCTCTCAGTTTGGGGGATGAGGCAAAAAAACTTCTTCCACAATTCGAAATGGGCTTCGCAATCGAGGAACATCTCGCATAGAGCGACAAACCCCGCGATGTGGAGAATGGACCCAGGGGTAAGGTGATGAAGTTGGATCCCGTAATACTCCAATAGGCCCCATAGAAAGGGGTGAATAGGGAAGCCCATGCCTCATAAGAGGAACGACACGAAGCATACCCTTTCCAATGTATTGGATGTAGGGAATATCTCTGCAAAGGCCTCGCCGTTAGTGGAGGTCGGCCCAAGATAGGAGGGTGCCAGATCTGAGTCGGGCAAATACACTTGCACCTCAAGCTCGCGCAGACAGATTCGCGAGACTGCACAACTGGCCCAATCTCCTCGGAGAGCGCATGAGGGCGTGAGGAGGAGCCTGGGGCAGTCACCATATCTTTGTTTCTCTAGTGTTCTTCTCGACGCCTTGGAAGGGATGGGGAGCGTTGCTCGGGCATGCACAGGTTATATCATGCGTAACTTATTTTCTTTGGGAAGGAAATGCATTTTTTTCGACAAGCGGAAATGCATATATTCATTGGCGCGCGGGAATCCAGGAGGTGGTTAACTTCGTGAAAGGAAAATATTCATTCATTGTGGGCCCTGCGATGTTTCATCAGTCACAAATGAATGAAAAATGTGTAAGAGGATCAAGTAAATATAATGTGGAACTCGCCTCACAAGATGAAGACCGAAGAAACGAGAAGATGGGCAGCCTAAACTGCGGCATTGGAGGCTAGTTCGGGGGCTACTCAGGGAGTCCGGTACTAGGGTCCCCTTGGGCCGTCTATCTATTCTCATGGGCCCGACTCTCAGGCCTGTTCGGCTATCAGTGGAAGTGTTAGACTCCAGATGGACTCTTCTGAAGACTTGGCATACAATCCAAGGTGACGTAAATCCAATTTCGTTGAATGAAATACAGAAGCAAAGAAATATGCTTCGATGATCGAAATTGGAATGCAAATGAGAAACAATTACTTATCTAAAGGGTCAGCTAGATCTGACTAAAACTTAAAACCATCTATATCCAGACCCCTCAAATGACCCCTCATACGCCTGCGGACGCGCCCGGTCAGTGACGGGACAAAAGAAAAGGAAAAAAGTGACCCAGTCGAACCCCTCATATCGTCCCTATATGTCATGTCTGTCTGCGAATCCTCATATCCATTTTAAATATGGGGAGGATCCATGTTCAAAATATTGGCCGATATACCGATTTATCAGCCGATTTATTGCTTATCGGGGTCAGACCGATAAGATAAGTGAATATCTTCGTCATTTACCGGTCTGACAACGGATATATCACCTATAAATCTGCGGGGGGCAACCGATTTAGCTCTTGATTTTTTTGTATTTTGGTTGAGTTTTTATAGTCTGATACATGATTGATGCCTTCTATTTTTGTAGATGGCTAATTCCGGTATATCTTAGGTCACTTATGTGGAATATGAATGACATGGCTTACGGGTTTGCCATGTTGATCGATCCCGATGATACAAAAACGTGAGGTTTCTTAAATACCTTGCCGATAAGTAGTCAACCGATAAAATCGATAAATCGACTGATAAGCCGATTTATCTCTTATGTTGGGTCGGCCGATAAGTTAATGAGGGCTTGCGGACAAGTTCGGGCGCGCCCGGTGAGTGTGTCACATAGGACGCGACCCGTCCCGTATCATTTTTTTTCTTTATTTTTTTTTCTTTTTCTCTCTTCCTCTTCACCAATCATATGCAAGTGACTATACATATATGAAAAAAAATAGCTACATGAATGGACAAATAGGGGATACGCCCTATCACTCATCGGGCACGTCCACCGACGTTTAATGGGTCATATTTACAGTGTCTAACTGTAGATGCTCTAAGGAAGTGTATATAATTTACTAAGAGCATTTCTAGCGGACCCAGAAAAAATTGACCCTTAAAAACGCGTATAAGAGGCACTGTAAACAATTTTTATTGTGCAAAATTGCCTCGGACACAATAGACCCCGTAAATGGAACTGTATTCCGCTATAGCTATTTTTTTTCTTTTTTCCTCCCATCCCGGCGAGCCGCCTCCGGCCATGGCGTGCCTCGCCCTAGCGCCCCGGCTCGCCCCCGCCTCGTCCTGGCGTCGCCCGTTCCAGGCCATGCATGAAGTGGAGGAGCCATGCGCCGCCCGCACCCGATTGAGCTCGACATTGTCCGTCCCCGATTGAGCTCGACACTACCCGTGCCACGTGTACGTTCCCCGTCATGGCCTCGCAAGCTCCCCCACCCTGCCCCGCTCTTCTCCGGTGCCGCCCTGCCCTGATTCAAGCCATCGGTGCCCTGCTCCATCCTGCCCGTGGACGGCTTCGTCTCGGCAGTGTAGGTCCAGCTGGCCGCAATTCGGGTCGACTACGACAAATTTCGACGTGCGTCAGCTTCTTCCGACGTGCGGCGACGGATTACGGTGAGTTCCACGTAGATTCCAGCCAGTTCACGGCGGCACGTTTGCTCCGACGAGGTTTGACCAGTTTACGGGTTCACTAGTGGGGATAGGGCCTATAGTCCCGGCCCGTAAGGGGCTTTAGTCCCGGTTCACCAACCGGGACTAAAGGGGCGGGACTAAAGGCCTAACCTTTAGTCCCGGCCCTGTTCCACGCCGGGACTAAAGGTGCTGCACGTGGGCGCCTCGTAGCGCCCCAGGGGCAGGCCCTTTAGTCCCGGTTCATTACACGGACCGGGACTAAAGAGTTTCAGATTTTGTTTATTTTTGGGTTTTTTTTGAATGAAATTATTTTTGGGTTTTAGGGTTTTAGGGTTTAGGTGTTCGGGAGATTAACGTGATGCCTTGTTTGGTGTTCGGGAATTAGTTTTCATATAATTTAAATAGAAATAATTATGCATATATATATAAGATTAACTTATCTTACAAGCGAGCATATATATACAATTATATGGAGATCTGAATTATCAGGACTAGAGCCCGTCTATTCGATTACATGGACGAACATCAGTAATGGCCCCTAGCTACACTAAATTGTCCTTTGTCATCTATAGCTTCCGTCCTCAAAATGGTCGCAAGCTCCTCTGCAACAGCAATCGCGCGTTGCTCTGGTAAGACCTTCGTCCTCATGGCCGTATACTATATAAGAAGAGGAGATGAATATGAATATCAATCATGATAACAAAGAATGACGGGTAAAAATAGAGGTGTGAATGTTCATTGCTTACGTCGAATCTGTGATCCTTGTGCTCAGAGGTAAACGTGCGAATGGTCTCGCAAACATAGTATCCGCATAGATGCGTTCCCCGTGGCTGCTGGTCGCACTTTACGAGAATAGAATATATATAATCAAAATAATAATCTAGCATCATAAATGTATTGAAAATAGAAGTATATCATACTACTACTTACCTGAGCCGCTCTAAAGGTCAGCTTCTCAGGCTCGATACCGAGAGTCACGCACTTGAACCGCTTCCAAACCCTGCCCGACAAGGATAATGATTTGCTAAGGTTTTCATTAATTGATATATCAGAAATCATCGAAAGAGACCGATAGAGCGCAAGAATGATTGAAATTACCCTTGGAGCATGTCCTGCAGGCTTTGGAACTGTTCCAAGGGTCTCGATAATGGGTCGAAGGCATCAACTCTTCCCTTATCAATTTGAATGTCCAACAGAATCCAATGAAGCTGTACATGTATATATATATATATATATACATATGTGTGTGTGTGTGTGTGTGTGTGTGTGTGTGTGTGTCAGTAACTTATCAATTACACTGATAAGTGAATGGACACAACAGAGTAAAGACCCTCAACTGAAGTTGTATGGAAACAGTATGTGGTCACATAAATTTTGATCTGTTAGAAACCTTAGAAGGTTTTCCTCCGTCTCCTTGGGTTTATCAGTTAGCGTCGCTATATGTATTTTATCTGGGTCAATAAACCCAATATTTAGGATGTTCTTTCTTTTACAATCCAGAATCTTCATTCTGCATAATAGAGTACAAGTTATATATAGACAATGAATTGAAATAACTAAACAAGTTATATGTAGACAACGAATTGAAAAACTTACAGACGATAGCAACTCATAAGCGATTTGTCGAGGGCGTCGCCATTGTACATCTAGAAGAGTTCATCAAAGTCGATATGGATTTCTTCGGGGCGGCCGTAGTACTCCCGTGGGACACTCACCACGATCATCGTTCTCCCATTCTTTGATTCACTTAAGTACCATGTATACAAGTAACGCATATTTGTTGGGAGATCATCTTTGCTGACCAAAGGCGCTCCCATGACAAACTGTGGCTTAGGGGCTACAACAGCCTTGGGTAACCTGTCGTCTTGGGAAGCCAGAATGTCTTCAACTGAGATACCCCATTCAGCCGCCCACTTCTTCGCTAATTCGAAATCTTGCCCCTGCACCGGAGGGGGGACATTCTCAGTTAACACCTTGATGGGTCACTAGTGGGGACGGGACCTTTAGCCCCGACCCGTAAGGGGCTGTAGTCCCGGTTCACCAACCGGGACTAAAGGGGCGGGACTAAAGGCCTAACCTTTTCGTCTCGGCCCTGTTACACGCCGGGACTAAAGGTGCTCCACGTGGGCGCCTCGTAGCGCCCCAGGGGCAGGCCCTTTAGTCCCGGTTCGTTACATGGACCGGGACTAAAGATTTTCAGATTTTGCTTATTTTTGGGTTTTTTTTGAATGAAATTATTTTTGGGTTTTAGGGTTTTAGGGTTTAGGTGTTCGGGAGATTAACGTGATGCCTCGTTTGGTGTTCGGGAATTAGTTTTCATATAATTTAAATAGAAATAATTATGCATATATATATATATATATATAAGATTAACTTATCTTACAAGCGAGCATATATATGCAATTACATGGAGATCTGAATTATCGGGACTAGAGCCCGTCTATTCGATTACATGGACGAACATCAGTAATGGCTCCTAGCTACACTAAATCATCCTTTGTCATCTATAGCTTCCGTCCTCACAAAGGTCGCAAGCTCCTCTGCAACAGCAATCGCGCGTTGCCCTGGTAGGACCTTCGTCGTCATGGCCGTGTGCTATATAAGAAGAGGAGATGAATATGAATATCAATCATGATAACAAAGAATGACGGGTAAAAATAGAGGTGTGAATGTTCACTGCTTACGTCAAATCTGTGATCCTTGTGCTCAGAGGTAAACGTGTGAATGGTCTCGCAAACATAGTATCCGCATAGATGCGTTCCCCGTGGCTGCTGGTCGCACTTTACGAGAATAGAATATATATAATCAAAATAATAATCTAGCATCATAAATGTATTGAAAATTAATAGAAGTATATCATACTACTACTTACCTGAGCCGCTCTAAAGGTCAGCTTCTCATGAAAGTTACCGGGAGTCACGCACTTGAACCGCTTCCAAACCCTGCCCGACAAGGATAATGATTTGCTAAGTTTTTCATTAATTGATATATCATAAAATCATCGAAAGAGACCGATAGAGCGCAAGAATGATTAAAATTACCCTTGGAGCATGTCCTGCAGGCTTTGGAACTGTTCCAAGGGTCTCGATAATGGGTCGAAGGCATCAACTCTGCCCTTATCAATTTGAATGTCCAATAGAATCCAATGGAAGCTGCACATGTATATATATATATATATATATATGTCCGTAACTTATCAATTACACTTATAAGTGAATGGACACAACAGAGTAAAGACCCTCACGTGAAGTTGTATGGAAACAGTATGTGGTCATAGAAATTTTGATCTATTAGAAACCTTGGAAGGTTTTCCTGTGTCTCCTTGGGATAATTAGTTAGGGTCGCTATATGTATTTTATCTGGGTCAATAAACCCAATATTTAGGATGCTCTTACTTTTACAATCCAGAATCTTCATTCTGCATAATAGAGTACAAGTTATATATAGACAATGAATTGAAATAACTAAACAAGTTATATGTAGACAACGAATTGAAAAACTTACAGACAATAGCAACTCATAAGCGATTTGTCGAGGGCGTCACCATTGTACATCTGGAAGAGTTCATCAAAGTCGATATGGATTTGTTCGGGGCGGCCGTAGTACTCCTGTGGGACACTCAGCACGATCATCGTTCTCCCATTCTTTGATTCACTTAAGTACCATTGATGCAAGTAACGCATATTTGTTGGGAGATCATCTTTGCTGACCAAAGGCTCACCCATGACAAACTATGGCTTAGGGGCTACCACAGCCTTGGGTATCTTGTCGTCTTGGGAAGACAGCAATTCTTCAACCGAGACACCACATGCAGCCGCCAACTCCTTTGCACTTTCTAAAGCTAGCCCCTGCACCAAAGGGGGAACATTCTCGGTTAACACCTTGAGGGGTGGGATCGACTGTTTGGCCTGTTGTCCAAGCTGAGGAACGTCTGATTTTTTTCTTGCTTGTAGTTGAACTTGATTTGCTCCCACTTGCACTTGCACGTGATCTGCTCTTTTTCACTTCCTTCTGCAATGTGCGTGTATAGTCATCACGCTTATGGTGTAAGTCATACTGTGATGGAAGGGTCGTGAAGTATTTTGCAAATGCTATTTGCTTCTCGGTGTATTCCGGGCGGGGCTCGGGTTCCTTCTTTTTCATCTGCGCATCATGATGTTCCTTTGCTATCCTGGCGTTTTCCTCGGGGGTACGATCATAAGGTCTGATAGGAAGATTAGCATGAGGTACCTTTGGGAGGGGCGACCGTTTGCGCTCTGGGGGGCTCCGTCGCTTAGAAATTGTCGGCGGACTGTTCTTGGTGGCACGCTTCCGCTTAGTATCCAGAGCGGGCGGCGGCGAAGACGGATGACCCAAGTCCGGCGGCGGTGATCGAGATGGACTCGTGTTGTGCTGGCCGACGTCATGTGGAGGGCTTGGAGGTAATGGAGGTGTAGGTGACCTGCGACGACTTGGAGGCGGTGTTGTCCTTGGGGCCGAGCCTGGAAGCTTGATGTAGTTCTTGTCGCTATATGCAATTTTCATGACTATGACATATCATATTGCTATCCAATGGAACCTAGAGAGATCAATAGCTATATGCAATTTTCATAACCTTGGATCAAAGAACACCGCATAAAATTGTATCACTACAACTATGATTTCAATGGAACATATTGAACCAATCAGATTTTTCAGATTGTGGAACACTATTCCAATCAGATTGTGTTCCCCTTCAACTAATCAAAATTGTTTCACTACAACTATTTGAAGCGAACCAACTATGATTCCAATGGAACATATTAAACACTAGTTGATTCTAATACGATTTTTCAGATTATGGAACACTATTCCAATCAGATTGTGTTCCCCTTCAACTAATCAAAATTGTTTCACTACAACTATTTGAAGGGAACCAACTATGATTGAAACAAATGAACTTACAATGTCATTACCTTGGATCAAAGAAAGCCTCAAAACTTACCTCGCCCATTGGAAGATCAAGACATGGTGTTTGAAACATAGTTGGATGACGGCAACACCGCGTTGATCGGCCGTGTACTCCAGATCAAGCCCCAAGAACTTCTCATGATCCACTGCGGCGTCAAGCCATCGTTCCTTCAACTGTCTAAGAAAATGCGCCACCTCCCTGCTCTCGTTCGTGTACACGACATCGAGCTTGGTCTTGTCATGTGCGAGCACCTCTCCAAAGCGAGTTGGCATGGTGGAAGAAGAGAAGGGAAGAAGAGAGGGGAAGAACAGAGAAGGGAAGAAGCGAGAGAGGAAGAAGAACACAGAAAGGGCGGCGCGACAGAGACTCTGCTTCGGTTGTGGTTTTGTGAAGCGGGATGCAAACCGTTTGGGCCTTTAGTCCCGGGTAGAGCCACCAACCGGGACTAAAGAGGGATACCAACGGTTGCCACCACTACGGCAGGCCACGTGTTAGGCCTTTAGACCCGGGTTGAGCCACCAATCGGGACTAAAGAGAGATACCAACGGTTGCCACCACTACGGCAGGCCACGTGTCCCTTTAGTCCCGGTTTGGGACACGAACCGAGACTAAAGGCTCCTTACGGGCCGGGACTAAAGCCTTGAGGGAGGCATTGGTAATTGGGGCGACGTGGCCGGGCCTTTAGTCCCGGCCCAGAGGCAGGCCGGGACTAAAGGGCTTTAGTCCCGGCCAAAGGCCCGTTTTCCACTAGTGGTTGAACTGCATACTGTCTCCAAAACTACATATATAAGATTTTCTCGGATTGTTTTACCATGTTCTTTAAAAAGTTTACGGACCAAACAAGTTTTACAAAGTCTCTTATGTGCCATTTTTTCATCGAAACTGTAAATACCTTATTTTTTTACGCGTTTGATCAGGGTCTGCTCTAAGCCTTTTACTCAATTAATTTATTGGGATCGGTGAGAGTTGGCCTGTGAGGAGCCCATATTGAATACCCATGCTTTGGCACGTGACTCTTTGCATCCTTTAAAAAATTCGTTACTCTTTTGTATGTATTCCGATTCCGCTGCATGCAACATCATGGGCACCGAACGAACAGGTTATTATGGCCGGGACCGAATGGGCGCGGGAGCTCTATCCGCAGCTGGCATTTGGACCCCCATCTAGTCTAGAGCACTTAAGTTTGTTTGCACTGTACGTAACCTGCCGAATGTTGCCATACCGGTGAAGGCCACCGCTGAGTAGTATTCCTTCGTTTCTAAATACTTCCTCCGTCTCAACATTCTTGTATAAGGTTTGTCTATAAATAGATGTATCTAAATATTAAAACGTGACTAGATACATTTAAATCTAGACAAATCTAAGATAAAAGTTTTAGAACGGGAGAGTATATCTCTTTTAGGAGATTTTATTAGGTGACTGCATATGAAACAAAATAAGTTAATCTATATTATAAAATATGTTTATATACATTCGTATATAGTTCACTAGTAAAAACTTAAAAATATTTATATTTAAGAATGAAGAGAGTAATATGCATGTCAATTAGACATATTTGATGAAGTGACATAAAATTAGAAGAAATTAATAATTGAATATATGTCATGTATGATAATAAATAAACTGTTGTGTGATACTAGTATATAATACTCCCTCCGTTTTTAAATATAAGTTTTTGTAGAGATTTCACTACAAACTACATACAGAACAAAATGAGTGAATCTAACTATAAAGTATGTCTATATACATTCGTATGTAGTGTATAGTGAAATGTCTAAAAAAACTATATTTAAAAACGGAGGAAGTATTATGCATTATGAATGTAATATCATAGACATATATATACTCTTCTTTAAAACCAGGCTAAATATTATTTTCTCTATACCTAGATAATTGTAGCTGGGAATACCTAATTTAGTTCTTCCCAACTATAATTATTTAGGTACCCATGGAGTAAAACCGGAAGCCTAGAGTAGACCTTGCCGCCGTAGGAGGTCCAGATCGGCTCAGCCTCCGGACGCGTGGGGATGTACGTGTCGTCGGGTCTTGCAACACACTAGCTTCGTGTCGGCGAGGACCGGAGAGGGGAGCGGAGCCAACCAAGATGGCAGTGGGCGATTTAACCTGTTTTCTACTCACAGTATGCACTGCCATCTAGCTGCGTTGAACATGTTTTAGTTAGTAGTGGTTGATTCATTGAAGTTTAATGGCAATTTTTTGTCTTTCCACTAAAAAAAGCTTAGGACTCACAACTAAAAAATGTTAAACAAAAGCATACATTACTTATTATGGTAGATTGGAATGCTTAATTACGAGCTAAATGTAAAAGATTTAGAGCATCTTCAATAACACGTGTATATTTGGATGTTTATATGTCTATATAGACAATAGTCTAAAAAAATTCCCTCGTATACACGTCTAGTTTTGCACTAAAACGTCTATATTATCTCCCCTATATTGTAATATTATTTTGTAACTATCAATTCAACTATTCGAGCAGATAGACGTTCAGGCATTACAGAGATACACATTCAGATATCCAGATAGACATTCATACACATTCAAGCATAAAGAGACATACACATTCAGATACACAGGAGCCATTCGAGCAGAGAAGGAGCAGCAGCCATGCCCTACCCTCCGTGCGCCACGACGTCTCAGGCGGCCTGCCTCCTCCGCGCATCCCCTCACCTGGGCCGGCCCGCGGACCTCCCCCGCCCAGAGCGCGGCATCCGCCCTCCCATCCCTCGAGCAGGAGCGTGGCGCGGCGACATCCACCCTCCCCTCCCCCTCGCCCGGAGCGCGGCGTCGACAGCATCCGCCCTCCCCTCCGCCGAGCTCGAGCGCGGCGGCGGTGGCATCTGCCCTCCCCTTCCCCGAGCCCGGAGCGAGGCGGCGGCGGCATCTGCCCTCCCCTCCCCCTTCCCTAAACGTGGCCGTGTCGAGCGTGTCTCCCTCCCCTCCCCCCGCATCTGGATCCACACCAGCAATAGGGCATACCTCAGCGGTGCCGCGGCACGACGGCGTCACGCGCCTCTTCCTCCTCTCGGCGTGAAGGAGGAACCTGGCATTCTGTTGGGATATGGACGACCGGTTTACATCCTCCAGGGCTGGACATCTTCGAACGCGATTTGGACGATGTGTAAATTTGTACGGCCATATATACAAGCTGTTGGAAGGCCGTTTTTGCTCCTTCGTAGTTTAAATGCGTATAGAAGACGCTTTAGACAAGCTGTTGGAGATGTTCTTAGTGTTCCCAAAATCATAATTAATTTAGAATGATGTAGGTGAACATGAAGATGCTACGGGAAGTTTCTTTTATTTGAGACTTAAGAATGAGTGATAAACATTCAGGATATAAACGGGATAAGTGACAAGATATGCCAACGATGTATAAGTATTTACTGACATCACTTGAAAACCTGGCCATTTTGAAGCAAGATACTCTTCCTGTGTCCCTACTGATTGAGGGATTATTATAGAGACAATATATAGACGTGAATTTTCGGGACTCGGTGTCACGCGAGGTCCAAATCCAGACCAGCCATTCGTGCTTTAAGATCCTTGGATTACATAGCGATTTTTGGATATTGATTGACGGTATTCCATATACACATAAATACTCGACTGGAATACTACGCTTCAGTGGGTCAGGGGAGTTAAATATGTGCGTATATATATCTCAGCTAGTTTTTTTCTTGAAAGATCCACCACTACTGGCTTCAATTGATTTAGATAGGCAGCATGCGGGAAAACTGAGTTCTTGATCAAATGATTAGTGGAAGATTCTGTTGGAGTCTAACCTAGTCCGCACGCGCTCGCCTGCCTGCTCGTCCTCTCTCCTACTCGAGCCGGCGATAAGAAGGAAGAAGAAAAGGGAGTAGACCTAGGATTTCCGGCGCACGAACGCCTCCTGTTTGATTCCCTCGAGCACGAACTCGATACACTGCATCCATTACGACGATGTCCTCCGCGGCTTCATACCCGAGCCAGCGCACTGGGCACGAACCCACGCCTCCACTCGCTCACGGTGATCCGCCCGCCTCGCGCGTCCAGGACGCGCTCTGCCGCGCCGAGTCCACGCATGACGCCCTGGATCCTCCTGAGATCACCGTGCCCGCTCGCCAACAGTCTCCTCCTACATCCCCGCGTACGGTGCGCGCGCACCCAGGCACCCCCGTGCACCACACACGCCTACACACGCACACCTACACCATGTACCCGATGCACCCGACGTGCCCAACGCGCGCCCACACACGAACCCGACGCGCCAGGTGCACCGCCACGGTTTATTTCCTAGCATTCACCCCCGAAACCGTGGCCTAGAGAAGCCTGGGCTCGTCGTCGACGATCTCCCCCAGCAGAGCTCGCTCCGACGCCGCTGCTTTCTCCCGCCTCGGACACTCCCTCTTGAAGTGGCCGCGTTCGTTGCAGTGGTAGCAACGCCCGCGACGATTCCTTCGAGCGCTGGACGGCACGCTCCTGTCGTTGTCGTCGTCCCTCGCACCGCCACGCCCACGCCGCTCCCGCGCACAGCCATTGTTCTGCCGTGAACATCAGCTGGCCATCCTCCCTCCCGCCGCCTGCCTGTCCGCGTCGATGCAAACGTTCGTCGAATGCCTTCAGGCGCCCCAGCGCTTCCTCGAAGGCCATGGTGGAGACGTCGCAGAACTGTTCGATTCCGGCCACCGCCGCGTACAGGCGGTCCGGCACGGAATCGAGCAGCTTCTTCACCAGCACGTCATCCTCGAGCGTTGAACCGAGCCCTGCGAACTGCGCCGTCATGCCACCGAGCTTTCCCGCGAACTGATCCAGCGTCTCGCCCTCCTCCATGCGAGGAGCTCGAATTCTCCCCGGAGAATGCCCAGCCGAGCATCTCGGACTCGATCTGCTCCGACAAATCGAGCCTTCAAGCTGGCCCAGACCTTCGCCGCCATTTTCTTGGACGAGACCTGCAGCAAAAGATCCTCCGCGAGCGCCCCGAGCAGATACGCCCGCGTCGACTTGTCCTTTTTCGACATCACCGCCGGCACCGCGTCCTCCGGCAGCACGACCGCCTCCCACAGCCCAGCCGCGTCGAGGTTTGCCTCGACCTTGATCGCCTAGTTGGTGTAGTTGCCACCGGTGAGCATCGGGACCGGCATCGACAGCGAAGTCCCCGACCCACCGCCGTAGGGGACGAGCGCCATCGCCGGCAAGCTCTACGCGCTCTTCCCGAACCTGGCTCTGATATCAATTGTTGGAGTCTAACCTAGCCCGCAAGCGCTCGCCTGCGTGCTCGCCCTCTCTGCTACTCGAGCCGGCGATCAGAAGGAAGAGGAAAGGGGGGTAGACGGGGTAGACCTAGGGTTTCCGGCGCACGAACGCCTCCTGTTTGATTCTCTCGAGCACGAACTCGATACACCGCATCCATTACAACGATGCCCTCCGCGGCTTTATACCCGAGCCAGCGCACTGGGCACGAACCCACGCCTCCACTCGCTCACGGTGATCCGCCCGCCTAGCGCGCCCAGGACGCGCTCTGCCGCGCCCAGTCCACGCACGACACCCTGGATCCTCCCGCGATCACCGCGCCCGCTCGCCAACGGCCTCCTCCTACATCCCCGCGTACGGTGCGCGTGCACCTGGGCACCCCCGTGGACCACACACGCCTACACACGCACACCTACACCGTGTACCCGATGCAAACGACGTGCCTGGCGCGCGCCCACACACGAGCCCGACGCGCCAGGTGCACCGCCACGGTTTATTTCTTAGCATTCACCCCCAAAACCGTGGCCTAGAGAAGCCTGGGCTCGTCGTCGACGATCTCCCCCAGCAGAGCTCGCTCCGACGCCGTTGCTTTCTCCCGCCTCGGACACTCCCTATTGAAGTGGCCGCGTCGTTGCAGTGGTAGCAACGCCCGCGACGATTCCTTCGAGCGCTCGATGCCACGCTTTTGTCGTCGTCGTCGTCCCTCGCAACGCCACGCCCATGCCGCTCCCACGCACGCCATTGTTCCGCCGAGAACATTAGCTGGCCATCCTCCCTCGCGCCGCCTGCCTGTCCGCGTCGATGCAAACGTTCGTGGAATGCCTTCAGGCGCCCGAGCGCTTCCTCAAAGGCCATGGTGGAGACGTCGCAGAACTTTTCGATTCCGCCACCGCCGCGTACAGGCTGTCCGGCACGGAATCGAACAGCTTCTTCACCAGCACGTCATCCTCGAGCGTTGAACCGAGCCCTGCGAACTGCGCCGTCATGCCATCGAGCTTTCCCGCGAACTGATCCAGCATCTCGCCCTCCTCCATGCGCAGGAGCTCGAATTCTCCCCGGAGAATGCCAAGCCGAGCAGCTCGGACTCGATCTGCTCCGACAAATCGAGCCTTCAAGCTAGCCCAGACCTTCGCCGCCATTTTCTTGGACGAGACCTGCAGCAAAAGATCCTCCGCGAGCGCCCCGAGCAGATACGCCCGCGTCGGCTTGTCCTTTTTCGACATCACCGCCGGCACCGCGTCCTCCGGCAGCACGACCGCCTCCCACAGCCCAGCCGCATCGAGGTTTGCCTCGACCTTGATCGCCCAGTTGGTGTAGTTGCCACCGGTGGGACCGGCATCGACAGCGAAGTCCCCGACCCACCGCCGTAGGGGACGAGCGCCATCGCTGGCGAGCTCTACGCGCTCTTCTCGAACCTGGCTCTGATATCAATTGTTGGAGTCTAACCTAGCCCGCATGCGCTCGCCTGCGTGCTCGCCCTCTCTGCTACCCGAGCCGGCGATCAGAAGGAAGAAGAAAGGGGGTAGACGGGGTAGACCTAGGGTTTCCGGCGCACGAACGCCTCCTGTTTGATTCTCTCGAGCACGAACTCGATACACCGCATCCATTACCACGATGCCCTCCGCGGCTTTATACCCGAGACAGCGCACTGGGCACGAACCCACGCCTCCACTCGCTCACGGTGATCCGCCCGCCTCGTGCGCCCAGGACGCGCTCTGCCGCGCCCAGTCCACGCACGACACCCTGGATCCTCCCGCGATCACCGCGCCCGCTCGCCAACGGCCTCCTCCTACATCCCCGCGTACGGGGCGCGTGCACCCGGGCACCCCCGTGGACCACACACGCCTACACACGCACACCTACACCATGTACCCGATGCACCCGACGTGCCCGGCGCGCGCCCACACACGAGCCGGACGCGCCAGGTGCACCGCCACGGTTTATTTCCTAGCATTCACCCCCAAAACCGTGGCCTAGAGAAGCCTGGGCTCGTCGTCGACGATCTCCCCCAGCAGAGCTCGCTCCGACGCCGCTGCTTTCTCCCGCCTCGGACACTCCCTCTTGAAGTGGCCGCGTTCGTTGCAGTGGTAGCAACGCCCGCGACGATTCCTTCGAGCGCTCGATGCCACGCTCTTGTCGTCGTCGTCGTCCCTCGCAACGCCACGCCCATGCCGCTCCCGCGCACGCCATTGTTCCGCCGAGAACATTAGCTGGCCATCCTCCCTCGCGCCGCCTGCCTGTCCGCGTCGATGCAAACGTTTGTGGAATGCCTTCAGGCGCCCGAGCGCTTCCTCGAAGGCCATCGTGGAGACGTCGCAGAACTATTCGATTCCGCCACCGCCGCGTACAGGCTGTCCGGCACGGAATCGAGCAGCTTCTTCACCAGCACGTCATCCTCGAGCGTTGAACCGAGCCCTGCGAACTGCGCCGTCATGCCACCGAGCTTTCCCGCGAACTGATCCAGCATCTCGCCCTCCTCCATGCGCAGGAGCTCGAATTCTCCCCGGAGAATGCCAAGCCGAGCAGCTCGGACTCGATCTGCTCCGACAAATCGAGCCTTCAAGCTAGCCCAGACCTTCGCCGCCATTTTCTTGGACGAGACCTGCAGCAAAAGATCCTCCGCGAGCGCCCCGAGCAGATACGCCCGCGTCGGCTTGTCCTTTTTCGACATCACCGCCGGCACCGCGTCCTCCGGCAGCACGACCGCCTCCCACAGCCCAGCCGCGTCGAGGTTTGCCTCGACCTTGATCGCCCAGTTGGTGTAGTTGCCACCGGTGAGCATCGGGACCGGCATCGACAGCGAAGTCCCCGAGCCGCCGCCGTAGGGGACGAGTGCCATCGCTCGCGAGCTCTACGCGCTCTTCTCGAACCTGGCTCTGATATCAATTGTTGGAGTCTAACCTAGCCCGCATGCGCTCGCCTGCGTGCTCGCCCTCTCTGCTACCCGAGCCGGCGATCAGAAGGAAGAAGAAAGGGGGTAGACGGGGTAGACCTAGGGTTTCCGGCGAACGAACGCCTCCTGTTTGATTCTCTCGAGCACGAACTCGATACACCGCATCCATTACAACGATGCCCTCCGCGGCTTTATACCCGAGCCAGCGCACTGGGCACGAACCCACGCCTCCACTCGCTCACGGTGATCCGCCCGCCTCGCGCGCCCAGGACGCGCTCTGCCGCGCCCAGTGCACGCACGACACCCTGGATCCTCCCGCGATCACCGCGCCCGCTCGCCAACGGCCTCCTCCTACATCCCCGCGTACGGGGCACGTGCACCCGGGCACCCCCGTGGACCACACACGCCTACACACGCACACCTACACCGTGTACCCGATGCACCCGACGTGCCCGGCGCGCGTCCACACACGAGCCCGACGCGCCAGGTGCACCGCCACGGTTTATTTCCTAGCATTCACCCCCAAAACCGTGGCCTAGAGACGCCTGGGCTCGTCGTCGACGATCTCCCCCAGCAGAGCTCGCTCCGACGCCGCTGCTTTCTCCCGCCTCGGACACTCCCTCTTGAAGTGGCCGCGTTCGTTGCAGTGGTAGCAACGCCCGCGACGATTCCTTCGAGCGCTCGATGCCACGCTCTTGTCGTTGTCGTCGTCCCTCGCAACGCCACGCCCATGCCGCTCCCGCGCACGCCATTGTTCCGCCGAGAACATTAGCTGGCCATCCTCCCTCGCGCCGCCTGCCTGTCCGCGTCGATGCAAACGTTCGTGGAATGCCTTCAGGCGCCCGAGCGCTTCCTCGAAGGCCATGGTGGAGACGTCGCAGAACTATTCGATTCCGCCACCGCCGCGTACAGGCTGTCCGGCACGGAAT
The DNA here is from genome assembly GCF_904849725.1 of Hordeum vulgare subsp. vulgare. Lineage (NCBI taxonomy): Eukaryota > Viridiplantae > Streptophyta > Magnoliopsida > Poales > Poaceae > Hordeum > Hordeum vulgare. Next base: position 240,597,032 of record NC_058524.1, on the reverse strand, counting down.
CGAGCAGCTTCTTCACCAGCACGTCATCCTCGAGCGTTGAACCGAGCCATGCGAACTGCGCCGTCATGCCACCGAGCTTTCCCGCGAACTGATCCAGCATCTCGCCCTCCTCCATGCGCAGGAGCTCGAATTCTCCCCGGAGAATGCCAAGCCAAGCAGCTCGGACTCGATCTGCTCCGACAAATCGAGCCTTCAATCTAGCCCAGACCTTCGCCGCCATTTTCTTGGACGAGACCTGCAGCAAAAGATCCTCCGCGAGCGCCCCGAGCAGATACGCCCGCGTCGGCTTGTCCTTTTTCGACATCACCGCCGGCACCGCGTCCTCCGGCAGCACGACCGCCTCCCACAGCCCAGCCGCGTCGAGGTTTGCCTCGACCTTGATCGCCCAGTTGGTGTAGTTGCCACCGGTGAGCATCGGGACCGGCATCGACAGCGAAGTCCCCGACCCGCCGCCGTAGGGGACGAGCGCCATCGCTCGCGAGCTCTACGCGCTCTTCTCGAACCTGGCTCTGATATCAATTGTTGGAGTCTAACCTAGCCCGCATGCGCTCGCCTGCGTGCTCGCCCTCTCTGCTACCCGAGCCGGCGATCAGAAGGAAGAAGAAAGGGGGTAGACGGGGTAGACCTAGGGTTTCCGGCGCACGAACGCCTCCTGTTTGATTCTCTCGAGCACGAACTCGATACACCGCATCCATTACAACGATGCCCTCCGCGGCTTTATACCCGAGCCAGCGCACTGGGCACGAACCCACGCCTCCACTCGCTCACGGTGATCCGCCCGCCTCGCGCGCCCAGGACGCGCTCTGCCGCGCCCAGTCCACGCACGACACCCTGGATCCTCCCGCGATCACCGCGCCCGCTCGCCAACGGCCTCCTCCTACATCCCAGCGTACGTGGCGCGTGCACCCGGGCACCCCCGTGGACCACACACGCCTACACACGCACACCTACACCATGTACCCGATGCACCCGACGTGCCCGGCGCGCGCCCACACACGAGCCCGACGCGCCAGGTGCACCGCCACGGTTTATTGCCTAGCATTCACCCCCAAAACCGTGGCCTAGAGAAGCCTGGGCTCGTCGTCGACGATCTCCCCCAGCAGAGCTCGCTCCGACGCCGCTGCTTTCTCCCGCCTCGGACACTCCCTCTTGAAGTGGCCGCGTTCGTTGCAGTGGTAGCAACGCCCGCGACGATTCCTTCGAGCGCTGGACGGCACGCTCCTGTCGTTGTCGTCGTCCCTCGCACCGCCACGCCCACGCCGCTCCCGCGCACGCCATTGTTCTGCCGTGAACATCAGCTGGCCATCCTCCCTCCCGCCGCCTGCCTGTCCGCGTCGATGCAAACGTTCGTCGAATGCCTTCAGGCGCCCCAGCGCTTCCTCGAAGGCCATGGTGGAGACGTCGCAGAACTGTTCGATTCCGGCCACCGCCGCGTACAGGCGGTCCGGCACGGAATCGAGCAGCTTCTTCACCAGCACGTCATCCTCGAGCGTTGAACCGAGCCCTGCGAACTGCGCCATCATGCCACCGAGCTTTCCCGCGAACTGATCCAGCGTCTCGCCCTCCTCCATGCGAGGAGCTCGAATTCTCCCCGGAGAATGCCCAGCCGAGCATCTCGGACTCGATCTGCTCCGACAAATCGAGCCTTCAAGCTGGCCCAGACCTTCGCCGCCATTTTCTTGGACGAGACCTGCAGCAAAAGATCCTCCGCGAGCGCCCCGAGCAGATACGCCCGCGTCGGCTTGTCCTTTTTCGACATCACCGCCGGCACCGCGTCCTCCGGCAGCACGACCGCCTCCCACAGCCCAGCCGCGTCGAGGTTTGCCTTGACCTTGATCGCCTAGTTGGTGTAGTTGCCACCGGTGAGCATCGGGACCGGCATCGACAGCGAAGTCCCCGACCCACCGCCGTAGGGGACGAGCGCCATCGCTCGCGAGCTCTACGCGCTCTTCTCGAACCTGGCTTTGATATCAATTGTTGGAGTCTAACCTAGCCCGCATGCGCTCGCCTGCGTGCTCGCCCTCTCTGCTACCCGAGCCGGCGATCAGAAGGAAGAAGAAAGGGGGTAGACGGGGTAGACCTAGGGTTTCCGGCGCACGAACGCCTCCTGTTTGATTCTCTCGAGCACGAACTCGATACACCGCATCCATTACAACGATGCCCTCCGCGGCTTTATACCCGAGCCAGCGCACTGGGCACGAACCCACGCCTCCACTCGCTCACGGTGATCCGCCCGCCTCGCGCGCCCAGGACGCGCTCTGCCGCGCCCAGTCCACGCACGACACCCTGGATCCTCCCGCGATCACCGCGCCCGCTCGCCAACGGCCTCCTCCTACATCCCCGCGTATGGGGCGCGTGCACCCGGGCACCCCCGTGGACCACACACGCCTACACACGCACACCTACACCGTGTACCCGATGCACCCGACGTGCCCGGCGCGCGCCCACACACGAGCCGGACGCGCCAGGTGCACCGCCACGGTTTATTTCCTAGCATTCACACCCAAAACCGTGGCCTAGAGAAGCCTGGGCTCGTCGTCGACGATCTCCCCCAGCAGAGCTCGCTCCGACGCCGCTGCTTTCTCCCGCCTCGGACACTCCCTCTTGAAGTGGCCGCGTTCGTTGCAGTGGTAGCAACGCCCGCGACGATTCCTTCGAGCGCTCGATGCCACGCTCTTGTCGTCGTCGTCGTCCCTCGCAACGCCACGCCCATGCCGCTCCCGCGCACGCCATTGTTCCGCCGAGAACATTAGCTGGCCATCCTCCCTCGCGCCGCCTGCCTGTCCGCGTCGATGCAAACGTTCGTGGAATGCCTTCAGGCGCCCGAGCGCTTCCTCGAAGGCCATGGTGGAGACGTCGCAGAACTGTTCGATTCCGGCCACCGCCGCGTACAGGCTGTCCGGCACGGAATCGAGCAGCTTCTTCACCAGCACGTCATCCTCGAGCGTTGAACCGAGCCCTGCGAACTGCGCCGTCATGCCACCGAGCTTTCCCGCGAACTGATCCAGCATCTCGCCCTCCTCCATGCGCAGGAGCTCGAATTCTCCCCGGAGAATGCCAAGCCGAGCAGCTCGGACTCGATCTGCTCCGACAAATCGAGCCTTCAAGCTAGCCCAGACCTTCGCCGCCATTTTCTTGGACGAGACCTGCAGCAAAAGATCCTCCGCGAGCGCCCCGAACAGATACGCCCGCGTCGGCTTGTCCTTTTTCGACATCACCGTCGGCACCGCTTCCTCCGGCAGCACGACCGCCTCCCACAGCCCAGCCGCGTCGAGGTTTGCCTCGACCTTGATCGCCCAGTTGGTGTAGTTGCCACCGGTGAGCATCGGGACCGGCATCGACAGCGAAGTCCCCGAGCCGCCGCCGTAGGGGACGAGTGCCATCGCTCGCGAGCTCTACGCGCTCTTCTCGAACCTGGCTCTGATATAAATTGTTGGAGTCTAACCTAGCCCGCATGCGCTCGCCTGCGTGCTCGCCCTCTCTGCTACCCGAGCCGGCGATCAGAAGGAAGAAGAAAGGGGGTAGACGGGGTAGACCTAGGGTTTCCGGCGCACGAACGCCTCCTGTTTGATTCTCTCGAGCACGAACTCGATACACCGCATCCATTACAACGATGCCCTCCGCGGCTTTATACCCGAGCCAGCGCACTGGGCACGAACCCACGCCTCCACTCGCTCACGGTGATCCGCCCGCCTCGCGCGCCCAGGACGCGCTCTGCCGCGCCCAGTGCACGCACGACACCCTGGATCCTCCCGCGATCACCGCGCCCGCTCGCCAACGGCCTCCTCCTACATCCCCGCGTATGGGGCGCGTGCACCCGGGCACCCCCGTGGACCACACACGCCTACACACGCACACCTACACCGTGTACCCGATGCACCCGACGTGCCCGACGCGCGCCCACACACGAGCCCGACGCGCCAGGTGCACCGCCACGGTTTATTTCCTAGCATTCACCCCCAAAACCGTGGCCTAGAGAAGCCTGGGCTCGTCGTCGACGATCTCCCCCAGCAGAGCTCGCTCCGACGCCGCTGCTTTCTCCCGCCTCGGACACTCCCTCTTGAAGTGGCCGCGTTCGTTGCAGTGGTAGCAACGCCCGCGACGATTCCTTCGAGCGCTGGACGGCACGCTCCTGTCGTTGTCGTCGTCCCTCGCACCGCCACGCCCACGCCGCTCCCGCGCACGCCATTGTTCTGCCGTGAACATCAGCTGGCCATCCTCCCTCCCGCCGCCTGCCTGTCCGCGTCGATGCAAACGTTCGTCGAATGCCTTCAGGCGCCCCAGCGCTTCCTCGAAGGCCATGGTGGAGACGTCGCAGAACTGTTCGATTCCGGCCACCGCCGCGTACAGGCGGTCCGGCACGGAATCGAGCAGCTTCTTCACCAGCACGTCATCCTCGAGCGTTGAACCGAGCCCTGCGAACTGCGCCATCATGCCACCGAGCTTTCCCGCGAACTGATCCAGCGTCTCGCCCTCCTCCATGCGAGGAGCTCGAATTCTCCCCGGAGAATGCCCAGCCGAGCATCTCGGACTCGATCTGCTCCGACAAATCGAGCCTTCAAGCTGGCCCAGACCTTCGCCGCCATTTTCTTGGACGAGACCTGCAGCAAAAGATCCTCCGCGAGCGCCCCGAGCAGATACGCCCGCGTCGGCTTGTCCTTTTTCGACATCACCGCCGGCACCGCGTCCTCCGGCAGCACGACCGCCTCCCACAGCCCAGCCGCGTCGAGGTTTGCCTTGACCTTGATCGCCTAGTTGGTGTAGTTGCCACCGGTGAGCATCGGGACCGGCATCGACAGCGAAGTCCCCGACCCACCGCCGTAGGGGACGAGCGCCATCGCTCGCGAGCTCTACGCGCTCTTCTCGAACCTGGCTTTGATATCAATTGTTGGAGTCTAACCTAGCCCGCATGCGCTCGCCTGCGTGCTCGCCCTCTCTGCTACCCGAGCCGGCGATCAGAAGGAAGAAGAAAGGGGGTAGACGGGGTAGACCTAGGGTTTCCGGCGCACGAACGCCTCCTGTTTGATTCTCTCGAGCACGAACTCGATACACCGCATCCATTACAACGATGCCCTCCGCGGCTTTATACCCGAGCCAGCGCACTGGGCACGAACCCACGCCTCCACTCGCTCACGGTGATCCGCCCGCCTCGCGCGCCCAGGACGCGCTCTGCCGCGCCCAGTCCACGCACGACACCCTGGATCCTCCCGCGATCACCGCGCCCGCTCGCCAACGGCCTCCTCCTACATCCCCGCGTATGGGGCGCGTGCACCCGGGCACCCCCGTGGACCACACACGCCTACACACGCACACCTACACCGTGTACCCGATGCACCCGACGTGCCCGGCGCGCGCCCACACACGAGCCGGACGCGCCAGGTGCACCGCCACGGTTTATTTCCTAGCATTCACACCCAAAACCGTGGCCTAGAGAAGCCTGGGCTCGTCGTCGACGATCTCCCCCAGCAGAGCTCGCTCCGACGCCGCTGCTTTCTCCCGCCTCGGACACTCCCTCTTGAAGTGGCCGCGTTCGTTGCAGTGGTAGCAACGCCCGCGACGATTCCTTCGAGCGCTCGATGCCACGCTCTTGTCGTCGTCGTCGTCCCTCGCAACGCCACGCCCATGCCGCTCCCGCGCACGCCATTGTTCCGCCGAGAACATTAGCTGGCCATCCTCCCTCGCGCCGCCTGCCTGTCCGCGTCGATGCAAACGTTCGTGGAATGCCTTCAGGCGCCCGAGCGCTTCCTCGAAGGCCATGGTGGAGACGTCGCAGAACTGTTCGATTCCGGCCACCGCCGCGTACAGGCTGTCCGGCACGGAATCGAGCAGCTTCTTCACCAGCACGTCATCCTCGAGCGTTGAACCGAGCCCTGCGAACTGCGCCGTCATGCCACCGAGCTTTCCCGCGAACTGATCCAGCATCTCGCCCTCCTCCATGCGCAGGAGCTCGAATTCTCCCCGGAGAATGCCAAGCCGAGCAGCTCGGACTCGATCTGCTCCGACAAATCGAGCCTTCAAGCTAGCCCAGACCTTCGCCGCCATTTTCTTGGACGAGACCTGCAGCAAAAGATCCTCCGCGAGCGCCCCGAACAGATACGCCCGCGTCGGCTTGTCCTTTTTCGACATCACCGTCGGCACCGCTTCCTCCGGCAGCACGACCGCCTCCCACAGCCCAGCCGCGTCGAGGTTTGCCTCGACCTTGATCGCCCAGTTGGAGTAGTTGCCACCGGTGAGCATCGGGACCGGCATCGACAGCGAAGTCCCCGAGCCGCCGCCGTAGGGGACGAGTGCCATCGCTCGCGAGCTCTACGCGCTCTTCTCGAACCTGGCTCTGATATAAATTGTTGGAGTCTAACCTAGCCCGCATGCGCTCGCCTGCGTGCTCGCCCTCTCTGCTACCCGAGCCGGCGATCAGAAGGAAGAAGAAAGGGGGTAGACGGGGTAGACCTAGGGTTTCCGGCGCACGAACGCCTCCTGTTTGATTCTCTCGAGCACGAACTCGATACACCGCATCCATTACAACGATGCCCTCCGCGGCTTTATACCCGAGCCAGCGCACTGGGCACGAACCCACGCCTCCACTCGCTCACGGTGATCCGCCCGCCTCGCGCGCCCAGGACGCGCTCTGCCGCGCCCAGTGCACGCACGACACCCTGGATCCTCCCGCGATCACCGCGCCCGCTCGCCAACGGCCTCCTCCTACATCCCCGCGTATGGGGCGCGTGCACCCGGGCACCCCCGTGGACCACACACGCCTACACACGCACACCTACACCGTGTACCCGATGCACCCGACGTGCCCGACGCGCGCCCACACACGAGCCCGACGCGCCAGGTGCACCGCCACGGTTTATTTCCTAGCATTCACCCCCAAAACCGTGGCCTAGAGAAGCCTGGGCTCGTCGTCGACGATCTCCCCCAGCAGAGCTCGCTCCGACGCCGCTGCTTTCTCCCGCCTCGGACACTCCCTCTTGAAGTGGCCGCGTTCGTTGCAGTGGTAGCAACGCCCGCGACGATTCCTTCGAGCGTTGGACGGCACGCTCCTGTCGTTGTCGTCGTCCCTCGCACCGCCACGCCCACGCCGCTCCCGCGCACTCCATTGTTCCGCCGTGAACATCAGCTGGCCATCCTCCCTCCCGCCGCCTGCCTGTCCGCGTCGATGCAAATGTTCGTCGAATGCCTTCAGGCGCCCCAGCGCTTCCTCGAAGGCCATGGTGGAGACGTCGCAGAACTGTTCGATTCCGGCCACCGCCGCGTACAGGCGGTCCGGCACGGAATCGAGCAGCTTCTTCACCAGCACGTCATCCTCGAGCGTTGAACCGAGCCCTGCGAACTGCGCCGTCATGCCACCGAGCTTTCCCGCGAACTGATCCAGCGTCTCGCCCTCCTCCATGCGAGGAGCTCGAATTCTCCCCGGAGAATGCCCAGCCGAGCATCTCGGACTCGATCTGCTCCGACAAATCGAGCCTTCAAGCTGGCCCAGACCTTCGCTGCCATTTTCTTGGACGAGACCTGCAGCAAAAGATCCTCCGCGAGCACCCGAGCATATACGCCCGCGTCGGCTTGTCCTTTTTCGCGAGCACCGCCGCCACCGCGTCCTCCGGCAGCACGACCGCCTCCCACAGCCCAGCCGCGTCGAGGTTTGCCTCGACCTTGATCGCCCAGTTGGTGTAGTTGCCACCGGTGAGCATCGGGACCGGCATCGACAGCGAAGTCCCCGACCCACCGCCGTAGGGGACGAGCGCCATCGCCGGCGAGCTCTATGCGCTCTTCCCGAACCTGGCTCTGATATAAATTGTTGGAGTCTAACCTAGCCCGCACACGCTCGCCTGCGTGCTCGCCCTCTCTGCTACTCGAGCCGGCGATCAGAAGGAAGAAGAAAGGGGGTAGACGGGGTAGACCTAGGGTTTCCGGCGCACGAACGCCTCCTGTTAGATTCCCTCGACCACGAACTCGATACACCGCAGCCATTACAACCATGCCCTCCGCGGCTTTATACCCGAGCCAGCGCACTGGGCACGAACCCACGCCTCCACTCGCTCACGGTGATCCTCCCGCCTCGCGTGCCCAGGATGCGCTCTGCCGTGCCCAGTCCACGCACGACACCCAGGATCCTCCCGCGATCACCGCGCCCGCTCGCCAACGGCCTCCTCCTACATCCCCGCGTACGGTGCGCGTGCACCCGGGCACCCCCGTGGACCACACACGCCTACACACGCAAACCTACACCGTGTACCCGATGCACCCGACATGCCCGGCGCGCGCCCACACACGAGCCCGACGCGCCAGGTGCACCGCCACGGTTTATTTCCTAACAGATTCAAGTTGACTTGAACCAAGAAGAATAAATATAAAAATGACGACAGGTAACCGATGTTGGTTTTGAACCATCAAAAACCCTTTCACGTATGAACCAACTAGCTAGCAAGCTATCTAGCAGGTGGATGGATATTCCTGGGACGTGCCTAGCCTTGTTGGCTCGGCTTGCACTATCGCCAACAGGATCGATACGATCTCAACGGAATAACTCGGCGGAAGTCAGGTAAAGCTTGCGAACGTTGACGGTATAAATTGATCGGGAGACTTTGCTTTGATCTTCTTGCTCTGGTGTTACAAGGGCTGGGGTAGGCGCATATATATATGCTAAGCATAGGCTACTTCTAATACTATTACTAATCCTACTCGGTTTGCAATGCTAAGCATTGGCCGTGCTTGCCGCTATGTATTCTGCCTCGCATGAAGACAGTGCCATCACCTTTTGCTTCTGAGAATTCCAGCTAATCGGATTCGGGCCAAGGTAGAAAACCATGCCCGCTGTGCTCTTTCGGTCATCCACATCACCTGCCATGTCGCTATCTGAATATCCACGAAGGACCAATCTTCCTTTCCCTTTCTCTACGTGCAGCCAAGATTAATTGTGCCTTTCACATAGCGTAGGATTTGATTGACCGCGCTCATGTGTTCGGTTGTCGGATTCTCAATGAAACGACTCACGATCCCGACTGAATAAGCCAAGTCAGATCGGGTATGCACCAAGTATCTTAGGCTGCCCACAACGCGTTGATACATTGTGGTGTCCACCGGCGGATTTGAGCTACGCTTGCTCAACTTGTGACGTTGGTCCATTGGAACTTGTGTCTCGTTGCAATCTAACATGCCACACTTTTCCAATAACTTGACCGCGTAGGCCGATTGACATAGGGAAATCTCTCCAGGGCTTTGCTTCACTTCGATGCCCAAGTAATAGCTGAGTAATCCCAGATCACTCATGTTAAACTTGTTCTTCATTTTCACCTTGAAACGTTCAATTTTTTGTACGCTATCTCCGATGATAATCAGATCGTCAACATAAACTCCAACTAGCAGGTTTGAGCCTTTGGGGTTCTTTGTATAGACTGCGTGCTCGAGGGGGACATCTCTTGAACCCGAGCGAGACCAGACTTCGGTCTAACTTTGAGTCCCAAGCTCTTGGCGCTTGCTTCAACCCGTAAAGTGTCTTCTTGAGCTTGTAAATTTTCCCTTCTTCGCTTTTCTTCTCGTAGCCGAGGGGTTGTTCCACGTACACTTCTTCTGTGAGATCGCCGTTGAGGAAAGCAGATTTAATATCCATATGATGAACCTTCCAATCCTCTTATGCTGCCAAAGCTAGGAACACTCTCACCGTCTCGAGTCAAGCAACCGGTGCAAACACCTCATCATAGTCAACTCCTTGACGTTGTACGTAGCCCTTTGCAACGAGTCTTGCCTTGTACTTCACAATGGCACCCTCCGTGTCCTTCTTTAACTTGCAAACCCACTTCAAACCTATCGTCTTTTGGTAGGGAGGTCGGGTAACCAAAGTCCACGTGCCATTGCTCTCAATCGCCTTCATCTCCTCATCCATGGCGTGCGTCCTTCTAGGACTTTTTCTCACCTCTACGAAGTTCGCCGGCTCCTCAACTCCGAACAGACATAGTCCGGAGTACTCGAGCGTATCTGGCTTTGTGTACTTGTAGACTTTCTTGAGGGTCTTGTAGCGACGAGGCCCTGAGGAGTCCGTTGTGGCTTGCGAAGGAGGCGACATAAATCATGTCGGTGTTGATGCACTTGAGGAAGACGGTTGACTCCCGGGCATCTCATCGACATCCGTGTCATCGGGGTAGTCGTCGTGACCATGACCATCATCTTGATTGTCTTCGTCACTATGCGCCTTGTTGTCGATGTTGTCGTCGACATCTCCGCCCGTGCCATTCGCGTCATTATTGCTATCTCCTTGCGACCTATGTGCGTCGTCATCGGTGTTGGCACCATGATGATCACTACCATTGTGGTCACCTTGGTTGGGCGTCTTGCCAACCACCTGGACATCCTCCCTTGCATCATCATCAGTTGGAAATTCAACCGTGAATATGTTACCGTTTGGATCATCGTCGGCTGCGGTGCTCCAGTTCCACGCTTGGTTTTCTTCAAACACGATGTCGCGTAAAATTAGTAGATGCTTGGTTTGTGGATCGTAGAAGCGGTATGCCTTGGTGCCGGAACTCCTTTCGTATCCGATGAACACCATCTTGGTGCTATGATCGGCAAGATTTGAGAGATGCGGCTCCGCGGTCTTCACATGTGCCACACACCCAAACGTCCATAGATGAGACACATTTGGCTTACGTCCGTAAATTGCTTCATACGGAGTCTTGCCGATCACTGCCTTCGTTGGAGCCCGGTTGAGAAGATAGACCGTCGTCGAGACAACTTCTCCCCAAAAAGTCCCCGGTAGGTTCTTGCTCTTGAGTAAATTCCTTGCCATGTCAACGACGGTTCGATTGCGCCTTTCAACGACCTCGTTCTGCTGCGGCGTGTAAGGTGCCGTGAGGAACCTTTTTATGCCAATCTTTTCACAATAGTCGTTGAATTCGTTCGACGTAAACTCTCCGCCACGATCTGTCCGTAGAGCGCGAACCTTCAACTTGTGTTCCATCTCCATTGCATCATTCAGCTTTTTGAACGCTTCAAACGCCTCATCTTTAGATCGTAGGAGAACGACCCACATATATCTCTAGTGGTCGTCTACCACGAGAAAGAAATACTTCTTTCCCGCGTGAGTTGCCGGGGTGATAGGGCCACATAGATCACCATGGAGCAGCTCGAGTGCATCACTTGCACGATAGGTAGACTGAGTAGGGAACGGCCTGCGACGCTGTTTTCCGACCAAGCACCCATCACATACTCGATCAACATGGTCGATAACTGGCATCCCGGATACCATCTCCATCTTTGACATCTTCTTCAAGGCGTAGAAGTTAACGTGTCCAAATCTAGCATGCTATAACCACGAATCATCATCACTCTTGGCGAGCCAACACTCCGGTTGAGATTGATCAAGGTTGAGGATATAGAGCCTATTCCATGTGTGATTAACACGAGCTAGCACGTTCCGGAGGTTGTCAAAGATCGTCATCACTCCGTTCTCGATATTCACCTTGCATCCATTCTCGTCAAGCTTCCCAATAGAGATGATGTTGTTGCGCAGCCGTGGGATGTAGTACACTCCAGTGAGTATGCGATGTTCGCCTTTGAGACCCTCGAAGAGGACAAATCCTTGCCCGCAAATCTCCAGAGCTGAACCATCACCGAACTTGACCGAGCCTTCAACATCGTATTCCAGCTCGATGAATTTCTCCTTGCACCCCGTCATGTGGTTACTGGCACCCGTGTCAAGATACCGCGACACGTTCTGATCACCAGATAACTTCGGTGTCACTTTCTTCTCATGAAGTAGCACCTTCCGACTTGGTTTCACAACCACCGTTTCAGCAAGATCACAAACTTCGGCCATCAGAAGACCTGGACCTTCGCCTTCCTGCTTTGCCAAATTTGCCTTGATCTCCCGCTTATTAGGCTTCGGACAATCCTTCGCAAAGCGACCCATCTTATTGCAGTGATAGCACTTGACCTTGGACAAGTCCAAGTTCCGTGGCTTCTGCTCTTTAGATTGGCCGCCTTACCATGACCTTGTGGTTTGCCTTTTCCTTTGCCTTTTCCGGTTTGTCCATCGCCCTTCGTGTTGCTTGAGCCTTCGCCCCCATCACGCCTTCTTTTGCTACTTGGGGACTCCCAATCTGCGCACGAGTACATGAGTTGGTCACTACCTCCTCCTTTGCCTTTTCGACAGCCACAAGCAATCTCTTCCCATGTCCGCAAGTGTCCAATCGCTTCCGTTATGGTCATGTCGTCGATGTCGTAAAGATGCTCGAGCGTGCCGATGATGTATGTGAATTTATTAGTCACCGAACTGAAAAATTTCTCCACAATCTCGGTCTCATCGAGCTTTGCACCAAGCGCGCGGATCTCGCCCACCAAAGTAGTAAGACGCATGGCACAATCGTTCACCGATTCAGTTTACTCCGTCTGCAACTTGTGAAATTGGCGCTTCAGCACTTCTGCCCGAGCCTTGGTGACGCGATCTTCTCCAATCCTCATCTCCTTGAGTGCGTTCCACGCCTCTCTTGCCGTCTCAAACTCCGCCAATGTCCTCAGCACGGAATCCGGCACTTACTGGGCTATGGCGCCCATGGCACCTTCGTCGCACTCCTCGTCGACGTCGTCCTCCGTGATGGCCTTCCACACTCAAAGGGATCGGAGAATAATCTTCATCTTCACCGCCCACACGCCGTAGTTGGCGTCTGTGAGCATCGGGTACTGGATGGGGATGTTGCGATGCGCCTGGATGTTGGCGTCGCTCGTTCCTCCACCACTCGTTGCTGACTTGCCTCCCTTCTTCACCTTGTCGCCGTTCTTGTTCGCCTTGGGACCGCCTTTGCCGGACTTGACCGACTCAGCGTCGTTGTCCATCATCGTAGATCGTAGATTGTCGAGGCTCTAGATACCAATTGTTGGTCCCTCAAAAACCCTTCCACGTATGCAACTATCGCCAACAGGATCGATATTCCTGGGACGTGCCTAGCCTTGCTGGCTCGGCTTGCACTATCGCCAATAGGATCGATACGATCTCAACGGAATAACTTGGCGGAAGTTAGGTAAAGCTAGCGAACATTGACGGTATAAACTTATCGGGAGACTTTGCTTTGATCGTTCTTGATCTGGTATTACAAGGGCTGGGGTCGGCGCATATATATATGCTAAGCATAGGCTACTGCTAATCCTACTCCGTTTGCAATACTACTACTAATCTTACTCGGTTTGCAATACTAACCAAACTAGGACACACGTGTACGTTTAGACTACAACTAGGTTAGTTACTACAACTGAGGCAATTATCTTGCATCAAAATCCCCTAATGGGGTCTCTATGGCTTTTGCTTCTGCCAAGCGCCATTGTCCCAAGCTTCGTCGAACCGCTTGCGTTATGTGTGATGCCTTTGCTTGCTTTCGCCTAGAAGTGCAACTCTTGTGCTCACACCAGATTTTTCCATGCGATCATCATGATCATGGTCTTGACCCCTTTTCTTTATCATTCGGTTGTTCTTGATAGAATGCCTCTGATAGTGTTTGCGATGGAACTTTGCTCGTGCGCTGACAGCGCCAACGACCGGCATCCCTTCCATTCAGCCGCTGCGCTCCATACCTCCGTGGCTAAGCAACAGTTCCAACAATGATGTGTTGATGATTCCAGGTTTCACACGCACAGATAGAAATATGGATTTTTCGATCCTTGGCGCTGCAACCGGTCGTTGCACCACAGTCTGTCGAGGTGAAGCAGCCATGTAAACATCTTGATCCTTCCTGAAGCCCATGCCTTCTAGATAGCTAGTGCTCTTCATGTCCGACTTGAATAGCAACCCGTTGCATTTGTTTTCCAGAGAATCGAGTCGGCTCTTGTTTCTTGTTGCTACCATCCCTGCAACCTGACCTGTGTGGCTAGAGAGACCACATCGACCCTGATCTGCTCCCAGCCGCCATGCTGGAGATCACTCATACATTTGTCCTCTTGAAGTGCCTCCACTACTGTCATGTTCTTTATCCTCGAATGCTTATACAAACCCGGAAAGGAGTAGTAGAGGAGCCCGTTGCCCATCTAGTTGCAGGTCCAAAACCGTGCAATCCTTCCGTCTCCAACTGTGACTATTGTTGCAGCAGCAAAGAGACCTCGATCACCTTGATGACACGGAGTAGGAAACCCGGTCCATGGGCGGTCCGGCTGTGTCCAAGCCAACCACAGCTATCGCAGCTATAGTGCTCTGCTAAATGAGTTGAGGTCTTGTACCCCAAGGCCCTCCTTTGCAATTGGTGTGTAGGTAGTGTTGGAAATATGCCCTATAGGCAATAATAAATTGGTTATGATTATATTTCCTGGTTCATGATAATTGTATATTATTCATGCTATAATTGTATTAACCGAAAACTGTAATACATGTGTGAATATATAGATCACAATGTGTCCCTAGTGAGCATCTAGTTGGCTAGCTCGTTGACCAATAGATGATCATGGTTTCCTGATCATGGACATTGGATGTCATTGATAACGGGATCACATCATTAGGAGAATGATGTGATGGACAAGACCCAATCCTAAGCATAGCACTAGATCTTATTGTTCGTCTGCTAAAGCTTTTCTAATGTCAAGTATCATTTCCTTAGACCATGAGATTGTGCAACTCCCGGATACAGTAGGAGTGCTCTGGGTGTATCAAATGTCACAACGTAACTGGGTGATTATAAAGGTGCACTACAGCTATCTCCGGAAGTGGTTGTTGGGTTGTACGAATCGAGACTGGGATTTGTCACTCCATATGATGGAGAGGTATCTCTGGGCCCACTCGGTAATCCATCATCATATTGAGCTCAGTGTGACTAAGGAGTTAGCCATAAGATGATGTGTTACAGAATGAGTAAAGAGACTTGCCAGTAACGAGATTGAACAAGGTATAGAGATACTAAAGATCGAATCTCGGGCAAGTATCATACCTATAGACAAAGGGAATTGCATACGAGATTGATTGAATCCTTGACATCATGGTTCATCCGATGAGATCATCTTCGAACATGTGGGAACCAACTTGGATATGCAGACCCCGCTGTTGGTTATTGGCCGGAGCGATGTCTCGGTCATGTCTTCATGTCTCCCGAACCCGTAGGGTCTACACACTTAAGGTTCGATGACAATAGGGTTATAGGGAAATAGTGTATGTGGTTACCAAAGGTTGTTCGGAGTCCCAGATGAGATCCCGGACGTCATGAGGAGCTCTAGAATGGTCCATAGGTAAAGATGTTGGAATTATGCCCTAGAGGCAATAATAAATGTATAGTTATTATTATAATTCCTGTATCAAGATAGTAGTTTATTATCCATGCTATAATTGTATTGAATGAAGACTCGTTTACATGTGTGGATACATAGACAAAACACCGTCCCTAGCATGCCTCTAGTTGGCTAGCCAGTTGATCGATGATAGTCAGTGCCTTCTGATTATGAACAAGGTGTTGTTGCTTGATAACTCGATCACGTCATTAGGAGAATCACGTGATGGACTAGACCCAAACTAATAGACGTAGCATGTTGATCGTGTCATTTTGTTGCTACTGTTTTCTGCGTGTCAAGTATTTATTCCTATGACCATGAGATCATAAAACTCACTGACACCAGAGGAATGCTTTGTGTGTATCAAACGTCGCAACGTAACTGGGTGACTATAAAGATGCTCTACAGGTATCTCCGAAGGTGTTAGTTGATTTAGTATGGATCAAGACTGGGATTTGTCACTCCGTGTGACGGAGAGGTATCTCGGGGCCCACTTGGTAATACAACATCACACACAAGCCTTGCAAGCAATGTAACTTAGTGTAAGTTGCGGGATCTTGTATTACGGAACGAGTAAAGAGACTTGCCGGTAAACGAGATTGAAATAGGTATGCGGATACTGACGATCGAATCTCGGGCAAGTAACATACCGAAGGACAAAGGGAATGACATACGGGATTATACGAATCCTTGACACTGAGGTTCAAACGATAAGATCTTCGTAGAATATGTAGGATCCAATAAGGGCATCCAGGTCCCGCTATTGGATATTGACCGAGGAGTCTCTCGGGTCATGTCTACATAGTTCTCGAACCCGCAGGGTCTGCACACTTAAGGTTCGACGTTGTTTTATGCGTATTTGAGTTATATGGTTGGTTACCGAATGTTGTTCGGTGTCCCGGATGAGATCACGGACGTCACGAGGGTTTCCGGAATGGTCCGGAAACGAAGATTGATATATAGGATGACCTCATTTGATTACCGGAAGGTTTTCGGAGTTACCGGGAATGTACCGGGAATGACGAATGGGTTCCGGGAGTTCACCGGGGGGGGGGGGGGGCAACCCACCCCGGGGAAGCCCATAGGCTTTGGGGAGACACACCAGCCCTTGGTGGGCTGGTGGGACAGCCCCAAGGGGGCCTATGCGCCAAGAGAAGGAAATCAAAGGAAAAGAAAAAAAAAGAGGGAGGAAGTGGGAAGGGAGGGGGACTCCTCCCACCAAACCAAGTCCAACTCGGTTTGGGGGGGGAGTCCTCCCCCCCTTGGCTCGGCCGACCCCTTGAGGGTCCCTTGGACCCCAAGGCAAGGTCCCCCTCCCTCCTCCTATATATATGGGGCTTTTAGGGCAGATTTGAGACGACTTTCTCACGGCTGCCCGACCACATACCTCCATAGTTTTTCCTCTAGATCGTGTTTCCGCGGAGCTCGGGCGGAGCCCTGCTGAGACGAGATCATCACCAACCTCCGGAGCGCCGTCACGCTGCCGGAGAACTCTTCTACCTCTCCGTCTCTCTTGCTGGATCAAGAAGGCCGAGATCATCCTCGAGCTGTACGTGTGCTGAACGCGGAGGTGCCGTCCGTTCGGTACTAGATCGTGGGACTGATCGCGGGATTGTTCGCGGGGCGGATCGAGGGACGTGAGGACGTTCCACTACATCAACCGCGTTCTCTAACGCTTCTGCTGTACGATCTACAAGGGTACATAGATCACTCATCCCCTCTCGTAGATGGACATCACCATGATAGGTCTTCGTGTGCGTAGGAAAATTTTTGTTTCCCATGCGACGTTCCCCAACAGTGGCATCATGAGCTAGGTTCATGCGTAGATGTCTTCTCGAGTAGAACAAAAAAGGTTTTGTGGGCAGTGATGTGCGTTTTGCTGCTCTCCTTAGTCTTTTCTTGATTCCGCGGTATTGTTGGATTGAAGCGGCTTGGACCGACATTACTCGTATGCTTACGAGAGACTGGTTTCATCGTTACGAGTAACCCCCTTTGCTCAAAGATGACTGGCAAGTGACGGTTTCTCCAACTCTAGTTGAATCGGATTTGACCGAGGAGGTCCTTGGATGAGGTTAAATAGCAACTCATATATCTCCGTTGTGGTGTTTGCGTAAGTAAGATGCGATCCTACTAGATACCCTTGGTCACCACGTAAAACATGCAACGACAAAATTAGAGGACGTCTAACTTGTTTTTGCAGGGTATGATTGTGATGTGATATGGCCAACGATGTGATGTGATATATTGGATGTATGAGATGATCATGTTGTAATAGAAATATCAACTTGCACGTCGATGGTACGGCAACCGGCAGGAGCCATAGGGTTGTCTTTATACTAACATATGTGCTTGCAGATGCGTTTACTATATTGCTAGGATGTAGCTTTAGTAGTAATAGCATAAGTAGCACGACAACCCCGATGGCAACACGTTGATGGATGATCATGGTGTGGCGCCGGTGAAAAGAAGATCGTGCCGGTGCTTTGGTGATGGAGATCAAGAAGCACGTGATGATGGCCATATCATGTCACTTATGAATTGCATGTGATGTTAATCCTTTTATGCACCTTATTTTGCTTAGAACGACGGTAGCATTATGAGGTGATCTCTCACTAAAATTTCAAGACGAAATTGTGTTCTCCCCGACTGTGCACCGTTGCTACAGTTCGTCGTTTCGAGACACCACATGATGATCGGGTGTGATAGACTCAACGTTCACATACAACGGGTGCAAAACAGTTGCGCACGCGGAACACTCGGGTTAAGCTTGACGAGCCTAGCATGTGCAGACATGGCCTCGGAACACATGAGACCGAAAGGTCGATCATGAATCATATAGTTGATATGATTAGCATAGGGATGCTTACTGAAACTATACTCGACTCACGTGATGATCGGACTTGGGATAGTGTAAGTGGATCATGAACCACTCAAATGACTAGAGAGATGTACTTTTTGAGTGGGAGTTTAGCATATAATTTGATTAAGTTGAACTCTAATTATCTTGAACATAGTCTAAGTCCACTTTGAATATATTTGTGTTGTAGATCATGGCTCACGCAAGTGTCATCCTGAATTTTAATACGTTCCTAGAGAAAGCTAAGTTGAAAGATGATGGAAGCAACTTTGTAGACTGGGCTCGTAATCTTAAGCTAATCTTACAAGCTGGAAAGAAGGATTATGTCCTTAATGCTGCGCTAGGAGATGAACCACCCGCTACGGCTGATCAGGATGTTAAGAACGCCTGGTTAGCGCGTAAGGAGGACTACTCAATAGTTCAATGTGCAGTCTTGTATGGCTTAGAACTGGGACTTCAACGTCGCTTTGAGCGTCATGGAGCATTTGAGATGTTCCAGGAGTTGAAGTTTATCTTTCAGAAGAACGCCCGGATCGAGAGGTATGAGACCTCCGATAAATTCTATGCTTGCAAGATGGAGGAAAACTCGTCTGTCAGTGAACATGTGCTCAAAATGTCTGGGTACTCAAACCGTCTAGCTGAACTGGGGATTGAACTCCCGCAAGAAGCTATCACTGACAGAATCCTTCAATCACTGCCGCCAAGCTATAAAGGCTTTGTGTTGAACTACAACATGCAAGGGATGAACAAGTCTCCCGACGAGTTGTTTGCGATGCTGAAAGTCGCAGAGTCTGAACTCCGTAAAGAGCATCAAGTGTTGATGGTGAGCAAGTCCACTAGTTTCAAGAGAAACGGTAAAGGAAAGAAGGGCAATTCGAAGAAGAGCGGCAAGCCTGTTGCCAATCCGCCGAAGAAACCCAAAGCTGGACCTAAGCCTGAAACAGAGTGCTTCTATTGCAAGGGTATGGGTCATTGGAAGCGCAATTGCCCCAAGTATCTGGCAGATAAGAAGGCGGGCAAAGAAAAATCAGGTATATTTGATATACATGTTATTGATGTGTACTTAACCGGCTCTCGTAGTAGTGCCTGGGTATTTGATACCGGTTCTGTTGCTCACAGTTGCAACTCGAAGCAGGAACTGCGGAATAGACGAAGGCTGGCGAAAGACGAAGTGACGATGCACGTAGGAAACGGTTCCAAGGTTGATGCAATCGCCGTCGGCACAGTGTCACTTCAGCTACCATCGGGATTAGTGATGAACTTAAATCATTGTTATTTAGTGCCTGCGTTGAGCATGAACATTATATCTGGATCTTGTTTATTGCGAGACGGTTACTCTTTTAAGTCTGAGAATAATGGTTGTTCTATTTCTATGAGTAACATCTTTTATGGTCATGCACCGAATGTGAGAGGATTTTTCATATTGAATCTTGATAGCGATACACATATACATAACATTGAGACCAAAAGAGTTAGAGTAAACAATAATAGCGCCATATTTTTGTGGCACTGCCGCTTGGGTCATATTGGTGTAAAGCGCATGAAGAAACTCCATGCTGATGGACTTTTGGAGTCACTTGACTTTGATTCACTTGACACGTGCGAACCATGCCTCATGGGCAAGATGACTAACACTCCGTTCTCCGGAACAATGGAGCGTGCAAGTGACTTGTTGGAAATCATACATACCGATGTGTGTGGTCCAATGAGCGTGGAGGCACGCGGCGGATATCGTTATTTTCTCACCTTCACTGACGATTTAAGTAGATATGGTTATGTCTACTTGATGAAGCACAAGTCTGAAACATTTGAAAAGCTCAAGCAATTTCAGAGTGAAGTGGAAAATCATCGTAACAAGAAGATCAAGTTCCTACGGTCTGATCGTGGGGGTGAATATCTGAGTTTCGAGTTTGGTGCTCACTTAAGACAATGTGGAATTGTTTCACAGTTAACACCGCCTGGAACACCACAGCGTAATGGTGTGTCCGAACGTCGTAATCGTACTTTGTTAGAGATGGTGCGATCTACGATGTCTCTTACTGATTTGCCGTTATCGTTTTGGGGTTATGCATTAGAAACAGCTGCATTCACTTTAAATAGGGCACCATCAAAATCCGTTGAGACGACACCATACGAACTGTGGTATGGCAAAAGACCAAAGTTGTCGTTTCTTAAAGTTTGGGGATGTGATGCTTATGTCAAAAAGCTTCAGCCTGAAAAGCTGGAACCCATAGCGGAAAAGTGCGTCTTCATAGGTTACCCAAAAGAGACAGTTGGGTACACCTTCTATCTCAAATCCGAGGGCAAAGTGTTTGTTGCTAAGAACGGAACTTTTCTCGAGAAAGAGTTTCTCTCGAGAGAATTGAGTGGGAGGAAGATAGAACTTGACGAGGTTGTCGAATCTCTCATCCCTCTGGATGGTGGCGCAGGGCAAGGGGAAACCTCTGTCACTGCAACGCCGGTTGAGGAGGAAGTTAATGATGATGATCATGAAACTCCAGTTCAAGTTTCTGTTGAACCATGCAGGTCGACGAGATCACGTGCTGCTCCAGAGTGGTACGGTAATCCCGTCTTATCAATCATGTTGTTAGACAACAATGAACCTGCGAATTATGAAGAAGCAATGGTGGGCCCAGATTCCAACAAATGGCTAGAAGCCATGAAGTCCGAGATAGGATCCATGTATGAGAACAAAGTGTGGACTTTGGAGATACTACCTGAGGGCCGCAAGGCTATTCAGAACAAATGGATCTTTAAGAAGAAGACGGACGCTGACGGTAATGTGACCGTTTATAAAGCTCGACTTGTGGCAAAGGGTTTTTCACAAGTTCCAGGAGTTGACTACGATGAGACTTTCTCACCCGTAGCGATGCTTAAGTCCGTCAGAATCATGTTAGCAATAGCTGCATTTTTTGATTATGAAATCTGGCAGATGGATGTCAAAACGGCGTTCCTTAACGGTTTCCTTAAGGAAGAGTTGTATATGATGCAACCCGAAGGTTTTGCCGATCCTAAAAATGCTGACAAGGTGTGCAAGCTCCAGCGATCCATTTATGGACTGGTGCAAGCATCTCGGAGTTGGAACAAACGCTTTGATGAGGTGATCAAAGCATTTGGGTTTATACAAGTGGTTGGAGAATCTTGTATTTACAAGAAAGTGAGTGGGAGCTCTGTGGCGTTTCTGATATTATATGTGGATGACATATTACTGATTGGAAACAACGTAGAGCTTTTGGAAAGCATAAAAGGTTACTTGAATAAAAGTTTCTCTATGAAGGACCTAGGAGAAGCTGCTTACATTCTAGGCATTAAGATCTATAGGGATAGATCAAAGCGCCTGATAGGACTTTCACAAAGAACATACCTTGATAAAGTTTTGAAGAGGTTCAAAATGGAACAATCCAAGAAAGGGTTCTTGCCAGTGTTACAAGGTACGAGATTGAGTAAGACTCAGTGCCCAGCAACTGATGAAGATAGAGAGCATATGCGCTCCGTCCCCTATGGTTCAGCCATAGGCTCTATCATGTATGCAATGCTGTGCACTAGACCGGATGTTAGCCTGGCCATAAGTATGGCAGGTAGGTTCCAGAGTAATCCAGGAGTGGATCACTGGACGGCGGTCAAGAATATCCTGAAGTACCTGAAAAGGACTAAGGAGATGTTTCTCGTGTATGGAGGTGACGAAGAGCTCGCCGTAAAAGGTTACGTCGATGCAAGCTTTGACACAGATCCGGACGACTCTAAGTCGCAAACCGGATACATATTTATTCTTAATGGGGGTGCAGTAAGCTGGTGCAGTTCCAAGCAAAGCGTCGTAGCAGATTCTACATGTGAAGCAGAGTACATGGCTGCCTCGGAGGCGGCTAAGGAGGGTGTCTGGATGAAGCAGTTCATGACGGATCTTGGAGTGGTGCCAAGTGCACTGGATCCAATAACCTTGTTCTGTGACAACACTGGTGCCATTGCCTTAGCAAAGGAACCAAGGTTTCACAAGAAGACCAGACACATCAAACGACGCTTCAACCTCATCCGCGACTACGTCGAGGAGGAGGACGTAAATATATGCAAAGTGCACACGGATCTGAATGTAGCAGACGCGCTGACTAAACCTCTTCCACGGCCAAAACATGATCGACACCAGAACTGTATGGGTGTTAGATTTATTACAATGTAATTCACATAGTGATGTGAGGGCTAGATTATTGACTCTAGTGCAAGTGGGAGACTGTTGGAATTATGCCCTAGAGGCAATAGTAAATGTATAGTTATTATTATAATTCCTGTATCAAGATAATAGTTTATTATCCATGCTATAATTGTATTGAATGAAGATCCATTTACATGTGTGGATACATAGACAAAACACCGTCCCTAGCATGCCTCTAGTTGGCTAGCCAGTTGATCGATGATAGTCAGTGTATTCTGATTATGAACAAGGTGTTGTTGCTTGATAAATGGATCACGTCATTAGGAGAATCACGTGATGGACTAGACCCAAACTAATAGACGTAGCATGTTGATCGTGTCATTTTGTTGCTACTGTTTTCTGCGTGTCAAGTATTTATTCCTATGACCATGAGATCATATAACTCACTGACACCGGAGGAATGCTTTGTGTGTATCAAACGTCGCAAGGTAACTGGGTGACTATAAAGATGCTCTACAGGTATCTCCGAAGGTGTTAGTTGATTTTGTATGGATCAAGACTGGGATTTGTCACTCCGTGTGACGGAGAGGTATCTCGGGGCGCACTCGGTAATACAACATCACACACAATCCTTGCAAGCAATGTAACTTAGTGTAAGTTGCGGGATCTTGTATTACGGAACGAGTAAAGAGACTTGCCGGTAAACGAGATTGAAATAGGTATGCGGATACTGACGATCGAATCTCGGGCAAGTAACATACCGAAGGACAAAGGGAATGACATACGGGATTATACGAATCCTTGACACTGAGGTTCAAACGATAAGATCTTCGTAGAATATGTAGGATCCAATATGGGCATCCAGGTCCCGCTATTGGATATTGACCGAGGAGTCTCTCGGGTCATGTCTACATAGTTCTCGAACCCGCAGGGTCTGCACACTTAAGGTTCGACGTTGTTTTATGCGTATTTGAGTTATATGGTTGGTTACCGAATGTTGTTCGGAGTCCTAGATGAGATCACGAACATCACGAGGGTTTCCAGAATGGTCCGGAAATGAAGATTGATATATAGGATGACCTCATTTGATTACAGGAAGGTTTTCGGAGTTACCGGGAATGTACCGGGAATGACGAATGGGTTCCGGGAGTTCACCGGGGGGGGGGGGGGGGGCAACCCACCCCGGGGAAGCCCATAGGCTTTGGGGAGACACACCAACCCTTAGTGGGCTGGTGGGACAGCCCCAAGGGGGCCTATGCGCCAAGAGAAGGAAATCAAAGGAAAAGAAAAAAAAAGAGGGAGGAAGTGGGAAGGGAGGGGGACTCCTCCCACCAAACCAAGTCCAACTCGGTTTGGGGGGGGAGTCCTCCCCCCCTTGGCTCGGCCGACCCCTTGAGGGTCCCTTGGACCCCAAGGCAAGGTCCCCCTCCCTCCTCCTATATATATGGGGCTTTTAGGGCAGATTTGAGACGACTTTCTCACGGCTGCCCGACCACATACCTCCATAGTTTTTCCTCTAGATCGTGTTTCTGCGGAGCTCGGGCGGAGCCCTGCTGAGACGAGATCATCACCAACCTCCGGAGAACCGTCACGCTGCCGGAGAACTCTTCTACCTCTCCGTCTCTCTTGCTGGATCAAGAAGGCCGAGATCATCGTCGAGCTGTACGTGTGCTGAACGCGGAGGTGCCGTCCGTTCGGTACTAGATCGTGGGACTGATCGCGGGATTGTTCGCGGGGCGGATCGAGGGACGTGAGGACGTTCCACTACATCAACCGCGTTCTCTAACGCTTCTGCTGTACGATCTACAAGGGTACGTAGATCACTCATCCCCTCTCGTAGACGGACATCACCATGATAGGTCTTCGTGCGCGTAGGAAAATTTTTGTTTCCCATGCGATGTTCCCCAACACAAGAATGATATATAGGAAGTCCTATTTTGGTCACTAGAAAAAATTCAGGCTCATCAGTAGTGTACTGGGAGTGACGGGAGGGTGTCGGAGGACCCCCGGGAGGGCTGTGACAACCAAAGGACTTCATAGGCTGTTAGAGGAGGTGAACCAACCCTTATTGGGCTGGCCAAGGCCGTCCATAAAGATCCATGTCGCTAGGGATAAAGAGATAAGGCAAAAGAGGATTTAAAAGGAAGGGATCCACCTCCCTTGAGGGAGGTGGACTCCTCCGTAGCTCGGCCGAACCTCTCCTCTTTGGTGGAGGGGCCAAGGCAGCCCTCCCTCTCCCTCCTCCTATATATACTTGATGGTTTGGCCCTTTTGAGACACACAGTTCATCTCTCCACGGCGCATCCATACTTTTCCTCTTCCTCGTCCTCCGCATAGCTTGGCGAAGCTCTGCCGGAGTACCACGTAGCTCCACCGTCACCACGCCGTCGTGCTTCCCGAGCTCTCCCTTAACCTCTCCTCCATCCTTGCTAGATCAAAGCGTTGGAGACGTCATCGGGCTGCACGTGTGTTGAACATAGAGGCTGTTGGAAATATGCCCTAGAGGCAATAATAAATTTGTTATTATTATATTTCTTTGTTCATGATAATCGTTTATTATCCATGCTATAATTGTATTGATTGGAAACACAAATACATGTGTGGATACATAGACAAAACACTGTCCCTTGTAAGCCTCTAGTTGACTAGCTCGTTGATCAAAGATGGTCAAGGTTTCCTGACCATAGACAAGTGTTGTCCCTTGATAACGGGATCACATCATTAGGAGAATCATGTGATGGACAAGACGCAAACTGTGAATGTAGCATGTGATCGTGTCATTTTATTGCTATCGTTTTCTGCGTGCTAAGTATTCATTCCTATGACCATGAGATCATGTAACTCACTGTCACCGGAGGAATGCCTTGTGTCTATCAAACGTCACAACGTAACTCGGTGACTATAAAGGTGCTCTACATGTATCTCTGAAGGTGTCCATTGAGTTAGCATGGATCAAGACTGGGATTTGTCACTCCGTGTAACAGAGAGGTATCTCGGGGCCCACTCAGTAATACAACATCACACCCAAGCCTTGCAAGCAATGTGACTCAAGTGCGAGTCACGTGATCTTGTATTACGGAACGAGTAAAGAGACTTGCCGGTAACGAGATTGAAATAGGTATAGGGATACCGACGATCAAATCTCGGGCAAGTAACATACCGAAGGACAAAGGGAATGACATACGGGATTATATGAATCATTAGCACAGAGGTTCAACCGATAAGATCTTCGTAGAATATGTAGGATCCAATATGGGCATCCAGGTCCCGCTATTGGATAGTGACCGAGGAGTGTCTCGGGTCATGTCTACATAGTTCTCGAACCCACAGGGTCTGCTAACTTAAGGTTCGATGATGTTTTAGTATAGTTGAGTTACATTTGTTGGTGACCGAAGGTTGTTCCGAGTCCCGGATGAGATCGCGGACGTCACGAGGGTTTCCGAAATGGTCTGGAAACAAAGATTGATATATAGGAAGTTGGTGTTTGGATTCCGGAAGGTTTTCGGGTAGTGCCGGCAGTGTACTGGGAGTGACGAATGGGTTCCGAGGGCCCACTGGGTGGGCCCACCACGCCCCAAGGGGTCCACATGGGTTTATTGGATGTACAATAAGGTATAATGGGCTGACAAAGTCATCCAAGGAATGCCCATGAGGAAAAAGTGGAAAATCCAAAAGAGGTGGGAAAATAAGGAAGGAGTCCTAATCCACGTGGGGTTGGAGAATGACTCCTCCCTTCCCCAAGTCGGCCGACACAAGGAGGCCTCCTTGGCCGGAGCCCTAAGGGCTTGCACCACCCCTTGGATCCTCCTATATATACTTGAGGTTTAGGGCTGTTTGAGACACAACTTTCCCACGTGCAACTCAACCCTACACCTCATAGTTCTTTCTCTAGATTAGATTTCTGCGAAGCTCGGGCGGAGCCCTGCAGGAATAGATCATCACCAACACCGGCGCGCCGTGACGCTGCTGGGGAACTCATCTACTTCTCCGTCTCTCTTGCTGGATCAACAAGGCCGAGATCGTCATCGAGTTGTACGTGTGCTGAACGTGGAGGTGTCGTCCGTTCGGCCCTAGATCGGGACGGATCGTGGGATGGATCGCGAGACGGTTCATGGGACGGATCGTGGGACGGTTCGAGGGACGGATCGTGAAGCGGTACCACTACATCAACCGTGTTTATTAACGCTTCCGCTTAGCGATCTACAAGGGTATGTGGATCCGATCTCCCTCTCGTAGATGAACATCACCATGATAGGTCTTCGTGTGCGTAGGAAATTTTTTGTTTCCCATGCAACGTTCCCCAATAGTTGTATCAGAGCTAGGTTCATGCGTAGATGTTATCTCGAGTAGAACACAAGAGGTTTTGTGGGCGTTGATGTTTGATTTGCTGCCCTCCTTAGTCTTTTCTCTATTCGGCGGTATTGTTGGATTGAAGCGGCCCGGACCGACATTACTCGTATGCTTACGAGAGACTGGTTTCATCGACTAACATGCAACTTGTTGCATAAAGATGACTGGCGGGTGCCTGTTTCTTCAACTTTAGGTGAATTGGTTTTGACCGAGCCGATCCTTGGAGAGAGGTTAAATAGCAATTTTCACATCTCCGTTGTGGTTTTTGCGTAAGTAAGATGCGATCATACTAGATACCCATAGCAGCCACGTAAAACATGCAACAACAAATTAGAGGACGTCTAACTTGTTTTTGCAGGGTATGCTTGTGATATGATAGGGCCAATGACGTGATGTGATATACTGGATATATGGGATGATCATGTTGTAATAGTTAATATCGACTTGCACGTCAATGCTACGGCAGCCGACAGGAGCCATAGGGTTGTCTTTAAACTAACGTTTGTGTTTGCAGATGTGTTCACTATATTCCTAGCTAGGTTGTAGCTTTAGTAGTAATAGCATAGATAGCACGACAACCTCGATGGAGGGACGATGATGGAGATCATGGTGTGGCGCCGGCGAAAAGAAGATCATGCCGGTGCCTTGGTGATGGAGATCAAGAAGCACAAGATCATGGCCATATCATGTCACTTATGAATTGCATGTGATGTTAATCCTTTTATGCACCTTATTTTTCTTAGAACGATGGTAGCATTATAAGGTGATCTCTCACTAAAATTTCAAGATGAAATTGTGTTCTCCCAGACTGTGCACCATTGCGACAGTTCGTCGTTTTGAGACACCACATGATGATCGGGTGTGATAAACTCAACGTTCACATACAACGGGTGCAAAACAGTTGCACACGCGGAAAACTCGGGTTAAACTTGACGAGCCTAGCATGTGCAGACATGGCCTCGGAACACAAGAGACCGAAAGGTTGATCATGAATCATATAGTTGATATGATTAGCATAGAGATGCTTACCATTGAAGCTATACTCAACTCACGTGATGATCGGACTTGTGTTAGTGGATTTGGATCATGTACCACTCAAATGACTAGAGGGATGTACTTTGAGTGTGAGTTTATTAAGTAATTTGATTAGTTAAACACTAATTATCATGAACATAGTCAAAAGGTCTTTACAAATTATGATGTAGCTTGCGCTATAGGTCTACTATTTTTTATATGTTCCTAGAGAAAATTTAGTTGAAAGATGATAGTAGCAACTTTGTGGACTGAGTCCGTAGAACTGAGGATTGTCCTCATTGCTGCACATAAGGCGTATGTCCTTAATGCAGTACTCGGTGTGCTGCACCTCGAGCATCGTTTGTGGATGTTGACAACATCTGACATACACGTTTTCGATGACTACGTGATAGTTGAGTGCGTAATACTTAATGGCTTAGAAGCAAGGCGCTGAAGACGTTTTCAAACGTCACGGAACATAAGAGATGTTCTAAGAGATGAAATTGAGATTTCATGCTCGTTCCCTTGTTGAGAGGTATGAGATCTCCGACGTGATTCTTTGTCTACAAAGTAAAGGAGAAAAGCTCAATCGTTGAGCATGTGCTCAGATTGTCTCAGTACAACAATCGCTTGAATCAAGTGGGAGTTAATCTTCCACATGAGATAGTGATGGTTCTCCAAAGTCACTGCCACCAAGCTGCTAGAGCTTTGTGATGAACTATAACATATCAAGGATAGATATGATGATCCTTGAGAGATTCACAATGTTTGACACTGCGAAAGTAGATATCAAGAAGGAGCATCAATTGTTGATGGTTAGTAAAACCACTAGTTTCAAAAGGGCAATGGCTAGAAGGGATACTACATGATACGACAAACCAGTTGCTGCTCTAATAAGGAAACCCAAGATTGAACCCAAACCCAAGACTAAGTGCTTCCGTTATGAGGGGAACGGTTACTGAGGCGGAGCTACCCTAGATACTTGGTAGATAAGAAGGCTCACAAAGTCGACAGAAGTATATTTGATATACATGAAATTGATGTGTACTTTATTAGTACTCCTAGTAGCACGAGGGTATTGGATACCGATTCGGTTGCTAAGTGATTAGTAACTCGAAAAGAACGCTACGGAATAAACGGAGATTAGCTAAAGGCGAGGTGACGATACATGTGGAAGTGTTTCCAAGGTTGATGTGATAAAAACATCGCACGCTCCCTCTACCATCGGGATTGGTGTTAAACCTAAATAATTGTTATTTGGTGTTTGCGTTGAGCTTGAACATGACTGAATCGTGTTTATTGCAATACGATTATTCATTTAAAGAGAATAATAGTTATTCTATTTGCTTGAATAATTACCCTCGATGGTTTATTGAATCTCGATCGTAGTGTTACACATGTTCATAATATTTGTGCCAAAAGATACAAAGTAATAATGATAGTACCACTTACTTGTGGCACTGCCACTTGAGTCATGTTGGTGTAAAATGCATGAAGAAGCTCCATGTTGATGGATCTTTATACTCACTCATTTTTGAAACGTTTGAGACATGCAAACCATACCTGTTGGTACAAACGCATGAAGGAACTCCATGCAGATGGATCGTTTGGACTCACTTGATTTTTGAATCACTTGAGACATGCCAATCATACCACATGGAACAAGAAAGTAACTTGTTGGAAGTAATACATTTTTGATGTGTGCAGTCCAATGAGTGCCGAGGCACGCAGTGGATATCGTTATGTTCTTACTTCACTGATGATTTGAGTAGATACATGAGTATTTACTTGATGAATCACAAGTATGAAATATTGAAAAGTTCAAAGCTATTTCAGAGTGAAGATCATCATGACAAGAGGATAAATTGTCTACGATATGATCATAGAGATGAATATCTGAGTTGCGAGTTTTGGTACATGGTTAAGACAATGTGGAAATTGTTTTGCAGTTCATGCCACCTAGAACACCATAGTGTGATGGTGTGTCCGAACGTCATAGCTGCGCCCTATTTGATATGGTGCATACTATGATGTCTCTTATCGAATTACCACTATCGTTTATGGTTTATGCATTAGAGACAACCGCATTCACTTTAAATAGGCACCGCGTATTTCCGTTGAGATGACACAGTATAGATTATGGTTTGGAGAAACTTAACCTGTCCTTTCTTAAAAGTTTGGGGCTGCGATGCTTATGTGAAAAAGTTTCAGTCTGATAAGCTCGAACCCAAAGCGGATTAATGCATCTTCATAGGATATCCAAAACAGTTGGGTACATCTCCTATCTCAGATCCGGAAGCAAAGTGTTTGTTTCTAGAAACGGGTCCTTTCTCGAGGAAAGGTTTCTCTTGAAAGAATTGAGTGGGAGGGTGGTGCAACTTGATGAGGTTAGAGAACCGTCACTTCAACAAGTGTGTAGGAGGGCACACGAAGTTGTTCCTGTGGCGCCTACACCAATTGAAGTGGAAACTGATGATGGTGATCATTAAGCTTCGGATCAAGTTACTACAAATCTCGTAGGTCGACAAGGTCGCGTACTACTACAGAGTGGAATGATAACCCTGTCTTGGAGGTCATGTTGTTGAACAACAATGAACCAACGGGCTATGAAGAAGCGATGGTGGGCCCTGATTCCGACAAATGGCTGGAGGCCATGAAATCCGAGAGAGGATCCATGTGTGAAGACAAAGTGTAGACTTTGGAAGAACTACTTGATAGTCGTAGGACTATTAAGTAAAGATGGATCTTTAAAGGGAAGACAGACGATGATGGTGAAAAGTCACCATTAAGAAAAGCTCAACTTATCGGAAAGATGTTTCCGACAAGTTCAAAGAGTTGACTATGATGAGACTTTCTCAATTGTGGCGATGATAAAAATCTGTTGGAATTATGTTAGCAATTGCTGCATTGTTTGTAAAATATTATACATAGGATGTCAAAACATTGTTTCCTCGACGGTTTCCTTGAGGAAAGGTTGTATGTGGTACAACCAGAAGGTTTTGTCAATCCTAAGGATGTTAACAAGTATGCAAGATCTAGCGATCCTTCTATGGACTGGGGCAAGCATCTCGGAGTTGGAATATACACTTTGATGAGATGATCAAAGCTTTTGGGTTTGTACAAGGTTTATGAGAAACTTGTATTTCCAAAGAAGTGAGTGTGAGCACTATAGAGTTTCTGATAAGTATATGTGGATGGCATATTGTTGGTCAGAAGTAATGTAGAATTTCTGTAAAGCATGAAGGGTTGTTTGGAAGGAGATTTTCAAAGGAAAGCCTAGATAGAGCTACTTGAACATTGTGCATCAAGGTCTATAGAGATAGATCAAAAACGTTTAATAGAACTTTCAATGAAATGCATGCCTTGACAAGTTTTTGAAGGAGTTCAAAATATATCAGCAAAGAAGGAGTTCTTGGTTGTGTTGTAAGGTGTGAATTTGAGTAAGACTCAAAATCCCGACCACGACAGAAGAAAGAGAAAGGCCGAAGGTCGTCCCCTATGCCTTAGCCGTAGGCTCTAAAGTATGCCAAGCTGTGTACTGCACCTGATGTGTGCCTTGCCATGAGTCTGTCAAGGGGTACAAAAGGTGATCGAGGATTGAATCACTAAAACATTGGTCAAAGTTATCCTTAGTAACTAGTGGACTAAGGAATTTTTCTCGATTATGGAGGTGATTAAAGGGTTCGTCGTAAGGGGTTACGTCGATGCAAGCTTTGACACTAATCTGAATAACTCTGAGTAGTAAAACGGATTCATATAGTAGAGTAGATATTTGGAGTATTTTCGAATCGCACGTAGTAACAACATCCATAAGATAACATGAAGATTTTTAAAGCACACACGGATCTGAAAGATTCAGAACCGTTGAGTAAAACCTCTCTCACGAGCAAGACGTGATCAAGCCCCAGAACTGTATGGGTGTTGGATTCGTTAAAATCACATGGTGATGTGAACTAGATTATTAACTCTAGTGCAAGTGGGAGACTATTGGAAATATGCCCTAGAGGCAATAATAAATTAGTTATTATTATATTTATTTGTTCATGATAATCATTTATTATCCATGCTATAATTGTATTGATTGGAAACACAAATACATGTGTGGATACATAGACAAAACGCTATCCCTAGTAAGCCTCTAGTTGACTAGCTCGTTGATCAAAGATGGTCAAGGTTTACAAGTGTTATCACTTGATTACGGGATCACATCATTAGGAGAATCATGTGATGGACAATACCCAAACTATGAACGTAGCATGTGATCGTGTCATTTTATTGCTATCATTTTCTGCGTGTCAAGTATTCATTCCTATGACCATGAGATCATGTAACTCACTGACACCGGAGGAATGCCTTGTGTGTATCAAACGTCATAACGTGACTGGGTGACTATAAAGGTGCTCTACAGGTATCTCTGAAGGTGTCCGTTGAGTTAGCATGGATCAAGACTGGGATTTGTCACTCCGTGTAATGGAGCGGTATGTCGGGGCCCACTCGGTAATACAACATCACACACAAGCCTTGCAAGCAATGTGACTCAAGTGTGAGTCACGGGATCTTGTATTACAGAACGAGTAAAGAGACTTGCCTGTAACGAGATTGAAATAGGTATAGGGATACCGACGATCAAATCTCGGGCAAGTAACATACCGAAGGACAAAGGGAATGACATACGGGATTACATGAATCCTTGGCACAGAGGTTCAACCGATAAGATCTTCGTACAATATGTAGAATCTAATATGGGCATCCAGGTCCCGCTATTGGATATTGACCGTGGAGTGTCTCGGGTCATGTCTACATAGTTCTCGAACCCGCAGGGTCTGCACACTTAAGGTTCGATGATGTTTTAGTATAGTTGAGTTACATGTGTTGGTCACCGAAGGTTGTTCGAAGTCTCGGATAAGATCGCGGATGTCATGAAGGTTTCTAGAATGGTCTCGAAATGAAGATTGATATATAGGAAGTTGGTGTTTGGATTCCGAAATGTTTTCGGGCATTGCCGACAGTGTACCGGGAGCAACGAATGGGTTCCAGGGGCCAACTGGGTGGGCCCACCATGCCCCAAGGGGTCCACGTGGGCTTATTGGATGTCCAATAAGGTATAATGGGCTGAAAAAGTCATCCAAGGAAAGCCCATGAGGAAAAAGTGGAAAATACAAAAGAGGTAGGAAAATAAGGAAGGAGTCCTAATCCAAGTGGGATTGGAGGACTCCCTTCCCCAAGTCGGCCGACCCAAGGAGGCCTCCTTGGCCGGCGCCCTAAGGGCATGCCCCACCCTGTGGAGACACAACTTGAGGTTTAGGGCTGTTCGAGACACAACTTTGCCACATGCAACTCAACCCTACACCTCATTGTTCTTCCTCTAGATTAGATTTCTGCGGAGCTCGGGCGGAGCCCTGGAAGAATAGATCATCACCAACACCGGCGCGCCGTCACGCTGTCGGAGAACTCATCTACTTTTCGGTCTCTCTTGCTGGATCAAGAAGGCCGAGATCGTCATCGAGCTGTACGTGTGCTGAACGCGGAGGTGCCGTCCGTTCGGCTCTAGATCGGGATGGATCATGGGACGGATCGCGAGACAGTGCGTGGGACGGATCGTCAGGCGGTTCGAGGGACGGATCGTGAAGACGTACCACTACATCAACCGCGTTTATTAACGCTTCGGATTAGCGATCTACAAGGGTATGTGGATCCAATCTCCCTCTCGTAGATGAACATCACCATGATAGGTCTTCGTGTGCGTAGGAATTTTTTTGTTTCCCATGCAACGTTCCCCAACAGAGGTAACATTGTTTGGTGCATAGACGAAATCCACCGCGATATGAATCGCTGCGAGTACGACTCCATCAACCACGTTCTAGCAACGCTTCCGCTTAGCGATCTTCACAGGTATGAAGATGCTCTACAACTTCTCTCGTTGCTTGTTTCTCCATATAAATAGATCCTTGCATGGCGTAGGAAAATTTTAAAATTACTATGATACCCAACCGTGATAGCAGAGCCAATGTTCTATGCGTAGATTCTATGCATGAGTAGAACACAAAAGTTGTGGGCGCTGATTTGTCATTTTTCTCGCCGTTACTAGTCTTATCTTGATTCGGCGGCATCATGGGATGAAGCGGCCCGGACCGACTTTACACGTACTCTTACGTGAGACTCGTTCCACCGGCCGACATGCACTTGTTGCATGAGGTGGCTAGCGGATGTCTGTCTCCCCCACTTTAGTCAGATCGGATTCGCTGACAAGGGTCCTTATGAAGGGTAAATAACATTGGCATATCAACGATTGGCTGTCACATAGGTAGGAAGCGTTCTTGCTAGAAACCCTAACCAGCCACGTAAAACATGCAACAACAATTAGAGGACGTCTAACTTGTTTTTGCAGGGTATGCTATGTGATGTGATATGGCCAAAAGGACATGATGTTACATATGTGATGTATGTGATTGATCATGTTCTTGTAATAGGATTCACGACTTGCATGTCGATGAGTACGACAACCGACAGGAGCCATAGGAGTTGTCTTAATTTATTGTATGAGATGCAACACCATGTGATTACTTTACTTTATTGCTAAACGTTAGCTATAGTAGTAGAAGTAATAGTTGGCGTGACGACTTCATGGAGACACAATGATGGAGACCATGATGATGGAGATCATCGTGTCATGCCGGTGACAATGATGATCATGGTGCCCCAAAGATGGAGATCAAAGGAGGAAGATGATATTGGCCATATCATGTCACTGTATGATTGCATGTGATGTTTATCATGTTTTTCATCTTATTGCTTAGAACGACGGTAGCAAAGATAAGATGATCCCTCATTAAAATTTCGAGATATGTATTCCCCTAAGTGTGCACCACTGTGAAGGATCGTTGTCTTGAATCACCACGTGATGATCGGGTGTGATAGATTCTAACATTCCCATACAACGGGTGTAAGCTAGTGTACACACGCAAAACACTTAGGTTGACTCGATGAGCCTTGCATATACAGACATGGCCTCGAATACGGGAGACCGAATGGTCGAACATGAGTCATATGGTTGACACGATCAACATGGAGATGCTCACAATTGATGACTAGTTCATCTCACGTGATGATCGAACACGGGCTAGTCGACGTGGATCATGTAACACTTGGATGACTAGAGGGATGTTGATCTAAGTGGGAGTTCATTAGATGAACTTAATTATCATGAACATAGTCAAATAGGTCTTTGCAAATTATGTTGTAATTTGCGCTTTAGCTCTACGGTTTTTGATATGTTCCTAGAGAAAACTTAGTTGAAAGATGATAGTAGCAATTATGCGGAGTAGATCCGTTAACTAAGGATTGTCCTCATTGGTGCACAGAAGGCTTATGTCCTTAATGCACCGCTCGATGTGCTGAACCCCAAGCGTCGTTTGTGGATGTTACAAACATCTGACATACACGTTTTTGATAACTACAAGATAATTCAGTGCATAATGCTTAAATGGCTTATAATTGAGGCGCTAAAGACGTTCCGAACGTCGCGGGACATACGAGATGTTCCAAGAGATGAAATTGGCATTTCATGCTCGTGCCCTTGTTGAGGGGTATGAGACCCCCGACAAGATTCTTTGTCTACAAAGTAAGGGAGAAAAACTCAATCATTGAGCATGTGCTCAGATTGTGTCAGTACTACAATCACTTGAAACAAGTGGGAGTTAGTCTTGTAGATGAGATAGTGATGGTTCTCCAAAGTCACTGCCACCAAGCTACAAGAGCTTCGTGATGAACTATAACATATCAGGTATGGATATGATGATCCTTGAGCTATTCACAATGTTTGACACCACGAAAGTAGAAGTCGAAAAGGAGCGTCAATTGTTGATGGTTTGTAAAACCGCTAGTTTCAAGAAGGGAAAGGGCATGAAGGGATATTTCATTAAATGGAAAACCAGTTGCTGCTCTAGTGAAGAGACCCAAGGTTGAACCCAAACCCGATACTAAGTGCTTCTGTAATGAGGGGAACAATTAGTGAAGAGGAACTACCCTAGATACTTGGTAGATGAGAAGGCTGGCAAAGTCGACAAAAGTATATTGGATATACATGATATTGATGTGTATTTTACTAGTACTCCTAGTAGCACTAAGGTATTAGATACATGTTCGATTGCTAAGTGTTAGTAACTCGAAATAAAAGCTACGGAATAAACTGAGACTAGCTAAAGGCAATGTGACGATGTGTGTTGGAAGTGTTTCCAAGGTTGATGTGATCAAACATCGCACGCTCACTCTAAAATCGGGATTAGTGTTTCTTGATAACCCACAAGTATAGGGGATCAATTGTAGCCTTTCTCGATAAGTAAGAGTGTCGAACCCAACGAGGAGCTAAAGGTAGGACAAATATTCCCTCAAGTTCTATCGACCACCGATACAACTCTACGCACACTTTACGTTCGCTTTACCTAGAAGAAGTATGAAACTAGAAGTACTTTGTAGGAGTGATAGGATAGGTTTGCAAGAAAATAAAGAACACGTAAATAAAAACTAGGGGCTGCTTAGAAAAAGGAACAATTACGTTAGTTTAACGAGTGTGGAAAAGTGGTGGTAGGAGTTGCGGGATTGTCCCTAAGCAATTGACTACGTTACTAGACCGATAGCAAGTTTTATGTGGGAGAGGCCACTTCTAGCATGTCATTCCTTACTTGGAATTCAATGCACTTATGATTGGAACTATTAGCAAGCATCTGCAACTACTAATGTTCATTAAGATAAAACCCAACCATAGCAATAAGATATATTGGTCCCCCTTCAATCCCGTATGCATCAATTTCTATGCTAGGCTGAAGCTTCTGTCACCCTTGCCCTCCAATACATAGTCCTATCAACATACTACTAACCCTATGGTGTGATCCACGCGCACGCTCATATGATGGGCACCAAAGGACAGCAACATAACCACAAGCAAATTAAACCAATCAGAGCAATTCACCAATCACCGATAGGAGAACGAAAATCTACTCAGACATCATAGGATGGCAACACATCATTGGATAATAATATGAAGCATAAAGCACCACGTTTAAGTAGAGGGTACAGCGGGTTGCGGGAGAGTGGGCCGCTGAATATAGATGGGGGAAGGTGATGGAGGTGTTGGTGAAGATGACGAAGGTGTTGGTGTAAATCGCCGTCAAACGATGATGTCTCGGGTAGCGTTCCGGGGCCGCCGGGAGAGAGGGCGAGAGAGCCCCACATCTTCTTCTTCTTCCTTGACATCCTCCCTAGATGGGAGAAGGGTTTCCCCTCTAGTCCATTGTCTCCATGGTGGCGGAGGGACGAGAGCCCCTCCGAGATTGGATCTCTCTCTGTGTGCCCTTCTGTTTCTGTGCTCCCAGATTCTGGCCTTTCACCGTTTCTTAAATTCCTGGAGATCCGTAACTCCGATGGAGGTGTCCTTTTAACACGATTTTCTTCCGGATATTATCTTTCTTGCGGAGAAAGAAGGACTCCAACCGCCTTAGGGTTGGCCACGATCCTACCAGACGCGCCTGGGGGGTAGGGCGTGCCTCCTCGGCTCGTGACCCCCTCGGGCATCGTTTCGCATTGATTCTTCTTCCCAAAAATCATAAATATTCCAAAAAAAAATCCTCGTAGGTTTTTTATTGCGTTTGGACTTCGTTTGGTACGGATATTCTACGAAACAAAAAATATGCAACAAACAAGAACTGGCACTGGGCACTGGATCAATATGTTAGTCCCAAAAATAGTATAAAAAGTTGCCAAAAGTATATGAAAGTTGTAGAATATTGGCATGAAATAATCAAAAATTATAGATACGATGGAGACGTATCAGCATCCCCAAGCTTAATTCCTGCTCGTCCTCGAGTAGGTAAATGATAAAAAATATAATTTTTGATGTGGAATGCTACCTAGCATAATCTTGATCATATAATCTAATCATGGCATGAATACTAAAACACGAGTGATTCGAAGCAATAGTCTATCATTTGACATAAAGACAACAATATTTCAAGCATACTAACAAAGCAATCATGTCTTCTCAAAATATCATGGCCAAAGAAAGTTATCCCTACAAAATCATATAGTCTGGCTATGCTCCATCTTCCCCACACAATGTATGTAAATCATGCACAACCCCGGTTTTAGCCAAGCAATTGTTTCATACTTTAGTGTTCTCAAACTTTTTCAACTTTCACCCAATACATGAGCGTGAGCCATGGACATAGCACTATAGGTGGAATAGAATATGGTGGTTGTGGAGAAGAGAAAAAGGAGGAGATAGTCTCACATCAACTAGGCGTATCAACGGGCTATGGAGATGCCCATCAATAGATATCAATCTGAGTGAGTAGGGATTGCCATGCAACAGATGCACAAGAGCTATAAGTTTATGAAAGTTCAAAAAGAAACTAGTGGGTGTGCATCCAACTCGCTTCCTCACGAAGACCTAGGGCAAATCCCATCATTGGAATATACAAGCCAAGTTCTATAATGAAAATTTCCCACTAGTATATGAAAGTGAAAACATAGGAGACTCTCTATCATGAGGATCATGGTCCTACTTTGAAGCACAAGTGTGGTAAAGGATAGTAGCATTGTCCCTTCTCTCTTTTCTCTCATTTTTTTAATTATTTTTTTCTCTTTTTTTTTGGTGGGCTTCTTTGGCCTCTTTTTTTTTATTTGGGCTTCGTTGGCCTCTTTTATTACTTCATCACATGGGAAAATGCTCTAATAATGATGATCATCACACTTTTATTTACTTACAACTCGATATTTAGAACAAAATTTGACTCCATATGAATGCCTCCGGCGGTGTACTGGGATGTGCAATGATCTAGCGTAGCAATGACATAAAAAAGGGACAAGCCATGAAAACATCATGCTAGCTATCTTACGATCATGGAAAGCAATATGACATTGATGGTGCGTGTCACAATAAACGGAACGATGGAAGTTGCATGGCAATATATCTCGGAATGGCTATGGGAATGCCATAATAGGTAAGTATGGTGGCTGTTTTGAGGAATGGTATATGGTGGGTGTAATGCACTGGCGAAAGTTGCGCGGTACTAGAGAGGCTAGCAATGGTGGAAGGGTGAGAGTGTGTATAATCCATGGACTCAACATTAGTCATAAAGAACTCACATACTTATTGCAAAAGTCTATTAGTCATCGAAACAAGGTACTACACGCATGCTCCTAGGGGAAGGGTTGGTAGGAGTTAACCATCGCACGATCCCGGCCTCCACACAAAGGATGACAATCAATAAATAAATCATGCTCCGACCTCTTCACATAACGGTTCACCATACGTGCATGCTACAGGAACCACAAATCTTAACACAAGCATTTCTACGAATACATAATTACTCACTAGCATGACTCTAATATCACATCTTTATGTTGCAAAACTATTGCAAGGAATCAAACATATCATATTCAGTGATCTACAAGTTTTATGTAGGATTTTATGACTAACCATGTGAATGACCAACTCCTGTTAACTCTCTAAATAGGTATAAGTGAAGCATGAGAGTTTAATTCTTTCTACAAAAGATATGCCCCGCTCTAACAAATATAAGTCAAGCAAAAGAGCATTCTACAAATGGCGGTTTTCTATGTGTAGGGAAAGAGGCAATCCAAAGTTCAAATGATATAAGTGAAGCACATGAAGCATTCTATAAAGCCATACTCAAAAGATATAAGTGAAGTGCAAAGAGCCTTCTATAAATCAACCAAGGACTATCTCATACCAGCATAGTGCATAAAAGAAAAGGTAAAAATAAACACAAAAGACGCTCCAAACATTTTCACATATCATGTGACGAATAAAAATATAGCTCCGAGTAAAATTACCGATAGATTGTAGACAAAAGAGGGGATGCCTTCCGGGGCATCCCCAAGCTTATACGCTTGAGTCTTCCTTGAATATTACCTTGGGGTGCCTCGGGCATCCCCAAGCTTAGGCTCTTGCCTCTCCTCATTCCTTCATCCATCGCGGTCTCACCCAAAACTTGAAAACTTCAATCACACAAAACTCAACAAAACCTTCGTGAGATCCGTTAGTATAATAAAGTAAATCACCACTTAAAGTACTGTTGTGAACTCATTCAAAATTCATATTAGCATTATATCTACTGTAATCCAACTTCACCATGGTTCATACCCCCGATACTACCCATAGATTCATCAAAATAAGAGAACAATGCATAGAAAGCAGAATCTGTCAAAAACAGAACAATCTGTAGTATGCTGAACTTATACCATACTTATGATACTCCAAAAATTCTGAAACAATTATGATAATTAAGGAAAATTGTATATAAATCAGCAGAAAAAAGAATCAACTCAATAGCGCTCTCTGTATAGAAATAAGAAATGATTTCTTGAGTGCAAAGCTTCTGTCTTTTTCAGCATGATCAAACAACTATCACCCAAACTAATCATAAAGGCTTTACTTGGCACATTATTTTTATAATACAATGGAATTGTACAAGGGGATAATTATTTTTGCGGGAAACTTCCATGAAAAATTCTACATTGTTTCCATGAGCATGAACACAAGTGTTCAAGGTCGACCCTCACTTCCGCAATGCATCACCTTTCAATCGCTTCTCTTTTTGAAAAAGTTTTAAGTTCCCCTCTATATTTTTTTGTTTATAAACTATATAAAATAACTCAACATAAATAAATGACTCTCTAAAACTTCCGGGTTGTCTCCCAGGCAGCGCTTTCTTTAAAGCCGTTAAGCTAGGCATAAAGTGCTCAAGTAATGGATCCACCCGGATCCCAAGGTATATCAAAGCCAATTTTAATTAACAATGATTTGTAATTTAGTAGTGAGCACAACGTAACATATATCTTGAATGACGAAGTATAACTCTCTTCCTATGCATTGGCATGTCATAAAAGAACAATTCATGCACATCAAGTAAAGGCCAATACATAGCATAAGCAGTTTCTTGCAATTTTATCATATTGGAAACATAGAGAGGTGGCGATGTAGTTCCTCTCTCGTAATAATTACAAGTAGGAGCAGCAAGCACATGCATATTATATTCATCAAAATCATCATGTGTAATTGTAGAAGGCAACCTATCGATGTAATCCCTAATAAGAGCAAACTTCTCTGATATAGTGTAGTTGGGAGAGTTCAAAAAGAAAATAGGACTATCAAAAGTGGGTGCTATAGCAAAAATTTCATGTTTAACATAAGGAACTATAGCAAGTTCATCTTCATAAGCATCATTCATATTGGCATCATGGCTACAAGCATAACAAGCATCAAGTTCATCAAAAAGGGATATTTCAAACGAATCCAAGGGATCATAGCAATCAACATAGCATTCATCCTTCGGTAAGAATGAAGGGAAATTAAACAATGTATGAGTTGAAGAGTTACTCTAATTAGAAAGTGGGCACGGGTAGCTAGTCTGCTCTTCCTCCTTTTGTTCTTCGCTCTCATCGTCATCTTTTTCATCTAATGAGCTCACAGTTTCAACATTTTCTTCTACCATAGTTTCCTGCAAAATATTAGTCTCTTCTTGGGCAGCGGAGAATTTCTCCATAAATCAATAAATATGGGCATTATATTTATAATTAATATAACAATAATGAAGCATAACCAAATTTTCAGATCGGTAAACATCATCATTATCATCACACATTTTGAACAGAGCTTCAATTTCATATGCACCCATAAAAGCAACAAACTCTTCTATTTGTTCCACATCATAGTAATCATATATACCATTAGCATAAGAAGCCAAGGTTTCATTAGCATTAAATTTACAAGAAAAGGGAAGGTGTTTAGCCTTCATCCTAGAGCAACAAGTAATATCATATCTCAAGCATAGTTCCCAAGCATAGCATTTCAACATATTAATTTGATCCCATAATAGTTTCCCTTTTTGAGTCAAGCGATAATCCCTAAAGTATTCACGTTGATCCAACGTGTATCCCATTATATAATTGAATGGGGCTTTCTCAGGATTATTAAAGAAGTGCATAATATTTTCCACATAACGAGCATCGAGGGTTTTAGGAGGTTCCCCATCTCCATGAGTAGCAAGTACACCTAATTTTTTTGTTATTTCGTGTTCCATATCCATAACTAAAGATAGAGAACAACTTAGAATATCATATAAATCTACTTAGTGATAAAGCAAACAAGCACACACGAGAATATTCACCCCACGCTATCTCTCCCCGGCAACGGCGCCAGAAAAAGGTCTTGATATAGGGGATCAATTGTAGCCTTTCTTGATAAGTAAGAGTGTCGAACCCAACGAGGAGCTAAAGATAGGACAAATATTCCCTCAAGTTCTATTGACCACCGACACAACTAAACGCACACTTTATGTTCGCTTTACCTAGAACAAGTATGAAACTAGAAGTACTTTGTAGGAGTGATAGGATAGGTTTGCAAGAAAATAAATAACACGTAAATAAAAACTAGGGGCTG
This sequence comes from Hordeum vulgare subsp. vulgare, assembly GCF_904849725.1. Classification (NCBI taxonomy): domain Eukaryota; kingdom Viridiplantae; phylum Streptophyta; class Magnoliopsida; order Poales; family Poaceae; genus Hordeum; species Hordeum vulgare. The sequence goes on along the minus strand of NC_058524.1, from coordinate 240,554,969 downwards.
ATTAGATAATGGAACAATTACGTTAGCTTAACGAGTGTGGAAAAGTGGTGGTAGGAGTTGCGGGATTGTCCCTAAGCAATTGACTACGTTACTAGACTGATAGCAAGTTTTATGCGGGAGAGGCCACTCCTAGCATGTCATCCCTTACTTGGAGTTCTATGCACTTATGATTGGAACTATTAGCAAGCATCTGCAACTACTAACGTTCATTAAGGTAAAACACAACCATAGCAATAAGATATATTGGTCCCCCTTCAATCCCGTATGCATCAATTTCTATGCTAGGCTGAAGCTTCTGTCACCCTTGCCCTCCAATACATAGTCCTGTCAACATACTACTAACCCTATGGTGTGATCCACGCGCGCGCTCATATTATGGGCACCAAAGGACAGCAACATAACCACAAGAAAATTAAACCAATCATAGCAATTCAGCAATCACCGATAGGACAACGAAAATCTACTCAGACATCATAGGATGGCAACACATCATTGGATAATAATATGAAGCATAAAGCACCATGTTAAAGTAGAGAGTACAGCGGGGTGCGGGAGAGTGGACCGCTGAATATAGATGGGGGAAGGTGATGGAGGTGTTGGTGAAGATGACAGAGGTGTTGGTGTAGATCGCCGTCAAACGATGATGTCTCGGGTGGCGTTCCGGTGCCGCCGGGAGAGAGGGGGAGAGAGCCCCCCTTCTTCTTCTTCTTCCTTGACCTCCTCCCTAGATGGGAGAAGGGTTTCCCCTCTGGTCTATGGTCTGCATGGCGGCGGAGGGGCGAGAGCCCCTCCGAGATTGGATCTCTCTCTCTGTGTCCTTCTGTTTCTACGCTCCCAGATTCTGGCCTTTCACCGTTTCTTAAATTCCCGGAGATCCGTAACTCCGATTGAGGTGTCCTTTTAACACGATTTTCTTCCGGATATTAGGTTTCTTGCAGAGAAAGAAGGGCCCCAACCGCCTTAGGTGTTGGTCACGAGCCTGGGGGGGGGGGGGGGTAGGGCGTGCCTCCTGGGCTCGTGACCCCCTCGGGCATCGTTTCGCATTGATTCTTCTTCTCAAAAATCATAAATATTCCAAAAAAATTCTCGTAGGTTTTTTATTGCGTTTGGACTTCGTTTGGTATGGATATTCTGCGAAACAAAAACATGCAACAAACAGGAACTGGCACTTGGCACTGGATCAATATGTTAGTCCCAAAAAGAGTATAAAAAGTTGCCGAAAGTATATGAAAGTTGTAGAATATTGGCATGAAACAATCAAAATTTATAGATACGACGGAGACGTATGAGTGTTAAACCTAAATAATTGTTATTTGGTGTTTGCGTTGGGCATAGACATGATTGGATTACGTTTATTGCAATACAGTTATTCATTTAAAGAGAATAATGGTTATTCTATTTACTTGAATAATACCTTCAATGGTCTTGCACCTAGAATGAATGGTTTTTTGAATCTCGATCGTAGTGATAAATATGTTCATAATATTGATGTCAAAAGTTATAAAGTAATAATGATAGTACCACTTATTTGTGGCACTGCCACTTGAGTCATATTGGTATAAAATGCATGAAGAAGCTCCATGCTAATGGATCTTTATATATACTCACTGATTTTTGAAACGTTTGAGACATGCAAATCATACCTATTGGTATAAATCCATGAAGAAACTCCATGCGGATGGATCGTTAGGACTCACTTGATTTTGAATCACTTGAGACATGCAAATCAAACCACATAGGCAACATGACTGAAGGCCTCGCTTTCCAGTGATATGGAACAAGAAGGTAACTTGTTGGAAGTAATACATTTTGATGTGTGCACTCCAATAAGTGCTGAGGCACGGAGTGGATATCATTATGTTCTTACTTCACAGATGATTTGAGTAGATACTAGTGTATTTACTTGATTAAACACAAGTCTGAATTATTGAAGGGTTCAAGTAATTTCAGAGGGAAGTTGAAAAATCATCGTGACAAGAGGATAATATGTCTACGATGTGATCCTAGAGGTAAACATATATATCTTAGTTACGAGTTTGATAAAACATTTCAGACAATGTGAAAGTTGTTTCACGTGAAAATTGTTTCACAACTCATGCCACCTAGAACACCATGGTCTGATGGTGTGTCCGTATGTCATAATCTTGCCCTATAAATATGGTGCATACTATGATGTATCTTAACAAATTACTACTATTGTTTATGGGTTAGGCATTAGAGACAACCACATTCACTTTAAAATAGGGCACCACGTAACTCCGTTGAGGTGACACCGTATGAACTATGGTTTAGAGAAACCTAAGTTGTTGTTTCTTAAAAGTTTGGGTCTGCGATGCTTATATGAAAGAGTTTCAGACTGATAAGCTCGAACCTAAAGCGGATAAATACATCTTCACAGGACACCCAAAATAGTTGGGTATACCTCCTATCTCATATCCCGAAGGAAAAGTGTTTGTTTCTAGAAACAGGCCCTTTCTCGAGGAAAAGTTTCTCTCGAAAGAATTGAGTGGGAGGATGGTGGAAACTTGATGAGGTTGTTGAACCATCACTTCAACGAGTGTGGGTAGCAGGGCGCAGGAAGTTGTTCATGTGGCGCCTACACCAATTGAAGTGAAAGCGGATGATAGCGATCGTGAAGCTTTGGATCAAGTCACTACCAAACCTCGTATGTCGACAAGGACGTGTACTACTCTAGAGTGGTACGGTAATCTTGTCTTCAAGGTCATGTTGTTGGACAACAATGAACCTACGAGCTATGGAGAAGCGATGGTGGGCCCAGATTCCGACAAATGGCTCGAGGCCATGTAATCCGAGAGAGGATCCATGTATGAAAACAAAGTATAGACTTTGGAAGAACTACTTGATGGTCGTAAGACTGTCAACTACAGATGGATCTTTAAAAGGAAGACAGACGATGATGGTGAAAAGTCACCATTAAGAAAGCTCGACTTGTCGCGAAGATGTTTCTGACAAGTTCAAAGAGTTGACTACGATGAGATTTTCTCACTCATAGCGATGTTGAAAGTCTGTTGGAATTATGTTAGCAGTTGCTGCATCATTTATGAAATCTTGCAGATAGGATGTCAAAATATTGTTTCCTCGATGGTTTCATTGAGGAAAGGTTGTATGTGATACAACCAAAAGATTTTGTCGATCCTAAAGGGTGCTAACAAGTATACAAAGCTCCAGTGATCCTTCTAAGGACTGGAGAAAGCGTCTCAGAGTTGGAATATACGCTTTGATGAGATGATTAAAGTTTTTGGGTTTATACAAGGTTTATGATAAACTTGTATTTCCAAAGAAGTGAGTGGGAGCACTATAGAATTTCTAATGAGTATCTATGGAGATAGATCAAAGTGCCTAACAGAACTTTAAATGAAATATATGCTTTGACAAATTTTTGAAGGAGTTCAAAATAGATCAGCAAAGAAGGTGTTCTTGGATGTATTGTAAGGTGTGAATATTGAGTAAGACTCAATACTCGACCAAGACAGAAGAAAGAGAAAGGATGAAGGTCGTCCCCTATGCTTTAGCCGCAGGCTCTATAGTATGCTATGTTGTGTACCGCACTTGAAGTGTGCCTTGCCATGAGTCAGTCAAGGGGTACAAGAGTGATCCAGGAATGGATCACTGGACAACGGTCAGAGTTATCCTTAGTAACTAGTGGCCAAAAGAATTTTCTCGATTATGGAGGTGATAAAAGAGTTCATCGTAAAGGGTTACGTAGATGCAAGCTTTGACACTAATCCGAATGACTCCGAGTAGTAAATCGGATTCGTAGAGTGGAGTGATACGTCTCCAACGTATCTATTATTTTTGATGGTTCCATGCTATTATCTTGTCAAACTTTGGATGTTTTGTATGCCTTTTATATCTTTTTTGGGACTAACTTATTTACTCAGTGCCAAGTGCCACTTCCTGTTTTGTACGTGTTTTTGACCCTTTTCAGAGGAGAATATTAAACGGATTCCAAACGGAATAAATCGTCCGAAAAGATTTTTTCCGGATCAGAAGATATGCAGGGAGCTTGAGAACCAAGGCAGAGGTGTTGGAAATATGCCCTAGAGGCAGTAATAAATTAGTTATTATTATATTTTTTGTTCATGATAATCGTTTATTATCCATGCTATAATTGTATTGATTGGAAACACAATACATGTGTGGATACATAGACAAAACACTATCCCTAGTAAGCCTCTAGTAGACTAGCTCGTTTATCAAAGATGGTCAAGGTTTCCTGACCATAGACAAGTTTTGTCACTTGATAACGGGATCACATCATTAGGAGAATTATGTGATGGACTAGACGCAAACTAATGAACGTAGCATGTTGATCGTGTCATTTTGTTGCTACTGTTTTTCTACGTGTCAAGTATTTATTCCTATGACCATGAGATCATATAACTCACTGGCACCGGAGGAATGCCTCGTGTGTATCAAACGTCACAACATAACTGGGTGACTACAAAGGTGCTCTACGGGTATCTCCAAAGGTGTCCGTTGAGTTAGTATGGATCAAGACTGGGATTTGTCACTCCGTGTGACGGAGAGGTATCTCGGGGCCCACTCGGTAATACAACATGACACACAAGCCTTGCCAGAAATGTGACTTAGTGTAACTCACGGGATCTTGTATTACGGAACGAGTAAAGAGACTTGCCGGTAAACGAGATTGAAATAGGTATGCGGATACCGACGATCGAATCTCGGGCGAGTAACATACCGAAGGACAAAGGGAATGACATACGGGATTATATGAATCCTTGACACTGAGGTTCAACCGATAAGATCTTCGGAGAATATGTAGGATCCAATATGGGCATCCAGGTCCCGCTATTGGATTTTGACCGAGGAGTCTCTCGGGTCATGTCTACATAGTTCTCGAACCCGCAGGGTCTGCACACTTAAGATTCGACGATGTTTTATGCGTATTTGAGTTATATGGTTGGTTACCGAATGTTGTTCGGAGTCTCGGATGGGATAACGGACGTTACGAGGGTTTCCGGAATGGTCCAGATTGAAGATTGATATATTGGTTTGTCTCATTTGGTTACCGGAAGGTTTTCGGGCATTGCCGACATCTTACCGGGAATGACGAATGGGTTCCGGAGTTCTACCGGGAGGGTCCCACCCACCCGGGAAGAAGCCCAAAGGCTTTGTGGGGGCACACCAGACCTTAGTGTTGTTTGATAACTGGATCACGTCATTGGGAGAATCACGTGATGGACTAGACCCAAACTAATAGACATAGCATGTTGATCGTGTCATTTTGTTGCTATTGTTTTCTGCGTGTCAAGTATTTATTCCTATGACCATGAGATCATATAACTCACTGACACCGGAGGAATGCTTTGTGTGTATCAAACGTGCAACGTAACTGGGTGACTATAAAGATGCTCTACAGGTATCTCCGAAGGTGTTAGTTGAGTTAGTATGGATCAAGACTGGGATTTGTCACTCCGTGTGACGGAGAGGTATCTCGGGGCCCACTCGGTAATAAAACATCACACACAAGCCTTGCAAGCAATGTAACTTAGTGTAAGTTGCGGGATCTTGTATTACGGAACGAGTAAAGAGACTTGCCGGTAAACGAGATTGAAATAGGTATGCGGATACCGACGATCGAATCTCGGGCAAGTAACATACCGAAGGACAAAGGGAATGACATACGGGATTATACGAATCCTTGGCACTGAGGTTCAAACGATAAGATCTTCGTAGAATATGTAGGATCCAATATGGGCATCCAGGTCCCGCTATTGGATATTGACCGAGGTGTCTCTCGGGTCATGTCTACATAGTTCTCGAACCCGCAGGGTCTGCACACTTAAGGTTCGACGTTGTTTTATGTGTATTTGAGTTATATGGTTGGTTACCAAATGTTGTTCGGAGTCCGGGATGAGATCACGGACGTCATGAGGGTTTCCGGAATGGTCCGGAAACGAAGATTGATATATAGGATGACCTCATTTGATTACCGGAAGGTTTTCGGAGTTACCGGGAATGTACCGGGAATGACGAATGGGTTCCGGGAGTTCACCGGGGGGGGGGGCAACCCACCCCGGGGAAGCCCATAGGCTTTGGGGAGACACACCAGCCCTTAGTGGGCTGGTGGGACAGCCCCAAGGGGGCCTATGCGCCAAGACAAGGAAATCGAAGGAAAAGAAAAAAAAGAGGGAGGAAGTGGGAAGGGAGGGGGACTCCTCCCACCAAACCAAGTCCAACTCGGTTTGGGGGGGGAGTCCTCCCCCCTTGGCTCGGCCGACCCCTTGAGGGTCCCTTGGACCCCAAGGCAAGGTCCCCCTCCCTCCTCCTATATATATGGAGCTTTTAGGGCAGATTTGAGACGACTTTTCTCACGGTTGCCCGACCACATATCTCCATAGTTTTTCCTCTAGATCGCGTTTCTGCGGAGCTCGGGCGGAGCCCTGCTGAGACAAGATCATCACCAACCTCCGGAGCGCCGTCACGCTGCCGGAGAACTCTTCTACCTCTCCGTCTCTCTTGCTGGATCAAGAAGGCCGAGATCATCGTCGAGCTGTACGTGTGCAGAACGCGGAGGTGCCGTCCGTTCGGTACTAGATCATGGGACTGATTGCGGGATTGTTCGTGGGGCGGATCGAGGGACGTGAGGACGTTCCACTACATCAACCGCGTTCTCTAACGCTTCTGCTGTACGATCTACAAGGGTACGTAGATCACTCATCCCCTCTCGTAGATGGACATCACCATGATAGGTCTTCGTGCGCGTAGGAAATTTTTTGTTTCCCATGCAACGTTCTCCAACAGTTCTTAAGTAATATGATTAATTGAACTAATTATCATGAACATAGTCTAATGGTCTTTACGAATTATGATGTGGCTTGCGCTATAGCTCGACAGTTTTTATATGTTCCTAGAGAAAATTTAGTTGAAAGTTGATAGTAGCAACTTTACAGTCTGAGTCTGTAAAACTGAGGATTGTCCTCATTGCTGCGGAGAAGGCTTATGTCCTTAATACACCACTCGGTGTGCTGCACCTCGAGCATCGTCTGTGGATGTTGTGAACATCCGACATACACGTTTCTGATGACTACACGATAGTTCAGTGCAAAATACTTAATGGCTTAGAAGCAAGGCGGCGAAGATGTTTTGAAACGTCACGGAACATAAGAGATGTTCTAAAGATATGAAATTGTGATTTCATGCTCGTGCCCTTGTTAAGAGGTATGAGACTCATACGTCTCAAACATATCTATAATTTTTGATGGTTTCATGTTGTTATCTTGTCAACTTTGGATGTTTTATATACCTTTTATATCTTTTTTTGGGACTAACTTATTTATTCAATGCCAAGTGCCAGTTCCTGTTTTTTCTATGTTTTTGACTCTTTTCAGATCTGATTTTGGAATGGAGTCCAAATGGAATAAAATCCCCGAAATAAAAAATTTCAGAACAGGAGAAGATCGAGGGACTTGAGGGCCAAGGCAGGAGGCCCACAGGGAGCCCACAAGCCCTGTTGCCGCAGCCAGGGGGTCCCGCGGCGACCAGGCTTGTGGCCTCGTGTAACGACCAAACCTCAAAGGATTTGAGTCTCTATGCTTTATTGTGCTAGTCCCTGGATCGACTCGCTAGCACACACAGTATAGATGAAAACCAGATATAGCAAGTGCATCATTTATAATAACGTATGATCCAGAATTTATAAAATATAACAAACTGCATAGCACTTAGCTAGCTTTATTCTAATAAACAGCGGAAAAGTAGCAGAATAATAACGATGAGTCCCATCACAGCCCACTGACGATGTTGAGTGAAGACTCGCGACCCTAACGGTACCTTACTCCTCGTCTAAATATCCTGCAACATGATACGTTGCAGCCATATAGGTCAATACTTTGAATGTATTGGCAAGTTACACAGGAAAATAAATTATAATAGACCTACATGTATATGCATAGTACAACAAAAGAAAGGCTGATGGTTATTTTGCAGAAAGCTGATTTTATCCTCATAGCTACCCAATAGTCAAGTTTTAGTTAGTTGGCTACAATAATTCACATATGGTTGAATTGGCATCTCTAACTCCAACCTATTACCATTATTAAGTTTCCCACCAAGTTTTATTAAGTGTGTCATCTGTCAAGATCATCCAACAACTGTAATGGCCTAGCTGCTCAAAATTGTCCATAACCGGGGACACGGCTAATCATGATTAGTTTATACACTCTGCAGAGGTTAGTACGCTGTACCCACTGGACCCAACCCGAAGATTGAGACGAAGTCTTTCAGAAGCAGTCACCTAGTTCCACAGGAGGCCCATCCCACCTATCATAGCTACATCAGCTGGCACATCCGGGTAAGGTTTCCACGACTCATCAACTAAGCCAGAGCCCATAATAGCCAGTGGTCGCACAAGGAAGCTACTAGTCACTATGTCTGTTTGATCTTTTTGAACCTGGGCGGCATCCACTTACATTCAGAGGGTAGATACCATGATGTTCTTGAAACCACCTAGCAATACCTTATCCGCCCAGAGGTGAATTAAGTCCTTAATTACTACTCAAATTTATTTTGTAGAATCCTCACATAAACTCAATGAATACAGGAACCAATCCCCGTCTACATAGCATAGCAAAATATATCTAGCAGGATCTTCAATTGTCACATCCCTCACACCTTAAGCAAGTTAGTCTTGTGCTCATGTCTTCTTTGCATTTGCATCTAAGAATTTTCAACAAGAACAAGAAAGTGGCAAAGGAAAAACTCAAAACCCTATCCACTACTTTACATAAAGAAAATCTCAAACTAGTTAAAATCAATGAACCCAAAATGGCCTCAAGAAATGTTCAAACTTTCTGATAAATCATGAAAGTAAATGAGCATTGGAGAAAACTATTTTCTTGACACTTTAAGCATTTTATTTTAATACAAAAGCCACTGGTTTCAAATTTTAAATTTGAAATCAGAAACTATAAATTTTCAAAAATGTTGAAAACTTTGGAAATGGTTGGGAATATTATAACAAATATTCAGGTGTGTTTAAAATAGTTTTTGCAATTTGTTTTGGAGCTGAAATAAATAGAAAAATATTGAAGAAGCTAAAACAGAAACAAAAATAGAAAAAAATGGGAAACTCTTACCTGTCGCCTAGCCTGGCCCGGCCCATCCCAGCTCCTGTCGTCTCCCTCGCGCCAGTAGGAGCAGGAGGTGGCCGCCGCCTCCTCCGGCGCGGCCACGCACCTGTGCGCCTGCCTGGCCGCCGCCTCGTGCTGGCAAGGCCAGGGATAAGCTCCCCGAGGCCTCACCTATCCATTCCCAGCGTCGGCTCTCTCCTTCCTCCCGGATCTCTTCCTCCTTCCTGCTGCCGCCATTGGAGCCGAGCAAAGCTCGAGCTGCCCGTGCCCCTAGCCATAGGATCCCCTCTCAGAGCACGCCATTAGCTCTGCCTCGTCGGTCTGGTCCTCCCTGCAGAAGCCGAAGCCACCCCGAGCCCTGCAACGCCCGTGGCGCCATCGTCTTCCACCTCCGGCCGCCGGACCTCTCCCGTCGATTCGTCGCCCCCAGGCCTTCCCCGAGCCGTCTAAGCCCTGCTCTGCACTCCCCGTGAGCATGCGGTCATTTCCCCTAAGTTTTCCCCGTCGATCCCCTCCTCTAGCTCTAGTTTCACCGGAGCCCGACGAGGACCGCCGCTGCCGCTCGTCGCCGGTAGCCCTCCGATGATCAGCTCGTCCTTCCGAGGGCACCAGCAGCTTCAGGTCGACGCGTAGATGCTGTAGCAGCTAAGAACCGAGCGTAGTTCCCTCTGAATCAAGGACCCCGATGACGCCCGAGCCTTGGCCGCCGCCAAGCTCGTCGCCGGCATCATCTCCGGCCAGTTCAGCCCCATCTAAGTGCAGAAATGGAGCTGCGGGAGGTGTGCCGTTCTTCTGGTGCTCTCCGCGCAGCATTTGGCCCACTGAGCGCCGTTTCCGAGCCCCTCCGCCGTGCTGGTGGTCGCCGGAGGCTCCCCGCCGGCGAGGACGACCTCGCCGCCGGTGGATCTCGGCTGGCCTAAGCCACTAGCAAGTTTAAAGCTAATAAAAATAAATCAAATAAGTTAATCAGTCACTGACATGTGGGTCCAGCAAGATAAATCAGTTAATTAAGTTTAAACTTAATCTAAAATTGACCAGAGAGACTGACCAGTGGGTCCCACTGGTCAGGTTTGACTTTCAACGGCCAGATGGACCTGCTGATGTCATGCTGAGGCAATAAAAGTATTTTCCAGTATAAAAATAATTCCAGAAATGTTTAAAACTTCCAAAATTCATAGAAATTAATCTGTAACTCCAATGAAAATAATTTATATATGAAAAAGTATCAGAAAAATTCAAGGATTCTGATTATGCTACTTTCAACCATGTTTGAAAAAGTTACAGAACCCTAACATGTGGAATAAGGAATAATTCAATTCTTATAATTACTTTTAAATGGAATTTGGAAAATATTCAAATTTCAATATGAATGCCATGATCACACAGTATCCTAATTACAAATCAGTACCCTAACATGACATCTCATGCATGCTAACATCAAGTTGATCTGAGCATCAGGTCGAATCAACTAAACCGGTATCCGAGAATACCCCGTTTGAATTGCTATTCGATTGTGATTCAAATCAACTCTAAACCTAATACATGTTGATTGTAATAACATATCACTTTGCATTCTCATGCCATGCTCATGCATCATCTTGTTTGCATATGATTGTTATTGAATGATTGCCATTCATTTCGGTAGGCTCCGCACCCCCGGATTCCACCGAATATCCGTCTGACGGATATCGTTCCTCCTCTGAGCAACAAGGCAAGAAACCCTTTTGATCATCCTGATAATTCCCATGTTCTTGCTCCTGCACTTATTTATTGCATTAGGATCAAATGCTTTAACTGCTTTTGCCACGTTAGTTGAACCCACTTCCTTTGCATGACCTAACCTTGTCACAGTAAATAGCCGAACCTTGCAACCTAGCATACCTGATAGTTGCTTGAGCTATGATGTGCCTTATCCTGCTATGCATGCTATGCTTAGAGTTGTGTATGGTCTGTCATCTGGGAGATGAACAGAATTGTGGAATGTGTTCGGTGAGCAAAGGTTGTGTGTTGAACTTGATTTGGTAAAGGTACCGGTGAAAGGCTGTGTAGGTGTACATGGCGGGTTGTTTCATTGGAACCGTCCTTAGGAACTGAGTTCCGTGTATGTAATCCAAGACTAGATACTACCACATGCTGGGCCCTGAAATATGACCCCGCTCGGCCTATTAATCGCTTAGTACTCGGTCCAGGAGTTGCAAGTAGTTTCTAGTGTTTATAGAAATGCTGGAGGCCGTGCATGGTGCTGACCTGAGTGGTGGACCGTGATGCTGGTGGGCTTGGGAACCCTGCGCACATCGTTTGAGGCCGTGGCAGAAACCTCGGCCAGACTTCCGTATGGGTTACTCTCAGATAGGCGATAAACCTGGACTAGGTACTAGTGTGGTTAACGGTCGTGGCCGACTCCCTCGCTGGGCTTCCGCTTGAAGGTTGCCGAGGTGCATGACGTGCACATGGCGATAAGTGGCGAGAGCGTGTGTGACGAAGTACACCCCTGCAGGGTTATGATCTATTCGAATAGCCGCGTCCGCGGATATGGACTACTTGGAGACATATGTTGTTCATAGATAACTTCAATGGCTACTCATAAAATTGCCAAGATAAGCGTGAGTGTCGTGGACGGCATTTCTGTACGGAGACGGAACGATTCCACGATAGAGTATTGTTGTGGTGTTAGTGGACTCGTGTGCGAGAAATCAAGTTGTCAAAATTATTTAAAAATGCAAGTTGTCTAGCCACGGGTCAAATGCTGGCTTTCCGCATGAAACCCCACAATACCTTTTGATACCTTGCATGAGTAGTTAGTTATCCTAAAGTCTTGCTGAGTACCTTCGTACTCATGTTTGCTTAATAAATGTTGCAGAGGTTGCCAATGACCCTAATGGAGGGTTCTTCGTAGACATCGACGACGACGAGTAGCTGGTGTCCCAGCTACGATCTGGCCCTACGTTGGATCTGTAGTATAGTCAGGCCATGTGCCTTCTAGTTGCCCTGTCTGTACTCACACAGTTTATAACTCTTCCGCTGGCTTGTAACTGAATGACTGCTATTATGGGTCGTGAGACCCTTGATGTGTAATATTATGTGTGTGGCTCTTCCGAGCCTCTTAAATAAAGGTTGTATGTTTATGGTTATGTTGTGATGCCATCGATGTATCTATACATATCGGTATGCCATGCGTACGTGTGTCGTACTTGATATGTATGGGGTTCGATTACCTAGTCGTGAACTTTAGTAGCACTCCTTACAAGGAAATGCCCCTTTGTGATCCAACGAGCCTTGGTAGTTCGCTACTGCTCCGGACACATTGGTTGACCGGCATGTGTCCTTCTTAGCTGCTGTGTCTGTCCCCTTTGGGGAAATGTCACGCGATGTAATGGAGTCCTTGGAGCTTGCTACGACTCGTCTATATTCGCTGGTGACCGACACCTGCTTTGTTGGGTCATGTACGCCTGTCCTTGTGCGGTTCTGCCACTTTGGTTTATGACTAGACATGTCGATCCGGGTTCTTTGACATTGGATTGCTAGCGACACTATCGCATACGTGAGTCAAAAGACGCAAACGGTCCCGGCTAAGGTAAGGCTGCAGCCGTGGAGTTAACCGTGCGTGAGACCACAAAGGGATGCGAAGTGTTACAGGCTGGATTCCTATGGCTTAGGATCGGGGTCCCGACAGCGTTGAGATCAGAGCCTGACTGACTGTAGGATTACTAAGCCAAACTGGTCGAAGTTGAGTCTAGAATTGCTTAGTTATATATAAGGGAATTGTTTGTGGAAGGGAACGTAAGACTCATGTTCTCTTCTCAAGTTATTCTATTCTGGTCATCCTCGTCTCTTCTGCGGGAAATAAGGACTAGGTTACTCATCTTCTCCTAGGCTCGTGTTTCTGATCGGTAGTTATAGGACTACGGGTCAAGAGATATTGGGTTTCTTTTATTCCTAGGAAGCACGAAGTAAGTTGATAATCAGAGAGTTGAACTTGATAGTTGAGTGGTTACGCTATTCCATTTTGGGTTGTCTCAGAATTTGTTTTTGAGCATTTATAGCCGTTATGCTGCCCAATTTTGTATTCGGAGCTCTAATGCTTTTGCATTACTCTCTATTTACAGATGCCTGGCCGTCCTTCTCGTGAGGTGGTACGTCTGACCAGGTGCATTGATGTGCCGGGTCATACGGCCATGCTGGTCAGGGTGATGTCGGTGTGCGGTTACCGCTGGTACCCCGAGTACACAGTGGAGGAACAGTACCGAGACTTCAACCAGAGCCAGTACATCTGCACTTTTAGGGTATTTCCAGACTACCCTGGAGCGGAGAAGCCAATCCATTGGTCCTATGGGCTGGGGGTCACTGTTGACATGGCAGTACAGGATGCTGCCTACTCAATGTTGACCATTATGAGAGCGAGACATGCACTGCTGCAGAATTCAGAGTTCTGTTATGTTCCGGCCTCTCAGCCTGGTGAAGAGGGATACCTCAGTGGAGTCTATTTTGATTCTTCTATGGAGGATCCACTTCTGCAGTCCACTGTTGAGATGCTAGAGAACAGAGACAGCGATGCTCGTGCTCTCCGTATGGAGCTTTATGCTACCCGTGCCCGTCTGTGGACAGCTTTGACGCAGCTGGCACCGGTAGTCTAGACAGGGTATGGAAAGATGGAGATGCTGAACCCTGTTAGGACCCATCTTCCGGCCCACGTTGACTGGCCAGCTATAGGAGGAGTCACACCTCTTCGGGGACCCCTCTTACCACCAGTCAGGGGACCAAGGCCACATCCGTGTCCTTATGGATCCCAGGGATCTCAGGCTAGAGTGTTTCCTGATCCGCAGGTTGAGCTTCCAGGTCATGGAGGTAATCTCTACGAGATGTTTTATGCGGATGCCTGAGCTATGAGCGGAAGGATAGTATGGTAGTAGCCGTACGTTCACAGTCCTGCATGACTTGTGAAGTATGCATGTAATGTGAAATGAATTCCGGAGGCTTAGATAAATAATGTATAGGAAGCTTGTAAGGCTCTGATGAGTAGTTTCACAATTTCAGTAGTTTGCTCTTCGGTTAAGGGTGTACTGAACTATGTAAGGGTGTGTATGAACCATGGTGTATATATAGCAGTTGCTTGTTACCATGCTGTTCGGATATTCATTTCCGCATTCCGTGTGTTCAGTACATTCTTAATCCATAGTTAGTATTGATATGATATTGGTCTAAGCTATGAGTTTGTTTGTCAGGATGGTGTTCACCAGGTTGAACCGTGCCCCTGCTCATGAGCAAGGTGAGGGTAGTCAAGAGTCGCAGGAAGACCTGCCTCACCCACCTTCTCTGGTAGAAGTGATGCTTGAGGCAGAAAGAAACAAAAGGGAGACCAATCGACTGCTAGAGCGTATTGAGCAGAATACGGCTCGACAACCTAGGAATGCCGTAGTGTCCCTCAATGACTTTGTGAAGCTGAATCCTCCAAAGTTTCATCATTCCGTCGATCCCCTCGACGCTAATGACTGGCTGTGCAGCATCTCACGCAATATTCGCTCTGCGAATGTGTCTGTGGCCGACAAGGTGACCTTTGCGGCGTATTTCCTGGAAGGACCCGCCAATCTGTGGTGGGAGAATTTTGAAGCCATGCGTCCCGCTGAACCAGTGGCCACATGGGCAGACTTCAGTGCAGCTTTTCGTCTGGACCGTATTCCAGAGGGCCTGATGGACAGAAAGAGAGAGGAGTTCTGTGCCTTCACTCAGGGCAAGTTGTCTGTGGATGCTTATAGCCGCGAGTTCGGTAACCTCGCCCGCTATGCAACAGAGGAGGTGTCTACTGACGCCAAGAAGCAAGCAAGATTCCGCAAGGGTCTGAGCCCTGAGCTCCGTCGTGATCTGCGCCTCCATGAGTGTGCAAGCTTTCAAGCCCTGGTCAACAAAAGCGATCAGTGCCGAGACAGGTCATACTGACTTCGAAGCCACAAGGAAGCATTCCCGTGACTTTGGCTCGTCTTCTGGTTCCGCGTTTCCAAAGCGCAGGCTGTGGGTTCCAAACAGTTCTCTACCGCCAAGATACACTCCAAGGCCATCCTACGTGGCGCCTCAGACGAATCAGGCCAACCCTCCAGCAAAAGCTTATGGTGGTCCAGCTAGCAATGCTGCACCACGTGCCAACCATGTGATATGCTACAAGTGTGGAGAACCAGGGCACTATTCCCGTGAGTGTCCTCAGAATGTGGGTGCAAAGCAACCCGGAAAGTCCGTCGGGCAAGCCAAGTTGGGCAAAGCTTATTATGTGAAGCCAACTCATGCACGTGGCCGTGTGAACTATGTGTCAGCAGAAGAAGCTGCAGAGGATCCCGACGTCATGTTGGGTACGCTTCTTGTTAATCATCACCCAACGTCTGTTCTCTTTGACACTGGGTCTTCTCATTCCTTCATTTCAGAAAGTTATGCATAGTTGCATAACATGTCTTTTTGTGATATGCCAACTCCATTGGTTGTCCAAACCCCTAGTAGTAAATGGCAAACCTCTAGGATAACCTACGGCAATGAAATTCTAGTAGATAGGCTAGTTTTTCTAGCCTCATTAATAGCATTGAAATCTTCGGATAT
The DNA here is from genome assembly GCF_904849725.1 of Hordeum vulgare subsp. vulgare. Lineage (NCBI taxonomy): Eukaryota > Viridiplantae > Streptophyta > Magnoliopsida > Poales > Poaceae > Hordeum > Hordeum vulgare. Next base: position 240,539,274 of record NC_058524.1, on the reverse strand, counting down.
TAATATCATCTTGGGCATGGACTGGATGTCAGCTCACTATGCCAAGATTGATACTCATTCTAGAAATGTCCAGTTTACCCATCCCTCGGGTGAGATAGTAAATGTCTCTACTCCAGTTGCCAAATGCCAACTCTATTCCCTAAATGCCAACCCTCTTCCGGAACTTGAAGACATTCCGGTAGTCCGTGACTTCCCGGATGTTTTTCCAGAGGAACTGCCAGGAATTCCACCTGACAGAGATGTAGAGTTTATAATAGATCTTGTTCCGGGAACTGTCCCAATAGCCAGAAGACCTTATAAGATGGCACCCCTGGAGCTAGCCGAACTTAAAAAGCAACTAGATGAGGCCTTGAACAAGGGTTTCATTCGTCCTAGCTCTTCTCCTTGGGCTTGCCCCGTCCTCTTCGTCAAGAAGAAAGACGGAACGGATCGGATGGTTGTAGATTACCGACCAGTTAATCTGGTCACCATAAAGAACAAGTATCCGCTCCCCAGGATCAACGATCTGTACGATCAGCTCGCTGGATCCTCAGTCTTCTCCAAAATGGATTTGAGGTTAGGATACCATCAAATCAAGATTAAGAACGGGGACATTCCAAAAATGGCTTTTGTTACTCGTTATGGCCAATATGAGTACACCGTCATGTCCTTCGGTTTAACCAATGCCCCAGCCACCTTCTCTCGACTGATGAACTCAATCTTCATGGAGTACTTGGATAAATTCGTCGTGGTATACCTCGATGATATTCTCATCTACTCGAAGAATGAACAAGAACATGCCGAGCATCTAAGGCTGGAATTGATGAAACTTCGAGAGCATCGCCTTTATGCCAAATTTTCAAAATGTGAATTCTGGTTACCAGAAGTGACCTATCTAGGACACGTAATCTCTGGTAAGGGTATTGCTGTCAATCCCGAAAGAGTTCAAGCTGTCCTTGATTGGACTCAACCTGAATCGATTAAGCAAGTTAGGAGTTTTCTTGGTCTAGCGAGCTATTGTCGCCGCTTTGTCGATAATTTCTCCAAGGTTGCAAAGCCTCTAACTGAACTCCTCAAGAAAGATAAAAAGTTCGAGTGGACACCACAGTGTGAGCATAGTTTGAAGGAACTGAAAAGACGCCTAACTTCCGCACCTGTGTTGCTACCACCAGATTTTTCTGAGGACTTTGTTATCTATTGCGACGCCTCGCGACAAGGATTAGGTTGCATTCTCATGCAAGATCGTCATGTGATCGCATACGCATCTCGACAGTTGCGTCCACATGAGGATAATTATCCCACACATGACCTTGAGCTTGCAGCTGTGGTCCATGCACTAAAAACCTGGCGACATTACCTTCTGGGTAATCGTTGCGAAATATTCACTGATCACCAAAGTCTGAAATATATCTTCACCCAGCCGGATCTGAATCTTACGCAAAGACGGTGGGTTGAGTTGATCTCGGATTACGACTTAGGGATAACTTACACCCCGGGGAAGGCCAATGTTATGGCCGATGCGCTAAGTCGTAAATCTTATTGTAACAATTTGATGCTACAACAAGGTCAACCACATCTCCATGAGGACTTTCGGAAGTTGAATCTTCATATTTTTCCTCAAGGATTCCTTTCTGCTCTGGTGGCGAAGCCTACTCTTAAGGATCAAACTATAGCTGGCCAAAAGTGTGACAAGGGTATATCACGGATCAAGGAGAATATTTTTAGCGGAAACGCTAAAGAATTTTCCATGAACGATCAAGGTGTTGTGTTCTTCCAGAATCGTTTAGTGGTTCCTAAGAACCCACATCTAAGGCAGTTAATCCTTAAGGAGGCTCATGATTCTCCTCTCACCATTCATCCCGGTAGTACTAAGATGTATCAGGACCTACGCTAGAGGTTTTGGTGGACTAGGATGAAGAGAGAAATTGCTGAGTTCGTTGCTAACTGCGACGTTTGTCGTCGAGTTAAGGCAGAACATCAAAGGCCTGCTGGCACCCTTCAATCTCTAGCTATTCCTGAATGGAAATGGGATAAAGTTAGCATGGATTTCGTTACCGGATTTCCCAAGACCAAGAAAGGGAATAATGCTATTTTTGTGGTCATTGACCGTCTTTCCAAAGTGGCTCATTTTCTCCCTGTTCGTGAGAGTATAACAGCTAGCCAGCTAGGAGAGTTATATATCTCTCGAATAGTGTCTCTTCAAGGTGTTCCCCTGGAAATTAACTCGGACCGTGGAAGTATCTTTACTTCTCGCTTTTGGGAAAGTTTTCAGAATGCCATGGGGACTCACCTATCTTTTAGCACTGCTTTCCATCCCCAATCAAGTGGTCAAGTAGAAAGAGTGAATCAAATCCTAGAAGATATGCTCCGAGCTTGTGTTATATCGTTCGGTATGAATTGGGAGAAGTGTCTTCCATTCGCCGAATTCCCTTATAACAATAGTTACCAATCAAGCTTGGGCAAAGCCCCTTTTGAAGTTCTCTATGGACGAAGATGTCGGACACCTCTTAATTGGTCAGAAACCGGAGAGAGGCAACACTTTGGCCCGGATATGATCCAGGATGCAGAAGAGCAGGTTCGCATTATTCATGAAAAGTTGAAAACAGCCCAGTCTCGTCAAAAGAGCCAATATGATCGTCATCATAAGGCTGTGACCTTTGAAGTTGACGAGAAGGCTTACCTTCGGGTTACACCTTTGAAGGGTACCCATGGTTTCGGTATCAAGGGCAAGTTGGCTCCCCGTTACATTGGTCCTTTTCGCATTCTTGCCAAATGAGGAGAAGTTGCCTACCAGTTGGAACTTCCTCCGCATCTTTCCAAGGTTCATGATGTTTTCCACGTCTCGCAACTCAGGCGTTGCTTTTCGGATCCTATCCGTGAAGTGGACCACGAAACGCTTGATCTCCAAGATAACGTTTCATACCGAGAATACCCCGTGCGTATTCTTGATCAAGCTGAGCGTACCACTCCACGTCGAAACCTCAAGTTTCTTAAAGTTCAATGGTCAAATCATTCAGAAAAGGAGGCAACATGGGAAAGAGAGGATCGTCTCCGACTTGAGTATCCTACGTTATTCCCGACGACTTCTAAATCTCGGGACGAGATTCTTTTGAGTGGGGGTGAGTTGTCACATCCCTGACACCTTAAGCAAGTTAGTCTTGTGCTCATGTCTTCTTTGCATTTGCATCTAAGAATTTTCAACAAGCACAAGAAAGTGGCAAAGGAAAAACTCAAAACCCTAGCCACTACTTTACATAAAGAAAATCTCAAACTAGTTAAAAGCAATGAACCCAAAATGGCCTCAAGAAATGTTCAAACTTTCTGATAAATCATGAAAGTAAATGAGCATAGGAGAAAACTATTTTCTTGACACATTAAGCATTTTATTTTAATACAAAAGCCACTGGTTTCAAATTTTAAATTTGAAATCAGAAACTATAAATTTTCAAAAATGTTGAAAACTTTGGAAATGGTTGGGAATATTATAACAAATATTCAGGTGTGTTTAAAATAGTTTTTGCAATTTGTTTTGGAGCTGAAATAAATAGCAAAATATTGAAGAAGCTAAAACAGAAACAAAAATAGAAAAAAATGGGAAACTCTTACCTGTCGCCTAGCCTGGCCCGGCCCATCCCAGCCCCTGTCGTCTCCCTCGCGCCAGTAGGAGCAGGAGGTGGCCGCCGCCTCCTCCGGCGCGGCCACGCACCTGTGCACCTGCCTGGCCGCCGCCTCGTGCTGGCAAGGCCAGGGATAAGCTCCCCGAGGCCTCACCTATCCATTCCCAGCGTCGGCTCTCTCCCTCCTCCCGGATCTCTTCCTCCTCCCTGCTGCCGCCATTGGAGCCGAGCAAAGCTCGAGCTGCCCGTGCCCCTAGCCATAGGATCCCCTCTCAGAGCACGCCATTAGCTCCGCCTCGTCGGTCTGGTCCTCCCTGCAGAAGCCGAAGCCACCCCGAGCCCTGCAATGCCCGCGGCGCCATCGTCTTCCACCTCCGGCCGCCGGACCTCTCCTGTCGATTCGTCGCCCCCAGGCCTTCCCCGAGCCGTCTAAGCCCTGCTCTGTACTCCCCGTGAGCATGCGGTCATTTCCCCTAAGTTTTCCCCATCGATCCCCTCCTCTAGCTCTAGTTTCACCGGAGCCCGACGAGGACCGCCGCTGCCGCTCGTCGCCGGTAGCCCTCCGATGATCAGCTCGTCCTTCCGAGGGCACCAGCAGCTTCAGGTCGACGCGTAGATGCTGTAGCAGCTAAGAACCGAGCGTAGTTCCCTCTGAATCAAGGACCCCGATGACGCCCGAGCCTTGGCCGCCGCCAAGCTCGTCGCCGGCGTCATCTCCGGCCAGTTCAGCCCCATCTAAGTGCAGAAATGGAGCTGCGGGAGGTGTGCCGTTCTTCTGGTGCTCTCCGCGCAACATTTGGCCCACTGAGCGCCGTTTCCGAGCCCCTCCGCCGTGGTGGTGGTCGCCGGAGGCTCCCCGCCGGCGAGGACGACCTCGCCGCCGGTGGATCTCGGCTGGCCTGAGCCACTGACTGGTGGGGCCAGCCTCTAGCAAGTTTAAAACTAATAAAAATAAATCAAATAAGTTAATCAGTCACTCACATGTGGGTCCAGCAAGGCTAATCAGTTAATTAAGTTTAAACTTAATCTAAAATTGACCAGAGAGACTGACCAGTGGGTCCCACTGGTCAGGTTTGACTTTCAACGGCCAGATGGACCTGCTGATGTCATGCTGAGGCAATAAAAGTATTTTCCAGTATAAAAATAATTCCAGAAATGTTTAAAACTTCCAAAATTCATAGAAATTAATCTCTAACTCCAATGAAAATAATTTATATATGAAGAAGTATCAGAAAAATTTAAGGATTCTGATTATGCTACTTTCCACCATGTTTGAAAAAGTTACAGAACCCTAACATGTGGAATAAGGAATAATTCAATTCTTATAATTACTTTTAAATGGAATTTGGAAAATATTCAAATTTCAATATGAATTCCATGATCACACAGTATCCTAATTACAAATCAGTACCCTAACATGACATCTCATGCATGCTAACATCAAGTTGATCTGAGCATCAGGTCGAATCAACTAAACCGGTATCCGAGAATACCCCGTTTGAATTGCTATTCGATTGTGATTCAAATCAACTCTAAACCTAATACATGTTGATTGTAATAACCTATCACTTTGCATTCTCATGCCATGCTCATGCATCATCTTGTTTGCATATGATTGTTATTGAATGATTGCCATTCATTTCGGTAGGCTCCGCACCCCCGGATTCCACCAAATATCCGTCTGACGGATATTGTTCCTCCTCTGAGCAACAAGGCAAGCAACCCTTTTGATCATCCCGATAATTCCCATGTTCTTGCTCCTGCACTTATTTATTGCATTAGGATCAAATGCTTTAACTGCTTTTGCCACGTTAGTTGAACCCACTTCCTTTGCATGACCTAACCTTGTCACAGTAAATAGCCGAACCTTGCAACCTAGCATACCTGATAGTTGCTTGAGCTATGATGTGCCTTATCCTGCTATGCATGCTATGCTTAGAGTTGTGTATGGTCTGTCATCTGGGAGATGAACAGAATTGTGGAATGTGTTCGGTGAGCAAAGGTTGTGTGTTGAACTTGATTTGGTAAAGGTACCGGTGAAAGGCTGTGTAGGTGTACATGGCGGGTTGTTTCATTGGAACCGTCCTTAGGAACTGAGTTCCGTGTATGTAATCCAAGACTAGATACTACCACATGCTGGGCCCTGAAATATGACCCCGCTCGGCCTATTAATCGCTTAGTACTCGGTCCAGGAGTTGCAAGTAGTTTCTGGTGTTTATAGAAATGCTGGAGGCCGTGCATGGTGCTGACCTGACAGGTGGACCGTGATGCGGTAGGCAGTGGCACGGTGTACCAAGTGGCACCCGGATGGTGGGCTTGGGAACCCTGCGCACATCGTTTGAGGCCGTGGCGGAAACCTCGGCCGGACTTCCGTATGGGTTACTCTCAGATAGGCGATAAACCTGGACTAGGTACTAGTGTGGTTAACGGTCGTGGCCGACTCCCTCACTGGGCTTCCGCTTGAAGGTTGCCGAGGTGCATGACGTGCACATGGCGATAAGTGGCGAGAGCGTGTGTGACGAAGTACACCCCTGCAGGGTTATGATCTATTCGAATAGCCGCGTCCGCGGATATGGACTACTTGGAGACATATGTTGTTCATAGATAACTTCAATGGCTACTCATAAAATTGCCAAGATAAGCGTCAGTGTCGTGGACAACATTTCCGTACGGAGACGGAATAATTGCACGATAGAGTATTGTTGTGGTGCTAGTGGACTCGTGTGCGAGAAATCAAGTTGTCAAAATTATTTAAAAATGCAAGTTGTCTAGCCACGAGTCAAATGCTGGCTTTCCGCATGAAACCCCACAATACCTTTTGATACCTTGCATGAGTAGTTAGTTATCCTAAAGTCTTGCTGAGTACCTTCGTACTCATGTTTGCTTAATAAATGTTGCAGAGGTTGCTAATGACCCTAATGGAGGGTTCTTCATAGACATCGACGACGACGAGTAGCTGGTGTCCCAGCTACGATCTGGCCCTACGTTGGATCTGTAGTATAGTCAGGCCATGTGCCTTCTAGTTGCCCTGTCTGTACTCAGACAGTTTATAACTCTTCCGCTGGCTTGTAACTGAATGACTGCTATTATGGGTCGTGAGACCCTTGATGTGTAATATTATGTGTGTGGCTCTTCCGAGCCTCTTAAATAAAGGTTGTATGTTTATGGTTATGTTGTGATGCCATCGATGTATCTATACATATCGGTATGCCATGCGTACGTGTGTCGTACTTGATATGTATGGGGTTCGATTACCTAGTCATGAACTTTAGTAGCACTCCTTACAAGGAAATGCCCCTTTGTGATCCAACGAGCCTTAGTAGTTCGCTACTGCTCCGGACACATTGGTTGACCGGCATGTGTCCTTCTTAGCTGCTGTGTCTGTCCCCTTTGGGGAAATGTCACACAATGTAATGGAGTCCTTGTAGCTTGCTACGACTCGTCTATATTCGCTGGTGACCGACACCTGCTTTGTTGGGTCATGTATGCCTGTCCTTGTGCGGTTCTGCCACTTTGGTTTATGACTAGACATGTCGATCCGGGTTGTTTGACATTGGATTGCTAGCGACACTATCGCATACGTGAGTCAAAAGACGCAAACGGTCCCGGCTAAGGTAAGGCTACAGCCGTGGAGTTAACCGTGCGTGAGACCACAAAGGGATGCGAAGTGTTACAGGCTGGATTCCTATGGCTTAGGATCGGGGTCCCGACATCAATGGCGAGGGAATATAGCTCAAAAGCATAGCAATAATAATCTTCCTATACATGCATAATTTTCATAGGGTGATATAATACTACATGCATAGAAAAATAATAGGTAAAGGATGATCAACATGTAACTCGCCTTGATTCTGGTTCAGAAGGTCACACTCCTGACAATAGTTTGCGTCGCACTCCGCACAATCTACACGTTGCAAACAATCACACCAATCAATCACCACAATCACATAACACCAAATAAAACCATCGGCAATAAAACAACTTGTTTAAAACCAAAGCATAAATAGCATGGCAGCAGGTATAAAATCATCTACAAGCTGATACGATGACAACGCAAAAAGAATCAACTAAATCAGATTTACGGTTTGCAAAATGTGGCCTCCCGTAGGTTTAAAATAATCTGTTTTAACAAAAAAAATTAATTTTCGTAAAACTAAAAACTACTGGTTCTAACATGTTCTACTCATCAATACGAGATCACAGGAAAAAGAATTTCCTGAATCAGAGTTACGAGTAAAAAGATAAACGCGTTTCAAAATTATACCGATAATTTGACACATCTAAAAACAGATTTAATTCGCCCGGAAGCTGTTCATCGGGGTTTGATGAATCCGCTCGTGCGCGCGTTCTCACCACGAACAGCGGGGAAAACGGAACCGTCTCGGTGTGGCTTCTCCGATGATGCTCCGGTGGCAGTCGAACGGACTCCGGCGACGTCGGCTCCGCGAACTCCGACGAACACGGACGAACTCGGACGTGCGCGGCGTGTTCTTGCGAAGCTCGAGGCTGCTGTGCGTGCGAGGCGGCGGCGCTGTGCAAATCGGGAGCAGGGGCTTCTGTTCCTGGGGTTTTATGCCCTCGCGAGGGGGAGGAGTCGTGGGAGCTCGTCCCTGGCTCGGTCTCCTGGTCCGGCTCGGGACAGGAGTAGGCGAGGCGCGGGGCTGGGTGGGGTCCAGGAGTTGGGCTGGTGGGGGCTGTGGCGCGCTGGGGAACTAGACGCGAGGCACAGGCGATGGGGCGAGCTCGCGCGGTTTGGCCTGGTGGTGCGCATCGTGGCGTGATGGGGCTGGAGCGCTGGCCACCTGGGAACCTAGCTCGTGGGGCAAGGGGCGATGCAGCTCTCCTGGTCAACGCGGGCAGGAACCTGGGCTCGATGGAGCTGGGCATGTGGGGCTTGGCCTTGCTGGCTCGTGTGCTGGTGCAAGGGGCATGAGGCCGGAATCCTGGGGCTGTTGGTCCACGTGGTGCGCAAGGTGCTGGTGCTAGTGGTGTGCTCCTGGCTGGTTCTTTTTTTGGTTAAGAAAAAGAACAAACAGCCATAAAAGAAAAAAAAATATAAATAATAAAAAGTATATATATATATTTATATTTTCTAGTTAAATAAAATACCAGAAAATAACATACATATATACTATAATACTTAGAAAAAAATTAAAATATATACATATAATATACGCATATAGTAATATATATATATATATACATATAGATATATATATATATATTAAAATGCTAATATAGACACATATATATAAGTATAAAATAAATCCCCTAATAAATAATAAAGGAACCTAGTTTCACCTAATGCAATATTTTGAAAATAGATTTTATTCAATAGGCCACACAAAAAGCATTTGAAAACTTAACTAAAAATAATAATTTCAGAGATTATAAAATTTGCAAAACCAAATCCGACAACTTCAAATAACATTTTAACATCATGAACTTTTTATTTCACACGGGAGAAGTCATATTATCTCCACTCAAATAAATTGCCCGAAGTTGCAAAATGAATAAAATTTTTAGAAGAGCAACTAATACATAGAAAAATATGAGATGCATATGAATGATTTATTAACATCCGAATTTAAGAAAATTGGGATGTTACACCTCCCTGGCGCTCCCCTGCCCTAGCTCTTTGGCCTATAAATTCCCTAAAATCGGAGAAAAAATCAGGGCATCCACGAAAACACTTTTCCGCCGCCGCAAGCTTCCGTTTCCGCGAGATCTCAGCTGGAGACCCTTCCCGGTGCCCTGTCGGAGGGAACTTTGGAGTTGGAGGGCTTCTACATCAATATCATCGCCTCTCCAATGACTCGTGAATAGTCCACTTCAGACCTACGGGTCCGTAGTTAGTAGCTAGATGGCTTCTTCTATCTCTTGGATCTTCAATACAAAGTTCTCCATGATCTTCATGGAGATCTATCCGATGTAATTCTCTTTGGCAGTGTGTTTGTCGAGATCCGATAAATTGTGGATTTGTGATCAGATTATCTATGAATTATATTTGAGTCTTTGCTGATTTCTTATATGCATGACTTGATATCCTCGTAAGTCTCTCCGAGTCTTGGGTTTTGTTTGGCCAACTAGATCTATGATTCTTGCAATGGGAGAAGTGCGTGGTTTTGGGTTCATACCGTGTGGTGACCTTTCCCAGCGACAGAAGGGGCAGCAAGGCACGCATCGTGTTGTTGCCATCAAGGGTAAAAAGATGGGCTTTTATCATAGATTTGAGATTGCCCATCTACATCATGTCATCTTGCTTAAGGCGTTATTCTGTTCTTATGAACTCAATACACTAGATGCATGTTGGATAGCGGTCGACGTGTTGAGTAATAGTAGTAGATGTAGAAAGTATCGGTCTACTTGTTTTGGACGTGATGCCTATATGATGATCATTGCCATAGATAACGTCATGACTTTGCGCGGTTCTATCAATTGCTCGACAGTAATTCGTTCACCCATCGTCTACTTGTTTTCATGAGAGAAGACACTAGTGAACACTACGACCCCCGGGTCTATTCACAACTATCGTCTCCACTTTTACTTTTACTTTGCTTTGTTTACCTTTTGCTTTCAGTTCTCACTTTGCAAACAATCTATAAGGGATTGACAACCCCTTCATAGCGGTGGGTGCAAGCTCTTTGTGTTTGTGCAGGTACTTGTGACTTGACGCGATCCTCCTACTGGATCGATACCTTGGTTCTCAAACTGAGGGAAATAATTACTGCCGCGTGCTACATCACCCTTTCCTCTTCAAGAGAACACCAACGCAAGGCTCCAAGGCCACGGGGGAATCTTTTGCATATTTGCCAAGGAAGTCCCTGTAGGCGTAGCCACCAGCAGAAGGATTCCTGGCACCGTTTTTGGGGAAGGTCTTTTGTTGCCGTAGCAGAGACCTCCGACAAGATTCTTTGTCCACTAAGTAAAGGAGAAAAGCTCAATCGTTGAGCGTGTGCTCAGATTGTCTGAGTACGACAATCGCTTGAATCAAGTGGGAGTTAATCTTCCAGATGAGATAGTGATGGTTCTCCAAAGTCACTACCACCAAGCTGTGAGAGCTTCGTGATGAACTATAACATATCTAGGATAGATACAATGATCCTTGAGTGCTTCGCGATGTTTTGACACTGCGAAAGTAGAAATCAAGAAGAAGCATCAGTAGTTGATGGTTAGTAAAAGTACTAAGTTTCAAGAAAGGCAAGGGCTAGAAGGATACTTTGTCAAACGGCAAAACAGTTGTTGTACTAATGAAGAGACCCAAGATTAAACCCAAACCCAAGACTACGTGCTGCTGTTATGAGGGGAACGGTCACCGAGGCGGAGCTACCGTAGATGCTTGGTAGATAAGAAGGCTAGCAAAGTCGACAGAAGTATATTTGATATACATGATGTTGATGTGTACTTTACTAGTACTCCTAGTAGCGCGAGGGTATTGGATACCGGTTCGGTTGCTAAGTGATTAGTAACACGAAATGAAAGCTACATAATAAACAGGAGACTAGCTAAAGGCGAGGTGACAATCCGTGTTGGAAGTATTTCCAAGGTTGATATGATCAAACGTCGCACGCTCCCTCTACCATCGGGATTGGTGTTACGTGTTGGAAGTATTTCCAAGGTTGATATGATCAAACGTCGCACGCTCCCTCTACCATCGGGATTGGTGTTAAACCTAAATAATTGTTATTTGGTGCTTGCGTTAAGTATGAACATGATTGGATCGTGTTTATTGCAATACGATTATTCATTTAAAGAGAATAATGGTTACTCTATTTGCTTGAATAATCACCTTCAATGGTTTATTGAATCTCGATCGTAGTGTTACACATGTTCATGATATTGGTGCCAAAATATACAAGGTAATGATGATAGTACCACTTACTTGTGGCACTGCCGCTTGAGTCATGTTGGTGTAAATTGCATGAAGAGGCTCCATGCTGATGGATCTTTATACTCACTTGATTTTGAATCACTTGTGACATGAAAATCATACCACATGAGCAAGGCCTTGTTTTTATTTAGATGAAACAAGATAGTAACTTGTTGGAAGTAATACATTTTGATGTATGCAGTCCAGTGGGTGCTGAGGCACGCAGTGGATATCATTATGTTCTTACTTCAATGAAGATTTGAGTAGATACACGAGTATTTACTTAATGAATCACAAGTCTAAAATATTGAAAATGTTCAATTCTGTTTCAGAGTGAAGTTCGTCGTAACAAGAGGATAAATTGTCTACGATATGATCATAGAGATGAATATTTGAGTTGCGAGTTTTGGTACACAGTTAAGACAATGTTGAAGTTGTTTCGCAAATTCATGCCACCAGGAACACCATAGTGTGATGGTGTGTCCAAACGTCATAGCCGCGACCTATTTGATATGGTGTATATTATGATGTCTCTTATGGAGTTACCACTATCATTTATGGGTTATGCATTAGAGAGAACCGCATTCACTTTAAATAAGGCACCATGTAATTCTGTTGAGATGGCACAATATAGACTGAGGTTTTGAGAAATCTAAGCTGTCGTTTCTTGAAAGTTTGGGGCTGCGACACTTATATGAAAAAGTTTCAGTCTGATAAGCTCGAACCCAAAGCGGATGAATGCATCTTCATAGGATATCCAAAACAGTTGGGAGCATCTCCTATCTCAGATTCGGAAGCAAAGTGTTTGTTTCTAGAAAACGGGCCCTTTCTCGAGGAAAGGTTTCTCTCGAAAGAATTGAGTGGAAGGGTGGTAGAACTTGATGAGGTTATTGAGCCATCACTTCAACCAAGTGTGTAGCAGGGCGCAGGAAGTTGTTCCTGTGGCGCCTACACCAATTGAACTGGAAGCTGATGATAGTGATCATTAAGCATCAGATCAAGTTACTACAGACCTCGTAGGTCGACAAGTCACGTACTACTACAAGAGTGGTACGGTAACCCTATCTTATAGGTCATGTTGTTGAACAACAATGAACCTACGAGTTATGGAGAAGCAATTGTGGGCCAGGATTCCGACAAATGGGTGGAGGCCATGAAATCCGAGAGAGAATCCATATGTGAGAACAAAGTATAGACTTTGGAAGAACTACTTGATGGTCGTAGGACTATTAAGTAAAGATGGATCGTTATAAGGAAGACACACGATGATGGTGAATCTTCACCATTAAGAAAAGCTCGACTTGTCGCCAGGATGATTTCTGACAAGTTCAAAGAGTTGGCTATGCTTAGACTTTCTCACTCATAGCGATGCTAAAGGTCTGTTGGAATTATGTTAGCAGTTGCTACATTATTTATAAAATATTGCACATAGGATGCCAAAATATTGTTTTCCTCGACGGAAAGGTTGTATGTGATACAACCGAAAAGTTTTGTCGATCCTAAGGATGCTAACAAGTATGCAAGCTCCAGCGATCCTTCTAAGGACTGGTGCAAGCATCTCGGAGTTTGAATATATGCTTTGATGAGTTGATTAAAGCTTTTGGGTTTATACAAGGTTTGTGAGAAACTTTTATTTCCAAAGAAGTGAGTGGGAGCACTATAGAATTTCTGATAAGTTTATGTGGTTGACATATTGTGGATCAGAAGTAATGTAGAATTTCTGTAAAGCATAAAAGTTGTTTGAAAGGAGTTTTTCAAAGGAATACCTGGATTGCGCTACTTGAACGTTGAGCATCAAGATCTATGGAGATAGATCGAAATGCTTAATAGAAGTTTCAACAAGATGCATGCCTTGACAAGTTTTTGAAGGAGTTCAAAATAGATCAGCAAAGAAGGAGTTCTTGGTTGTGTTGTAAGGTGTCAATTTGAGTAAGACTCAAAACCCGACCCCGGCAGAATAAAGAGAATATGCGAAGGTCGTCTCCTATACCTTAGCCGTAGACTCTAAAGTATGCCATGCTCAGTACCACACCTGATGTGTGCCTTGCTACAAGTCTGTTAAGAGGTACATAGAGTGATCCAGGTTTGAATCACTGATCAGCGGTCAAAGTTAGTAACTAATGGACTAAGGAATTTTTTCTCGATTATGGAGATGGTTAAAGAGTTCGTCGTAAAGGGTTACGTCGATGCAAGCTTTGACACTAATCCGAATAACTATGAGTAGTGAAACGGATTCGTATGGTAGAGTAGATATATGGAATATTTCCGAATAGCACAAAGTAGCAGCATCTATAAGATGACATGAAGATTTGTAAAGCTCACTCGGATCTGAAAGGGTTCAGAACCGTCGACAAAAACCTCCCTCACGAGCAAGATGTGATAAGACCCCAGAACTATATGGGTGTTGGATTCGTTAGAATCACATAGTGATGTGGACTAGATTATTGACTCTAGTGCAAGTGGGAGACTGTTGGAAATATGCCCTAGAGGCAATAATAAATAAGTTATTATTATATTTCTTTTTTCATGCTAATCGTTTATTATCCATGCTATAATTGTATTGATTGGAAACACAATACATGTGTGGATACATAGACAAAACACTATCCCTAGTAAGCCTCTAGTTGACTAGTTCGTTGATCAAAGATGGTCAAGGTTTCCTGACCATAGGAAAGTGTTGTCACTTGATAACGGGATCACATCATTAGGAGAAACATGTGATGGACTAGACCCAAACTAATGAACGTAGCATGTTGATCGTGTCATTTTGTTGCTACTGTTTTTCTGCGTGTCAAGTATTTATTCCTATGACCATGAGATCATATAACTCACTGGCACCGGAGGAATGCCTTGTGTATCAAATGTCACAACGTAACTGGGTGACTATAAAGGTGCTCTACAGGTATCTCCGAAGGTGTCCGTTGAGTTAGTATGGATCAAGACTGGGATTTGTCACTCCGTGTGACGGAGAGGTATCTCGGGGCCCACTCGGTAATACAACATCACACACAAGCCTTGCAAGCAATGTGACTTAGTGTAAGTCATGGGATCTTGTATTACGGAACAAGTAAAGAGACTTGCCGGTAAACAAGATTGAAATAGGTATGCGGATACCGACGATCGAATCTCGGGCAAGTAACATACCGAAGGACAAAGGGAATGACATACGGGATTATATGAATCCTTGACACTGAGGTTCAACCGATAAGATCTTCGGAGAACATGTAGGATACAATATGGGCATCCAGGTCCTGATATTGGATATTGACCAAGGAGTCTCTCGGGTCATGTCTACATAGTTCTCGAACCTGCGGGGTCTGCACACTTAAGGTTCGTCGATGTTTTATGCGTATTTGAGTTATATGGTTGGTTACCGAATGTTGTTGGGAGTCCCGGATGGGATCACGGACGTTACAAGGTTTCCAGAATGGTCCGGAAACGAAGATTGATATATAGGTTTGTCTCATTTGGTTACCGGAAGGTTTTCGGGCGTTGTCGGCATGGTACCGGGAATGACGAATGGGTTCCGGAGTTCTACCCGGAGGGGCCCACCCACCCGAGAAGAAGCCCAAAGGCTTTGTGGGGGCACACCAGCCCTTAGTGGGCTGGCGGGCAAGCCCGAGAGGGCCCTTGCGTAGGAGATAAAGAAATCAAAGAAAAAAGAAAAAAAGGAGGTGGGAAGGAAGGGAAGGACTCCACCTTCCAATCCTAGTTGGACTAGGATTGGAGGTGGACTCCTCCACCCTTGGTTTGGCCGACCCCTTGGTGCTCCCTTGAGCCTCAAGGCAAGGCCCTCCCCCTCCATCCTATATATACTGATGTATTAGGGCTGATTTGAGACAACTTTGCCACGGCAGCCCGACCACATACCTCCACGGTTTTTCCTCTAGATCGTATTTCTGCAGAGCTCGGGCGGAGCCCTGTTGGGATAGATCACCACCAACCTCCGGAGCACTGTCACGCTGCTGAAGAATTCATCTACCTCGCCACCTCTCTTGCTGGATCAAGAAGGCCGAGATCATCGTCGCACTGTACATGTGCTGAACGCGGAGGTGCCGTCCGTTCGGTACTAGATCGGGAAGGATCATGATGAGATCGCGGGACGAATCATGATGAAGTTCGCGGGACGGATCATGCTGAGATCGTGGGATGGAGTGTACGACTACGGTGATTTGAATCACGCAAGCTGTTCCACTACATCGTCCGCGTTTCTTAACGCTTACCGCTGTGCGATCTAGAAGGGTACGTAGATCGGAAATCTCCTCTTGTAGATAAACATCACCATGATAGGTATTGCGTGTGTGTGGGAAATTTTTTGTTTCCCATGCGACGTTCCCCAACAAGAGGGCACCAGGGGAGGCCACAAGCCCCCTAGCCGCCGCCTGGGGGGCCCCGCGCCTAGCAGGCTTGTGGGCCCCCTGTGGCACCCCTGCCCTACTTCTTCCACCTATAAATCCCCGAAAAATTTGAAACCATGGGAGAGAGCCACAAAAATACATTTCCGCCACCGCAAGCTTCTGTCTCCGCAAGATCCCATCTGGGGCACGTTCTGGTGCCCTGCCTGAGTGGGGATTCGGACACGGAGGGCTTCTTCATCAACACCATTGCCTCTCCGATGATGCGTGAGTAGTTCACCATAGACCTTCGGGTCCATAGCTAGCAGCTAGATGGCTTCTTCTCTCTCTTCGATCTTCAATACAAAGTTCTCCATGATCTTCATGGAGATCTATCCGATGTAATCTTCTTTTGCGGTGTGTTTGTCGAGATCCGATGAATTGTTGATTTATGATCAGATTATCTATGAATCTTATTTGAGTTTCTTCTTATCTCTTATATGCATGATTTCATATCCTTGTAATTCTCTTCGAGTTGTGGGTTTCGTTTTGCCAACTTGGTCTATAACTCTTGCAATGGGAGAAGTGCTTGGTTTTGGGTTCATACCATGCGGTGACCTCACCCAGTGACACGCATCGTGTTGTTGCTATCAAGGGTAAAAAGATGGGGTTTATATGTATTGCATGAATTTATCCCTCTACATCATGTCATCTTGCTTAAGGCGTTACTCTGTTTGTCATGATCTCAATACACTAGATGCATGCTGGATAGCGGTCGATGTGCGGAGTAATAGTAGTAGATGCAGAAAGTATCGGTCTACTTGTCTCGGACATGATGCCTATATGTATGATCATTGCCTTAGATATCGTCATGACTTTGCGTGGTTCTATCAATTGCTCGATAGTAATTCGTTCACCCACCGTAATATTTGCTATCATGAGAGAAGCCTCTAGTGATCACTATGGCTCCCGGGTCTACTTCACATCATATTTTCAGCCCTACACTTTTACTTTGTTGCACTTTCCGCCTTCAGATCTCACCTTGCAATCAATCGTGAAGGGATTGACAACCCCTTTGTAGTGTTGGGTTCTAGTTTGCTGTTTTTGCGCAGGTACGGTGGAGAATTGGCTTGATACTCCTACTGGATTGATACCTTGGTTCTCGAACTGAGGGAAATACTTATTGCTACTGTGCTGCATCACCCTTTCCTCTTCAAGGGAAAAAACCAACGCAAGCTCAAGATGTAGCATGGAGAAGTCATTTGGAATGGTTCCAAATGGTGTGTGTTAGCTACATCTATAGGAATACATGGAGATTTGTAAAGCACACACGGATCTGAAAGATTTAGACCCGTTGACTAATAAGCTTCTCTCACAAGCAAGACATGATCGAACCCCGAAACTGTATGGGTGTTGGATTCATTGCAATCACATAGTGATGTGAACTAGATTACTGACTCTAGTGCAAGTGGGAGACTGTTGGAAATATTCCCTAAAGGCAATAATAAATTGGTTATTATTATATTTCCTGGTTCATGATAATTTACTATTATTCATGCTATAATTGTATTAACCGAAAACCGTAATACATGTGTGAATATATAGACCACAATGTGTCCCTAGTGAGCCTCTAGTTGGCTAGCTCGTTGATCAATAGATGCTCATGGTTTCCCGATCATGGACATTGGATTTCATTGATAACAGGATCACATCATTACGAGAATGACGAGATGGACAAGACCCAATCCTAAGCATAGCACTAGATCGTATTGTTCGTCTGCTAAAGCTTTTCTAATCTCAAGTATCATTCCCTTAGACCATGAGATTGTGCAACTCCCGGATACCGTAGGCGTGCTTTGGGTGTATCAAACGTCACATGGTAACTGGCTGATTATAAACGTGCACTACAGGTATCTCTGAAAGTGTCTGTTGGGTTGTACGAATCGAGACTGGGATTTGTCACTCCGTGTGACAGAGAAATATTTGTGGGCCCACTCGGTAATCCATCATCATATTGAGCTCGGTGTGACTAAGGAGTTAGCCATGGTATGATGTGTTACGGAACAAGTAAAGAGACTTGCCGGTAACGACATTGAACAAGGTATAGAGATAGTAACGATCGAATCTCGGGCAAGTATCATACCGATAGACAAAGGGAATTGCATACGGGGTTGATTGAATCCTTGACATCGTGGTTCATCCGATGAGATCATCGTGGAACATATGGGAACCGACATGGGTATCCAGATCCCACTGTTGGTTTTTGGCCGGAGAGATGTCTCGATCATGTCTGCATGTCTCCCGAACCCGTAGGCTCTACACACTTAAGGTTCGATGACGCTAAGGTTATAGGGAAATAGTTTACGTGGTTACCGAAGGTTTTTCGGAGTTTCGGATGAGATCTCGGACGTCAGGAGGAGATCCGGAATGGTCCACAGGTAAAGATTGATATATAGGAAGTCCTGTTTTGGTCACCGGAAAAGTTTCGGGCTCATCGGTAGTTTACCGGGAGTGCCGGGAGGGTGCCGGAGGACCGCCGGGAGGGGTGTGATGACCAAAGGACTTCATGGGCTGTTAGAGGAGGTGGACCAGCCCTTATTGGGCTGGCCAAGGCATTCCCTAAAGGCCCATGCGGCTAAGGATAAATAGATAAGGCAAAAGAGGATTTAAAAGGAAGGGATCCACCTCCCTTGTGGGAGGTGGACTCCTCCCTAGCTCGGCCGAACCTATCCTCCTTGGAAGAGGGGCCAAGGCAGTCCTCCCTTTCCCTCCTCCTATATATACTTAAGGTTTTGTCCCTTTTGATACAAACAATTGATCTCTCCATGGCGCAGCGATACTTCTCCTCTTTCTCATCCTCCGCATAGCTTGGTGAAGCCATGTCGGAGTACCACGTAGCTCCACCGTCACCACGTCGTCATGCTGCCGGAGCTCTCCCTCAACCTCTCCTCCATCCTTGCTGGATCAAGGTGTTGGAGACGTCATCGGGCTGCACGTGTGTTGAACGCGGAGGCACCGTTGTTTGGTGCATAGATCAGAATCCACCGCGATCTGAATCACTGCGAGTACGACTCCATCAACCGCGTTCTAGCAACGCTTTCGCTTAGTGATATTCAAAGGTATGAAGATGCTCTACAACCTCTCTTGTTGCTGGTTTCTCCATAGATAGATCCTTGCATGGTGTAGGAAAATTTTGAAATCACTACGATACCCAACAGGTAGTTTTCCAGTTTACCCTCCATTTCCCTCCTAAAAATTCCTCTTCGTGAGCCGAGAGAAAACGCCTTCTTGGTTTTTCTATTTCTTTTGGAAGCTTTTTTGGCGGACGAATAACGGTGAGGGAAAATGTTGGCATATCTGACAGGACACACCGTATGAGCACCCTACGTCCTGCAATATTCATGAGCGTACCCTTCCAGCGTCCTAGACGATCCCTAATTCTATCGAGGATGAACCGCAAATGCACTAATCTAATCCCACTCGTGGAGATAGCAAGTTCTAGGTATGTCATGGGGAATCCCACTATTTTCCGCCAAAGTTGTGCAATACCTCTAGAAGGTTAATTCTGTGGCATCTGATTGGTGGTACTGTAGACTTTTCTTGGTTGAGCCTGAGCCCAATCGCATCGTCGAGCATCTTTAGAATTCCTAGTAGTTTATCTACATCCTACTTGTCCGGGTTTGCGAAGATTAGGCGACATCAACATATAGGTTGACAAGCATGCTAACTCCTCTTTCGGACAGGGGTGCAAGGGCGCCTTGCTCTGTAGCAGCAGCCAACAGGCGATGAAGAGGGTCCTATGAGGATCCCGTCGCTCATCTAGTTTGCATCTTCGCTCTCTATTTTGCTTCTTCTGCTTGTTACTTTGCTTGATCGGTTACCAAGTCTCAAGATACTACTAAGTTGTGTGACTTCTCAAATACTAATAATAATGATTTTATTAGTACTCCAATACCACCCGCCAATAGTGCAGATGCTTTTGTTATTAATGTTGCATTGCTGAATCTTCTCACGAAAGAATAATTTTTGGGAAGTCCTATGAGGATTCCTCTGCTGATCTTAATACCTTTGTTGAACTATGTAATATGCAAAATAGAAAGGACATGGATAATGATTTTGTAAAATTAAAATTATTTCCTTTTTCACTAAGATATAAAAGCTAAGTCTTTGTTTTCATCTTTACCATGTAACAATATTGGAACATGGGATACGTGTAAAGATACTTTTATTGCCAAGTATTTTCCTCATGCTAAGATCATCTCCCTTTGAAATAAAATAATAAATTCTAAACAGAAATATCATGAGCATGTTGAACAAACTTGGGAGAGGATGAAATTAATGAGTAGAAATTGCCCTACGCATGGTTTAAACTTGTGGATGATTATCCAAAATTTCTATGCGGGACTAAACTTTGTATCCAGATATCTTCTAGATTCTGTCGCAGATGGTACCTTGATGCAGGTCACCTTTGTTGTTAATATGCCCTAGAGGCAGTAATAAAATAGTTATTATTATATTTCCTTGTTCAAGATAATAGTTTATTATCCATGCTAGAATTATATTGAATTGAAACTCAGATATATGTGTGGATACATAGACAACACATTGTCCCTTGTAAGCCTCTAGTTGGCTAGCTCATTGATCAAAGATGGTTAAGGTTTCCGAGCCATACACAAGTGCTCTCACGTGATAACGGGATCACATCATTAGGAGAATGATGTGATGGACAAGACCCAAACTATGAACGTACCATGTGATTGTGTCATTTTATTGCTACTATTTTGTGCATGTCAAGTATATATTCCTATAACCATGAGATCGTGTAACTCACTGACACCAGAGGAATGCGTTGTGTGTATCAAATGTCACAATGTAACTGGGTGGCTATAAAGGTGCTCTACAGGTATCTCCGAAGTTGTCCGTTGAGTTAGCATGGATCAAGACTGGGATTTGTCACTCTGTATGACAGAGAGGTATCTCGGGGCCCACTCGGTAATACAACATCACAACAAGCCGTGCAAGCATTGTGAATAAAGAGTTAGCCACGGGATTTTGTATTATGGAACGAGTAAAGAGACTTGCCAGTTACGATATTTAAATAGGTAAAGAGATACCGACGATCGAATCTCGGGCAAGTAACATACCAAAGGACAAATGGAATGTTATACGGGATTAACTGAATCCTTGACATAGAGGTTCAACCAATTAAGATCTTCGAAGAATATGTAGGATCCAATATGGACATCCAGGTCCCGCTATTGGATATTGACCGGAGAGTGTCTCTGTCATGTCTACCTAGTTCTCCAACCCGCAGGGTCTTCACACTTAAGGTTTGGTGGCGTTTCGGTATAGTTTAATTATTGATGTTGGTAACCGAATATTGTTCAGAGTCCCAGATGATATCCTGGACGTCACGAGGGGTTTCGGAATGGTTTGGAGACAAATATTGATATACAGGAAGTATACATTTGGCTCCTCGAAGGATTTCGGGCATTATCTGTAAAGTAACGGGAGTGACGAATGGGTTTCGGAGTTCCACCGGGAGGGCCACCCATCTGGCAGGGGACCAAACAGGCCCAAGGGTGGCGCACCAGCCCCTGGTGGGCTGGTCACCAGCCCAACAGGGCCTATTCGGACCAAGTGGAGAAGGAAAGAGAGGTGGGGCCAAACCGAATTGGAGAGGAGTTCTCCTCCTCCAAAATGACTTGGAGGAGGACTCCTCCATCCTCCTTTGCGCTGGCCGAAACCTAGGGCAAGTCCCTAGGGCGCCACCCCTCCCTCCCTCCTATATATAGTGGAGGGTAGAGAGGTTTTTTGCACCACAAGCCTGGACGCAGCCCTCTCTCCCTCCACCAACTCATGACACCTCGTAGTTATTTCGGTACGGCACGGTGAAGCCCTGCCGGAGTAGCTCCACCATCATCACTGTCACGCTGTCATGCTGACGGAGAATTCAGCTACCTCTTCGTCTCTCTTGCTGGATCAAGAAGGCAGAGATCGTCATCGAGCTGCACGTGTTCTGAATGCGGAGGTGTCGTCCGTTTGGCGCTAGATCGTGACTGGATCGCGGGACGGCTTGCAATTTGGATCGCAAAGACGCTCGACTACATCAACTGCGTTTCTTAATGCTTCCCGCTTAGCGATCTACAAGGGTATGTGGATCCAATCTCCCTTCTCGTAGATGGTCATCACCGTGGATAGGTCTTTCGCGTGCATAGGAAAAAAATTGATTCCCATGCAACGTTCGCCCATGGTGGTATCAGAGCTAGGTCTATGCGTAGATGACATCTCGAGTAGAACACAAAGGAGTTTGTGAGCATTTATATTCAGATTGCTGCCCTCCTTAGTCTTTTCTTGATTCCAACATTACTCGTACTCTTACGAGAGACCGGTTCCATCGACTAACATGCAACTTGTTGCATAAAGATGGCTGGCGGTTGTCTGTTTCTCCAACTTTAGTTGAATCGGATTTGATTGAGGCGGTCCTTGGAGAAGGTTAAATAGCAACTTGTGTATCACCATTGTGGTTTTGCGTAAGTAAGATGCGATCATACTAGATACCCACAACAGCCATGTAAAACATGCAACGACGAATTAGAGGACGTCTAACTTGTTTTTGCAGGGTATGATGTAATATGATACCGCCAAAGACATGATATGATACATTTAATGTATGAGATGATCTTGTTGTAATAGTTAAATATCGACTTGCATGTCGATGCTACGGCAACCGGCAGGAGCCATTGGGTTGTGTTTAATTATTTTACATTTGGTGATGCTTTGCACTATTTCTAGTTCAGTAGCTTTAGTAGCAATAGCATAGTTAGCTAGGAATTGCTCTCCCGCCAGAGGCTATCACTAACAGAGTTCTTCAATCATTGCCACCTAGCTGTAAAGGCTTTGTGTTGAACTACAACATGCAAGGGATGAATAAATAACTCGCCGAGCTGTTTGCAATGTTGGAAGTCGCTGAGTCAGAAATCCATAATGAACATCAAGTGTTTATGGTCAATAAGACCACCAGTTTCAAGAAAAAACGACAAGGGCAAGAATGGTAACTCCAAGAAGAGTGGCAAAGCGGTTGCCCCTCCGACGAAGAAACCCAAGGCTGAACCCAAGCCGAAAACTGAGTGTTATTTGCAAGGGGGCTGGTCACTCGAAGCGGAATTGCCTCAAGTATCTGGCCGATAAGAAGGAGGCCAATGCCAAAAAAGGTATATTTGATATACATGTTATTGATGTGTACCTCATCAACTCTCTTTGTAGTACCTGGGCATTTGATACCGATTTGGTTGCTCACATTTGCAACTCAAAGCAGGAACTACGGAATAGACGAAGGTTGGCGAAGGACGAAGTGACGATGCACGTGGGAAATGGTTCCAAGATTGACGCGGTCGCCGTCGGCACGCTCTCACTTGAATTACCGTCGGGATTAGTGATGAACCTAAATAATTGTTATTTAGTGCCTGCGTTAAGCATGAACATTATATACGGATCTTGTTTATTGCAAGAAGGTTACTCATTTAAGTCAGAGAATAATGGTTGTTCTATTTATATGAGTAATATCTTTTATTGTCATAACCCAATGTGAGGGGTTTGTTCATTTTGAATCACGATAGTGATGACACTCATATCCATAACACTCAGACCAAAAGATTTAGAGTTGATAATGATAGCACCACTTTCTTGTGGCACTGCCGGTTAGGTCATATTGGTCTAAAACACAGGAAGAAACTCCATGCTGATGGACTTTTCGAGTCACTTGATTTTGAATCACTTGATACATGTCAACCATGCCTCATGGGAAAGATGACTAAGACTCCGCTCTCCAGAACAATGGAGCGTGTAAGTGACTTGTTGGAGATCATACATATTAATGTGTGCGGACCAATGAGCATAGAGGCACGCGGTGGTTATCGTTATTTTCTCACCTTCAAAGATGATTTGAGTAGATATGGTTATATTTACTTAATGAAGCACAAGTCTAAAACATTTGAAAAGTTCAAGCAATTTCAGAGTGAAGTTGTAAATCATTGTAACAAGAAGATCAAATTCCTACGATCCGATCGAGGAGGTGATTATCTGAGTTATGAGTTTGGTACACACTTAAGACAATGTGGAATTGTTTCACAGTTGAGACCACCTGGAACACCACACCGTAATGGTGTGTCCGAACGTCGTAATCATACTTTATTAGATATGGTGCATTCTATGATGTCTCTTATCGATTTGCCGTTATCGTTTTGGGGCTATGCATTAGAGACACCTGCATCCACTTTAAATAGTGCACCATCAAAATCTGTTGAGATGACACCATATGAACTGTGGTATGGCAAGAAGCCAAAGTTTCCGTTTCTTAAAGTTTGGGGATGTGATGCTTATGTCAAAAAGATTCAACCTGGAAAGCTGGAACCCAAATCGGAAAAGTGTCTCTTCATAGGATACCCAAAAGAGATAGTTGGGTACACTTCTATCTCAGATCCGAAGGCAAAGTGTTTGTCGCTAAAAATGGAGCATTTCTTGAGAAAGAGTTTCTCTCGAAAGAATTGAGTGGGAGGAAGATAGAACTTGATGAGGTTATAGAACCTCTACTTCAACCAGAGAGTAGCTCAACACAGAAAGATGTTTCTGTGGAACCTACGACGGTTGAAGAGGAACCTAACAATGATGATCATGAAACTTCAGATCAAGTTGCTATCGGATCTCGTAGGTCGACAAGGACAGTACTACTCCTTAGTGGTACGACAACCCTGTCTTATCAATCATGTTGTTACACAATTATGAACCTACGAGCTATGGAGAAGCAATGGTGGGCCTAGGTTCCAACAAATGGTTAGAGGCCATGAAATCCGAGATAGGATCCATGTATGAAAACAAAGTATGGACTTTGGAGGTGTTAGCTGAAGGGCGAAAGGCTATTCCGAATAAATGGATCTTTAAGAAGAAGATGGACGCGGATGGTAATATCACCGTCTATAAAGCTCGACTTGTGGCAAAGGGTTTTTCACAAGTTCAAGGAGTTGACTACGATGATACTTTCTCACCTGTAGCAATGCTTAAGTCCCTCAGAATCATGTTAGCAATAGGTGCATTTTTTGATTATGAAATTTGGTAGATGGATGTCAAAACAGCGTTCCTAAACGATTTCCTTAAGGAAGAGTTGTATATGGTGCAACCGGAAGGTTTTGTCGACCCAGAGAATGATGACAAAGTATGCAAACTCCAGCGATCCATTTATGGACTGGTGCAAGCATCTCGGATCGGAATCAACGCTTTGATGAGGTGATCAAGGCGTTTGGGTTTATACAAGTTTATGGAGAAACTTGTATTTACAAGAAAGTGAGTGGGAGCTCCATAGAATTTCTAATATTATATATGGATGACATATTTCTGATTGGAAATGATATAGAACTTTTGGGAAGCATAAAGGATTACTTGAATAAAAATATCAATGAAGGACCTGGGAGAAGTTGCTTACATATTGGGCATCAAGATCTATATAGATAGATCAAGACGCCTCATAGGACTTTCACAGAGCACATACCTTGATAACGTTTTGAAGAAGTTCACAATGGAACAGTCCAAGAAAGGGTTCTTACCTGTGTTACAAGGTATAAAGTTGAGTAAGACTCAATGCCCAGTAATTGCAGAAGATAGTGAAAGTATGAGTGTTGTCCCCCATGCTTCAGCCATAGGGTCTACCATGTATGCAATGCTGTGCACAAGACCTAATGTCAGCCTTGCCATAAGTATGGTGGGAAGGTTTCAAAGAAATCTAGGAATGGAGCACTGGACAACAGTCAAGAATATTCTGAAGTACGTGAAAAGGACTAAAGAAACGTTTCTCGTTTATGGAGGTGACAAAGAGCTCGTCATAAAGGGTTATGTCGATGCAAGCTTTGACACTGATCTGGATGACTCTAAGTCACAAACTGAATACGTATTTATTCTCAATGGGGGTGCGGTAAGCTGGTGCAGTTCCAAGCAGAGCGTGGTAGCGGATTCTACATGTGAAGCGGAGTACATAGATGCCTCGGAGGCGGCTAAAGAAGGTGTCTGGATGAAGCAGTTCATGACAGATCTTGGAGTTGTGCCAACTGCACTAGATCCAATGACTTTGTTTTCTGACAACACTGGTGCCAATGCTCTAGCCAAGGAACCAAGGTTTCACAAGAGGACCAGACACATAAAGCGACGCTTCAATTCCATTCGCAATTACATCAAGGAGGAGGACAAAAATATTTGCATAGTGCACACGGATATGAATGTTGCATACCCATTGACTAAACCTCTTCCACGAGCAAAACATGATCAACACCAGAACTGCACGGGTGCAAGATTCTTTACATTGTAAATCACATAGTGATGTGAGCTAGATTATTGACTCTAGTGCAAGTGGGAGACTGTTGGAAATATGCCCTAGAGGCAATAATAAAATAGTTGTTATTATATTTTCTTGTTCAAGATAATCGTTTATTATCCATGCTAGAATTGTATTGAATGGAAACTCAGATACATATGTGGATACATAGACAACACAGTGTCCCTAGTAAGGCTCTAGTTGACTAGCTCGTTGATCAAAGATGGTTAAGATTTCCTAGCCATAGACAAGTGTTGTCACTTGATAACGGGATCACATCATTAGGAGAATGCTATGATGGACAAGACCCAAACTATGAACGTAGCATGTGATCTTGTCATTTTATTGCTATTGTTTTCTACATGTCATGTATATATTCCTATGACCATGAGATCATGTAACTCACTGACACCGGATGAATACCTTGTGTGTATCAAATGTCGCAATGTAACTGGGTGACTATAATGGTGCTCTACAGGTATCTCTCAAGGTGTACGTTGAGGTAGCATGGACCAGGACTGGGATTTGTCACTCCGTATGACGGAGAGGTATCTCAAGGCCCACTCGGTAATACAACATCACAATAATCCTTGCAAGCATTGTGACTAAATAGTTAGCCACATGATTTTGTATTACGGAACGAGTAAAGAGACTTGCGAGTAACAAAATTCAAATAGGTATAGAGATACCGACTAATCTCGGGCCAGTAACATATCGAAGGACAAAGGGAATAGTATAAAGGATTAACTGAATACTTGACATAGAGATTCAACCGATTAAGATCTTCATAGAATATGTGGGATCCAATATGGAAATCCAGGTCCCGCTATTGGATGTTGACCGGAGAGTGTCTCGGTCATGTCTAAATAGTTCTCAAACTCGCAGGGTGTGCACACTTAAGGTTTGGTGGCATTTCGGTATAGTTGAATTATTGATGTTGGTAACTGAATGCTGTTTGGTGTCCCGGATGAGACCCCGGATGTCTCGAGGGGTTCCTAAATGGTCTGGAGACGAAGATTGATATATAGGAAGTATCCATTTGGCTTCCGGAGGGATTTCGGGCATTACCGGTAAAGTACCGGGAGTGACGAATGGGTTCCGGAGTTCCATCGGGAGGGGCCACCCACCCGAGATGGGACCAAACAGTCCCAAGGGCGGCGCACCAGCCCATGGTGGGATGTTGGCCAGCCCAAGAGGGCCTATTCAGCTGAAGTGGAGAAGGAAATACAGGTGGGGCCAAACCCAATTGGAGAGGAGTTCTCCTCCTCCAAACCGACTTGGAGGAGGACTCCTCCCTCCTCCTTTGTGCCAACCCAACCATAGGGCAAGTCCCTAGGGTGCTAGCCCTTCCTCCCTCCAATATATAGTGGATGGTAGACATGATTTTTGCACCACAAGCCAGAGCACAGCCCTCTCTCTCTCCACCACCTCGTGACACCCCGTAGTTATTTCGGTACGGCACGATGAAGCCTTGCCAGAGTAGCTCCACCATCATCACTGTCATGCCATCGTGCTTCCACAGGATTCAGCTACCTGTTCGTCTCTCTTGCTGGATCAAGAAGGTGGAGATCATCATCGAGCTGCATGTGTGCTAAACGCGAAGGTGTCGTCCGTTCGGCGCTAGATCGTGATTGGATCGCGGGACGCCTTGCGATTTGGATCGCGAAGACGTTCGACTACATCAACCGCGTTTCTTAACGCTTCCCGCTTAGCAATCTACAAGGGTATGTGGATCCGATCTCCCCTCCCGTGGATAGGTCTTTCATGTGTGTGGGAAATTTCTTTGTTTCCCATGCAACATTCCCTAACAACCTTAGGGGAGGCCACTAGACCTCTGGACAACAGCATGACCAAGATGGCATACCGAAAGAGCTCCAACTGGTAAGAAGGTAAATTCTATTGAGGATATCACTACTTTGAGTGAAAAGGTGGATGCTCTTATGAATTTGGTTGGTAATAAAAATGCTCATGTTGATCCTAATGACATGCCATTGTCTACTTTCATTGAGCAAAATGATAATGCCATTGATGTGGATTTTTCCTATAGCGGTAATTTCAATGTTAGGCCATATACCGATAATCCTTATAGTGGTTACGGCAATTCTTATGGAAATCCTTCTACCAATAATATATTCTCCTCTGATTTTGAAAATATCATTAAAGAATTTATTAATTCTCAAATAGTTTTGAATACTATGGTAGAAGAAAAGATGCATACGCTCTATACTTTGGCTAAGAACATGGATGGAATTGCTCTTGATGTAGAAACTCTTAAAAGTAAAGCTTTGCCACCCAAGCATGATTTTAATGATACTTTTAAATTTATCCAAATATCTATGAATGAAAGTAGGGAATGGATCGCTAAGTTGAAAGCTAAGTGGGAATTCCTAGAAAAAGCTATCCCACTCGTTTTTTTTACCAAAATCATGATGAAGATCTTAAAATAATTGGCACTTCTTCTATTGGATCTTTATTTACTTCTATGAATTCTAATGATAAATGTCCTTGAGATGATTCAACTTTAGTTATAGAGTGTCATGTTTGCTTGGAGGGTGATGATTCGAATGCTGAAACTTAAAAAGTGGGTTTGGAGTGGTCAAAACTTTAACTAGTGATGTGCCCACTATCTTGGATTACAAGAACTTTAATTATGAAAGTTGTTGTATAATAGAATGTATTTCCTTGTTGCAATCCATTAATGGCTCACCTAGTGCTAATGAACAAAACGAGGCTTTCACTAATCTTATAGTGGAAGCGATGATAAAAGCATATGGTGAGAAACTTGAACTTGAAGTTTCTATTCTTAGAAAATTGCACGATGAGTGGGAATCTACTGTGAAAATAAAAATAAATAAATTTTAATGCATGCTTTGTGTGAACTTGGTGCTAGTGTTTCAACAATACCTAAATCTCTATGTGATGTGCTTGGTCTCACAAATATTCAAGAGTGTTCCCTAAACTTGTATCTCGCAGATTCTACCATTAAGAAACCTTTAGGTAGAATTAATGATGTTCTCATTATTGCAAATAAAAATTATGTGTGTGTGTAGATTTCATTGTGATTGATACTGATTGCAATCCTACTTGTCCAATAATACTTGGAAGACCTTTGTTACGAACTATAGGTGCAATTATTGATATGAAACAGGGCAACATATGGTTCCAAATTCCATTAAAGAAAGGGATGGAACACCTACCTACAAAGAGAATCAAACCACCTTATTAATATATCATGAGGGCTACTTATGGGTTGAGTGTCAAGTATTACAACACTTGATCATATGCATTATGCCTAACTAGGTGCATAAAACAATAGCGCTTGTTGGGAGGCAATCCAATAGTTATATTAATTTTTGCTTTTTACTTTCTATCTTAGTGCGATGACATGATTATTGCATATGTAATGATTGTGATTTTATTTTTAAATTAATGTTTCTGCCAAGTGAAGCCTTTGGGATGACTTGTATGATAAGCATAATTGATACAGTGAGAAAACAGAAACTTTGACGTCTAGTGCAGAATGTCTTTGATTTGACTCGCACATATTTTTAAGCTGAATTTTTAAACCCTATCTCAATGCAAATTCCTCAAGATGTTCTAATATTTCATAAGTCTTGTAGTTACATTAAGATAGGTTCATTACATATTACTACAAACTATTCTGTTTTAGACACATTCTGTTTTTGCTTGCATATTTTGCTTGTTTTGATGATGCTATGGATTGTATTGGGGGGTATAAGCCATGAATAAGTTAGAATATAATACCAATTATGCGATAATTAAATATGAATCAATTTAGAATAGCACCTAAGTATTTGATATTGTTAGGACCCCGATCCTAAGCCATGAGAATCTAGCATGTAACATATCACATCACTTAGCGGCCTCACGCACGGTAATCCCCACAAATGCCATCTAACCTTGGCCGAGACCGTCTGCGTCTTTTGACTCACGTATATGAATATGTGGCTGGCATTCAAATGTCAAAGAACTCGAGTTGACATGACTAGTTATAAACCCAAGTGTCACATCCGTACAGGAACACACATACGTAACCTAGCAATGCAGGTGTCAGACATCAACTCAGTGTAGACGAGTCATAACAAGCTACACGGAACCCATTACACCGTGAGACATTACTATCATTAACTGCGTGCAGAAGAGTCATAGTAGGCTACATGGACTCCATTACACCATGTGACATTTCCCGGTGAGAAAACACGCATCACCGAAGAAGGATACACGCCAGTCAATCAATGTGTTCGGAGCAGTAGCAAGCTACCATGGCTCGATGGAAACACAAAGAGGCATTTGCCTGTAAAGAGGGCTTCTAAAGGCACACTACTAGGTGTTAAATCCCACACATACAATGCATCTTAAAGCATACGTGCAATATGCACGATATGTGTAGATACAACATGGCATCGCAACACAATTATATGACTCAAGCATTTATTAAAGACTCATAAGAGTCAACATAGTGTGATATTACAAACAGGGGTCACATGACCCAACACTCAAGTCATACAAGCATCAAGCGGAACCACAACATGCCTGGGTACATACATCTAATAAAAGTGGCTGGAGGAGCTTGAAAACCAAAGGAGCGAGATCTCTATCTGGGATTCCCAAGCTAATCCGACCAACATCAAACTTCGCATAGAAAACTAACAGTGAGACAAAAGTCTCCTCCACAAAAACATAAATTAAGCAACCATGAGTACAAAGGTACTCAGCAAGATTTAGATGAGAACTATCTACATATGCATCACTATCAACAAGGGGCTTGTGGGGTTTAATTGTAGCAAGCCACCTTTGACTCTTGGCTAACCTGTACTAAAACTACAAATAGTACTTTGAGGTGTGATAGTGCACACGAGTCCACATATTCACCAAATCAATACACCACTATCGATCCACTCCTGTCTCCCTACGACAAGGCCATCCATAGAACTCACGCTTACCTTGTGCATTTCAGAGTATCCATTTCAAGTTTCTATGTACCACATAAGCTTTCCAAGTAGTCCATATCCGAGCACGTGGCTATTCGAACAAATTATTTCACCCTGCATGGGTATACTTCTTCACACACGCTCTCCACTTATGACCATATGTACGTCATGCATCTTGGCAACCTTCAAGTGGAAGCATTGGCATGGGCGTCGGCCATGACTGTTAACCACACAAAACCCTAGTCTAGGTATATCGCCTATTTGAGACTGAACCTGCAAGGAAGTCCGACCGAAGTTTCCTCTATGGCCTCAAACAATGTGCGCATGGTTCTACAACTCACCGTTCGGGTGCCACTTGGTACACCATGCCATTGTGTATCTACTGCACTGAAGCCCACCCAATCGGAGAGAGCGAAACACGACCGCCAACACTTTTCCTACAAACTCCAGAAACTAGTTGCAACTCGTGGACAGAGATCTAGGCGATTAATAAGCCGAGAGGTGTCGAGTTACCGGAACCCAATGTGTGGTAGTATCTTGTCTTGGATAACATACACAAAACTTAGTTCTTAAGGACGGTCCCAATGAGACAACCCTCCATGTACTCCTACATGACTTCTCCTTGCTACCTTTACCAAATCGAATTCACACACTTAACAATCACATAATAGGACACGAGGACAACCATTCCGATTCATCGCCGAGATGGATCAGACCTGGCACGACTCTAAGCATAGCAGGCACAGTAAGCAAGCATGAATGAGTAGGCACATCAAGGCTCAAGCAGTTGCTACTCATGCTAAGTGGTTTCAACTATTTACTCTGATAAAGACACATCATGCAAAGGAATGGGTAAATGTAATAGTTGAATCATGATTGTCCTAATGCAGTAAAAGAGAGCAAGAGCGAGAGAATGGGTTTATATGAGTATGGTCAAGGGGGGTTGCCTACGTGATATTTCTGAAGATAGTACTTCTCTTCATATGTGTCAACGATCACAGCGTTGGAACCATCGTTTATCGAGAGGGGACAACACGAGAAAACGGGAAAAACATTTACTTCACGGAAATGCAACACTATGATGCATGAGCATTTCATGGCAATATGATGTTGATTGAGCTAATACGATTAGCAATGAATTAAATGAAGTTGGTTTGAACCAAAGGTTCAAATTCGAACTCCATATGTGGTTACTTAATTATCATGTATACAAATTATCCTAAACAGCATATGAAGTTGTTCTAACATGCATGAAAATTCTATAAACAGATTCATTGGATTTTTCTGATCATTTTTCATATATATATTATTTCATCTGAGTTACAGATTATTTTCTATGAATTTTAGAAGTTTTGAACATTTTATGGGATTCAAAAAATAAAATAGACTTTATTTATATCTAGAAAAGATAATATGGCATCGACACTATGTCAGAGTGATGTGAGCAGGTCAACTGACCATCCAGATCAAACCTGGCCGGTGGGACCCGCATGGCAGTGACACAAGTGCTAATCATGATTAAATTAAGCATAACTAAAACTATTAGTCGGGTTGGCACGCTGTCAGTGCCTATAGGGGGTTATCTAGCAGTGCCATTTAGTGCTAATTAAGTTCCACATCGGTGGCTAAACGATGGCGGCCAAAACCGACAACGGTGGAATGCCGGAGTTGATCGAGCTTGCGATACATGGCATCATTTCACGAGCGGTTTGCGTATACGGAGAGATGGGGCCGTGCTCTATCGATTGGCGGCATAGATGGAACCAATGGTCGTAGGAATAGTCAACGGTGACGAGATTAGCCACGGTTGCATCTCGGGTTCGATCGAGCACAGGGTTTTGGCACGACTTGGACCTAACGGTGTGTCTCACCAGCTTCTTGGGGGTGTGTCAAGCGCTGGACAATATAGTGAACCAGGGGGATCTTGCCAACAATGAGCCCTTCGGCCATGGTGGAGGATGGAGCTTCAGCTCATGGGGAGGGTAGCTACGGTGAGGATTCGGGCGTAGGGGAGGCAAAATGCATAGGAGGTCACCGTGGTTCCAAAAGGTCAGGTGGCAACGTCGGAGAGGCCCTTGTTAGCGTGAATCAAGCGGTGGCGGCCGGTGGCCGTTGCAAGGGAAACAGTGACGATGGCGATGGTGTAGGTGCTTCCGGCTTTCGTGGTTCACTTGAGAGGACATAAGTGATGCAGAAGCTCCTTTGGACACGGCTGCACGCTAGAGGTGGTCGGGGTTGCGGTGGTTACGGTGGCGCGTCCATGGCGCTCTCGGGCAGTGAGAGAGAGAGCCAAAGGGGGAAGAGAGACAGAGGAGGAGGGGAATGGCTGAGGAGGTCATCCACGACTCCTGGGCGAGGAGGGTAGGCACGGGGCCTCCAGGCTGGCCGTAAGCCGGAGGTGGTCGCGGATGATCATGCACGTCACGCATCTGCCTACTAGCAAGGGGTGGAAGAAGACCCCTTCGCCCCTAGTGGGACGGGCTTGCTAGGTAAAACCAAGTAAGGCATTTCCTTTTCTATTTTTTTTTTTTTGTATTTCTTTTATTTGTTTTGGTTTAGTTTAAGAATGAAATCATTTTAATAAAATCTGAAACTTTTTGTGGGCTCTTATTGAATTATTTCAAAGGCCCTTACCAAGTTTCTAATTATTTGGTGCCATGGAATTATATATAGCATTTAATAACTCTAATTCCAATACTTTTTGAGTTAATTCAGCATCCAAAAGTGACCTGAAAAAATATGCTTCACCTCTCGTTGATGTTACCACATCCCCCCAGAACTTATCACATTTTAGAAGGCCACTTTCGATTCATTGAAAATAATTTTGGTTGAACCTATTTGAATTTGATTTGTTGCTAGGGTTTGATCATCCCCATTTCAAGTTCATGAAATTAAATATGATGCATGGATGCACAACGATGAAACTATTTACAAACAAATTCTATGGTTGTGACAAAAATGTTGCTTATACTAACGGATCTCATGAAGTTTTGTTGAGTTTTGTGTGGTTTAAATTTTCAAGTTTTGGGAGTTATCGTGATGGACCATGGAATAAGGAGCGGCAAGATCCTAAGCTTGGGGATGCCCAAGGCACCAAGATAATATTCTAGGAAGACTCAAGCGTCTAAGTTTGCAGATGCCCCGAAGGCACCGCCCTTTCGTCTCAATCCATTGGTATGTCACTTGGAGATACATTTTTGTTCGTCACATGATATGAGTTTTGCTTGGAGCGTCCTTTGCTTTAGTTTGCTTTTTTATTTTTAGTTTGCCACAATCATCTTTTGATGAACACACCAACGTGAGAAAGACACACATTCCTCACGATTTGTTAGAATACTCTTTTTGCTTCACTTGTATATTTTGAGCTAAGCAGTTGCTCTAGTGATTCAGTTATATCTTTTTCAGCACGATGGCTTGTATATTTTATAGAAATACTTGAACTCTTGTTATTCACTTATATTTGTTTGCGAGTTAATAAACAGTAGCGATAAATTGCATGGGTCATAAAGCTAGACAAGAAATAATAAGTATTCAATGAATGATAATCACAACCATCATGTAGCACATATAGAGAAATTGTGGGTTAATGGTACTGATGTGGTAATATGAAAAAGGTGTGACTGCATCATCGTTGATTCGTAGAAGTAGCGGTGTTAAGAGGTGTTAATTCTTTGTTTCTCCGAATATTAAAAAGGCATGGCGGGGATGTGTGAGCATTTCTATTTCAAAGCACAATTGCTCCCTAGGGTGGTTTTGATAATTGATCACAACATATGCATCAGTGGACTAATATCATTTCCAAGTATATTTTAGAAAAGTTCAAAAGATGCTATGGCTAAACGCTTATGTGGAGATGCCCCTTGATGCAAGAAAGGAATAATAGCAGCGCAAGCTTCAAGCTAGAAGACTCTTCATTTTATATTTGTGAGAAATCACCTTTGAGTCCATAGGAAAGCCACTACTATTAAAAGGGGGTGAGGTAGTAAAATGAACTAATTGCTCAAAGTGCTCAAAGTTAGCCACCAAAATACTCAGTCATTTTCTCACATATCCATTCTCTCAAATTCCACATACTCAAATTCGGTGTCACCAACTTCCACATTTCAGACCCACCGAGTTTGACCTCACACAAAAACCCTAGCCATTCCCACCAAATCGGTGCAACCGAATCTATATCGGTGCTACCGAGTTCAGTGTGACCAACATTCTGTTGCCAAGATACACAAAATTGGAATTTTCCGAGTTTGAGTACTGGTGCCACCGAGTTTGGGCATCTGACCGTTAGCCACCGTTTCGGTGCCCCCAAGTCGTGTATATCGGTCCCACCGAGATTCAAAAGTTTTGCCTTTTGTGCTAATCCACAAACCAACGAATAGGTCAAACGAGCTAATGGGCTCATCATGAGTGGTATTAAACCACGTCTGGTGCGCTCTCTTAAAGAGTCCGACTGTCATTGGGTGGAGGAACTCAATTCCATACTATGGGGATTGCGTACCACCCCAAACCGTTCCACAAGATACACACCATTTTTATGGTATACGGGACAAAGTGGTCCTTCCCTGTGATATCATCCATCATGCACCTCACGTGCATATGTACGAGGAAAAGGAAGCCGAGCTAGATCAGGAGGATGATTTGGACGCCTTAGAAGGTGAGTGATGGGGTTATAGTCCTAGGGTAGGGTCATAGGCCTACCCTGTAGGTCCTACCCAAGGACTACCCCTCACAAAGGACAAGGCCCTTAGTCAGCTCCGACTGAACTAAGGAATCCCCCTCTTCCAGTCGGTAACAGGTCCTCGATCATCCAGTCGGAGACTAGCATTCAGAGGATATCAAGCTAACCGACTGTATACCACTCGGAACATCGTAACCCCCCTGGAGGGAAACGGTCGTACGTTTCCAGGTGCATTTATTAACATTTAGGGCGTACATTACCTGTAACGTACGCATTCAATCGCCACTACTCCACCCCTGTACCGGAACTGTTGTGGAGGGCAGCGCACTCTATATAAGCCACCCTCCCCCGCTGGTAGAGGGGTTAGCAACTCATTGTATTCCATATTCCCACTCGACAACAAGCTCCTTGAGCACTAAGACGTAGGGCTATTACCTCCACCGCAGAGGGGCCTGAACTCATACAACCTCGCCGTAGCTAAGGCTCTGCCCATCCTTTTCGTAGCCTACATATCTACTGTCAGGCTTATACCCACGACAGTTGGCGCCCACCTTGGGGCAGGCGTCTAAGCGACTTCCGGCGAGTTTGCGACTACTTCCTTTCGTCATGCCGTCCGGTGGAGGTTCGAGCATGGGTCACCAGATCTTCTTCGGCGCTCTCTCCTTCATCATCGACGATTCGGCGTGGCTTCGGGATGCTCCTCTCGATGTCGAGGCGCTTCCCCGTCGTGGGGCTACGCACTTCCGTGCCGGCGCCCGCGGCATTCTTCTTCTCCAACAGTCGGCTCCGGTGTCGACCTGCACCACCGTCAGGCGCCGCAGCAAGCGGTCTCGCCGTCCGCGGCTCCAGCGTTGGGTGCAACATGCCCAGGCGCGCCACAATGCGTCTTCACAAGTGGCGGTTCTAGAGTCCGTTGTGGTTGCCCCGCTGTCCCAGCACTCGGACTCGGTTCGGACTGAGTTCCCTTCCGAGTATGCGGGTCGCGGGCCCGCAGCAGAAGTACACATGGCCAACTCCCATGAAGATCCCCATCAAGCTGGCCGGAGCGAGCGCGAGGTCGACGAAACGTCCGACGCGCGCCGTCCACCTCGCCGTTCTGCCAGTCGGCACACTCGGCGGAGCAACGTAGAGTTGTTCCGCACACCCCTCCTCAACTTGGTTGTGGCTGCCAAGATAGCCGATTCCCTCCAGCCGACTGATTCGGAGGCTGGTAAAGGGATCGAGCAGATCCGACCCCTGTTGCACACGGCGCAGCAACAGAATTCAGCGGTCTCCCACTTGCACAACAGGATCCATAATAGTTCTGTTCATGCGAATACGCATCGGTCGGTTCACAGCCCTGGTTCCC
Source organism: Hordeum vulgare subsp. vulgare (assembly GCF_904849725.1). Taxonomy (NCBI): domain Eukaryota; kingdom Viridiplantae; phylum Streptophyta; class Magnoliopsida; order Poales; family Poaceae; genus Hordeum; species Hordeum vulgare. Next base: position 240,502,139 of record NC_058524.1, on the reverse strand, counting down.
ATCAGCGACACAGGGGAGGCAGTCGTTCCATGAATCACGAAGATCGCCGCCGTTCACGCACCCCTCCGCGGGGTGTGCCCTATGGGTCCCGACATCATGATGATCGGCGTTCTGTCGGCGACACTTACGACCCAAGGCCCGACGCAAGAGGGCGTATCGCCCAGCGAAGGGTCGACAGGGGCCGAGCCCACCGCGATGGTCACGATATGGACCGTCCAAGTGGAAGCAGGACCATCGTGTCTGGTCCCGAGTGTTTTAGTCGAGCCATCCGCTCGGCTGACATCCCGCCCAACTTCCGATTGGCGACGGGAATCAGCAAGTTTACACGAGAGTCCAAGCCGGAAACATGGCTAGATGACTACCGAGTGGCGGTTCAGATCGGAGGAGGGGACGACCATGTCGGCATGAAGAACCTCCCTCTGATGCTCGACGGCTCGGAGCGAGCGTGGCTGAATCAGTTGGCCCCCTCAAGCATCCACAGCTGGGCAGATCTGGCCCGAGTGTTCATTAGGACCTTCGAAGGGACGTGCAAGCGCCCTGCTGGCCTCGTGGAGCTCCAGCACTGCGTCCAGAAACAGAATGAGCCCCTGCGAGATTTCATTCAGTGTTGGACAACTCTCTACCACACGGTGGAGAACGTCACCGAGCATCAAGCAGTCTGCGCCTTCAAGGCAGGCGTGCGGTACAGGGATCTGTACATGAGGTTCGGACGAACAGGCGACATCTCCATGAGCAAGATGATGGAGATAGCAACACACTATGCAAATGGCGAAGAAGAGGACCACATCCGAAGCGGCAAGCACAAAACAGTCGCTGATGGAGATGGGGGCAACACTCGGAAGCAGAAGGAGAAAGCTCCGACCACTCCGCAAGCAGAAGCTGCAGACGTAATCAATGCCAAGTTCAAGGGCAAAAGGAAGGCTCAGTTCACCCCCAAGAAGAAGCAGTTCAATAACCCCATCCTGGACCAGCCATGTCCGGTTCATACGAAGATGGATGAAGAGGGCAACCCCATATATGCTAAGCATACCACTCGACAGTGTCGCCTCCTGATCCAGGGGTTCAGCGAAGGGCAACCAAGTGAGAAGGACCATGAACAGGATGAGGAGGATAAGCAGGATCCGTTCCCCCAAGTCCATGCAACCCTGATGATTTTTGCTGACGTCGAGAGCAAGAGTCGACTGAAGCTGGTGAACACAGAGGTGAACATGGCCACCCCTACCAACCCCAAGTTCCTCAAATGGTCTCAGACTGCGATCACCTTCGACCAGTCGGATCATACGGCACATGTACCCACCCTGGGGAGACAGGCTCTGGTCGTCGACCCGGTCGTGGAAGGAGTCCGATTGCGCAAAGTCCTCATGGATGGCGGCAGCGGCTTGAACATCATGTACGCCGACACACTCAAGGGGATGGGCATCCCGATGTCCAAACTCAACGAGAGGAGCATGCAGTTCCATGGAGTCGTCCCTGGACAGAAGGCCAAGTCACTCGGCCAGATCGCGTTGGACGTCGTTTTCGGCTCCGACAAGAACTTCCGCAAGGAAAAGCTGACGTTCGACGTGGTCGACTTCCAGAGCGCTTATCACGCAATTCTGGGTTGCCCAGCGTATGTGCGTTTCATGGCCCATCCATGTTACGTATACCTGAAGCTGAAGATGCCAGGCCCGAAGGGTGTGATCACCATCACGGGCAATCGACATCAAGACGAAGAGTGCCTGCAGCAGGGATCAAGAATCGCCGACCAGCAGATGGCCGTCCTCGAACTCGACGAGTACAAGAAAACAGTCGACCCCGCCGACCTGATGCGCTCAAAGAAGCCAACTTCTGAATCCGCATTCCAGTCGGCGGGAGAGATGAAGAAGGTCAGCATTCACCCGACGGACGACACTGCTGCCCCGACGAACATCTCCACCACCCTCGATCCTAAATAGGAAGCCGAGCTCACGCAATTCCTCCGTGAGAACTGGGACATCTTCGCATGGAAACCCTCTGACATGCCAGGTGTACCCAGGGAGTTGGCTGAGCACCGACTGCACGTGGATTCCACCGCTCGGCCCGTCCGAGAGCGCCTGCGCCGGTCCGCCGCACACAAGAGGAAGGCAATCGGAGAAGAGGTGGCCAAGCTGCTGGCAGCCAACTTCATTCGCGAGGTTCACCACTCCGAGTGGCTCGCCAATGTTGTCATGGTGCCCAAGAAGGACAAATCGCTCCGAATGTGCATCGACTTCAAGCATCTCAATAAGGTCTTCCCGAAGGACCATTTTCCGCTCCCCCTCATAGATCAAATTGTCGATTCGACTGCGGGGTGCGAGCGTTTGTCATTTCTGGATGCCTATTCGGGTTATCATCAGATCCGTCTGTATGGTCCCGATGAGTTAAAAACAGCCTTCATCACCCCATTCGGGTGCTTCTGCTACATCATATGCCATTCGGTTTGAAGAATGCAGGAGCTACCTTTATGCGCATGATCCAAAAATGCCTTCTCGACCAGATTGGTCGGAATGTGGAGGCACATATGGATGATATCGTAGTCAAGTCACGCAAAGGTTCCGACCTGCTGACTGACTTGGCAGAAACATTCGCCAACCTTCGTAGGTACGATATCAAGCTCAACCCCGCCAAATGTTCATTCGGCGTTCCCAGCGGAAAGTTACTCGGTTTCTTTGTTTCCGAACGAGGGATTGATTTCAACCCCGAAAAGATCGGGACCATCGTCCGAATGGAGAGGCCGTTCAGAATACACGATGTTCAACGGCTCATAGGTTGCCTAGCGGCTTTGATCAGGTTCATCAGTCGACTCAGCGAGAAAGCACTTCCTCTGTACCGACTCATGAAGAAATAAGATACTTTCGAGTGGACAGACGAAGCCCAAGTCGCATTCGACAACCTCAGAGTCCTACTTTCCACCCAGCCGGTTCTTACTGCTCCGCTCAGTAAAGAGCCCCTTCTTCTCTACATTGCGGCTACAAATCAAGTCGACAGTACTGTTCTTACAGTCGAACGAGAAGAAGAAGGCAAAGCATACAAAGTTCAGCGGCCAGTGTACTACGTCTCCGAAGTCCTGACTCCTTCCAAGCAGAGGTATCCCCACTATCAAAAGCTTATCTACTGGATCTACATGACTGCGAAGAAGGTGGCCCATTATTTCCAAGACCACTCGGTGTCTGTCGTTTCTGATGCTCCATTGTCGGAAATTCTCCACAATCGAGACGCGTTAGGCCGAGTGGCGAAGTGGGCGATGGAGATGCTGTACTGCGATATCAAGTTCGAGGCCAAGAAAGCGATTAAGTCTCAAGCTCTGGCTGACTTCATAGCAAAATGGGTAGAACAACAGCAACCGACCCACATCTACTCGGCCCATTGGACAATGTTCTTCGATGGGTCCAAGATGCCGAATGGCTCCGGCGCTGGCGTTGTGATCATATCGCCAAAGGGCGACAAGCTCAAGTACGTGCTATAGATACATTTCGATTCCTCCAACAATGAGGCAGAGTATGAAGCTCTCCTCTACGGGTTGCGTATGGCCATCTCACTCGGCGTCCGTCGCCTGATGGTCTACGGCGATTCGGATTTGGTGGTCAATCAAGTGATGAAAGAGTGGGACATCAGGAACCCCACCATGACCACATACAGCAATGTAGTGAGGAAGCTTGAGAAGAAGTTTGAAGGTCTAGAACTTCACCATGTTCCGAGACTGAAGAACCAAGCAGCGAATGAGTTGGCTAAACTCGGATCCACTCGGAGACCAGTCCCGAGTGACGTCTACCTCGAGCACCTCCACCTTCCCTCAGTCAAAGAAGATCCTTTTACAAAGGAACCAGTACAACCAAAGAGTTCAACAGATCCGACTGAAGTCGATGTACCTGGTGTGGTTGATCTGTCATGGAGATTCTTGCTGTCATCCCCGATTGGACTGTGCCGATCATTGCATATATCTCGAGGCAGGAACTACCAGAAGACGAAGTCCAGGCCAGGCACATAGTCCACAGGTCGAAGTCATTCACTGTCATTGATGGCCAATTGTACAAGGAAAGCGTTTCAGGCGTTTTTCAATGATGCATCTCCCTAGAAGAGGGGCAGCTGATCCTGGAAGATATTCACTCGGGAACCTGCGGTCATCATGCTTCTTCGAGAGCAATCGTCGCCAAGGCATTCAGGGCTGGTTTCTTCTGGCTGCAGGCAAACGAGTTGGCTAAAGATATGGTTGACCGATGTGAGGGCTGCCAGTTCTACTCCAATAAGTCCCACAAGCCGACGTCTGCGTTGAAGACGATCCCTCTTGTGTGGCCGTTTGCAGTGTGGGGATTAGATACAGTCGGTCCATTCAAGACAGGCCAAGGTGGATACACACATCTGTTGGTGGCAGTCGACAAGTTCTCGAAATGGATCGAAGCCAAGCCCATCAAGAAGCTCGACGCCTCAACAGCCGTCAAGTTTGTCAGGGACATCATCTTCAGATTTGGTGCACCTCACAGCATAATCACGGACAATGGGACAAACTTTGATTCGGACAGATTCAAAGGTTTCTGTACAAGCCAAGGTATCCGAGTGGACTTTGCTTCCATGGCACACCCGCTGTCCAATGGACAAGCAGAGCGGGCGAACGGACTTATTTTGCAAGGTTTGAAGCCCCGACTCCTACGAGAGATAGGACATGCCGCTGGCGCTTGGGTCACCGAGCTACCTTCAGTGCTTTGGGGTCTTCGCACAACCCCGAACAGATCTACAGGGCGATCACCGTTCTTCCTCGTCTACGGAGCAGAAGCAGTCCTTCCGAGTGACTTACTTCACAACGCCCCACGAGTCGAACTCTTCTCCGAAGCTGAAGCAGAACAAGCAAGGCAAGACGGAGTGGACCTTCTACAGGAGGAGCTCGAGATGGCACTGACTCGCTAGACCATTTATCAACAAGATTTGCGGCGTCTTCACGTGCGACACGTCAGGAGTCGTACGTTCCAAGCAGGCGACCTGGTGCTCCGAGTGGATCAGCAAAGACCTCACAAGTTGGCTCCTGCCTGGGAAGGACCCTTCATCATCTCAAAGGTGCTAAACAATGGAGCATACAGACTCTACAATGTCGACAGGGAGATAGACGAGCCGCGAGCATGGAACGGAGATCTCCTGAAGCGCTTCTACACGTGACCTTCGACTGAAGCAATGTAAAGAACAAGTATTGGTGAAATAATATAAAGAAGATTGAGTTCTTTGCAGGTTCAAAGTTCTTCCGCGGTCGCAGACTCCGGTCAAAAAAAACTTAGCTGTGATCCAGAATCGCCTAAGTATGAACTTTCTCTGAGTGTGCACCTAACGTCACACTCGGGGACTTAGCTGCGATCCAGAATCGCCTAAGTATGAAATTTCTCCGAGTGTGCACTTAACGTCACACTTGGGGACTGGGCTGCGATCCAGAATCGCCTAAGTATGAAATTTCTCCGAGTGTGCACTTAACGTCACACTCGGGGACTTAGCTGCGATCCAGAATCGCTTAAGTATGAACTTTCTCCGAGTGTGCACTTAACGTCACACTCGGGGACTTAGCTGCGACCCAGAATCGCCTAAGTATGATATTTCTCCGAGTGTGCACTTAACGTCACACACGGGGACTTAGCCGCGATCCAGAATCGCCTAAGTATGAACTTTCTCCGAGTGTGCACTTAACGTCACACTCAGGGACTTAGCGGCGATCCAGAATCGCCTAAGTATGAACTTTCTCCGAGTGTGCACTTAACGTCACACTCGGGGACTTAGCCGCGATCCAGAATCGCCTAAGTATGAACTTTCTCCGCGTGTGCACTTAACGTCACACTCGGGGACTTAGCCGCGATCCAGAATCACCTAAGTATGAACTTTCTCCGAGTGTGCACTTAACGTCACACTCGGGGACTTAGCTGCGACCCAGAATCGCCTATGTATGAAATTTCTCCGAGTGTGCACTTAACATCACACTCGGAGACTTAACCGCGATCCAGAATTGCCTAAGTATGAACTTTCTCCGAGTGTGCACTTAACGTCACACTCGGGGACTTAGCTGCGATCCAGAATCGCCTAAGTATGAACTTTCTCCGAGTGTGCACTTAACGTCACAATCGGAGACTTAGCTGTGATCCAGAATCGCCTAAGTATGAACTTTTTCCGAGTGTGCACTTAACGTCACACTCGGGGACTTATCTGCGATCACGAATTGCCTAAGTATTAACTTTCTTCGAGTGTGTACTTAACGCCACACTCGGGGACTTAGATGCGATGCAGAATCGCCTAAGCACCCACATGCGTTCGACTATATCCTACAGGTACACTCGGGTAATCAACTGACAACTACCTGAATTGCAGACCCTCATTGAGGCTCATGTGGATGTCAAAACAACTGACAACTACATCAGTACCAACCCGCAATCCTACCGATCCACTCGGTGACAATACAGATCCAATCGAAAATTCCACGGACCCTCAATAAGGCTCATGCAGATGTCAAGACAACTGACATGTTCCGAATGTTTGCCTTTGGCTTCACCAAGAAACGCCAAACAAAAACTCGAGTCAAAATTGCAACAGAAGAGCAAAAGATTCGATTCAAAGTTCAACCAAAGATAGTGCCTCGGTGTGGATCAAGCTTACCCACACCGAAACAAGAATGTGACGGCCAACAGCAGTGGCCAAAGTTTCTTACAAATCAACACTCGGCATACCGAGAATCAAGTTTTCTTACGCGTCGTCTGGAGTAGCGCCAGGACTGGAGGGCTCCACGAAGGTGTCCAGGTCGATTCCGTCGGCGATGCGGGTGGCACTTTCAAGGAAGGTTTCCATGAAGTCTTTGAATTGAAGTTTCTTCGTGTTGGCCACCTTGAATGTATTCAGTGTCTCCTCGCGCACCTCCTTGCAATGGACTTGAACCAGGGACAGAGCAACATCTGCACCACAACGAGCTGCAGATTTCTTCCACGACTGCACTCGGTTCGGAATCTCCTCCAGTCGAGCCATCAGGTTCTCCATCTCCTGTCGCGACTCATCCTCAGGCCAAAGCTCCTTGTCGATCTGGCCGACGACATACTTCAGTCGACCGATGAAAGGGCCAACTTTGCCCACGCGGATATGCGCTCGGAGCAGATCTCGATTGGCGTCCTCGCCGAGTGGAACGTTCTCGCGAATCGACCGTTCCACATCAGCTGCTTCGGCTTCAGCGTCAATGCAAAAATGTGCAACCGAAGGACAAGCAAACAATAAACACCGAGTGTGACGCACATACCACAACCACTCGGAAAAAGCAAGACTTACCAGCCAGACGCGTCATCATCTGTTGAGCCCAGTCACTGACGTATTTCTCCTGCGCTCTGCACCGTTTGTTCAACACGTCCATTTGTCCCATCAGAGCAGTCCTTTGTTTCCCCATCTTCTCAACTTCCTCAGCCAGCATTTTGTTCGCTTCACGAGCCTGCTCCAGCGACTTCTCTCTTTCCGCCAGAACCTCCTTCATACCAGCCATTGCAAGCAGGGCCGCATCCAGCTCACCAGCAAATTGCACCTTTTCTGCCCTGAGAGTCTCATATGGTGTTCCCATTTCACAAGTTTTCTGCCAGCAAACACCAAGGGACAATCAGAAAATTCAACAATAAAAGTCTAAGTTCTTCAGACCCCTGCCGACGCAAGAAGTCGACAGCGGTCTCGGGGACTACACCCAGTGGGTTCACTAAGAGTGACCCCACTTGCATGCAACTCAAGCATGCCCGCCCTATTGAGATGCATGTTACCACCTACGCCTACGAGGCCAATACTACCCGACCTGAGTACAAATTACTCTCGGGGACTCTTACAGTAAGTGCACTCTGAGTGCCACAACTGCTCGCAGTCGGTCATATTATTTACAAACCTAACCAAAGCAAAGTCAATATGTATAAAGACAACTGCCGGTGCAAGCACTCGACAGAAGTCTCGGGGACTACACCCACTGGGTTCACTCAGAGTGAACCCATTGCAAACAACAGATGCTATCCAAAAACACCCAGTGGGTTACAAGAGAAAAGTAATTACTTACTAGGCCACTTACTCGGATATCGTCCCGTAACTCCAAGCTCCGCTGGTACAAGGAGGCGATGGAGTCGTACGCCTTTTTGGCTTCTCCCGCCATCAGCTCGTCCTGCACCATGGCCCCCTTGGCCGCTCCCACCTGATCCTCCGAGAGGTGCTGGATGTCGAACTCGACATTGTACGGGCCTGGCATCATTGGAAGCTCCCTGGGCATCCCGAGGCCCGCTCCAGTCGGTTCAGCCGCCACCAGCGCCTCCTCAGTCGGTGGCATCGCTTCAATCGGCGGCACGTCCGCGGCGGGAGCAGCAACTGGAGGGACGGCCTCAAGGACAGGCTCTGCGGCTACCTCAGGCCCCTCCTGGTCACCCTCACCCGCATAAATCACCCCTGCCAGACCGAATGGCACGAGATCTCAGAAAAAGAGAAGGACGAGACCGAAGACAGAATTCGAGACGCGATAGTATAAAACACTCGGAGTCACTACAACGCACCTGGCTGGGACGAGACGACATTGTCCGTGTCCATGGGGTCATCCTCCTGGCGTGCCGGAGAGGTGGCAGAAGTAGCGACTTTGTCGAGTGAAACCCATTCGACCAATAAACAGGAGTTCACTCGGATATCAGAAGAAATTAGAAGATCGATACACTTACGTGGAGGTGACGGGGACAGCAACCCTCATCCGTGGCACAGACTTCTGAGGTTTTGGCCAACTTGGTTTGGCCGCCTTGGAGACTGACCCGCAGGCTCAGCGGCAGCATCCCTGGCCCTCTTGGTGCTCCGAGCACTGGGGACCACTGGGGTAGTGGGCGGAGCACTCGAAGATGCCGGAGGGACCAAGGGAACGGCAGGCTCGTGTCGGCGCTTGGTCCGATGCTCTAATTGCGGAGGCGGCGAGTCCTGCTCTTTGTCTTCTCCTCTTCCTCGCTAGTCTCTTCCTCCGACTCCCCGCTGTCGAAGACATACTCAGCGCTCTCCACGCTGCCCTCTTGGCTGCCTTCTTCCTCCTCCTCGTCCGGGTTCCCGTTCGAGACAGGAGAAAACCAGTTGGTCCACTTCTGCATGAAATACAGTCGGCGACATCAAGCGACGAGCAGAGATTCAAGAAAGCGATAAACCTAAAACAGATACGTGCACTCGACACATGGTACTCACCTGATTCGGAGGAGGATTGTCCGCGCTAAAAGCCCTCACTCGCCGAGACCCTCTGGCGTTCTCGCAGGCGCGTGTGATCTGGAGCACCCACGATGCCACCTTCTCCTCGGTCACGCTCAAGACGTTAGTCCGAGTGGAGTCCTCGGTCCCCGAGTTGTGCCAAATGGCGTGGTCGCGAGCCTGCAGTGGTTGTATGCGCCGACCAAGGAAAGTCTCCAGCAAATCCATGCCGGTGACTCCCCTCCTGACGACGTCTACGAGTGCGTCGACCAAGGGCTGGATGTCGAGCTTCTCTGCCTTCGTGAGCGCGAGCTACTTAGGTGGAGCGGGACGATCAAGGCTGAAAGGGGGCAACCCTGAAGAGGCGTTCGGACAGGCAACATCTTGGCAGTAGAACCACGTCGACTGCCAGTTCCTGACCGACTCGCTCAGCTGAAGAGCAGGATAACTACTCCGACTTTTTTTCTGGAAACCTAAGCCTCCGCAGAGTTGGAGAAGATGTGTTTTATCATCCGACTGGCTGAGTCGTTTGATAGTCTGAGAATATATGTTTGAACAACCCCCAATGGGGGGGCAGCCGATGAAGCACTCGCACATAACGATGAAAGCAGAGAGATGGGCAATAGCATTCGGAGGAAAGTGGTGAAGCTGTGCCCCGAAGTGGTTCATGATGCCCTTAAAGAAAGGATGCGGGGGCAGGGAGAAACCTCGGTAGACATAGCTGAGCAACAAGACGCGCTCCCCCTCCCGGGGTGCCGGCTCGACCTCATTCTCCGCCGACAGCCTCCAAGACTTGTGGACGATCATCCCGTCCTCCACCAGTTGCAGCAGATCCCCCTCCGTCACCGTGGAGGGGAGGAAGTCACCTTGAATCCACCCCGCCGGCAGCGGCCGCTGAGCAGGAGCCGCCGCCTTCCCCTTCTTCTTCCTCGCCTCCATCTTATTGGTCTGACCCTTGGTCATGGCGGAAGTTGCGAGTTCGCAGAGAGGGAGGAGGAGTGGAGAGGTTAGGTGCGCTGGAAGAGGCGAGGAGGACGAAGCAAAGGCAAAAGATCCGGTGGGCGTAACGAAAAACCCTTGCCGCCGGGATTTAAGTAAGGTTCCTACTGGGTCGCTGGCAAGTGGCCCCGAAACCTTATCCCCCGACCGGCCGCGGCGATATCAGTGGAGGAGTTGAAGGCGCGAGAATCGAGGCATCAGGCGCTACTCGAGCGCGCTGGCGTCATCCCCGCTGAGCATGCGGAAACTGAAATTTGAAGATCCTGGAAAATCCGTTGCTGTCAGTTGATGGGTCGCGTCAAGAGATACCCCGAAAACACTCGGTTTCTGATAGTTTGTTCCACGGAGATTTCCACTCGGATCGTTGGTCTGAAAAGATAAAATGGATCGAGGCAAGCAACGCCCGAGCCAAATTCGTTCCAGTCGGATCCAAACTTCAAGCATCGCTTCGTCGTTCCAACCCCAATCCATTCGGGGACTAATGATGGGGTTATAGTCCTAGGGTAGGGTCATAGGCCTGCCCTGTAGGTCCTACCCAAGGACTACCCCTCACAAAGGACAAGGCCCTTAGTCAGTTCCGATTGAATTAAGGAGTCCCCATCATCCAGTCGGTAACAGGTCCTCGATCATCCAGTCGGAGACTAGCATTCGAAGGATATCAAGCTAACCGACTGTATACCACTCGGAACATCGTAACCCCCTGGAGGGAAACGGTCGTACGTTTCCAGGTGCATTTATTAGCATTTAGGGCGTACGTTACCTGTAACGTACGCATTCAATCGCCACTACTCCACCCCTGTACCGGAACCGTTGTGGAGGGCAGCGCACTCTATATAAGCCACCCTCCCCCGCTGGTAGAGGGGTTAGCAACTCATTGTATTCCATATTCCCACTCGACAACAAGCTCCCTGAGCACTGAGACGTAGGGCTATTACCTCCACTGCAGAGGGGCCTGAACTCATACAACCTCGCCGTAGCTAAGGCTCTGCCCATCCTTTTCATACCCTACACATCTACTGTCAGGCTTATACCCACGACAGTGAGTGATACGTCTCCAATGTATCTATAATTTTTTATGGTTTCATGCTATTATCTTGTCAAACTTTGGATGTTTTGCATGCCTTTTATTTATTTTCTGGGACTAACTTATTAACTCAGTGCCAAGTGCCAGTTCTTGTTTTTTCCATGTTTTTGACCCCTTTCAGAGGAGATTTTGAAACAGAGTCCAAACGGAAGAAAATTCCCGAAAAGAATTTTTCTGGAATGGAAGAAGATCGGAGAGCTTGGGGGCCAAGCCAGAAGATCCCTAGGGGCCCCACAAGCCCCCACCCCGCGGCCAGGGGGGCACGCCATGCAGGCTTGTGGGCCCCCTGGAGATACCCTGACCTAGATCTTGCGCCTATAAATTCCCAAATATGCCCAAAAAAATCAGGGGAGCATTTTAATCACTTTTCCACCGCCGCAAGCTTCTGTCGCCGCAAGATCCCATCTAGGGCACGTCCTGGTGCCCTGCCGGAGGGGGGATTCGGACACGGAAGGATTCTCCATCAACACCATGACCTCTCCGATGATGCGTGAGTAGTTCACCATGGACCTACGGGTCCATAGCTAGTAACTACATGGCTTCTTCTCTCTCTTGGATCTTGAATACAAAGTTCTCCATGATCTTCATGGAGATCTATCCGATGTAATCTTCTTTTGCGGTGTGTTTGTCGAGATCCGATGAATCGTGGATTTATGATCAGATTATCTATGAATCTTATTTGAGTTTCTTCTGATCTCTCTTATGCATGATTTCATATCCTTGTAATTCTCTTCGAGTTGTGGGTTTTGTTTGGCCAACTAGATATATGATTCTTGCCATGGGAGAAGTGCTTGGTTTTGGGTTCATACCGTGCGGTGACCTCACCTAGTGATAGAAGGGGTAGCAAGGCACGTATCATGTTGTTGCCATCAAGGGTAAAAAGATGGGGTTTTCATCATTAGTTTGAGATTATCCCTCTATATCATGTCATCTTGCTTAAAGCGTTACTCTGTTCATCATGAACTCCATACACTAGATGCATGCTGGATAGCGGTCGATGTGTGGAGTAATAGTAGTAGATGCAGAAAGTATCGGTCTACTTGTCTCGGACGTGATGCCTATAAGCTTGATCATTGCCTTAGATATCGTCATGACTTTGCGCGGTTCTATCAATTGCTCGACAGTAATTTGTTCACCCACTGTAATACTTGCTATTTTGAGAGAAGCCTCTAGTGAACACTATGGCCCCTAGGGTCCACTCCACACCATATTTTCAGCCTTACACTTTTTACTTCGTTGCACTTTCCGCCTTCAGATCTCACTTTGCAAACAATCTTGAAGGGATTGACAACCCCTTTGAAGCGTTGGGTGCAAGCTTGTTTGTGTTGGCGCAGGTACTCTGGACTTGACGAGACCCTCCTTCTGGATCGATACCTTGGTTCTCAAACTAAGGGAAATACTTACTTCTCCTATGTTGCATCACCCTTTCCTCTTCAAGGGAAAAACCAACGCAAGCCCAATCTCTGTCAACGTGTCAATTTCCGGCGTTGTTGTTTGAGAAGTAGCAGAAGGATTTCTGGCGCCGTTGCCGGGGAGGAAGATCAAGTCAAGAACTCATCCAAGTAGGTGTCGCAAACTCATCTCTTGCATTTACTTTGTTTGCCAGTTGCCTCTCGTTTTCCTCTCCCCCACTTCACCAATTTGCCTTTTTCGTTCACCTTTTCGTTCGCCCTTTTTCTCGCCCACTTTTTGTTTGCTTGGGCGCTTGCTTGCCTGCTAAAGCCCGAATGGCCCCACTAAGGGATTTTGATGCTCGCTTTGCTAAGTTAGAAGAGATTGAAACTAGTGTTAAAGGCTTCATGTCTACACAGTTTGAATATAATAGTTACATCCGTAGAGAGCTGAAGGAGCAAAATTCTTTTCTGGCTTTTGTGAGTAGAGAAGTTGATGATATGGCCAAAGAATTCCTTGCGCTGAATTCCCAGTTTGCTCGTCTTGAAAAGCTAGTGGGCCAGATTTCTTATAAGCAAGCTACTTTAGTCAATAAAATGGCTGCTCAACCCAAAACTCGTAATGAGAATCACGAAGATATTAAAGTGCTTGGTGTGACTCCCATTGAATCTTTGTTTTCTTGTGTCAAACCTAATGATTATGGGGCTGGATATGAATCCACTTTGGTTGAAAAGTGCCCCAATGATTCGGAGTCCATCTATCTTGATGCTAAAAGCATTAAAAGTGGAGTAGAAGACGTTAAAACTTTGAGTAGTAATGAAGTTACTACCGTGGATTTCAAGGAATTCAATTATGATAGTTGCTCCTTGATTGAATGCATTTCTTTGATGCAATCCATGTTAAACTCTCTGCACACTTATAGCCAAAACAAAGCCTTTACCGATCACATCGTCGAAGCTATGATAAAAGCTCTTGAAGAGAAACTTGAATTGGAAGTCTCTATCCCTAGAAAGCTTCATGATGAGTGGGAACCTACCATCAAAATCAAAATCAAAAGCTATGAGTTCAATGCTTTGTGTGATTTGGGTGCTAGTGTTTCTGCGATTCCAAAGTCTTTATGTGATATTCTGGGTTTTAATGAGATTGAAGAGTGTTCTCTTAATTTGCATCTTGCTAATTCTACTATCAAGAAACCCATGGGATGGATCAATGATGTTCTTATTATGGCCAATAGGAACTATGTACCCATGGATTTCATTGTGATTGACATTGATTGCAATCCTACATGCCCTATTGTTATTGGTAGACCTTTCCTAAGGACTATCGGTGCTATCATCGATATGAAGGAAGGGAATATTATATTGGGCATGGAACACTTTCCTAGAAAGAAAATAAGATTGCCTTATGAATCCATGATGAGGGCTACTTATGGTTTGAGCATCAAAGACGACGATACGTGATTCTATCGCTACTATGCCTAGCTAAGGGCGTTAAACAATAGCGCTTGTTGGGAGGCAACCCAATGATTTTATCTTTTTCTTTTATTTTGTTGCATCCACACCATCACAATTCTGTTATGATTGTGTTTTTTGTGTTTCTTTTTGTGTTTGAGCCAAGAAAAACCTTTATGATTAGTCTTGGTAATGGTTGTTTGATCCTGCTGGAAAAATACAGAAACTTTTCGCTCACGAGATGATTTTTAATTTTTATTCAGAAAGATATTTTAAGTTGATTCTTTTTTGCTTCTGATTGATATGCTTTTTACCCAGACCGTCATAATTTTTCAGAATGGTTGACGTACAAGAAGTATACGAAGTACACAGATTGCTACAGACTGGTCTGTTTTTGACAGATTCTATTTTTGTTGAGTTGGTTGTTTGTTTTGATGAAACTATGGTTAGTATGGGGGGTACTAGGCATGGAAAAGTGAGAATACATTAGCCCATCATCAATATAGATGGAATTCAAATTTGCTACAGTACCAAAAGAAGTGGTAGTTTGTCTTCTTGCACTAATGTTATCACAAGTTTGTGTTTAAGTTTTGTGTTGTGAAGTTTTCAAGTTTTGGGTGACGTTCTCATGGACAAAGATATAAGGAGTGGAAAGAGCTCAAGCTTGGGGATGCCCAAGGCACCCCAAGCAAAATTCAAGGACACCAAAAAGCCTAACTTGGGGATGCCCCGGGAAGGCATCCCCTCTGTCGTCTTCAATCCGTCGGTAACATTACTTGGAGCTATATTTTTGTTCACCACATTATATGTGTTTTGCTTGGAGCATCTTGTACCATAGGAGTCTTTTCTTTTTGTTGTGTCACAATCATCCTTGCTGCACACCTTTTTGAGAGAGAGATACATGCACTCATCGTGATTTTGCTAGAATGCTCATAGTGCTTCACTTATATCTTTTGAGCTAGATACTTTTGCTCTAGTGCTTCACTTATATATTTTGAGCTAGATACTTTTGATCTAGTGCTTCACTTATATCTTTTGAGCTAGATACTTTTGCTATAGTGCTTCACTTATATCTTTTGAGCTAGATACTCTTTCTCTTGTGCTTCACTTATATCTTTAGAGCACAACGGTGCATTATTTGGTAGTTGGCTTATGCTATGAAAGTAGTCCCATGTGCTAGGTACCCAAAGAGGATGCAAAAACCTCCATTTTCATGTGCATTGAGTAGAAAGAGAAGTTTCGATTCCTATCAATTAGTTGTGAGACATGGATTCGGTAATATTGAGAGTCATGTTAGTAGGGTGTTGTGAATCTAGAAATACTTGTGTTGAAGTTAGTGATTCCGGTAGCATACACGTATGGTGAACCGCTATGTTAGGAAGTCGAAGCATAATTGATCTATTGATTGTCATCCTTTGTGTTGAGGTCGGGATCGCGCCATGGTTTACACTTACCAACCCTTCCCCTCGGAGTATGCATTTAGCACTTTGTTTCTATTACTAATAAAATCTTTCACAATAAGCATATGAGTTCTTCATGACTAATGTGAGCCATGGTATAGATGCACTTTCACATTCCACCATTGCTAGACTCTCTAGTACCGCGCAACTCTCGCTGGTGCACAAACCCACCAAACTCCTTCCTCAAAACAGCCACCATACCTACCAACTAAGGCATTTTCATAGCCATTCCGAGTTATATTGTCATGCAACTACCACCATTCCGTATCATGACTTGTGCCGTCACTCTCATATTGCCATTGCATGATCATACTAGATCGGTTTTCCCTTGAAGAGGAAAGGGTGATGCAGCATCGGAGAAATAAGTATTTCTCTCAGTTTGAGAACCAATGTATCGATCTAGAAGAGGGCCTCGTCAAGTCCAGAGTACCTGCGCAAACACAAACAAGCTTGCACCCAACTCTTCAAAGGGGTTGTCAATCCCTTCAAGATTGTTTGCAAAGTGAGATCTGAAGGCGGAAAGTGCAATGAAGTAAAAAGTGTAAGGCTGAAAATATGGTGTGGAATAGACCCTGGGGGCCATAGTGTTCACTTGAGGCTTCTCTCATAATAACAAACATCACGGTGGGTGAACAAATTACTATCGAGCAATTTATAGAATCACGCAAAGTCATGACGATATCTAAGGCAATGATCATACATATAGGCATCACGTCCGAGACAAGTAGAGCAATACTTTCTGCATCTACTACTATTACTCCACACATCGACCACTATCCAGCATGCATCTAGTGTATTGAGTTCATGACGAACAGAGTAACGCCTTAAGCAAGATGACATGATGTAGAGGGATAATCTCAAACCAATGATGAAAACCCCATCTTTTTACCCGTGATGGCAACAACACGATGCGTGCCTTACTACCCCTTCTATCATTGGGTGAAGGCACGACACAGTATGAACCCAAAACCAATCACTTCTCCCATTGCAAGAATCGTAGATCTAGTTGCCCTAACAAAACCCACAACTCGAAGAGAATTACAAGGATATGAAATCATGCATAAGAGAGATCAGAAGAAACTTAAATAAGATTCATAGATAATCTGATCATAAATCCACAATTGATCGGATCTCGACAAACACACCGCAAGAGAAGATTACATCCGATAGATCTCTATGAAGATCATGGAGCACTTTGTATTGAAGATCCAAGAGAGAGAAGAAGCCATCTAGTTACTAGCTATGGACCCGTAGGTCTATGGTGAACTACTCACGCATCATCGGAGAGGTCATGGTGTTGATGGAGAAGCCCTCCGTGTACGAATCCCCCCTCCGGCAGGGCACCAGAACATGCCCCAGATGGGATCTTGCGGAGACAGAAACTTGCGGCGGCGAAAAAGTGATTTCGATGATCTCCTGATTTTTTTGGGATTTTTTGGGAATATATAGGCGCAACCCCTAGGTCAGGGGGCGCTTAGGGGGGCCACATGCCTGGGTGGCACGACCTACCTCCCTAGCCGCGGGGTGGGGGCTCGTGGGGCCCCTGAGGCTCCCCTGCCTTGGCTCCCAAGATTCCCGATCTTCTTCCGTTCCGAAAAAAATCTTTTCGGGGATTTTCTTCCGTTTGGACTCCGTTTCAAAATCTCCTCTGGAAGGGGTCAAAAACATGGAAAAACAGGAACTGGCGCTTGGCACTGAGTTAATAAGTTAGTCCCAAAAAATATATAAAAGGCATGCAAAACATCCAATGTTTTACAAGATAATAGCATGAAACCATCAAAAATTATAGATACGTTGGAGATGTATCAAGCATCCCCAAGCTTAACTCCTTCTCGTCCTCGAGTAGGGAAGTGATAAAGAATGAATTTTTGATGTGCAATGCTACCTAGCATAGTTGTCCTTTGCAACTTCTTTCACGTGACATGAATGTTTAGATCCGTAAGATTCAAAACAATAGTTTGCTATTAACATGAAAACAATAATACTTCAAGCAAACTAGCAAGGTAATCATGAACTTTCAAAATGACAAGGCCAAAGAAAGTTATCCCTACAAAATCAAATAGTATGGCTATGCTCCATCATCCTCACACAACTAATGTAAATCATACACAACCCCGGTATTGGCCAAGTAATTGTTTTCGCACCCTTACTTTCTCAAACTTTATATAACTATCACGCAATACATGAGCGCGATCCATGGATATAGCACTATAGGTGGAATAGAGTGTGGTGGTGGTTGTGAGACAAAAAGGAGGAGATGGTCACATTGACTCGGCGTATCAATAGACTATGGAGATGCCCATTAATAGATATCAATGTGAATGAGTAGGGATTGCCATAAAAAAGGATACACTAGAGCTATAAGTATGTGAAAGCTCAAAAGGAGAACTAGTGGGTGTGCATCCAACTTGCTTGCTCACGAAGACCTAGGGCAATTTTGAGGAAGCCCATCGTTCACTACAGGAATTAGCTTCTTTGCCGTCTGTCATCACAATCGGCAAAGAGTAAATCCCGGACGGCAAAGAGAATATCACAGACGGCAAAGAATCTCACGGTCGGCAAAATTTCTGCGTCAGCCTACGACGGCATCGTAGCTTCTTTGC
The DNA here is from genome assembly GCF_904849725.1 of Hordeum vulgare subsp. vulgare. Lineage (NCBI taxonomy): Eukaryota > Viridiplantae > Streptophyta > Magnoliopsida > Poales > Poaceae > Hordeum > Hordeum vulgare. The sequence continues at coordinate 240,483,973 of NC_058524.1, read as the reverse complement.
CGTCTGTCTCCCCAAAGCGGACGGCAAAGCTCTTTGCCATCAGCTTTTCATAGGAGCAGTCGGCAAAGTGGTCGAGACGGCAGCCGACAAGCATTGCCTCCGTTAGGGGCTAACGGAGGCTTTGCCGTCTGCCCCTCCCCCTCCTCTTTGCCGTCTGCCTCCCCCTCTTCTTTGTCGTCTGCCTTCCCCCTCTTCTTTGTCGTCTGCCTCCTCCTCCTCTCCCCTCCACTCTTTGTCGTCTGCCTACCCCTCCCCCCTCCTCTGTGCCCTCTTCTTTGCCGTCTGCCCCACCCTGGAAGCAGACGACAAAGATACTATATGGCCAGCTGCTACTGCCCAGATTGCACAGCTGGGCGCCACGTGGCACCTTTGCCGTCGGCCAGGTGACGACAAAGGCCTTTGCCATCAGCTGGCAGATGGCAAAGATCCTATATTGTCACACTTTTGTTTATTTTTTCTATTTCATAGCACCTATACATAGAATTCATAGCACATATATGATAAATAGGTCACAACACATATATCATATACATATAAAGCACATCAATGCCATTTGTTCATCAACGTACATCCCATATATCAAAAGAACCAACACATACAAAGTTTCATCCATATATACATACATATAGTTGCACATATATTGTTCATCCATATATACATATACATATAGTTCCACATTGTTCGTCAACTCAAATAAAAATGGAAACTAAAGCACTCCAATGCCAGCTTCCATGCATGTAGTACATCCAATCTGCAAAATGGGAATAAGAAAGTCAGAAGAAGGAGAACAACAACATATATATGACAAATAAGCTAAATTGAAGAAGAAAGACAAGAAGGAAGAACAGAACAAGGAGAAGAAAAACAAGAAGGAGGAGGAGGAGGAGGAGGAGGGGACGGGGAAGGAGAAGGAGGAGAAGAAGAAGAAAAAAGAAGAGAAGCAGAAGGAGTAGAAGGAGGAGAAGAAGGAGCAGAAGAAGGAAGAGAGAATAAGAAGGAGAAGAAGGAGGGATACTTCTCCTTCTTCTCCTCCTTCTCTTTCTTCTTCTCTTCTTCTCCTCCTCCTTCTTCTTCTTCTCCTTCTCCTTGTCCTTCTCTTCTTCTCTTCTTCTTCTTCTTCTTCTTTCTTCTTTTCATTTCTCCTCTTCTCCTCTTCTCGGAGCTAAATTAGCTAACTATGTCTTTTTGGAGCTAAATGGGCCAATTATGTCATTATAGAGGAAAACAAGCTAAGTATATAATATTAATGAGCTAACCAAGGTTCTTATGCCATTTTGAGCTTATAATGTCTTTTAGGAGCTAAATTGGCTAATTATATCATTGTTGGGGAAATTAAGGCAAGGAGAATATGAAAGAGGAGAAGAAAGAGGAGGAGGAGAAGAAGAATAAATAAAGAAGGAGGAGGAGAAGGAGGAGGAGGAGGAGAAGGACTAGAAGGTCCTTGGGCTTCTCCTCCTTCTCCTCCTCCTCCTCCTCCTCCTCCTTCTTCTCTTCTTCTTCTTCTTCTTCTTTCTTTTCGTTTTTCCTATTTCTTCTCCTCTTCTCCTCTTCTTGGAGCTAAATGGGCTAATTATCCCATTTTAGAGGAAAACAAGCTAAGTATATAATATTAATGAGCTAACCAAGGTTCTTATGCCATTTTGAGGTTATTATGACATTGGAGCTAAATGGGCTAATTATGTCATTGTTGGGGAAATTAAGGCAAGGAGAATATGAAATAGGAGAAGAAAGAGGAGGAGGAGGAGAATAAGAAGAAGAAATAAAGAAGAAGGAGGAAAATGAGGAGGAGGAGGAGAAGGACTAGAAGGTCATTGGCCTTCTCCTCCTTCTCCTGCTCCTCCTGCTCCTCCTCCTTCTCCTTCTTCTCTTCTTCTTCTTCTTCGTTCTTTTCATTTTTCCTATTTCTTCTCCTCTTCTTGGAGCTAAATTATCTAAATATGTCTTTTTGTAGCTAAATGGGCTAATTATTTCATTTTATAGGAAAACAAGCTAAGTATATAATATTAATGAGCTAACCAAGGTTCTTATGCCATTTTGAGCTTATTATGGCATTTTGGAGCTAAATGGGCTAATTCTGCCATTGTTGGGGAAATTAAGGTAAGGAGAATATGAAAGAGGAGAATAAATAGGAGGAGTAGGAGAAGAAGAAGAAATAAAGAAGAAGGAGGAGAAGGAGGAGGATGAGGAAAAGGACTAGAAGGTCCTTGGCCTTCTCCTCCTTCTCCTCCTCCTCCTCCTCCTTCTCCTTCTTCTCCTCCTCCTTCTTCTCCTTCTCCTTCTCTTCTCTTTCTCTTCTTGTTTTTGTTCTTCCTTTTCATCTCTCCTCTTCTCCTCTTCTTGGAGCTAAATTAGCTAACTATGTCTTTTTGGAGCTAAATGGGCTAATTATCCCATTTCAGAGGAAAACAAGCTAAGTATATAATATTAATGAGCTAACCAAGGTTCTTATGCCATTTTGAGGTTATTATGGTATTTTGGATCTAAATGGGATAATTATGTCATTGTTGGGGAAATTAAGGCAAGGAGAATATGAAATAGGAGAAGAAAGAGGAGGAGGAGGAGAAGAAGAAGATATAAATATGAAGGAGTATGAGGAGGAGAAGGACTAGAAGGTCCTTAGCCTTCTCCTCCTTATCCTCCTCCTCCTCCTTCTTCTCTTCTTATCCTTCTTCTTCTTTATTTTCATTTTTCCTATTTCTTCTCCTATTCTCCTGTTCTTGGAGCTAAATTAGCTAACTATGTCTTTTTGGAGCTAAATGGGCTAATTATATCATTATAGAGGAAAACAAGCTAAGTATATAATATTAATGAGCTAACCAAGGTTCTTATGCCATTTTGAGCTTATTATGGCATTTTGGGGCTAAATTGGCTAATTATGTCATTGTTGGGGAAATTAAGGAAAGGAGAATAGGAAAGAGGAGGAGGAGGAGAATAAGAATAAATAAAGAAGAAGGAGGAGAAGGAGGAGTAGGAGGAGAAGGACTAGAAGGTCCTTGGCCTTCTCCTCCTTCTCCTCCTCCTCCTCCTCCTCCTCCTCCTTCTCTTCTTCTTATTCTTCTTTCTTTTCATTTTTCCTATTTCTTCTCCTCTTCTCCTCTTCTTGGAGCTAAATTAGCTAACTATGTCTTTTTGGAGCTAAATGGGCTAATTATCCCATTTTAGAGGAAAACAAGCTAAGTATATAATATTAATGAGCTAACCAAGGTTCTTATGCCATTTTGAGGTTATTATGGCATTTTGGAGCTAAATGCGCTAATTATGTCATTCTTGGGGAAATTAGGGCAAGTATAATATGAAATAGGAGAAGAAAGAGGAGGAGGAGGAGGAGAAGAAGAAGAAATAAAGAAGAAGGAGGAGAAGGAGGAGGAGGAGGAGGAGAAGGACTAGAAGGTCCTTGGCCTTCTCCTCCTTCTCCTGCACCTGCTCCTCCTCCTTCTCCTCCTTCTCTTCTTCTTCTTCTTCTTTCTTTTCATTTTTCCTATTTCTTCTCATCTTTTTGGAGCTAAATTAGCTAACTATGTCTTTTTGGAGCTAAATGGGCTAATTATCTCATTTTATAGGAAAACAAGCTAAGTATATAATATTAATGAGCTAACCAAGGTTCTTATGCCATTTTGAGCTTATTATGTCATTTCGGAGCTAAATGGGTTAATTATGTCATTGTTGGGGAAATTAAGGTAAGGAGAATATGAAAGAGGAGAATAAATAGGAGGAGTAGGAGAAGAAGAAGAAATAAAGAAGAAGGAGGAGAAGGAGGAGGAGGAGGAGAAGGACTAGAATGTCCTTGGCCTTCTCCTCCTCCTCCTCCTCCTCCTTCTCCTTCTTCTCCTCCTCCTTCTTCTCCTTCTCCTTCTATTCTCTTTCTCTTCTTGTTTTTGTTCTTCCTTTTCATCTCTCCTCTTCTCCTCTTCTTGGAGCTAAATTAGCTAACTATGTCTTTTTGGAGCTAAATGGGCTAATTATCCTATTTGAGAGGAAAACAAGCTAAGTATATAATATTAATGAGCTAACCAAGGTTCTTATGCCATTTTGAGGTTATTATGGCATTTTGGAGCTAAATGGGCTAATTATGTCATTGTTGGGGAAATTAAGGCAAGGAGAATATGAAATAGGAGAAGAAAGAGGAGGAGGAGGAGAAGAAGAAGAAATAAAGATGAAGGAGGATGAGGAGGAGAAGGACTAGAAGGTCCTTAGCCTTCTCCTCCTCCACCTCCTTCTCCTTCTTCTTCTCTTCTTCTTCTTCTTCTTTCTTTTCATTTTTCATTTTTCTTATCGTCTTCTCCTCTTCTTGGAGCTAAATTAGCTAACTATGTCTTTTTGGAGCTAACTGGGCTAATTATGTCATTGTTGGGGAAATTAAGGCAAGGAGAATATGAAAGAGGAGAAGAGAAACTTAGCGTAGTGGTCATCAAGGAGGAGAAACACCTGGAGAAGGGTCGTGCGATGCCGCTCGGGAGTTATTCTGCAGAATAGATATTTTGCAATGTCTCTGTTAGCATGATGATACTCAATTATTAATACTAGTTTATAATGAAATTCACTGTACCAATCGAAGAGAAGACGGGCATCGGCGGAGGGACTTGACCTCTCTTCTCGCACATACCTTGAAGAGTGGGTTGTATTAGTTAGTAATCAAACAGACATTACACACATGATTTGGCTAATGTGAAAAAAAACTTACCACAAAAATCTCGTACACGGCCCATTGACCCGCCTCATTCCGGGACCTCTCCTCCTCAATCAATCGTGCCGTGGTGTGGTCCCCCTCATCAGGAGCAGCCTGACTTGCCAATCTCTCTTTCTCAAGAGCAGCCTCAAGAGCAGCCAGGCTTGCCAATCTCTCTTTCTCAAGAGCAGCCTGGTTTGCCAATCTCTCTTTCTGAAGAGCAACCTCAAACACTCTTCCTCGTTACCACAGTAATGATCTATGGTGACACACATAATGAAATGGATGAAAGTGTTCTTAGTTTGTACAACTAACCTCGATGGCAAGATCGACTGGCCGTGGACAATGCATTATCTCAGGACAGCTGCTCGACTGGTGCGCCTTGATCTCCGGGAGAGTGAGTGGACATTGTATTATCCCATCTCCAATGGCTATCGAGCCATGGGGCCTCCCGCCACCAGATATCATCACCAGCTCTGGATCCAAAGGTTCCTGGCTAGGTTTAAAGTCATCCCCTTTCTTAGCCTTCCCCGCGTCCCTGTATGCCACGAGCTTCTGGTGGGATGATATGTTGGTGAAGTTATTGGGATCATCCAGGTCAGACTCAGAGAATGCCTTCGCCTTCTTGTACGAGGCAGTATGGGCCATGCCATACAGGTCGTACAAGTGTGGCATCTCCGTCTTATTGTGATGCGCCTAAAAGAGAGGAACAAAATATTAGCATGAATCATGAAGCAAATCAAATACCCAGTTTTGTCCAAACTGAAGTAAGTTGGCGCTGCCTTGATGGTGTGGCACACCAACCATTTGGCTACGCCGATCCTTCGCATTCTCGTGGATAGCTCGCCAGCTGCCTATGCACCACTCATCAACCAACGCCTCCCAACAATCCATCTTATCCGCACACCATCTCGGGGGCACGTGTAAGTTATTAGAAAGAATTTTGAGTGCTACGCCTATGAATGAAATCAAGAAAACTACGTAGAAGGACTTAGGAATAGGTAATTACCTTCATGTATTGCTCCTTCTTCAGAAACTTTCCGCGGCAATCCTTCTTCTGCTTTTTAATACCACGCTTGGCGTAGTAATCTCGAATAGCCTGCGACCGAGCCTCGTGGCGTAAGTTCTGTAGTAACCGCCTAAACTCGCCTCGAGAACCCTGGCCTCCTCCTCCGCATATCCATCCTCACACCTATAGAAGGTCTGCAATCAAACGTGAAAACACCGATTAGTACAATAATTAGCTATATTGTTAATTTTAGATTCTGTAAAAGGATAATTTACCCAAAAGCTCTTGATCACCATCACGGCCCTCGTGTGGCACAAGACACCATCTATAATCTCCTCCGACGGGGCGTGCGCATCCTGGTAGTGCTCCCAGGAAAATCCTAGTGTAGGAACCTGACCCTCACCACGCAACGTGACAAACCCCGGGAAATTTTTCCGGCAAAGCACACCAAGGACGGAGTTCGGCTTGCGGACTCCAAGAGGGTGTACCCATCCCCTACAGTATGATAAGGTCAACGCATTAGATATTTGAACAAACTTGAAGGCAAAAAGCTAAAAAAAAGAGTAAATGTACTTACCTATCTCCTTCAGGTTTAATCACCGGCCTCTGCTCGCGGGTAGCCGGCACGACCGGGAGACGTATACTACCAGGCTAATACACGGTGGCGCCGTCCACCTGCACATTGCCCTCACTATCCGTAAGCTCATTCCTGCCATCTCCACCCCCTGAGCCACCCGGACCCTCGGTCCAATCCGGCAACTCGGTCCGATCCGGCAAGGTCTCCCATCCGGGCCTCTCCACGTCGGGTGAAACCTCCGGAACCGTAGTCTTGTGGGCCGAATTCACCTCGACCCGAGGCTTCTCCTGGACCGGAGTCTCATGGGATGAATGCCCGTCAACCCCAGGCTCCTGGAACGGAGTCCCCGTAGCCTCCTCCGCAAACAGGTCGACCATACTAGTCTTATGCTCGGGTGTATGAGCTGGTGGTGGTGGCGAGGACAGCTCAGCAGTCCTCCTGGATCTTCCGCGGCCACCACCTCACCATGTACCCTTCCCCTTCTTCCCTACCCGACCAGCACCTCTCCCAGTGGGCAATGCCGCCGACGAAGAAGAACCCACGGGTGGTGTCGACATACTATTTTCCAAGGATCTACGGAGAAATAGGGGTGGAAGGGAAGTACCACCCCTCGTGCGGGGCGCATGGGAAGAACCCGTCGAGCGATCTGGACCAGCGCCCACCATCTTTCCACACCTGGTGACCTTCCATGATAAAGATTAAAAGAAATTAGTACAACATAAAAAAATTGAATAATTGACATGAATAATAATATGTACATTAATAATAATGATTAAAATATATATAATTTAAGTTGTGAATCTTACAAACTAATAATCATCATCAATAAATGCATTATCATCATCACTATCACGCATGTCTTCATGAATGACGTGCTCGTCGGGTTCAACGGCGTGAAGTTGTGAAAGGCCTTCCTTTAATCGTTGAAGCATTGATAGGTCATCCGCATGAGTAACCTCTACGAGTTCCAGGTCTTCTGGTTCCGGCTCAGGGCTGGAGTCGGATTCATTGTCGCTGTCTACTTCCATGTTCTTGGGTGACGCACGTCGGTTCTTGAAACATTTCTTGGAAATACGTGTTTCTTGGAAGAATTCTCCATCATATGTGTCTGGGGTAATGTGAGGTTCATAATCCTGTTCATTTGGGAGAGGTGGTATGACATGTGGTGGCACTTCATAAACAACATACCAACCTTCCAGATTCTTATCCGTTTGGCATGCCCACGGTAGATAGAAAACTTGGGTCGCCTATTGAGCCATAATATATTCATCGGGAACATCTAAATGGGTGTTTGGATTGATTTCGACTAGTCCTATATGTTCATGAGTCCTTCTAGTCTTTTTCGGCTGGAACCAATAACATTTGAAGACTACGACGTTCGGTGGGTTTTCACCATAGAATTGAAGTTCATAAATTGCTTCAACTCTTCCATAATACTCGATAACACCTTCGCCGATAGTAGAGACACCACAATTTGTAGATTTCCAGTCGGGCATAGATAGCTCTTTGCCAAAGGTACGAAAGAGATACTTGTTGATGTTGTATTTCTCAAATGAACGAACCTTATAGTCAAAACCATTAGCGACTTGTCTCAATTCAGCGTCCTTAGACTCTGAATGAGCCTACAAGTTTAATACAAAACGGTTGTTGCATTAGCCGTAAGTTAGACCAAGAATGAAATGGTCCATTATTGATAATTACCGTTTGTTTGAACCAAGAGATGAAACCGGGATAACCGCCTCCTGTCTTTGACAGAAGCTCATACTCTTCGATGGAATCATTTTCGATCACCGCTCCATCTCAGAATTTGAGACGTAACGGCTGTTTGAAATATCCGGGAATAAGAGCAGTTCAAATGAATTAGAAGTTACGGGAAAATGTGCCGAGAACTCACTCGATGTACGGCCGCACTTCTGTTAGGTTGTTGAAGATATACAACGAAATGTTCCGCCATTCTTCGATATCCAACGTTATTGGTTTCGAAGCACCGGCTGGTGCGAGCTTCCCTTTGAATAGGCTGAGGTTGGACCCACCTTTTTTAGGGTCTCCATCATTGTGCCGAGGCTTCGGATTATGCAAATAATGATTTTTGGCTTCGTAGTGTGCTGTCACAAAGTTTGCCACCTCCTCAGTAATGAATGCCTCAGCCATCGATGCTTCAATTCTACGCTTATTTTTACATTTAGCTCGAAGGGTCTTCTGCATCCTCTCAGTTGCATAGCACCAACGATCTTGCACGGGCCCACCCAAAGTTGCCTCGGTCGGTAGATGTAAAATCAAATGCTGCATTGGATTAAAGAAGCCCGGTGGAAAGATCTTCTCTAACTTGCACAAAAACTCCGGTGCAAACTCCTCCATGTCTTCTACCATGCCAGGTGACAATTCTTTCGCACAAAGAACATGGAAGAAATAGCTCAGCTCCGCTAGTACTAGCCATTCATCCTCAGGAATAAAGCCACGTAACATCACCGGCATTACCCGCTCTAGCCATATGTGCCAATCATGACTCTTGAGACCAAAGATTTTTAATTTTTCAAGACTCGCTCCCCTCTTTAGATTCACTGCATACCCATCGGGGAACATCTAGTGCATTTTGACCCACAAGATAATTTCCCTCATAGCTGGCCTTCCAAGATTGAACCAGGCCTTTGGCTTCGACCACTTCTGCTTTCCTTTGCCTTCTCGCATGTTTTGTAATGGTCTATGACATAGTGTCTCTTGGTCGACTCTAGCCTTAGTATTATCCTTTGTATTCCCATCTATGTCGAACAATGTACCAAAAATAGCCTCTCCGATATTCTTTTCAGTGTGCATCATGTCGATATTGTGTGGAAGAAGGAGGTCTTTGAAGTAAGGCAGATCCCAGAAGCATGGCTAGTGAGTCCAGGCGTGTTTTGAATTATACCCCTTGAAATACCCTGGACGCTCGTGATCAGGCTTGAGGGCGTTTAACTGATCCAGGATCTGTTGGCCTATGAATGCAGGTGGTGCCAAGTTTTTGACAACTTTACCTTTGGTAAAGTTCTTCTTGTCTTTTCTGAACTGATGGTCAGGATCCAGGAACTGACTATGCAAGTCAAAGCAAGAATACTTCCGACCCTCCTGCAACCAATGAAACTGAAGAGCTTCCTTGCATTGGGGGCACGGGAACCTTCCATGCACACACCATCCAGAGAATAGCGCATACGCTGGCAAGTCATGCATAGAGTACATGTACCACACATGCATTTTGAAGTTTTATTTTCTAGCGGCATCGTATGTCTTGACCCCATTATCCCAAGCTTCTTCCGATTCATCCTTAAGCGGATGCAGGTACACATTCATATTCTTCCCTGGATAATTGGGCCCTGGAATTATCAACGTCAGAAATATGTTCTTTCTTTGCATAATCTGCCCGGGGGGGAGATTGAGTGGAATGACAAATACAGGCCAACAACTTTATTGGGTTGTCGTCATGCCGATGGGATTAAAACCATCCGTGGTGGCACAGACTCGAGGATTCCTTGGATCTGCCGCTTTATCCTGATGCAATACATCAAAATGTTTCCACGCTTCCCCATCCAATGTGTGTACCATCATCTTATTCCCATCCGCATCTAGTTCGGTTCTTTTGCCCAATTTGTGCCATGTCATCTGTCTGGATGTCTCTTCGACCATGAAAAGACATTGAAGTCTTGGTACGATTGGCATATACCGAAGAACACGAACTGCGATTTTGGTCTGCCACTTCTCACCATACCATTGTCTACCACAAGATACCTGCAAGAATCGCAATTGGGACAATAGTCCAAGTGTGCATACTCCTTCCTAAATAAGACACATCCTTTCTCACATGCATCTATCTTCTCATAGGGCATCTTAAGTACATGAAGTATTTTGTCCGACTGCTACAGGTTTGCAGGCATGACCTGGCCTTTGGGTAGGAAGCGTCCGAATAGTGTCATCATCGCGTCGTAGCAGTCTCTTCCCAAGTTGAACTGAGCCTTCAGAGCCATTACTTGTGCAATTGCATCCAGCTGACAAAGCTCGGTGTGCTCATGGAGAGGACATTTTGAAGACTCCAACATTTCATAAAAGGCCTTTGCAGATTCCTCCATCTCATCTTCCGAATCCCAAGCATCATCAAAGTCTTGCACCATGTCTTCGATCCCGGTACCATGCTCGTCCGTGCGACGACGGACCACCTCAGCTCTTGTGCATTGTATAGACTCACCATGAAATGTCCACACCGTATAATTAGGCTTAAACCCCCTCCTCTGTAGGTGTTTCATCTTTACAGCCTCTGTCGTCTTTTTATAGTTGTCGCATCCAGGACATGCGAATAGTTTCTTTCCTAGCCATTTGCGAATGCGGCTTTCACAAATTCCTTTGTTTTTACAAACCATTCTTTCATCATATCTTTCTGACTAGGGTGACCGGTATACATCCACGCATGATCACTCATCTTGTGTAGCTACTAAAGACAGAAGAAATATATTTATATATAATTTATCATTTATATTCATCGGTTAATCAGGTTCGCCATTTTTATTACTTCCAGGCAACCTACACGCTAATAGGTAAAGATAGGTCCTAATCCCACCCGAGTATGTGTAGATTGGGTTCGTTTTCCCATGCTCTGCTCCGGATCCAACGCAAAATTGTGGCAGCACCTCCCCGATGTTCTCCTGATACACGTCTCCGCAATAAACAGAGAGGATGTGCATCTGGAGAACAACAGGGAGGCACTGACGAAATTCTGCACCGTATCCAGAGCACAACATAGGGGAAAACGAACCCAATCTACACATATTCGGGTTGTCCATGGATAATGTTGGACAATTCGAAAGGATAGCGGTTATAAATATGCAAAGACATGCATATTTATAGATGTCGCCCTTTCGAACGGGAGACGCATACTGGTCACGCATACTGATAAATTAATTTAATTACCTAAATCTAGAAAGTTTCATCCAGAAACCGAGCCACAGTAAATGAAGGGGCGGGGAGGAGATGAAATTTGTACTGACCCACGAATGCAGGGGCGGAGCTCGTACAACGCACGGCAGGTCTTCGCACAGTAGACCTCACAGCGACGAGACAACTAACACATGTAAATCCACCCGATCAACACAAATATTCTAATTATGTCATTTTAGAGGAAAACAAGTTAAGAATATAATATTCATGAGCTAACCAAGGTTTTTATGCCATTTTGTAGCTAAATGGGCTAATTATCTCATTGTTGGGGAAAATAAGGTCCGGAGAATAAGATAGAGGGGAATAAAGAGGAGGAGGAGAAGAAGAAGAAATCAAGAAGAAGGAGAAGGAGGAGGAGGAGAAGAAGGAGGAGAAGAAGGAGGAGGAGAAGGTATTCTTCTTCTCTTCTTCTCTTCTTCTTCTCTTCTTCTTTTCTTCTTCTTTTCTTCTTCTCCTTCTTATTTTTGTCTTCTCCTCCTCCTCTTCTTCTTCTTCTTCTTCTTCTACTCCTTCTCTTCTCATCTTCTCCTCCTCCTCCTCTTCTTCTTCTTCCTATTCTTTCTTTTAAGCTAACTAACTAACTAACCTAACTAACCAAGCTAACTAAACCTCTCGCTAAATCTAGATAGCACTAAACAGCAAAAAAATGACAAAAATAGAATCTACCACCAAGTAACTAAAAAAGAATCTAGCTACCACTAATTAACAAAACAAAATCTACCACTAAACTACCTACTAAATCTACTAATTAACTAACTAAATCTACCAACTAACTAAACTACCACTAAAACTACTAATTAACTAACCTACCAACTAAACTATATATGCCACTAAATCTGTTAATTAGCAAAAAAGAAAAAAAAAAGGACTCACCGGAGGGGGGCGGTCGGGGAGGAGGAGGGTGCGGCGGTGGAGGAGACGGCATGGTGGCGGAGGGGGTGGTGGTGGATAAGGGGCGAGCTCCGACGGCGGTGGTGCAGGAGGAGGTCCCGAGGAGGAGGAGGAGGGGCGTGGTTGAGGAGGGGGCGCAGGGAGGAGGGGGCGCAAGAAGGCCGGAGGAGGGAGCAGGGAGGCCGTAGGAGGATGGGGCGGCGGCGCAGGGAGGCCGGAGGCCGGAGGAGGGAGGAGGAGGGGGTGCAGGGAGGCTGGAGGAGGAGGGGGCGGCGGCGCAGGGAGGCCGGAGGCCGGAGGAGGAGGGGGCGCAGGGAGGCTGGAGGACGAGGGGCGACGGCGCAGGGAGGCCGTAGGAGGGCGTGGCGGCGGTGGTGGTGTCGGGGGGTGAGAGAGAGGGGTGTGGGGTGGCCATTAGGGGTGAGAGAGAGGCGCGTGGGGGTGCGGCTAACGGCCATTAGGGGAGCACCCTCTTTGTCATCCGCCTCCTGACGGCATAGAGAAAAGCGGACGACAAACAGAGAGGTCGTTAGGGGGGAGAGAGGGGGTGCGGGGTGGGCCAGCCGAGCGCTTTGCCGTCTGCCTAAGTTAAGTTTGCCGTGAGCCCAGATCTTTGCCGTCAGCCTGAGTGGTGTTCGCTGTGAGCCAGCAGATGGCAACGACCCTCTTTGCCATCAGCCTTCTCTTTGTCATCTGGTTTCTGGTAGCTGATAGCAAAGAGGGTCTTTGCCATCAGCCAGCAGACGGCAAAGAAGCAGCAGATGGCAAAAAATTATTTTCTAGTAGTGATTGGAATATACAAGCCAAGTTATATAATGAAGATTCCCACAAGCATATGGTAGTGACAAAGCAAGAAGCTCTCAATCATGAAGAACATGGTGCTATTATGAAGCACAAGTGTGGAAAAGATAGTAGCATTGTCCCTTCTCTCTTTTTCTCTCTCTTTTTTCATTTGGGCTCTTAGGCCTCTCTTTTTTCTATTTTCTCTTTTCTCTTTTTTTTATTTTTGGGCTCTTTGGCCTCTTTTTTTTATTTTTTTATTTCCTCACATGGGACAATGCTCTAATAATGATGATCATCACACTTTTATTTACTCACAGCTCAAAGATCACAATGATGATGACTCCATAGGAAATGCCTCCGGCAGTGTACCGGGATGTGCAACGATCTAGCATGGCGTATGACGTTGAAAACATCTCGCTAGCTATCTCACGATCATGCAATGGCAATATGAGAGTGACGGGACAAGTCATGAGACGGAACGGTGGGGGTTGCATGGCAATATTTGTCGGAATGGCTATGAAAATGCCATAGTAGGTAGGTATGGTGGCTGTTTTGAGGAAGGCACATGGTGGGTTTGTGTACCGGCGAGAATTGTGTGGCACTAAAGAGGCTTGCAATGGTGGAAGGTGGAAGTGCATCTATACCATGGACTCACATTAGTCATGAAGAACTCACATACTTGTTGCGAAAGTTTTTATTAGTAATCGAAACAAAGTGCTAAATGCATACTCCTAGGGGAAGGGTTGGTAGGTGTTAACCATCGCGCGATCCCGACCTCAACACAAAGGATGACAATCAATAGATTAAATATGCTCCGACTTCCTAACATAGCGGTTCACCATATGTGCATGCTACGGGAATCACTAACTTCAACACAAGTATTTCTAGATTCACAACATCCTACTAACATAGCTCTCAATATTACCGAATCCAAGTCTCAAAACTAATTGAGAGGAATCAAAACTTCTCTTTCTACACAATGCACATGAAGATGGAGGTTTTTGCATCCTCTTTGGGTACCTATCACATTTGGGACTACTTTCATAACATAAGCCAACTACCAAATCAAGCACCGCCGTGCTCTAAAAGATATAAGTGAAGCACTAGAGCAAAAGTATCTAGCTCAAAAGATATAAGTGAAGCACTATGAGCATTCCAGCAAAATAACGATGAGTGCATGTCTATCTCTCTCAAAAAGTTGTGCAGCAAGGCAGATTGTGACGCAACAAAAATAAAAGACTCCTACGATACAAGACGCTCCAAGCAAAACACATATCATGTGGTGAATAAAAATATAGCTCCAAGTAATGTTACCGATAGATTGAAGACGAAAGAGGGGATGCCTTCCTAGGGCATCCCCAAGCTTAGGCTTTTTGGTGTCCTTGAATTTGGCTTGGGATTCCTAGGGCATCCCCAAGCTTGAGCTCTTTCCACTCCTTATCTCTTTGTCCATAAGAACATAACCCAAAACTTGAAAACTTCACAACACAAAACTTACACAGAAACTCGTGATAACGTTAGTACTAGAAAACAAACTACCACTTCTTTTGGTACTGTAGCAAACTTGAATTCTATCTATATTGGTGTTGTGATACTGTATTCTCACTCTTCCATGGCTAGTACCCCCCGATACTATCCATAGCTTCATCAAAACAAGCAACCAACTCAACAAAAACAGAATCTGTCAAAAACAGACCACTCTGTAGCAATCTGTATACTTCGTATACTTCTGGTACCTCAAAAAATCTGAACAATTATGACGGCCTGGGAAAAAAGCATATCAACGTGCATAAAAAGGAATCAACTCAAAAGTTCTTTCTGAATAAAAATGAAAAATCATCTCGTGAGGAAAACTTTTCTGTCTTTTTCCAGCAGGATCAAACAACCATTACCAAGACTAGTCATAAAGGTTTTGCTTGGCTCAAACACAAAAAGAAACACAAAAAACACAATCAAAACAGAATTGTGATGGTGTGGATGCAACAAAACAGAAATAAAAAAGATAAATTTATTGGGTTGCCTCCCAACAAGCACTATTGTCTAACGCCCTTAGCTAGGCATAAAAGCGATAGAATCACGTATCGTCGTCTTTGGAACTCAAACCATAAGTGGCCCTCATCATGGACTCATAAGGCAATCTTATTTTATTTCCAGGAAAGTGTTCCATGCCCTTCCTTAAAGGAAATTGAAATCTAATATTCCCTTCCTTCATATCGATGATAGCACCGATAGTCCTTAGGTAAGGTCTACCAAGAATAATAGGGCAAGTAGGATTGCAACCAATGTCAAGCACAATGAAATACACGGGAACATAGTTCCTATTTGCAATAATAAGAACATCATTGATCCTTCCCATGGGTTTCTTGACAGTAGAATCAGCAATATGCAAATTAAGAGAACACTCTTCAATCTCATTAAAACCCAGAACATCACATAAAGACTTTGGAATCGCAGAAACACTAACACCCAAATCACACAAAGCAAGGCACTCATAGTTTTTGATTTTGATTTTGATGGTAGGTTCCCACTCATCATGAAGCTTTCTAGGGATATAGACTTCCAATTCAAGTTTCTCTTCAAGAGATTTTATCATAGCATCAACGATATGATCGGTAAATGCCTTGTTTTGGCTATAAGCGTGTGGAGAGTTTAACATGGATTGCATCAAAGAAATGCATTCAATCATGGAGCAACTATCATAATTGAATTCCTTGAAATCCACGGTAGTAATTTCATTACTACTCAAAGTTTTCACATCTTCTACTCCACTTTCAATTCTTTTAGCTTCAAGATAGATGGACTCTGAATCATTGGGGCACTTTTCAACCAAAGTGGATTCATATCCAGCCCCATAATCATTAGGTTTGACACAAGAAAACAAAGATTCAATGGGAGTCACACCAAGCACTTTAAGATCTTTGCGATTCTCATCACGAGAACATGCCTTTTTAAGCCATTCATGTCTAGCACGAATTTTGGCGGTTCTTTCTTGGCTCTCAATCATGGAAACATGCATAGCTTTCAAAGTTTCATCCATGTTGATTTTGGGAGGAGCACATCTAACTTTCAAAGCATCAACATCACTAGACATTCTATCAACGCTCTTAGCTAAATCATCAATTTTGAGTAGCTTTTCCTCTATGGACGCATTGAAAATCTTTTGACAGTTGATGAACTCTTTGATATTACTCTCTAGATCAGAGGGTAATCTATTGTAATTTCCATGAGTATTGTTGTAGGAGTTGCCAAAATTATTAGAGGAGCTACTAGGAAAATGCCTAGGAACATTGTTTCCTCTAAAAGCATTGTTGTTGCCAAAGTTATTCCTACCAACAAAATTAACGTCAAAGCTAGCGTTGCTTCTCTCAATCAAAGAAGACAAAGGCATATCATTAGGATCCAAAGGAGCACTTCTACTAGCAACCAAATTCATTAACTCGTCCATCTTAGCACTCAATGAGTTAATTTCCTCTATAGCATGTACTTTCTTACTAGTAGGTGACCTTTCAGTGTGCCACTGAGAGTAGTTTGTCATGATGTTGTCTAAGAGCTTTGTGCCTTCTCCTAACATGATTTCCATGAACGTTCCACCTGAGGCGGAGTCCAAGATATTTCTAGAAGCGAAATTCAAGCCAGCGTAAAAGATTTGAATAATCATCCAAAGGCTCAAGCCATGTGCGGGACAATTTCTAATCATTAATTTCAATCTCTCCCAAGCTTGTGCAACATGTTCATGATCAAGTTGCTTGAAATTCATGATATCATTACGGAGTGAGATGATCTTAGCCGGCGGAAAATACTTGGATATATAAGCATCTTTGCACTTATCCCAAGAATCGATACTATTTTTGGGCAAGGAAGAAAACCAAGTTTTTGCGCGATCTCGCAACGAGAAAGGAAAAAAGCTTTAATTTAATCATGTCATTATCCACATCTTTTTTCTTTTGCATATCGCAAAGCTCAATGAAGGTATTGAGATGGGATGCGGCATCTTCACAAGGAAGGCCAGAGAATTGCTCTTTCATAACAAGATTCAGCAAAGCGGCATTGATTTCGTATGACTCCGCACTAGTGGTGGGAGCAATTGGAGTACTACTAAAATCATTATTATTAGTATTTGAGAAGTCACAAAGTTTGGTGTTTTCGTTCATGGTGACTTCAGCAAGCAAGCAAGCACACAAGCAACAAAGAGTAGACGAGAAAAAGGGCAAACGAAAAAGGCAAACGAAAAAGGAAAATTGGTGAAGTGGGGAGACGAAAACGAGAGGCAACTGGCAAACAAAGTAGATGCAAGAGATGGGTTTGCGACACTTACTTGGATGAGTCCTTGACTTGATCTTCCTCCCTGGCAACGGCGCCAGAAATTCTTCTGTTGCGGCAACAAAAGTCCATCCTTGGCGCTAGGAATTCTTCTTGTTACTTCTCTGGTTTGCGTCGGGTTTTCCCTTGAAGAGGAACGGGTGATGCAGCACAGGAGCAGTAAGTATTTCCCTCAGTTTGAGAACCAAGGTATCGATCCATAAGGAGGGCCTCGTCAAGTCCAGAGTACCTGCGCAAACACAAACAAGCTTGCACCCAACGCTGCAAAGTGAGATCTGAAGGCGGAAAGTGCAACGAAGTAAAAAATGTAAGGCTGAAAATATGGTGTGGAGTAGACCCTGGGGGCCATAGTGTTCACTAGAGGCTTCTCTCATAATAGGAAATATCACGGTGGGTGAACAAACTACTGTCGAGCAATTGATAGAATCGCGCAAAGTCATGATGATATCTATGGCAATGATCATACATATAGGCACCATGTCCGAGACAAGTAGACCAATACTTTCTGCATCTACTACTATTACTCCACACGTCGACCGCTATCCAGCATGCATCTAGTGTATTGAGTTCATGATGAACAGAGTAACGCCTTAAGAAAGATGACATGATGTAGAGGGATAATCTAAAACCAATGATGAAAACCCCATCTTTTCACCCTTGATGGCAACAACACTATGCGTGCCTCGCTACCCCTTCTGTCACTGGGTGAGGTCACCGCACGGTATGAACCCAAAACCAAGCACTTCTCCCATTGCAAGAATCATAGATCTAGTTGGCCAAACAAAACCCACAACTCGAAGAGATTTACAAGGATATGAAATCATGCATAAGAGAGATCAGAAGAAACTAAATAAGATTCATAGATAATATGATCATAAATCCATAATTCATCGGATCTCGACAAACACACCGCAAAAGAAGATTACATCGGATAGATCTCCATGAAGATCATGGAGAACTTTGTATTGAAGATCCAAGAGAGAGAAGAACAATCTAGTTACTAGCTATGGACCCGTAGGTCTATGGTGAACTACTCACGCATCATCGGAGAGGTCATGGTGTTGATGGAGAAGCCCTCCGTGTCCGTACCCCCCCTCCGGCAGGGCACCAGAACGTGCCCCAGATGGGATCTTGCGGAGACAGAAGATTGCGGCGGCGAAAAAGTGATTTTGATGATCTCCTGATTTTATTGGGGTTTTTAGGGAATATATAGGCGCAACCCCCAGGTCAGGGGGCGCTCAGGGGGCCCACAAGCCTGGGTGGCGTGGCCTACCCCCTGGGCACGGGGTGGTGGCTTGTGGGGCCCCTCAGGCTCCCCTGCCTTGTCTCCCAAGCTTCCCGATCTTCTTCCGTTCCGGAAAAAATCTTTTCAGGGATTTTCTTCCGTTTGGACTCCGTTGCAAAATCTCCTCTGAAAGGGGTCAAAAACATGGAAAAAACAGGAACTGGCGCTTGGCACTGAGTTAATAAGTAAGTCCCAAAAAATATATAAAAGGCATGCAAAACATCCAAAGTTTGACAAGATAATTGCATGAAACCATCAAAAATTATAGATACGTTGGAGACGTATCACGCTTCATCATAATATAACATAATCCCCTCATACCGTCTTTGTGTGTTCGTACCACATGGCTGCATTGCCTTGTTCTCGGAAATTGATTCCTGTTATCACCAGGTATAAAGTATGAAACACTCCCTGGTTATTTAAACACGTGAGGTAGATGCCGATGGCCGGTTTGTGACAAATGTTACAAATTTGAAGGAAGTGTCTTGGTACACAAAATATAAACATTACACATGGTTACCCCCTTGGTTCGTCTAGATTATCTATTATAGTATCCAAGGTACAGTCTTCCTCCGATAGACGGGCAGCTGGCATCACTTGGTCGTACAGAAGATGTAGAGGTATCTCCACGCCATCACGGCCTGCTCGAAACGGCTCGGGGCTCTTTCGAATAGTTCGGATAGTTCAGCCATCCCGTGTGGTGGAGTTTGGTCCGGCCATAAAGCTCGGATCATATTCCACATGGTTTTTCGTGCCCGCTCATGAATAGAGGAAAGCTCTTGTAGCATATTCTCCCCAAAGGAATCGTCTTCTATCATGGGATGCCCGGTTAAGAGACCATTTTCAGGAAAAAAAGAGAACGATGTAATTTTTATTGTATACCGTCATCACAAAGTGATTTATCAAACAAACAGACAAGGGATTATTACTTACAATATAAACCGCTCTTTAGATGTTGATTCTCTTCGTTGTTATGCGCCAGTTGAGCTTTTAACACTTCAATCTCTTCGGCCTTATTTTTCTTCTCCTCCTTGAGCTGGTTGTTTTCTTCACGACGCCTCGCTAATACGCGATGATCAGCCTCAAGATGGGATTCGGCGTACCTTTCAGAATCACAAGCTGCGTCTAGATCCTTCTGCATATGGCTTATGGGTTCGCATTCTATATCAAAAAATCCTCTCATAAGTAAGTGGCCATATGCAATTCACCACACCATCAACCAAATTACCCTTACCATGAGCTTCCCTGGTAAATTTCTTTACATCCTCTAGCTCGGTCGTGCAGGCTTGAAGTTCGGTTTGTATTCATTGCATATCCTCGGACAATTTTTTATTCTCGTGCTTCAAAGCTTGGAAAAGCAAAATCAATGGTCAGGCCGAGCCTTAACTCATCCGTTCTGACCAAATCAAGGCTCGGGGGCTACTAGGACTGAACTTCGGTTCAAATTACCAAAATATCGATGAATACATGTAGTTTGGCTCACGTCTGCAAGGCTACTTCTTTGATATTGTTCCGCATAGTGCCAAGATAGGCATCGGTCGAGTTTAGAGCACTAAACTCTTGCTAGGATAAGATAGGGTGTCGTAAGGACTCCTTACGCTGCCGATGATTCATGGCGCTATAAATGTCAGAGTTCGTTGCTGAAACATCATCGGCAGGGCCGGGCGCGGGGCACGTGTTCGGAGCCCCTGCATTGGACGGATACCGTGGGTTTTGCTGGCTTTCCAATACCTTGGCCAGGTTTTCACACGAGGAGGGTCGTACTCGTTTTCTACGACTATCGGCAATAGGATTGTAAGTACACCAAAGAAACTGCTGTTGTTGTAAAGGCAAATGGTAGGTATGTGTACCTGGCTAAAGGGATGGTCGAGGTATTGCATGCCACTTCCTGTTCAGGAACTTGTTCCTCAGTCAATGTAACCCCGGGAGGGGGGACACGAGATTTTGTTCGGCGCATGTTCCGACGATGTTTTGGAACAACCTCCGAAGAGTAGTCACCTTTTGCTTGCTTGCCGAAGCTAGGAGGGGTCCGGGGTTATCGGCGAGAAGGGCCACCACCTGTCCGTCAAGGCTCTCTTGGTAAAATACCATATCCTCGAAGATAATGGATATTTTCATATCCTTGTGGAATCGAGGGTCGTCATCTCGAGCATAGTTCTCGGGCTGGGGAGCGGGAGATTTACCGTTTTGATCCAACGCCTCCAATCCTGCAAGCAAAGGGTCAAGAGGTTTACATCTATTGGTAACGTGATCGAACAAGATAACTATAAAAGTGCCCATACTTACCCACATAATGGGGTTGTACGATGCAAAGCCTTCCCTAAAGGCGAGACAGGCGAAATCTTCCTTTTCCCCTTGGAAAAATCATCCAAGATAGTTGCTAAGTCTTCCCCGGTGTCCGGTCCTTGCCGCTTGGATCGCGTCGAGTCATTCATCCCACAGTAATTCCACAAAGGATGTATGCGCTTCAGAAGCGGTTGGATGCACCTGGTGATTACGATGGCCATCACTTGTATGATGGTTAGACCGCTGTGAGCCAACATTTTTACCTTGGCGGCTAGGCGCTTGACTTCCAAGCTTTCCTCCTCGGGCGAACTCTTCAGACGCCAACATAATCGTTTCTTTAAAGGATCCACAGAGTACTCGGGAAGTCCTCGCCCAACTGGCTCAAATAAGGGGACATCATTGATATGCAACCACTCCGAAGACCATTCGCCGGTCTCCTCATTCGGTGTACCGACTAGGTACCCGGTGGCTGCTATACGCCACACCTTGGCCTCGCCTACTTCCCGGATGGATGTTCCATCAGTCCGGGGAACAATGCAGAAGTAATTTCTCCATAAATCAAAGTGAGGTTCGTAGCCTAGAAACATCTCACACAAGGCTACAAAGCCTGAGATGAGGAGAATAGAACCTGGGGTCAGATTATGGAGTTGCAGCCCGTAAAACTCTAGCAGACCCCTCAGAAACGGGTGAATGGGAAATCCCAACCCGCGCAGAAGGCATGACGTGCAACAGATCCTTTCTCCTCTTTGCGTGGCGAGGAATTTTTCTGCAAGGGCCTCCCCGTTATAGGTGGTTAGGCCGGTACGCGTGGGCGCGAGATCAGACGAGGGAAGATACCCCTGGATTACAAGGTTTCGCAATCAAAGCAGGGAGATGGAGCAACTGCCCAATCAACTGGTTGGGGGCCAAAGGGACGAGAGGAGGAGCCCGCCATGGAGCTAAGTGCTAAGGATTCTAGGGTTCCTTGGCAGCGCTTCTGAAGGAGGGAACGGTGATAAGGCCTTAAACCTGGGTCCCCGTTTATTTATAAGAAGGGTCACCTCCCCCCACGTCTGTAAGAGACGGTTCCGTTGAATTGTTGGGACGTGTGCTTACTTTGATACGCACGGCGTCCAATGATTATTATTAAAATTTAGGGATTGTACTGAAAGTTGTGGGTCCCGCGATGTTTTGATATTCATGGATTCGCGGAAGACTAGTTCGTCCTGCTACAAATCGGAGGAGGAACTCGCCTTTCAAGCCGACTACCAGAGACATGTGAAAGCTGCCAAAGACTGAACACACCAGCGTGGAAGGCTAGTTTGGGGGCTACTGAGCAAGTCCTGGATTAAGGGGTCCTTGGGGCGCCCGCCCAAGTACCGAATCATAAGAGTTTGACAACTTCGTACGCAGGAAGGAAGACTCCAAGGATTGGTGTGTATTCCAAGCTTAGAAGGACTAGCTCGTCTCATCTATCCCCGACTAATAGGATGTAACTTGTAAATCCTAGGGTCCCTGGTGTCTATATAAACGAGAGACCTCTATCCATGTAGAGGAGGCTGAATCATCTAGGGTTTACCATATACGATCTCGAGGTAGATCTACTCTTTAATCATCTTCATCAATAAAATCAACCAGGACGTAGGGTATTACCTCCATAGGAAGGCCCGAACCTAGATAAACCGTTGTCTCCCCCTTCTTCCTACAACCCGTCGATCCAAGGTCCATAGTTCGTTACCCCCTACCCAAGATCTGTCGGTTTTGACACCGACAACTAGTTCATTCATCGTCATATTGCTTTGCATGATCATATAGAGCCGACATAGCATTTGTGGCAAAGCCGCCATTCGTTATATTGATCATACATGTCACATTAGATCATTGCACATCGTGGTACACTGCCACATGCATTCATATCGAGTCATAGTTCTTCATATGGAGCTTTCATGAGTTGTAAGTAAATAAAAGTGTGATGATCATCATTCTTAGAGCATTGTCCCACTAAGGAAAGGATGTTGGAGACTATGATTCCCCCACAAGTCGGGAAGAGACTCCGTGCGAAAAAAATGAGGGAGGCCAAATGAGCCCACCATGAAAAAAAGATGAAAAAATAAATGAGAGAAAAAGAGAGAAGGGACTTTGCTACTATCCTTTACCACTCGTGTGCATCAAAGTGTCATCATGTTCTTCATATAGAGAGTCTCATGATATATCATTTTTATATGCTAGTGCGAATCATAATTATCATGAATATAAACTTGGCTTGCATATTCCTATGACGAGCTTCCTCAAATGCCCGAGGTGTTCATGAACAAGCAAGTCTGATGCACATCCCATTTAGCTTCATTTGAGCTTTCATACACTTATAGACCTAGTGCATCATTTGCACGTCAATCCCTTCTCCTGGCATTGAAATCTACCAATGGGCATCTCCATAACGCGTTGGTACATCTAGTTGATGTGATACTATATTCTCCACTTTTAACCCTTTGATATTTACCACCATATTATATTCCACCTTATTCTATGTCCATGGCTCATGCTCATGTACTGCGTGAAGAATAAAAATTTGATTCACATTGAAAAACTACGATCTAATTGCCTGACTTGGACACTGTGGTGCTTAACATTTGTATTAATGTGGTGAATACGGAGCCATGTTTTGCTAATATGAAAGATCAATGGGGGTAAACATTCTTTTAGGATCGTATACTTTGAAAGATTGATGAATTTGTTGCTTGTGCTTATAATTATTACTATGTTGATTTTTGTTAATTCATCGTTTCTTAATGAGCATACATGCAAAAGATTACATATTGGATAGCATGTCACATCAAAAATTTTGTTTTTAACATTTACCTACTCGAGGACGAGCATGAATTAAGCTTCGATATGCTTGATACGTCTCCAATGTATCTATAATTTTTTATTGTTCCATGTTGTTATATTATCATCTTAGGATACTTTTTATGTCATAATTCACTAATTTATATTATTTATTAGCACTACCTATTAACCCAGTGCCCATAGCCAGTTGCTCTTTTCTACATGTTTTTTCCTTTTCAGGTTTTCAGTACCAAATGTAATCCAATTACAACGAAACTTTTTTATGATTTTGTGTGGACCAAAAGAAGACCTAGAAGCTTCGGGAGGAGACCTAAAGCCACACGAGGGGCTCACAAGCCAACAAGACGCAGCCATGGGGGTGGTCGCGCCCTTATGGCTTGTGAATCCCCTATGTTAAGTGGTTTTCAGTAAGGTATTCTCTATGAAAGAAGAATTAAGATAAATCTAACCATAGCATTAAACATATGGATCCAATTCAGCCCCTTACAGAGCAACACATAAACTAGGGTTTGAGCTTTGGTCACTCTAGCAACCCATCATCTACTTATTACGTCCCAATGCCTTCCTCTAGGCCCAAATAATGGTGATGCGTCATGTAGTCGACATTCACATGACACCATTAGAGGAGAGACAACATATATCTTATTAAAATATCGAACGAATACCAAATTCACATGATTAATTAAAACAACACTTATCCATGTCCTCGGGAACAAACGTAACTACTCACAAAGCATATTCATGTTCATAATCACAGGGGTGTTAATAATCATTAAGGATCAGAACATATAATCTTCCACCAAATAAACCAACTAGCATCAACTACAAGGAGTAATCAACACTACTAGCAACCCACAGGTACCAATCTGAGGTTTTTTGAAAAAGATCGGATACAAGAGATGAATTAGGGTTTGGAGAGGAGATGGTGCTGATGAACATGTTGATGGAGATTGACCCCCTCTCGATGAGAGGATCATTGGTGATGACGATGGCTTCGATTTCCCCCTCTAAGAGGGAAGTTTCCCTGGTGGAATACCTCCGCTGGAGCTCTAGATTGGTTCTGTCGAAGTTCCGCCTCGAGACGGTGTCGCCTCGTCCCGAAAGGTCTAATATGATTTTTTGTCCATATCAAAACCCTTCATATAGCAGAAGATGGGCACCGGAGGCCTGCCAGGGGGCCCACAAGCCTGCAGAGCGCGACCAGGGAGGTAGGCCGCGCTCCCTGGCTTGTGACCTCTTGGTGGGTCCCCTCTAGTATTTCTTTCACCCATTATATTTTATATATTCCAAAATAATTCTCTGTAACTTTTCAGGACTTTTGGAGCTGTGCAGAATAGGTCTCTACGATTTGCTCCTTTTCCAGTCCAGAATTCCAGCTGCCGGCATTCTCCCTCTTCATGTAAATCTTGTAAAATAAGAGAGAAAAGGCATAAATATTGTATCATAATGTGTATTAACAGCCCATAATGCAATAAATATACATATAAAAGCATGATGCAAAATGGACGTATCAACTCCCCCAAGCTTAGACCTTGCCTGTCCTCAAGCGAAAGCCAAGATCAATAAATATGCCCAAATGTTTAGAGATAGAGGTGTTGATAAAATAAAATACGGGCATGAAGGCATCATGGTTATCCTTAGAAAAACAATATATATTTACATAGAATATCTTATACTAGAGTAAAAATTCATTCACAAGGCAATATATGAATCAAGAAATCTATTGAGAACTAACAAACTATGATTTCAGTCATTGAAGCAATTCCAATGTAGGAAAGAGTCAATATAAGAGCTTGTAAGGCAAATCCACATGCTCAATCATCTTATGGTCTTTCATAATTGCTGACACTCATGCGGTACCTATGAGGTCTAGCTTCCATCGGACACAGAGAAAGATAGGGGCCTATAGTTTTGCCACCCAACTATTTACCTCAAGGGTAATGTCAACAATAATAACTCATGATCACCCACATCCGAGTGGTTATATTTGTCTAGATCATTCCCCAACACATGACACTTGCCAAATGATAAAGGCAAAATAAAGGAAATGGTGAAGATCACCACGACTCTTACATAGAGGTAAGTACTAGAAAAGTAAAGGTAACAGATAGGCCCTTCGCAGAGGGAAGCAGAGGTTGTCATGCGCTTTTATGGTTGGATGTGCAATCCCTTAATGCAAAAGAACATCACTTTATATTGCCCCTTGTGATAAGGACCTTTATTATGTAGTGTGTCGCTATTATTTCTTATATATCACAAGTTCGTATAAAGTTTATTTTCCTCGCACTAATAAAGCGCACATATTTAAAGAGCAATTTTTATTGCTTGCACCGATGACAACTTACTTGAAGCATCTTACTCAATCCATAGGTAGGTATGGTGTACTCTCAAGGAAAAAGTGGGTTAAAGGTTTTTGGATGCACAAGTAGTATCTCTATTTGGTGCAGGAGTTTCTGGCTAATATGAGGTGGAAGCAAGCGACACAAGTTGAAGGATCTACAACCATATAAGTTCTATTCGGAAATAAGGAAACATAACTCATTATGTTGTCTTCCTTGTCCAACATCAACCTTTTGGCACATGATATTTTAATGAGTGCTCACAATCACAAAATATATCTAAGATGATATATTTATATGTGAACCTCTCTTTCTTTATTACTTCCTCATAATTGCAACAATGACCAATAGCTTTGTTTGTCAACTCACAACAAATTTCAGTGGACATGCTTTTTATATGTGAAGTCATCACTCCTCATAAGATCATTATGCATGTTCTTTTGCTTTTATTCTATGGTTCTTTCTATTTCTTTTTATTAAGATCATATGGCAATCAAGAAAATCCCTTGACTCAAAACTACTCTTTATTATATAACTCTCGAACTTGCTTACATAGGGGGAACAAAAAGAAAAATCAAAACTAGATAACCCTAAAAATTTATTCTACTAGATCAAGATATAACTAAAAGGATCGAACGAAGGAAAACAAAAAGGTAAAAAGGTGTGATGGTGATACGATACCTGGGCACCTCCCCAAGCTTGGCACAAGCCAAGGGGAGTGCACATACCCATGTGTTCAGTTGTCTTTCTTCGGAGGTGGTGATGTTGGAGTTTTTGGTGAGGTTTAAAGCTTATCAAGTTTCCACTTAAACATGAAATTTTGTTCCCTCAGATTGTCTACTTCCTGCTCGAGCCTCAATATCTTTTGACATAATTAACCCTTGCTCTCATGCAGAAAACGAGAAGGGATAAATAGCACCTTGGGTTTCTCCTTGTATTTGGGAGGCTTGACTTCTTGAACTCCACATGCATATCGTCAGGTTGAGGCAAGGGAACATCCGAGCTTTCATCCTCATACTTGCATGTCTCCCGTTCCTCCTCCGAGCACAATCCATAGGGATTTACGCCCCCGTAGAGCTTGGGATTGGCAAGATAGTGCGATACATAGCTCTACCCACCGGAATCTTGGGACAACATCTTACTCTAAATCTGCTGCAGAAACAACTCAAAACGAAAATAGGAGATATTGTCAAGATACGAAGGTCACAACCTTCGGGAGATTATATAATGAATTTTTGCCGACCCAAAGGAGTCTTCCACAAGAAAACAGAGTCCGGAGGGTGCACGGGGTGGCCACAAGCCTGCAGGACGCGGCTAGGGGGGTAGGCCGCGCCCCTTGGCTTGTCGCCTCCTTGTGCACGCTTCGGACTGCTTCAAATTCTCATAATTTTCTAAATATTCCAAAACTGGTAAAAAATTCCATTGAAAATGTTTTGGAGTCGATTTGCTTATCGTAGCACATATCTATTCCTTTTCGGGGTCGGAGGCGTTCTGATAGGTCTCCCTAATGTACTCTTCCGGAGTTATGGTATTGATAATATTAGTTTCCACATTTATGAGAGTACCTGAGATATAATGTTTGATTCTTTTCCCATTTACCACTTTCGGATTTGTGCCTTCGACGTTGTTTATCTTGATGGAATCGTAACGATATACCTCCTTGATAATGTAAGGACCTTCCCATTTAGAGAGAAGTTTTCCTACAAAAAATCTTAAACGGGAGTTGTATAGCAAGAAATGATCACCTACATTGAATTCACGCTTTTGTATCCTTCTATCATGCCATCTCTTAACCTTTTCTTTAAATAACTTGGCATTCTCACAGGCCTGGGTTCTCCATTTATCAAGTGAGCTAATGTCAAATAACCTCTTTTGACTAGCAAGTTTGAAATCGTAGTTAAGTTCTTTAATTGCACAATAAGCTTTATGTTCTAGCTCTAGAGGTAAGTGACATGCTTTACCATAGACCATTTTATAAGGGGACATACCCATAGGGTTATTGTACGCGGTTCTATAAGCCCATAATGCATCGTCAAGTTTCTTAAACCAATTCTTTATAGATCTATTAACGGTCTTTTGCAAGACCAACTTAATTTCTCTATTGCTCAATTCTACTTGCCCACTAGACTCAGGATGATAAGGAGATGCAACTCTACGATTAACCTCATACCTAGCAAGCAATTTACGAAAAGCACCATGAATAAAGTGTGAACCACCAACAGTCATTAAATATCTAGGGACTCCAAATCTAGGGAAAATAACTTCTTTCAACATTTCAATAGAAGTTTTATGTCGGTGCACCAGAGACTCGGGTCCCTTGTTCCCTAGACTTGTGCATGGGCACCGGCAACGCCCCTAGCAACGGTGCATGAGGAAGACTGCAAGGAAGACAAACCAAGACCCACCGAAGCCACGCCCCCTCTCTTAGGGCATAGAGTACAAGAGCTTCGGATAAAAAGGCCCCGGCAAGCCCTCATTGCGAGGAAGATTCGCAAGGCCCGGCAAGCCTTCCTTGTCGGGAAGACTCCTGAAGATTTGCATGGCCCCGGCAAGCCTTCCTTGCCGGCAAGACTCACAGAGACTCGCAGGGCCCCGGCAAGCCGTCCTTGCCGGGAAGATGTTCAAGCCCCCGGCAAGCCCTCCTTGCCGGGAAGATAATCAAGTCATCCGACAAGGATGCCAGGCGAGCGAGCTCCTTTCGCTCGCCAGGTGTCCTCCCCTGTTTCTACCACAATCCAACCGCTCGAGCGCATCCTTCATGCGCCAGCGCAAGGCCTAGGTGTCGATCCGCCTAAGTACGTGTCGCGGCCACGTCGCTGCAGGTCAGGGGTCAAACAAGGCATTTCCTGCCCCTGACACCACCGTAGAAGATGAGCGGTGAACACTATTCACTATGCAACCCGTGAGCACACTATTGGTGACCCCTTTGCCTATAAAAGGAGGCTCAAGGCTCATTCTCTAGAGGTTAGACTTTTTGGTATTTGAGACTCCCCAATCACCAGCTAAGTTACTGTAGCAAATCACGCTACAGTAAGCTCACAATACAAATTAGGCAAGAGTAGGGTTTTACGCGCCAAGCGGCCCGAACCTGGGTAAAAGACCTTGTCGGTGTTAATCGCTAGCTCCGCGCTCGACGCCACCTCTCTCCCTGCACCGAACGATCAAGGGAACCTTCGAGCTTTCCATAGGTGTTGATTTCCTTGACATCTTTGGTGCACCAGGTAGGTAGGGGCAGGTGGTTGAGAGCTTTCTCGCGGACTCGAGCAAGTTCCGCACCAGATCTTGGGAAGTTGAGCGCACCACTGCAGTCCCCCGAAGCGGGGCGCAGCGGCGGTTGCTCTACTTTCCCAAGGCCTCCTAACGCCGGCATGAGCGCCCCGCTGCGCGAGCGCGGGCCAGGGAGGCGGAGACCCCGAGCTTGAAGGCATCAGGTTGATGCACCGCTCCAGCATAGTGCGCTATTGTCGAGGTTGTGCCTGGGGGCTTCGGGGAGACCTCCGACGCATACTCCGGCTGACGCACCTCCGCGAACTGATGCATAGCCATCGAGGAAGCCGAGGAACGCACTCCAGCGAAAATGCTTTCCCCCCTTGGAAGCATCGCGTCGCCGCCGAAGATGTGCTCGGGGGCTCCGCCAGCACGGCCTGGCAAAAGAGGAAAAGGAGTTATACTCCGGCAACCCCCTTTCTATACGATAGTCAAGGACTATCGGCAAAAATCTTGCCGGAGGGGAAGTTGCTGGGAGAGTGTAACCTCCTACTTGTCAGGGATCTGTGGCCCCGGCAAAGGACCCAAACACCATGAGAAGAAATGTCGCGGCACAACAGATAAGTGATAGATATTCTAGATGAAATTTCAGAGTAGATAGGTTGTTTCCTTTGTGGAGATCCCAAACTTTCTTTGAGAAACTTGCGCATAGATGGAACCTTGTTATGATCAGTGCACCTTGGCTTTGTTTCGAACTCGTTCAATGACCTGAATGGACACAAAGCACCTTCACACTGTTATGAACTGGTTCAACAGACCAAGCGGCTACGCAGCGCCATATTTTGCCTCGAGCCACGCTCGACTATCTAACGGTTACACTGAGTGCGGCAAGGAGCCTTGCCAGTAACGACCCCTCCAGTGAACTGCTAAGGATCCGTTCCTCAAAGCACTAGCGGCAGGACCAGTCACGCCGGCAAGCTTCCAGAAAATGCAAAGGGAAGGATCAGACGCAAAGGAAACACCATTTCATTCATCTGTTTCAAACAAACTCAGACATATTACATGGATGATTTTTACTACTCTAACCTATGATAATGTCTTTTGGCGAGGGACATGCTTGCCGGATAGAAGTTTAAGAAGACACAAAGCGGCAAGGCCCCCGGCGCAACCAGTGCTGGCCCTTCCTAGACCAGCATTGCGGAGTGGAGAACAGGGACAGAAGGGACGGCGGAGATGGGAACCAAGCGCCTGCCGCAATATCGGCAGCATCGGTTCTTCCGGCTCGTCGGTCCCAACTCGGGAGGAGGAGGACCGTGGACTGACGGTGATGGTTAGACCGACGGTTATTCTGAGGTCAGACCCTGGTACCCAGGCTTAACGTGCTGAGGGTCTGACCGGTACCCGTTGTCGCTACCATCTGTCCCGTCCTTGTCGCTCTCGCGCGAGGAAGGGCTTTCAGTCCAGCTTGAGCTCTCTTTGTAATAGCTAAGGCGCACGCCTGAGCTCCCGTATATCTTGACAGAGAGCAGGTTATCCGCCATCATATTGAAGCGAAGAACATGCCCATCCCAGAGATTATGGGCATGGGCGAAGCTCTTCCGCCCGCGGCCGAGGAACAGGAGCCGAGGCCCTGGTTGCTCCACAGTCACCGGGACCGCGTCGTTGCCGCAGCCATGCACCTGAAGCCAGAACATCGGGGGATCCTCTTTGCTCATAACCTTGGCGAAGGCGATGGGGAGTTGAAGCCGGGTCCTGATACGACCTTGCAGTTTGACAAGGAACTCCAACGGAGTCCTTTCAACATGAGTCCCTGCAGGAACAAGCCTGGGAGAAGACGGAGGTGTTGGAGTAGCACTCCGCCTTCTCCGGCCATGGCCTCCGTGGCAACCGCGGCCCCTCGCCCCTCCGCCACCTCGGGCGCTCATGCCGCCCTCCGCAGCTGCGGCCCCTGAAGTTCTGGCATGATCCAAATGGGATCCTATTGCCGCCCTGGCGGTCGATGGTGGCCGCCCTCACCCCCTAGCCATGGTTAGGGGCGAGCGCCACCTGGAACTAGAGATGACTCCATAGATGCAAGCCGGGGGTGCTGAATGTTTCGGGAGTTCGATGGATGAGCAAAACCCCCTCGCAAACTTTCTAATTTTTAGGGTGAGGCGCGGGGGCTAGCTCTTCTCACTCCAGAAACCGCCACCCCTCTCGCCCAGTCACCCATGATCATGGGAAAACAGGGAACCGCCTTGCTGCACCAATGAATGCGGAGGCGGGCCCTGCCACGACTGTGGCCTTTAAGGCCACGAACACCACTTGCCTGACCGTTATTGTGCATGCCTCACGCGTGGCAGTAATTCTTCGGGAGGTGGGGAGGCCACTTTGCGCACACTTCTCCACCTCACGCGCCCGATGCGCGACGTGGGGGAAATGTCGTTCGCAACGGCTCCAAAGCTACAAAGTACCCTGACATGGAAGCCCGTGCACCACTTTGGGCCTGGCCCAGCAACGCCCCGCCCGCGTGCATAGCCCAGCCCCCGGGGCTCCTGTCGGTGCACTAGAGACTAGGGTCCCTCGTGCCCCAGACTTGTGCACGGGCATCGGCAACGCCCCTAGCAGCAGTACACGAGGAAGACTGGCAGGAAGACAATCAAAACCCATCGAAGCCACGCCCCCGTCCCCGAGGGCATAGAGTACAGGAGCTCCGGATACAAGCCCTCGGGAAGCCCTCATTGCCGGGAAGATTCGCAAGGCCCTGGCAAGCCTTCCTTGCCGGGAAGACTCCTGAAGATTCGCAAGGTCCCGGCAAGCCTTCCTTGTCGGGACGACTCACAGAGACTCGAAGGGCCCCGGCAAGCCCTCC
The DNA here is from genome assembly GCF_904849725.1 of Hordeum vulgare subsp. vulgare. Taxonomy (NCBI): domain Eukaryota; kingdom Viridiplantae; phylum Streptophyta; class Magnoliopsida; order Poales; family Poaceae; genus Hordeum; species Hordeum vulgare. Next base: position 240,451,974 of record NC_058524.1, on the reverse strand, counting down.
TTCTCGGGAAGATGTTCAAGCCCCCCGGCAAGCCCTCCTTGTCAGAAAGATAATCAAGTCATCCGACAAGGAAGCCAGGCCAGCGAACTCCTTTGGCTCGCGAGGTGTCCTCCCCTATTTCTACCACAATCCAACCGCTCAAGTGCATCCTTCATGCACCAGCGCAAGGCCTAGGTGTCGATCCACCTGAGTACGTGTCGCGACCAACTCGCTGCAGGTCAGGGGTTAGACAAGGCATTTAATGCCCCTGACACCACCGTAGAAGATAAACGGTGAACATTGTTCACTATGCAACCCGTGAGCACACTATTGGTGACCCCTTTGCCTATAAAAGGAAGCCCAAGGATCATTATCTAGTGGTTAGAATTTTTGGGATTTGAGACTCCCCAATCACCAGCTAAGTTACTGTAGCAAATCACCCTATAGTAAGCTCACAATACAAACTAAGCAGGATTACGGTTTTACGCGCCAAGCGTCCCGAACCTGGGTAAACGACCTTGCCGGTGTTGATCGCTAGCTCTGCTCTCGGCGCCACCTCTCTCCCTCTGCCGAACGATCAAGGGACCCTTCAAGCTTCCCATAAGTGTCTATTTCCCGACATGTTATGATCAACACTACTAGTTGGAATAGCTCCTACCCACTTAGTAACATAATCAACAGCAACCCATTGGACTTTGGAAAAGCTCCCATATAATCAAAACCCCAAACATCAAATGGTTCAACAACTAGAGAGTAATTCATAGGCATTTCCTGACGTCTACTAATATTACCAATTCTTGGACATTCATCACAAGACAAGACAAACTTACGAGCATCCTTGAAGAGAGTAGGCCTATAAAAACCAGATTGTAATACCTTGTGTGCAGTTCTATCTCCAATGTGATGTCCTCCGTAGTCCTCAGAGTGACACTTGTATAGGATATGTCCCTGTTCATGCTCAGGTACACAACGTCTAATAATACCATCTACTTCTTCTTTATAAAGTTGTGGATCGTACCAAAAGTAATGTCTTAAATCATAGAAGAAAATTTTCTTTTCTTGGTATGTGAAACTAGGCGGTATAAATATAGCAACAATGTAATTGGCATAATGAGCATGCCAAGGAGCATTGTGTGAAGCATTTATGACAGCTAATTGTTCATCGGGTAAGCTATCATTAATAGGTAGTGGGTCATCAAGAACATTCTCTAATCTAGACAAGTTATCTGCTACGGGGTTATCAGCACCCTTTATATCAATAATATGCAAATATAATTCTTGTAGCAGAAGAACCCATCTAATAAGTCTAGGTTTAGCATATCTCTTTTCCATGAGGTACTTAATAGCAGCGTGATCAGTGTGAATAGTTACTTGGGAATCAACAATATAAGGTCTACACTTATCGCAAGCAAACACAACTGCTAAAAATTCCTTTTCAGTGGTAGCGTAGTTTCTTTGAGCACTGTCTAGAGTTTTACTAGCGTAATGGATGGCATTTAATTTCTTATCAACTCTGTGTCCTAGAACAGCACCAACAACATAATCACTAGCATCACACATAATTTAAAAGGGTAGGTTCCAATCAGGTGGTTGAACAACAGGTGGAGTTATTAAGGTTTTCTTAAGAATTTCAAATGCTTCTACACAATCATCATCAAAAATGAAGGGAGCATCCTTTTGCAAAAGATTAGTGAGAGGCTTAGAAATTTTAGAGAAGTCTTCAATAAATCTCCTATAAAAACCAGCATGACCATGGAAACTTCTTATATCTTTAATATCTGTTAGACAAGACATCCTCTCAATAGCATCAACTTTAGCTTTGTCAACTTCAATACCTCTTTCGAAGACTTTGTGTCCCAAGAGAATGCCTTCATTAACCATAAAGTAGCACTTCTCCCAATTCAAGACAAGATTAGTTTCTTCACATCTCTGCAAAACTCGATCAAGTTTTCTCAAGCAATCATCAAAAGAAGTTCCGTAAATGGAAAAATCATCCATGAAAACTTCAACAATATTTTCACTAAAGTCAGAGAATATAGCCATCATACATCTTTGAAAGGTAGCAGGTGCATTGCATAAAACAAAAGGCATATGTCTATAAGAAAAGGTATCGAAAGGGAAAGTAAAAGTAGTCTTCTCTTGATCCTCTTTTGATATAGGTATTTGAGAGAAGCCAGAATAACCATCTAGAAAGAAAAAATGTGTATGTTTGGATAGTATTTCTAGCATTTGATCAATAAAAGGCAGCGGGTAATGATCTTTCCTAGTAGATTTATTTAATTTCTTGAAATCAGTTACCATTCTATATCCTGTAACAGTTCTTTGTGGGATCAATTCATCTTTGTCATTAGGAACAACGGTAATACCTCCCTTTTTAGGGACACAATGAACGGGGCTAACCCATCTACTATCACCAATAGGATAAATTATACCTACCTCCAAAAGCTTTAGTATTTCATTTCTTATCGCTTCTGTCACATCCCTAACCCTTAAACAAGATAGCATTGTGCTCATGTCTTCTTTGCATTTGCATCTAAGAAGTTTCAACAAAAACAACAAAGTGGCAAAGGAAAAACTCAAAACCCTAGCCACCATTTCAATTAAAGGAAATTTCAACTAGTTCAAAATCAATGAACCCAAAATGGCCTCAAGAAATGTTCAAAATTTCTGATAAATCATGAAAGTAAATGAGCATTGGAGAAAACTATTTTCTTGACACTTTAAGCATTTTAAATAAATGCAAAAGCCACTGGTTTCAAATTTAAAAATTTGAAATCAGAAACTATAATTTTCCAAAAATGTTGAAAGTCTTGGAAATGAGTGGAGATATTATAACAAATATTTCAGGAGGTCAAAATTAGTTTTTACTTTTTGTTTTGGAGCTGAAATAATTAGCAAAGCAATAAATAGCAAAACAGAAAAACCAAAAAAGAGAAAATGGGAAAAAGCTTACCTGACGCCCAAGCCAGGCCCAGCCCATCTCGCCGCTCGTCCCCTTCCCCGCGCCAGTAGGCAACAGGAGGTGGCCGCCGCCTCCTCCGGCGCGGCCACGCACCTGCGTGCCTGCCTGGCCGCCGGTTCGCGCTGGCGACGACGGGGATAAGCTCCCCAAAGCCTCCCCTATCCATTCCCCGCCTCGGTTCTCCTCCTCCGCCCGTATCCCCTCCTTCTCCCTGCTGCCGCCATTAGAGCCGAGCTCGAGCTCGAGCTGGCCGTGCCCCTGGCCATAGGATCCCCTCCACGAGCACGCCATTAGCTCCGCCTCGTCGCCCTGGTCATTCCTGCAGAAGCCGAAGCTTCCTCGCGCCCTGCAACGCCCGCAACGCCGTCGTCTTCTTCCTCCGGCCGCCGGACCTCTCCCATCGATTCGTCGCCCCCAGGCCTTCCCCGAGCCGTCTGAGCTCTTCTCTGCACTCCCTGTGAGCATGCGGTGGATTTCCCTAAGTTTTCCCCGTCGATCCCCTCCACTAGCCCTAGTTTCACCGGAGCCCGACGAGCACCGCCGCTGCCGCTCGTCGCCGGTAGCCCTCCGATGTCCAGCTCGTCCTCCCGAGAGCACCAGCAGCTCCAGGACGACGCGTAGATGCCGTAGCAGCTAAGAACTAAGCGTGGATCCCTCTGATTCAAAGCCCCCGACGACGCCCGAGCTTCGGCCGCCGCTCCGGCTCGTCGCCGACGCCTCTTCCGGCGACCCTAGCCTCCCCAGATCGGCCACTTCGCGGGCTTGCTGCAGATGCCAACCGCGTGCGTTTTCGTGCTGTGCAGTGCCGTCTAGGTCGCCTCCGGCGAACCCTCCGCCGCGGGTTTGGTCGCCGGCGACCACCCTCCGGTGGCCGTCGATGTGGCCAACCATTAGGGCGTAATCGCCCTTCCCTTAGTCGCTGACAGAGGGCCCCATGCCTGGTCAAACCCCAATTAGGGGCTGGTCAGCGCGGGATTAGTCCCAGAGAGGCTGACCAGTGGGGCCCCCCTGTCAGGTTTGACCTGCTGACGTCAGCCTGATGCAATAAATGGAATTTCCAGTATAAAAATAATTCAGGAAATTGCTAAAAATTGCAAAAATCATAGAAATTAATCTGTAACTCCAATGAAAATAATTTATATATGAAAAAGTATCAGAAAAATTCAAGGATTCTGATTATGCTATTTTCAACTATGTTTGAAAAATTTACAGAACCCTAAATTGTGAAATAAGGAATAATTCAATTCTTTTAATCACTTTATAAATGGAATTTGCAAAAATATCCAAATTTCATTATAAATACAATGATCACACACTGCCCTAGGGGTAAATCAGTACCATACCATGACATTTCATGCATGTTAACATTAGGTTGATCTGAGCATCAGGTCGAATCAATTAAACCGGTATCCGGGAATACCCGTTTGAATTGCTATTCGAATGTGATTCAAATCAACTCTAAACCTAAAACACCTAAAACATCTTGATTATAATAACTTATCACTTGCATTCTCATGCCATGCTCATGCATCATTGTGATTGCATATGATTGTTATTGAATGTTGCCATTCATTTCGGTAGGCTCCGCACCCCCGGATTCCACCGAATATCCGTCCGACGGATATCGTTCCTCCTCTGAGCAACAAGGCAAGCATCCCTTTTGATCATCCCGATAACACCTATGTTCTTGCTCCTGCACCTATTTAATGCATTAGGATCAAATGCTTCAGCTGCTTTTGCCACGATAGTTGGACCCACTTCCTTTGCATGACTTAACCTTGTCACAGTAAATAGCCGAACCTTGCAACCTAGCATACCTGGTAGTTGCTTGAGCTATGATGTGCCTTATCCTGCTATGCATTCTATGCTTAGAGTTGTGTATGGTCTGTCATCTGGGAGATGAACAGAAATGTGGAATGTGTTCGGTGAGCAAAGGTCGTGTGTTGAACTTGATTTGGTAAAGGTACCGGTCAAAGGCTGTGTAGGAGTACATGGCGGGTTGTTTCATTGGAACCGTCCTTAGGAACTGAGTTCCGTGTATGTAATCCAAGACTAGATACTACCACATGCTGGGCCCTGAAATATGACCCCGCTCGGCCTATTAATCGCGTAGTACTCGGTCCAGGAGTTGCAAGTAGTTTCTGGTGTTTATAGTAATGCTGGAGGCCGTGCATGGTGCTGACCTGAGAGGTGGACCGTGATGCGGTAGGCAGTGGCACGGTGTACCAAGTGGCACCCGGATGGTGGGCTTGGGAACCCTGCGCACATCGTTTGAGGCCGTGGCGGAAACCTCGGCCGGACTTCCGTACGGGTTACTCTCAGATAGGCGATAAACCTGGACTAGGTACTAGTGTGATTAACGGTCGTGGCCGACTCCCTCGCTGGGCTTCCGCTTGAAGGTTGCCGAGGTGCATGACGTGCACATGGCGATAAGTGGCGGGAGCGTGTGTGACGAAGTACACCCCTGCAGGGTTATGATCTATTCGAATAGCCGCGTCCGCGGATATGGACTACTTGGAGACATATATTGTTCATAGATAACTTCAATGGCTACTCATAAAATTGTCAAGATAAGCGTGAGTGTCGTGGACGGCATTTCCGTATGGAGAAGGAATGATTCCACGATAGTGTATTGTTGTGGTGTTAGTGGACTCATGTGCGAGAAATCAAGTTGTCAAAACTAATTTCAAAAAGCAGGTTGTCTAGCCACGAGTCAAATGCTGGCTTTCCGCATGAAACCCCACAATACCTTCTTGATACCTTGCATGAGTAGTTAGTCATCCTAAAGTCTTTCTGAGTACCTTCGTACTCATGTTTGCTTAATAAATGTTGCAGAGGTTGCTAATGACCCTAATGGAGGGTTCTTCGTAGACATCGACGACGACGAGTAACTGGTGTCCCAGCTACGATCTGGCCCTACGTCGGCTCTGTAGTATAGTCAGGCCATGTGCCTTCCAGTTGCTCTATCTGTACCCAGAAAGTTTATAACTCTTCCGCTGGCTTGTATTGTATGACTGCTATTATGGGTCGTGAGACCCTTAGTGTGTAATAATAGGTGTGTGGCTCTTCCGAGCCTCTTAAATAAAGCTTGTATGTTTATGGTTATGTTGTGATGCCATCGATGTATCTATACATATCGGTATGCCATGCGTACGTGTGTCTTACTTGATATGTATGGGGTTCGAACACCTAGTCGTGAACTTTAGTAGCACCCCTTACAAGGAAATGCCCCTTTGTGATCCAACGAGCCTTGGTAGTTCACTACTGCTCCGGACACATTGGTTGACCGGCATGTGTCCTTCTTAGCTGCTGTGTCTGTCCCCTTTGGGGAAATGTCACGCGACGTAATGGAGTCCTTGTAGCTTGCTACGACTCGTCTACGTTCGTTGATGACCGACACCTGCTTTGTTGGGTCATGTATGCCTGTCCTTGTGCGGAACTGCCAATTTGGTTTATGACTAGACATGTCGATCCGGGTTCTTTGACATTGGAATGCTAGCGACACTATCACATACGTGAGTCAAAAGACGCAAACGGTCCCGGCTAAGGTAAGGCTGCAGTCGTGGAGTTAACCGTGCGTGAGGCCACAAAGGGATGTGATGTGTTACAGGCTGGATTCCTATGGCTTAGGATCGGGGTCCCGACAGCTTCATTCATTTTAGGATTTAATCGTCGTTGGTGATCAACAACTGGTTTAGCATCACGCTCCATATTTATTTTGTCCTGACATAGAGTGGGACTAATGCCCTTAATATCATCAAGAGTATATCCAATAGCGGCATAGTGCTTCCTCGGATTTTTCAATAATCTCTTTTCGTCATGCTCTGAAAGGTTAGCACTAATAATAACAGGTTATATCTCCTTTTCATCAAGATAAGCGTACTTCAGATTATCAGGTAATTGTTTAAGCTCAAACACGGGATCACCCTTAGGTGGAGGAGGATCCCAAGTATTTCAACAGGTAGGTTGTGTTTCAGAATAGGCTACTATCAAAGAAATTATTATCTATTTCATTCCTTTCATTCATATGCATATCATTTTCATGGTCTGGCAAATATTGTTCTAATGGATCGGCAGGAGGCACAGTGATAGAAGCGAGACCAAAAAATTCATCTTTACTAGGCAATTCTTTGTCATGGGGTTGTCTAAGAAATTTAGAGAAATTGAACTCATGAGATGCATCCCCAAAACTTACAGTAACCGTTTCTTTTTCACAATCAATCTAAGCATTACCAGTATTCAAGAAGGGTCTACCGAATATAATGAGACAAAATTCATATTGTGGGGAACCAAGAACAAGAAAATCAGTAGGATACTTTATTTTCCCACATAAGACTTCAACATATCTAACAATCCCAATTGGTGCAATAGTATCTCTATTATAAAGCATGATGGTAACATCACTTTCTTCTAATTCGTTGATGCAATATCAATCATAATTTCTTGGTATAAGGTAAAGGGAATTGCACTCACAGTAGCACCCACATCACATAAGCCATGATAACAATGATCTCCTTTTTTAATAGAAACAATAGGCATGCCAACAATAGGTCTATGTTTACCTTTAGTATCAGGTCTAGCAATTCTAGTAGCTTCATCACAGAAATTAATGACATGCCCAGCAATATTATCAACCAAGAGATCTTTAACCATACCAATATTAGGTTCAACTTTAATTTGTTCAGGAGGTATAGGTGTTCTAGTACAACTCTTACGAACCATAGTTGAAGCTTTAGCGTGTTCCTTTATCCTAATAGGAAAGGGTCGCTTCTCAATATAAGTAGTAGGAATAACAGGATCAACATTATAAATAATAGTTTCTTCATCAACTTTATTAGGTTCTACCACATTAACTTCAATGGGAGGATGATATTTAAACCACTTCTCCTTGGGGAGATCGACATGTGTAGCAAAAAAATCACAAAATGAAGCTACTACCTCAGAGTCAAGTCCATATTTAATGCTAAAATCACGAAAAGCATCGGTGTCTATAAAGGATTTAACACAATCAAACTTAAGGCTTATACCTAACTCATTACCTTCGTCGATTTCCCAATCTTCATAGTTGCATTTAATTCTTTCCAATAAGTCCCATTTGAATTCAATATCTTTCTTCATAAAGGAACCCGCACAAGAAGTGTCGAGCATGGATTGATCATTACGAAGAGCCGAGCATAAAAATTCTGAATAATAATTTCTCTCGGGAGCTAATGATTGGGGCATGAATATAACATTGACTTAAGCCTCCCCCAAGCTTGAGCGATCCTTTCTCCTTCACGAGGCCAAAAATTATAGATGCAATTCCAATCACGATGAACCAGATGCATAGGATAAAACTTTTCATGAAATTCCAATTTCAATCGGTTGTAGTTCCATGATCCAATATCATCACATAGCCTATACCATGACAACGCTTTTTCCTTCAAAGATAAAGGAAAGAATTTCTTCTTGACATCATCCTCGGGCAGACCTGCAAGCTTAAATAATCCACAAACTTCATCCACATAGATTAGGTGCAAATGAGGATGTAGTGTTCCATCTCCTGCATAAGGATGAGCTAGCAGTTTTTCTATCATACCCGAAGGAATTACATAATCAATATTTTCAGTAGGTGCAGCAGGTTGAGAAGTATCTCTTTGTGCTTCCGGTTGGGGTGAAGATACCCCGAACAAGCCCCTCAAAGTATTACTTTCCATAGAGACAAGTGACAGTAAATTGCAGCATAGTATATAAAATTTTCCTTATCAAGTTCCACTTACCAAAGGCGCTTCACTCCCCGGCAACGATGCCAAAAAAGAGTATTGATGACCCACAAGTGCAGGGGATCTATCATAGTCGTTTCGATAAGTAGGAGCGTCGAACCCAACGAGGAGCAGAAGGAAATGACAAGCGGTTTTCAGTAAGGTATTCTCTACAAGCACTGAAATTATCAGTAACAGATAGTTTTGTGATAAGGTAATTCGTAACGGGAAGCAAGTAACAAATGTAACAATGGTTCAGCAAGGTGGCCCAATCCTTTTTGTAGCTAAGGACAAGCCTGGACAAACTCTTAGATACATAAAAGCGATCTCGAGGACACATGGGAATTTATGTCAAGCTAGTTTTCATCATCCCCGTATGATTCACGTTCGCTACTTTGATAATTTGATATGTGGGTGGACCGGTGCTTGGGTCCTGCCCTTACTTGGACAAACATCCCACTTATGATTAACCTCTCTCGCAAGCATCCACAACTACGAAAGAAGAATTAAGATAAATCTAACCATAGCATGAGACATATGGATCCAAATCAGCCCCTTACGAAGCAACACATAAACTAGGGTTTAAGCTTGTGTCACTCTAGCAACCCATTATATACTTATTACTTCCCAATGCCTTCCTCTAGGCCCAAATAATGGTGATGTGTCATGTAGTCGACATTCACATGACACCACTAGAGGAGAGACAACATATATATTATAAAAATATCGAATGAATACCAAATTCACATGATTACTTATAACAAGACTTATCCCATGTCCTCAAGAACAAACATAAGTAATCAAAAGCATATTCATGTTCATAATTAGAGGGGTATTAATAATCAATAAGGATCTAAACATATAATCTTCCACCAAATAAACCAAATAGCATCAACTACAAGGAGTAATCAACACTACTAGCAACCCACACGTACCAATCTATGGTTTTGAGAAAAAGATCGAATACAAGAGATGAACTAGGGTTTGGAGAGGAGATGGTGCTGATGAACATGTTGATGGAGATTTACCCCCTCTCGACGAGAGGACCGTTGGTGATGGCGATGGCTTCGATTTCCCACTCCGAGAGGGAAGTTTCCCCGGCGGAATAGCTCCCCGGAGCTCTAGAGTGGTTTTGTCGAAGTTCCGCCTCGAGACGGCGGCGCCTCATCCCGAAAGTTATGATATTGTTTTTTCAGGTCAAAACCCTTCATACAGCAAAAGATGGGCACCGGAGCCCTGCCAGGGGATCCACAAGCCTGCAGGGCGCGGCCAGGGGTGTAGGTCGTGCCCCCCTAGCTTATGACCTGGTGGGTCCCCTCCGGTATTTATTTCTCCCATTATTTTTTATATATTCCAAAGCAATTCTCTGTAACTTTTCAAGACTTTTGGAGTTGTGTAGAATAGTTTTATAAGATTTTCTCCTTTTCCAGTCCAGAATTCCAGCTACCGGCATTCTCCCTTTTCATGTAAATCTTGTAAAATAAGATAAAAAATGCATAAGTATTGTACCATAATGTGTATTAACAGCCCATAATGCAATAAATATAGATATAAAAGCATGATGCAAAATGGACGTATCACTCTCCTTCTTAGGCACGGCGGCTGTGGAGGTCTCTTCTCGGGCAGGAGTGTGCGGCAGGTGCCCTGCACAGGTCCGTCGGATCTAGGTATTGGGGCTTGGTCGCGGCACGGGTGGTGGCCAGACGTCCGGTGAGGCCTCTATAGGGTGCTGGGCCGCGGTGGCCTGGACAATCGACTACCCTCGTTGTGCGGCGCGACTCATGGTAGCGTGCGGATTGGCCCCCGCCACATCTGGCCGGCTCTCCGGCTACGAGCGACGAGCGGTGCGGCGGTGGTCAGTGACCCGGCTAGGTCGAACCGAGGTTTATGGCGGGGTGGAAGGCGTGACACTAGTCCATAGTGGTGGACGGTGCCTGGTGTCGAGCTACGAGTAGTTGACTTGGTCCGCGTGGGTCTTCTTCATGTTGTGCTCTTCGTGTTGAGTGTGTGCTCGTGGCGTCGGTCCAAGTTCGACTCTTGGGGTATTGTCATGTCGTCAAACGGATCATCACCAGTGCCAATGGGTTTAACATCGTTCGAGTTGCTCGTTGGTGTCCATCGGCACTCATTAGGTTGCATCCCCACGGTCCAACGGGACCGGCTGGGGAGGCGCTAACCCAGACCAGGTGGCTGATGCCGGGGTAGGAATGAAAGGTGGCCCCTTCCACTCCTACTACCATGGCGAGGGTCGTGATGTGGATGGACGGTGGTGTCTGGGGCCTTGGATGCCGGTCGGACAGTCTCTGATGGTGGGTCCCACGGTTGGCTTTCCGTCAGGCTTCGTGGTGGCGATGGTGACTCTACATCTTGATCGTGTGGGTGACAAGGGGTGTAGTAGTGGGTGGCTCTCGTCTTCTTTGACAGTGCCTAGATCTAGTGAGGATGGGTTGCCCTCGTGGAGATGGTGATAGGGACCCTCCTGGTAGCGTTGGCGAGTGTCCGAATGAAAGCTACGTGTCATATGGTGCCGGCGTCGGCGGCGCCTGTGGGTGTCGCATGCTTCTTGAAGCCGTCGTCGTGGGTCTTGTTACGCCAGAGCTCTGGGTGAAAACCTATGTGTGTTTGCTTGGACTCGGCGACGGCGGCGCTATAGGACGTCACTTTCTTGGGGGTGTTTTCATGGAGCTCATGAGTCTTCGGTCGGGTCTTTACGAGTTGTTAGCTTGTTCTAGTTATTGTTGTATCTTTTGTTCTACTTTGTAAGAGGGCCTCCTCACCACAATGTATCATACGTCCGTGTACTCTCTTATGTTGCTTTATCTATAAAACAGGACGAAAGTCAGTTTTGAGAGATTTGAAAGAGCAATAAAACTATATGCAATATGATTTTGTAGAAATGATGATGCAAGGAGGGCTATCCCTTTGATCTAGCATAATGTATGAATAATTGATTGATTTTCCTTTTGATGCAAACGCAGAAAGACGACAGAAGTTTACAAGTACATCAACCAACCAACACTGGTAATGGATTTTCTCAACATTGAGCCACTGAACAAGCAAATTGAACACAAGGACATTGTGACTCTATGAATATCTTGGACGTGAGACATATCAACATATTAGAGTGATGCAGCAGTATGTTGTGGATAAGCTGCCTCATTTTGTTGTCGATGTTCTACCTTCCAATATTGCACTATATCAAAGATTTATGTTCTCATTAGCTGGGAAGGAAAGATTTAAAGCTAGTACCTAAAATTTCTAGTGTTAATGATCATAATTTAGTTAAATTTGCTTCTAGATTTGATAACGGGCGCTACCTGTTGTGGGTTCAACCCGTGACCCTTTTGTTATCTGTGTAAACCGTTTCCCTAATTAATAAAGGTTGGTTTACTATTAAAACAATGTCTAGAATAGGGAATTCTCAGTGTCTATATATCACTTAAAGCGAGTCGTATGATACGACTCGTCTTAAACTTTTCCGTAGTGATACTATATTTTGGTCAGCCCATTTTCGCACGTTCCTGCGCTCGCTCGGTCGCTCGATGTCTACGTTCGCTCTGGTTGAATTAATTTATTTTTCTTTTATTTCTTTGGTATTCTTTGTTCCCACCGTCTTTCACGGGTTCCCTGTTTCTCACCGGTTTTACGGTTTTAATCATCATTATTTCTTTCCTGGCTATCTTTGGATTTTTTATTTTCGTTGTTTTCTTTTCTTTTTTGCACTGGTTTTTTCCTAGTTTTCTTGTTATCCTTTTCTATTTCTCGTTTTCTTTGTTTCTCTCTCTCTCTCTTTACTTCTTTTTTTCAACACATTTCATTATTTTCTTACAGATTGTTTTTTGTGTAGGTCAAGAATATATTTTAATATATGTTTAACATTTTTAAAATAAACGATTAACATGTTTCTCAAATCAATGTTTTCATACATTATACATTTTTGGTATACATCTAAAGCATTTGTTTTTATGGATTTAATATATTTCTTATACATGACTATATTTATAAATATATTTTTATGTCTATTGATTTCATACACATTTTATATTATGGTAAACAATATTTCTAATGTACCTTTAACATTTTTCATACACGATTAACGCTTTTTACAAATATATGCTTTCATGTCTATTGCTTTCATAGGCATCGTACATTTTGTGTATAAATGTCAAACATTTTTTTATTCAGGTTTACTTTTTCATATACATGATTAATATTTTTGTCAAATATGGTTTTGATGCCTACTTATTTATGTATAAAACAATTTTTTTTCTTGTACAACTAAAATAATAAGTACACGTTTAACATTTTTAAAGTGCATCATTTAAAAAAAGTGTGCTTCAATCTCTATTATTTTTAAACACGTTGTATATTTTTTGTATACATTTCAAATATTACTTATGCAGGTTTAACATTGTTCGTATACCTTATTAATACTTTTTGAATATATGTTTTGGTGTCTAATTATTTTGTACTCGTCGTAAGTATACATCCAAAATATTTTTATATATGTTAAACATTTTTTTCAGTTGCATGAAAATTTGTAATTGTGTTACATGTTTTTGAATGAATGGAATTTTTTCAAATGTTAGGAACATTTTTTTGAAAGGTATCAACATTTATTTTAGGTTATGCTAACAAAAAGTTACACCAGATTAACATTTTTCAAATTATCAATTTTACTTTATCTTTTGAAAAAAAATAAGTTTTGGAATACATGGCTTGAAAATATATTCCAAAATATAAACGAAAGTAAAATAAAATAATGAAGAAACCTGAAAGTTGGACCGTCCCATTACTTGCGGTTGGGAGGGCACTCCTTCTGCGAGACCCTCCCAAATCATTTTCATTGTCATTAGCACATTAGACAATTGCTCTCGCAAATTGATGCACACCCCCATCCACCTTGGGCGCAAGCTATTTAGCTCTTTTTCCTTTCTCATTCGAATCATATTGCATGTGCGAGGTTCCTAGTCGACCATTCCACATTGTTTTTCTTTCTCACATTTTTTTCTTGAGTCGTTTTCTGTCCTTTATTGAGAAAGTATGTTTATTCGCCCATCTCACACTTATTCTTTTTCTTGAGACGTGTAAGCTAAACATACTTCTTGTTTGATACTCTCTTTTCAAAAATATTCATCAAATTTTCTAGAGGGTCTCCCTCTCTTGTCATTTGCTCTCATATATTTCTTTTGCCAAACTTTTTGTCTCGTCTTTTTTATTAAGGCACTTTATTTTGATAAATGAAATTCCAATGTACTAACATATGGCGTTACTTATTCTTTTTTAATCAATTAGTTACATGTGACTATGTACTTCATACCATTATAAGTGAATCATGAACATATTATAAACCCTACAGCAATCTTTCACGTATGCGCCTCAAGAAAGGCACATTAGGACAACACCATATCAACATACAACTCATATCATTAACATCATACCACAATTAACCCATATGACAAAAAAGATCTACTCGAACATCATAGGATAGCCACACATCATTGGGTAATAATATATAGCATTAAGCACCAAGTTTAATGAGAGATTACAGCGGGGAGAAGAGGGTTTACACTGCTGCATAGAGGGAGGAGAGTTGGTGGTGACGACGGCGAAGTTGTTGGTGTAGATCGCCGTCATGATGGTTGCCCCGGCGGCGCTCCGGTGCCACCTGTAGAGAGAGGGAGATAGATCCCCTCCTTCTTCTTGTTCCTTGGCCTCCTACCTAGGTGGGAGGAGAGTTTTCGCTCTCGTCCATGGCGTCCATTGCTCCTCGAGGGAAGAAGGCCCTCTGAGATTGGATCTATTTCTCTACCTCTCTTCTATTTTCGCTACTATTTTCTGGCCCTTCACCGTTTCTTAAATATGCAGAGATCCGAAACTCCGATCGGGCTGAAATTTTAAGGGGATTTTTATCGAAAAATTATCTTTCTTACGACGAAATAGGGCCCCAACCGACTTAAGGGGGAGCCACAAGTCATCAGGGTACGCTGGCCCCCCGGGCGCTCCCTGTTGGCTTGTGCCTCCTTTGGGCATCCTGTTCTGTTGATTCTTCTTCCCAAAATTCACATATATTCCAAAAAAATATTCGTAAATTTTTATCTCGTTTGGACTCCGTATGATATGGATTTTATGCAGAACAAAAAACAAGAACTCACACTAGGCACTCGATAAGTAAGTTAGCCCCCAAAAAATGTAAAGTTTTTCCAAACATATATGAAAGTAGTAGAATATTGGCATTAAACGATCAAAAATTATAGATACGACAGAGACGTATCAGCATCCCCAAGCTTAATTCATGCTCGTCTTTGAGTAGGTAAATGATAAAAAGATAATTTTTTATGTGGAATGCTACCTAACATAATCTTGAACAAATGTCTAATCATGGCATGAATATTTATATATAAGTGTTTTAAGGAAATAGTCTATCATTTGACATAAAGACATCAATACTCACGTTTACTAGCAAACAATCACGTCCTTTCAAAATAAAAGTGCTAAAAACGTTATCCCTACAAAATGATATAGCCTATCATGCTTGGTCTTCCTAGCATGAAGTATACATCATGAGCATCTCAGTCTCAAACCAAGCAATTGGATCGTACTTTTTAGTGTGCATCAGCTTTTTATTACTCACTCAGTACATGAACGTGAACCATGAATATAGCATAAAGGTGGAATAGAATATGGTGATTGGTTTTAAAGGGGTGAAAGTAGAGAAGAAATTCTCGCATCAACTAGGCGTAACAACGGGCTATGGAGATGCCCATCAATAGATATCAATGCGAGGAGTAGGGATTGCCATGTAACAGATGCTCTATAACTATAAGTGTATGAAAGCTCAACTCAAGATAATTGGATGTGCATCCAACTTGCTTGCTCATGAAGACCTCAAGCATTTGAGGAAGCCCGTCAACGAAATATACAAGCCAAGTTCTATAAAGAAAAATTCCCACTAGCATATGAAAGTGACTAAACAAGAGACTCTCTATATTAAGAACATGGTGCCATTTTGAGGCACAAGTGTGGTAAAGGATAGTAGAAATTACCTTCTCTCTTTTTCTCCAATTTATTAGTTCTTTTTTCACGGTGGGCTTTTTTTTGCCTCCCCCATATTTTTGTGGTGGGCTCATTTGGCCTCCCCCGTTTTTTATTTTTCGTCTGGAGTCTCATCCCGACTTGTGGGGGAATTATAGTCTCCGTCATCCTTTCTTCACTGGGAGAATGCTCTAGTAATAATGATCATAACACTGTTATTTACATAGAACTCGATATGAAAACCTATGAAACATTATGACTCAATATGAATGCTTGTGGTAGTGTGTCGGGATGTGTAATGACCTAGCATATAAACAAGATTTCAAAAAATGGACAAGCCAAGGAAATATCATGCTAGCTATCTTACGATCAGGCAAAACACTAAGACAATGAATGCTCAAGTCATGTATATGATGATGATGGAAGTTGCATGGCAATATATCTCGGAATGGCTATGAGATGCCATGATAGGTAGGTATGGTGGCTCTTTTGAGGAAGATATATAATGAGGCTTATGTGCAACAGAGCGTATCATGTCATGGGGTTTGGATGCATCGGGTAAAGTTGTAGGTGAGAATGGGAAATGCATAGTACCGAAGAGGCTAGCAAATATGTGGAGGTGAGAGTGTGTATTTCCGTGGACTCACATTAATCATAAAGAACTCACATACTTATTGCAAGGTTTTATTAGCTCTCTTGAAGCAAATTACGACTCGCATGCTCCTAGGGAGTAGGTTGGTAGAAGTTAACAATCGCCCGACCCCCCCCCCCCCTGATTATAACAGCATAAAAAAATTCAATCAAGGATAAATTATGCTCCAATCTTCATCGCTTAAATAGAGACTATATGTGCATGCTTCGGGAATCACAAACCTTAACATCAATATTCTTACTAATCCACAAACATACACTAGTGCACCCTCATATTACTATCTTAATGTTGCAAAACTATTGTAGGGAATCAAACATATCATATTCAGTGATCTACAAGTTTTATGTAGGATTTATGACTAACCATGTAAATGACCAATTCATGTTGACTCTCTAAAGTGGTATAAGTGAAGCATGATATTTTTATTATTTATACAAAATACCATGATCTAATAAATATATGTGAAGCAAAACAACATTATACAAATAACTGTTTTCTATATGTAGAGAAATAGACATCCAACTTCAAAAGATATAAGTGAGGCACACGAAGCATTTTATAAATCAATACTAAAAGGATATAAGTGAAATGCAAAGAGAATTCTATAAATCAACCATGGTCTTTACCATACCATCATGTTGCATTGGTAAAAGGAAAATAAAAGGCACATGATGCTCCAAGAATTTACGCATATCATGTGAAGAAAACAAAAAATGAGACATACTCATAATTGTTGAAGAAGAAAGATGGGATGCCTTCTCGGGAATACCCAAGCTTAGATAGTTGAGTCTCCTTGAATATTTACTTGGGGTGCCTTGGTCATCCCCAATCTTGTACTCTTGTATCTCTTTATTCTTCTCATATTGATACCTCCTCGATCTTCGAACACTTCATCCACAGAAAACTTGAGAGAACTTTTATTAGAAACGTTAGTACATAATCATCAAATCTCATCACGTACTGCCATAGAATTATTGTATAATTATGATATATAATTACCTATTGTATGCTATCACAATTCTATGGCTCCCAAGTCAATGGGTCTCAACAAGAACTCAAAGATAAGCAGACAAAGCAACTATAAGAGCAATCTGTGAAGACACGACAACCTATAAATATACAGACAAATACCATAGTTTTGTACCTCAAACAATTCTGAAAAATTAGAAAATGGTAACAAATTTGCATAAAAGACTGTGTAAAAAATTATAAATTATTGACATTCCAGTAAAATATGAAAAAAAATCTGAAACTACACCCAAAGTTTGTGTTTTGCACACCACATATCAAACAAGCAATTCAACACATACTAAAGGTAAATCTTGACACATTATTTTTATAATATAGTGGATTTGTACAAGGGATAAATATTTTTGTTGAAAAGTACATGTACTCAATATACACAAAGTTTCCATGGGCATGAACAAAGTTCAAGGCTAGCCCCTACTTCAACGGTGCTCGTCCTTCTCACTTTCACTTTTCTTTTTGAAAACGTTTTAGGTTCCCCACTTTATCTTTTTGTTTTTAATTATTTTAAAAGCAAACAAGATAATAAAATGACTCCCCAAAACTACTGGGTTGTCTCCCTGACAACGCTTTCTTTAAAGCCATTAAGCTAGGCATATAGTGATCAAGTAGTTTATCCACCCGGATCCCAAGGTATATCGAAGCCAATTTTAATTAACAATGATTTTTAATTTAGTAGTGAGAACAAAGTGATATATGTCATGTACAAATGAAGTCCAACTCTCTTCATATGCATTGGCATGTAATAAAAGAACAATTCATGCACATCAAGTAAAGGCCAAAACGTAGCATAAGTAGTTTCTTACAATTTTATGGTATTGGAAACATAGAGAGGTGAGGATTTGGTTCCTCTATCATAATAATTGGAAGTAGGATCCGCAAACCTATGCATATTATATCCATAAAAACCATCATGTGTAGTGGTCAAACACAACCCATCAATTTAATCCTAAATAAGTGCAAACTTCTCCGATATGGTGTAGTTGGGAGAATTCAAAAAGATAATAGGACTATATGTGTGGGTGCAATAAAAACAATTTCATGCTTAACATAAGGAACTATAGGAAGTTCATATTCATAAGCATTATTCATATTGGCATCATGGCCACAAGCATAGCAAGCATCAAGTTCATCAAAAAAGGGATATTTGAAACGAATCCAAGGGATCATAGAAATCATCATAGCATTCATCCTTCGTATGCACGAAGGGAAATTAAACAATGTATGAGTTTAAGAGTTACTCTCATTAGAAGGTGGTCATGGGTAGCTAATTTGATATTCCTCCTTTTGTTCTTCGCTCTCCTTCTCATCCTTTTCATCTAATGAGCTCATAGCTTCAGCAATTTCTTCTTCCATAGATTCCTGCAAAAATATTAGCCTCTTCCAAGGCAGCGGGCATTAAATTCACTAATATCGGCATTATACATAATTCCCATAGCGGTATTTAAGTATGGCAAAGTTTTCAGGTTTATAAACAACATCATCATAGTTATCATACTTTTCACAGAATGATTCAATTTCATAAGCACCCTTAAAAGCAACAAATTCTTCGATTTGTTCCACATCATAGAAATCATATATACCCTTAGCATAAGAAGCCAAGGTTTTATTATAATTAAATTCACATTAAAAGGGAAGGTGTACACCATTACTCTTAGAGCAACAAGTATAATCACATCTCATGCATAAATCCCAAGCATACCAACGCAACATTTTAATTTGACCTCATAAGTGTTTGCCTTATTGAGACAAGTGATAATACCTAAAGTACTCACGTTGATCCAATATATATCCCAATATCAAGTTGAATGGGGATTTCTCGGGATTATCAAAGTAGTATTTAATGTTTTTCACATAACCAACATCGAGGGTTTTAGGAGGTTCCCCATCTCCATGAGTAGCGAGTACAACTTTTATTTTCGTGTTTCGTGTTCCATATCCATAACTAAAGATATAAAAAAAGCTAATAACAGAAAATAAAATTACTTAGTGACAAAGCAAACAAGCACACACGAGAATACCAACTACTACGCTATTTCTCCCCGCAACGGCGCTAGAAAAAGGTCTTTATAGCCCACAAGTGCAGGGGGGTCATTTGTAGCCTTCCTCGATAAGTAAGAGTGTCGAACACAACGAGAATATAAAGGTATAATTAATATTATCTCAGGTTCTATCAACCATCGATACAACTCTACGCACACTAACGCTTACTTTACCTAGAACAAGTATCAAACTATATTGTGGGAAGGAAACTAGAAGTATTTAGTAGGTGTAATAGATAGTTTTGCAAGATAATAAAGAAGACAAAAATAAAAGTTAGGTACTATTTTAATAAATATTAATTGAGTTAGTTCTTTAGTTGAAAAATTTTTGTAACACAAGAGAAATATTGTCCATAGGCAATTGAATATAACATGATAGATACTTATCATATGCAATGAGGGAGAGGCATACACTAACACACTTTACGTACTTGGATCATATGAACTTATGATTGGACCTCTAGCAAGCCTCCGTAGGTACTAGAAATCATTAAGGTCAACCCAACCATAACATTAAACATCAAGTCCTCTTTACTCCCATACGCAAACAACTCCCTTCCTCGGGTGTAAGCTTCTCTCACTCTAGCCATCCACTATAAGTGAATCATGAACATATCGCAAATCCTCCAGCATGAATCTTTCACGTGCGTGCCTCACGTAAGGCACCTTAGGAAAACACCATATCAACATGCAACTCATATCAATAACATCATACCACAATTAACCCGTACGACAAAATAGATCTACTCAAACATCATAGGATAGTCACACATCATTGGGTAATAATATATAGCATTAAGCACCAAGTTTAAGTAGAGATTACAGCGAGGAGAAGAGGCTTTACACTACTTCATAGAGGGGGAGAGTTGGTGGTGACGGCGGCGAAGTTCTTGGTGTAGATCGTCGTCATGATGGTTTCCCCGGCGGCGCTCCAGCACCACTCGGAGAGAGGGGGAGAGAGCCCCCCGTCCTTCTTCTTCTTCCTTGGCCTCCTCCCTAGGTGGGAGGAGGGTTTCCCCTATGGTCCATGGCATTTATGGCTTCTGGAGGGAAGGAGCCCCTCTGAGATTGGATCTATCTATCTATCTCTCTTATGTTTTCTCTACTGTTTTCTAGCCCTCCATATTTCTTAAATATTCGGAGATCCGTAACTATCAGAAAATTATCTTTCTTGCGGTGAAAGTAGGGCCCCAACCAATTTAAGGGGGAGCCACAAGACATTAAGGCGCGTTGACCCCCCCCCCCCTGGGCACGCCCTGGTGGCTTGTGCCTCCCGCGTGCACCGTGTTGCCTTGATCCTTCTTCCCAAAATCCACATATATTCAAAAGAACTCTATAAATTTTTATTGCGTTTGGACTCCGTTTGATAAGGAATTTCTATGACACAAAAAACAGGAAATGGCACTCGGCACTGGATAAGAAAGTTAGTCCCAAAAAATAATATGAAGTGTTGCCAAAAGTATATAAAAGTTGTAGAATATTGGCATGAAACAATCAAAAATTATAGATACGATGAAGAAGTATCAGTGTCCATCTCTTCTTCCTTTTTAGGCTCATACTCCCGAGGTCTTCCCATCCTTCTGGGATGATATCCTCCAAGCTCTAGAAGAGGATGATCTCAACATGGGTCGAGGAACAAATTAGGGAAGATGTGTTGCTCATGGCAGTGGTCGGTCCCTTCATCCTATAGAACGAGGTTTGGCAGAGAGCTCACATACAATAAGGACTTGAGAAGTTGAGATTAGATTGATATTGAGCCCAGGGACATGAACCTTGACCTTATATAATGGTTAGTAACCCTGATATTCTTGAGATCAATCTTATATAAGTGGTTAGAAAAATAAAAAAACGATTAAACACATCGCCTCACAGCCTATGGTACGAGCGCATGTGGTCGTACCACCAGTCGTATCACTGACTATATCAAGCTTTTCTATTTTTTTAAACCCGCTCGTGAGGTGGAGGGATTGTATGATTGCACGTATGAGGGAACACGATCATACCATGCGCCATCTTGAAAAAAGTCCTTATTTAACTCCTGTTGGGAAGCAGTCGGAGCGACAATACGAGCGTACACACTCTTGCCTTACATGATCTTGGGAAATGAGACTCTCTTTAAGTGCCTCCTTTCATATGGTGGATGGGCTCGGGCTGGTGGTAGGGAGGAGGAGAAGGTGGATGGGCTAGGGTTGGGGACGTTGGTCATCTTAAATAGTGGGATTTGGCATTGGGCTGCGAGCCGGACCCTTGCCATGCGGCTTTCACATCCCCACCAAAGGAGACATCAGTCGGACCGTCGTGTTTCTGGACGATTCTTCCTGGGGCCCTCGTGCCAGTCCGAGGTGGCAAACACGCCCGGGTGCGTCTGGGTGCCCCATATCTGTTTGGCCTAGATATGAGGGCTACCGGTCAGGCTAGGCGGTTAAGACCCATTTAAAGAGCCCGGGTCGACTTTTCACACGCGGTCGACGATAGGGATGTGTGTGTAGGCATTTGAGACAGGTTTATAACTTCTAGTTATAGATGCTCTAAGAGCATCTCAGTTGGACCCCTCATACCCCCTTCACACGCCCGGGCAGGACACCTGGTCACTAACCGGTCATAAAATTTCGACCCAACCAGGCCTCTCAAACCGGCCTCAAAATCCCGGGCTGACGACACCCCTCATATCGAGCCCAAATATGGGATGGATGTCACGGATCCCGTGCGTGCCCGGGCACACCAGCCACGTCTGATGTGACATCCTGACCCCACCGCGAATAACACCAAATCCACCCCATAAAACATCCGGATGCATTAGTCGTTTTCCTCTCTTCTTCCTCCTCTCACCTTCCCGTCTGACAGCTTCGCTTTCATGCATGCTCAGTCGCTATTCGTGGCATGGGCCCCGCTAGCTCTGCCAGAGGAGTCTTCCGCCCCGTCCTCGTCGTGCAGAACATCGTCGTCGGCCCGGAAGACACCGCCGTACATCCGGAAAATCTCTGGCTCTGCCTTGTGCTGGATGTGTTCGAGACAATGTCTGATCGGATTTTATGGTCAAATTTTCAAGGGAAATGAAGGATTCCGATGCTTTGTCTTGTGAGGAGTATGGACCGATAGAGCTTGATCAACTGAATCAAGATGAGTTCTTTGATTCATCGGATTCGTTCAAAGAAGTGGACATGATGATGCACATGACCATGCAAGAGGAAACGGATCGTAAAGTGGAGCATATTCTTAATTTAAAGGGCTCAATCAAAGGGAGAAGAGTAATCAATCGGGATAGGGTATCCGGAGCAAAGCTATTGCATAAGGATTATTTTCTCCAAATCCAACTTTCTCGGATGATCCATGGTTTTGTCGTTGTTTTCGCATGCGAAAACCATTGTTTTTGCGCATTGTGGACGCAGTGGAGGCACACAATGACTACTTCAAGCTGACAAAGGATTGGTGTGGTAAACTCTCTTTCTCTGCCAAGCACAAGTGGACGGCTATTGTCAGAATGCTTGCGCTTGGTACTGTGGCAGATGTCATTCTTGAGATGGTCAGGATGGGAGAGAGCACATGCCTGAAGAGTACTGTCAAGTTTTCCTGTGTTTGTGATCGAGGTGTTTGGAGCAGAGTATCTGAGAAAAAACAAATGTGCAGGATACAAAGAAGTTGATGGCTATTGGAGAGGCCAGAGGGTTTTCAGGAATGCTCGGATCAATTGATTGCATGCATTGGTAGTGGAAGAACTGCCCCAAATTTTAGTGAGGAATGTATCAAGGTCACATCACAGAGGCCACCATCATACTAGAAGCGATGGCATCACATGTTTGACTAGATCATTGATGGCGCGCGTTGTCATGCCCGTCTGTTTTTACAGTGGAAAGGTAGGTATTGCCACAATTTCGTAAATTGAGCCATAACTTGTCAGTAATCAAAGTTGGGAAGTTTAGTTTGTATGCAACAATATAGCATGTCATTTGTCAAGAAATAGAAGGATAAATTTATTTGGTCTGCAGGGAGAGAGCATCGTATTAGTAATGAAAATGTAGGTTGGGACTAATAGGTGTTCCAGATTTTAGGATTGGAAGATGTATTGGAAGATTGGTATTCAACTTTGATCATCAGCGCTGAGACAAGGTTTAGAGCAGAATATTAGAACAAAAATAATCATGCCTAACATAGATTGCTTCCATACTTGGTCTGGAAAACCAATATTTTTCTCTTAACTAACCAAGTAAACTATACAACCTTGTTTTGTAAAGTTCTTTGTTTTGTTCATACGAATTACAAGAACATTGTCAAACACATAACTATAGAAAAATCATCACGAAATAATAAATATATGATATGCTGAAAAAATAGGTGGCATGACATGTAGAATCTTATTACTTGTTATGCATAAGTCATGAAAGCCATATATTGTAAATTTGTAACACAAGAATTCCCCTAAGCTTCTTATTTAGGATCAACATTCAACTTAAGACATGTGTGTGGGGATATATATGAACAAAGCCTGACATACCACATACATGAGCATGTACGATTTACATGAGAATTTCTAATAATTTTGATGAGCTTCTTGCCACACGAATGTTTCTTGATAACATTATATGCATGTAGAACTGCTCATCTTGTGATGGGTATGAGAAAATTCCTTGATACTGAAGCATACACGATATGTGTCTTTTCAGCAACCACTTTGTGTGTGTTATCCAACTTTTTCAAAAGAACAAAAGAAAAGATACAAAAATATTTGAAACAAATACAAAACTCACGAGCTCAATCCTCGCATATTTCATTCATTCATTTTTTTTGGAAAAAAGATCTACAAAGCACTTCTTATTTCGGAATAGGCACACTACGACAAAAATATAATCTATTGTGTTTTATCATCTAGAAATCCAAGCCATTCTGATGTTAAGTTCCATGGACAACTTTGGGTGTTGGCCTTACCTAAATGACACCTAGAAATAAACCACAAGGAAACAAAAGTGAATTCTAAAGTCTAAAGCCATAATCACATTTAAGAAAAGAGATGCTCGTATATGGCGGATCCTATTAATAAGTTATTATAGTTTTCAACAACCAGGATTAGTGCTTAAAGATTTGAAATACATAACAATTTTCAGATCATGACAAGTGCAACTTGTTGGTAAAAACACTCAAATAATGTTTGGTAGAGAAAGGTAATGTGACGTGACGAAAGGTATATTGGTAACTTTCTATCAATTATTGCACACTGAGCAATGCCTCATTTTGTTGCATTATAGACATTGCTGCAAACTTTGTACCGTCAAAGTACATATGGTACATAACCAAAAGCTAAACGTATGCAACAATATATTATGGCAAGTGTACGCAATACTGACAAGAACATGTTGCGAGCATGCAACCTTACTTGCACAAGTGTGCATATACAAATCTAATGGGAATTGGTGTATTATACTTGTGATCTGCGTTGGGTTTTCCGTGACGATGAACATGCTATCGCAGCTTAATGTGGTTAAGTATATCCCTCCGTTATAAAACCAATGTTTATCGAACCAATGGGAATATCAACAACTACCGTCTTTAGTGGATGCACACAAAAGAACAAACAACTTGCACCCAACGTGGGTGAGAAGGTTGTCAATCCCCTTGGTCTCATTATTTGCAAGCAAGTGAGATGTGTAGACAATTGTAAATTGCAAAAGAAAATGAAAACAAGTAAATGGCAACAAGGTATTGAAGGTTTTGTAAATACATGGTGAATATACCCCGGGGACATAGTTTTCCCAGTGGAATCTCTCATGAAAACAATATACGATGGGTAAACGACTTACTGTTGGGAAATTGATAGAAAAGCGGAATGTTATGAGATATTCACAGCAATTATCATGTGTATATAGGCATCATGTTAAAAAAAATAGGCCGACTCCTTCCTGCACCTATTACTATTACTCCACTCATCGACCGCTATCCAACATGCATCTAGAGTATTAAGTAAAACAGAGTAATGCATGGAAAACGATGACATGATGTAGACAAAGTAAAATCAAGCAATATGAATAAACCACATCGTGTTATCCTTAGTAGCAGGAACACAAAGACGCACCTTGTCCCCTTCTGTCATTGGGATATAGAAACTCGTCAGGTTGAACCTACTACAACGCACCTCTCTCACCCAAGAATTATCAGTCTAGTTGGCCAAACTATTTCAATAGATCGGAGAGAATTATGAAGCTATCATAATCATGCACATAAGAATCATATTAGAATTTGGAGAATACTGAAATATTTATCATGAATAATCCGAACACAAACCCATAATTCATCGAATCACAACAAACACACCGCACAAAAGGATTACATCATATGGATCGAATCGAAGATGCGATGATCATTGTATTGAAGATCAAGAGAGAGATTGCCATCTAGGTACTTGCCATGGACATGTAGATCTGTAGTGAAGTACTCACACATCATCATGAGGGCATCAAGGTTGATGAAGAAGCCCTCCGTGATGGATCCCCCCTCTGGTAGGGTGCCGAAACAAAGCTCCAAATGGCCTCCCATCGGAAAAAAGAGTTGCGGCAGCGTAAAAAGTGTTTCGGTTCTGTCTTTTGGGTTTTGAGGATACATGACAATTTATAAGCCACAGAATGGAGTCGGAAGAGCCTCGAGGGGCCCACAAGCCATCAGCCCCCCAGGTCGTGCTGTGTCAGCTTGTGTGGCCCTCGGGTGGCCCCCAGCCTTCTTTCGTTACTAATTGGTCTTCTTTTGGTCCAGAAAAAATTCTATAAAGTTTCAGGTTGATTGGACTCTGTTTGGTATTCAAATCCTAACAAGTGAAAAACATGCATAAAACAACAACTGGCACTCGGCACTGGTTCAATAGGTTAGTTCTCAAAAATAATATAAATTGGTAAATAAATACGTAAAAAGTATCCTAGAATGATAATATATCAGCATGTAACAATCAAAAATTATAGATATGTTGGAGACGTATCAAGCATCCCCATGTTTAATTCCTGCTCATCCTCGAGTAGGTAAATGATAAAATGAGAATTTTTGATGTGACATGCTACCCATTACATAATCTTACGCATGTATGCTCAGTGACAAATGATGAATTAACAAACAATAACATAGCTATATTTATAAGTATAAGCAACAAAATCATTAATCTGTCAAAGTATACGATCCTCACAGATTGTTTTACCCCCATTCATCTTATTATATTAGCAAGGCATGGCTCCATCTTCACCACATTAACACAAATTTCACGCACCACGGTGCCAAAGTCAGGCAATTGGATTGTACTTTTTCAATATGAATCAACTTTTTATTCTCCACGCAATACATGAGAGTGAACCATTGGA
Source organism: Hordeum vulgare subsp. vulgare (assembly GCF_904849725.1). Classification (NCBI taxonomy): domain Eukaryota; kingdom Viridiplantae; phylum Streptophyta; class Magnoliopsida; order Poales; family Poaceae; genus Hordeum; species Hordeum vulgare. The sequence goes on along the minus strand of NC_058524.1, from coordinate 240,425,206 downwards.
CATAGCATATAGGTGGAATACAATATGGTAGTAGGTATAAAAAGGGGTAAGTGGAGAAGATAGTCTCACATCAACTAGGCTTTACCAACGGACTATGGAGATGCCCGTCGATAGATATCGATACAAGGAGTAGGGATTGCCATGCAAATGATGCACTAGAGCTATAAGTGTATGAAAGCTCAACTAAAGCTAAGTTGGGTGTGCATACAACTTGGTTTATCATGAATACCTTGAGAATTTGAGGAAGCCTGTCATCGGAATATACAAGCCAAGTTTATGAAAAAGTGATTACCACTAGCATATGAATGGTATAACATGAGACTCTCTATATGAAGAACAAGGTGCCACTTTGAGTCACAAGTGTGATAAAGGATAGTAGCAAAGTCCCTTCTCTCTTTTTCTCTCATTCATTTTTTAATATATTTTTTATGATGGGATCATTTGGCCTCCCCCATTTTTATTTCCTTACTTGGATAATGCTCTAATAATGATGGTCATCACACTTTTATTTACTTACAACTCAATATGAAGACTAATAGGACGGTATGACTCTGTATGAATGTCCCTGACAGTGTACCAGGATATGCAAAGATCTAGCATGACATGTATCAAAAATATGATGAACAGTGGCTTTGCCACAAATACCATGTCAGCTATGTATGATCTTGCAAAGCAATATGATGATCAACAAACTAGTCATGTGAAGTGACGATGGAATTTGCATGGTAATATATCTCGGAATGGCTATGGAAATGCCAAGATAGGTAGGTATGGTGGCTGTTTTGAGAAAGATATAATGAGGCTTATGTGCAACAGAGCGTGTCATGTCACGGGGTTTGGATGCACCGGTGAAAGTTACACTGATCCTCGAGGTGAGAATGGGCAATGCACGGTACTGAAGAGGCTAGCAAATATGAGTAGATGAGATTGCGTATGTCCATGGTATCACATTAGTCATAAAGAATGCATATACTTATTGCAAAGTTTTATTAATTTTATCTCAAATCGAAGTACTACTCGCATGCCCTGAGGGAGGGGGTTGGTAGGAGTTAACCATCGCAAGCGCCCGACCCGAAACCACACTAGGATTTCAACGAGGAATAGAAGTGCTCACACATCATCACCATGCCTTTTAATTTTTAGACGAACAATAAGTTAACATATCTTAATATCGACACCTATCTGAATTAATAATAATTCACTCACACCTTTTTCATATCACCACATCAATATCATTAACCCGTAATTTCTCTATATTTGCTACATGATGGTTTCAATTATCAGTCATTGAACATCTATTGTTTTTGGTCTAGTCTTATGACCAATGCAAATTATTGTTACTATTTATCTAACTCTCAAATAAATATAAGCGAAGAATGAGAGGATAATATTTCTATAAAATCTACACGCCACAGTGCTCAAAAATATATAAGTGAAGTACTAGAGCGGCTTCTAAGCTCAAAAGGTATAACTGAAGCACATAGATTATTTTAACAAATTATGAGGATGGTGAGTCTCTCTCAAATAGGTCTGTCGAGCAAACGATGATTGCACAAACAGAAAGTAGAAGTAAACAAAAGCAAACTACGCTCCAAGCAAAACTCATATCATGTGATGAATAAAAATGTAGCTCCAAGTGACATACCGATGGATTGAGACGAAAGAGAGGATGCCTTCTGGGGCATCCCCAAGCTTATACACTTGAGTATTCCTAGAATATTACCTTGGGGTGCCTTGGGTATCCCCAAGCTTAGGCCTTTGCTACCCCTCATTCCTTTGTCCATCGGGATAATCCCCAAAACTTGAAAACTTCAATGACATAAAAATCGACAAAACTTCGTGAGATTCTTAGTATAAGAAACATATAAAATACTTTAGGTACTGCTATAAGTTGATTTTTATTTTAATTTAGCATAAGATGCTGTATTCTAACTTCTCCGTGGTTTATACCCCCCGATACAATCCATAGCATAATCAAAACAAGTAAACTATGCAAGCAAAAAACAGAATTTACCTAAAATAGAATAGTGTGTAAATGTACATTTAATTGCCAAACTTTTTTCACTCGAAAATTCTGAAAAATTATGATGCGCTAAAGAATTTGTATATAAGTACTTTGTAAAAACTTTAGCTGAAAAAGACATTCTAGTAAAATCAGAGAAATTCTGCACTGGATGTCAATGTTTTTGTTTTTGCACCATATCAATTCTACTCATCGTACAAACCATCCCCAAGGCTTTATTTGGCATAGACACTACTTGAAACATAAAAACACAATCATTACATGTGACAGCCCGAGACCGATGCTCCAGAAGATTCCCCCTTTATTCCCTTTTCGTCGTGTTATTATTTTTGTTTATCGCATCATCATCGCATCATGCACATCATCCGCATTGCCTCGGCATCCCGTTGCCACCAGTTTTCAAACTTGCATCCGATATTAGTTGCATGTTCTCTCCGTGTTGGCCGTTGACCGTGTTGAGCTCAACCACACAAGCACGCGCCCGTGGCATCGTCCAAACCTTGTTTTTAAAAGTGTGTATAAAACTTCCTCTCATTGGGTTGAAACTTGGCGTGTGGTCTTATTTAGATGTAGGTAGGCCGCCTATCAAATTTTCGTCGCAATTGGAGTCCGTTTGCTACCCGAACTGTCGACCGTAGCGGCACCGTCTTCGGTTATTCGTCGGACGTTTTCCGGTGTTTTAAAAATTACGTTGCCGGGTGCCGTTTTCCTTCTCATATCCGGCTAACCTACTCTACACGGCCACTTAGCCCATCCCGCGTTCGATATCGTTCGATTTCGATCGCACGGTTGAAACCGGGGCGAAAAACTGCTAAACCTAGCCCCCCATTGTTATAAATAGACCCCATGCCATTTTTTAGAGACCCACCCTCTCTCTCCCTCGTTTTCCGCACCCACCTAACCCTAGCCGCCACCTCCTCCCTCTCTCTCTCCTCCTCAGTGCTCCAGGCCCGCTGAGCCCATCTTGCGCCAGGCCGGCCCTCCCTGCTCTCGAGCTCCTCCCTACTCGCCGCCCCACGCCCCTCGCGACCCTGCCGCTAGCTGCCCCTGCTCGCCACCGGTTGGCCGCGCTTCTCGCCGGAGCCCGATGCCCCGCCGCTAGCTCCTCGCGTCGCCAGCCTCCGGCCGCCGCTGTTCCCCGTTGCCTCGCACCGCCGTGCCCTCCGCTCCCCGTCGCCGATCCGATCGGGATCCAGATCGGGGAGGCCCCGTGTGACAGCCCGAGACCGACGTCCGAGAAGATTCCCCTTTTATTCCGTTTTCGTCGTGTGACTTATATTATTTGTCGCATCATCATCGCATCATGCGCATCATATGCACGGCATCAGCATCCCGTTGCTGCCAGTTTTCAAACTTGCATCCGTTGTTAGTTGCCGGTTCTCGTCGTTGTCCGTTCGGAGCCCGACCGCACTCGCACGCGCCCGCGGCATCGTCAAAATCTTGTTTTAAAAGTGTCTGTCAAACTTTCTCTAATTGGGTTGAAACTTGGTGTGCGGTCTTATTTAGTTGTAGGTAGGCAGCCTGCCAATTTTCGTCGCAATCGGAGTTTGCCTGGTATTCGAACGGTCGTCCGTAGTGGCACCGTCATCGGTATTTTGTCACACGTGTGTCTGTGTTTAAAATCTCGTTGTCGGGCTGCAAACCTCCCCATCTTCCTCACCTAGCCTATTCTTCATAGTCACCGCAACCCACCTAGCCAACCCCCTTGGATCGGAACTGTCGGATCGCGATCCAGCGGCAAAATAGCGGAGCTAAAAAAAACCCTAACCTAATCCCTTCCTATTTAAGCCATCCTCCACTGCCTAATAATTACTTAACCCTAGAAACCCTCTCCTTTGTCCCGTCCGTGCCGCCACTCCCTCAGGATCTGCTAGTGCCCAATGGCCTCCCGATCCAGTGAACGAGAGCCCCACCCCACCACCGTAGCATGACACCCGTGCTCAAACTCGTCCCCTACCACGTGTGTCCTGGACATATCCGGCGACGACAGCCCCACGTACGTCCCCGAGCACCTCGTCGTCACGTCGGAGCGCGCCACCGGTGACCTGCGCGCCTCTGTGTGCGTGGGCCTCCTGTGCTTCTTCTCCAGGCGGACGCCTCGGCCTCTCGACCTCCACCACCAGCACGCTGATGGTGTACCCAGCAACAACAGCCGTGCCAGGGCCTTTTGCAGCCCGAGCCGCCATGGTCGAACGGGCCCGAGCTCGGCCTTCCTCGCCCTCGCCCCCGAGCGCCACCCCTCGCCAGCCTCGACCAGGCCCCCCTCCTCCTCCTGGCTTCCTGTGGTGCCCGCGCCTCCAGGCATCTCGAGCAACGCCCCGCCGCCGCCACCGACCTCCCGCAGGTAGGACCTCGCCGCCCCTCTCCCTGCCCCGTTCCTCCTTCTCTTCCTTCCTCCTTTCTCTCTCTGTGCTCAGTTCTTCCCGTCTCTTCTTTTTCTCAGAGAAGAACCATGGTCGCCTCCCCAAGAAGCTCCCCGTCGGCCGGCCTTGCGGTGCCAGACGCCGCCATCACCGGGAATGGAAACGCGATGCCAAGACCCTCCGGATCCGACTCAAGCTCGCCTCCATGCCCATCCAAGTCGCCACAGTGGTGCTCCCCTATTCTTGCCTCTGTTCGTCAGAGAAATGGGAGAGCCAGCGCCCGCCTCTGCTTCGAGCGAGCAGGAGGCCACCCGCGTTGACCTGTCGCGCCTCCTGCAATGGAGCACGCCGCCGCCCTCGCCTAGACCTGCGTCCGCCGACGACCTAGCCTGCCTAGCCCGCCATGGCATATCCTTTCCCCGTTGTGAGTAGTTCCTCCCGATTTGATCCCCTTTCTTTTCTTGATCCGTGAGGAGGATATGCGCGCTATTTAGAGTATTTTGTGTTGTTTTGTCAATTTTGACACAACGACTTAATTAGTCTGGTGGTAGGGCTACTAATGTCCATCCAATGGATCTGGGTTCAAATCTTAGCAATTCCATTTTTTTATATTTTGGACAGACTCAAATGCCCTTTTGTAAAATTCATATGAATTTAACCGTGCACCGGATTAAAATGTTTTCAACATGTAAGTTGCTTAGAATTTTCTGTAGTTTCACAAAAACGACTCTCATGCATAATTAGATCTGTTTAGTGTGCTGTTTGCATCGGTTTCCATCTCAACATGTTGAAAACGGTTTAGGTCGTAACTATTTGACCGTAGCTCCGTTCGAGATGGGACATATATGTAAATGGTCTAGAACGACGTTTAGTTTCACGTGAACCACTTTGCTTTTCCGTTTAACAAACCAAAATGTGATGAGGAAAAATCTGGGAAGAATTAGAATGTAATGCATGGGGTCATTTCGGAGATGCTATAAGTTGTTTCCGACCTCATTTAAAATGCCTAGATAGGTAGATTAATTTGTGCTTCACCCCTTGCTATGTTAACAACATTTTAATATTATCTTGTACCTAAACGGGAGTGAACTAAGTAAATCAAATGTGGAGTTTCGTCAATATGCAATTCGTTGCATATTGAGCTTCACTTAATGTGTAGTGTTTGCGTGATGTGAAATGCCATGCCATGCCTTGCATAATTGAGTTGATCATGCATCATATTAGGTTGTGCATCATGTCGTGCATGTGCTGTGGTGAATATCGTTTATTGATTCTTGTTTCCGGTTTCCTTCGTCTCGATAGAGTTCCGCAAGCGTGTCGGAAGTGAGGATTCGTTCGACTATGTTGGTTCGTCTGCTTCACAGAGTCGTTCTTCTTCCAAGCGGGATCTCAGGCAAGATGACCATTTCCCCAGATATCATTACTATCATTGCCATGCTAGTTTTACCGTTTCTATCGTTTATGTCTCGTTGCCTACCACCTTTTAATATCAGCCTCTCAACAATGCCATGAAAACATTCCACCTGCTCACAACCAAGCAAACCACTGATTGGCTATGTTACCGCTTGCTTTACCATGTGTTAGTGTTGCTAGTTGCAGGTGCAGTTGCTTCCATGTGTAAACATGGGTCCTTGTTATATCACCCTATTAAATGCTATTTAAATTAATGCACCTATATACTTGGTAAAAGGTGGAAGGCTCGGCCTTTCTAGCCTGGTGTTTGGTTCCACCTTTGCCCCCTTAGTTTCGGCTACCGATGTTATGTTCCATAATTGAGCGCTCCTAACACGATCGGGGTTGTTATGGGGACCCCCTTGATAATTCGTTGTAGATTAAAGCTGGTCTGGCAAGGCCCAACATTGGTACTACTTTTGCCCAACATAATAATCTTGTTGATACTGAAATGCATAGGGAGTTAGCGCTACCCGATGAGTAATTCTACATAATACAGGGAGGGCCAGTGTTGATGGTGCTGGTCCAAAACAGAGCACTGTGCGGGGCCAACCCAGGGAAACTTGGGTGATTTCTATCAGGCCACCATAAGCGTCGCTCATCCGTCGTGTCCTCAGAACGAGATACGCGGCTCCTATCGGGATCGTCGACACGCCGGGCGGCCTTGCTGGATTAGTTTTACCTTTGACGAGATATCTTGTGCATCGGGATTCCGGTGATGCTTTGGGTAATCTCAGAGTTGAGGTTTTCCACTAAGGAATCCGATGAGATCGCGAGTGTCGTGATCGAGGATTTCTATGCGGCTTGTGGTAATTTGTGATGGACTAGTTGGAGCAACCCTGCAGGGTTAAATGTTTTTGGAAAGTCGTGCCAGTGGTTATGCGGCAACGTGGAAACTTCGTTTAACACTGGTTCTAGATAACTTGAAGTAACTTAATTAAAACATGCCAACTGAGTGCGTAACCGTGACTGTCTCTTTCGTGAGTTCCTTCTCCGATCGAGGACACGGTGGGGTTATGTCCGACGTAGGTAGGTGTTCAGTATCATTCATTTGATCATCAGTAGTCACGTCCGCCATGCGTAGATCTTCCCCCCTCTTATTTCTTGTACTCGTAAGTTTAGCCACCAAATATATGCTTAGCCGCTGCTGCAACCTCACCACTTGACCTTACCTCACCCATTAAGCTTTGCTAGTCTTGATACCTTTGGAAATGAGATTGTCGAGTCCCCTGTGGCTCACAGATTACTACAAAACCAGTTGCAGGTACAGGTAAAGGTTACTTGACACGAGCATGTTGATTGTTCATTTGGAGTTGCTTCTTCTTCTTCTTCTTCTTCATCGATCTAGGATGGGTTCCAGGCCGGCAGCCTGGGATAACAAGGATGGACGTTGTTCTTCTTTTCTCATTTGTTTTCGTCCTTAGTCGGACCCTGCTCTTCTTCATGATGATTATGTATTGTACTGATGTGACTCTGATGTAGCTTGTGGCGAGTGTAAGCCAATTCTTCATATCTCTTCTTTTCGGTACATGTACTCGCAACGATATCCATTCTTGCGAAAAGACTAGATGCGCTTCTATCCCTGACGAGGCCCTTGTGCCAAATTGAGGATAGGATCGCATCTTGGGCGTTACAAGTTGGTATCAGAGCAGTACCGACCTAGGAGCCCCCTTGATTAATCGAACGTGGCTGAGTCGAGTCTAGTGAAAAATCTACTTTGAATCTAGTTATATATCGGAGACTAGGATTCTTTTTTCTCCTCTTCTATGCTCTGGTGAGGAATCTTGACGTAATAATTTAATTCTACTCCTCTTCTCACTCAAATTTTTTTAGGATCACGCGGATATTTTTGGAATCTATATGATGACGATGTGACGGAGTTCTGTCTTGGTGCCTCCTGTCTGACTTGATTTATTCCGGGGAGTTGAGCTCCAGGGGATTCTTGAGCACATCGTTATCATTCAGATTTCTTAGTATCTCAGGACGAAGGATGTTCGTAATTGCTTCAATACTAGTAGTGGCAAGATAACCCCGATGTCCCCAGTACTGGTGCAGATTTTTCGGGAGTACTACCATACTTTGTATCGTTATGATCACGAGGGTCTGTAGTAGATGAACGTCCGAGATTCTGGTTATGTGTTGACGGATGTGATACACTGGACGGGTTAGTATAGGAGTTGTGTGATATATTACTCCTTGTATCCGTATACCAGATTGCATTACCAGAAATTTCGGGAGTTCTTAGGTGGGAATTCAAGTAGTTTCTTATAGGACAATCTTCTAACAAATGCATGATGTTAGGTTGGGGTTCGACATCTAGTGGATTCGTTTGTTCACAGTCGACTTACAGCGGTTCTTGTTGTGTCTTAAAGAGTCCTTGTAGCTTGCTACGACTCGGGGAAGCTTCATATGTCGTGTGCACTGCCTTGCACAGGATGGCTACTGTAAGGATCGAGCCCGTGCGATCCTGTCCACGAAAATATCAGGCGAAATCTCTCTCATGAATTTGTTCTGGCTTGTTTCGTAAGCCACACCCTTTGTTTTGTTGGAATATGGTAATTCGAGTTGCTTCGATGTCAAGTGGTGATTTCAGATCTTTTCTAAGAGGTCTTCTCATCTTTTTATGGAATGCTAAACCTTTTGCTTAATCAAGTTGTCTTTTCAATTCTTCTCAACCGGAGTTGTCATATCAATTCTTTTTCAACCGGTGTGCTTCCCTTCAAGTGAATTCAATCCTCTCCAATATTTGCAACGTCATTCTCTCAATTCTTATCGGAGTTTGTCTCTTCTGTCCCAAGTTGTCTTTGTTTTTCCCCGCCCTCCCACCCTTTTCTTCAGTGATCCAATTCTCATCCAAGTTCATTCGTTTCATTGTTGCTTCCGCTATCTTTTCTTTCTTTTGTATCCGGTGATTCATTGTGAAGATTCTCAGGAGCTTCATGTTCATCTTTATTCATTCTTATGGTTTTTTCCAGTGAAGTCAATTCAGCCAGCCGTGTTCATCATATCCTTTTCATCCTTGCAAATTCTTTCCCATGTTGGAGATTCTTATCTACCTATCTTGTTTATTCAGTTATCGCTATTTTATCCGGAGTGCTGAATTTATCTCAGAGGTTCTTGTTTCCAATCCTTTCAACTATTTCGAGGTGCTCAACCTCATCAAGTTTTCTTTATACCGGTGCAATATCTCTCTTTCTAAGCAATCTTTTCAACGGTGGTTTCTTTGAGTGGGCCCATAACCCACAAGTTCTTTCCCAGGATCTTATCTAACTCTTGTAATCCTTCCGGACCTATCTTGTTCTTTTCAACTATGACGTAAGTATGAATTTCATCAGTCATATTCCTTCTTCAAGACTACTTCAAATTTATTTTCATCTTTGGCTCAACCTTTCATTCTTCGTTATTCCGGAGTATCTCAGTTATTCTTCGTGGTGTTCTCCTCATCATTTTCAGCTTGGAAGACTGAAGGAGTGTTTCTCTCAAATCTTGGTCCATTCTCTTGGAGATTCATCATTTCAGCTTTGTGGCATCATATTGAATTGTTCCAATCATGAGTAAATCCCTTTCTTGCTATCCGGTTCATTTCAATGTTGTGTTCATTTTTTTCGACCCTCCGAAGGCCATAATTTTAGAAGATTCTTCGTTCTCAGCTTTCAGCTTTCATCCTCAATTCTTCTCAATTATTGTCTCTTCGTTCGTCTCTCAATGATTCTGGTGTCTTGTTTAAGTTTTCTCTCAGGTGGCTCATGATCTCTTTGTTCTCATGTATCTCCATTAACTCTTGGTATTTCCATTCAATTGTGAATTCTTACCGGTGCTTCCTTCAATTATGCTTCATGTGGTGCATATCTATCTCTCTCTTCAAGTTTCTTTCAAGAAGAATAAGTGGTACGCTAAATCCGTTGCTTGTCATCAATTAAACTTGGTGAAGGATAAGCATAACATAATTATTATTCCTGTTTCATAGTGATTTCAAAATTTCTTCCGGAGTGCCTCATGATATCAACTCTTTATCTCAATTGCTTCATCTTTGTTTTTCGGAGGTCAAGTTTTTGTCAAGTTTCTCTTCGCGATATTCCATCTAATTCTTTGCAAGGCCATCATCTTATTCCTTTTAACTTTTAATTCTTTTCTATCATCCTTTCGTTCCGGAGTCTCCCAAGTGGTTCTTCATGGTGGTTTGTTTAGGATTTAATTCTTTCTCAAAGTATTCTTCAAGATTCTTATTGGAGAACCTCAAGTATCCTTTCTCTTGCATTTCAAAGTGCAATTGTTCATCCTTCATCTTTTGAGGTGTTCTTATAGCATTCTTGTTAATGGAGGAGTCTCGAAGAAAATTTGTTTCAATAATGAGATAATTAAACCCACCAACTCTATGATCACGAGAGGTTTTCAACTCATGATTTCTACATTGGTGCTATCTTGGTTTAGTTTTCACCTAAAGCTTTTTCCTATGGAATGTTGCTATTATGGTGATTTTCATTGATCCAAGTTATCAATGTTTCCTCTTGGTGTAAGAAGTTTTGATATCCTTGCTCTCAAACTATCCTTGTTTCTTTTAGTGGTTGGATGTCACCTCATAAATGTTGAGATGATTTTCACAGGTCCACTATAAGCTTGTTCTTTTGGTTTTTGTTTTTCCAACAACCAGGTCAATTCTTCTTGTCCGGCGGCTCTTCAATTCTATGGTGATAGTAGTTGTAATTCTCTTATTCATTCTTTGATCCCAATGATTTAGTTTTATTCCCTTGTTCCGGAGGCATTGTGATGATGCTCTTTTGGGTCAATCATGTTGTTCTATCAAGATCATGGTGTTCCCTTGTTCTATTTAGTTGTTGTGAATCTTATCTAATTCTCCCATCTTATTGAATTTTTTGTCCCCTTTTCCTACCGAAGTGTTGCCGAAATTTTCCGTGAATTCTTGCTTCTTTCTCATATCATTCCTCATCTCTTTGCAACCTTCAAGGATCGTTGATTTCACTCGTTTGTCAAAGAAGTGACTAAGTTTTACCTCTTGCTTTCTCATCCTCTCCCTACTTTCATTCTTGGATCTCAGGTCGAGATCCTCTTGTAGTGTAGGAGAGTTGTGACACCCGAGACCGACGTCCCAGAAGATTCCCCTTTTATTACGTTTTCGTCGTGTGACTTATTTTATTTGTCGCATCATCATTGCATCATGCGCATCATCTGCATTGCATCGGCATCCCGTTGCCGCCAGTTTTCAAACTTGCATCCGTTGTTAGTTGCCGGTTCTCGTCGTTGTCCATTCGGAGCCCGACCGCACTCACATGCGCCCGCGGCATCGTCAAAATCTTGTTTTAAAAGTGTCTGTAAAACTTTCTCTTATTGGGTTGAAACTTGGTGTGCGGTCTTATTTAGTTGTAGGTAGGCCGCATGCCAATTTTCTTCGCAATTGGAGTTCGTCTGGTATTCGAACGGTCGTCCATAGTGGCACCGTCATCGGTATTTCGTCAGACGTCTTTCTATGTTTAAAATCTCGTTGTCGGGCCGCAAACCTCCCTCTCTTCCCCACCTAGCCTATTCTGCACATCCACTGCAACCCACCTAGCCAACCCCCTCGGATCGGAGCCGTCGGATCGCGATCCAGCGGCACAATAGCGGAGCTAAAAAAAACCCTAACCTAATCCCTTCCTATTTAAGCCATCCTCCACTGCCTAATAATTACTTAACCCTAGAAATCCTCCCCTTTGTCCCATCCGTGCCGCCACTCCCTCGGGATCTGCTAGTGCCCAATGGCCTCCCGATCCAGTCAACGAGAGCCCCACCCCACCACCGTAGCCTGACTCCCGTGCTCAAACTCGTCCCCTACCACATGTGTCCAGGACATATCCGGCGACCACAGCCCCACGTGCGTCCCCGAGCACCTCGTCGTCACGTCGGAGCGCGCCACCGGCGACCTACGCGGCTCTGTGTGCGTGGGCCTCCCGTGCTTCTTCTCCAGGCGGACGCCTCGGCCTCTCCACCTCCACCACCACCATGCTGACGGCGTACCCAACAACAACAGCCGCACCAGGGCATCTTGCAGCCCGAGCCGCCATGGTCGAACAGGCCCGAGCTCGGCCTTTCTCGCCCTCGTCCTCGAGCGCCACCCCTGGCCAGCCTCGACCAGGCCCCCCCCTCCTCCTGGCTTCCTGTGGTGCCCGCGCCTCCAGGCATCTCTAGCAACTCCCCGCCGCCGCCGCCGACCTCCCGCGGGTAGGACCTCGACGCCCCTCTCCCTGCCCTGTTCCTCCTTCTCTTCCTTCCTCCTTTCTCTCTCTGTTGCTCAGTTCTTCCCATCTCTTCTTTTTTCAGAGAAGAACCATGGTCGCCTCCCCAAGAAGCTCCACGTCGGCCGGCCTTGCAGTGCGAGACGCCGCCGTCATCGGGAATGGAACCGCGACACCAAGACCCTCCGGATCCGACTCGAGCTCGCCTCCATGCCCATCCAAGTCGCCACAGTGGTGCTCCCCTGTTCTTGCCTCTGTTCGTCATAGAAACGGGAGAGCCAGCGACCGCCTCTGCTTCGAGCGAGCAGGAGGCCGCCCGCGTTGACCTGTCGCGCCTCCTGCACCGGAGCATGCTGCCGCCCTCACCTGGACCTGCGTCCGCCGGCGACCTAGCCTGCCTAGCCCGCCATGACGTCTCCTTTCCCCGTTGTGAGCAGTTCCTCCCGATCTGATCCCCTTTCTTTTCTAGATCCGTCAGGAGGATATCCGTGCTATTTAGAGTATCCATTTAGTTTCCAGTACCAATCAGATGCTATAGTGTAGTGCTTAGTGCTAGCTAGTTGTGCCATGGGATCCAGGGATCAAATCCCCATCAATGAATGTTATATTTTTAGTATTTGTGCCTCTCCATGCGCAACAGCTTCTGCCATATTTATTTTGTGCTTTTTTGTCAATTTTGACACAACCACTTGTTGGAAATATGCCCTAGAGACAATAATAAATTAGTTGTTATTATATTTCTTTGTTCATGATAATTGTTTATTATCCATGCTATAATTGTATTGATTGGAAACACAATACTTATGTGGATACATAGACAAAACACTATCCTTAGTAAGCCTCTAGTTTACTAGCTCGTTGATCAAAGATGGTCAAGGTCTCCTGACCATAGGCAAGTGTTGTTACTTGATAACAGGATCACATCATTAGGAGAATCATGTGATGGACTAGACCGAAACTAATGAACGTCGCATGTTGATCGTGTCATTTTATTGCTACTGTTTTCTGCATGTCAAGATTTATTCCTATGACCATGAGATCATATAACTCACTGGCACCAGAGGAATACCTTGTGTGTATCAAACGTCACAACGTAATTGGGTGACTATAAAGATGCTCTACAGGTATCTCCGACGGTGTCCGTTGAGTTAGTATGGATCAAGACTGGGATTTGTCACTCCGTGTGACGGAGAGGCATCTCGGGGCCCACTCGGTAATACAACATCACACACAAGCCTTGCAAGCAATGTGACTTAGTGTAAGTCACGAGATCTTGTATTACGGAACGAGTAAAGAGACTTGCCGGTAAACGAGATTGAAATAGGTATGCGGATACTGACGATCGAATCTCGGGCAAGTAACATACCGAAGGACAAAGGGAATGACATACGGGATTATATGAATCCTTGACACTAAGGATCAACTGATAAGATCTTCGAAGAATATGTAGGATCCAATATGGGCATCCAGGTCCCGCTATTGGATATTGACCGAGGAGTCTCTCGGGTCATGTCTACATAGTTCTCGAACCCGCAGGGTCTGCACACTTAAGGTTCGACGATGTTTTATGCGTATTGGAGTTATATGGTTGGTTACCGAATGTTGTTCGTATTCCCGGATGAGATCACAGACATCACGAGGGTTTACGGAATGGTCCGAAAACAAAGATTGATATATAGGTTTGTCTCATTTGGTTACCGGAAGGTTTTCGGGCATTACCGACATCGTACCGGGAGTGGCGAATGGGTTCCAGGGATTTACCGGGAGGGGGGAAACCCACCCGGGAGTGGCCCAAGGTCTTGGGGGTGACACACAAGCCCTTAGTGGGCTGGTGGGACAGCCAAGAAAGTCCCATGGCGCCACCGAGGAAAAACCAAAGAGAAAAAAAGGGGAAGTGGGAAGGTGGAGAAGGACTCCACTTTCCAATCCTAGTTGGACTAGGATTGGAAGGGGAGGACTTCTCCCCATGGTTCGGCCGAACCCTTGAGGCTCCCTTGAGCCTCAATGCAAGGTCCCTCCCCTCCCTCCTATATATACTGGGGTATTAGGGATGATTTGAGACAATTTTGCCACGGCAGCCCGACCACATACCTCCACGGTTTTTCATCTAGATCGTATATCTGTGGAGCTCGGGCGGAGCCCTGCTGGGATAGATCACCACCAACCTCCGGAGCACCGTCACGCTGCCGGGGAACTCATCTACCTCTCCGTATCTCTTGCTGGATCAAGAAGGTCGAGATCATCATCGCGTTGTACGTGTGCAGAAAGCGGAGGTGCTGTCCATTCGGCACTAGATCGGGAATGATCATGATGAGATCTCGAGACGAATCGCGATGAAGTTCGCGGGACGGATTGTGATGATATCGTGGGATGGAGTGTACGACTATGGTGATTTGAATCACGCAAGTTGTTCCACTACATCGTCCGCGTTTCGTGATGCTTACCGACGTGCGATCTACAAGGGTATGTAGATCTGAATCTCCTCTCGTAGATGAACATCACCATGATAGGAATTGCGTGTGCGTAGGAAATTTTTTGTTTCTCATACGATGTTCCCCGTCAGTGGCATCATGAGCTAGGTTCATGCGTAGATGTTATCTCGAGTAGAAGACAAAAGTTTTTGTGGGCTGTGATGTGCGATTTGCTGCCCTCCTTAGTCTTTTCTTGATTCCGCGGTATTGTTGGATCGAAGCGGCTCGGACTGACATTACTCGTACGTTTACGAGAGACTGGTTTCATCGCTACGAGCAACCCCATTGCTCAAAGATGACTGGCGAGTGTCGGTTTCTCCAACTTTAGTTGAATCGAATTTGACTGAGGAGGTCCTTGGAGAGAGGTTAAATAGCAATTCATACATCTCCATTGTGGTGTTTGCATAAGTAAGATGCGGTCCTACTAGATACCCATGGCAACCACGTAAAACATGCAACAACAATTAGAGGACGTCAAACTTGTTTTTGCAGGGTATGCTTGTGATGTGATATGGCCAACGACGTGATGTGATATATTGGATGTATGCGATGATCATGTTGTAATAGTTAATATCGACTTGCACGTTGATGCTACGGCAACCGGCAGGAGTCATAGGGTTGTCTTTAAACTAACGTTTGTGTTTGCATATGCGTTTACTATATTGCTAGGACGTAGCTTTAGCAGTAATAGCATAGCATACACGACAACCTCGATGGCGGCACGATGATGGAGATCAAGATAATGGGGATCATGGTGTGGCGCTGGTGACAAGAAGATCATACCGGTGGTTTGGAGATAGAGATCAAGGAGCTTCTCCCCGACTGTGCACCGTTGCTACAGTTCGTCGTTTCGAGACACCACGTGATGATCGGGTGTGATAGACTCAACGTTCACATAAAACGGGTGCAAAACAGTTGCACACGCGGAACACTCGGGTTAAACTTGACGAGCCTAGCATGTGCAGACTTGGCCTCGGAACACAAGAGACCGAAAGGTCGAGCATGAATCGTATAGTTGATATGATTAGCATAGAGATGCTTACCACTGAAACTATTCTCGACTCACGTGATGATCGTACTTGAGATAGTGGATTTGGATCATGTACCACTCAAATTAGTAGAGAGATGTACTTTTTGAGTGGGATTTAAAATTAATTTTATTAGTTAAACTCGAATTATCTTGAACATAGTCAAAAGGTCTTTACGAATTATGATGTAGCTTACGCTATAGCTCTACCGTTTTTATATGTTCCTAGAGAAAATTTAGTTGAAAGTTGATAGTAGCAATTTTGCGGACAGAATCCGTAAAACCGAGGATTGTCCTCATTGTGAGCAGAAGGCTTATGTCCTTAATGCACCACTCGGTGTGCTGCACCTCGAGCATCGTCTGTGGATGTTGTGAACATCTGACATACACGTTTCTGATGACTACGCGATAGTTGAGTGCAAAATACTTAATGGCTGAAAAGCAAGGCGCCGAAGATGTTTTGAAACGTCACGGAACATAAGAGATGTTCTAAGGAGATGAAATTGTGATTTCATGCTCGTGCCATTGTTAAGAGGTATGAGACCTCCGACAAGATTCTTTGTCCATGAAGTAAAGGAGAAAAGCTCAATCATTGAGCGTGTGCTCAGATTGTCTGAGTACGACAACCGCTTGAATCAAGTGGGAGTTAATCTTCCAGATGAGACAGTGATGGTTCTCCAAAGTCACTGCCACGAAGCTGTGAGAGCTTCGTGATGAACTATAACATATCAAGGATAGATACAATGATCCTTGAGCGATTCACGATGTTTGACACTGCGAAAGTAGAAATCAAGAAGGAGCATCAATTGTTGATGGTTAGTAAAACCACTAAGTTTCAAGAAAGGAAAGGGCTAGAAGGGATACTTCGTGAAACGGCAAAATAGTTGCTGCACTAATGAAGAGACCCAAGAATAAACCCAAACCCGAGACTAAGTTCTTCTGTTATGAGGGGAACGGTCACTGAGGCGGAGCTACCCTAGATGCTTGGTAGATAAGAAGGCTGGCAAAGTCGACGGAAGTATATTTGATATACATGATGTTGATGTGTACTTTACTAGTACTCCTAGTAGTGCGAGGGTATTGGATACCGGTTCGGTTTCTAAGTGATTAGTAACACGAAATGAAAGCTACGGAATAAACGGAGACTAGCTAAAGGGGAGGTGATGATACGTGTTGGAAGTGTTTCCAAGGTTGATATGATCAAACGTCGCACGCTCCCTCTACCATCGGGATTGGTGTTAAACCTAAATAATTGTTATTTGGTGCTTGCGTTAAGCATGAACATGATTGGATCGTGTTTATTGCAATATGATTATTCATTTAAAGAGAATAATGGTTACTCTATTTGCTTGAATAATCACCTTCAATGGTTTATTGAATCTCGATCGTAGTGTTATACATGTTCATGATATTGGTGCCAAAAGATACAAGGTAATGATGATAGTACCACTTACTTGTGGCAATGCCACTTGAGTCATGTTGGTATAAATTGCATGAAGAGGCTCCATGCTGATGGATCTTTCTACTCACTTGATTTTGAATCACTTGTGACATGCAAATCATACCACATGGGCAAGGCCTTGTTTTCATTGAGATGAAACAAGATAGTAACTTGTTGGAAGTAATACATTTGGATGTATGCGGTCCAATGGGTGCTGAGGCATGCAGTGGATATCATTATGTTCTTACTTCAATGACGATTTGAGTAGATACAAGAGTATTTACTTAATGAATCACAAGTCTGAAATATTGAAGAAGTTCAATTCTGTTTCAGAGTGAAGTTCGCCAAAACAAGAGGATAAATTGTCTACAATATGATCATAGAAATGAATATCTGAGTTGCGAGTTTTGGTACACAATTAAGACAATGTGGAAGTTGTTTCGCAATTCATGCCACCAAGAACACCATGGTGTGATGGTGTGTCCGAACGTTATAGCCGCGACCTATTTGATATGGTGCATACTATGATGTCTCTTATCGAATTACCACAATCATTTACGGGTTATGCATTAGAGACAACCGCATTAACTTTAAATAGGGCACCGCATATTTCCGTTGAGATGACACAATATAGACTATGGTTTAGAGAAACCTAAGCTGTCGTTTCTTGAAAGTTTGGGGCTGCGATGCTTATGTGGAAAAGTTTCACTCTGATAAGCTCGAACCCAAAGCAGATAAATGCATCTTCATAGGGTATCCAAAATAGTTGGATACACCTCCTATCTCATATCCGGAAGCAAAATGTTTGTTTCTAGAAAACGGGTCCTTTCTCGAGGAAAGGTTTCTCTCGAAAGAATTGAGTGGGAGGGTGATAGAACTTGATGAGGTTATTGAACCATCACTTCAACTAGTGTATAGCAGGGCGCAGGAAGTTGTTCCTGTGGCGCCTACACCAATTGAAGTGGAAGCTGATGATAGTGATAATTGAGCATCATATGAAGTTACTACAGACCTCGTAGGTCGACAAGGTCGCGTACTACTACAGAGTGGTACGGTAACCCTGTCTTGGAGGTCATGTTGTTGAATAACAATGAACCTACGAGTTATGAAGAAGCAATGGTGGGCCCGGATTCCGATAAATGGCTGGAGGCCATGAAATCCAAGAGAGAATCCATGTGTAAGAACGAAGTGTAGACTTTGGAAGAACTACTTGATGGTCGTAGGACAATTAAGTAAATATGGATCTTTATAAGGAAGACAGACGATGATGGTGAAACGTCACGATTAAGAAAAGCTCGACTTGTCGCAAGGATGTTTTCCGACAAGTTCAAAGAGTTGAGTATGATGAGACTTTCTCACTCATAGCAGTGAAAAAGGTCTGTTGGAATTATATTAGTGGTTGCTGCATAATTTATGAAATATTGCACATAGGATGTCAAAACATTGTTTTCCTCGACGGAAGGTTGTATGTGATATAACCGGAAAGTTTTGTCGATCCTAAGGATGCTAACAAGTATGCAAGCTCCAGCGATCCTTCTATGGACTGGTGCAAGCATCTCAGTGTTGGAATATATGCTTTGACGAGTTGATCGTAGCTTTTGGGTTTATACAAGGTTTGTGAGAAACTTGTATTTCCAAAGAAGTGAGTGGGAGCACTATAGAATTTCTGATAAGTATATGTGGTTGACATATTGTGGATCAGAAGTAATGTAGAATTTCCGTAAAGCATAAAAGGTTGTTTGAAAGGAGTTTTTCAAAGGAGTACCTGGATTGCGCTACTTGAATGTTTAGCATCAAGATCTATGGAGATAGATCGAAGCGCTTAATAGAAGTTTCAACAAGATGCATGCCTTGACAAGTTTTTGAAGTAGTTCAAAATAGATCAGCGAAGAAGGAGTTCTTGGTTGTGTTGTAAGGTGTGAATTTTAGTAAGACTCAAAACCCGACCCCGGCAGAATAAAGAGAATAGGCGAAGGTCGTCTTCTATACCTTAGTCATAGACTCTAAAGTATGCCATGTTGAGTACCGCACCTGATGCGTGCCTTGCTACAAGTGTGTTAAGAGGTACACAGAGTGATCCAGGATTGAATCACTGATCAGCGGTCAAAGTTATCCTTAGTAACTAATGGACAAAGGAATTTTTCTCGATTATGGAGGTGGTTAAAGATTTCGTCGTCAAGGGTTACGTCGATGCAAGCTTTGACACTAATCCAAATAACTATGAGTAGTGAAACGAATTAGTATAGTAGAGTTGATATTTGGAGTATTTCCGAATAGCACGTAGTAGCAGCATCTATAAGATGACATAAAGATTTGTAAAGAACACACGGATATGAAAGTTTCAGAACCGTTGACTAAAACCTCTCTCACGAGCAAGACGTGATCAGACCCCAGAACTATATGGGTGTTGGATTCGTTAGAATCACATGGTGATGTGAACTAGATTAGTGACTCTAGTGCAAGTAGGAGACTGTTGGAAATATGCCCTAGAGACAATAATAACTTAGTTGTTATTATATTTCTTTGTTCATGATAATCGTTTATTATCCATGCTATAATTGTATTGATTGGAAACACAATACTTGTGTGGATACATAGACAAAACACTGTCCCTAGTAAGCCTCTAGTTGACTAGCTCGTTGATCAAAGATGGTCAAGGTTTCCTAACCATAGCCAAGTGTTGTTACTTGATAACGGGATCACATCATTAGGAGAATCATGTGTTGGACTAGACCCAAACTAATGAACGTAGCATGTTGATCGTGTCATTTTATTGCTACTGGTTTCTGCGTGTCAAGTGTTTATTCCTATGACCATGAGATCATATAACTCACTGGCACCGGAGGAATACCTTGTGTGTATAAAACGTCACAACGTAACTGGGTGACTATAAAGATGCTCTACAGGTATCTCCGAAGGTTTCCATTGAGTTAGTATGGATCAAGACTGGGATTTGTCACTCCGTGTGACGAAGAGGTATCTCGGGGCCCACTCGGTAATACAACATCACACACAAGCCTTGCAAGAAATGTGACTTAGTGTAAGTCACGGGATCTTGTATTACGGAACGAGTAAAGAGACTTGCCGGTAAACGAGATTGAAATAGGTATGCGGATACTCACGATCGAATCTCGGGCAAGTAACATACCGAAGGACAAAGGGAATGACATACGGGATTATATGAATCCTTGACACTGAGGTTCACCCGATAAGATCTTCGGAGAATATGTAGGATCCAATATGGGCATCCAGGTCCCGCTATTGGATATTGACCGAGGAGTCTCTCGGTTCATGTCTACATAGTTCTCGAACCCGCAGGGTCTGCACACTTAACGTTCGACAATGTTTTATGCGTATTTCAGTTATATGGTTGGTTACCAAATGTTGTTCGGAGTCCCGGATGAGATCACGCACGTCACGAGGGTTTACGAAATGGTCCGGAAACAAAGATTGATATGTAGGTTTGTCTCATTTGGTTACCGGAAGGTTTTCGGGCATTACCGGCATCGTACCGGGAGTGACGAATGGGTTCCGAGAATTTACCGGGAGGGCGGAACCCACCCGGGAGTGGCCCAAGGTCTTAGGGGTGACACAACAGCCCTTAGTGGGCTGGTGGGACAGCCAACAAAGGCCCATGGCGCCACCAAGGAAAAACCAAAGAAAAAAAAGGGGGAAGTGGGAAGGTGGAGAAGGACTCCACTTTACAATCCTAGTTGGACTAGGATTGGAAGGGGAGGACTTCTCCCCTTGGTTCGGCCGAACCCTTGAGGCTCCCTTGAGCCTCAAGGCAAGGTCCCTCCCCTCCCTCCCATATATACTGGGGTATTAGAGCTGGTTTGAGAGAATTTTGCCACGGCAGCCCGACCACATACCTCCATGGTTTTTCCTCTAGATCGTATTTCTGCGGAGCTCGGGCGGAGCCCTGCTGCGATAGAACACCACCAACCTCCGGAGCGCCGTCACGCTGCGGGAGAACTCATCTACCTCTCCGTATCTCTTGCTGGATCAAGAAGGCCGAGATCATCATCGCGTTGTACGTGCGCTGAATGCGGAGGTGTCGTCCGTTCGGCACTAGATCGGGAAGGATCATGATGAGATCACGGGAAAAATCGCGATGAAATTCGCGGGATGGATCGTGATGAGATCGTGGGATGGAGTGTACGACTACGGTGATTTGAATCACGCTAGTTGTTCCACTACATCGTCCGCGTTTCTTGACGCTTACCGATGTGCGATCTACAAGGGTATGTAGATCTGAATCTCCTCTCGTAGATGAACATCACCATGATAGGAATTGCGTGTGCGTAGGAAATTTTTTGTTTCGCATGCGACGTTCCCCATCACCACTTAATTAGTCTGGTGGTAGGGCTACTAATGTCCATCCAAGGGATCTGGGGTTCAAATCCTAGCAATTCCTTTTTTTTATATTTTGGACAGACTCAAATGCCCTTTTGTAAAATTCATATAAATTTAAGCGTGCACAGTATTAAAATGTTTTCAACATGTAAGTTGCTTAGAATTTTCTATAGTTTCACAACAACCAACTCTCATGCATAATTAGATCTGGTTAGTGTGTTGTTTGCATCGGTTTGCGTCTCGACGTGTTGAAAACGGTTTAGGTCGTAACTATTTGACCGTAGCTCCGTTCGAGATGAGCCATATATGAAAATTGTCTAGAACGACGTGTAGTTTCACGTGAACCACTTTGTTTTGACGTTTAACAAACCTAAAATGTGATGAGGAAAAATCTGGGAAGAATTAGATTTTAACGCATGGGGTCATTTCGGAGATGCTATAAGTTGTTTCCGACCTCATTTAAAATGCCTAGATAGGTAGATTAATTTGTGCTTCACCCCTTGCTATGTTAACAACATTTTAATATTGTCTTGTACCTAAACGGGAGTGAACTAAGTAAATCAAATGTGGAGTTTCGTCAATATGCAATTCATTGCATATTGAGCTTCACTTAATGTGTAGTGTTTGCGTGATGTGAAATGCCATGCCATGCCTTGCATAATTGAGCTGATCATGCATCATATTAGGTTGTGCATCATGTCGTGCATGTGCTGTGGTGAATATCGTGTGTTGATTCTTGTTTCCGGTTTCCTTCGTCTCAACAGAGTTCCGCAAGCGTGTCGGAAGTGAGGATCCGTTCGACTACGTCGGTTCGTCTGCTTCACAGAGTCGTTCTTCTTCCAAGCAAGATCTCAGGAAAGATGACCATTTCCCCAGATATCATTACTATCATCGCCATGCTAGTTTTACCGTTTCTATCGTTTATGTCTCGTTGCCTACCACCTGTTAAATATCAGCCTCTCAACAATGCCATGAAAACCTTCAACCTGTTCACAACCTAGCAAACCACTGATTGGCTATGTTACTGCTTGCTTTACCATGTGTTAGGGTTGCTAGTTGGAGGTGCAGTTGCTTCCATGTGTAAACATGGGTCTTTGTTATATCACCCTATTAAATGCTATTTAAATTAATGCACCTATATACTTGGTAAAAGGTGGAAGGCTCGATCTTTCTAGCCTGGTGTTTTGTTCCACCTTTGCCCCCTTTGTTTCGGCTACTGGTGTTATGTTCCATAACTGAGCGCTCCTAACACGATCGGGGTTGTTATGGGGACCCCCTTGATAATTCGTTTTAGATTAAAGCTGGTCTGGCAAGGCCCAACATTGGTACTACTTTTGCCAAACATAATAATATTGTTAATATTGAAATGCATAGGGAGTTAGCGCTAACTGAGGAGTAATTCTACAAAATACAGGGAGGACCATGGCTGATGGTGCTGGTCCAAAACAGAGCACTGTGCGGGGCCAACCCAGGGAAACTTGGGTGATTTCTATCAGGCCAACATACGCGTCGCTCATCCGTCATGTCCTGAGAACGAGATATGCGGCTCCTATCGGGATCGTCGACACGCCGGGCGGCCTTGCTGGATTAGTTTTACCTTTGATGATAAATCTTGTGCATCGCGATTCCGATGATGCTTTGGGTAATCTCAGAGTTGAGATTTTCTACTAAGGAATCCGACGAGATCGGAGTGTCGTGATCGAGGATTTCTATGCGGCTTGTGGTAATTTGTGATGGACTAGTTGGAGCACCCCTGCAGGGTTAAATCTTTTTGGAAAGCCGTGCCCGCGGTTATGTGGCAACGTGGAAACATAATCTAACACTGGTTCTAGATTACTTGAAGTAACTTAATTAAAACACGCCAACTGAGTGCGTAATCGTGAATGTCTCTTTCGTGAGTTCCTTCTTCGATTGAGGACAGGGTGGGGTTATGTCTGACGTAGGTAGGTGTTCAGGATCATTCATTTGGTCATCAGTAGTCACGTCCGCCATGCGTAGATCCTCCCCCTCTTATTTCTTGTACTCGTAAGTTTAGCCACCAAATATATGCTTGGCCGCTGCTGCAACCTCACCACTTAACCTTACCTCACCCATTAAGCTTTGCTAGTCTTGATACCTTTGGAAATGAGATTGCTGAGTCCCCTGTGGCTCACAGATTACTACAACACCAGTTGCAGGTACAGGTAAAGGTTACTTGACGCGAGCGCGTTGATTGTTCATTTGGAGGTGCTTCTTCTTCTTCTTCTTCATCGATCTAGGATGGGTTCCAGACCGCCAGCCTGGGATAACAAGGATGGACGTCGTTCTTCTTTTCTCGTTTGTTTTCATCCGTAGTCGGACCCTGCTCTTCTTCATGATGATTATGTATTGTACTGATGTGACTCTAATGTAGCTTGTGGAGAGTGTAAGCCAATTCTTTATATCTCTTCTTTTTAGTACATGTACTCGTAACGATATCCATTCTTGCGAAACGACTAGATGTGCTTCTATCCCTGACGAGGCCCTCGTGCCAAATTGAGGATAGGATCGCATCTTGGGCGTTAAATCCCATTGACCGCGCCGTCCTGGGCCTTCTCCACTGCGCCTCGCCCGATGGCCGAGCGGAGCGCGTGGGTCAGAGCCGGCCCAGCTCCTCCCGTCGGCCGGTCCGTTCGCCCCAGTCCAGGCCGCCTCCTCTCCAAGGCCGGCCCAAGGCCCAAGGTGAGCCAACCCTGTGGCCCTCTAATGTGCGCCGTCGTCAAAATTTTATTATCCCGCGCTTGCCCTGTAAGCCCATGAACGATCTAGGCCCGTTAGAATATTTTAGGATTTTCGAATTTATTATTTCGGAATATATTGAATATTTCAAACGCCCATAGTTTATTAACCGAGTGTCGGATCGAGAAGATTTATATATGAAACTAGTGTAGTTTTTTGCATAGATTCATAATTTGCAACTTGCATGCATGTTTGAAGTGATCTGACTTGCCAGATGCCTAGTTTTGCGTGCTGTCCTAATCAATTGCTTATCCCGTAATTATTTTTGCGCGTGTCCGGTTTGTTCAAATGCCATAGATGAAATGCTCATGTTATTAGGAACCTTTTGCCATGTATTTTAGAGTAGTTGTTTGCATTTTTGCATGTAGGATTTAGTCGCTAGTTTGTTATATCATGTTTAGGACTTATTCTCGCATATACGTGTGGCGATATTTTTTATTTTGCAACCCCTCAATTTATATATGTTTTCAGGGTAGAAAAATCCATAGAATTTAACTGTGCATTTAGTTTTTGCTTTTGAGCAAGTTAGTGCGCGTGATATTTTGCCATGTTGCCCTTTTGTTTATTTTGTGGGATTTAATCCGTGCATGATATGAAGGAGTTGTCAAGTAGAGATATTCCCTTGGATATGTATGCTAGCCCCTGGTAATTTTGGTTGCAATAGAAATCCATGTATAGGTGTGGTTTGATTGCTCTCAACATGCTAGGAAATAGTGCTGATTTGGAGATGCTGAAATATTTCTTAGCCTGAAATATGTTATATTTTATTGTTGTCTTTCCATGAGTTTATCTGGTGATCTGTAGGTCCTTTGAGGTTGGTGCAATGGAGTTAGTTGTAGTCCTTAGATTCTCTAGCATGCTGTGAATTTTCATATCATTTGGAGTCTTGTAGCATATAGTTTTGTTGCTGTCAATATGCCTTCAGATCGAAAACTGCACTGTCATAAATTGATATTTTCACTAAGTCTGAAACTGTGTGTGAGATGCCCTTTTGTGAGTTCTTTTCCCAGTGATCCATGCTCCCATGCTAGATGTTGATAGTAGTATGTTGTAGTGCATCTTGCCCTCTACTGTCTCATGCCTTGGTTGAGCATTTTGGGTTTGTGTAGCTAGTTGTTCGAGGGTGTAGAAAATGCTATGTGGCTGATTTTGGTAGATTGTAGTGATTTTTTGTTTAGCTTTGATTTGTTGAACTGGTTCGACGTTTTGACCGTGTCCTATATGAAACTAGCTTAGAATCTCGTGTAGTTTCATATTATCTTGCTGGTTGTATATTTTGAAATACTTGTGACTGTCGTTGCTCACATATTGCATTCATGCCATCATATATTGCGGTGTTCGTATCTTTTGAACCGTAGCTCCGTTGGAGATATTCTCTATGTGTAAATTGATTGGAACGAAGTGTAGAATCACGTGAACCTATTTTTTTTGCTGGTTAACAAATATTTAAACGTGCTAATTCAGATCTGGACAGAATTACAAATTAACGTGTGGGGTCATCTCGGAGATGCTATAAGTCGTTTCCGACCTCATTTAAAATTCCTAGATAGGTAGATTTATTACACTTCACCTATTGCCATGTTTAAACACATTTAATATGTCCGTGTACCTAATCAGTATAGAACTTAATAATCCGTATGTGGAGTTTCGTCAATATGCAACTCGTTGCAGACCCGTTCGACTACATCGGTTCGTCTGCTTCACGGAGTCGTTCTTCTTCCAAGCGGGATCTCAAGCAAGATGACCATTTCCTCAGATACCATTACTATCATTGCCATGCTAGCATTATCATTTCTATCGCTATTTCTTGATGCCTACCAAAATGTTTAATATCAGCCTCCCAACATTGCCATGAAAACCTTCAACCTGTTCACAACCTAGCAAACCACTGATTGGTTATGTTACTTCTTGCTTAACCATGTGTTAGCGTTGCTAGTTGCAGGTGCAGTTGCTTCCATGTGATATCATGGGTTCTTTTTTTTATCACCCTATTATGATATTTAATTTAATGCACCTATATACTTGGTAAAAGGTGGAAGGCTTGGCCTTTCTAGCATGGTGTTTTGTTCCACCTTTGCCCCCTTAGTTTCGGCTACCGGTGTTAAGTTCCATAATTGAGCGCTCCTAACACGATCGGAGTTGTTATGGGAACCCCCTTGATAATTTGTTTTAGATTAAAGCTGGTCTGGCAAGGCCCAACTTTGGTTTTACATTTGCCTAATAACCTAATAAAATTGCATAGGGACTTTCTGGACCCCGAGGATAATTGATCAACCCCCGGGCCAGTGCTCCGCATGAGTGTTGGTCCACCCACCTAGCATTCGACGGTGCCACCTCGAGGCAACTCGAGTGTTTGGCTACCATCCACTATGCATAGACAGTTGTGTCCTGAGAACGAGATACACGGCTCCTATTGGGTTTGTCGACACACTGGGTGGCCTTGCTGGATTAGTTTTACCTTTTACGAGATATCTTGTACATCGGGATTCCGGTGATGCTTTGGGTAATCTCAGAGTTGAGGTTTTCCACTAAGGAGTCCGACGAGATCGCGAGCT
Organism: Hordeum vulgare subsp. vulgare; assembly: GCF_904849725.1. Classification (NCBI taxonomy): domain Eukaryota; kingdom Viridiplantae; phylum Streptophyta; class Magnoliopsida; order Poales; family Poaceae; genus Hordeum; species Hordeum vulgare. The sequence continues at coordinate 240,398,531 of NC_058524.1, read as the reverse complement.
TCGTGATCGAGGATTTCTATGCGGCTTGTGGTAATTTGTGATGGACTAGTTGGAGCACCCCTGCAGGGTTAAATCTTTTGGAAAGCCAGGCCCGCGATTATGTGGCGACGTGGAAACTTTATTTAACACTGGTTGTAGATAACTTAAAGATAACTTAATTAAAGTATGCCAACTGAGTGCGTAACCGTGACTATCTCTTTCGTGAGCCCCTTCTCCGATCGAGGACACAGTGGGGTTATGTTTGACGTAAGTAGGTGTTCAGGATCATTCCTTTGATCATCATTAGCTCACGTCCGCTATGCGTAGATCATCCCCCTCTTTATTCTTGTCCTCGTAAGTTAGCCACCAAATATATGCTTAGTCGCTTGTTGCAGCCTCACCACTTAACCTTGCCTCACCTATTAAGCTTTGCTAGTTTTGATACTTTTGGAAATGAGATTGCTGAGTCCCCCGTGGCTCATAGATTACTACAATACCAGTTGCAGGTATAGGTAAAGGTTACTTTACGCGAGCGCATTGATTGTTCATTTGGAGTTTCTTCTTCTTCATCGATCTAGGATGGGTTCCAGGCCGGCAACCTGGGATAGCCAGGATTGACGTCGTTTTGTTTTATCGTTTGTTTTCGTCCGTAGTCGGACCCTGCTCTTCTTCATGATGTTTATGTATTGTACTGATGTGACTCTGATGTAGCATGTGGCGATTGTAAGCCAATTCCATATATCTCATCTTTTCAGTACATGTACTTGTAACGATATCCATTCTTGCGAAACGACGAGATGCGCTTCTATCCCTGTCGAGGCCCTCGTGTCTAAATAAGGATAGGATCGCATCTTGGGTATTACATTACAGTAGCAACAATCAAGTTATCACAAACAAACAGAAAGTAAAAGAAAATAAAGTAAAGATAACTATTGGGTTGCCTCCAAACAAGCGCTATTATTTTATGCCCCTAGCTAGGCATACTGCATAGTTTCAAGTGTTTTCATCTTTGATATCAAGCTCCTTAATAAGATAACCATGGATAACATGAACAATAGGGTGCTTGATAATAGGATCTATCAGGTTTATAAAGTTGGGGTGAACACTAATCGTTTTGAGATCTTCGTTCTTTTGGTAGGAGGTGTACAAATGCTTTTAGGAACGTATATGAACTTGGGACTTTTGTTTGGAGAGGTACTAGCATTAGTTCTATATAGTGTGAAGGCTAAACCCACTTTGGCAATCACCTCCTCCCTTTTCTCAATTCTACTCAAACCTTGTTCTACCCTCTCATCAATAATAGTATCATTTTCCTTTAAAGTTTTCAAAGTCATTCCTACATGTGACCCAAGTTGAGTAATATAGTTAAGAAGTTTGTTATCTAACTCCTCAATTGGTTCATTTGTAATCATTTTCCTTTAAATAGCATCAAGCCTTTTCAAGACATGTTCCAAGGTTAAATTGGTTTCATTAATGATAATGGGTGGTGTTCCAACAAGATTTTCAATGGCATTATAGGCATCCTAAGTGTGACACATTAAAAAGTCCCGAGCAGCGATGGTGTCAAGGACAAACGTATACCAAGTTGTCACACCAACATAAAAATTATGAAGCAAGGTAGTGGTGGAAGCTTATTAGTTGTTTTATTTTGAGCGTAGAAAATCTTGTACCATGCATCTTTCAAACTTTCTCCTCCCCTTTGTTTAAAATTGACAACATCATTATTGGGTGTAACGCGAACAAAGGAAGAACTAGCCATGACTTAAAACAAGGAAACTAGTAACAAGCAAAGATAAATATTTTTGTATTTTTTATGAGACAAACTAAATATACCAGCAAATAAAAATAGGAAAAATTGAATGAAAATTTGTGGGAAATTACTTGGTAGTTGGTGATCATACCCCCCGACAACACGGCCAGAAATCCTTCCTGATAGTTGTGATCTACATTGGGTTTCCTGTGAAGAGGAATGGGTTATCCAAGCACAATTTGAGTAAGTATTAACCTCAGTTATGAAGCCAAGGTTAATCAAACCAATAGGAATATCAACAACAACCTTCTTCAGCGGATGCACACAAAAGAACAAACAACTTGCACCCAACACGGGCAAGAAGGTTGTCAATCCCCTTGGTCTCGTTATTTGGAGGCAAGTGAGATGTGTAGATAATTGTAAATTGCAAAATAAAATGAAAACAAGTAAATGACTGCAAGGTATTGAAGGTTTTGTAAATATATGGTGAACAGACCAGGGTCATAGTTTTCCCTAGTGGCATCTCTCATGGAAACAACATATGGTGGGTAAACAACTTACTGTTGGGCAACTGGTAGAAAAGTGGATAGTTATGTGATAGTCACGGCAGTGATCTTTTGTATATAGGCATTGCGTCCATAAACAAATAGGTCGACTCCCGCCTATACCTATTACTATTACTATTACTCCACTCATCGACCACTATCCAGCATGCATCTAGTGTATTAAGTAAAACAGAGTAATGCATAGAGAACGATGACATGTAAACAAAGTAAAGTCAAGCAATATGACTAAAACCCATCATGTCATCCTTAGTAGCAGGAACACAAAGACGCATATTGTCCCCTTCTACCACTGGGATATAGAAACTCGTCACATTGAACCTACTACGACACACCTCTCTCACTAAAGAAATATCAATCTAGTTGGCCATACTATTTCAATAGACAGGAGCGAATTATGAAGATATGATAATCATGCACATAAGAATCATATTGGAATTTAGAGAAGACTCAAATATTTATCATGAATAATCTGAACATAAACCCACAATTCATCGGATCCCAACAAACGCAACGCACAAAAGGATTACATCATATGGATCAAAGCGAAGATGTGATGATCATTATTTTGAAGATAAGGAGAGAGGGACATTGTCATCTAGGTACTATCCATGGACCGGTAGGTCTGTGGTGAACTACTCACACATCATCATGAGGGCATCAAGGTTGATGAAATCTGTGATCGATCCCCCTTCCGGCAGGGTGCCGAAATGGAGCTCCAGATGGCCTCCCGTCCGAACAGAGACTTGCGGCAGCTAAAAAGTGTTTCAGGACTACCTTTAGGGTTTTTGGGATATATGAGAATTTATAAGCCAGAGAACGGAGTGTGAAGAGCCTCAAGGATCCCACAAGCCATTAGGGCACGACCCCCCAGGTTGTGTCGTGTTGGCTCATGGGGCCTTTGGGTGGCCCCTAGCCTTTTCCCATACTCATTGGTCTTCTTTTGGTCTAGAAAAAATCTCCAAAATGTTTCAGGTCAATTAGACTTCGTTCGGTATTGAAAACCTAAAAAGTGAAAAACATGCAGAAAACGACAACTGGCACTGGGCAGTGGGTCAGTACGTTAGTGCTAAAAAATAATATAAATTGGTAAATAAATAATCAAAAGGTATCCTAGAATGATAACATATCAGCATGGAACAATAACAAATTTATAGATACGTTGAAGACGTATGAGTGTAGTGCTAGTAAATTAATGAAAACAAAATGTATTTGTGAAGAATCTAATAATTTTGATGTAGATACATACTTTGTCATGTTTGGAGATTCCCTGTGCGAGAAAAATAACTGTTATGTGCGATTGTTGTTGTGCATTAATTAACATGATCATGCTTAGTTTTATATTACATACCGTTTGGGTAAGATTTATTTTGATGACAATATAATCGATATCATATACATATGCAGTAGCATCAATCATGATTATCATGAGCACGTGGATAATAGGATGATATATCATATATGTGAGAACATGGAAACTAACCTGGTCAGCAGCCATTACAAATCATGTGTGCTATAGGATTCCAATACCTCAACTCAGATTTGAGAGCACCTACGGAAAATTTAAAGAGCCGGAACCTAATGGTATGATTTCTTTTTGCAAATCGGCCTTAGAGAATTTCTAGTAGAACCCTCAAACCCTCAAAGCAGTTTTAAGGGTTGAGAAGTGCCAGTTTTTGGCACTTTTAAGGGTTGAAAAACAGGGGCAAAGACTAGAACCCTCAAACCCAACCCTTAAACTGTTTTAAGGGTTGGATTTCAGGGTTCTAGTCTTTGCCTCAACCCCAACCTTTAAAACTATCATTTCATATATCACACATTTCATCATATGACATATCACAAATTCCATCACATTTGACATAAAACAATAATCATTCTAGTTATCATTACACCACCGAATAAAACAATAATCATTCAAATTATTACAACAATGTTTGAGCAAATTACAATAATTGTTCGAATCAAATAGGACAATGTTTGAGAAAATTACCAACATTGTCATAGAAACAAGGGAGGTTTAACCCTCTCTCATCCTCTAGGATCATGTTGTGTAGAATCACACAACATTTCATAGAAACAAGGGCGGGGCTGGGACGCGGTCGGGCGGCTCAGGCTGGGGCGGGGCGCGGAGGAGCGGCGACCGGGCGGCTCAGGTCGGGGCGGGGCGCGGAGGAGCGGCGGCCGGGCGGCTCAGGCCGGGGTAGGGCGCGGACGAGCGGGGCGGGGCGGGGCACGTGGAGGGCGGCAGGGCGGCGGACGGGGTGGGGCACGCGGAGGGGCGGCGGGGCACGTGAAGGAGCGGCGGCGGGCGGCCGGGGTGGGGCGTGCGGAGGGGCGGCGGGGCAACGGACGGGCTGGACGAGATGCGGAGCGGCAGGGCACGGAGGGGCAGCGGCCGGGGCGCGGAGGGGCGGCCGACTGGCGGCGGGGCGGTGGCCGGGGCGCGGAGGGGCGGCGAGGCGGCGACCGGGGCGTGGAGGGGCGGCGGACTGGCGGCGGCGGCGGCGGATTCGGGGGAAGAGACGAGCGCGGGGAAGCAACTTCCTCCCGCGCGAAGGTGGAAATGGAGTGCGGGTTGGGGGGAGTTTTTCCTCCCAACCCTCACTTCTACAGGCTGGGAAGGCGTTTGAGGGTTGGACTTCTAAAAAGTTTTACGGGTTTAAGGGTTCTAGTCTACACCGTTTTTTCGACGAAAACTGTAAAAAAGCGGTTATTTTTAAGGGTTTGAGGGCTCTACTAGACTTTCTCTTAGCCCTTAGATTTCCCAAACCAACATACAAAAACCAGCATCCTGCGGCAGGTCGTAAGGGAAAAGGTAGTGTCAATCAGAAGGGATCTAACCATGGCCACCTACCCACGCCATCACGACTCATGGCAGCATCCACCTGCAAGGGATCTGCTTGTCCCTCCCGCATCACATATTTCTTCTTGTCCACCTGGGATATCACCGCTTCAGCAAATCCCCCACGATGAAGGCAACAAAGGATGTGACGGTCTAGCGATATCACCTCCGTCCTGGCCTGATCCACATTGCTGGGAGGGATGTAGTTCGTCATACCTCCTTCGTGTCCTGACCCGCATCACTGGGAGGGGTGTGGTTCACCATAGTCGCCGCTAATTTCTCCTTTGCCGATGGGGCTAGGCTAGGGGGCCAATTTTCTAGTTTAAACCTTCAAGGCTAGTAAAATCCAGATCTAACTTCAATTTCAAAAAAAAATCGATTCTAACCTTTTTACGTGACGTCAATATTTCTAACGTCTCGGTTGCACTGGAGACGCCATGAACCACGGCGTTTTGTATGGGGCCGTTAGATCCACCCCATGGTTGACCGGATGATGTGCCAAAAAAGGCCAGACGCCAGGGACCCCGGCGCCTGGGTCTGGAGATCAGACGCCATGGATCGTGGCTTCTCGGTGGTTCGATCTGTGGTGTCGCCCAGATGCCAGGGGCATTGGCGTTTGGCCCATGGCACTCTCAGCACGCCCAAATGCCAGGGGTTGTGGAATTTAGGTCTTGAACGAGGGCTGGTATATGTAATAGAGTTTAGGTGTGGGTCGCACCAAACTCACTTTCCCCAATCATCCACCCCGAGCTTGTTGCTTCTATTTTCCTCTCCTCCTCTCTCCTACCCCTCAAGGCCCCCATCGAATCCTCTTCAAAAGGTGCTTCCCTTACATGGATCTTTCCATCACTTTGTTGCTTGTAGTAATCTCTCACGAATCATCCAATTTTTTTTGTTAAATCTTCTTATTATGCAAGATTTTTTACATATTAGAGAAACCCTAGCTCATCCTTGGTAATATATTTGATTTATTTTTTTATGAGTAGAATTATTGTGGTTTATGGTTAGTTAGTGTTTAGTGAATAGTCATTCTTTGAAATACAAGATGAGACCGTTCATTTACACTGAGGTTTCTGTTGAGGCGGCGGCGAAATGTGAACGCGAATTTATGGAGGAAAAAATGAACCACTGGGTGGCAGTCGTTGATGCGTTGAATGCGGCGTGTAAAACCTTTTCAAACTACTATTTTTGTAAGGACACTCCGAAAAATTTAATCGACAAACAGGAGAGCAGATCACCAAGCTCAAAAAGATGGAAAAGATTGTAGGCGTTGTCGTGGGTATAAGTCTGGCTGTAGAAGTACGGGGTACGAAAGTATATGGGCAGAGCCTCAGCTACGGCGAGGATGTATGACTTCAGGCCCCTCTACGGTGGAGGTAAAAGCCCTACGTCTCAGTGCTCGTGGGAGCTTTCTGTCGAGTGTACTGAGGGATTACAGCAAGTGCCAACCCCTGTACCAGTGGTGAAGGCCAGCTTATATAGAGTGCGCTGCCCTTCATAATGGTCCGGTGGACAGGGGTGGAGTAGTGGCGAGTAAACGCTGGCGTTACTGGTAACGTAAGCCTTAAATGCTAGTTATGGTGTATGAAAACGTATGACCGTTGCCCTCCAGGGAGGTTACGATGTACACACTGGATTCCAGTCGGCACGTTAGATATGCTCCGAGTGGATCGTCGTCGACTGGATGATGGGGGCATCCTTAGTTCGGTCGGAACTGTCTAAGGGCCTTGTCCCCTATGAAGGGTAGTCCTTGGGTAGGACCTATAGGGCAGACCTATGACCCTATCCTGGGACTATAACCCCATCATTAGTCCCCCAATGGATCGGGGCTGGAACTATGAAGTGATGTCCGAAGTTTGGAGCCGACTCGTATTGAGGTTATCTTAGCATTGTCTACCTCGATCCATTTTATCTTTGCGGCTAGTGATCCGAGTGAATATGCAAGAGAAACGAACCGTGAGGGACCGATTGCTTCCGCGGAATATTTCAACGAGACCGGTCATACTGACAGCGCCGGATTTTCCGGGATTCTCAAATTTCGGTTGTCGCGCGCTCAGCGGGGATGACGTCATCACCATCGAGTAGATTTCGCCTCCTCGATTACCGCACCGCAATCTTCTCCACTAATCTTGCAGCAGCCGGTGGGGAGGATAAGATCTTGGGCCCACCTGTAGGTGACTCAGTCGGAGGCCTTTTAAAGCCTTCCTGGCGGACCTTCCTGTTGCGCTCCTCGTCTTCCTCCCATTGATCTCGCCTCCCCGCAACTCCCTGCACACCTCTAGCCACCTCCTTCCCCTCCTCCTCTGCGGATCCATCGCCCTTTCCATGACGAAGGGGTAGACCAGCAAGCTTGAGGCGAAGAAGAAGAAGAAGGGGGCGGCCTCCACTCAGCGGCGGAAGCGGGCGTTGCCGGCGGGCTCGATCCAGGGGGACTTCCTCCCCTCCATGGTGAGGAAGACCGACGTGCTGGAGCTGGTGGAGCACGGCATGGTCGTCGATAAGTCTTGGAGGCTGCCGGAAGGCGAGATGGAGCCGGCGCCGAGGGAGGGGGAGCGCATCCTGCTGCTCAGCCACGTGGCCAGAGGTTTCTCCCTGCCTCCCCATCCTTTCTTCCGAGGTATTATGAACTACTTCGGGGCACAGCTCCATCACTTTCCGCCGAATGTGATAGCTCATCTTTCGGCATTCATCACCCTGTGCGAGTGTTTCATAGGATGTCCTCCCCACTGGGGCTCTTCAAATATGTTTTCTCTGCTAGATCTCAAACGATTAAGAAACTTAGCCAGTCTGATGATAAGACACACATCCTCCAGCTCTGCGGGGGTTTAGGATTTCAGAAGAAAACTAAAAGTAGTTATCCCTCCCTTCAGCTATCCGAGTCGGTTAGGAACTGGAATCGTCGTGGTTCTATTGCCAGGACATTGCCTTCCCGAATGCTTCGAGTGGGTTACCACCCTTTAGTTTAGACCGTCCGGGCCCTCCCAGAAAGCTAGCACTCTCTAAGGGAGAAAAAGTCCAGATCCAGCCTTTGATCGACGCGCTGATAACCGTCGTCCGGAACAGAGTCACCGGCATGGACCTGTTGGAGACTTTTCTGGGTCGATGCATCCAGCCGCTCCAGGCCCGAGACCACACAATGTGGCATTACACGGGGCCTTCGGATACCACTCGGTCCCATCCTGAATACGTGAGCGAGGAGACCGTGGGTGCGTGGGTCCGCAGCATGACGGGCACATGTGATAACCCCGTGAGAACTCGGCGGGTGAAGGCCTTCCGCGCCCAAAATCCTCCTTCGAATGAGGTGACTACATGTTGTCGAGTGCTTTTAACCTTCTCAGTTTTATTGCTTTTCTTGTCTCGCCGATTGACGTTGCCGACTGTGTTTTGTGCAGGAGTGCACGAACTGGCATTCTGAAGTCTCAAATGGGGATCCGGACAAGGAAGAAGAAGGCAGCATGGAGGGTAGCGCGGGTAGTGCTGTGTACGTCTCTGACAGTAGGGAGACGGAGGAGGAAACAGAAGAGGAGGAGGAGGAGAGTGAAGAGCAGAGCTCGTCACCGTCACCACCAGAACACCGAACCAAGCACCGTCATGACCCCGCTGTTCCGCCGGCTTGTCCCGTGGCCCCGAGTGCTCAGAGTGTGAAGAGAACCAGGGGTTCTTCTACCGAGCCCGTGGATCAGCCGTCCAAGGTGGCTAAACCCAGCGGGTCTAAACCTCAGAAAGCTTTGCCCCGGATGAGGATCGTTGTTCCAGTCGCCTCATCGTAAGTTTCTTTGCTCTTCCATCTTCCTTCAGTATCCGATTGGACTCTTCTTTTTGGGAATTCATGTTTACCCGTCGAATGGATTTCACTCGACAAAGCTGCTACCTCCGCCACCTCTCTACTGCATCAGGGTGACGATCCCATGGACACTGATGACGTCGCCACGTCCCAGCAAGGTACGTTGTCACGACTCCGAGAGCTGTATTACCGTTTCGCGAGTGCTGTCTTTGATCTTGATCTTTTTCTGTATTTTTATTTTGTTCAGTCGGGCTTCCTTCGGAGGTGATCCATCTGGACGACGACGACCAAAGGGGGCTGGAACCAGCTTTGGCGCCTGTCCCTGGGGTTATCCAACCTGTTGCCAGCCCCGCCATGGGTGTGCCGCCGACTGAAACGATGGCCTTCACGGGGGAACCGACTTGAGCAGAGCTCGGGATGCCCAGGGAGCTCGGGATGCCTAGGGCGCCTTCTGCCACGCCGGGTCCGTCGACTGTTCAGTATGATGCCCGACGCCTCTCGGAAGATCAAGTAGGAGCCGCCAAGGACGCCATGGTACAAGTGGAGCTGATGGTGGGCGAAGCCGAGGGAGCATATGACTCTGTTGCGTCCCTGTACAAGAAGAGCTTGGAACTTCGGGATGATATCCGAGTAAGTGCTCTAGTAAGTGTTTACATTCCTCTTGGTGCCCACTAGGGGTTTTGGCGAGATGCTCGGATACAGTAGGTTAATTTTCCAGTGGGTTCACTCCGAGTGAACCCAGTGGGTGTAGTCCCCGAGACTTCTGCCGAGTGTTTGCACCGGCAGTTGTCTTTATATGTATTTTCCATAATCTCTACAGATCAGAGCTGATTTGCCCGAATGGTACCAGTGGGGGCACGCCGAGTGCACCCACTGGGTGTAGTCCCCGAGAGTAGTGTTACTCGGGTCGAGTAATAATAGTCTCATAGTGTTGTTGGTTTGCTATGGAGCTCAATGGGACCGACCTGTTCGAGCTTCATACCAGTGGGGTCACTCTCAGTGAACCCACTGGGTGTTTTCCCCGAGACCGCTGTCGATTGCTTGCATCGGCAGGGGTCTGAAGAATCTTGAGTTTTGATTGTTTTGTCATATATGTTGAGACTTTTTCCTTGTTGAATCTGGCTGATCCTCCCTTTGTGTCTCTTTGACAGAAGACATGTGAAGTGGGATCGGCCTATACTGCTCTGATGGCTGAGAAGACTCAACTTGCTGCCGACTTGGAGGTAGCTGCGAATGATATGGCTGGCATGAAGAAGGCTCTCGCTGAACGAGAAATATATTTGGAGGAATCTCGGGAGACTAACAAGGCACTGCTAGCCGAGTTAGAAAATATGAAGAAGGAGAGATCTGAATGGGTGGGCCAGCTGAAGTCAATGAAGGCTCGGTGCAAAGCGTAGGAGAAATACGTCGGCGACTGGGCGAAGAAGATGGTCGCACTACTTGTTCGTAAGTTTCTTGTCGAGTGCTCTTTGACTTTGGAGTTCACTCCGCGCTTATTTTCTCCCTATCTTTTCTTTGCAGATTTCTGTTGGGACGTTGAAGCCGAGACCGCCGAAATTGAACCGGCGCTTGGGCAACCGAATGTTCCACTCGGTGATGAAGCTAACCGGGACATATTCCGACTGAATTCCCGCCTTAACAAGGTGGGTCCTTTCGTGGGTCGCCTGAGAGAAGTTGTCGGCCGAATTGACAAAGAGTTGTGGCCTGAAGATGACTCCCGGAATGAGATAGAGGGGTTGATGACTCGACTGGAGGATGTTCCAAGCAGAGTGCAGGCATGGAAGAAGTCTGCCGCTCGGTGTGGCGTGGACGTGGCGCTGTCTCTGGTCCGAGTGCATTGTAAGGAAGCCCGTGAAGACAAGCTGAAGACGTTGCAGGTCGCCAACAACAAGAAACTTCAATTTGAAGACTTCATGGAGACCTTCCTCGACACGGCCACTCGGATTGCAGATGGAATCGACCTCGACACCTTCATGGAGCCTGCCAGCCCCGGCGATGTTTGATTGACTTTATGCTGAACGCGCATTTACCTCGGTATGCCGAGTGGAGTTTGTATTAAACTTCGGCCACTGCTGTTGGCCGGTACATTCGTGGCTCAGTGTGGATAAACTTGATTCACACCGAGCCGACTGATCGTTGAACTCAATTTGAATTCGAACTGGATCTTTTGCTCTTCTTTCGCTGAGTTTTTTTGACATGATTTGGGCTCGTGGTTTTTGTTTAGGCGACTCAGCTAAGCCTCCGAGTGTAACTTGTGTGCCCACTCGGAGGAAGCTCTTTACTTAGGCAACTCTGGTTCGCAGCTAAGTCCTCGAGTGTGACTTGAAATGCACACTCGGAGCAAGTTGTTTGCTTAGGCGACGCTGGGTCGCACCTAAGTCCCGGAGTGTGACTTTAAATGCACACTCGGAGCGAGTTGTTTACTTAGGCGACTCTGAGTCGCAGCTAAGTCCCCGAATGTGACTTTTGGTGCACACTCAGAGCAGGTTGTTTACTCAGGCGACTCTAGGTCGTAGCTAAGTCCCCGAGTGTGACTTTTGGTGCACACTCGGAGCAAGTTGTTTACTTAGGCGACTCTGGGTCGCAGCTAAGTTCCCAAGTGTGACTTTTGGTGCACACTCGGAGCGATTTGTTTACTTAGGCGACTCTGGGCCGCAGCAAAGTCCCCGAGTGTGACTTTTGGTGCACACTCACAGCGAGTTATTTACTTAGGCGATTCTGGGTCGCAGCTAAGTCTCCGAGTGTGACTTTTAGTGCACACTCGGAGCGAGTTGTTTACTTACGCGACTCTGGGTCGCAGCTAAGTCCCCGAGTGTGACTTTTGGTGCACACTCGGAGCGAGTTGTTTACTTAGGCGACTCTGGGTCGCAGCTAAGTCTCCGAGTGTGACTTTTCGTGCACACTCGGAGCGAGTTGTTTACTTAGGTGACTCTGGGTCGCAGCTAAGTCTCCGAGTGTGCGTTTTGGTGCACACTCGGAGCGAGTTGTTTACTTAGGCGACTCTGGGTCGCAGCTAATCCCCGAGTGTGACTTTTGGTGCACACTCGGAGCGAGTTGTTTACTTAGGCGACTCTGGGTCGCAGCTAAGTCTCCGAGTGTGACCTTTAGTGCACACTCGGAGCGAGTTGTTTACTTAGGCGACTTTGGGTCGCAGCTGAGTCCCCGAGTGTGACTTTTGGTGCACACTCGGAGCGAGTTGTTTACTTAGGCGACTCTGGGTAGCAGCTAAGTCTCCGAGTGTGACTTTTAGTGCACACTCGGAGCAAGTTGTTTACTTAGGAGACTCTGGGTCGCAGCTAAGTCCCCGAGTGTGACTTTTGGTGCACACTTGGAGCGAGTTGTTTACTTAGGCGACTCTCGGTCGCAGCTAAGTCCCTGAGTGTGACTTTTTGTGCACACTCGGAGCAAGTTGTTTACTTAGGCGACTCTGGGCCGCAGCTAAGTCTCCAAGTGTGACTTTTGGTGCGCACTCGGAGTTAGTTTTTTAGACCGGAGTCTGCAAACGCGGAAGAATTTTGAATCGGCAAGAAATTAATCCGCTTTGTATTACTTCGATGACATTTGTACTTTACATTGTCTCTGTCGGCGGTTATGTGTAGAAGCGCTTCAGTAGATCTCCATTCGATGCTCGCGGATCGTCCGTCTCCCTGTCGAGGTTGTAGAGTCGATACGCTCCGTTGTTCAACACCTTAGAAATGATGAACGGTCCTTCCTAGGCGGGAGCCAACTTGTGTGGTCTCTGTTGATCCACTCGGAGCACCAGGTCGCCTGCTTGGAACGTGCGGCTCCTGACGTGCCACGCATGAAATCGCCGCAGATCTTGCTGATAAATTGTTGAACGGATCAATGCCATCTCGCGATCCTCTTCTAAAAGGTCTACTCCGTCTTGCCTGGCTTGCTCTGCTTCGGCTTCGGAGAAGAGTTCGACTCGTGGAGAGTTGTGAAGCAAGTCACTCGGAAGGACTGCCTCTGCTCCATAAACGAGGAAAAACGGGGATCGTCCTGTCGATCTATTCGGAGTTGTTCGGAGGCCCCACAGCACCGAAGGCAGCTCGGTGACCCATGCGCTGGCGGCATGTCCAACTTCCCGCAAGAGTCGAGGCTTCAACCCTTGAAGAATGAGTCCATTCGCCCGCTCCGCTTGTCCATTTGTTTGGGGGTGCGCAACGGATGCAAAATCCACTCGGATACCTTGGCCTGCGCAAAAAGCTTTGAACTCGTCCGAGTCAAAGTTTGTGCCGTTGTCGGTGGTTATGCTGTGTGGAACCCCGTATCTCGCGATGATGTCTCTGATAAATTTGATGGCCGTAAGGGCATCAAGCTTCTTGATTGGCTTGGCTTCAATCCACTTGGTAAACTTGTCGACTGCTACCAGCAAATGGGTGAATCCTCCTTGGCCTGTTCTGAATGGTCCAACTGTATCTAATCCCCACACGGCGAATGGCCAAGAAAGGGGAATTGACTTCAGCGCGGACGTTGGCTTGTGGGACTTGTTTGAATAGAACTGACAACCTTCGCAATGGTCGACTATATCTTTTGACATTTCATTCGCCTGCAACTAGAATAAACCAGCTCTGAATGCTTTGGCGACGATTGCCCTTGAGGAGGCATGATGGCCGCAGGTTCCCGAGTGAATTTGTTTCAAAATTAACAGACCCTCCTCAGGAGAGATACGCCGCTGAAGGACGCCTGAAACACTTTCTTTGTATAACTGATCATCAACGACGGTGAAGGACTTCGACCTGCGAACGATCTGCCTAGCTTGGACCTTGTCTTCCGGTAACTCTTGCCTCAGGATGTACGCAATGAATGGCACAGTCCATTCGGGAATGACAGCTAGAATCTCCATGACCAGGTCAACCACAGCGGGAACCTCGACTTCAGTCTGATCTGTTGAGCTATTCGGTTGCACAGGTTCCTCTGTAAAAGTATATTCTTTTACCGAGGGGAGGTGTAGGTGCTCGAGGCAGACGTCACTCGGGATAGGTCTTCGTGTGGATCCAAGTTTTGCCAATTCATCTGCTGCTTTGTTTTTCAGTCGGGGAACATGGTGAAGTTCCAGACCTTCGAACTTCTTTTCGAGCTTTCTTATTGCGTTGTAGTATGCAGTCATGGTGGGGTTCCTTACATCCCACTCCTTCATTACTTGATTAACCACTAGATCTGATTCGCCATAGACCATCAGGCGACGGACGCCGAGTGTGATGGCCATGCGCAACCCGTAAAGGAGAGCTTCGTACCCTGCTTTGTTGCTGGAAGAATCAAAATGGATCTGCAACACATACTTGAGTTTATCACCTTTCGGGGATATGAGCACTACGCCGGCACCGGAGCCATTCAACATCTTGGACCCATCGAAGAACATGGTCCAATGAGCCGAGTAGATGTGAGTCGCTTGCTGTTGTTCTACCCATTCTGCTATGAAGTCAGCAAGAGCTTGAGACTTTATAGCTTTCTTGGCTTCAAACTTGATGTCGCAGTATAGCATCTCCATTGCCCACTTTTCCACTCGGCCTGATGCGTCCCGATTGTGGAGAATTTCCGACAACGGAGCATCAGATATGACAGATACTGAGTGGTCTTGGAAATAATGAGCCACCTTCTTAGCAGTCATGTAGATCCCATAAATAAGCTTCTGATAATGGGGATACCTCTGCTTGGAAGGAGTCAGGACTTCGGAAACATAATATACTAGCCGCTGAACCTTGTACGCTTTGCCTTCTTCTTCGCGTTTGACTGTCAGAACGGTGCTGATGACTTGATTTGTAGCCGCGATGTACAGAAGAAGGGGTTCTTTACTGAGCGGGGCAGTAAGAACCGGCTGGGTGGAAAGCAGGGCTTTGAGGTCGTCGAATGCGGTTTGGGCTTCGTCTGTCCACTCGAAGGTATCCGACTTCTTCATGAGTTGGTACAGAGGTAACGCCTTCTCGCCGAGTCGAGCGATAAACCTGCTCAAAGCCGCTAGGCAACCTGTGAGCTTTTGTACGTCATGTACTCTTACCGGCCGCTTCATTCGAACAATGGTCCCGATCTTTTCGGGGTTGACATCGATCCCTCGTTCGGAAATGAAGAAACCGAGTAACTTCCCGCTGGGAACGCCGAATGAACACTTGGCTGGCTTGAGCTTGATATCGTACCTACGTAGGTTGGTGAATGTTTCTGCCAAGTTAGTCAGCAGGTCGGAACCTTTGCGTGACTTGACTACGATATCGTCCATATATGCCTCCACATTTCGACCAATCTGGTCTAGGAGGCATTTTTGGATCATTCGCATAAAAGTTGCTCCTGCATTTTTCAAACCGAATGGCATAGTGATGTAACAGAAGCACCTGAATGGGGTGATGAAAGATGTTTTTAATTCATCTGGACCATACAGGCGGATCTGATGATAGCCCGAATAGGCATCAAGGAAGGATAAGCGCTCGCAACCCGCATTCGAATCAACGATTTGATCAATGCGGGGGAGCGGGAAGTGGTCTTTCGGACAGACCTTATTAAGGTGCTTGAAATCGATGCACATAAGGAGAGACTTGTTCTTCTTGGGCACCATGACAACATTAGCAAGCCACTCGGAGTGGTGTACCTCGCGAATGAAGTTGGCTGCCAGAAGTTTAGCTACCTCCTCTCCGATTGCTTTTATCTTGTGCGTGGCGGACCGACGCAGGCGTTCTCGGACGGGCCAAGCGGCAAGATCCACATGCAGTCGGTGCTCAGCCAACTCCCTGGGTACACCTGACATGTCAGCAGGCTTCCATGCAAAAATGTCCCAGTTCTCACGGAGGAATTGGATGAGCTCGGCTTCCTATTTTGGATCAAGGGTGGTGGAGATGTTTGTTGGGTCGGCGGTGGCATCCGTCGGGTGGATGCTTAGTTTCTTCGTGTCTCTCGCCGACTGAAATGCGGACTCGGAAGCTGGCTTCTTTGAACGCATCAGGTCGGCGGGGTCGGCAATCTTCTTGTACTCATCCAACTCGAGTAAAGCCATCTGATGGTCTGCAATTCTCGACGCCTGTTGCAGACATTCCTCGGCCCGCTGCCGATTGCCTGTGACAGTAATCACGCCTTTGGGACTAGGCATCTTCAGCTTCAAATATACGTAACATGGACGGGCCATGAAACGTACGTATGCCGGACGACCCAGAATGGCATGGTATGCACTCTGGAAGTCTACCACATCGAATGTTAACTTCTCTTTGCGGAAGTTCTTGTCAGAGCCGAAAACGACATCCAACGCAATATGGCCGAGTGATTTGGCCTTTCTTCCTGGGACGACTCCATGGCATTGCATACTGCTCTCGCTAAGTCTGGACATCGGAATGCCCATTCCCTTGAGAGTATCAGCGTACATGATATTCAAGCCGCTACCGCCGTTCATGAGGACTTTGCGCAGCCTAACTCCTTCCACCACCGGGTCGACGACCAGAGCTTGCCTCCCTGAGGTGGGTATGTGTGGTGGGTGGTCTGACTGATCAAAAGTGATTGCAGTCTGTGACCACTTGAGGAACGTGGGAGTGGATGGGGTTGCCATGTTTACCTCCCTGTTGACCAGCTTGAGTCGACTTTTGCTTTCTACATCAGCAAAAATCATTAACGTTGCATGGACTTGAGGGAACGGATCCCCCTTGTCCTCATAATCTTGTTCGGAGTCTTTCTCACTCGGCTGTCCTTCACCGAATCCATGGATCAGGAGGCGACACTGTCGAGTGGTATATTTCGGCAATATGGCATTGCCTTCTTCATCCGTCTTCGTGTGGATCGGACATAGTTCATCTAGGATGGAATTTCCTGACTGTTTCTTCTTGGGGGTGTACTATGGTTTCCCCTTGCCTTTGGACTTAGCGTTTGTAATGCCTGCCACCTGTGCTTGCGGAGTGGATTGGACTGTCTGTTTCTGCTTCCGACTGTTGCTCCTATCTCCGTCGGCGACGGACTTATGCTTGCTGCTACGTATGCGGTCCTCCTCTTCGCCATTCGCATAGCGCGCGGCTATCTCCATCATCTTGCTCATGGAGATGTCGCCTGTCCGACCAAATTTCAGGTATAGATCTCTGTACCGAACGCCTGCCTTGAAGGCGCAGACTGCTTGGTGTTCTGTAACATTCTCCACCGTGTGGTAGAGGGTTGTCCAGCGCTGGATGAAATCGTGCAAGGGCTCGTTTTGCTTCTGGACAAAGTGCTGAAGCTATGTGAGACCAGCACGGTGTTTGCACGTACCCTCGAAGGTCCTCATGAAGACTCGGGACTGATTTGCCCAGCTGTAAATGCTTGATGGAGCTAACTGGTTTTGCCAAGCTCGAGCCGAACCGTCGAGCATCAGTGGGAGATGTTCCATGGCGACATGGTCATCTCCGCCACAGATCTGGACCGCCACTCTGTAGTCGTCTAACCAATTTTCTGGTTTGGACTCTCCTGTGAATTTGCTGATTCCCGTCGCCAATTGGAAGTTGGGAGGGATGTCAGCCGAGCGAATGGCCCGACTGAAACACTTAGGACCAAAACGACGGTCCTGCTTCCACTCGCACGATCTCTATCGTGACCATCATGGTGGGCTCGGCTTCTATCAACCTTCTTCTCAGTGATATACCCTCTTGCATCAGGCCTTTGATCATGCGCGTCACCGCCCAAACGATGATCATCGTAATGCCGGGATCCGTAAGGCCCACTCCGCGGAGGAGTACACGAACGGCGACGATCTTCGGGATGAGACCGAATGGAAAGCGGATTCCGACTCTGGTCCCTGGAACGATCGTTCCAGATGTTGCCCCCTCTGCGACGCTGGTGAGAGACAGGACTGAAAACGACCGATGTGTGTTCGCTTGAACGGAACTATTGTGGATCTTGTTGTGTGACTAGGAGACCGCCGAGTTTTGCTGCTGCGCCGTATGTAACAAGGCACGGATCTGCTCGATTCCTCTACCAGCCTCCGAATCAGTTGGTTGGAGAGAATCAGCGATCCTGGTGGCTGCAGCCAAGTTGAGGATGGGTGTGCGGAACACCTCGACGTTGCTCTGGCGAGCGCGTCGACCGGAAGAACGAGGGTACTGACGACGAGCGCCAGATGATTCTCCGGTCTCACGCTTGTTCCGACCAGTCCCGGAGGGACTTTCATGGGAATCGGCCATGAGTACTTCGGCTGCAGGCCCGTGACCCTGATACTCGGAAGGTAGTTCAGTCAGAACTGACTCCAAGCACTCGGATGACTGCGGGACCACAATCGATTCGAGCACCGCCACTTGAGAGGACATGTTTTGTCGCGCTAGGGCGCGTCGCACCGAACGCTGGAGCCGCAAACCACCGGATCGCTTCTTGCGACGCGTGACGGGGGCAAAGATCGACACCGGGGTCGATGGCTGGAGAAGAAGAACGCCGCAGGAACTGGCACGGAAGTGTGTAGCCCCGCGACTCGGAAGCGTCTCGATGTCGAGGGGCGCATCCTGAAGCCATGCCGAATCATCGGTGATGAAGGAGAGTGCACCGAAGAAGATCTCATGACCCATGCACAGATCTCCGTCGGATGACATGACGAAAAGATGAAATGGCAAACTCGCCGGAAGTCGCTTAGACGCCTGCCCCACGGTGGGCGCCAACTGTCGTGGGTATAAGTCTGACAGTAGAAGTACGGGGTACAAAAGTATATGCGCAGAGCCTTAGCTACGGCGAGGATGTATGAGTTCAGGCCCCTCTACGGTGGAGGTAAAAGCCCTACGTCTCAGTGCTCTTGGGAGCTTTGTGTCGAGTGTATTAAGGGATTACAGCAAGTGCCAACCCCTGTACCAGTGGTGAAGGGCGGCTTATATAGAGTGCGCTGCCCTTCATAATGGTCCGGTGGACAGGGGTGGAGTAGTGGCGAGTAAACGCTGGCGTTACTGGTAACGTAAGCCTTAAATGCTAGTTATGGTGTATGAAAACGTATGACTGTTGCCCTCCTGGGAGGTTACGATGTACAGAGTGGATTCCAGTCGGCACGTTAGATATGCTCCGAGTGGATCGTCGCCGACTGGATGATGAGGGCGTCCTTAGTTCAGTCGGAACTGTCTAAGGGCCTTGTCCCCTATGAAGGGTAGTCCTTGGGTAGGACCTATAGGGCAGACCTATGACCCTACCCTGGGACTATAACCCCATCAGGCATGATCTTGCAATGCAAGTTGCATTCTGTGCAACAAGGGAAGAACATGAGCACTTCACAATACATTCACGAAGATTATATCTCACACAAAAGGGCCGTAAACTCAACGAATATTATATCTCACATAAAAGGTTCACAATACGTTCACGAATTCAAGATAACATAAAAAGTTCACTAGACGGAAAGTTCACGACAAGTTCATACAAATTTAACGAGCATGCTTCCTTCTTCCTCTCATGCTCACTTCCTTCTTCCTCTCTTCGTGGCTTTTCCCTTTCTTGTAGGCACTTCCTCCTCCTCTTCTTCGCTAGTCTCCTCCTCCTCTCCTCCCTCTTCCTCTTCCTATTCTTTGCTAGACTCCTCCTTATCTTCTCTAATCATCCCCTTATGCAAAAGCTTACGATCATACTACGGACTACAAAACCGAGAATTAAGTATCTTCTTTCTCTTATCTTTGCCTTATTTCTTCTTCTTCCTCGGCTATGACGGTTGTGACGGCTGTGGAGCATCAATATCTACCTTATGCTTGTGTGCGTGCTCCTCTTCTATTTGTTCCTCTTCTTTTGTATCATCGATGGTGAGATGACGACGTCTAGCTCTGGAGGAGTAGCTAGTACCAGATGTGAATGACTGAGCATCGTGGCAAGAAAGTATACCTGCCCACTTGTGCAACCTTGTCTTGAACTTCTAAGACAACACAACACACTATGTTGGGCGCAAATAACTAATCCATTAAGACAAGCATTTGTAAACATCATCATACCTCCAACGTGCTCCTAAGAGATCTCTCAGATAATGCACCTCCTGGGGATGACTTAGTGCTACATTGGCATCGTTCACGCATATAAGGAACTCTCTGCCTTGTAATTCATTAACACAACATACATTATTATTTGAAAAAGACAAGGTAATGCAAGTTGGTTCAGGTTAATTCAATTACCAATTCTTCATGCATGGGTGCGTAGTCAACTTGACTCCCTACGGTCCCTCGCACAGCCATGTTGAAGGCATGATAACCTTGTGCAGCTGATGGGTCTTCCGACACCAACTCGGACCACTCCTCCTGAGTCCAATCGGGCATAAGCTTCAACCGGTAACGCTGCCCATACCACACAAGATATTTGTGGTATGTTGAATCATTGTGGGGTCTATTCTCTAACTCCACAAGCGTCTCTCTCTGATTCCACATTGTTATCCATTGATTGTGTTTGTTCGCGCAATATGATATATCCTGATTGTTCCTTCGACTAAACCTACAAATGATGCAAGTTTTAAATCATTAGCAAACATAGACATTCACAATGCTAGAGTACCACACAAAATACTTTGCTCACCTATGTAGCCTTGTGATTGTCCTTGCTCTCCTCAATTGGAATACCTTGTACATTTCGTTGCTGTTGAAATCGCGATCATTCTCATAAGGCCGCCAGGAAACCTACAATAGGATAAGCTGAGATATAAGGTACACATTCGCATAAGTTCGCGAGAAAACCTACAATAGGAGGAGCTAAAATGTTGGTACCTGCTCAGCAGTTAGGGTGTCTAGATCGTTCACATAACACTTGTATCACACATGAGAGCTTCCGGTGTAAACAGACACCTGATCCCAACAATAGGCAATTGTGGGGCGGCGATATGGATCTTGATCATGAAGCCCTTCATGCGGATTGGGGTTTGGCTTATCGGGGTTCTTGAACACGGGCCGTCCAACCGGCAACCGCTCCCACATCCACATAGAGAGGCTCCACACAAACCCGCACAATGAAGATGTGTCATTTGTCCTCGTTGACGCATGGTCCAACTGCAATTAAACATACATCTGTTAGCAATGTGTGGAGCATGACAAATGAAAGATAAATGTTTGCAGATAGCTCTTACCTGACGATACAAGTATGCTAGTGCTGCTGAACCCCAGCTACACTGAGTATCACAGTCCCTGAGTAGCTCCAAATACATCCAGAGGGCTGAGTTCCTAGTTGCATCTGTGAAGACCACTTTTGTTAGCACATACCAAAGATAGGCCCGAGCATACTGCTGCACAACCATCTCATCGGCATCCGCAGGGCACAGATTTTTTGCTCTTGTGACTTTTTTTAGCCAGAAATGCTTCACTTTCGAGCTATCAGCCGTGCGTGGTAGAGGGAGAGGGGGCTGAACACCAATTAAATCACCAACCCAAGCTCGCAAGTTAACGGCGCTTACATGACTCGTAACAGCTAAGTCGTTGATCGGAAGGCCACTTATCATGGCCATGTCCTCTAGGGTCATCGTCATCTCCTCACATGCAAGGTGGAAAGAGTGTGTCTCAGGCCTCCAATAATCTGTAAGTGTGGTGAGCGCTGCATGGTTCACCGGTGGTGGGTTTCGCTTGAATTGCAACACAAAGGGCACAAGACCCAATCTTGCAATGTACAGCTCGTGTCACACATCATATGGGAAGTCATTCGCACCATGACCCCTCATGAGCATAGCTACTACATGCTACAAAGAATACGAGCTTCATATGAGTACGACAAACACACATGAAAAACATGAATAATTGATAAGTCAAACTTCTTACCTTACGATTCTCAATGGCACGAGCACGGTGCTCTCTATCGACATCTTCGATTAAACCGTCATACCAAGGGCCATCATCATCCACCATCCTACCAAATAATAACAAACATCCAATTTCATCATCTCTTTTGCAAAAAAATAAAATTCCAACAATATGTCTATTATATCATCATCCAACATATTAAAAAAATGCCAACATTACGTCCATACAAGTCATCATCCAACATTTTAAACAACATATTAAAAAATAACAACAATACGTCCATCTATATCTGTCAAAATCTACAACTACACAACTATCTCATCTAACATATTGAAATACACAATAAATAAAATGATCCAAAGGCCAAAATAAAATCTGGCTAACATATTGAAGTACACAAAAAAAATTATGTAACATCTAATCTGATGCCTAAAACTAATACAAAATCATATTATCCGATCCCTACATAAAATCTACCTAACATATTGAACTATATCATCTAACAACTACTCCCTCCGTCCCACAATTTTTGTCTTAGATTTGTCTAGATATGAATGTATCTAGTCACATTTTAGTATTTAGATACATCCATTTCTACATAAATGTAAGACAAGAATTTTAGGACGGAGGGAGTACAAAACAATCCCTAAAACTAAGACAAAATCAACTAATCTAACATAACATAATATACAAAAATACTATTAAAATAAGATGTTAAAATAAAAAAGAATTGGATGGTTTGGGGGGATTACCTCAATGAAGCTTGGGGGGATCTGATCTATTAGTTTTGGTGGAGGAGGGAGTAGATCAGAGGGGGGACGGTGAGGAGGAAGAGGGGGCGAGAGAGCGGAACGACAGAGCAGGGCGAGAGGAGGAAGAATGGTCGGGTGGGGCGAGCCCGCGGGCAACTCAGTTAACAAGACCAGGCGCCAGGGTCCATGACGTCTAGTCACCCGACCCAAACGTCGTAGTCCCTGGCGTCTGGCCTTCGCCACGTCAGCCGATCAACGAAGGGGGGATGAAGCGGGCCCATGCCAGAAGCCAGGGTGCACGGCTTCTCCTGTGCAACCCAAATGCCATGGGTGTTGGCGTCACGTAAAGAGGTTAGTTTCGAGAGAAAAAAATAAAACTCAGGTCTGATCTGCATTTTTTACTACTTTAGGGTTAGAAAAAAAATTGTCCATGCTAGGGGGCTAGGGTTGCTGTGTAAAAGGCAAAGGCATTGCAAGGAGGGGAGGGGGCAGCTTGGAGAGCTTGTTCATGACGTTGAGATAGGCTGTCGGTGAGGCCCATCAACCATATGGCTCTGATTTTTCTTCCAGAATAGCGTCCACTTAGGAGAGCTCGCGCAATGAGAAAAATCGTGGCACTAATGGTAGATTAGACGACCAGATAAGACCCAAGTACGTAATCAAACTGTCGGTGAATACTCACAACATATGCCATAGGTAGGCTAAAGTCGGTGAGAACCAAAGGGACAACAGAGGGCGCTGGGGACGAGGTTGGTACAAGCATGGAACGCACGATGTACCCAGGTTCAGGGCTCTCCATAGAGATAAGACCCCTAGTCCTGCCGGAGTGTATGATGTATATGGATGGATTACAAGGTTGCTCCTGGAGCTGTGTTGAGGAGGAGGAAGAGGGGAGCAGCCGTCTCGTCTCTGCCTCTCTCTATGTGGTTGGTGAGTGTGGTATGTTGTTCGACCGACCCTCTACATGGAGGGTGACCGGGGGGTTTTATAGACGAACCCACTGGCCTACAATATGGGTACAAGAGTGGGACCCGGTTGGCAGCCTCGTCGGCTGGCCAGGGGGCCCACGAGGGTCTTGTCTTGTCGCTTGAGGGGCCCACCGGCTGCGAGGTCTCGTCTGGCTGTGGGACCCGCCGGCTAGCCAATGAAACTATCGCGTAAGGTTGATGCCGAGCACGCGTTGTACGTCCGGCATCGTCCAGCGAGATTCGTCATGGGAAGATAGTACAACCGCCTCCATTGTTTCCCACGCCGAGTGCAGTAATGGAGTGGGAGTGTGACGGTCCGACACTATGCTGGGTGATGGATAAGAGCCGGGGTAGGTTAGCGGCATGGCCGCCGACGCTCGTACCTGCCAGGCACTCCGATCCAGTACCTTTGCTGACGCATAGCCACCTTTAATCGTAGGGTCTCGTCATGACCTACGATGTGATGTGACTTGAGATCCCCGGCCAGCTAGCCTGCTTGGCTAGCCAGCTTGGGCACGGCCGCCTCGTTCCTAGCCGGCTGGCTTAGCCAAGGCGGACAGGAAGAGGTAGCCGTCTCACCTATAGCCGGCAGGGGTTGCCTGGCCGACCAGAGAGTTGGCCGTCTCGTCCTCTAGCTGGCAGGCGCAGCCTAGCCGGTCAGAGGGCTTGGGCCATGGGGAATTATACTTGGTCATTCCTTTTGGGCAGGAGATGAAGGAGCAGGCTCGATGAGCCTACCCCGGGGTTATCCCCCCGACATTAGTCCCCGAAGATGGAGAAGCCCGCCGTGTGCGGACGAGCGGCCTCACCGGCTTGATTTTTTGTCTTGGTATTCATGTCGCCATCTGCGGCAGGGGACGCCGGCTCCAAAGCCGGCTGGCTTTGAAGCGACATCTCGGCTTCGTCGTAGGCCGCGCAGATCGCGCCACGTGACAGGCCCAAACTGACGTAATTATGATGATTACTGGTGACGGGGACGGCCCTGGGCCCTGGGTCCCACCACGACGCCCCCTCGGCCTCTGCGATGAAGATCGTCTGCGGATTTACTCCGAGACGGTTGGGCTTTGGGAAGCGTTACCGCCCGTAATACACGGGGTTAGTGGGGTTCCGCGCGCACCGGAGCCCCTCCCCATGATGCTTTATGGGGTTTAAATGGGATGCGGGGTTTCTGAGGAGGCCACTCGCCCCGCATCGACGCCCTCTTCCTCCCTGAGCCCAGAGAGAAAGAGCCCGTCCTCTTCGTCTTCAACATCTCCATCGCCGTTGAGCCACCAGCCTTCTCGAGCTTCTGTCGTCCGTAGTCATGGCCGGCGGCTCCTCCTTGAAGAAGACCTCGTTGGAGGGAGCCTGGCTTGGCAGCGAGATCTGCGAAGGCCATATTGAGGCGCTCCGCCATCACCGGTTGTTGCCCCGGCCTCCCAGATGCTGGTGCGGATCCGTGGCGTCGAGACCACCCCAACACTGGAAGAGGGAGAGATCGTCATTTTTTACGAGCACTTCTACAGGGGCTTTGGGCTCCCGGCGAGCTCCTTCTTCTCCGAATGGCTCCACTTCTTCGGCCTGCAGCCGCACCACCTAGTGCCAAACGCCATCTTGCAGCTATCAGCCTTCATGGTCTTGTGCGAGGGCTTCCTGGGGATCGAGCCCCGCCTCGATCTCTGGCGAAGCTTGTTTTTATTCAAGCAGCAGTCCATTGCGATGGACAAGGCCGCGCTGGAGAAGCACGTCGGGGCGCGCGCGATGACGCCGTGCGGAGCCGCACTAGTGCATCATCGTTCGAAGTCCGGCTTCCCCCAGTTGCCGCTGCAGGAGTCCATCAAGTAGTGGCAGAAGGCCTTCTTCTACGTGAAGAACGTCGATCGTTCCTGAGACGCCCTCAACATGCCCCCGTTCAATATTAATCCTCCGACGAAGTTGAACTGGGCGGCGAAGTTCCCGAATCTGATTCCCGAGGTGGCGCAGATCGGCGCCCACCTCCACATTTTGGAGAAAGACGGCCTCCTTGGCCGCGACCTACTGACCACCTTGGTTACCCGCAGGATCCTTCCGCTGCACAGGCGGCCTCATCTCGTCTGCCAGATGAGCGGTCGGCACGACCCTTGCAGGATATCCACCAAGAGATTCACCCCCAGCGCGGTGGCGCGGGGAGTGAACCAGATTTCCATCGCCCGCATGCACGACAGTGGGAACTGGTCATGGGGGATGATCCCTTACAACAGGTCCCGTCCGCCTCCGGTGGTAAGCGCTCTTTGTAGTTCTATTTTTGCTGTTTGTCTCGCGACTGGCCGTCTCGCTGAGCCGGCTGCCAAATCCTTTGCACAACTGTTCGATAAGTTGCAGACAGTACTCAACCCGCCTGCCCCCGACATGGCGGCGTCTGACGCCTCGGAGATCGAGGACGAGGGCGTGATCGAGTCCCGCTCGGCCTCCTCC
The DNA here is from genome assembly GCF_904849725.1 of Hordeum vulgare subsp. vulgare. NCBI lineage: Eukaryota > Viridiplantae > Streptophyta > Magnoliopsida > Poales > Poaceae > Hordeum > Hordeum vulgare. Next base: position 240,372,792 of record NC_058524.1, on the reverse strand, counting down.
GAAGGCTCGGAGAACGCGCTGGAGTCAGAAGGGACGGAGCTGTCTGGTGAGCATCTGCGGCCCTCCATCCTAGATTGGACGAATGATGACGAGACTCCCTCCTTCCTATCTGATGCAGCCTTCGAGGAAGACTCCGACGGGGTGGAGGAGGTCACCAGCCCGCCACTGACGCTCGGACGGCGTCACAGGGCCGAGGCGGCCGGAGCCGATGAGGCGGCCGGAGCCGACGAAGCGGCCAGGAAGAGGGAAAGGGTGCCACAGCTTCCAGGCCGGCTCCTAAGCGCCCGGCGACGAGTCCTCCAGCCGGAGCACGGGCAGGCGGCGCTAAGAAGCGCCGTGGTGGCGGTAGGAGGCACGTGCCCATCGTCGTAGGGTAAGGGTTCCTCTCCCTTCTTTTATTTTGCCTTGTGTGAAGCTTTGTTCCTTCAAAACGTCGCCCGACGGGGAGGTGGAGGACGTGGAGGAAGACACCGAATCCGCAGCCGAGCGGGCCGGTTGGGCAGCGGCTAACGCTGCCCAGAGGGAGCTCGAGGAGGAGTCCAAGCGCTGGTGGGATGTGGCCGCGGGGAAGACAACCGAGGGCTAGTCTCACCCAGCCGGGCCGAGAAGCTGGCGAAGAAGCGTACGAAGGCTAGACATGACTCCTCCACGCATGCTCGCGTGGAGGAGCCAGCTAGCGAGTCAGCCCGAGGCGCGCCCCGAGGACTGAGGAGACCCAGCCCTCCGAGTCGGACGCTTCTACGCCGGTGGATCTTGAGGTGATCCCGGATTTACCTCGGGCCGAGGCGGCGCCCAATGCGCCGGAACTGGTCCTGGACACGCCAGACGCGGCCCCGGATGTGCCAGGGGTGAACATGGATGCGCCGGATGTGGCCCATCCACCTCCTGTCGAGGAGGCGGCGTCGGTCGGAATGCCGGCGGAGCAGGACGCCATGTCGGCACCTCGAGACGGCGCCATCGTCGTCCCCCACCAGGGTCCGATTGCTCCCGGAGCCGGTGACCGGGATGGGAGCCGGCCTATGAAGACTTGGCGAGCGGCCAACCTGGCGCGCTCGAAGCTGCCCGCAGGCACCGCGCTCCACGGCGTCCCGGAGCTGGTGTCGATGTTTGCTAGCAGCCGGTTCAAGGTGGACCAGGCGGCCCACGTGGTGGGCGGCGATCTAGAGCGATTGGAGGAACGTACCAGGGTGTAGCCCACAAGAGTCGGGCCGGCCGAGCATCGGCCGGGCCGAATCTCTTTTGAGCTTCTTCTCTTGCTTTGCTTCTTTAGTGGGGGGCGTGCTAGCGCACCCACTTGGTGTAGCCCCCGAGTATCGGGCTGGTTATGACTTAACCAGGCCGAATCTTATTTCTGCTTCTTCTTTGCTTTGCGGGATCTTTATGATGCCCAGGTGCAGGCCTACAACATGCTGCGGGCTCAGAACCAGGTAGCTGATGGCCAGATTGCCGAGCTTCAAGCCGGCTGGGCGAGGTGGCCGTGGAGCGGGCCGCCCTGCGTGACGCGGACGGCCGGCTCCAGGAGCAGGTGACTCTTCTCCAGACGGAGAAGAAGGAGCTCGAGGCGGTCCACATGGCCGAGCTCGAGCAGCTGTGTGCCTCTCTGCAGGAGAAGGGCGCCTCCCACAATGCCGAGGTGGGGTGTCTTGGGTCGCTTCATCTCGAGGAGATGAAGCTCAAGGATGCCGCCTTGAAGGAGAAGGAGGACGCCCTGGCTTGGAAGCAGACGCAGCTGGCCAAGGCCCTGGACTCGACGGCGACCCTCCAGGAGGAAGTCACCCGCCTTACTCAAGCGAGTAAGGTGCGGGAGCTCGAGGTCCTGGAGAGCGCCCATGAGACTGATGGCGATTTCCACCGTGAGTCTTCCTTTGTTTTGTCTTGAACTTTCTTGGCCGTCTCCTCTTCTTACTCATCTTTGTGCCGCTTTTCCTGTCTCGGGCCTCTTCCCTAAGACATAGGGCGCAGCCGACACGGCCGTCGAGGTGAGCCGCGAGGAGCACCGCGCGGCCGGGCAAGAGGTAGATGCTACCTTCAACTGGAGCGTGGAGGAGATTGGAGTGGGCCTCAGGGCCCGCCTGCGCGTCCTGGGCGAGTCAGTGGCTCAGCTCCAGATCACAGGCTTGTCGATGGTGGCGGCCATGTGGCCTGATGGCGTGGAGTCGGCGTCGATGAGCCGGCTCTCCCGCTCGCTTGCAGCTGGCGAGGAATGTCTTGACGCCTGGCGAGCCTCGGCTGCGCGCGTTGGAGCCTACATGGCCCTGCGCTTGGCCAAGTCCTGGTACCGAAACTTGGACTTGGGTAAGCTCGTCGCTCAACACGACGGCTCGGAGGCGGAGCTGCAGGCTGTGGAAGAGGTGCTACGCGTGAGGGCCAGCGACATCACCGCGTACGCCGCCTGGGATGAAGGCGGCAATGTGATCCCTGAAGATCTACATGGCCTTCATCCCTATGACACCGATGACAGCTCCGATGAGGCGGCCCGTGAGGTGGATAATGCTGCCGCCTCCAGCAGTGCGGCGTATGCCGACTCCGGTGCGTACGGAGCCGGAAGCCCTCGCGGAGGAGACGGCGCCACCACCTCGGGAGCAGCCGGCGATGGTGAAGCCACCACTTCAGGAGCAGCAGTTGGGGCGACCGATGAGGCCGCAGCCCTTAGCCGGTGTCCTGTTTTTGTTCTCTGAAATTATTTTGTCATCCAACAGTTCCACCCACTGGGGGTGTAATGAACCTCGGACGTGGGCCAATGCATTTTGAATGTATGGATTCAGCCTTATATTCATATTGCCGTGTGTGTTCTTTTATATCTTTTTCTTTTGATTCCTGTTTGACTTCTTTTTCTCCAATTCATGTACCCCCAAGTTTCCACCCCTCCAGCCCGACAGCCGGGAGCCGGTCTGTGACTGGGACGAGATTTCTGGCCTTGAGAATACAAGACTTAGATTTTTCGAAGCTATCAAGACTTAAAGATTCAGACATAAACCAGCAGAGGCCCGCTAGAATGAGATCGTAAAATTGATCAAGCCAACCCAAGCCGGCGACCTTTTTGTAGTCACCTCGCTAGCCGGACAACCGGGAGCCGGTCTGTAGTTGTTACGAGGTGACCAGGGATCGGTCCGGCGTACACTATGTGTTCTTCTACAACATAAGGAAGGCGTCCGGGCGGCTAGCGAGCCCCCGAGCTTACTAGAGCCAGCAAGGGGCATCGCAGAGTGAGCACTCTAGATATGAACTTAAAAATAAGCATAAGGTATGCTCTTTTCATTGCATTCATTGGAAATCCCTGAAGAGGGAGAAAGATACATTTGTGCATGCTCTTTCCATGTTTGATACTTGCCTTCTAGCAGTAGAACGGGCGAAGCAATGCCGCGTTCCATGGACGTTCCGTCTCCTGGCCGGAGTCGTCCCTCTTGCGCTTCCTTGGCTTTTGGGCATCGATCAAGTAGTATGCGTTATTGTGCAATGCCCTACTGTTGATGAAGGGTCCCTCACATGGGGATGAGAGCTTGTGCTGGCCGGCGGTGCACTGGATTCTTCTGAGCACCAAGTATCCCTCTCTGAAAGAGAGAGGCTTGATTTTCTTGCTGTGGTAGTATCTCAGCTTCTGTTGGTAGATGGCCGTCCGGCTCAAGGCCAAGTCCCTTGCTTCCTCGATGAAATCCACATCGTCTTCTCTTGCCTCCTTCGCCTCTGTTTCCATGTACAGGGTGACCCGAGGCGAGTCAAACTCGATATCCGTAGGGATAATGGCCTCGGACCCGTATACAAGGAAGAACGGAGTGAAGCCGGTCGACCGGTTGGGCATGGTGTGGAGGCTCCATAGTACAGCCGGTAGTTCTTCGATCCAGCAGTCTGCTGACCTGACAAGTGGTGCTACCAGTCTTGGCTTGATGCCGGCCAGGATCAGGCCGTTGGCCCTCTCCGCCTGGCCATTGGACTGGGGATGTGCCACTGATGCCAAGTCGAGTCGGATGCCTACCTTGGAGCAGTAGAGCGCCAGAGCGCCTTTGGCGAAGTTAGTGCCATTGTCGGTGATGATGTTGTGGGGGACGCCATATCGAACAGAGATGTATGTGATGAACTTGACAGGTGTGGGGACATCAAGCTTCTTGATGGGTCTGGCCTCGATCCACTTGGTGAATTTGTCGATGGCTACCAAGAGGTGAGTCATGCCACCACGAGCCGTCTTGACAGGCCCCACCATGTCCAGCCCCCAGACGGCGAAAGGCCATGACACGGGGATGGTTTTGAGGGCCAAAGATGGCATGTGGCTCTTTGTGCTAAAGAATTGGCAGCCCTTGCATTTGTCGACCAGATCCACGGCCTCCTCGAGGGTCGTGGGCCCGTAGAATCTGTGGCGGAACGCCTTGGCCACCAGGGTTCTAGAGGCGGCATGATGCCCGCACTCCCCCTGGTGAATGTCTCTGAGGATTTCCTATCCCTTTTGTGATTCGACGCAACGCTAGATCTGCGCTAGATCTGCCTCGCCTCCGCCTCGTCTCGAGGAAGCTTGCCGCGAAGGAGGAAAGCCAGGGTGGGTTGAGCCCATGATGGAGCCGACACAAGGGCTGGCTCCGCCTCGACCTGACTGTTAGGGGCTTCCGCAGCCCCCGCGCTTGATGAAGCAGTAGTCGTGGGCTCGAGACAAGGTGTCTTTCATGCCGTTGTGGCGGCTGGCTCGCCGTCTACCTCCATGACGTCCACCCACTCGGTGTCGAGACAACAGGATTCGAGGCAGGGCGGAGCCGGAGTTGTTGTTGTAGCCGATGCCGCAATTGGAGTCGGCATAGCCAGTGTAGCCGATACAGGAGTTGTAGCTGGCGTAGCTGGTGGAGTCGACGGCACTTGCGCCGAAGTTTCAGCTGGTGCCGCAATTGGAGTCGGCATAGCCAGCGTAGCCGGCACAGGAGCTGTAGCCGGCGTAGCTGGTGGAGCTGACCGTGCTTGCACCGAAGAGTCAGCCGGCACGAAGATCGATGCCGACTCTCAAGACGGCCTGATAGACGGCTTGTGGAGCTGCTCGAGGGAGACGCCGGCTGGGATAGCCTGTCTCATGGAGCCAATCTTGGCTAGTGTATCAGCCGCCTCGTTGTTCGCTCTGGGAACATGGTGGAACTCGCAGCCCTCAAAGGGGCCGCTGAGCTGCTGGATGAGTAAGCGATAGCTTGCCATGTTGGCGTACCTGGTGTCCCATTCGCCAGAAACTTGCGGCACCACCAAGTCTGAGTCGCCGAAGTAGATGAGCCGCCGAATGCCAACCTCCTTGGCGAGCCGGAGGCCATGAGCGAGCGCTTCGTACTCGGCGACGTTGTTGGAGGCGGCGAAGTGGATCTGGAGAGCATACTTGAGTTGGTCTCCTTTTGGAGACGTCAAGACGATGCCGGCTCCCAGATCAGTTCGCATCTTTGAGCCGTCCAAGTGCATCCGCCAATGCGTAGAGTCTGGAGGTGGTGGCTCGAACTGGGTTTCGGCCTAGTCGACCAAGAAGTCGGCCACCACCTGAGATTTGATGGCGGTGCGAGGCTCGTGGCAGATTACGTGGTCCGCCGTGGCGATGGACCACTTGGCAATCCTGCCAGTTGCATCACAGTTGCCCATCATTTCTGAAAGTGGAGCAGTGATTACCACGGTTTCTCTTGGAAGTATTGCTTCAACTTGTTTGCAGAAAGGTAAACACCATAACACATTTTTGGTAGTGGGGATAGTTCTGCTTGGAGGCGGACAAGACCTTGCTGAGGTAGTAGACAGGGCGTTGTACTAACAGTACCTTGCCCTCCTCCTTGTGTTGAACTACCAGCACTACACTAGCCATGCGAGTGGTCGCTGCAATGTATATGAGTAAGGGTTCCCTTTCAGCCGGCGCTGCCAGGATTGGCACGCTCGAGATGACCCGCTTGAGGTCGCGGAAGGCTTCGTCCGCCTCGTCGTTCCACTCGAACTTCGTCGTCTTCTTCATGAGCTGGTAGAGTGGAAGGGCCTTCTCGCCGAGCCGGCTGATGAACCGGCGAAGGGACGCCAGGCAGCCGGCGAACTTCTCGCCGTCTAGGATCCGAGCCGGCCGCACCATCCGCTCGATGGTGCCGATCTTCTCGGGGTTTGCCTCGATGCCACGAGCGGACGCGAAGAACCCCAAGAGTTTGCCGCCTGGAACCCCAAAGACGCACTTCTCCAGGTTAAGCTGGATCTTGTATTCGCGCAGGTTGGCGAACGTCTCCCGCATGTCGTCGAGGAGGCTGAAGTGTTGCTTCGTCTTGACGACGATGTCATCCACATAGACGTGGATCTTTCTGCCGATCTGTGGCAGTAGGCACTGCTGCATGCAGTGTTGGAACGTCGCACCAGTGTTCTTCAGACCGAACTTCATGGTGGTGTAGTAGAAGGCCCCGAAGCGCGTGACGAAGGAGGTTTTCAGGCGATCAGCTGGATCCTGCTTGATTTAATGGTAGCCTAAATAAGCATCCAGAAACAACAGTATTTCGCAGCCTGCAGTGGAGTATATCACTTGATCTATCCTAGGCAACGCAAAAGGGTCTTTTGGACAGGCCTTATTCAAGCTAGTGTAGTCGATACACATTCGCCAGGTGTTGTTCTTTTTTAGCACCAGGACTGGATTGGCTAACTGATACATCCATTTTGCATCATGTTTTCATGTTGATATTTATCGCTTCTTGGGCTGTTATTTCACTTCACGGTACAATTCTTATGCCTTTTATCTCTTATTTTGCAAGGTTTCCATGAAGAGGGGGAATGTCGGCAACTGGAATTCTGGCCTGAAAGTGGAGCAAAGTTGAGATACCTATTCTGCGCAACTCCAAACGCCATAAAAATCAACGAGGATTTTTCCGGATTTATAAAAAATACTGGGCCGAAGAAGCGCCAGAGGGGCGCGAGGGGTTGGCCACAAGCCTGCACGACGCGGCCACCCCCCAGGCCGCGCCATGAGCGCTTGTGGGCAACATGCTGGCCCACTTGCCCCCCTCTTCTGCTATATGAAGGGTTTCGTCCAGGAAAAAATCAAGGAGGAGCTTTTTCGTGGATTCGCCGCCGCCACGAGGCGGAACTTGAGCAGAACCAATCTAGAGCTCCGGCAGGATGATCCTGCCAGGGAAACTTCCCTCCCGGAGGGGGAAATCGTCGCCATCGTTATCACCAACACTCCTCTCATCGGAGGGGACTCGTCACCATAAACATCTTCATCAACACAATCTCATCTCCAACCCTAGTTCATCACTTGTAACCAATCTCTCGCTCGCGACTCCGATTGGTACTTGTAAGGTTGCTAGTAGTCTTAATTACTCCTTGTAGTTGATGCTAGTTGGATTACTTGGTGGAAGAGTTTATATTCAGATCCTTGATGCTACTCATTACCTCTCTGGTCATGAATATGATTATGCTTTGTGAGTAGTTACTTTTGTTCCTCAGGACATGGGATAAGTCATGCTAATAGTAGTCTTGTGATATTGGTATTCGTTCGGTATTTTGATATGTTGTATGTTGTGTTTCCTCTAGTGGTGTTATGTGAACGTCAACTACATAACACTTCAGCATTATTTGGGCCTAGAGGAAGGCATTGGGAAGTAGTAAGTAGATGATGGGTTGCTAGAGTGACAGAAGCTTAAACCCTAGTTTATGCGTTACTTCGTAAGGGGATGATTTGGATCCACTAGTTTAATGCTATGGTTAGACTTTGTCTTAATTCTTCTTTTGTAGTTGCGGATGCTTGCGAGAGGAGTTAATGATAAGTGGGATGCTTGTCCAACTAAGGGCAGTACCCAAGCGCCGGTCCACCCACGTGTCAAACTATCAAAGTAACGAACGCGAATCATATGAACATGATGAAAACTAGCATGACAGAAATTCCCGTGTGTCCTTGGGAGCGTTTTTCCTCCTATAAGACTTTGTCCAGGATTCCCCCTTGCTACAAAAGGGATTGGGCAACTTTGCTGCACCGTTGCTACTTTTGTTACTTGTTGCTTGCTACGAATCATCTCACCACACAATCATTTGTTACCGACAATTTCAGTGCGTGCAGATTTGACCTTGCTGAGAACCAATTGTCAAATCCTTCTGCTCCTCGTTGGGTTCGACACTCTTACTTATCGAAAGGACTACGATTGATCCCCTATATATGTGGGTCATCAAGACTCTTTTCTGGCGCCATTGCCGGGGAGTGAAGCGCCTTTGGTAAGTGGAACTTGGTAATGAAACATTCATATAGTGTGCTGAAGTTTATTGTCACTTGTCACTATGGATACTAATCCTTTGAGGGGCTTGTTCGGGGTATCTTCACCTCGAACGGAAGCAAAGAGAGTTGCTCCTCAACCTGCTGCACCTACTGAAAATATTTGCTTTGAATTTCCTTAGGGTATGCTTGAGAAACTACTGGCTAATCCTTTTACAGGAGATGGAACATCACATCTAGAATTGCATCTAATCTATGTAGATGAAGTTTGTGGTTTATTTAAGCTTGCAGGTTTGCTCGAGGATGAGGTCAAGAAGAAGGTCTTTCCTTTATCTTTGAAGGATAAGGCGTTGACATGGCATAGGCTATGTGATGATACTGGATCATGGGAGTACAATCGGTTGAAATTGGAATTTCATCAAAAGTTTTATCCTATGCATTTAGTACATCATGATCGGAATTATATTTATAATTTTTGGCCTCGTGACAGAGAAAGCATCGCTCAAGCTTGGGGGAGGCTTAAATCAATGCTATATGCATGCCCCAATCATCATCTCTCGAGAGAAATTATCATTCAGAACTTCTATGCCCGGCTTTCTCATGATGATCGCACCATGCTTGACACTTCTTGTACCGGTTCTTTTATGAAGAGAGATATTGACTTCAAATGGAATTTATTGGAGAGAATTAAATGCAACTCTGAAGATTGGGAGCTTGAATAAGGTAAGGAGTCAGGTATGAATTTCATATTTGATTGCTTTAAATCCTTTGTTGAGACAAATACTTTTTGTGATTTTAGTGCTAAGTATGGACTTGACTCTGAGATAGTAGCTTCATTGTGTGAATCCTTTGCTGCTCATATTGATCTCCCCAAAGAGAAGTGGTTTAAATATCATACTCCTTTAGAAGTCAATGTAGTTAAACCCACTCCAGTTGAAGAGAAAGTCATTGCCTATAATGATCCTGTGGTTCCCAGTGCTTACATTGAGAAACCACCTTTCCCTGTTAGGATAAAGGATCATTCTAAAGCTTCAAATGTGATACGTAGAGGCTATATTAGAACACCTACAACCCCTGAGCAAATTAGAGTTGAACCTAGCATTGCTATTATCAAAGATCTTCTGTCCGACGATGTTGAGGGACATAATATTCACTTCTGTGAAGATGCTGCTAGAATTGCTAAACCTCGGGTTAGAGACAAACATAGGCATGTTGTTGGCATGCCTGTGGTTTCTGTTAAGATAGGAGATCATTGTTATCATGGTTTATGTGACATGGGTGCTAGTGTTAGTGCAATACCTCAATCCTTATATGATGAAATCAAAGATGAGATTGCACCTGTTGAGATACAGCCTATTGATGTCACTATTCAACTTGCCAATAGAGATACTATCTGCCCTGTGGGAATTGTTAGGGATGTTGAAGTCTTGTGTGGTAAAACGAAGTATCCTCATGATTTCCTCGTTCTTGCTACCGCACAAGATAGCTTTTGTCGCATCATATTTGGCAGACCTTTTCTCAATACTGTCAATGCTCATATTGATTGTGAGAAGCAAATTGTCACTATTGGCTTTGAAGGTGTGTCACATGAGTTCAATTTCTCCAAGTTTGGTAGGCAACCTCATGAAAAGGAGTTGCCTAATAAGGATGAAACTATTGCCTTAGTGTCTATTGTCGTGCCTCCTACTGATCCCTTAGAGCAATACTTGCTTGAGCATGAAAATGATATACATATGGATGAAAGGGATGAAATTGATAGAGTTGTCTTAGAACAATGTCCTATCCTTAAGAATAACTTGCCTGTTGAACTGCTTGGGGATCCGCTTCCACCAAAGGGTGATCCTGTGTTCGAGCTTAAACAGTTGCCTGATACTCTTAAGTATGCCTATCTTGATGAAAAGGAGATATATCCTGTCATTATTAGTGCTAGCCTCTCAGAGCATGAAGAAAACAAGTTACTAAAAACTCTGAGGAAGCACCGTGCTGCTATTGGATATACTCTTGGTGATCTTAAGGGCATTAATCCCACTCTATGCCAGCACAAGATTAAAATTGATCCTGATTTCAAACCAGTTGTTGATCATCAAAGGAGATTAAATCCTAACATGAAAGAAGTAGTAAGAAAAGAAATACTAAAGCTCCTGGAAGCGGGTATTATCTATCTTGTTGCTCATAGCGATTGGGTGAGTCCGGTGCATTGCGTCCCTAAGAAGGGAGGCATTACCGTTGTCCCTAATGATAAGGATGAGTTGATCGCACAGAGGATTATTACTGGCTATAGGATGGTGATCGATTTTAGGAAACTGAATAAAGCCACAAGGAAATATCATTACCCTCTGCCTTTTATCGACCAAATTCTAGAAAGGTTGTCTAAACACACACACTTTTGCTTTCTAGACGGTTATTCTGGTTTCTCCCAAATACCAGTTGCACAATCTGATCAGGAGAAAACCACTTTCACCTGCCCTTTTGGTACCTTTGCTTATAGACGTATGCCTTTTGGCTTATGTAATGCACCTACCACCTTTCAAAGATGTATGATGGCTATATTCTATGACTTTTGTGAAAAGATTGTTGAGGTTTTCATGGATGACTTCTCCGTTTACGGGTCTTCTTTTGATGATTGCCTCAGCAACCTTGATCGAGTCTTACAGAGATGTAAAGACACCAATCTTGTCTTGAATTGGGAGAAGTGCCACTTTCTGGTGAATGAAGGCATCGTCTTAGGACATAAAATTTCCGAAAGAGGTATTGAAGTTGATAAAGCTAAGGTTGATGCAATCAAGAAAATGCCATACCCGACAAATATCAAAGGTATAAGAAGTTTCCTTGGTCATGCTCGTTTCTATAGAAGGTTCATTAAAGACTTCTCTAAGATTTCTAGGCCTCTTACCAATCTCTTGCAAAAGGATATTCCTTTTGTTTTTGACGATGATTGTGAGGAAGCCTTCGAAATACATAAGAGGGCTTTGATAACTGCACCTATTGTTCAACCACCTGATTGGAACCTACCTTTTGAGATCATGTGTGATGCTAGTGATTATGTTGTTGGTGCTATTCTAGAGGCAAAGAGTCGATAAGAAGTTGAATGTTATTCACTCTGCTAGTAAAACTCTAGACAGTGCCCAGAGAAACTATGCTACTACGGAGAAGGAATTTTTAGCAGTCGTGTTTGCATGGGAAAAGTTCAGGTCTTACATAGTTGATTCCAAAGTCACTATTCACACCGATCACGCTGCTATTAAGTACTTCATGGAGAAGAAGGACGCTAAACCTAGACTTATCAGATGGGTTCTCTTGCTACAAGAATTTGATTTGCACGTTGTCGACAGGAAGGGTGCTGATAACCCAGTAGCTGATAACTTGTCTAGGTTAGAGAACGTTCCTGATGACCCACAACCTATTGATGATAGCTTTCCCAATGAGAAATTGAATGTCATCAATGCTTCACGTAGTGCACCGTGGTATGCTGATTATGCAAACTATATCGTTGCCAAATACATACCACCTAGTTTCACGTACCAGCAAAAGAAGAAATTCTTCTTTGACTTGAGACACTACTTTTGTGATGATCCTCACCTTTATAAGGAAGGAGTAGATGGTGTTATTAGACGTTGTGTACCTGAACATGAATAGGGACAGATCCTACAGAAGTGTCACTCCGAGGCCTACGAAGAACACCATGCGGGAGATAGAACTGCACACAAGGTATTGCAATCAGGTTTCTATTGGCCCACTCTCTTCAAGGATGCCCGTAAGTTTGTCTTGTGACGAATGTCAAACAATAGGTAATATTAGCAAACGTCAGGAAATTCCCATGAACTATTCACTTGTCATTGAACCATTTGATGTTTGGGGCTTTGATTATATGTGACCTTTTCCAAAATCCAACGGGTATACTCATTTCCTAGTTGTTGTTGATTACGTCACTAAGTGGGTAGAAGCTATCCCCACTAGTAGTGTTGATCACAACACTTCTATTAGGATGCTGAAAGAAGTTATCTTCCCTAGATTTGGAGTCCCTAGATATCTAATGACCTACGGTGTTTCACACTTCATTCATGGTGCTTTCCGTAAAACGCTTGCTAAGTACGATGTCAACCGTAGAATTGCGTCTCCCTATCACCCTCAGTCCAGTGGTCAAGTAGAGCTAAGCAATAGAGAGATTAAACTAATTCTGCAAAAGACTGTCAACAGGTCTAGAAAGAATTGTTCTAAGAAGCTCGATGATGCACTGTGGGCTTATAGAACTGCCTATACGAATCCCATGGGCATGTCTCCGTACAAAATGGTGTACGGTAAAGCATGCCATTTACCTCTTGAGCTGGAGCATAAAGCTTATTGGGCAATCAAAGAGCTCAACTTTGATTTCAAACTTGCCGGTGAGAAGAGGTTATTTGATATTAGCTCGCTTGATGAGTGGAGATCTCAGGCATATGAGAATGCCAAGTTGTTCAAAGAGAAGGTTAAGAGGTGGCATGATAAGAGGATACAAAAGCGTGAGCTCAATGTAGGTGATTATGTCTTGCTATATAACTCACGTTTAAGATTCTTTGCAGGCAAGCTTCCCTCTAAATGGGAAGGTCCCTATGTTGTTGAGGAAGAATATCGTTTCGGTGCTATCAAGATCTACAACACGGAAGGTAATTGTCCGAGAGTTGTAAATGGGCATAGAATCAAGCATTATATCTCAGGTACTCCCACAAATGTTGAAAGCAATATTATCCATACCATAACTCCGGAAGAATACCTAAGGGACATTTATCAGCCTGTTTCAGACTCCGAAAATGAAGAGGTATGTGATTCGGTAAGAAAACAGAGTCCAAAACTTTTCTAATAGGAAATTGTCTCTGTTTTGGAATATTTCAAAAAATACAAAAATTCGAAGTAGTGTGGAAAGTGCGCGAGGAGGCGACAAGCCTGCACGGCGCGGGCCCACCCCCTGGTCGCGCCGTGAGGGCTTGTGGCCACTTCGTGCGCCTCCCGGACTCCGTTTTCGTGCGGGGTACTCCTTCTGGTCTGAAAAAATCATTATATATACTCCCGTTTGGTCTGACCCCTGCATCACGCAGATTTCTTCTGTTTTCCGTTTCAAGCCTGTTTCTGTTGCAGATCTAGATCGCTATGACTTCCCCAAAAGCTCCGAAGGACAAGATCTTCGAGAAGGTCATCAATCCCTACCTCACGGGAGTGCTGCAACACCCTCAATCTATTGAGATGCGTGAGGGGATGTTGCACATCCGCGATGTTGAGGGGCCCAAGAAGACCGGAAGCATAGAGACGAGGCTCGAAGCAATAGAGCAACAAGTCTTCAAGTGCCAAGGGATGGTGGAGCGTGGACTCAACGCTAACCACATGATGATCACGGAGTTCACCAGCAAGCACATGATTGATGCGAATGGCATTGGGAAGCACCTCTCCAGGCTATATGACAGGATTGATCAACTCCAGGCCCAGATCTATGACCTGCAAAACCAAAACTGTGAGTATGAGTATAGATTTAAATCAATACGATTGGCTACAGATTTGAGGATTCCGGAGACTCGTTCATCTTTCCATGATGGAGCACCTATGCCTTGGAAGACGGAGGATCAAGCCCATATTGCAACAACTCCACCACCATCACCACCAAAGGAAGACAACTGAACATGGGTATGGGCAATCCCCTTGGCTTGTGCCAAGCTTGGGGCACTTGCCCCGGTATCGTATCACCATCACATCTTTTGCCTTTACCTTTCTTTTAGTTTTCCTTTTCAGTTTTCTCTTTTTCTAGTAGATTAAAAGTCTTAGTGTTTTAGTCTTGAGTGTTGCTTTGTGTCACCCCCGATGTATTCGAGCTCGTGAGCCATATAATAAAGAGTGTCTTAGTTGAAGGGATTTTCCTCTTGCCATGATCAAAAGAGAGAGAATAGAACAAAAGCATGAAAGATCATGTAATGATCTTATGGGAAGTGATGGCTTCACATATAAAAAGAATGAGGATTGAAACTTGTTGGGGGTAGGTGATAACTCACAAGTGTAGGGGATCGCAACAGTTTTCGAGGGTAGAGTATTCAACCCAAATTTGTTGGTTCGCCAAAGGGAAAGCGAAAGAATATTCTCAAGTATTAGCAGATGAGTTTGTCAGATTCAACCACACCTGAAAGATTAGTGTCTGCAAGCAAAGTATCAGTAGCAAAGTAGTATGATAGCAACGGTGTCAGAAACAGAACTATTGACGGCAGACTATTCCTAACTGTTGTATCAATGGCGCTAGTAGGTTGCACGTGGGCGAGTAACTATTCTTCCCCGACAATAGTGTCGGAAAAGATCTTGCAACAAGTAATAGCGAAGTAGCAAGGAACAGCAGTAGCAGCAGCAACAGAGTAACAGCAGTAGCAACAGTAGTAGCAAAGTGGCCCAATCCCTTTTGTAGCAAGGGACAAGCCTAGACAAAGTAACATAGCAAGGACCAGTAGTAAAATTCTTGTAGGCAGTGGATCGGTGATGGATGAGTATTACGGATGTGATTCACCATGTAACAGCTATAACATAGAGAGATATGAAACTAGCTCCCTTCGTCAATCTAATGTAGGCATGTATTCCATATGTAGTCATACGTGCTTAGGGAAAAGAACTTGCATGACATCTATTGTCCATCCCTCCCGTGGCAGCGGGGTCCTAATGGAAACTACGGGGTATTAAGGTTCTCCTTTTAATAAAGAACCGGACCAATGCATTAACACACGGTGAATACATGCACTCCTCATACTATGGTCATCTCCGGGAGTGGTTCTGGCTATTGTCACTCCGGGGTTGCCGGGTCATAACACATAGTAGGTGACTACAACTTGCAAGATAGGATCTAAAACACACATATATTGGCGACAACATAATAGGTTCAGATCTGAAATCATAGCACTCGGGCCCTAGTGACAAGCATTAAGCATAGCCAAGTAGTAGCAACATCAATCTAGAACATAGTGGATACTAGGGATCAATCCCCGTCAAAAACTAACTCGATTACATGATAGATCTCATCCAACTCATCACCGTCCAACAAGCCTGCGATGAGATTACTCACGAACGATGAAGAGCATCATGGAATTGTCAATGGAGGAAGGTTGATGATGACGATGGCGACAATTTCCCCTCTCCGGAGCCCGAAACGGACTCCAGATCTGCCATCCAGATGAAGAACATGAGGTGGCGGCGCCTCCGTACCGTAAAACGCGATGAAACCTTCTCTCTGATTTTTTTTCCGAGCAAGACGGAATAAATAGAGCTGAGTTTGGGGGCGGTGGTGCCATGTGGGCCCCCACAAGCCCTCACGGCGCAGCCTAGGGGGGTGGCCGCGGCCTGTGGGCTTGTGGCCCACTGGCGCGCACCCTCCCGTGGATCTTTGTGCAGGTATATTTCTTTTATTCCAGAAAAATTCTCTGGAAATTTTCAGGACATTCCGAGAACTTTTATTTCTGCACAAAAACAACACCATGGCAATTCTGCTGAAAACAGCGTTAGTCTGGGTTAGTTCCATTCAAATCATGCAAATTAGAGTCCAAAACAAGGGCAAAAGAGTTCGGAAAAGTAGATACGACGGAGACGTATCAACTCCCCCAAGATTAAAGCATTGCTTGTCCTCAAGGAATTCAGTTGACAAACTGAGAGAGACAAAAGAAAAACTTTGACGAACTCTGTTTGATCTTGTTGTCGCAACTATGTCTAACTCATAACCAAAATTTCAGCAAGATCACAAGCAAACCACATAAGAAAATGACATATAGGTCTCACGGTAAACTCATATCAATGGCATAATCAACTAGCGAGCAAATAATAGTAAGCCTCAAACGTCAACACTTCAATCAAAACAACATGAAGCAGTACGAATAGATGGTATCTCGCTAGCTCTTTCTGAGACCGCAAAACATAAATGCAGAGCACCTTCAAAGACAAAGGGCTGACTAAACATTGTAATTCAAAGCAATGAAGATCCAGTCACAGTTAAAAGCAAAGCATAAAAATGACAGAGGAGCTCTCTAATTGGTGCTTTTGTAAGAGGAGGGTGACTCAACGGGAACATAAATAGACAGGCCCTTCGCAGACGGAAGCATTGATTTGCAGAGGTGCCAGAGCTCAAGCTTTTAAAACAGAGATAATAATTTTGGGTGGCATGCTTTCATTGTCAACGCAATGACTAAGAGTTCTCAACATCTTCCACACTACACATGCTATAGGCGGTTCCCAAACAGAAAAGTAAAGTTTTGACTCGCCCACCACCAATCAATCACACTCCACGACTAGCAGAATCATCGGGTACCGTCCATAAAAACATCAATCCTGGGGGAGTTTTGTTTGCAATTATCTTTTCGATTTGAGCATGGAACTGGGAATTCCAATTACAGGCCCCTTTCTCGTGAATAATAGTGAATAAACACATATCGAGGATAACACGCCTAGCATGGAAGATACCAATAGCCCCATGTCACCACATGAGCGGTTCGGGCATGCAAAACAGATTATTTCTTGAAGATTTAGAGAGTGGCACATGCAAATTTACTTGGAACGGCAGGTAGATACCGCATATATGTAGGTATGGTGGACTCACATGGAACAACTTTGGGTTTATGGGAGTGTATGCACAAGCAGTATTCCCGCTTAGTACAAGTGAAGGCTAGCAAAAGACTAGGAAGCGACCAACTAGAGAGCAACAACAGTCATCAAAATGCATTGAGATTAACTAACATTGTGTGCAAGCATGAGTTGTACATAAATCACCATGAACATGAACATCATAGATGCTATGTTGATTTTGTTTCAACTACATGCGTGAACATGCGCCAAGTCAAGCCACTTGAATCATTCAAAGGAAGATACCATCCTATCATACTACAACACAGTCATCTCAACATTCATGTGGGCATCCAAGAAAGACCATTATAAACTCCTAGCTAAGTAAGCATGGCATAAGCAACTATGATCTCTAAGTTGTCATTGCAAACATGTTTCTCTCACAACAAAGCTGAATCAGGCATGATGAGCTAGTCATATTTACAAAAACAAAATAGATCGAGTTCATACGAGCTTTTCCAGGCTCAGTCACTTCATCATATATCGTCATTATGGCCTTTCACTTGCACGACCGAACGATGTGAACAATAATAAGAGTGCTCGTGCATTGGACTACGCTGGAATCTGCAGGCAAACACAAAGGAGAAGACAAAGTAATATCGCTCTTTAACAGCTAAACAGGTATGCATGCGAGAGCCACTAAACATTGTAACCAATATCTTCTACCTTGACCCAAAGAAAAAGAAAACTATCTACACGGGAAATCTCCCAACAAGCAAAAGAAGATAAGAAAATCTTTTTGGGTTTTCAAACTAGACAGACACATGAAAATAAAACAAGAAAAAAAATAAACTAGCATGGATGATACAGTGGCAAAGTGTGAACACCGGCTAACAAAGTGAAAGCATAAGCAAGAATGTAAAGTCGGTGAGAACACGTACTCCCCCAAGCTTAGGCTTTTGGCCTCAGTTGGTCTACTCCCAAGGAGGGAAATAACCAGCTCTGGGGTACTCCGGAGTGGACTGAGGATGCCACTGATGTGTGAGCTCCTCTGGCTCCCACTGATAAACTGGCGTCTGGTACTCGACTGGTGGCTCGGGCATGGGCACCTGTGGTTGGGCTAAGCCCAAATATGTGTAGATGTCCGAGGGCATAATAATGTACCTGCCTGCATGAAGATTGAACAAAGAAGGAGCACGCAAAGTAATGGTCTCACGAGTACCCTGACTAAACACCAGGTTATAAATCATCCTTCTATTTATATCTCTATCAAGAAAGTCATGGCGAACCATGCTATCATAATCTAGATATCTCTCGGGAAGAAGAATCTCTTCTTCCTCCTCCAGTCTAATAGGTATATCAAAGTGTCTGGCAAGACGGGTAGCATAGATACCTCCATAGACAACACCTTTAGAATGGTTCAGGTTCAACCGTTGAGC
This sequence comes from Hordeum vulgare subsp. vulgare, assembly GCF_904849725.1. Lineage (NCBI taxonomy): Eukaryota > Viridiplantae > Streptophyta > Magnoliopsida > Poales > Poaceae > Hordeum > Hordeum vulgare. Next base: position 240,354,630 of record NC_058524.1, on the reverse strand, counting down.
TACTAAAGCGCCCAAGCTATAGGTTTTATCGTTATAAAGGGCTTCGCACAAGACCGCAAGATCTGGGGAACTAAATGACCCAGCCTTCCCACGGCCAATCAAACATTTTCCCACAAATAGTGAGAAGTACCGAAGCACGGGAAAATGAATGCTAGCAGCTCTAGCGCAAGACACTCCTCTCTCCTCTCCTACAGCAATTGTACCGATGAAAGCTTCCAAGTCCCGTGGACGAGGTTCATTAATATCCCCAATGTAAGGTAATTTGCAAACATTGCAAAAATCCTGGAGTGACATGCGCTGGGGGATATCATAAAGTTTAAACTCAACCATAGGAGGATTCTTCCTCGGATAGAAGTTAAAGCTTTGTACGAAGATATTAGTGAGGAGGAGGTATTGCGGACACTTATCTTCAACGAGGGTGGCAAGGCCTGCGTTATCCACCAAGTGATAAAAGTCCTCATAAATTCCAGCGGCACGTAAGAACACGTCGCTTGGCCACTCGCACGCTCGAACTTCTGCGACTCGAGGGACCAAATACTTGGGCTTCTTCTCACTCCCATCATCCTTGGGGTCACGGCTTGACGAGCCTCTTAAGAACCTCCTCATCTTTTCCTTTTTCTATCTCTGAAAATTTCTGAAATTTTTAGTGATTCTAAGGAAAAGTGAATAAGGCTCAACGAAACTCGTAGCAACTACTCCCACAAGTGCCTAGAGACCATATTACGCATCAAAACTACTTGGGGCCAGCTAAAATCAGCATGCAAAGCTCAAGATCATGGTCACCAAGGCAGCAAAAATACACGGAGTATAAGGCACTAGAGCAAAAACTAATTGGACCAATGGAGGAGTCACTTAACAAGGAGTAATTTCCCCAAAATTGTACGGAGAACAGTGCTTTGAGCAAAGAGATCGAAAATCCCAGCAAGAGGAGCAAGAACACGGGTTTGAGCTGCAAAAGATTTTTTTTCTGGAGGTAGGAGAAGGAGATAAGAGCAAGAAGGAGTGGAGGGGGTGCCTGTGGGCCCCACAAGCCTGGGTGGCGCGGCAAGGGGGGTGCCCGCGCCCCTAGGGCTTGTGGCCCACTCGTGTGGCCCCCAGACAAGCTCTTCGTCTCAGAATTTTGCAAAAATTCCAGAAAAAATCATACTTGATTTTCACGACGTTCGGAGAACTTTTATTTTCGGGGTACTTTTCTACCGGACGCTAAAACAGAAAACAGGGAAAACTAAACTAAACCTATCATTTTTCTTCTAAGCAACCGAAGGTGAAAACTTGGAATAGAGGTTGTGACTCCTCGATTCATCCATCTCATGGTCATCGAAAGAAATCCGTCGATGAGGTTGATCAAGTCTCCTTGACAAACCTTTTCGAATCGCAAAAGAGAACGGAGAATTTTCAAATAGTCACTAGGTCACCTCAATGGGGATGTGTATCTCCCCAACAAGCAAATCATACTTCATCTTGACACGAGGTATAGGGCATTCAAACCTCCCAATAAGAATCGATGAAGTTTTTTCGATAGCATTGATGCAATGTACTCGATATTGTTTCTTCGAAAAGTGCACCGTATGCTCATTGCCGTTGACATGGAAAGTAACATTGCCTTTGTTGCAATCTATAACAGCCCCTGCAGTGTTTAAAAAGGGTCTTACGAGGATGAAAGCCATGGCATCGTCCTCAGGAATATCCAAGATAACAAAGTCTGTGAAGATAGTGATGTTAGCAACCATAACAGGCACATCCTCGCAAATGCCGATAGGGAAAGCAGTTGATTTGTCGGCCATTTGCACAGAAATTTCAGTGGGTGTCAACTTATCCAGTTCAAGTCTATGATAAAGAAAGAGAGGCATAACACTAACACCGGCTCCAAGGTCGCATAAAGCAGTTCTAACGTAGTTGCCTTTAATGGAGCAAGGTATATTTGGCACACCGGGATCACCTAGTTTCTTAGGAGTTCCACCCTTGAAGGTATAATTAGCAAGCATGGTGGAAATCTCAACCTCACGTATCCTCCTCTTATTAGTCACAATATCTTTCATGTACTTAGCATACGGAGACATTTTGAGCATATCTGTCAAACTGATCTGCAGAAAGACATGTCTGATCATTTCAACGAATCGCTCAAAATCCTCGTCATCCTTTTTCTTGGATGGTTTGGGTGGAAAGGTCATGGGTTTCTGAACCCATGGTTTCCTTTATTTATCATGCTTCCTAGCAGCAAAGTCATTCTTATCGCATCTCTTATTTTTAGGTTGTGGGTTATCAAGATCAATAGGTTCAATCTCCACATCCTTATCATTGCTAGGTTGAGCATCTTCATGAACATCACTATTGATATTATCATTAGGCTCATGTTCATCACCAGATTGTGTTTCAACATCAGAGACAGAGGCATCGTTTGGACTCTCAGGTGTAGCAGCAACAGGTTTGCTAGCGTGCAGGTTCCTATCATCTTTCTTCTTCTTTCTAGGATGACTAGGTGCATCAGTTCTAACTCCTTGAGAATCTTGTTCAATTCTCTTCGGATGACCCTCAGGATACAAAGTTTCCTGGGTCATTCTACCACCTCTAGTAACGACTCTGACAGAATTGTCATTCAACTCATTGAGCAAGTCATTCTGAGCTTTAAGTACTTGTTCTACTTGAGTAGTAACCATAGAGGCGTGTTTACTCGGAAGTTTAAGATCATTGACATTTCTGTCCACACAAGCACTTAAATGACTAAGCATACGAGCATTTTGTTCCAATTGTCTGCTAACATAATCATTGAAACTCTGTTGTTTGGCAACAAAGTTATCAAATTCATCCATGCATAAGCTAGAAGGTTTATCAAAAGGAATATCACTCTCATCAAACCTACGCAGAGAATTTACTTCTACTACCTGTGTCGGGTTATCGAGACCATGGATCTCTTCGGTAGGTGGTAGATTTTTGACATCTTCAGATTTAATGCCTTTCCCTCGCATAGATTTCTTAGCTTCCTGCATATCTTCAGGACTGAGGAATAGAATACCTCTTTTCTTCGGAGTTGGCTTAGGAGGTGGTTCGGGAATAGTCCAAACATTCTCATTGCACAAGATGTTATTCAGTAGAATCTCAGCTTGTTCTACGGTTCGTTCCCTAAAAACACTACCGGCACAACTATATAGGTGGTGTTTGGAAGCATCGGTAAGTCCATTATAGAAGATATCAAGTATTTCATTCTTCTCAAGAGGGTGATCAGGCAAAGCATTCAGTAGCTGGATGAGCCCCCCCCCCAAGCTTGTGGGAGACTCTCTTCCTGAGCTTGAGCAAAGTTGTATATTTCCTGCAAGGCAGCTTGCTTCTTATGGGCAGGGAAATATTTTTCAGAGAAGTAGTAGACCATATCCTGGGGGCTACGCACACAACCAGGAGCAAGAGAAGTGAACCAAGTCTTAGCATCATCCTTTAGTGAGAAAGGAAACAGCTTGAGGATATAGTAGTGGCGGATCTTTTCCTCACTAGTGAGTAGGGTGGCTATATCGTGCAGTTTGGTAAGATGGGCTACAACCGTTTCAGACTCATAACCGTGAAAAGGATCAGATTCGACAAGAGTGATTAACTCAGGGTCGACAGAGGATTCATAATCCTTATCGGTCACAAAGATAGGCGAAGTGGCAAACTTCGGGTCGTATTTCATCCTAGCGGTCAGAGATTTTTCTTTCCGCTTGCGCAGTAGTATCTCAACATCATATCTATCCTTACACGCAAGAAAGTCCTCAGGTATATCTCCCTCCATAACATAGCGCGTATCAGGCATAGCAGGCATAGTAACAGGTTCTACTTCAATAGTATCATCAGTTTCAGAAGTATCATCACGTCTAGCAGCGACTCTAGCAAGTTGTGCATCAAGGAATGCACCTAGTGGCAAAGAAGTATCAGGCATAGCATCATCGGGCATAGTATCAAGCATAACATCATAAGGCATAGCATCATCAGGCATAGTATCAAGCATAGCATCATAAGCAGCAGAAGTAGCATCATCAAGCACAGGCGACATATCAAGATTTCTAGCAGAAGGCGAAGTCGCAAACTTACTCAAAACTGAAGGTGAATCAAGTGCAGAGCTAGATGGCAGTTCCTTGCCTCTCCTCGTAGTGGAAGGCAAGATTTTAGTCCTTGGATCTTTCGGATTCCTCATAGTGACCAGCAGACGTCAATCCCGAGTGACTCAGAGAATATAGTTGTGCCTCCCCGGCAACGGCACCAGAAAAACGTCTTGATAACCCACAAGTGTAGGGGATCGCAACAGTTTTCGAGGGTAGAGTATTCGACCCAAATTTGTTGGTTCGCCAAAGGTAAAGCGAAAGAATATTCTCAAGTATTAGCAGCTGAGTTTGTTAGATTCAACCACACCTGAAAGATTAGTGTCTGCAAGCAAAGTAGTATGATAGCAACGGTGTGAGAAACAGAACTGTTGACGGCAGACTATTCCTAACTGTTGTATCAATGGTGCCAGTAGGTTGCACGTGGGCGAGTAACTATTCTTCCCCGACAATAGTGTCGGAAAAGATCTTGCAACAAGTAACAGCGAAGTAGCAAGGAACAACAGTAGCAGCAGCAGAGTAACAGCAGTAGCAACAGTAATAGCAAAGTGGCCCAATCCCTTTTGTAGCAAGGGACAAGCCTAGACAAAGTAACGTAGCAAGGACCAGTAGTAAAAGACTCGTGGGCAGTGGATCGGTGATGGATGAGTATTACGGATGTGATTCATCATGTAACAGCTATAACACGGAGAGATATGTAACTAGCTACCGTTCGTCAATCTAATGTAGGCATCTATTTCGTATGTAGTCATACATGCTTAGGGAAAAGAACTTGCATGACATCTATTGTCCATCCCTCCCGTGGGAGCGAGGTCCTAATGGAAACTACGGGATATTAAGGTTCTCCTTTTAATAAAGAACTGTACCAACGCATTAACACGCGGTGAATACATGAACTCCTCATACTATGGTCATCTCCGGGAGTGGTTCCGGCTATTGTCGCTCCGGGGTTGCCTGGTCATAACACATAGTAGGTGACTACAACTTGCAAGATAGGATCTAAAACACACATATATTGGCGACAACATAATAGGTTCAGATCTGAAATCATGGCACTCGGGCCCTAGTGACAAGCATTAAGCATAGCCAAGTAGTAGCAACATCAATCTAGAACATAGTGGATAATAGGGATCAATCCCCATCAAAAACTAACTCGATTACATGATAGATCTCCTCCAACTCATCACCATCCAGCAAGCCTACGATGAGATTACTCACGAACGATGAAGAGCATCACGGAATTGTCGATGGAGGAAGGTTGATGATGACGATGGCGACGATTTCCCCTCTCCGGAGCCCGAAACGGACTCCAGATCTGCCCTGCAGATGAAGAACAGAAGGTGGCGGTGCCTCCGTATCATAAAACGCGATGAAACCTTCTCTCTGTTTTTTTTCTGGGCGAGACGAAATAAATAGAGCTGAGTTTGGGGGCAGTGGTGCCACGTGGGCCCCACAAGCCCTCACGGCGCGGCCTAGGGGGGTGGCCGCGGCCTGTGAGCTTGTGGCCCACTGGCACGCCCCCTCCGGTGGATCTTTGCACAGGTATTTTTCTTTTATTCCAGAAAAATTCTCCGTAAATTTTCAGGACATTCCGAGAACTTTTATTTCTGCACAAAAACAACACCATGGCAATTCTGCTAAAAACAGTGATACGTCTCCAACGTATCTATAATTTTTTATGGTTCCATGCTATTATCTTGTCAACTTTGGATGTTTTATATGCATGAATATGCTATTTTATATCTTTTTTTGAGACTAACCTATTAACTCAGTGCCAAGTGCTAGTTTCTGTTTTTTCCATGTTTTTGGCCCATTTTCAGATGGAGTCCAAATGGAATGAAACTTTACGATGATTTTTTTGGACCAAAAGAGACCCTCGAAGCTTTGGAAGAAGGCCAGAAGAGCCATGAGGGATTCCAAAGCCCTGACGCTGCCAGCACCCCCCTAGGTAGCGCAGGGCAGGCTTGTGACCTCCTCATGGGCCCAACCGACGTAATTCCACTACCATAAATTCCTATAAATTGAGAAACCTCTAGAAAGAAACCTAGATCGGGAGTTCTGCCGCCGCAAGCCTCTGTTGCCACCAAAAACCAATCTGGAGCCCGTTCCGGCACCCTGCCGGAGGAGGAATCCATCTCCGGTGGCCATCTTCATCATCCCGACGATCTCCATGATGAGGAGGGAGTAGTTCTCCCTCGAGACTGAGGGTATGTACCAGTAGCTATGTGTTTGATCTCTCTCTCTCTCTCGTGTTCTTGAGATGTCTTGATCTCAATGTACCATGGGCTTTGCTACTATAGTTGGATCTTATGATGTTCTTCCCCCTCTCCCTCTTGTAATGAATAGAGTTTCCCCTTTGGAGTTATCTTATCGGATTGAGTCTTTGAGAACACTTGATGTATGTCTTGCACGAGTCTATCGGCGGTGATCAACTTGCGGGTTTGTGACATTGGGAACCTATGCATATGGGTTGGCACACGTTTGATTCATGTGACTACTCGATGTCTGTTTTGGTGATCAACTTGCGGGTTCGTGACATTGGGAACCTATGCATAGGGGTTGGCACACGTTTTGACTCACCGGTAGAAACTTTGGGGCACTCTTTGAAGTTCTATGTATTGGTTGAATAGATGATTCTGAGACTATGTGATGCATATCGTATAATCATGCCCACGGATACTTGAGGTGACAATGGAGTATCTAGGTGACATTAGGGTCTTGATTGATATGTATCTTAAGGTGTTATTCTAGTACGAACTCTTGAATAGATCGATCAGAAAGAATAACTTTGTGGTGGTTTCGTACCCGGCAATGATCTCTTCGTTTGTTCTCCGCTATTAGTGACTTTGGAGTGACTCTTTGTTGCATGTTGTGGGCTAGTTATATGATCCACTTACGTTATCATTGTTGAGAGAACTTCACTAGTGAAAGTATGAACCCTAGGCCTTGTTTCCACGCATTGCAATACCGTTCGTGCTCACTTTTACCATTTGTTACCTTGCTGTTTTTGTAATTTCAGATTACAAAAACCTATATCTGCCATCCTTATTGCACTTGTTTCACCATCTCTTCGCCGAACTAATGCACCTATACAACTTACCATTGTATTGGGTGTGTTGGGGACACAAGATACTCTTTGTTATTTGGTTGCAGGGTTGCTTGAGAGAGACCATCTTCATCCTACGCCTCCCGTGGATTGATAAACCTTAGGTCACCCACTTGAGGTGATTTGCTTGAGTTTGCTACAGTACCTAAGGAAGTGGTGATTTGCTTTCTTATACTAATGATATCACGAGTTTCTGTTTAAGTTTCGTGTTGTGAAGTTTTCAAGTTTTGGGTGAAGTTAGTATGGACAAAGAGATAAAGAGTGGCAAGAGCTCAAGCTTGGGGATGCCCAAGGCACCCCAAGAGATTCAAGGATGCTGTAAAAGCCTAAGCTTGGGGATGCCCCGGGAAGGCATCCCCTCTTTCGTCTTCAATCCATCGGTAACGTTACTTGGGGCTATATTTTTATTCACCACATGTTATGTGTTTTTGCTTGGAGCGTCTTGTATCGTAGGAGTCTTTTGTTTTTGTTGTGTCACAATCATCCTTGCTGCACACCTAGAGAGAGAGACATGCACTCACCGTGATTTTGTCGAGCTTCACTTATATCCTTTGGTAGACAATTCAGCTCACATGTGCTTCACTTATATCTTTTAGAGAATAGCGGTGCGTGGCTTGGTAGTTGATCTATGCTTTGAAAGTAGTCTCAAAAGGGGTAGTTATCCAAAGGATACGAAAACTTCCACCTTCATGTGCATTAAATAGTTAGAGAAGTTTGATTCATCTCAATTAGTTTTGAGTTGTGGTTTTGGTAATATTGAAGTCATGCTAGTAAGGTGTTGTGGATCTAGAAATACTTGTGTTGAAGTTAGTGATTCCCGTAGCATGCGCGTATGGTGAACCGCTATGTGATTAAGTCTGAGCATGATTAGTCTTTTGATTGTCATCCTTTGCGTGGCGGTCGGGATCGCGCGATGGTTTATACCTACCAACCCTTCCCCTAGGAGTATGCGTTGAATGCTTTGTTTCGATTACTAATAAAACTTTTGCAACAAGTATATGAGTTCTTCTTGACTAATGTTGAGTCCATGGTTTAGATGCACTTTCACCTTCCACCATCACTATCTTCTTTAGTACCGCGCAACTTTCGCTGGTGCACAAAACCCACCATTAGCCTCCCTCAAAACAGCCACCATACCTACCTACTATGGCTTTTTCAAAGTCATTCTGAGATATATTGCCATGCAACTACCACCATGACATGTGCCACCACGTCTACATTGCCATTGCATGATCGTAAGATAGCTAGCATGATGTTTCCCTTAATGTCTATGCCATGCTAGATCATTGTCATGGTGCACTACCGAAGGCATTCCATATAGAGTCATCGTTGCTCTAAGTTTTGAGTTGAAAGTGTGATGATTATCATTGATGGAGCATTGTCCCATGTGAGGAAATAAAAGAGGCCAAAGATGCCCACCCAAAAAAAAGAGGCCAAAGAGCCCACCAAAAAAATATGAGAGAAAAAGAGAGAAGGGACAATGCTACCACCTTTCCACACTTGTGCATGTTAAGCATCATGATCTTCATGGTTGAGAGTCTCTCGTTTTGTCACCACCATATAGCTAGTGGGAAATTTTCATTATATAACTTGGCTTGTATATTCCTATGATGGGCTTCTTCAAAATTGCCTTAGGTCTTCGTGAGCAAGCAAGTTGGATGCACACCAACTAGTTTTATTTAAGAGCTTTCACATACTCCTAGCTTTAGTGCATCATTTGTATGGCAATCCCTACTCATTCACGTTGATATCTATTGATGAGCATCTCCATAGCTCATTGATATGCCTAGTCAATGTGACCATCTTCTCCTTGTTTGCCTTGCAACCTCCACCACATTCCACACCACTTATAGTGCTAAAACCATGGCTCACGCTCATGTATTGCGTGATAGTCGAAAAAGTTTGAGAAAGTAAAGGTGTGAAAACAATTACTTGGCCAATACCGGGGTTTTTCATGATTTAAATTTGTTGTGCAGGGATGATAGAGCATAGCCAGACTATATGATTTTGTAGGGATAACTTTCTTTTGGCCTTGTTATTTTGAAAGTTCATGATTACCTTGCTAGTTTGCTTGAATTATTATTGTTTCCACGTCAATAGAAAACTATTGTTTTGAATCTAATGGATCTGAACATCACGTCACATAAGAGGAGTTACAAAGGACATCTATGCTAGGTAGCATGAAAGCATCAAAAATTCATTCTTTATCACTTCCCTACTCGAGGACGAGCAGGAGTTAAGCTTGGGGATGCTTGATACGTCTCCAACGTATCTATAATTTTTTATGGTTCCATGCTATTATCTTGTCAACTTTGTATGTTTTATATGCATGAATATGCTATTTTATACCTTTTTGGTACTAACCTATTAACTCAGTGCCAAGTGGCAGTTTCTGTTTTTTCCGTGTTTTTGGCCCATTTTCAGACAGAGTCCAAATGGAATGAAACTTTACGATGATTTTTTTGGACCAAAAGAGACCCCGGAAGCTTTGGAAGAAGGCCAGAAGAGCCACGAGGGAGTCACAAGCCCTGACGTCGCCACCACCCCCCTAGGTGGCGCAGGGCAGGCTTGTGACCTCCTCGTGGCACAGGGCAGGCTTGTCACCTCCTCGTGACTTTCGCGAGGATTTTTTGGGACCACAAGAGTGATGGGGAACGTCGCATGGGAAACAAAAATTTTCCTACGCGCACGAAGACCTATCATGGTGATGTCCATCTACGAGAGGGGATGAGTGATCTACGTACCCTCGTAGACCATACAGCAAAAGCGTTAGAGAACGCGGTTGATGTAGTGGAACGTCCTCACGTCCCTCGATCCTCCCCGCGAACAATCCCGCGATCAGTCCCACGATCTAGTACCGAACGGACGGCACCTCCGCGTTCAGCACACGTACAGCTCGACGATGATCTCGGCCTTCTTGATCCAGCAAGAGAGACGGAGAGGTAGAAGAGTTCTCCGGCAGCGTGACGGCGCTCCGGAGGTTGGTGACCTTGTCTCAGCAGGGCTCCGCACGAGCTCCGCAGAAACGCGATCTAGAGGAAAAACCGTGGAGGTATGTGGTCGGGCTGCCGTGGAAAAGTCGTCTCAAATCAGCCCTAAAACCTCCGTATATATAGGTGGGAGGGAGGGGGGCCTTGCCTTGGGGTCCAAGGACCCTCAAGGGGGTCGGCCGAGCCAAGGGGGAGGACTCTCCCCCCCCCAAACCGAGTTGGACTAGGTTTGGTGGGAGGGAGTCCTCCTCCCTTCCCACCTCCTCCTTTTTTTTTCTTTTTCTCTTGATTTTTCTTCTCTTGGCGCATAGACCACTTGTGGGCTGTCCGACCAGCCCACTAAGGGCTGGTGTGTCTCCCCCAAGGCCTATGGGCTTCCCCGGGGTGGGTTGCCCCCCCCCCCCCCCCGGTGAACTCCCGGAACCCATTCGTCATTCCCGGTACATTCCCGGTAACTCCGAAAACCTTCCGGTAATCAAATGAGGTCATCCTATATATCAATCTTCGTTTCCGGACCATTCCGGAAACCCTCCTGACGTCCGTGATCTCATCCGGGACTCCGAACAACATTCGGTAACCAACCATATAACTCAAATACGCATAAAACAACGTCGAACCTTAAGTGTGCAGACCCTGCGGGTTCGAGAACTATGTAGACATGACCCGAGAGACTCCTCGGTCAATATCCAATAGCGGGACCTGGATGCCCATATTGGATCCTACATATTCCACGAAGATCTTATTGTTTGAACCTCAGTGCCGAGGATTCGTATAATCCCGTATGTCATTCCCTTTGTCCTTCGGTATGTTACTTGCCCGAGATTCGATCGTCAGTATCCGCATACCTATTTCAATCTCGTTTACTGGCAAGTCTCTTTACTCGTTCCGTAATACAAGATCCCGCAACTTACACTAAGTTACATTGCTTGCAAGGCTTGTGTGTGATGTTGTATTACCGAGTGGGCCCCGAGATACCTCTCCGTCACACGGAGTGACAAATCCCAGTCTTGATCCATACTAACTCAACTAACACCTTCGGAGATACCTGTAGAGCATCTTTATAGTCACCCAGTTACGTTGCGACGTTTGATACACACAAAGCATTCCTCCGGTGTCAGTGAGTTATATGATCTCATGGTCATAGGAATAAATACTTGACACGCAGAAAACAGTAGCAACAAAATGACACGATCAACATGCTACGTCTATTAGTTTGGGTCTAGTCCATCACGTGATTCTCCTAATGACGTGATCCAGTTATCAAGCAACAACACCTTGTTCATAATCAGAAGACACTGACTATCATCGATCAACTGGCTAGCCAACTAGAGGCATGCTAGGGACGGTGTTTTGTCTATGTATCCACACATGTAAATGAGTCTTCATTCAATACAATTATAGCATGGATAATAAACTATTATCTTGATACAGGAATTATAATAATAACTATATATTTATTATTTCCTCTAGGGCATAATTCCAACAGTCTCCCACTTACACTAGAGTCAATAATCTAGCCCTCACATCACCATGTGAATTACATTGTAATAAATCTAACACCCATACAGTTCTGGTGTCGATCATGTTTTGGCCGTGGAAGAGTTTTAGTCAGCGGGTCTGCTACATTCAGATCCGTGTGCACTTTGCATATATTTACGTCCTCTTCCTCGACGTAGTCGCGGATGAGGTTGAAGCGTCGTTTGATGTGTCTGGTCTTCTTGTGAAACCGTGGTTCCTTTGCTAAGGCAATGGCACCAGTGTTGTCACAGAACAAGGTTATTGGATTCAGTGCGCTTGGCACCACTCCAAGATCCGTCATGAACTGCTTCATCCAGACACCCTCCTTAGCCGCCTCCGAGGCAGTCATGTACTCCGCTTCACATGTAGAATCTGCTACGACGCTTTGCTTGGAACTGCACCAGCTTACTGCACCCCCATTAAGAATAAATACGTATCCGATTTGCGACTTAGAGTCGTCCGCATCTGTGTCAAAGCTTGCATCGACGTAACCTTTTACGGCGAGCTCTTCGTCACCTCCATACACGAGAAACATCTCCTTAGTCCTTTTCAGGTACTTCAGGATATTCTTGACCGCTGTCCAGTGATCCACTCCTGGATTACTCTGGAACCTACCTGCCATACTTATGGCTAGGCTAACATCCGGTCTAGTGCACAGCATCGCATACATGATAGAACCTATGGCTGAAGCATAGGGGACGGAGCGCATATGCTCTCTATCTTCATCAGTTGCTGGGCACTGAGTCTTACTCAATCTCGTACCTTGTAAAACTGGCAAGAACCCTTTCTTGGACTGTTCCATTTTGAACCTCTTCAAAACTTTATCAAGGTATGTGCTTTGTGAAAGTCCTATCAGGCGTTTTGATCTATCCCTATAGATCTTAATGCCTAGAATGTAAGCAGCTTCTCCTAGGTCCTTCATAGAGAAACTTTTATTCAAGTAACCTTTTATGCTCTCCAAAAGCTCTATGTTGTTTCCAATCAGTAATATGTCATCCACATATAATATTAGAAACGCCACAGAGCTCCCACTCACTTTCTTGTAAATACAAGATTCTCCAACCACTTGTATAAACCCAAATGCTTTGATCACCTCATCAAAGCGTTTGTTCCAACTCCGAGATGCTTGCACCAGTCCATAAATGGATCGCTGGAGCTTGCACACCTTGTCAGCATTTTTAGGATCGACAAAACCTTCGGGTTGCATCATATACAACTCTTCCTTAAGGAAACCGTTAAGGAATGTCGTTTTGACATCCATCTGCCAGATTTCATAATCAAAAAATGCAGCTATTGCTAACATGATTCTGACGGACTTAAGCATCGCTACGGGTGAGAAAGTCTCATCGTAGTCAACTCCTGGAACTTGTGAAAAACCCTTTGCCACAAGTCGAGCTTTATAAACGGTCACATTACCGTCAGCGTCCGTCTTCTTCTTAAAGATCCATTTGTTCTGAATAGCCTTGCGGCCCTCAGGTAGTATCTCCAAAGTCCACACTTTGTTCTCATACATGGATCCTATCTCGGATTTCATGGCTTCTAGCCATTTGTTGGAATCTGGGCCCACCATTGCTTCTTCATAATTTGCAGGTTCATTGTTGTCTAACAACATGATTGATAAGACGGGATTACCGTACCACTCTGGAGCAGCGCGTGATCTCGTCGACCTACGTTGTTCAACAGAAACTTGAACTGGAGTTTCATGATCATCATCATTAACTTCCTCCTCAACTGGCGTCGCAACGACAGAGGTTTCCCCTTGCCCTGCGCCACCATCCAGAGGGATGAGAGGTTCGACAACCTCGTCAAGTTCTATCTTCCTCCCACTCAATTCTCTCAAGAGAAACTCCTTCTCGAGAAAATCTCCGTTTTTAGCAACAAACACTTTGCCCTCGGATTTGAGATAGAAGGTGTACCCAACTGTCTCTTTTGGGTAACCTATGAAGACGCACTTTTCCGCTTTGGGTTCCAGCTTTTCAGGCTGAAGCTTTTTGACATAAGCATCACATCCCCAAATTTTAAGAAACGACAACTTTGGCCTTTTGCCATACCACAGTTCGTATGGTGTCGTCTCAACGGATTTTGATGGTGCCCTATTTAAAGTGAATGCAGCTGTTTCTAATGCATAACCCCAAAATGATAACGGCAAATCAGTAAGAGACATCATAGATCGCACCATCTCTAACAAAGTACGATTACGACGTTCGGACACACCATTACGCTGTGGTGTTCCAGGCGGTGTTAACTGCGAAACAATTCCACATTGTCTTAAGTGAGCACCAAACTCGAAACTCAGATATTCACCCCCACGATCAGACCGTAGGAACTTGATCTTCTTGTTACGATGATTTTCCACTTCACTCTGAAATTGCTTGAACTTTTCAAATGTTTCAGACTTGTGCTTCATCAAGTAGACATAACCATATCTACTTAAATCGACAGTGAAGGTGAGAAAATAACGATATCCGCCACGTGCCTCTACGCTCATTGGACCACACACATCGGTATGTACGATTTCCAACAAGTCACTTGCACGCTCCATTGTTCCGGAGAACGGAGTCTTAGTCATCTTGCCCATGAGGCATGGTTCGCACGTGTCAAGTGAATCAAAGTCAGGTGACTCCAAAAGTCCATCAGCATGGAGTTTCTTCATGCGCTTTACACCAATATGACCCAAGCAGCAGTGCCACAAAAATATGGCGCTGTCATTGTTTACTCTAACTCTTTTGGTCTCAATGTTATGTATATGCGTATCGCTATCAAGATTCAATATGAACAATCCTCTCACATTCGGTGCATGACCATAAAAGATGTTACTCATAGAAATAGAACAACCATTATTCTCAGACTTAAAAGAGTAACCGTCTCGCAATAAACAAGATCCAGATATAATGTTCATGCTCAACGTAGGCACTAAATAACAACGATTTAAGTTCATCACTAATCCCGATGGTAGCTGAAGTGACACTGTGCCGACGGCGATTGCATCAACCTTGGAACCATTTCCTACGCGCATCGTCACTTCGTCTTTTGCCAGCCTTCGTCTATTCCGCAGTTCCTACTTCGAGTTGCAAATGTGAGCAACAGAACCGGTATCGAATACCCAGGCACTACTACGAGAGCCGGTTAAGTACACATCAATAACATGTATATCAAATATACCTGATTTTTCTTTGCCCGCCTTCTTATCTGCCAGATACTTGGGGCAATTGCGCTTCAAGTGACCCATACCCTTGCAATAGAAGCACTCTGTTTCAGGCTTAGGTCCAGCCTTGGGTTTCTTCGGCGGATTGGCAACAGGCTTGCCGCTCTTCTTTGAATTGCCCTTCCTGCCTTTGCTGTTTCTCTTGAAACTAGTGGTCTTGCTCACCATCAACACTTGATGCTCTTTACGGAGTTCAGACTCTGCGACTTTCAGCATCGCAAACAACTCGCCGGGAGACTTGTTCATCCCTTGCATGTTGTAGTTCAACACAAAGCCTTTATAGCTTGGCGGCAGTGATTGAAGGATTCTGTCAGTGATAGCTTCTTGCGGGAGTTCAATCCCCAGCTCAGCTAGACGGTTTGAGTACCCAGACATTTTGAGCACATGTTCACTGACAGACGAGTTTTCCTCCATCTTGCAAGCATAGAATTTATCGGAGGTCTCATACCTCTCGATCCGGGCGTTCTTCTGAAAGATAAACTCCAACTCCTGGAACATCTCAAATGCTCCATGACGCTCAAAGCGACGTTGAAGTCCCGGTTCTAAGCCATACAAGACTGCACATTGAACTATTGAGTAGTCCTCCTTACGTGCTAGCCAAGCGTTCTTAACATCCTGATCAGCCGTAGCGGGTGGTTCATCTCCTAGCGCAGCATTAAGGACATAATCCTTCTTCCCAGCTTGTAAGATTAGCTTAAGATTACGAGCCCAGTCTACAAAGTTGCTTCCATCATCTTTCAACTTAGCTTTCTCTAGGAACGTATTAAAATTCAGGATGACTGTTGCGTGAGCCATGATCTACAACACAAATATATTCAAAGTGGACTTAGACTATGTTCAAGATAATTAGAGTTCAACTTAATCAAATTATATGCTAAACTCCCACTCAAAAAGTACATCTCTCTAGTCATTTGAGTGGTTCATGATCCACTTACACTATCCCAAGTCCGATCATCACGTGAGTCGAGTATAGTTTCAGTGGTAAGCATCCCTATGCTAATCATATCAACTATATGATTCATGATCGACCTTTCGGTCTCATGTGTTCCGAGGCCATGTCTGCACATGCTAGGCTCGTCAAGCTTAACCCGAGTGTTCCGCGTGCGCAACTGTTTTGCACCCGTTGTATGTGAACGTTGAGTCTATCACACCCGATCATCACGTGGTGTCTCGAAACGACGAACTGTAGCAACGGTGCACAGTCGGGGAGAACACAATTTCATCTTGAAATTTTAGTGAGAGATCACCTCATAATGCTACCGTCGTTCTAAGCAAAATAAGGTGCAAAAAAGGATTAACATCACATGCAATTCATAAGTGACATGATATGGCCATCATCACGTGCTTCTTGATCTCCATCACCAAAGCACCGACACGATCTTCTTGTCACCGGCGCCACACCATGATCATCCATCAACGTGTTGCCATCGGGGTTGTCGTGCTACTTATGCTATTACTACTAAAGCTACATCCTAGCAAAATAGTAAACGCATCTGCAAGCACAAACGTTAGTATAAAGACAACCCTATGGCTCCTGCCGGTTGCCGTACCATCGACGTGCAAGTCGATATTTCTATTACAACATGATCATCTCATACATCCAATATATCACATCACATTGTTGGCCATATCACATCACAATCATACCCTGCAAAAACAAGTTAGACGTCCTCTAATTTTGTTGTTGCATGTTTTACGTGGTGACCAAGGGTATCTAGTAGGATCGCATCTTACTTACGCAAACACCACAACGGAGATATATGAGTTGCTATTTAACCTCATCCAAGGACCTCCTCGGTCAAATCCGATTCAACTAAAGTTGGAGAAACCGTCACTTGCCAGTCATCTTTGAGCAAAGGGGGTTACTCGTAACGATGAAACCAGTCTCTCGTAAGCGTACGAGTAATGTCGGTCCAAGCCGCTTCAATCCAACAATACCGCGGAATCAAGAAAAGACTAAGGAGGGCAGCAAAACGCACATCACCGCCCACAAAAACTTTTGTGTTCTACTCGAGAAGACATCTATGCATGAACCTAGCTCATGATGCCACTGATGGGGAACGTCGCATGGGAAACAAAAATTTTCCTATGCGCACGAAGACCTATCATGGTGATGTCCATCTACGAGAGGGGATGAGTGATCTACGTACCCTCATAGACCGTACAGCAGAAGCGTTAGAGAACGCGGTTGATGTAGTAGAACGTCCTCACGTCCCTCGATCCGCCCCGCGAACAATCCCGCGATCAGTCCCACGATCTAGTACCGAACGGACGACACCTCCGCGTTCAGCACACGTACAGCTCGACGATGATCTTGGCCTTCTTGATCCAGCAAGAGAGACGGAGAGGTAGAAGAGTTCTCCGGCAGCGTGACGGCGCTCCGGAGGTTGGTGATGACCTTGTCTCAGCAGGGCTCCGCCCGAGCTCCGCAGAAACGCGATCTAGAGGAAAAACCGTGGAGGTATGTGGTCGGGCTGCCATGGAAAAGTCGTCTCAAATCAGCCCTAAAACCTCCGTATATATAGGTGGGAGGGAGGGGGGCCTTGCCTTGGGGTCCAAGGACCCTCAAGGGGGTCGGCCGAGCCAAGGGGGAGGACTCTCCCCCCCCAAACCGAGTTGGACTAGGTTTGGTGGGAGGGAGTCCTCCTCCCTTCCCACCTCCTCCTTTTTTTTCTTTTTTTCTTGATTTTTCTTCTCTTGGCGCATAGACCACTTGTGGGCTGTCCCACCAGCCCACTAAGGGCTGGTGTGTCTCCCCCAAGGCCTATGGGCTTCCCCGGGGTGGGTTGCCCCCCCCCCCCCCCCCCCCGGTGAACTCCCAGAACCCATTCGTCATTCCCGGTACATTCCCGGTAACTCCGAAAACCTTCCGGTAATCAAATGAGGTCATCCTATATATCAATCTTCGTTTCCGGACCATTCCGGAAACCCTCGTGACGTCCGTGATCTCATCCGGGACTCCGAACAACATTCGGTAACCAACCATATAACTCAAATACGCATAAAACAACGTCGAACCTTAAGTGTGCAGACCCTGCGGGTTCGAGAACTATGTAGACATGACCCGAGAGACTCCTCGGTCAATATCCAATAGCGGGACCTGGATGCCCATATTGGATCCTACATATTCCACGAAGATCTTATCGTTTGAACCTCAGTGCCAAGGATTCGTATAATCCCGTATGTCATTCCCTTTGTCCTTCGGTATGTTACTTGCCCGAGATTCGATCGTCAGTATCCGCATACCTATTTCAATCTCGTTTACTGGCAAGTCTCTTTACTCGTTCCGTAATACAAGATCCCGCAACTTACACTAAGTTACATTGCTTGCAAGGCTTGTGTGTGATGTTGTATTACCGAGTGGGCCCCGAGATACCTATCCGTCACACGGAGTGACAAATCCCAGTCTTGATCCATACTAACTCAACTAACACCTTCGGAGATACCTGTAGAGCATCTTTATAGTCACCCAGTTACGTTGCGACGTTTGATACACACAAAGCATTCCTCCGGTGTCAGTGAGTTATATGATCTCATGGTCATAGGAATAAATACTTGACACGCAGAAAATAGTAGCAACAAAATGACACGATCAACATGCTACGTCTATTAGTTTGGGTCTAGTCCATCACGTGATTCTCCTAATGACGTGATCCAGTTATCAAGCAACAACACCTTGTTCATAATCAGAAGACACTGACTATCATCGATCAACTGGCTAGCCAACTAGAGGCATGCTAGGGACGGTGTTTTGTCTATGTATCCACACATGTAAATGAGTCTTCATTCAATACAATTATAGCATGGATAATAAACTATTATCTTGATACAGGAATTATAATAATAACTATATATTTATTATTGCCTCTAGGGCATAATTCCAACAAAGAGACCCACGAAGCTTTGGAAGAAGGCCAGAAGAGCCACGAGGGAGTCACAAGCCCAGGAGGCTCGCCCCCCTAGGCCGCACCTAGCAGGCTCGTGACCTCCTCGTGGGCCCAACCGACGTAATTCCACCGCCATAAATTTCTATAGATTCAGAAACCCCCAAAAAGAAACCTAGATCGGGAGTTCCGCCGCCGCAAGCCTCTGTAGCCACCAAAAACCAATCTGGAGCCCGTTCCGGCACCCTGCAGGAGGGGGAATCCATCTCCGATGGCCATCTTCATCATCCCGGCGATCTCCATGACGAGGAGGGAGTAGTTCTCCCTCGGGGCTGAGGGTATGTACCAGTAGCTATGTGTTTGATCTCTCTCTCTCATGTTCTTGAGATGTCTTGATCTCGATGTACCATGGGCTTTGCTACTATAGTTGGATCTTATGATGTTCTTCCCCCTCTCCCTCTTGTAATGAATTGAGTTTCCCCTTTGGAGTTATCTTATCGGATTGAGTCTTTGAGAACACTTGATGTATGTCTTGCACATGTCTATCGGCGGTGATCAACTTGCGGGTTTCTGACATTGGGAACCTATGCATATGGGTTGGCACACGTTTGATTCATGTGAGTACTCGATGTATGTTTTGGTGATCAACTTGCGGGTTCGTGACATTGGGAACCTATGCATAGGGGTTGGCACACGTTTTGACTCTCCGGTAGAAACTTTGGGGCAATCTTTGAAGTTCTATGTGTTGGTTGAATAGATGATTCTGAGACTATGTGATGCATATCATATAATCATGCCCACGGATACTTGAGGTGACAATGGAGTATCTAGGTGACATTAGGGTCTTGGTTGATATGTATCTTAAGGTGTTATTCTAGTACGAACTCTTGAATAGATCGATCAGAAAGAATAACTTTGTGGTGGTTTCGTACCCGACAATAATCTCTTCCTTTGTTCTCCGCTATTAGTGACTTTGGAGTGACTCTTTGTTGCATGTTGAGGGCTAGTTATATGATCCAATTATGTTATCATTGTTGAGAGAACTTCACTAGTGAAAGTATGAACCCTAGGCCTTGTTTCCACGCATTGCAATACCGTTCGTGCTCACTTTTACCATTTGTTACCTTGCTGTTTTTGTAATTTCAGATTACAAAAACCTATATCTACCATCCTTATTGCACTTGTTTCACCATCTCTTCGCCGAACTAGTGCACCTATACAACTTACCATTGTATTGGGTGTGTTGGGGACACAAGAGACTCTTTGTTATTTGGTTGCAGTGTTGCTTGAGAGAGACCATCTTCATCCTACGCCTCCCGCGGATTGATAAACCTTAGGTCACCCACTTGAGGGAAAATTGCTACTGTCCTACAAACCTCTACGCTTGGAGGCCCAACAACGTCTACAAGGAGAAGGTTGCGTAGTAAACATCAAAAAGCGTTAGTCCGGGTTAGTTCCATTAAAATCATGCAAATTAGAGTCCAAAACAAGGGCAAAAGAGTTCGGAAAAGTAGATACGACGGAGACGTATCAG
Source organism: Hordeum vulgare subsp. vulgare (assembly GCF_904849725.1). Taxonomy (NCBI): domain Eukaryota; kingdom Viridiplantae; phylum Streptophyta; class Magnoliopsida; order Poales; family Poaceae; genus Hordeum; species Hordeum vulgare. Next base: position 240,334,326 of record NC_058524.1, on the reverse strand, counting down.
TAGGCAAACATTATTGCAATTAATAGGAAGTGATAAAGAACAAGAGGTTCACATATAAATATATCATCTCTGACACCATCTATGATTGTGAACACTCACTAAACTATTGCATGTCTAGAACTAGATGTTGGACAAGGAAGACAACATAATGAATTGTGTTTGCTTGGCTCCGAACAATGTTATATGATTAGAGATCCCTTAGCATGTGACGATTGCTTCCACCTCACAATAGCCAAACGTCCCGCACTAAGTAGAGATACTACTTGTGCATCCATAAGCCATCAACCCAGTTTTTCCATGTGAGTCCACCATACCTACATATGGATTGAATAAGATCCCTTAAGTAAGTTGTCATCGGTGCAAGCAATAAAAATTGCTCTCTAATATGTATGATCTATTAGTGTGTGAAAAATAAGCTTTATACGAACTTGTGATGAGGAAGACATAAAAGAGACAGACTGCATAATAAAGTTCTTTATCACAGGGGGCAATATAAAGTGATGTTCCTTCGCACAAGAGGACACGCATCCAAACCTCAAAAACGCATGACAACCTCTGCTTCCCTCTGCGAAGGGCCTATCTTGTACCTTTACTTTTTGCCCTTGAAAGAGTCATGGTGATCCTCACCAATTCCTTATCTCGCCTTTATTCATATGTCAACTTGGAAGTAAGTATTCATGAATTATTATTGTTGACATTACCCTTGAGGTAAGCAGTTGGGGGCAAAACTATAAGCCCCTATCTTTCTCTGTGTCCAGCTGAAACTTTGATCTCATGAGTACCACGTGAGTTGTAGAAATTGTAGAGAATGAAAGAATAATTGAGTATGTGGATTTTCTTTACAAGCTCTTATTTGACTCTTTCTGATGTTGTGATAAATTGCAATTGCTTCCATGACTAAAGGCTATCAGTTGTTACTTCTCGGTAAGGTTCGTAATCCATGCTTTACTTTGTGAAGGAATTATCACTTTAGCATGACATATTATATGTTGGTATTGCTATTCTGATCATAATCATGATGCATGCGTGTTCGTATCTTGTTTTCTCGACACCTCTCTCCCTAAACATGTGGACATATTTATTGAGCTAGGCTTTCGCTTGAGGACAAGCGAGGTCTAAGCTTGGGGGACTTGATACGTCCATTTTGCATCATGTTTTCATGTTGATATTTATCGCTTCTTGGGTTGTTATTTCACTTCACGGTACAATTTTTATGCCTTTTCTCGCTTATTTTGCAAGGTTTACATGAAGAGGGAGAATGCTGGCAACTGGAATTCTGGCCTGAAAGTGGAGCAAAGTTGAGATACCTATTCTGCGCAACTCCAAACATCGTAAAAATCAACGAGGATTTTTTTCCGGATTTACAAAAAATACTGGGCCGAAGAAGCGCCAGAGGGGCACCAAGGGTTGTCCACAAGCCTGCACGGTGCGGCCACCCCCCAGGCCGCGCCATGAGGCCTTGTGGGCAACCTGCTGGCCCACTGGCCCCCTCTTATGCTATATGAAGGGTTTCGTCCAGGAAAAAATCAAGGAGGAGCTTTTTCGTGGATTCGCCGCCGCCACGAGGCGGAACTTGAGCAGAACCAATCTAGAGCTCCGACAGGACGATCATGTCGGGGAAACTTCCCTCCCGGAGGGGGAAATCGTTGCCATCGTCATCACCAACACTCCTCTCATGGGAGGGGACTCGTCACCATAAACATCTTCATCAGCACCATCTTATCTCCAAACCCTAGTTCATCACTTGTAACCAATCTCCGTCTCGCTACTCCGATTGGTACTTGTAAGGTTGCTACTAGTGTTAATTACTCCTTGTAGTTGATGCTAGTTGGATTACTTGGTGGAAGAGTTTATGTTCAGATCCTTGATGCTACTCATTACCTCTCTGGTCATGAATATGATTATGCTTTGTGAGTAGTTACTTTTGTTCCTGAGGACATGGGATAAGTCATGCTAATAGTAGTCATGTGAATTTGGTATTCGTTCGGTATTTTGATGTGTTGTATGTTGTTTTTCCTCTAGTGGTGTTATGTGAACGTCGACTACATAACACTTCACCATTATTTGGGCCTAGAGGAAGGCATTGGGAAGTAGTAAGTAGATGATGGGTTGCTATAGTGACAGAAGCTTAAACCCTAGTTTATGCGTTACTTTGTAAGGGGCTGATTTGGATCCACTAGTTTAATGCTATGGTTAGACTTTGTCTTAATTCTTCTTTCGTAGTTGCGGATGCTTGCGAGAGGGGTTAATCATAAGTGGGATGCTTGTCCAAGTAAGGGCAGTACCCAAGCGCCGTCCACCCACATATCAAACTATCAAAGTAACGAACGCGAATCATATAAACATGATGAAAACTAGCATGACAGAAATTCCCGTGTGTCCTCGGGAGGGTTTTTTGTCCCATAAGACTTTGTCCAGGCTTGCCCCTTGCTACAAAAGGGATTGGGCCACTTTACTGCACCGTTGCTACTTTTGTTACTTGTTGCTTGCTACGAACCATCTCACCACACAATCATTTATTACCGACAATTTCAGTGCCTGCAGATTTACCTTGCTGAAAACCACTTGTCAGATCCTTCTGCTCCTCGTTGGGTTCAACACTCTTACTTATCGAAAGGACTATGATTGATCCCCTATACTTGTGGGTCATCACTAACTAGTCCGCGTGGAAAATCTCATGATGAAGCCGGCTGCAAGGAGTTGGGTAATCTCTTCTCCAATTGTGCGCCGCTTCCCCTCGGCGAAGCGGCGTAAAGGTTGTTTTACTGGCTTTGCATCCGGTCGCACGTGAAGTTTGTGCTCGGCGTACTTCCTCGGAACACCCTGCATGTCTTTGGGGGACCATGCGAAGATGTCCCGATTCTCACGGAGGAAGTCGACGAGCTCGCCTTCCTATTTGGGGCTGAGGCCAGGCCCGATGGTGACGCACTGCTTGGGGTTTGCAGGGTCGAGTGGCACCTGCTTGGTCTCTTTGGCCGGCTTGAAGGAGCCTTCGCCGGTCGACTGGGACGGAGGAGAAGGGATCGCCGGCTGCTCGGTAGCCTGGGCCACGAGCCGGTCGATCTGTCTCTTCTCCTTAGCAATCACCAGTGTCGGCCAGGCGGCTGCTATCTTGGGCGCACTCGAGCGACTTCTTGTAGTCCCCAGCAATGGTGATGATGCCCTTCAGACCCGGCATCTTCATCTTCAGGTAGGCGTAGTGCGGGATAGCCATGAACTTGGCCAGAGCTGGTCTGCCCAGCAACGCGTGATACGGGCTGCTGAGGTCCACTACCTCGAACCATATGGACTCTCGGCGGAAGTGAGCCTTGTCGCCGAAGAGGACGTCCAGCTGGATTCTACCGATAGGCGAGCAGGACTACCCAGGCACGATGCCGTGGAAGACAGTGCTTGTCGGCAAGACATCCGTCTCCTTGAGCCCGAGCTTGCGGAGAATGTCGAGGTAGAGGATGTTGATGCTGCTACCGCCATCGACCAGCACCCGGGAGAACCGGCAGGTGAGCCTCTTGGAGGCAAAGGTGGGGTCGAGGACGAGCGTGTATGAGCCCGGATTGGGCATCACCGCAGGATGGTCTACCCGGCTCCATGTAATTGGTCTGTCAGACCAATGCATGTATTGGGGAACAGGGGGAACCGTGGCATTCACCTCGCGTCGTCTCTGGAGTAGGCTATGCTTGTCATCGCCTCCACTCGTGAAGACGACAAATGCTCCGTCTTGATGGGGGTAGTCGTCGTGGAGGCGGCCGTCGTCGCGAGGCGGCGGTGGTGGAGCCGGAGCGTGACCTGGAACCGGAGCATGAGGCGCAGCCTGCGCACCTGGAGAAACCGGCAGGCCCTCCCCTTGCGACAGCCGTCGTGCGAAGCTGCACTGTCGAAGGGTGTGGGTAGAAGGCTATGCCCCAGAATGTATCTTGCTGGGGGCGTCAAGCAGCTACTCGAAGGTCTGCTTGGGCAACCAGTTTGTGTTGCCCCTGTTGGGTCGCTTCCGTTGAGAGCCGGCTTGAGGAGCTGACGTCTCACCCTCCATGCTAGCTACCAACTTGTTGTTGGAGCGTGAATCTAGCTGATCCACCTTGCGCTTGTTGTTGTTTTGGCCGCCTCGGCCGTCTCCAGCTGGCTTGGGAGTAGCCGGTGTGGGGACAGCCTTGTTCGCGGCGGTCACCTTGACTCGCATCGCCGAGTCGGCCGTGGCATACTTGTCCGCCTTGGCCATGAGCACCGCCAGAGAGGTGGGCTCGGAGCACATGAGCTTGTGCTTGACGAGGATGCCGTCTTGGCAACCATCGATGAAGTACTGGATGGCCTGTACCTCATGCACCCCCTCGCAGGAATTGTGAAGCTCCGTCCACCGAGTGACGTAGTTGCGAAGGGGTTCGTCGGGCCTCTGGACGCACATGGCCAGCTCGCGAGGCCGGCCAGGGCACTTGTAGGTGCCAGTTAAGTTGCAGACGAATGCCTCCTCGAAGTCCACCCATGAGTTGACGCTGTCGGATGGAAGGCTGTTAAGCCAAGTCCAAGCCGAGCCGGCCAACATGAGTGGCACGTAGCGGACTGCTACGTGCTTGTTGCCCCTGGCAATGCCAACGGCTGTGGTGTAGTCGATCAGCCAGTTCTCTAGCTTGGCAGTGCCATTGTATTTGGGAGTGTCCCGAGGCAAGGTGAAGCCTCGGGGGAATGGCTCCCCTCGGATCCGGGGGCCGAAGCAGGCCGGACCGATAGGACCGTCCTCCTCCAGGAGGGCTGACTGGGCCAGGGTGATGAGACGCCTGCGTGCGTCCTGGTCGCCCTGGGGAATGCGAGCGCCGATCCGAGCTGCGATCAGAGAGGCGCCTTGCGAACCGGTGGCATGGGTCCTCCCCGGACGAGGAACCTCACACGCCGAGTCGCTCGCGTCGCCTCCGCGACGCCTGCTCGAGGTATGCTCGCTCTGGCGCTGGGAGCGCCTGTCTTGACTTCCCTCGCCCCTCCGACCGGAGGTGCGATGCGAGGAAGATCCCTCCGTGTGGTGATGACCGCTAGGGTTGCGGCGCGCTCTGGGGTTGGGTCCCGGAGACTCTGACTGGGCCTGACCGGGGTCAAGCCACGTCTGCTGCTCGTTGGCGGCATCAAGGAGATCCTTGACCCGCTTCTCCTGGAAGGTGCGCTCCTCGCCCTCCAAGTTCGGCATTTCATCCATGGCCGCCTGCGCCGCCCGTAAGTTGGTTGCAGGGGTCTCGTAGACGGGCTGGTTGCCGCCTAGGATCTCAACAATGAATCGGCCGCGGCCGCAGACCAATCCAAGCCGGCTAGGGGCCTCGGAAATCGGAGTGAGGCCGTATGCGGAGTTATATTGGCGTTGCGTGGCCTCCATCCGACGCTTTGCCGAGGCAATGACAATGCCCTCCTCCCAGATCTGCTTGCGAGCCTCCTCCAGCAAGGCTCGGGCGTCGTTAGGGTTCGTGGAAGCAGCGATGGGTGTCTTCAGGCCGGCGAGAGCGTCCTGAAGAGTATCATCGGTGACAGCAGCAGGCTCACCAGCGTCTGCTGACGCCTTGCCATGAGCCGTGCTCGTGCCAGCGCCGATGACCATCACCTCCACGACGTTGGAGACGGCGGCCACATGGTACGGGGTGAAGAACCCCACCGACGGTGGCGAGCCGTCGAAGACGAGTACGTTGCTGGGGTACACGTCATGTGCAGGCATCTCAGCGATAGAGAGCCTACTGAAGCTGGCACATAGTGCCTCAACATCGAAGTCCTCGCCGAAGTAGTGAGGACCGTCGTTGAGATGCAGGTCGCTAAAGAGAACGCTGAGGTTCTCCATAGCAGCAGCGACGATGCTAGGAGGCGCCTCGTCATCGGAATCTTCGTCCGAATCCGCATGGCGGACGGGGACGTCGATCATCATCGGTGTTGCCTCATCAAAAGCGGGCTCCAGGGGCATGCAAATCGATCGGGACGCGATGCATCCGGTGGTGTAGGTGCGGGGCCCCGCCCAGCGCGTAAAGCCAGCCGATGTCGCGATCGGCCCCACGGTGGGCGCCAAATGTCGGTGAGTACTCACAAAATATGCCATAGGTAGGCTAAAGTCGGTGAGAACCGAAGGGACAACGGAGGGCGCTGGGGACGAGGTTGGTACAAGCATGGAACGCACGATGTACCCAGGTTCAGGGCTCTCCGTAGAGATAAGACCCCTAGTCCTGCCGGAGTGTATGATGTATATGGATGGATTACAAGGTTGCTCCTGGAGCTGTGTTGAGGAGGAGGAAGAGGGGAGCAGCCGGCTCGTCTCTGCCTCTCTCTATGTGGTTGGTGAGTATGGTATGTTGTTCGACCGACCCTCTGCATGGAGGGTGACCGGGGGGTTTTATAGACGAACCCACCGGCCTACAATATGGACAAAGGGTACAAGAGTGGGACCCGGCTGGCAGCCTCGCCGGCTGGCCAGGGGGCCCACGAGGGTCTTGTCTTGTCGCTTGAGGGGCCCGCCGGCTGCGGGGTCTCATCTGGCTGTGGGACCCGCCGGCTAGCCAATGAAGCTCTCGCGTAAGGTTGACGTCGAGCACGCGTTGTACGTCCGGCTCGTCCAGCGAGATTCGTCATGGGCAGATAGTACGGCTGCCTCCACTGTTCCCCACGCCGAGTGCAGTAATGGAGTGGGAGTGTGACGGTCTGACACTATGCTGGGTGATGGATCAGAGCCGGGGTAGGTCAGCGGCATGGCCGCCGACGCTCGTACCTGCCAGGTACTCCGATCCAGTACCTTTGCTAACGCCTAGCCACCTTTAATCGTAGGGTCTCGTCATGACCTACGATCTAATGTGACTTGAGATCCCCGGGCGGCTAGCCGGCTTGGGCACGGCCGCCTCGTTCCTAGCCGGTTGGCTTAGCCAAGGCGGTCAGGAAGAGGTAGCCGTCTCACCTCTAGCCGACACGGGTTGCCTGGCCGGCCAGAGAGTTGTCCGTCTTGTCCTCCAGCCGCAGGCACAGCCTAGCCGGCCAGAGGGCTTGGGCCTTGGGGAATTATACTTGGTCATTCCTTTTGGGCAGGAGATGAAGGACCAGGCTCGATGAGCCTACCACGGGGTTATCCCCCCGACATGAACTGTGAAGAACGTTGATGGCATGAGATTGCTCCGATATTAATCAGTTTTAGTGTCCTAAATGGATTTGACATATTTTCTTTGGAATGCCGGGTTCTCACAATGACATCAACGTGCTTCAATGATCTCCGGTGTTCAAGAGGCTTTGAAATGGGGAATCACTTCGTGCAACTACACCATCAACGATCGAGACTACAACATGGGATGCTATCTTGCTGATGGCATATATCCTCAGTGGGCTGCATTTGTAATACCATATTCGAACCACATGACAGAAAACAAAAGCACTTCGAAACAATGCAGGAAGCAGCTAGGAAGGATGTGGAGAGGGCATTTAGAGTGCTGCAAGCGCGTTGGGGAATTGTTCGTCGGGGTGCAATGATGTGGGAATCAGAAATATGGTGAGAGCTTATGACGTGTTGTGTTATTTTGCACAATATGTTCGTCGGGATGAGAGTGGTGGTGTAGCTCAAACCAATGATTTTGAAACACGTGGAAAACAAGTTGAAATCTCGGGAGATCAAGATATAGTCCAGCTTATGAACTTCATGTAGATGCATCAGAACGTTGAAGATCATCACATACACGTGCAACTACTCAATGATCTGATGAAGCATATGTGGACCTATAATGAAAATCAAAGAGCAGTTGATTGTGCACTTTAAATAAATTGGATGTAACAGTACTTACATTCGGTACCAACATTTATTATTTACGTGTGATATTTAGTTTGCGTGATCGACGTGCATGGTTTTGCATGGATGTAAGAGTTTGGATAGGAGATATATGAATGTAGAAAACGAAATATGAAAACCGTTCGGATACGTCCGTGGATGTGCGTGGACACGTCCGCGGACATATAGAGATACGATTTTGACTAATCCGGCTGTAGATGTTCTAAGGTTCATCAGCGACGTTGCCAATGCAAACGCGCTTAGGACCGTCCATCTAGTTTTCTTCCGGTGTAGCTTTCAGTTCAGCCAACGTAGAACCATCTGAATCCTGAGGTCATGTGGTTCGACTTTGTTTGCGTCCAACTGGACTTCGTTTCTCTTTTGAATATTTCTCTACACGCGGCTGCTCACACAAGGTCAACTGCTGGCTTCTGTGAGTACAGAGCTCTTCCCATCGCCGTAGAAATTTCTTCTCTAGTAATGAATGCGCTTTGAATGGAACCAAATATCAAAGTTTGCCCACGTAAATTGACCGGGCGATGTAGTCGCAATTCTCTCTTGTTCCTTTGTATAATGTTAGAAATTAATTAGTACATTAATTTAAGGAATGTGTCTAACCCAAACAGTCATGTCTCCTCTCTCTATCTATTGCCAAGAGACACCTGTTTTGGAGGGATGCCTTCCAACAGACATCTCTTCTTCGCACGTCTTCCAAATGTATATATACTTGAGAATCAATAGAAATCAGGACTAATCGTCCATTCACTTTCATTTTATCTCGTTTTTACTCTAACACGTTATCAGCACGCTCTTGCAGAGCACTATCAGCCTCACGGGGCAACACAGAACGGCGGAGGCGCTGGGAGAGGCCGACGATAGAGCAGGAGCGGCGACCCGCACCGATGCTCCCGTCGGACGAAGCAGCCCGGTCTTACATCTGAGGCAGATCGGTAGCACTCAGGCCACAAGCCTCGGCCAGTCCTCTCCAGCGGTGCCTCGGTTCCGTCGCTACCGCACGACACCTGCGAGCAAAAATCAATGAATAACACTATGCATCTTGTTAATCGGGCATGCACATGCAGCGGTAATACAATGGAGCATGCATGCATCTGTACACGAGACTACTACTCCCGCACATGGAGCGGCAATACCATGGAGCATGCATGCATGGAGTATTATAGGAGTACTCCCTCCGTCCCGGTGAGTAAGTCACCTTACGAGTAGCAGCGCGACCTAGGTGAAAATATATTGGACGAGGAGAAGCAGCGCAAGCATTCATGGAACCAATCACAGCCTGTTACAAATGATCATTTAATCCCTACTTACTCCATGCGGACCCATGTTTTGATGGCATGCAAAACGCCCACGCCCACCCGCACACGCTGCTGCATGCAGTGGCTTTTTTCCTGTTGGCATGCAAAACGTCCACTTCCTCCCGTCTTCTTCCTCCCTGCGCTTCCTCTTCGCGCCTCCTCCAGCTTAATTTTTTCAGCCAAATCTTCCTCGCGCGTATCTTCTTCCTCTTCGCGCCTCCTCTGGCTCCAATTTTTTCGTTTTGGATCAACGGCGCGAAATTGTGACATACATCTATAAATAGGCTACCTGATGGCTGGGTTGTTGCTTCTTCTTGTTTTCATCTTCTTCCTCCTGTCAATGGTGATGTTTGATCTCAACGACGAACCACCAGTAGAGGAAGCAGTGGAGGGTGGAGCAGGCCTTGGTGGAGAGGAAGTAGGCCGCCGTGGTGGAGAGGGTGGAGGAATCAGGCCGCCGCCACCAGATGCGCTGGTCGTTGGTGCTCGAGCTCGACGTACAACAGATGTCGTCGTCCTAGGCGTTCGTCGGCAGCCACCTCTAGGAATGGTAGGTCGTCCGCGTGGCGGCTTCTTCTGTACCAGCAGTGAGACGTCACAGGGGCTCCCACCGCTTGGCCTGGTTCGTCGTCCTCGGGCCATCTACACTTCAAGCATCGACGATGCAGCATCGGACATGCTGCCGTCCGACCTCCTTGGGAGAACCATGCCTAGTTTTACGATAGGTACGGCAGGAAGTGAGCCAGTTGTCCCTGTGTGTCGCGTTGGACTGTCCCGACGGTTTCGCGGCGGTGGTATGAGTGAGGCAGGATCCAGTCGTGGTGGCGCGAGCAATCGCACACGAGGTGCATGTAGTGGGCTAGATATTGGCAGCAGCATTGCAGGATCTTCCGTCCAAGGTCTGGAGCAGCAGCCCGTCCATGGCCGTGGTACGGGTCATGGCAGCATGAGCAATCTGGGACGAGGTGCAGCCCGTCCTCGGCGGGGTCGAGGTTCAGGAAAAGGTACTCCATGTGTGCAAGAAAATGGCGAGGGCATTGGATATGCCGGTGGCTTCGATAGCAACTACACGTAAGTGCATCTATATTACACATGCTAATTTTTATTTGGATCACTAAGCAGTAAACAGAAAACTTTTGTGTACAGCTTTGGCAACTTTCAATCCAGTCATGATGCCGGTGTCTTTGAGCACATCGACGCTTGCCCACCTCTACCTGAATTTCCGCTAGCCCCAAAGAAGATAGTGGACCTAAGTAAGTCATGCATCATTTGAAATGCATCATGTGAAATGCAGCATGTGTAATGCATATTGTCTTCTTGAATAGATTTACTTGCCAACAAGAAGAATAGGAAATACTATGACCTCAACGAAAGGAGCCACATCTATGGCATGCTCTTGGCCAGGAATGGTCTTGGTACAAGGAAGAGGGGAGTAAGTAAAGAGGTTGCTCGTCTATGTGAATGTCCACTGAGGGTTGTGCAAAGGATATGGAAGCAAGGGAGAGAAGGTGGCTCTGTTAACGCCGTCATGGATATGAGAAAGGTAGCGTGTGGTAGGTCAAAAGTTAAGCTCAACGCCGATGCCATTGAAGCTATACCACATGAAGAACGTACAACACTACGGTGCCTAGCTGTTGCACTTAACATGAAGAGGAGCACTGTGCATCGTAGGCTTAAAGAAAAAGAATTTCGTCGTCATACTAGTGACCTGAAGCCCTCTTTGAATGTAGACAATATGAAGGCTCGTGTGTTGTACTCTCTTATGCACCTTGAGCCATCAAGCTTGCCACATAAGCCTACTTTCAAGGTTGGGTACAATGTTGTCCATATAGATGAGAAGTGGTTTTATCGGACGAGGAAGAACCAAAAACTTTATTTGAGCAACAAGGAACCAAACCCTCAAAGGCAAACAAAGAACAAAGGACACATAGAAAAAATAATGTTCCTTGCTGCCATGGCTAGACCGAGGTACAATAGTGCAGGTGAGTGCACATTCGACGGCAAGATAGGGGTATGGCCTTATGTGGAATGGGTACCGGCAAAAAAGGAGAGCAAAAATAGGAAAAGGGGAACCATGGAACTGAAGCCATGCACAAGTGTTGGTAAGATATTTTCATTCCATTATTTTGATGTCTTCAAAAAGTACAAGATAGGAGTATGTTAATGTTTCCATCATATTTTTTGCTCTATGTGTAGGCAAGGAAAAGAGCCGTGAATACCTAATTAAGTATGTTTTGCCGGCGATCAAGGAGAAGTGGCCAGAAGAACACCGTTGGAATACAATTTTTATTCAGCAAGATAATGCGAAGACACATGTTGATGTGAATGACCCCGATGTTCTTCATGAAGCGAGAAGAGGTGGTTGGGACATTAGGATGATTTTTCAACCACCTAATTCGCCCGACACCAATGGTTTGGATCTTGGTTGGTTTAACTCTATTCAAGCCATATTTCAACGAAAAATGCCGAAGGATCTCCCTGATATTGTGAAGAAAGTGGAAGAATCTCTTGTAGAATATCCACATCAACGTCTAAATAGAATTTTCCTAAGCCATCAAGCTTGTATGAGAGAGATCATCAAGCATAAAGGGTCCATTCACTATGCGTTGCCCCATTTGAAGAAGCAGACACTTGAGGCGACGGGAAGCCTTCCAATCAGATTGGAAATCGATCCAGAGTACGTGGAAGTTGCAAGACAGTTCTTGGACACTCCATGAAATATTAATGTGATTGTAATGCATCATGTGAGGACTTGCTGAAATGAAGTAAAGTCTTTTTTTCATTCATGTCATGTAGTGGGATGAAATAAAGTCTAATTTTCATTCATGTCATTTTTCCTTCTCCACATAAAATGATAACTTAGAGCCATCGTTTTAACGCAAATTCATACACTAGAAAACAGAAGCGAGACAAATAATCTTCCTTCTCGATATACTCATTCTATGAAGTCATTCTTCGGCGCCTTGATCGAACCATCCATGTTGAAGTATTCGGAGCTATGCAAGTGAAGCATCTCCCCAATGATTGGGTTTTTCTTTGGATCATCGATGTCATCCCACTTGTTCTTCTTGGCGTCCAGCACGTCCTCCGCTCTCACCACTGGATGCTTTGGTACGTGCACGTCTTCACCACCAACCTGCACCCCAACGTTGATTGTGCGATTTTTCTTCTTCCATGTTCCAGAGAGGACCAAGTCATGTGCTGCTTCCCGCCATTTGATCTCCCTCTCCACACAACCAGAGCTCCATGTCAAAGATTCTTCCGTCATAGCAAACGGTTCTTGTGTCTCCGCATCCGGGTGCACAAGAGAGACATCATCCGGCACAATCTCCATAGAGAACGCAACGTCCAACTCATGTACGCGGACATACTCATGCTGGACGAGCTCCTCCCCCATGGCGCAGATCTGTTGCTGCACAACCTCCTCCATGGCGCCCCTCTTGTCCTCCTTCATGAACTGCTTCTCCATGGCACCCATGTGCTTCTCCATGGCGCCCCTCTTGTCCTCCTTCACGTACTGCTTCTCCATGGCGCCCATCTGCTCCCCCATGGCGCTCCTCTTGTCCTCCTTCACGAACTGCTTCTCCATGGCGCCCATATGCTCCCCCATGGCGCCCATCTGCTCCCCCCTCATCTCCGTGGAACCGATCTGGACACCTCCCTCCATGGCAATTCTTCTCACCTTCCCGCATCATTCTTCTCACATGGCTTATAAAGGAGAGAGGAACATGAAGGATGGCATGCAGACTCGTTTCACACTTGAGAAAACGAAAAGGTGGAGGGTAGAGGTTTCCACGGGGTGCATGCAGAATTGGTTTCACACTTGAGAAAGGAAAAAACGGAGAATGAAGCACCAGCGCAGCAAACGAGTTTGGGTGGAGAACGAGGCACCAGCACCAGCGAAGCAATTTAATGTTCTGTGCCTTACGTTTTGGGAATATCTGGTTTTTGTAAGGTGACTTACTCACCGGGACGGAGGGAGTAGTAATTTGTTTGTCTTCTTGTGATTAAAATCATTGGTCTAATCATTGATTATTTTTGCATGTATGCCTTTGCGAAAAACGCTCCGCACATGATGAAATGGATGGATCTTTGCTCCATTCAGTTCGACTTCGGGAGGCTACATGATGCATGACGTCCTCCCCGACGTTTGGAGATGCGAGTACTCATGGCAGTTTACCTTCTGGCGCGGTTTGGCTTCGAACTCCAAGCGCATGGCATTGTGGCACCCTCTAGTGTCGCTGCGGCCATGGCCTTTGGCCGGCGATGCCCTCACGCAAATGCGACTATTAGGATCTAGGCTGCACTACTTGGCGCACAACAGTGACGCCCTCCAACAGCCTTCTGCATACAACACCGCTTCTGTCTGCGGCACACAGTGTGGTTCCCTGAGACGCGCGGTCCAGCGATGTTCGCGTCCAACACCGGCAACAAACGGCCGACACGCAACGACGGGCTCATAAGCCATGCCGCGACGAGTCAAAGCACCCCGGCGAGGACCGCGAGCGCGCACGGCGGACGACGACCGCGGACGACATGGCATCGGCTAGGCTGCTCTCCGGGCGATTCGTGGCGCGGTGTGGCAGGCCGATGCGAAATGGCAATGGCGATGGGGAGGATAAGGTCTCACCATGGCCCTCGGCCTCCTAGGACAAAGCCGCACAGGACAAGACGCTGCTACACACCGGCACATGCGGACCTTGAGCGGCTGTGGCGACGACACCCTCAGGCACGGCGCGGAAGATGGCGGTCTGCAATGCCCTCCGGCAAGCGCATGGGACTGTGGCACTCAATCTCCTCACACGATGCCATCCATCCTGTTGGATCACCCAGCGTGGTACAGTGGAGGCGTAGAATGAATTGATTGATTCTTTTGTATCCAGAGTCAGTCAACCACACAGGAAGAGATAAGATATGGAACGTTATCTCAATTGGCTAATTTGCATGCAGACCTATCAAGATTCTTGAACTCGCAAATTCATCCCATAACTTGCACACAGGCCCGTTGACTAATTGTATTATGCAGTTAGCTCTCAATCCTCTGCTATTTTGCATTGCAGGCCATCAGGTTTAATACTACTTTAACACAAGCCATCAGGCTTAGTGTTACCTTAGATATTCATTAATACCTTGTAGTATCATATAGGTTGAGTCCCAAAGCATTGACCTTATGTTATTGGATCAGTGGATCATTCCATCCCGAATGGATCCCAAGATACTAAGTGCAACAACCATGTTTTGCAATTAATTTTCTTCTTCTTTTTGTAAATCATGACGAAAATTCAAAACAACTCCGAAGTGTCATACTTAATATGACTATCATAAATTATATTTGTGAATCACAAGGTATTTGATGGCATCTACTGCATCATTTGCAGATTACCCACCATTACTGTGAGGTCTATATCTTGTCAATTATACAAGATGATTACCTTCAAAGTGCTCTTCCAAATATTAATATTAGATGTGACTACCTCTAGATGTCATAAGGTAATATTGGCATCTACTGCAAAATTTTGCAGACTATGCATTATTACTGCAAGATCTACATCATGTCAGTCTAACAGATGACTACCTTTAAAGTGATTTTCTTACAAATAGCATAACACAAGGTAATAGAATTATGAACATCTACTGACAATAGTCAGACTGTGTTTTCTATTACTACGAGATCTACACCATATTGGTGATTATCTTCAAAGTGTTATCCTATATAAATTGAGGTCTACATATATGGTTATAAGGCATCAGCCGTACTAAAATTTGGTCCTCTGGAGCATTTATTGTTGTTGTTCACTAAAATATTTTACTCTCATAGTAAATATTGTTCTTACACACTTTGCTTGAATATGTAATAGCAAACTACGGAAATATTTGCATATACATATGATTACCTTCTATTACATTGGTAAAACACATGGCAATGATTGAGTGTCCCAACACTTTCGCAAGGTCCACACCACATCGTGGTTATAGTTTCATAATGACTAACCAATGTTAAGCATGCAAGTCTGTACGTTTTGGCAGTGACTCTAAAGTTGCACACTTCCTCAAGAATGAATTCCAAAACATTAGCAATAATTTCATCACATGTGTTGTACTGAAGGATACACCCAGGTTCACCAAGAATCACCTTGGCCATGATTGTTCTCAAACAAATCATTTATTCATAGATGCCACTTACTCCTAGAAGTAAATTAAATAAATGCATTAGCATCTTCAAGTAAGCATGGTTGACATTTCCAAATACAGTAAGTACATGTTAGGCGATATTATTTATTGTATGATGATTTACGACATCAGTCGTTGTATCCACCCGTGGTATTATTGCCACTATAACTCCACCTTCAGGAAAATATTTTATGGCTATTCTCTTAATAGCTATGTATGTACATATTGCATTTTATATGTAACCAACTTCACTTGATTCTCAAGCTAAGTACATAAATGGATGAATATTTATTCATCTTGAATATTTCCCTTAAGAGAAACATGCTGCCATGAACACATTTGGAATGGTCACAAATAGAACCATGAGGAATTCAAAGTAAAGTGGAGGCTAAAGACAACCAATGACATAATTGTCTTTTAGTTTGGAATTGATCGTTTCCAAATTATCACAAAAACAACTCTTAAGTTTGTCAAATGTGTGGTTACATAAATATCGTACATATGATTACCAAACCCTCAAACATATGGTCAAACCACACCATGAGTTTATTAAAAGGCAAATAAGTTTATTGGGTATTTGAAAATTTGCAAACATACGACAGGAAACTATTCTGGTAAATGACGTTCTCGAATCTTCATCAGAAGGAGAACCAAAAATATAGTGCAATAAAAGAATGATCAACTCGTTTGCGCCTATGATATGTTTCCATAATTCAATTTTCAGTAATATGGGAGACCTCATGTAATATCCCGGTTATTCCCAAAAATATTGTTTGCCTATAGTTGTACTACTACATCTACATGTAGTATAAATGTCCAATATCCTATTTCTTGGACATTATATTTGATAAATTTTGAATGTATGAATCGATTCATACTCAGTTTTGTTGCATAAAAAATAATTTTCTAAATCTTACAAAATATTTGGCTTTAAGCCTTACAATCCTGGTTTGGGGTTGATTAGAAAATTATTGATAATTCTATTTGTCACAACTTAACAAGTTGCAAAAGTTCCCAAATCATCAGATTTTATGTGCACCACATGTGCCATAGGAGAAATTAATTTAAGGAACTCTCACCTTACAATTCTAAATGAGCCACTCATTCTTTCTTGAACACATTGAGAAGATATGTGGATTACTCAACCATTATGTGGTATTATATAGATACTTCATGGTACTCATGGAAATATTTATAAAATGATTTTCAGTGTGTCTCTTGCCACACAAACATGAATGATATAACTAAATTAATTGCTCAAATTCTCAAAGTAAGAGCAAGTTATCCTAAACAAGGGATAAATCCATTCGAATGGACAACTTCGTTAAACTCATTTCACAAGCAATGTCTGATTATACATAATACATTATGTAATACACATAATGGTTTAGTTCAATATCTTATCAAAGATAATGAAATTAATAATATGACCAAACTTATAGAATCGTAATTTACGAGCCTCATGCTAGACAAATACGGCATTACACATCGTAAGTATGATATAAATCATACCAACTAAATAGCATACTACTTTCCCCTTGTAGTAATTGCATGGAAATCAACAAAGTATTTCCTATCTGCGATAATTCGGTTACATACCGATATCACCACTCCAACATACATCAATGGGCTCTCATAGAAAATTAGGGATCTATGTGAGGAATAACAATTTATTCGTCAATCAAAATTATTCATAGCCCATATGCTGATTGCATCAGTAATAAGGACATTTCTGGCATTAGGGGGAGATAAGTACCACAAAGAATGCCAAGAAATAAATTGGAAATGTTATTCACATTCAGTCCGTATATCCACGTACTCAAAGAATCTGAACAAGAAGTTTAGAATCACATATTTGCAACACATTGCAAATCTGCCACATACATTTACTGATCACAAAGGTGTCACTCAATCTTATATTCTTACAGTAAAGTGTCAGAAAGAGTGGAGGTACCTGATAAACCACTCTTCTCCGGAAATGAGAGCAAGAGGGGGAGAAATATGACCACACGAGATATAATCTCGCATATGCTTCCGCGGAAATAGAGGAAATCAAATCCTCAACCAGTAAATGTAATTCAACATCAAGTTGAAAGAACACCTCACTGGATGCTCATCATCCCAAGCCCGACATAAATGTGCACAAATGTTTCCGTGTCGGGACATCGAAACACCTTGACTCCATTGTTGTAGGAAAGCACAAGGAGTTAAAAGGAATAAATACATTTCCACAGATCTCATTGATTCCTCCAGAATCATATAACACAAGTCTACATTTGTCGACATATATTTCTTCTGAAAATTGCTAAAACCTTTTGGGCCCTGAACCAAAATCCATGGTAGAGTACCTCTTGTACTCATATTGGTTCACATAAAAGGAAGCAAGTAATGAAGAATATCACTCGCTCTGCAAACGAGTGGTATTTACCACAGTAATACCTACTCCACATAAGTATCTTTCTTATAGAATACTAAAACTTCTCATTCATAGACAAAGTAAATGAAGTGGTGAGAAAGCGAGGCTTGTAGCAAAAGGGTTCACGCAGAGACCCGACATCAATTACGATGTAACCTACCTTCTTGGTATGAGTGGAACTATGTTTCGATAATAAATACCATTGGCAGTACAAATAATATTATCCATGCAGTTAATGGATGCAGTGACTACATACTCATATGAGTCACTCATTTCAGAAATCTATATTAAAGTCCCTGAAGGGCTTCATTTCTGAATACAAAAACAAATCGCAACATGTATTGTGTAAAACTTCATAAGTCACTGTATGACTAGAAATATTCGTGAATCATATGGTACTACCGACTAGACGAGTTCCTTCTTCAGAGGATTACTCAAAGGAGGATGATTGTTTATGTGTTAATAAAGGAATACCAAAATTTTATTTCCTTACATCACCTCAGTGTATATGATGATTTCATCATCAATGTCTCTACAAGATCTAAACATACATAAAATCATCTCAAGACGAAAAATTTGGATTCAACCAAATTTAGCTTAAGTTACAACTTGAGCATTCTTTCAAGAATACATATCAGTCTACATATATCCAAACATATACGAGAAGTTCAATTTGGATATATCATATCAAGAAAAGACATGTAAGGTCATACTACCTTTGATAAGGTACAAATCCATTCATACCTAGGGGTGATAATGAAGTGATACTAGGACCTGAAGTTCTATATCTCACTAATGCCAAAGCACTCATATACTTGCAAACTACGTCAGGCCTGACACTATATTTGCTATCTTTATTCGGAGTGCAACCTCAAACAAAAGGTATATGGTTGATATAAGTACTATCATCTTATATCTGAAGATTACAGTAAATCTTGAATATTTCCATCAGGAAATAGAAGATATGATCATGATATGATGTAATGATATTGGCTCTTTATTTTATCCCAACGATGCCATATCAATGACTGAATTTGCTGGAATAGCCTTCACATGGAAGTCATATAAATGGATTTTAATGGTTATTTCCACTCATCATTCTGACATAATTGCTTTATCCTAAAGCATTGCAAAAATACGTATGGCTTGGCAGAATGATTAACCACACTCAAAATCGTGTGGTTGAGATTCATCAGAATCACATAACTTGATTTATCAAGATACTACCACTTGTGTTACTCAATACCTACAGGTTATATGAAGAGCAATATCATAAATCACATTGCTCAGAAATTACTTATCCTCATGGATTATAGAAAGTTGAGGAAATAATTTGCAAACAAAATATTGTGATAATCCAACAGGTTATACACAATCTCATGTTCATGTCAATGGCATTGGTATGATACATCCTCCCTATTTGCAAAGTTCACGGGGAGTAATCTCCCAGACTATAACATATTAACAATCATCAGATTGCATATATTGTACTCTTTTTCCCTTGATGAGTTTTTCCATAATGGTTTCTCATGAAAGGTTTTTAACGAGATAATATAAACACAAGTGTCTTTATATGCCATATCATTTTCTCCTTGTATTTTTCCCACTGGGTTTTAAAGGAGTTTTCAATGGCATGTACGATTGCACTCTTTTCCCTTATGAGTTTTCTCTCAAGTTTCTCATAATGGTTTTTAGTGAGGCAATATATTCTCAAAGATCATATGTCATACTTTCTATTTTCCCTGCCGGGGTTTTTAAAAGAAGTACTCAAGACATATTAATTGTTCTCTAAACTTATAAATGAGTTTTCTCCTTCTTCAAAGGTTTTCTCATATGAGTTATCAAGAGACAATGATCATCATATGTTGCACCATTTTCTCCTTATTTTTCCGACTGGGTTTGAAGGAGTTTTAGCAACATATCTACTCTATTCTCCTCATATTTTTTCCACAGGGTTTTTGGGGGAGACTCTCAAGATTATCTGGAAGATTTCTCAAGATGGAA